>NC_137709.1:4710184-5910184 GCF_964034855.1 Anser brachyrhynchus
CCAAGACTCTTTCCCTGTCTCACCCTTTTATTATATTGACATTTTGTCTTTTCTTTTTTTCATCTCTGGAGACCAGGGTTAAAGTTTCAACTCAGACACAAGTACAGTGCTTGATGGAATTGTTTCAATGCCTAATAATTATTTGTCCACACCATAAAACTATTATCTCCCAATCTGTCATCATTAGCCTTTATTGTTTGGCCAAGGCAGCAGGTTGCATTGGCCATACCTGAAGTACGTGCTGGGCTGGGCGGGTTAGAAAACACAGGAACCGCCTGCACGAAGCAGACCTTCGGCTAGGAGTATTGCTTGCTTTCCTGGAAGGAAAAAAAAAAAAGGGACCAATTCAACACAAACGTTAAGAGGAGCGATTACTTTATTGACATATTTCCTCCCAGCAGTTTATGGGTGCAAACTATTTTTTGCATTGGAGAAAAATCAAGGTCATATTATGCTTAGATTGTATCTGATTAATTTTTCATATTAAAAACATTTTCAATGCCAGATGGCTGATTTGTGGTCATTTAGAAACCAGAAGGCATGAGTCAGGAAAAGAAAAAAGCCCTTAACTTTGTTCACTGAACAACCTTTTTACCTTGCTAGTCAAATTATATTACATACTTTTGAGCAGGGAAGTCATTTAAGAGAAGCATGAACCTTTCTGATTTTAAAGCATCCATTTCCCTAGCCTTTAGAATTATTCTTTCCCACTCAAGCCAAGACTCTCCCGGGTAAAATTCCCGAGCACAAAAATACTGACCTCTGCGCTACCTTTTGCTGGGAAGAAAGATAGCAAAAGATCTTTGGGTCACTGTTACCATCATCCCACTTGGGGACACTGAGAGAGATGCACAGGGAAACCTGGAGTCTGGCTCTCCTGTGGCTCCCGTTGTCACCTTCAGGGTACAGTTTGCTAACTGGCAAACAAGGAGCGTCCCCTGGGGACAGCGGAGCAAGGACAGAGCTGCTGCAGCCCACACAGCCACGACCAGACTCCAGTTTGTCAGTGCTGGGGCAGAGAGGAGCAAAGCGCCCAGCTCCCTCCTGTCCAGGTGAAGCCCAGGCTTGCACAAGCAGCGCAGAGGCTCTTCTGTCCTGCTTATGCCAGGCTACCCGCTGCTTAACATTTGCCAGAATGTCATTGGGAAAGGAAAAAAAAGCGCTCCTTAATTATAGCCCTTCTGTCGTTCGACTCAGGGGTTTTATTAAAAGGGAGAAAGCACAGAGAGCAGCTAATCAGCTGCTCCTAACAAATGAAGTTCTGGAGATTGATTTTTCAAGTGATTAGCGGTGCAAACACACGTTTTTCCGCAACTCAAAACCTTCGCATTTTCCTCCAACAGCTACTTTCATTAACCAAGAAAGGATCAGAAAAGGACAGTTAACAGCCTCAGATACAAACAGTTTTACCACCAGAGCACACAGATTTAAAAACCTATTTTGCAGCTTTGTTTTCCTAGTCCCAGCAGCTCCACAGGTTCCATGTGCAGCTTGAATTAGAAGCCAGAGCCGCTGCTGTACCTTTGCACATACAATTCTTGCATGACAAAACATCCCTTGGTGGACAAAATGCCATTGAGCTTCGCACAAGCCATTCACTGTCTTCAACAGCATCTTAGCACCCCTGCCCCTGTGCTCACGTTAGAAGCTCTAAAGACAGAGCAGAACAGCTGCCAGTGCCTTACAGGCTGAAACAGAGACTGGAGTAGCTTAGAGACAGATGATACACCCTGAAGTGAGCTAACGCTAAGTTTGGTGGCATCAGGCAGCTTACGTGTTTGCTGTGCTTCTTTCCATACCCGCCACTCCCAAGAGGTATCGAGGACCTGCAGCTGGCAGCACCGCTGGGAATGGGAGCGCCGGGTGCTTGGCTCTCACGCAGTACAGCTGCAGGTAAAGCCAAACCATGAAAATTAAGGTGAGAGAACCTGTTCGACAGATCACAACCTAGATTCAGTTTAGACATCCAGAAAAGGACAGCATTTATAAAATCATCATTTGTTTACCATTCATTGCCTGATTTTATGAAGGTGAAAGTTGTACAAGTTTCAGCAGCAACTTAATACCTTTCTGAGCAAGGGACTGGCTGGGGAACAATTTTGTTTGCACCCACAAACAATTAACACATCTCCACCTCCGCCCTGGCTTCACACGTGCGGCTGCCAGAAGACAGACTTTTTCCTCCACGTGCTCTGTTTCACCATACCCAATATACACCCATATACTCCCCGTCCTGCCGCAGAGAAAAGGAATTCATTTCATCAGACGGATGAGAAAGTCCAATATGACCACTTCCTGGCAGTGCGTGGCAATAGCACGTGGCCAGCTGAACCCTTGCCATACTGCAGGGAGGATTTTCATGAAATTAAATTGCCCCTAGCTCACAGTGGAGGAAGCATTTTCCACAATGGAGAAAGCACATAGAGACTGTGGATCCCTCAGTCCCCAGCAGCTGGAGGGGCAGGAAGGAGAGATGATGCTCTTGCTTCATTCTCACCAAAGCAACCCTAGCCAGATAATTCCGAGACAGGGTTTATGGCAGGTGTTGGACTCTATTCCTTTGACCTCTTACAGCTTCCAAGATGCAGCAGCAGTGTCCCTGGGAGGGAACAGAGCTCTGAATTCAGGGCACCGCTGCCACGCGAGTTGCTGCAGCGCTCCTTTCACCCACCGTGCTCTCATTACGCAGCACCACGGGGCATTCACTTACACCGGCAATGGCAGCTTCGCAGCCCTCCTGCGAGCAGGGGGACTTTGCTTCCAGTGAGATCCAGGATTTGCAATTAGTGCAGTTGTGCAGGACGCTGTTACTGAACCTGCCATTAACAATTACAGTTAACTGTTGGTGAGAGGACAGCATGAATTAAAGCACCATCTGTACATCATACAGGTAGATAGAAACTACTCGCCGTCAAGATACCGCACGATCTCCAAACCCAGCCTTTTTGGTGCACTGCTTTTCATCCAGACCTGCGCGGTGATTAAAGCACACCAGTGGGACCAGGGTAGAATAAGACCATATGGGCTCAAGATCTCCTTCCCTGCCCTCCAGGGTGAGGCTGCCTCATAGCAGTCAGGGAATTCTTTCCACTCTCAACGGCAGGTTTGTTTTTCTTCCCCAAACTGCCAGCACAGGAAGCTCTTAGACCAAAATTTCACTCCCAAGATAAGTTTTGTCCCGATGTGGAGCAGCTGGAAAGCCACCCACAGCTGCTTTCTAAGAAGTGCTCTTTCAAAGAGAAAACTACTGGCTAATCGGGGGCTGCCACAAAACCCTACGTGCCTCAACCTCCACTGTCTGGCCCTCGGCACTGCTGGTGGAAGCAAGCACCAGCAACAGCCACACTGAACATATAGGGGACCTGAGAGTAAAGGTGGATTCCTCGTGCTTACATGGGCTCAGAGATAATCTCACCGCAGTTCTCAGTAGAATTAATTCATGCACTGTGTGCGCAGTGCTATCAAGATACGAGAAGGAATGGATTACCTAAATACACATTTGTCATGGGGAGTGGAACAGCTGAGACCAATTTTCATTTTCGCTTCTGCACTTAGATACGCTTTGTAGATATTTTCCTTCAGCAAATGATTCAATCCATCACAATTAAAGTAACACAATGTAATCTTTCCTTTAATTGTTCCCTTTCTGCCAGATATACAAGTTCAAAATACTTTCAAAATACGTTCAAAGTAACAGTTAAAATAGAAAGATTATTTTCAAAATTAGCACAAATCTCCTAATGGGTTCAGAATTACATGCTGGGAGTCTTGCAACGCATTGATTTTTGGTACTTAATTTTAAAAGATTTCCAAGGTATGCCAGCATGAATCTGAGCTGATATTTCCCAGGAAACTCTAATGGACTTGGGTATTCAAACCTCCCAGAAGATCAATCTCCTTTCTGGTGCGCTTCTGCAGCCGCTCTCCTTCCCCACGTGCTCGGAGCAGCGGTGCCCAGCCGCGGCAGGGATGGATGGAGCAAGCCCTGCCTCCTCCTGGCAGCAGCCCACGGGCCCCACACCTCATCCACTTCCACGGCTCAGGAGCAAAGCAGTAGGGAAGGTCACAAACACAAGATCAGAAGGACAAATACAGGGAAAGACGCCAAGCAGAAATGTGGACGGTGTCTGTTACTTGCACAGCAGTGCTCAGGAAGAGGGAACGACCAGCCACGCGTTGGGCTGCATGCCCCAGCAGCTTTGCTCACTGCTAACTTGGGCAGGTTTGACCCACAACTTAAAAGCTTTTCCTGACTGTTCATAAGCTTGCACAAGTACATGTACACACAGATAAGCCTGTCAAACGGCAAGTAAGAGCAATGCTCGGAACGTCTGCCCTCTCCTGTAACCAGGAAACGGGTGAAAAAGAGCAGTTCGACATCACCCCGGTTAATGAATGTGATTTCTTCTATCCCCTCCTTCCATCTCCTGACTTGTTTTCAACTCCCTTCCTTGCTGTACCTCCTGAATGATTGATTTCATGTCCAAGCTCTGCAACAAAGCAATGCCAGCACTGATGCTTATTAGGTGAAGAGCTGAGGACTTCCTAGCGCGAGGCAGACCGACGCTCTCAGCAGCAGCTGGGGACACCAAGCGATGGCGTGCAATGCACACACGATGCCCAAGGAGCTGGAAAGCAGCAGCAGCAGCAGGTTTCCTCCCCGTGCTTCCCCAGCGCTGACAGTGGCCACCTGCTCTCGCACATGTCAGCTCAGGCTCACGCAGCACATTCTGGGAAGCAAATACACTAAATTGTCAGCGCTGCCTTAGGAAATTATGACGAGCCATCTTTGCAAGTGCTAGAGTAATCGTGCTTTCAGTGAAAGTTGGCTCCCAAAACTGCAGAGCTGCTGGCCATAATTTTAACAGAAATGGCACGTGCCAGCATTGTAAGGATTCAAGCTTTCATTAGCTGTCGAAACAGGGTTTCATACAAGCAGCACTGTTGCTTCATGAACCCTTCCTCAATAAAGGATTCAGAGGAAACCATTACACACACCAGGCTACGTATCTGCACGTTACGCTAAAGCACTTGCCCTGCTCACCACAGCCATCCAAGAGCTCTGTAAGTACTCAGCGACGTGAAGGATGCTGAAGTAATCAGCACATTCAAACTCTTACCCGAGCAGGTATGCAGCTGCACCTGGAAAACAGCCTTAGAAAAGCAACTGGTGTAAAAGGAGTAAAAAATTCACAAGTTACACCTTTTGCAAATGCCTCAGCACATCCACCATGGAGCAAGCAGAGTGTGAGCACACATAAGCTTTAGCTGGTCAGGATGGGTGCCAAAACCAACAACATCCTACCTGTTAAGTGTCCCCCTGCTGAGTCTGCAGAAAAAGCAATGCTGCTCGTCCCAGCTGGGCTCGGGTATCCCTACATCGTGCTGCAGCACCCAGCACTAAGCTAGCCCAGAAGACACCAACCGTGCCATGCCACACACGAGCATATGCTAGGGATGAGGAAAGGAGCAGGGGGACGGGGTGACAGCCCTTATCCCAAACCTCTCCCTCTCCTCCTCCTCCGCACACAGGACGATGCAGGTGAGCCAGGCTGGCGAGGCAGCAACGGGACACTGGGCAGATGGAAGGGGGCTGCTTTCAGCACACAGCCACAGGCAGCGCCTTGCTGAGCGCAAACCACAGCTTTTGGAGTCGGTCCCCAGCCCCAGCTGGTCTCAGCACAGGAGGAAGCTGACCGGTTGTGCAGTAACCCATGAGAAAACGCGGCTCCCTGCCTTCACATAGGAGCTGAGGACCATTCTGCTCAGAACCGCTGGATACAGTTATTTACAGCAGTGCTGCAGAACCCAATTCCTGTGTGGCCAAACAGAGTTACTTCACATGGCTACTCTGTGCTGCAAACCTCCGTAACCCTTTACTTACATACTCATAAATTAATACACCAGAACTTGTATTCTTACTTCTCATGCATACATTATTATTAGTCTACCCTATCTGAAGATGCTGGAGCTGAATGCAACGCACGTTTAAATCAACGAAAGATCTTTCCATCATCTTCAGCAGAATTAAATGACAATCTCGATGCCAAGGTCCTATCACATTGTGATACTATTAATATTACGCGTATTAGTACGGGCAGCAAAACATAACATTATATCAAATCCCGTCTGAACAGTGTCTTATCAAAGACACGTCTGACAGAAAATACATCCTCCCAAAATAACCGCGGTATTTGCTAGCGGCACCCACGCAGTGAAGCACTGAAACTCCTCGGCTGCTTTCCAGGCTCCCAGAGCAGCGACGCGCTCCCGAGAACCCCGAGGGCTGCTCCGCTCTCCCTCCGCGCAGCCCCAAGCAGCACATACTTACTCCAGCAATGTAAAGCGTCCCGAAATGAGCCCGGTCTTACAGGACTCACTTGGACACTCGTCCTGCTAAGTTTTGCCAAGCTAAAAGCTACGAGGTTTGGCAAGGTATTTGGGATTAAACACATTCAGCAGGTCCAACGCATCCCTGCTTTCCACGCGCACTGTGACACTGGAGGCACCGCACATCAGCAACCCAGCTAGGATGTGCAAGCACGGATTTGTGAACTACAGGGAGATACCAGGCACTTGTAAACAGTAAAAATAACAAATTTAAATGTCTCTGCTGTGGCCTTATTTTGACAGTTTAAATGCTCAGTAGTTTTCAGCTGCTCAGCTGAAGCAGGGCACTGGTGCCACCTGCCGTTTGCTCGGGGCTGGCAGGTGAGCACCGGCAAATCAAATGACCACATAACAGAAGAAAATGACATGATAAATTGAAATCTGGCATAAATGAAAATCCTTCAGATGCCTCGGGGTCTCCTGTGGCTGTTTAGGGATGAGAGTTTTAGACGAGATTTATTTACGTGGGAAATACCACAAGTGAATCCTTGCTGACACAGCCCTTAATGCCACCTGAAATTAGACACAATGCCCCCCCCGGAAGCAAAGGGCAGGATAAAAACAGACAGACACGCTTACTTTTAGGGGACTGGGGGGGCTGGCTCCCCCTGCCAGGGGTGAGGACAGAAGGCTGTTACCTTGGGACGAGCAGCCAGGGGCCTGAGGGGCTGCAGACACAGGCGCTCACCCCGCTGGTTTTTGAGACGCCCAGTCTGAGCCCAGCCCTTACACAGAGGCACCAGTTTGAGTCTGACGAGCGAGGATATCGTTTTGCTGGGGCCCATCTCATATAAGACTCATTCACGCCGTCCTTCCCAAGAGCTATTTACCCTGACAATTGTGCTCTGCCACAAGCACTTAACCCACTGCCCAGCCAGAAGACGGGTTTCATGCCGACGCCGTGCCCCTTCCTGCAGGTACCAGCCAGCACACGCCGAGACCGGTGCTGCACCGTGCAGAGCAGGCAGGTAGCACACCTCTGACACAGCACGGGCAATGCTGCTTTTAAATGGAGCCACTGAGGCCAGCAGCACACGAGCGGGGTGTCCGGGGGCCATGCGGGGAGCGGCAGCTGTCGGGGAAGCACGCCGAGCACGCACAGGGAGCTCCTGCGAGAGCTAAAAACAGAGAAGGCAGCTAGAGCCAGGCGCACGCGATCCGCCCGCTGCACTTGTTGTTGTGGCCGTCTCTGGCCGAGGCACACCACAGGTCCCTGCTCGGAGCCATTTCCCTGCCTCAAACTGCCTCCCGGGCACCCAGGGGACAAGCCGTTTTAAGAACGGTGCCGTGAGGGGACGTGGGACGAGGGCGTGATGAGCGCGATCCTTCGTGCTCCAGCAAGTCGCTTGCTGAGGGGAAGGCCAGGATGAAACGTTCCTCTCTGAAATGCCTTGGCTTTGGCAGGATGAAACCTGGACCCACACCCACTGGGAAGCTCCCATGAAATTCGGGCACATTTTGTGGAGCTGTATCACAACACAGTCCGCAGAGGTTTGGTAGGACCCAGCTTGTGTGCACACGGTCTCTGTAGATACCAAAGTGTCCTACCTCGGGCTGGCAAACTTCCACAACGTGCCCCACTCCTCGAGTTACCTATACATAGGTCTGTATAGCTCAGACTGGCACAGCTTTAAGTTACAGTGGAAAATATATCAGATATGTCAAAACATCTGAAGTTAAACCCGAGGGAGTGGTGCCAGAAGGCATAGCTGTAAGATCATCCAACACGTGGATGCCTTAAGGCATCGTATAATAACTTCTCCATTGCAACACTGAGCGAACTTTAATTTGAGACCAGTCAGACTAAAACACTGCTCCTGGGACTCAGTGCGTGGAGAACGAGCAGCACCTCTGCTAAATTGCTCACAGAAGTTAATACCAAAAGATGATTGAAGACATCTGCCAGCAATGCCACTTTTGTTACGTAAAGACATTTCCAAATTACTCATGCTCATTTGCAATCTTTTTTCCACCACGCTTGCTCAATCCCCTTGAAGTCTTCAAACACGTGCCAGCATAATTTAGAAGGGCATTTGCCTAACAGTGACATCACTGGAGATAATCTGAATTTACACCAATATGCTTGCGATAAACATCCAGGCTGGCTTATCGAGAGCATCACACCTTCTGTAGGATGATGGGTAACAGCAGAAGAAAGGAGAAACGTATCCCACTGTCCTGATGCAAACCCGCATCACTCCTCCGAAGACAGAGGAGCCGTACCAACCCCAGCGTGGATTTGGGGCAGTACCCCAACAGGGATGGAGGCAGCCCAACAGTTGCTGGTCTCAGACGGGTTTGGCTGGGTTTAATCAGACAGACTTGGCTGAGCCTCCCGGTGAGTTCAGTCTCAGACTGGTTTGACCAAGTTTCACCAGCCAAACGTGGCCGAGCCTGCCAGTGGTTACCACCCACTTGGAGACCTCAGCAGTGAGAAGGGAGGGAGGAGGGCTTGGGGAGCCTCATCTGGGGAGCCTCGAAGCCTCTCCGCTGCCTTTGGACCATGGGCAGGCTGTGACACCTTCTGGCCGTGACACCTCTGGGTGACTTAAACCTCCCTGAGTTTGTCGGCGTTTACTTTTAACCTGCGACCTTGTCCGCTGCACTTCACTGAGGACCTCCTGGAGGAACAGCTGTGCAAGGGGCACCGCCGAACACGCACCAGGTGCAGACATGGAAGCCTGTCCTCGCAGGCCTGCCTGCTCCGCATCCCCTCTCCTGGCAGCTACCAAGCAGTTCCAGGCCTCTGACTGCCCGAAGTCACTCACCCCTTGGGGAAGACCAGCTGGCACCTGCCAGCCTGCCTGGCGCTCCCCTCTCCCCCAAAAGTCCCAGCACCACCAAGCTCCCTCCCTGTCCCCGCTTCCCTTGTAGCTTCAACATCAGCTTGAAATCAGCTATGGCAAGCACAAATGGGAAGATGGGCTCGACTTTCTGGAATTTTCTGCCTGAACACCAAATCTAAATGTTGGCCATAAGAATTAATTTAATTCTTACCATCAAACCTAGCCTAGGCACCAACTCGGCAGTGAAGCCACTCAGCTTCTCCACAGGACAGGTCCATTTGTTTTCACGCTAAGACCACTTGTTACCCTGTTCAGAAACCCCCTCTGGAAAAAAAAAAAAATTAAAATTGTTCCTCATCTGTCTCAGAGCCTGACGTGGTATCAGTTGAAATGTCACTTCAAAAGCTCCTGACAAAGCCCTTCAGGAAGAAGGGCCCCCAGCATTTGCGACCTTTGCACCAGCTGCTTGTCCATTTTGAGAGGGGTTTAGGATGGCTGGAATAGCCAGTTCCTTCCCACCACCCCTGCCTTTAAGCTGGTGTCAAGAGTTCATCTGATAATTACACCATCGGGAGGTGAATAATAGTTTAAATTCCTCGGGCTAGATTGTCTAGCTGCAGGACCCGAGTCAATCCTGCTGGCTGGCAGCGGAGGTGCTCGTCCACAGGAGCGCAGAGCCGCACTTCTGGAGTTTGAGACACCTTCCTCGGAGGTCTCCGAGCACAGAGGAGAACTGGAGAGGCAAAAAGTATTCAGAGGAAGCAAGTGCAGCTCCCAGAGCATCCCTGCACCACAGTCTATGATGGCAATATGGTGGTCAACATCCACCCAAACTGAAAACCACCCAGAAAGCCTACAGGTGGCAAAGCTGCATCCCTGCCACAGCATTTAGAAAGCAACAAAATGAGGGTGGCTGTAAAGCTTTGCCTGGGGACATCTCGTCCTGCCCGTGCACGTCTGCACAAAGCGATTCCCCAGAGCACTGTGAGGCAGTGTTTTGGAGCACGGGAACGTCCCGGTGAACTCGCTGCTCTGACGCTGGGCCCAGACACAACCCAGGGCTGCAGAAATGCCCCGGCTCCAGCTCCTCACCTCCATGGTACCTCACTGAACAACACACCTTGCTTGACATCTAAGCATGTAATGGCAACGTGCTTCTGCCATCAGACATTACTTCAGCTCCCAGGACTTTACACAGCTTCCAGACTTGGTAGAAGCCTAACACGAAACTGCTGGAGGCAGCAAGGTGTGAACTGGCTCCACCAAACGCGAGCTGTCCCCTGCGTTCCTCAGCATTTGGAGAGTGGGAGCAGATCCCAATTTTTTTAATACCCTGAGTAAATAGGAAGTTGTTTACATTCCAGATCTGTATAAAAGCTATAAAAGCGGCCTGCTTCTAACAAAGTTTTGTCTCGCTTCTTTTTTCTTCTGGCCCCCTTTCAAAGCAGGGAATCGCAGTCAACCTGAGCTGGCATCCTTCCAGCACTCAGGAGCACTAACGGCGTGAATTGTAAGCGACTCCAGAGCTGGCCACTATTGTACCCCAACACTGGGCCTGTTTTGTTCCAGCTAATGGTGCGGCTCTGCTGACTCTCAAACATGCTGGAGAGAATAAATTGCTGCAGTTTATTCCCATCCAGCTGACATTCCCGCCATGCCATCACTCACGAGCAGGGATCTGCACGTTAGAAATGTAACCCACTACCCCAGACAGCCTTCAGTCCTCAGAGGGGAGTGGGAGGAGAGGAGACTTCCCACTTCAAGACTCAGCATTGACTCAATCCGCTGGCAGCGAGATCCCCAAACCCAAACTGATGGCTTAGAGGTGAGTAATACTTTAATTTCGAACATACTAATTACATTCTCAAGTTACGCGATAGCTTTTCAGGGGGTGGGGAGGAGAGGCAGGGATGTGATTTGCCATTTCTGATCGAGGTGCTCCCCTTTCTGGCACGCTGAGCTCTGCCTTACCTGCAGACCCTTCGAGGGCTGGCATTCTGGCATCCTGGCAAACCAGGCGAGCCAAGCCCTCAGCATGCCTGCCTGCACGAGCAGCTCTTACCCTCGTGCCCAGGAACCACGCTGTCCTCCAGTAAGACTCTGGCTTCCAAAGCACAAGTGGACTCTGCTGACAGCCGAGAGGCATCCCAGCTCCAGAGCGTGTGTGCACGGTGTGAAGCCATGATGGGCTCTCGCCTTTGAACACCTCACTTCACTAACAAGTTACGTTGCAAGCAGCCAATCCACCAATACTTTTAGTGTCTTGGGCTGGGAGAAGAGGCGAACGGTCCCCAAGGCGTTCAGCTGCTGCTTTACACTCAGCTGTGACGCAGGCTCAGGTGTGCAGCAGAGCACCTGCTGGGCTCCACAGCTTCTACCTAAAGGTGGCTCACCAGCAGCTAAAAAGAAAAGAGCAGGGACAGAGACGCTACAGGGAAGAGGGTGGCCAGAGAATATAATGCGTATTTTCAGTGAGAGTCTTTTCATAGCACTGAGAACTGTATGGAGCGGGGTTCCAAGAGCCACAGGCATGGGATTTGGATTTAGTCTTTCGCCCTGATCCACCTTTCAGCAGCAGCAGACTGCTCTGATCCTCTAACAGCACATCGTTTGCAGCCACAGAAGTTCACAGACCAGCAAAGTATCTCAAAGGTACCAGCATGAGCCACGAGAACACCTTGCCTGGGTATTCCCCTATAGCAGCCAAGGAGGCAGGACGCCCTGCTCCTGCCCTGGCCATGCAGCAGCCACAACCAGATCATAACAATCATCTCACACTCTGGTTAGGTCTTATCCAGAGGGCAGTGAAAACAAGGGACAGGTGTGGATGGGATTTTTGAGCCTTCCAAGTCCAGATGAAAAAGCAGCTGAGGATCAAGCATTTCCTTGGCAGAGCAGGGAGCGAGGTGTACCTGAGGGTAGGACCAGCTTCTTGGCAGGACCTTCATTCTCGCTGTTGCCTGCATGACAACTCATCCTTTTCAGATTTGGCTTTTCAGTTGTATGACATGGGGTATCCAAGAGCTTTTTCCATAACATTGTCTCATTGTGCTGTTGATTCAAAAGGTAGTGAGAACATTCACTGGTTTGTCTTCAGTGCCTGAGAGAGGAACTTCACACATTCACCAAAAACAGTCAACAAGAACTGTAACTTGTCTCTACCTCTATTGCATGCTTAACTATGAAACTTTAAGCACATTTACCGACCAGCTCTCTCAATAAGCAAACTTTTGTGGGAGAGGGGAGCAGGCAGAGACAATGCCCTGGCTCTCCTATGCCTTGCACTGCAGGCAAGCCTTCAGATTATCATCTCCTAACTTCCAAAGGCTACGGCTGATGGGGACAACCCCTCGCTGCCTGCCGGGGCTGCTGGCAGGCTCTGGTTGCAGCTGGAGTCCCCATCCATCGACACTGCTGTAGGTGAAGCGTTTGCAGCGCAGCTGGGCACCGCTGCCCCCACCCAGCAGACACTACATGGGGCATTTCTGTTTTCCTGAGACTTTCCAGCCATTAAGCATTATAGCTTGCTTGCAGGACACTTGAGCAGGAGTTTAGCAGACAACCTCTCTCTGTCCTTCTCTGGCAGACAGAAACTTCAAGCCTTGATGTATTTTTAGGACTTTTCTACCTAGGAAGTTGGTGTGTCAGCTGCCAAAAAGACAGAAACCCGAGAACCCACTGAGATCACTTCCTAGATAGACTCTTCAGCAATCAGCACGACGTCTGGTAGATCAAGGGACCACCAGCAGTTTAGGCTCAGACCACCGGTGGCTTTCATTAGATGAACGTTTTACTGTAGATGCCTTTTCACAAGAGGGAGCAGAAAGTATATGACCAGAAAAGCTTTCCACCACTTGTAAACAGAAACAGGTACATGCTAGCACAAAATGCGATCTGGGATGAGAAAAATAAGTCATGCCTCACTTTTCTAATGAGATGGCACTAAAATCTGAGATTCTGGGCACTGCACCATCTGTGGTTACAAAGCTATTGCTCTGGTTTACATCGAGTCAAGCGCAAGCTAAACCCAGGCCTGGCTTTCTAGCTTGCCTTTGGGTGGAAGTGAACAGATTTGCTTTAGCAATGCACTCAGGTTGCTTGGCAGGCCAACAGGTTTGCACGACACCAGCTGCTTCCAGCTCAAATGCCCCACACGTAGCTAAAATTAGGCTGCTCAGATTTCCTGGAGGGGACTCTGCCGCACAGCCCGCGCCCAGCCTTCGTGTGGGCTCCCCAACAACAGAGCTCGCTTCTCAGCACGAGCCAGGCACACACGGCGTTGTGGAAGCCCACATGCCATTGCTCCTCGCTTAAACTAACCTTTTGCTCCCCCTGAACCTAGGGAATGGCACATGCCACTGTCAGTAGAGCCGATTGTGAGCGCTGAAACAGGCCAGTCTTTGGCTTCCTAGTGTCAAAACCAGAAAACACAGAGCAGGTGTGCCTTTATTGTGCATTTGAGAAACATCTGTGCAAATTACTTAATTTTACGGAACACTTTGCCAGCTCCATTTTCTATGAAATGGCTTGGGTTTTGTGAAATTATTTCCCTTTCACGTTTTCTTTGACTGTACAGCAATGGCTTAATTTAGGCTGCTCGAATAATGACGACTTGGGGAACTGACACTTTCGATTATGTGGTCTAATTCTACAAACATGCCTCTAACGTAGTGATATTCTTATTATTTGCACTTTGCAAGCATGATTTATGCTCTGTATAAAAGCTCTGGGGCTGGAATGGCTTTAAAAAATCCAACACCCTACGTTTTACAGTGCAAGAGGCCCCTGTTCTGTGCGACCCTGCAGCACGTGTAACGGGGAGGGCAGCACTCACTGCTGCAGTTCTCCCAGAGGTGGTTATAGGATGCACCCTGGTCACTGCAGTTTCAGATGACCACCAGGAGCCCTGCTGGCAGAGCCAGAGCTGCTGGCACAGACTCAGGCTCTCAGACACCAGCAACTGCCCCAGATTCTCTGGTGAAGGGATCAGAGACAAGGCCCAGCCTAGCCATGGGACCAAAGCGAGCAGTTACCAGCTGCTAGCTCTGCCCCTACCCCTCCAGCCTCTGCAAGAGTCTCACAAAGCCAAAATGACCCCAAAATCCCCTCCTCTTCCTGTTGCCAGTGCCAGCCACAGCCCCTGCTTCCCTCCAGCCACACGGCGCTGGTGTCCTGCTCTGCCACCACTCCACACTAAGTCACCCAAGACAACTCCACTGCTGGGGTGCAGCATCCAGCGGTGCAGTTCTTGCGCCCACACAACCTCCCCAGCCTCGGGACAGTAGCACAGGGACAGCTGTCCCCGGCAGCCAGACGGACACCCTGCTGCTGGGAGGCCAGCGAGCTAAAAAAAACTCGTGGCATGTCAGTGAAACTGGAGAAGAGAGCGCTTTAAATAACACTCGCCTCACAACGCAAACACTCAAGGGAAAACCTAGGTTTCGTGCTTAATTTAAGGGTTTAATCCCACCCAGGGAATTTGCTCCGTGTGTGGAAGCACTGGCACTGCCTGTCCCCACTGCTGGTGGCTCCACGGGCTGAACACGTGCCAGCATCACCAGTGTTGGTGGAGCTGACACCGGACGAGATTTAAGACCAGAAATCACAGCGGGCACAGAGGTGAGGTGACTCACCCAGATACAGCTCGGTGCCTGGTGACCTGAAGGCCAAGTGCCGCTGACCCTGTGCGGTGACTTCCCCTGTCCGGGGCACAGGAGGCAGCAGGGACAAGGTGCTAGGGGCAGGGCACAGAACTCACCTCTGCTTTCACCACGACTTTCCCTGCTGCACAGCAAGAGCACGGGCAGCTGGGTAAGAGGGCAGGCAGGGTTCAGGAGGTTTGGTTCACCTACGGCTCCACCAGCTGTAAAACATCGGGGCTGCAAGGCAGAAGGATCTGACTGATGCTCAGGATTCGCTGTGGGATGGCCACCCAGGGCACACCTGTGTGACAAGAGATGACAAGCTATAGCAGGAGAAAGATGTCATGCAGGTTCTGCAAAAGCTACCCCAGCTTAATATTGCTTCTGAGGGCAACTTCGCTATTGGCATCAGCCTACAGACATCACGTTTGAACGTGTTCCCACCCGAGGCCATGCTTTCTCTTGGTTCCTGTTCAATGCAATTTAAATGCTAGGTAAAAGAAAGAGGCTCTGGGACAGAAGACGCTTTTTTTTTTCCTCCATTTTTTCCATTTTGGTGATTACTAATGTAGTACTGCCACCCCATGATGTGGCAGTCACAATTCATTCAGTGCTGTTCACAAAAATTTTCTTCATAAGTATCAGGTCTGGTCTGGGGAGAGCAGAGATGAGAACACACCACGCGCTGCACAAAGTGCAGATGTAATGCAGAGAAACAGCAAGTCATCGCGAGCACCGGATAGCAAACCCCTGAGTCATGCACAGTTCCATGCACTGACCACACGATTCAGACCTCCTAAGCCTGCTGGAATGGGATCTCCACCTCCTCGGAAGGTGTGCCCACATGAAGCACCGAGCTGGCTAGGCTGCGCTCTTCCTTGGCCCCGTTAACTTAATCCTCCTGATGACTCACAGCAAAGTCACCACCGCGCTCTAGGGTGACAGGGGCAACTGGCTGGCGGAACAGCCTACTGCAATTTTTTCTACTTTAAAAAAAAAAAAAAGCACAGGGGGTACAAAGCCCCCATTTCTGGGATATAGAGACCGTTCCCACACGAGCATCACCCGACAGGAGCTGCTGAGGCTGTGCCCACTGCAGCACCCGAACCACAGCTGCAGGCTGTGTTCACGGCACGAGAACCTTCCTGCTGAGGAGCCCCCTGAGATTTATTTTACCCCCTTTGGATCCTCATGATTTCAAGTGGAAGCTTAGCATCTCTTAAAATAAGCTCTAAGCGTCTTAATTTCGGTGCTTAAAAGGGGATTTGGTCACTTGGTTCTAGGAACTGTTTGACTCCAGTTTGACTCAAGTGTCCGATGTCCGTCGGCAGTTCAGCTGTCGCCCGAACAAGGGGTGGGACAGCCAGGATTTTCCAGCCCTGAGAAACAGCTGTACCCAAAGGAGGTGTGTGACAGGAGGGACAAAGTTAATTCACTCCCAGCCCTCGTCTGCTGCCCATTCCCAGCCGCTGGGTGAGAGGCCTGGCTCCTGCGGGGCGAGCACCCCGCTAGGCGGCCCCCGAGCCCCGCCTGGAGCCACCGGGCTCACCCCTAGGGGCTGGACCTGGGAGCCTCGAGGCAAGCAGAGGGCGACGTGGATGGAGAGGTGATGAGAGCCCCTCTTCTTACACCACACGGTGAGCAGGACGTGTACCCTGAGCGATAACACACTGAGTGCACGCGTGGCGGCACTCTGCCCACTGACACCAACATCCCACAGGGTGGGGATGTGACATTCCTCGTGACACTCTGCTCTGTACAATGGTCAAACTCGTTTTAAGCTCAGAGACTCCCAGCTATGGAGGCAGGACACTCTTCTCAGCAGCTGTGCTGGTCTCCATGCTCGGAAGTCTTTGCTAATCCCACAGCAAACTTGTCCTTAGGAGCCAGCACACCTTTTTGTCTTTCCTGGACAGCATATATAGAAATCCCCAAAGGACTTCCACCTACAATTTTTCAGATGCCAATCTAATATCCTACCTGCTTAGAGGACGGCATTAAAAACCTAACACACAGAACACGAACCTCTGAAATAGCACACTTCAGTGCTACAAGTCCTGAACATACGCTACAAAAATTGCCTCGGTATTGGGCTGCATTTCTATGATTTAGGACTCCCATCAAGCTTCAAATCCAAGCAGGACTTTGCAGTTTCTGTAAATACCTTACTGATGGCCACAATAACCTCTTCAGCTGTTTGCTTATTTTCAGAATATCTTAGCTGATGCAAGCCCGCCCACCTCCCCATCCCAAGAGCCATTCCCATTAGGAATTCATTGCACAGCTTGAAACTATCACGGATTTCCCTGCCACCTAGCCTGTCATCTCAGGAGCCTTGCTGGGTGGGAAATGAAACCAATAAAAGTGCTCTTTTCTCACATCCTACAGAAGCCTGGGTATTCACCACCACCCCCCAGCACCCCAGGAACAACAGAGAAGCCACTTTCATTGCACATAATCATGTCACCAAGTAACTTGTAACTAGAAAGCTCACTGCTGAAGTGCTGATGACTTCCCCATTTAGCCCTGTAGCACAGAAGACAAGCTCAAAACAGTGCTTTTGCCTTCCCACTGCCTTTGGGAAAACCTCATTCTTTGTGATCCTACTTTCAAATCCCTGTTAATTTGTATAGGGCGGCGCCACAAGACATCCAAGCGTCTAGCGTACGCTCTCAAAGTTTTAACAGCTCTATAAAAATAAGCAACACCCCCAAGTGCATGCAGATGGCTTGCAGAATGCATCACTCAAACTGACTGAAAGTTGCTATCCTGTATTTCTATTTCAGCCTGTTTTCTAAATAAAAGGCATGCCACTACATTAATATGCTGATGCAGTCTAGGCCTGCCCTCCCCTCTAAAATTGCACTCCTCCCCCCTCCCCACACTCTTTATAACGCGGTGTATTTCAGATGCAGCAGATGCTCATTTTGATCCTAAAACAGATTTAATGGGTTTTCCATGATCTAAACACCTGGCAAAAGGGCTTCGTGCAGCCCTAATACTTTCCTAACGCGATGTTAAATTTGTCCTAGTGTTGCATATAGCATAATTCTGCAGCCATGTCAACTATTCAGGTAATGCTAGAATGTCGTCATTATGGTTTATGTCAGCAGCATGATCTGTATGTACCTTGTAATCATTCTGGTGTTGGGTTGCAAAGGTCCCCGGACTCTTCACTTGGCTGAGTCTAATTCCATCCTCCTCACAAAGATCTAGGGTTACACTAAGTAAAGGTTGACATTTACAGGAGACACTAAGACTGCTGGAACGACTCGCCAAGGTAAAGCCCTGGCTGCGTACTCTTTCAAGGGCGTAAGCTGTGCAGTGCCAACGTTTCTGCTAGCCTGCTGTGCTCAGCGAGGCAAAACGGGCTGGGGGCATGGCATGCGGGGAGCCCAGAGCTGTGTGTGTCACTGCGGTGCTCCGGCAGCGCTCAGGGACAGCACCCCAGGCGCCTGAGAACAGGGAGCTCAGGAGGGCCTGGAGCGATCGCTCCCCACGTAAAGGAAGGGAGGCATCAGGGTCCGAGTGTATTTACCCTCCTACGTTCATCCCACCCTCTAAAGCAGCACTGCCAGCACATCCAGCACACCTGGAAGCCTCCTGGCTTACCGAACATCCTGAGCCCCTGAAGCATTAGGTCTCACGGGCAGCTTCAGACTAAAAGCTGCCTTTTTAGGTGATGAAGCTTATAAGTGTTTTGTTTTGTTTTTAATCTATTCCCTTGAACTCTTCATTATCCAAGTCCAGTATTAACAGTGAACACATCCAACACACTCACTAGAAGCAAACTGAAAAAGAACCACACAATGTGAGACAAGATCACAGCATCTAACACGGATTGTGCACAGAAGGATGAGTTGGTCTACAAAGCAGGGTGCTGCAAGCAACGTGATCCTCACGGATGGCTTCTGCATCAAACTGCAGACACTTAGAGCAGGCACAGACAGACTTCTCTATCATGGAGCCTCCACTCAATAAAACTAGGAGGATCCTGCTTTGGCAAGAGATTAGCCTGTCCTTCCTTGAGCTCGGTAACTGCAGCATCACATATGTGGCTTCTGGTATTCACTGGGTGAACGCCGACTGCTCTGAGTGCTGCATGGCACCAGTCCAGTTTCCCTTGCAGGTTTGACAGCCATCATCTTTGGCCATGGTCTCTGCCACGTCAGGAGGTCTTAGCTGCAGTCGCCACGCTGTGAATAACGCCACGCAACTATTTGTCTCAAACACAAGCGCATAAGCTAGTGCTGACATTAGCTGTTCAGAGCTAAAGATCAGAGCCCATTTTATCAGGGCTGGAAACTTGCCACAAGTGGGCCATCCTCTCTCTAAGATCTTGCCTCAGCTTCAGATAAGCCACGTCCCACCTCCCTGGGCAAGCCTCCTGAAGCACCCCACCATGCTTCAGTCTTAAACCCCAGCCTGCCACAGCCTCGCTTCCTACCACTTCACTTACCCTTGCTCAGGGTACATCTGTCCCTTCTGCTTGTATGCACATCTTCCTCAATTGAAGATCGATCGTGGATTTGGAACAGCCAAAGAAGCATTCCACAGAGTGGAACAGCCAGCAATGACAGCATGCCTACAGGAAAATCACGTCTTTTGTTGTACAGAAGTAAAGGGGCCGTAGGTCATACAATGCTGCTTTGTTAACGCTGTTCCAGTTGTGTGGGAAGACCTTTAAAGCAGATGTCAGCCCAGAAGTTCCTTTCACAACCTGCACGTCTGATTTTTACCACCCTTTTTCTTTGGAGGAAAAAAAAAAAATCAGCCCATTTTACTGGTACTGAAAACCGACTACACCGCCCATTACCTGACAGACTGCAAGGAAGCAATGCCAAGCATCACGGGGATCCAGGGTGGACTACAGCCAGCGTTGGTTTGTGGCGGGAGCCCAGGGCAACTCAATAACATTGGCTTCCCTTGCCCTCCCTCCCACATCCAAGGATTTAGGATTATTCAGCAGTCCTTGCATCATAGCACAGCCCTGCTGATGGTTGTGTGATACAACCTTGGACAGGAGCCATCCTCGAACTGCTTGAGGGATACTTATAACTCAAGAGCAACAGACAGAAATATGAAGGCCATGGGTGGTCTAAGTACGTGTGTAATTGCTCTGCTGGATCAGGGCCAAGGGCAGTGCCGCAGGTTTGAACGAGGCGCGCAGTGACATGTTCTCATCAGGGATGTCCAGATGCCCTAGAGCAGCCCGTTGTCTCACGCGGCTGCCTACGGTTGTCAGGTGGCTGCACCAGGCCACTCCAACCAGAAAGCAAGCAGCCTTCTCTGTAATCTCTTTTGATTGTTTTGGAGAAGGACAGAAAGCAGGGAAAGAGAAGACATCTCAGATAAATTATTTGGACCAAATCGTTATGCAAAGCCTTGGAACAGTTCAAATGCGTACACTTATTTTGTTTTTATAGCCAACCGACCTGTTAGAGGTGCCTAAATCCCAGTCTGTGGAGGCACCACCATATCTCTGCACCGTGCTCCTATCTGCATCTGTTTAGACACTTCAATCAAAACACAGAAAAACCCTAACAGAACCCTGGAGCCCGATCTCACAGGTTAATTCTGTACTTTGCAAAGGTCCGTACCTGTAGCCTTGGTTAAACATCGCCGTGCTCTGGAGGCGACCTAAGCCTATTCTCAAATACTGAAGGATGCTACTATTTTCTTTGGCACGTACCACTTGCTCTCTGAGCAGCATACGTTCTGTTCACAAAACATAGCCATTGTGTCGTAAGGAAAACGAGACAGCTCTAAACACGCTGACTTATGTTTGTCTCTTCAGGTTCCCAGGGTAAATCTGAAGGCTCAGCCTCCTTGCAAGACGCAGCATCCTGGCAGGGCCAGGGGAATGTCACAGTAAGTGCAAACATTGTTGTGTCAACTATGTTCAGTCTCTTAAAGTCTTTGTCTCCATCCTGCCTTATTTTTCCCCACACACACACTAGGAAAAAGTAGAAAGCCACCAGCATTTTGCTGACCATTGGCTCCTCAGCCATCTAGCAGCCAGTCAGTCCAACAGAGTTGCACCACCTTAATTCAGTCATTATCTATTAATCCTCAAAGAGCAGTTTACACATTTTTTAAATTATTATTTATAGTATCTCAGAGGTATTTTGTAAGGATAAGCTCACACACATATTCAACAAGTGACAAAGAAGCAAAGGTCATCATGAATATCAAGATCTGGACCCTAAGCCCTGGAAAAAGGATTTCTGTCTTGGAACATTTCCTAGCTGGAATTGCTAAGAGAACTGATGGAGCAGGGGATAAGGCTGGAAATACTTGAGTGGCTGCCACGCAGCTTAGCCATTTGTCAGCCTCCTTCAAAGATTCACTTCAGAACAGAGAGTTGATTTAGAGCACATACTCAGTCAAGAGCTGGGGAATTCAGACTATCTGGAGACCGACTGACATCTGAACTCAGGCTGGGAGGAAAAGAGCTGACCTGGGTTATTTTGGAGAAGAGAGAGATTATAAAAAAGACCATTACCCCAACAAGACAAACCCAAACACTTCAGTTGCACATTTATACGTGAGACACATGGTTCAAAAGTTGATAAGGATATGAGCAAACATCAACACTCCACCATAGAACAAGGACATGTCTTGCTCTGCAAGTATTTATCACCTTAAAACTGCTGTTCTTGATTAATCAGAGACCTTATTCTAAGCTCTATGTCAGTTGAGCTCTAAGGAAAATGCCAAGACAGAGTAGCAAAGTTCCTTCTCATTTCTCTACATTCAACCTCATTGCAGTTACCAAATGCACCACAGATGACAAGCAAAACTAGACCTGGAAACAACTAAGTCAGGTACAGATCTCTGTAGAACAGGACAATTACTAGAAAGCAACATGGATCTTTACACCAACCACAAGATGTGGGCATTGGACTGGCTTACAATGTAAGACCAGCAACACTTACCAGTTATCAGCTCTTCCTTCTACTGATTTGGTGGTAACAGTCCAGTGACGCATTTTCTCTCGGAGCATTTAAACAGAGACTCTCCACTGGTTATGTATTAGGCTGGTGCATGAACAACAGAAAAAACACTGTCATCTTCTTCTGTTTCAAATAACGTGCCAGCAACACAACCAGGTTTCTGCAGATCAAAAATTCAAGCTAAAAAAATTGCTTTTCTTCACTATATATAGATGCAGAGTCCCTCGGCAAGCCTGATTGGGTCTTCCTATGGAAGCACACCTGTGTTTACAAAGGTAAAGAGCATACATTGTCTGAGCAACGCAGCCTGTTCTGTGACTTCAGCTGCTAGCATTACATCTCGAGTGTTCTTGTTCTATCAGAAAATATTTAGAGGCTGTAACATTGGCTCATTCACATTTCAAAAAAGCCAACACACTTAATTAGCGATGCTATCAAACTAGCATTTTAATTCATAGCTGATCCAGACAGAATTACTCACATAAATTCATCTCATTTATTTCCTACAAAGAAGGCTGAAGTGGAAATCTCTCACAGAAACCTTCCTTATTGTGTTGTATCCAGTGGAATAGATTCTTTTTCCTGCATTTTTATCTTCATTTGAATGCGTAAGTAAGCTAAAGCATTTTAATAAGCACTGGTCTACAGGTGAAAAAAACTCCACTCACAAGCCTCTTCAAATACATTTAGAATTAAATAAATTATTCTAAGTAAAATAGGGACACCAAATCATCTTCACTGAAGGGTGTATTGTTCCATAATAATTGTTCCAGTGTGGAAATACTTTTGTCAGCCACTTAATGCTGATTTCTCCTCCCCCAGGGTCTACAAAACATAAGAGCTACAAAGGGTCAATTAGTGGTATTTGAATGTCGCATTCGTGCTACACCCACCTTACACGTTCACTGGTACAGAGAATATGATCAGATAACAGATTCCGCAGATTTCCGAATACTACGAAAAAGTAGGTATTACTATGCCTGTCTGATGCAATTTTATTGGGACAGGGACAAAACAGGAAGGAGAATTGCTGTAAAAATTAGGAGACGGTACACGTTCGTAGAGTCTTGAGTTAAGGTTAAAAGTATCAGATGAAGTTGCAGGCAGCTGTGCAGAGTCTACGCTTCCTTAGACAATGCGTGAGCAGAGCAGGAGCAATGGGAAGAGACTGGCACAGTGACAGGGTACTGCTGAGCCACAAGGGCACTGTTACTGTGCATTATAACTAATGATGGATCCAAGGAAAAAAAATGAAAACATTTTAAAGAATTTATCATATTCCCAGGCATGAGGTCAGAGCTCCAGTGGGCCAAGTTCGCAGCTGGACTAATTCCAACGTCAGTGGAGCTGTTTCTATACCACCTCAGCAGAGGGGTGTTTGTACCATCGGGTCCCAGCCAAACCTGACGCTTCCCTATCCAGATGGTATTCCTTCTGATGGACAGAAAGGGAGATGTTCCCTTTTGTAATCTCACTGACAGCTGAGCTGGGAAAGGGAGAAAGGGATGAAGGTCTTTCTTCCAGTCTGGCATTATAACCATTTAATTTTTTTTTCTCTCTTATTTTGAGCAGAGGCTTGTTCATCATCAGTTCCTGGTAAGTACACTGCAAATTTCTTTGTTAGACAATTCATTGGTTTACTACCCCAAGCTTAGTTTTCCCCACCTCATCCAATATGAAACAATCATGTTCAAAGGGTAGCCAGAAGACAGCATGCGATGTCAGGCAAAGAGTTTTGCTTTTGACAGAAGCACCTGAAAGGCCCCAATTTATTCCACAACAATGAAATATCATCCTTTTTACATTCAAAGACAGGTACCCTATAGTTAAGGGAAAACATATCAACTATGTGGCTTTTCTGGGGTTTAAACCTGTGCAAGAGAACATGCAATTTAGCAAAAAAAATAAATATATATATATAAAATTGTGCCTTGTTTCCTTAAAGTCCCAAGAAGAAAGATCCTTCCTTCTCCTTTGCTCCTTCTGAATCCTTTGACTTCCTATGCTCTTTGCATCACTTTTATGCATTTCATTGCTGCCAAGCCCCACCACATATAACAGTCCTTCTACAACGAAGGTTTCCTACACATCGACATATAGCTTCTACGACACAACAGCATGCCTGAATTTGTCATTTCAGAGGAAGTCTGCACCCTGGTCATTACAGAAGCTTTTCCTGAGGACTCTGGAATATTTAAATGTGTTGCTGAAAATGAATTTGGATCTGTAGCATCCAGTGCACGTCTCTCTGTTTCCGCAGGTGAGCACATATGCATTTCTGAGCTGAGCAACTAAGCACAAGAGAATTAATTTGCTGCTGTTCAGTGTCAGGCAGAGCCACAGACATCTACCAACCAGAATTCAGACCCAAACACTTCTAGAGGCTCACAGAGAAATGCCCCCAAAACGCCGTCAGCCTGGGTGCTTCTCAAAGCTGAATGCAAGTTATTCTGCATTTCTGCTCCTGGCCCTTCCTCTTCATAGGTCAGGACGACAAGGTGCAGGTGTAGATCTCTCTGACAGAGATCCCTGAGCTTCATCCCTTCAGGAATCCTAACTTAGCCCAACACACTGGCTGTGTCTACACCTTGTTATTGTAACACACAACTTGTCTGGCTTGCACTGTCTAAACAGAACAGCACTTCGTGTGTAAGCCAAAGCTCACCAGCCCCAGCGAGGAGACAAGTTTGGCTAATGCAGCTGTGCAAGTTTTGGTTTAGGCAGGACGCAGGCAGGTTGAACTCTCATCCACCTGCCCAGACATACTACTTTCACTCCCTGTAACTACAGCGTGCTGTACTAATGAACCGTTACTGTTTTCTGCCTGACCTGGGAACAATTCTACTTCCAGGAGCAAAAGAGCTGGAAAGCTTTGCAGGTGCTGCCCGCTTGCCAGCTGTGCAAGTCACCATGAAGAAACCCACCTTCACGAGGAACAGCCAAGCTGCAGGCAAGGACCGCGACGCGCCCAGCCTGCCATCCTACAGCACGGACACCCCGGGGCTGGGGAACCGAGCAGAAGCCACAAACTTCAGCCAGATGAATTCAAAGAGTGAAGCTGAAGATTTTCACGGCGTTTATGAGAATTCAACTCAAGCTTCTCCTCTGCGGTAAGACAAAGAAAAATCACATCCCTTGGTTAGTTTTACACCGTACTTAGGGAACTAACTTTCTAGTCATCCCAGCAACACCACTGCAAAGCTTCTGTGTCCCATACCCCAACAGCTCAAACGGGCATGCAATAACCTGAGTTGTCTTCCTGTATGACAATAGGAGCTGGCAACACCAGCCTAGCTACCCAACAGCACAGGCTCCATTTGGCAAAGTATACAACAATCTAAGGGCTCAGGTAGGTGGATAATGGTATTTGCAGAAACGCCTATCTCTAAGTAACTTTAAAAGCATAGCCCCAAATAATTATCCTCTAAAAGGCCTTTGGCTCCACAGCAGAGAAAAGGGAAAGGTCACAGTACCTGGGAAATTTCAAGGAACTGCTCTCTTGCCACCAAGTTCTTCTGTAGCTTTGACCAAGTGGCCTCACCTCATGTTTCCATTCACCACTCTGTAACATAGCAATAAAGCTTGAGATGCTGTAAGTGTGGAGCAGATTGTACCTATAAAGTGCTCCACAGGGGACAAGTACCGAACCAGTAACCCACCAAATAGAAAGAAAACTGTCCTGTGTCATGGCAGGGCCATTTCCTGCTCAGGAGATGGGGATTTTCCTCAAGAAAAAACATTTCTTCTTATATCAAGACTCAAGCCAATTCCTGTCCCAGATACAACTCTCAAGTAACTATGTACTTCTGGCATTATTAGTTGTTGTTTAACTATTCCAGAGAAACCAAGCACGTTAGAACTTACATCTTCACAATTCCACTCCAAATTTTAGCAGTGTTTTCCAGGTGTTTATTGGCATTAACATAGACCTCAAATAGCAAGAGTTAAGAGGTCCAAGCTCAGCACTGCAAAGCAGTTTCTTCAGTTCTGTTTGTGAAGGGGAAGCTACGAGGCAGACATGTGCCTCCTCTCCCAGCTGAATGCCAGTAATGCATTACAGGGATACTGTTACATCGTGTGTAAACGGCTGGCTGTGACAGAAAGCATTCTCCGTGCTATAGATTATTTTTGGATGTGCTCAGCCACTTTAAACCAGTTGTTTTAACAATTCTGGACGCCCTCCTCCAAATTCACTGCTGGAGAGACCATACTGCAATATACATTTCTCTGTGCACAGGAACTTTTTACTACATTACTGAGTAAAAATGGGGTTTGCTTCAATAACCTGCAGATCCCCGTGTTGTCCATTTAGCCCCAAGCTCACCCACGAAACCCAGGCAGTCAATCTCTAGTGAAATCAGCTGGGACCCTACAGAGAGCCCGCTGCAGAACCAAAAGCCTGGCTGAAGCTAACTAGCACAGACTTCAGAGACTGCAGCACTGCCAAGCAGTAGAGGGCTGCCTGCCACCTGTGATGGTGCTGTGCATGTGCTGTCAGTGCCTTCACACATCACAAGCCAAGCACGTGAACGCAGCTCTGTATTCGAGTCAACTCACACCCAACCACCCCAAATCCAATCCGAGACAGAAAGGTGAATTTGCTTGGGAGTACCTACTGCAGACTTGCATCCCACTGCTTGTAATATTTACCTGACGATTATTTTGAACAAGAGCAGACTGTTAATTGTCTGCCAAGCAAAAATGAAAGCTTTTTTTTTTTTTTTTTTTATAAAATCTCTGGCATAATTACCTCTGGGAAGGAATGGGGCAGTTACAGACATTTGCTGACTCTCCTTTTACGATAGGACTAATTTTTCCATCCTCTCTCCAGATTGCTCAAAGGCAGCAGGCAGCCTGTACTTTGGCATTTCTAACAAGCAACACGTGAGGAGGCTCTTATAGATGATACTTCAATGCTAAGGTTACGGCTTGCAGCACTGCCAGTGAGCTGTGCTTGGGTTTTCATTTTTAAAGTTCTGGTTGGTTTTTTATGCGATATCTGATGTCCTGCATGAAGGGATATAACATATCACCAAAATCAGCCATGTAATAGCTTTGAAAAAATGTGGTTTATATAAAATGTTGACTAGTGTTAACTAAAAAGGCTAGCTAGTGTACAGAGCTGCAGAGTGCTTTCAGTTGGCAGCAATACTGAACCGCATTTTGGAAGGCATTTACATGCCTCGAGGTACAGAGAAAAAACTATTAGACTTTCTAGCAGTATCCAGCTATGAGCACGTAAATATTTTTGAAACACACAGCCTTATTGCCGTGTGCTTTGAAATATTGTGAATGGGACTCAACATTGTTGCTGTTAAATTAAGCAATCATCTCTAATGATTAGCTGTTATTTTTAACTGCCTTGGTAGAAAGATTCAGCCATATAACTCTATCACGTACATGGTTGAAACTGTTACTAAAGACAAAAAGAAATACTGACAAGTACCACGATGAATGAATGCAGTCCTTGTATTCATACTTCTCCAAACTATTGCTTAGCAACGGTCACTCTACAAAAGCTAGAAAATGCAGTTGGAGAAGACCGCAGCTACCAGCTACTTCTTTCAAGGCTTTTGTAGCTACAGGTTACAGCATCCTTCTCATCAGCCTTAAAAAAGCAGAGCAAAACCAGTCCCTGTTTGACTCTGTACAGATTATT
The DNA here is from genome assembly GCF_964034855.1 of Anser brachyrhynchus. Taxonomy (NCBI): domain Eukaryota; kingdom Metazoa; phylum Chordata; class Aves; order Anseriformes; family Anatidae; genus Anser; species Anser brachyrhynchus. The sequence goes on from NC_137709.1 coordinate 4,737,618, forward strand.
ATCTTTATTAAAGCCAGTTAACCCAAGCAAAGAAGAGGTTTCATGCACTAAGTATACTACCAGGTGTTTTAGGTAGTTTTTACAATTGCTTAATAAATACACAGAAGATTCATAGCTTTTTCTAGACCTTTGATGCTATATCACTCAAGAAACTAGAACCTGATCAGAGGCACTGCGTCACCGTTCATAGAAAGGAAACTGAAGCAGTACAGAAAAGCTAACCCCTAACAGTGCTGCTCAGGGTACTATTAGGTTACCCCACCATAAGCTAGTAGATTCAGTCCTCTGTCTTTTTTATCACTTGAGCTTCTAGTTCTTTCAAGTTTTTTTGCCTACCTTCTGGATGTCACTTTTTTTCTGTTCCTTCTCATTCATACAAGTCTCCCGGTCACGTTCAGCCTTTTGAGTGTACGAAGCTGTCCTCAAATTGATGCCTTGCAGCCAACTTCAGTTCTGAAAAGAGTGATCTGCACCCTCATTGAAGTCCCTGGGAAGCCAGGGAGCCTGTCTGAGCACAGAGCCTGACCTTTAGCATGCTCACAGCTTCCTACACCACCAGCGATCATGCTACACTTACTGTCTTTTATTTACTTTTTAAAGTACTCAACTCCCTCTGGACAAACTACACAATTTTTGTTCTTTAAAAAAAAAAACTTAAAAAGCAACAACAAACAAAACAACCTCTCCAACAACCAGGGACACACTTCCTCCCTTAATCACTTTGTCAGGAGGAATTTAAATAAATTAGCACTCAATTAACACCTGCTGTGTAGATTTAGTTCGTAAATACTGAGTTGATGTTTAAATACAAACCCTAAACGTGGATTAACTCTTGAAGACGGCTGTGCTGAAAGACTCACACGTACAATGAAGGGAGAGAAGAGGAAAGTTAAAGCCCACACACAGCCTGAGCTGCTGTATTTACAGGGCTGGAGGATTTTTTAAACAATAGCGTGCATGTTAGGCAACAGTTGCTAAATTATAATTAAGACACTCAAACACTATAATGATAATTTAAGATGTAATTAAGCACTAAAGCCTTTGATCAAAGGGATACAAATCACCTAATCTACCAGCAGGATCTGTTTCTGTTCTGGTGAAAACAGCCGAGCTGGATCTTTAATTCCAAGTTAACACACATAATAATACCCACAAGTAGCAATATACCATCAAATAACATTTCACCATCAAGTATACCTAATTTGTGTTATTCAGTGAAGGACTGACGCTTCAGGCACACTTCTGATTATTCCACCCCCACGAGTGATGCCACAGCTTTCCATTGTGCAAGGAGGCCTGGGTACCTCTGTGCGCTACGGCCGGCGGGTGCTGCTGCGGGGTTACTTCACCTGCATTTATGTCGAGCTTTCGGTATCTGCTGCCTTTAAGCCTTAAAAGCAGTGCCAAGTTTTATCACTACCGGGGCAATTAGCTGCTGTAGCTAACCGTTATGGTATAGGAAGAAAGAAGGAGTTTCACTGAGATGCTTACCAAAGCAGGATTCGGGGGTGTCTCAGCACATTGCAGCAGCCCTCTGCTGCTGCCTGCTACAGGCAAAAGCTGCTCTTGTCTTCAGCACCTGCAGGACTTCTTCAGTTCTTTGCTTTCTCCTGCTTAGTCCCAGGATGTCGCAGGGAGCAAGGCTGACCCTCAGCAGTTTGGTCGGTGGGGAGAGCCGGGAGCTCCATGCCCGCTGCTGCTGCCAGCCTGGGCAACCCTGGAAAACCACAGACTTCACAAACAAAGAAAGCCTCAGCTGCCGACTGCGTGGAGTGAGATCAAACAAATACCTGGGCTCTGGGAACACCCACGGCTGCTCCAAGTTGTGGCCCCAACAGCGAAGCCGCTCATCCCACAGTGGCCATGCAGGGCTGAGCCCCAGGGAACCATCCCAGCACCGCTCCTTTAGGAGGGCCCTGTCTCACCTCCCCAAGTGAGCGGGGTCTGGGCCTCGCTCCTGGAGGGGCTCAGCTCCTCCATGAGCCCTGGAGGCCCAGCCTGGTGGTGGGGCATGGACACAAGGACTTGGGGATGCTAAGGCACAGGGATGCAAGGGCACGGAGATACAAGGGCATATGGCACGGGCACAGGACACGGTGATGCAAGGGCACGGTGCCGCCATGCGGGCAGGTTTTACCGCTGCCCACACTACGTGATTTGCTGACCACAGGCACCTGCCAAAAAATGAGGCTCTGGCCCTTAAATGAAGTGCCCCCGAGAGAGCTGGGCTGGTAGAGACTCTTATTCTGACACTGGTGTAGCAGGAGGACAGGCAGGTCCAGCGGTGTCATTTGTTGGCAGCACATTAAAGTCTCTGGTCTTATAATGCTACGCAGAGGGCTACTATGACAGTCTGTGTCAGTGAATGACGGCCCCTTCCCAAAATACTGGTTAAAGCCCAGGTGACAACTTCCAGGCTGTAGGTAAGATTTTTTTTTTCTTCCATCATTTTTTTTATTTCAAATCTGCTAGTGAGCTGGCATGAAAAATTACAATGCGACGGCTGATGCTGAGATAAAAATGTACCTTTAAGGTACTGTGGGTGCAGAGAAGGGAAAAATGTTCGTTTTTTAAAGAAAGCAAAGGGTTTCTTACTGCTCTTTGTTTTCATCTGGTAAAGTCAAAAGTTTACTGTTTGTTTTCCAAATCAAGGTGGAATGATTTGAGGGCAATGTAACTTATCCCTTGCTGTGATGGGTGGATCCGTGCATCATGGGGCAGTGTTCATTTAGTACCTTATTTTACTGCGGTATTTTAGAAAAGAAAGTAAAGGTCACTTGCTGTACATAGCCTGTAGATGAAATGAATGAACCTGTACACAGGCAGTGATATCAAAGTGGTACAAAAACAAGATTCAACAAGTTTTTTGCACTAGTGAATGAGAACGTAGTTTGGATATGCTCCAAAAACTTCAGCTGGCTTCAAATTCCAAGAACACGACAAGGGGAAAACCAGGGAATTTTTACTATAAAACCTGTTTACTTACTGTTAATTTACAACTAATATTCATAACTACTTTTAGGAAATGAAAGCTTTAAATCCTCATAAAACAAGAGCAACGTCTTCAGCTGATCTCCCCCCAAGGAATTTCTGACCCCGTGGATCCCTTCTTTGGGCTCTCCAACGAGAGGAATACAATATACTGTGTATATATAGCAGCAAAACAGCTGATCTCAGTGGGGCAAGATTACAATTTTTTCCAGCACATGTAACTGTGTGGATTTACATTCTCATTTTTTATTAGTAGCTTTTCATTTATTTGGGGTGGGGGAAGGCTGGTACTTATTTATCCTGGAGCTGAAGTTAGTTGTCAGTCTCAACAAACTTAGTAAGTTTGCTTAAATGAAACATTCCCCTTCTGTAAATTGATGGGATACCAGGTTTAGATATCAATGACTTCCAAAATAAATGAAGGACCTCTAAGCTGCTTGGCGGGCCCTACTTTATCCTGGGGCTATGTCATTCTGGCAGTTATTAGCCACTACAGCAAATCTCAGGAAATCTCTTTGAACAGAAAAACACCGTCCTCGGCATTCCAATCCCAAATCTCAATTTGATATAAAAAGATCTGAATTCAAAAATTTGGTGATGGGTTGTTGCAATAAGCCAATTGCTATTTCTTTCAGAAATTACTGGGCTCTTGCAGATAAGATAGCCATGGTGAGCACTGCAGCTGGCTCTGATGGAGTGCGTGACTTGTTCTTTTAACCTGAAACGTTTGTATAGTTTTGAAATAGCTCTAATCAATCCTAAATCGTCTTATTTTAAGCTTAAGCTTTAACTGTCAACTGCCTGAACATAGTATTCTTTGGACTGCTAATGACTGCTCACAACACAGTATTTTTGCAAGTTAAATTGTGATGTACAATTTACTTTATCTGTATTGTCTTCCTTAAGGGAAAATCCACACCAAGAAAGCCTCTATTCTGCAAGGCCAGGGTTCCATTCTATCCAGGAGCCCAGCCAAGAAAGCTTTCGTGGCCTACCAGCTAGTTTTTACCCGTCACCTATCCAAAGCCAGTTATCACCAACAAAAACCCAGGACAGTCGTGAAACTTCTCCTATGAGTGTCCATAATTTCCCATCCGTTTCCTCTATGTGCCAACCAACCATGTTTAACTACGAACGTCCAAAACACTTTATCCAGTCTAAGAATGTGTGTCAAGGGCAACAGCAGCCTCCGGGACCTGCAACCTCTACAGAGCCGAGCAGACAAATCAAACAGTCCTCCATTCTAATACAGCCTCGTAACCCTAGTGGGCAGAAATTCTCCTCCTCGTCATCGCTGAGCTCTTCAATCACGCTCTCCTCGCCTTCCTGTAGTGCCCCTAAGGAATCCACATATCCCGTCACGCCCGCGTCTGCGCAGTCTCCTGCTAGCTCATCATCCGGGCAACGGCTTATATCCATGCCTAACCAACCCCCCGCAGCATTCCTGTGCTCAGTGCTACCCTCGCAGCCTGATTATAACAGCCAAACTCCTCCCGGGGAACCTCAGTAAGTATACACAGGCTGCTAACTTCCCCTCGCTTTAATCGGGCCTGGCCTGGCCTCTCCTGCGCACTGACCAACCCGACCCCAACCCGGCCAGCTTGGCCGAAGCCAATGGTCCAGCTCCCATTGACTTCTGATGCGCGAGGCAGGGCTTTGCATGCGTGAAGTGAGGCGGGTTAGGAGGCTGAGTGCTTGCCCTTGGTGTCTCTGTGGGAAAGGCGGGTATAAATGAGGAATTGAACTGCCCAGCAGTCACGCCACTGGCTGTTGCACACGTTTGTCGGGCTCAGTTTGAACGGTTTAGTGTGATTTGATGGGAATCACTTGTTTAACGGTACCCAGAAAAGAAGATAGTCGGCCATCTCAAATGAACTTCTCTCAACAAACATGCCCTGTGAACAGCGGGGAAGGCAGCAGTATGTTTCACATACTGCTGTTTCACAACGTTAAGATTCCTAGTAAGTCTCAGCAGAATTTTCAGGCTCTACATCATGATGGGACTCTACACTTCCCTACAATACAGTTTTCATTAATCATATGTACTAGCAGAAAGGCAGCTGCTTCAAAATTTTACCCCTTAGGACCAAAGACCAAATTCTTTCCTGAATAAGTATTATATCATTTTGCCTTTGGGCTGCAATCCAAATACCTCCCAAGGTCAGTGAGATCTCAAAGGGAGCTGGGTCTTGCCTTCTCACCAACTTGTACTCCTGCCAATATAAGCTGGAGGTCCCAGGGAAAGTCAGTGCCGAATATCCAGCGGAGGGTATTAGAAAGGTGATAGGGGCAGGGGGCTCATGCTGACCTGGGTATAAATACAGGTTTAAGTGTCAGTTTGTATTCAGGAAACCTGAACGTTTCTGGGTTGGGTTTTTTTTTTTTTTTTGGGGGGGGTGTTTTTTGGAGCACAGCACTGTGGGAAGGTAAGACCAAGCGGGGTAGCTGGGACACTGAGAAGAGCTTTTTAAAAGTCCTGCAGGAGTCCGGGTGGGTTAGGTATGCATCTGGAGTAACTGCTGGGATTTGTGTCTGTGGGGGAGGTTGTTTGTTTTCATAGCAAAGGGCTTTGGTACCTCACTATGCCTTTCACATAAGCTGCTCCAAAGAACTAAACGCAGCATCCTGTGAGTTGAGAAATTATTTTCCTAATTATACAGACGGGTAAATGGGGCATGAGACTTTATTAATCTGTTGGGCAATTTATTAAGTTATAACTTGGGCAAGCTATTAAGTCTAAGTAGTTCTGGAACACACATGAGAATTATAACTCTTCTGCCCTATTGTAATCAGGGGACCAAAATCCTAAGTGACCAAGGCAAGCGGATTTAGATACAAATAACTATGAGGCCCTACTGTGTTTAAGGAACGGGGTTAGATCCTGTCAGCACAGAGCGCTGTGACCTCTTGTAGACCTTCACAACCTGGTGAGGGATGCTCCACTTTTCCTAGCACCTTTCGGAATCAAGTCTACTATCTAACTTGCTGCCAGAGCCAAGACTTGATCGTCTCTTGACTATGGATTACAGGAGCAGGCTATGTGGGGATTGTAGCATGGCACCTAAAGACCCCTGTGGGATAAGCTTAGTTATTGAACATCTGAACAGAAATACCTTCTGGGGCCCTGAAGAAGAAGATAGTAAATCATTTGTCCACACATAATGAACTAGTTTGTGACCCTGCTGTGGATTTGCAGCACCAAGAGCCTTTTTAGCAATTGAAATTGTGCAGGAGTGCAGTTCTTGAGGGAGAACTTGCTCCTGGAGAGACTCTCCGAGCTCAGTGGAGTTCTCAAAACACTGCTAGCCTGGCTGCATGCATTCAAACCAGGACAGAGGCCACTGCAAGATTTAGGAATGCTGAATGATGACCCACAGCAAGCGACTGTGACAGTTCTGTGGGATGACACTGAATGACTTGATTAGACAATGATGCTTCCCCCTAAGTTTTTCGTCCTCAGTCATGCCACCTAGCCTATCTATCTCCCAAACTCTTTACAGGTTCCTTTGAACCACAGTTTCTAGGTAGCAGATTGACATTTGTGTCTATAGTGAACAGTCAAGCAAGCCTACAGGAATAACTTTGTTTCCTCTTCCTGCATGAGTAGTTACTCAAAGCCAATGTATAACAAACAAGCTAGCATCAACTCTATGCAGAAGACGTCTGACCAAGAAATTCGAGGAACAAAAGAGGCCCTCATCCAGGACTTGGAAAAGAAACTCCGGTGCAAAGACAACCTCCTCCAGAATGGCAACCAGGTAAGGGAAAGCTGCTGACTAAAGAACCAGTTTGCTCTGCCCAGGTTTCACCCTGCATTCCAATCCTGGAGTTAATAAGCTACCCAAATCATCAGAAACTTGGAGAAATACCGATACTTAAAAGCTTACTCTAGAGAGTATCACCACATGTGGTAAACCTCTTTGATTTCTTTTTATACAAACCATAACCAATCAAAGAAAATGTGTGACCTTTTATGATAAAGTCTGTGAGCTATAAGAGGGTCTTAGACTCAGTGCCTATCTATTCATTCTGTGAAGGGACAAAATATAATCCTCTTGATCAAGAAATTGAAACCTTGGAGACAAAAATTGCTTACCAGTTAGGAAGCACATTGCAACAAGCTCAAGTAAGCAGGTCTTTAATGCAAGTTGCAACCTTCCTGCTGGTTGGAGGCAATGAGTAAAATCCCAGTGTTTATAGTTCCCATCTTCTTTTCCCTGAAATAGAAATGAGTTTTGCCATTACTATCAGTGGAAAAAGGCTTGTATCATATATATATATATATATATATATAGTCTTAAACATTGAAGGAAAAATAATGTCAGGTCAAATATGAGTTAATGTGTCCCTAACAGGAATGTCCTATCTGCTGTAAGAAAGTTTGCCATTGCAAGCCAGCCTTTCTTCCCATAGGAAGCCAGGCTAAAAATAAGGCTTATGCAATCACCACTGTGTGTCCTCCTCCCCTTGTCCTCCAACAACGTCTGAACCAACTGGCCACTCTCAGCCACACTTAATCTCAGCAGTAGTGTTCTCAGGGATATTATGCTCTCGCAGGTTTTGCAAAAGGTCTTGCTCTCTTCTAAGGAAAAGTCCCCCAAGCCTTCTCAAATTGTTATCTACACAGGAGTAATCACATATATATACTGTACATGAGATAAACTTAGTCAGTTTGTCCTCACCTCATAAATCCAAACCCAAGATAAACTCTTGGGAAGCCAAGTTTCAGGTGTTTTGGTGCTTGTAGGAATAACACATGGGAGTAGGGGACAGTAGCATCTAGCCTCTAGCTGCTGAAGTAAATCCACAGCTGAATGACTTGGGAAGTTTTCCCAGTGCTAACAGAAGGGTACCCTGGGACTTACTCTGGCTTCCGAGATAATGCCATCAGTTACCCATAAATAATCCCAGCGCGGAAAAAAAAGAGGCGTGGAAGGCCACAGATGGCATTAGAGAGGCTTTGATGAACAGGCAGTTTAATCTTTTATGCATTTCAGTGCTGTATATATTGAGGCTGACTTCAGTAGGCATCACGGACTGCAAACCCGCTGGAACAGAAGTAGAGTTTCTATTCAGCCACTGCTTTCACTGACAACACCCTGACTTTGTGGCATATTAATGCGTTCTTACAAGATGAACTGAAATAGTAAATGGACTTATGACAAGAATTCCACTCTGCTCTGCTTTTAGCGATTAACTTATGAAGAAAGAATGGCTCGCAGGCTGCTAGGACCAGAAAACGCTGCATCTGTGTTGGAAGCACAAAGCGAAGACATGCAGAACGCGCAGGTAAACGGGGCCTCTCTCTAGAGCAGTAATTTCCTAGTGGCGGTGCTGTGAACTGCTTATACTTAAAGAGGATGGATGGAGAGAGGGTGTTTTCTTGGCACCAGTGCAGGAGAGGGAAGGGAAGAGCTTTTGCTAGCAGATCTCTGTATAGTTGGGATTTGGGTTTGGGGGAGATGATGGTGGAGGGGGGGGCAGTTTAAGCACCGAATGCTGGCAGTACTTACACCATCCCCTTGCTGGGCCTGATCTGTAGGAATGACCTCTCTAGGGAGGAATTGCAACAGCTGCTACCCAGCACATTGCACTCTGCCTGTGACAGGCAGGGAGAAGCACAGCGAGGGATCCAGGTACCCACTCTAATAGCCTGAGTTCTGCCTTGGCAAGGACAGCAAGATTTACACCTGTCACTGTTTGGAGTCAGTGACATTGACTACAGGAGGTCAGGGCTGGGGGGTGGAATTGGTGGGGTTTTATCCCTTCCAGAAGCTTGCAATTGTTAACAGAAGACAAAGCAGTTATTTTAGCAGCCCACATGCTGATAGCCAAGAATCTATTACTACTGGCATGTTCAAAAACATTTTAGTTGGGGACTTGCATCATTCATTGGTTATTCAGAACAGGCCAGCTAAAAGCTCTCTCTGGCACTTCTTTGATCAAAGTTACTGGAAATATCTGTGATGTGGCACTGGACACCTGTGCTGCCAAAGAAAACATCCCTCCTGCTGCATGCATGCAGAGAGCCAGCAGGCTGGCATTCATCTTTCCAAATGCAGTTAGCAAAACTCTTCAATGCAAGAGACACTTAAGATCACAGCAAGGGTGGAATACACAGTTTGAGCTATTTCTCCCCAGCAATCACCTGACAAAAGCAGACAAGAAAGGAACATGATGGATGTCAGAGAGGATGGGAGACCTCATTTTATTTTGCATAAAAATGCTCCATATAAAGTGGAAGGAGAAATTGGCTTATGTTTAGATATTATTTTTTTTTAATTCAGTATTGTATTCACTGATTCATTCAGGGAATGAAGCTAAAACTTTGTTTAAAGCTAAACCTTTACTTACGTGATGCTTGCCCTGAACTGAAGGCTGATTCAGTGTTTGAAGTTTAAACCCAGGCTTAAGTGTTCCACAGGAATGGGCCACGGAGTGCAGAACCAAGCACCGTAATGGCAAACACCCCAGAAATGTCCGTGTAGCATTTCCTCTGCCTGATTCCATTGCTAAAATGAGTCACTGGTGATGAACTCTGCTTATATTTTCCAAATATCCAAGCTCCTACCAGGAATCAGTCCTGGGTACTTTAGCAGATTTACTCATGTGATTGTGGAGCTGTCAGTAAGCTTACTTGGTGCTGTGATGTAGAAAGAAAAATATTTTCCAGCCCCGCATGTGTTCTCTGCTACTGGTACCATATTTAAGTGGGCACAATACTATGTTCTTGCCAGTGATTCCACTTCTATTCCTGCTATTGGGAAGGACATTCTGTACTTAGTTCTCATTTTAGATACTGCCAGTAGCACTACTCCCCTCTAACAAAGGTTATTGGCTTGCCAAAGGCCCAGTGTGCCAAACGAAGCTGCTGCACCTATCACCTGTGCAGAGTGACAAGAAGCTGTTCTATTAATAGTACTTGTTGCTAGCACAGCAAAAAGTCTAGCATGAAAAGAGAGCGTGTTAGCATATGATGCAAGTTCCTTTACATCTTAGCCCAACAACTTCTAAGTATTCAGTGTGCTTTAAGGAGCAGTATACTAACTCAAAATGGCTTCTCATTTGGTTTATAGATTAAACTTCCTCTGTAAATTAACTCACCTTTTGTCCTCCTCTTTCCAAGCACCAGAACGCAGAGAACATCAGGCTGCAGGTTCCTACAACACATGTAAGGTAATGCATAAACCTGTGCTGTGCTACTCTTCAAGGCCTTATTTCAAATATTTCTAGACAATGCTAGCATTCCTTTGCTTTTCATTTTTCCTGAAGTAGTAATTACTAAACTCATTTACTTCCTTTCAACTAAAATGCTACCATTAGACGATGGCTGCTGAAGCCTGTGGTGTTAAAGCAGTCAATTCTAAGCATAACACTAAATTTTGAAAGACTTGTATCTAGGGCAAATATGTGTCATGGTCTAGAAAATACTTTTCTAGTCAAAGCAAGGCCCAACAATGTAAATGATAAAACACATCACGATGAAACACGGCCCACACTGTTCTTGTAAATTCTTTTGGATATTAGGCCAAAGATGAGTTTTGCTATGTTATGCTTCTGTGTTAAACTGAATAACTTCAGCAAGATGAGTGGTTCATCAGTACTCATGCCTTACAGCTGAAAAACAACCAGAACTGCAGTGTTGGGTTCCTAAGCCTCCTGAGTGACTCAGCACTGCAGTGAGATCTGTGCTATGGTAACTTTTATACAACTGCTACTGTCCTCGTTATAGGAGCAGACCATCCTCAAGAGGAGATGAACGTGGACATGATGCAATTCAGGAAAAGTTTTTTCAACCACGTTTTACACAAGTGCCAGAAGATGTCATTATTGAGGAGGGGCGATTCTGCAGGCTCGACTTCAAAGTAATACCAGCTTTTCACTTTCAGTCCCCTTAGCTGTGTGGTGTGTGTGGCATGAATAGCTCTCTGAGCTGCAGTGCCTTTGTGGCTTGATGAGCCAGAGCACTAACAGCAGGTTGCACAGGGTCTCTCCAGGCAGAGTAAAGCTGGTAACAGAAGATGGGTAAATGTGTCAACGTTTTCCCTTGGAAAATATAAGTGGAATTAGTTGTATAAGAGTATGGCTAAAGCTAAATGCTGGTAAATATGGACCACCACAGAAGACTCACTAGAGCTCAGTGCAAAAACTGAATATTAAGACCTTGCTTCAAGAAATCTTTTAGAGAAGTGACCTTGTGCTCTCCGCTGGGACACCCACTGGCTTCAGTGGAATGGAATCCCGCCCAGCACAGCCTATGTAGGAGGGGACTGCCTGCTTTTAATGAGTCTTCTATAAGGCTCATTCAAGTATGCCCTGGCTGGAGCAGGTATATGGCAAGGAAATGAATGTACTAATTACAAACAAATAGAACAGCAGAGTGGCCTGAGACTGCATGGTAACTGTGCCAACCCTAGGGTAAGAAAGAACCTGGCGCTTGCACATATGCAGCTTTACTGCAAATATTGTTTTCTGATTGTGGCATGACTTGTTTTTTTCCCAATTGCATCCAGAAGGACTTCAATCCCTTGCCTTAAATAGAGTCAGGCAATACCTTAACGTGACCTTTAGCCATTTTGCTGTGATGCGATGGACAGGGATGTTTCTGACTGTGATGGACAACCTAGAGCATGTCTGCAAGATACAGTTTATTCACATACTTTATCAAAATTGTACAAATTTCGGCACTGCTACAGTGCTAGCTGTGAGATTGATTAGATGGGTGAGCTCCCTCCCACCATGAACCCACAATGAACATCTTTGACTTAATCAAACCTATTTTATGGGATGGGAACAACAGGGGTTTGCAGGAACAGCATCCACTGTCTTGCAGCTAGAGCTCATCTCTGCACAGCTCACTCCATGAGCCTTCCTCTCTGCGCAGCACCACATTAATATTCAAAAATTAATGTTTTGTAGTATGACCATGATTCGATCACCCATATACATCAATTTCTATACAGCATTGAAGAGTTTGTATCATCTTAAAGCTTTTTAACCCTTTTGCTGCTTTTCTCCCCTTCACAGGTTAGTGGGCTGCCAACCCCAGATGTGATGTGGTATCAGAACGGAAGGATGGTACATCAAGACCAGTTTCATAAAATGATTGTGTCAGAAAAGGGATTCCACTCATTTATCTTTGAAGCGGTCAAATCATCTGATGCAGGGACATATGAATGTGTGGCTGTCAACCGTGCAGGAGAAGCATCTTTTGCAGTAAAAGTGGAAGTAATTGGTAAGACAAAGAAAACTGATGATTATCAGACACAGAGAACCTCAGTCATCTAATGCCTTCTTCTGTGTGTTTGGGATATTAAAGCAATTACAAAGTAGAGGTAGATCTCCAGATCTTCAGGCTCAAAGTATAACAAACACTTTACCTTTTCCAAGACTATTTTAACATATACATTTGGGATGAAATATTTCTTCAAAACCCTTGTAGTGGGGGATTTAAATTTAGTGTGATATCCAGAATTTGGGAGTTGCTCATCTCTTAGAACTGATGGCAACTCTCCCCCTAAAGTGGGTTGTGGCTGCTACACCCCTATGCATATGGAATGAACTACCTGTAGGCTAAGAAGTTGCTGTAGGGAATGTGCCCTCCTAAATTTAGCATTTTGAAATCTTTAAAAAAAAAAAAAAAAAAGCCTAATAATAATGTTCAATACTTACAGTAACTCCTCATCTTTCCTCTTTAATTTAGCAAAAGAACATCACACACCTCCAACTTTCATCTTTAAGCCACAAAGCAAAAAGGTTTTTGAAGGAGATACAGCCAGACTCGAATGCCAGATCTCTGCCATCCCAACACCTCGGATTTACTGGAAAAGAAACAATGAAATGGTACAATATAATACAGACCGAATAAGGTATCCTACTAATGAGTTGGCTATTAGTGTGTTAGGAAAATAATAACCAATATTTAAGTCAAATTTGAATTAGCTGCTTAATAAAAACAGCAGCTGGGGAGCTAGATATGCCCCTCGTTTATGAGGCATGATGAACCAGCCCATGTGCTAGGCAGGCATGATGCACAGAGTATTGTTTTGAGGACACAGTGAGAAAATGCTGTGACCAGATAGATGCCACTGGATTCCAACAGCAGTTACACAGCCCAGTGAGAAGCATGGCTATGGCACCAAGAAATGCAGCATTCATCACGCTCTAAGGCTGTGGCAGCTGCAGAAGGGTTGTGGTGCCACCAGAATGCTACCAAGATGTGAATTATTGGCAGCTTGTAATAAAAATGCTGTGTTTATATTTAAATAGTTAGCAGTGCCCTGCAAGAATTGTTGAGGGCTTTCTCAGCTCCTCACATTTAAACAGACTATTATTTCAATGTTTTCTCGCCTTCCCCCTCCAAGCACTCACATGTAAATACCCATATTTTTTTCAGCTTGTTACATGACAATACTGGAAGGATTTGCCTCCTGATTCATAACGCAAACAAGAAAGATGCTGGTTGGTACACAGTGTCTGCTGTCAACGGAGCAGGAGTGGCCACATGCCACGCCAGACTGGAGGTTGCAAGTAAGTACCACTTTGCAGTGCCGTAACCACAACTTGGACAGCCACTTGCACCTGTATTCCAAATGGACCCTGAAGGTTAACCTACCAAAGCTTGGGCTGCTGGAAGGACTTCTTTCCCAGGATAATGAACTACAGAAAAAGTAACTAGCCCAAGAAAATCTCACATTTGTGCAATACTATGTGATGAGTCTTTTGCAAATGGTCTGCATCTGCTGCCTGCCCTGCTAAAGCCTACATTTTGACAGATACCAAGGAGGGTGAATGTCATCCTTCCCATAAATTTCCAGCTTGTCTGTTAAGTTCTTCCTAAGGGTTGGCTGTTCTATGTTGCAGCTTTAAAAAAAAAAAAAAAAAACAATTGGGTTGCTATACCCTGGGTCTTTCCAGTCTGGGAAGACACTGAAAGAGGCTTTTTTCTCTCTTCCAGCACATGCAAACAAGCCAGTTCCAGCCCCAAAGCAGTTACGGGTTCGACCAACTTTTAGCAAGTATTTGGCACTTAATGGCAGAGGACTGGACGTGAAACAAGCTTTCTCACCAGAAGGAGAGTTTCAGCGTTTGGCTGAGCAGTCTGGACTGTATGAAAGTGATGAACTTTAACTGGAAATGAAGAGGAAAACTCGCACCTATAAGAGACAGTTACTACATAGATGTAGTTAACCAATGGTTGCTCTGATTAGCAAAATACCTATCTACGTACTTCTACTTTGACTCTTGCACATTCTGTTGTTCCCCTTTTACCTGTTAGATTTTATTTATATGGGTTGATGAATATAGCCATTTACTGAGTATTGTATTTTAAGCCTAAGAAAGCAGGGCAATTAGATTTTACAGGTGTAGGTGGTTTTAGCTCCACCTGTGCTTGGTTACTTGCTAAAGTAGATTGGTTTGTACTGCTTCTCTAATATCACTCTTGATAATATCAGAACTCTGTAATGTCTGATTACTAAAACCAAATAGACTAGAGTGTTTTTATGAGGACTACATAGAGGCAAATAAAACTTTAAATATCCACCACGGCCTATAACTCTTCCTTGATCTGTTAAAATGCAGCTACAGCTGCCTGGCACCGCATCCAGCCCAGCAAAGCCCAATTCTTACCCTGCTGGCTCTGTAGGGGTTCCTCCTGTTCCTTCCCCCTTCCTTGTCTTCTGCCTCCTTAGAGCTACTGCAGCTCTTAGCCCTGAAACACAGCAGTGAGGCATCACCAAGATTTTTCCTTCTTGCATGCTTGATGCAGAAGCTGCGCTATATAATACAGCACTAAGGCTGCCACAACTTCCCTTCTAATAAAGGAGCGACTGGGCCTTACACCTCTGACTCTCAACAAGCCCTTGATTTGACTAACTCAATTTCTATGCTGTTATTCACAGCCATCTTGCTCAAAATACCCCCATAACCTGATTTTGCCAAATTCCAGCAACCTAATCTGAAGGTTTTTCAGCCCTGATCTCTAAAGGCAGATGTGTGAAGACAAATCCAGCCTGAACTCGGCCTGTTGGGGCGCGCAGTACCCCTGCTGCTAGCCAGCTCCCCTCAGAGCACCATAAGGAGTGGACAAAATGAGGTCTCGGCCTCACACCACGCGGCTGTGCTGGTCGATAACCCCATATACCTCAGCTGCCCGGCTCCCACCACCACCCTGCTACTCCACCACCTGGGCTGCCAAAGCAGCAATAGCTGCTGTAACCTGCAATAACTTTGCAGCTCTGAGCTCAGCCAACGCCGCTTTCCACCCGTGGGCTCCTCCGGAAGGCAAAAACGCCTCAGTGCTGAGGGAAGGGCACGGTGCCAGAGCCGGACACCAGCACCCCCAGCCCGCAACCATCGCTCAGCGCCCGTCGCCATGGCCGCAGCCCGCGTTCCTGCCGCTCCGGAGGGGCAGAAGGGAAAAGCCGGGGGGCGGCCGGGCGCTCAGCCCGCAGGCAGCCCCGCCGCCGGGACAAGCGAGGCTCTGCGGGAGCCGGTCCCGGAGCGGGAGACGCCGCCCGTTGCGATTCAAACGAGGGGAGCGAGCGCCGGGAGCGGCCCCGGTCCGGCCCGGCCGCCATGGAGGCGGCGGCGGAGCAGAGGCCGAGCGGCGGCGGTGCGTGAGGCGGCCGCGGGCCCTCAGCGCGGGGCTGCCCGACCGGCGGCTCCGGCCTCTCTGGTTTAAAGCTCAGCTTCTGCCTTAACCTCCCCCTCACCCCCCCGTTAGGTGTCACAGAACCCCGGATAAGCTGCAGCGGAGAACTGGAGCTGAAAACGACCCTGCGGGAGCTGGTTATATACCTCATTTTCCTTATCACTCTCTGTCTAGGTAAGTCAGCAGGTGAAGGGGGTGACCGCACCTGCTTACGAGCAATTAATTTGAAGCCTGGCACTGGAGGAGCCGTCCCTCCTCCAGTATGCAAGAGCAGGCGAGGAGAGCGTAGTCATTTAATCCTTACTCCACCTGTCCTTCCAGCCAGAAGCGTTATTTCAGTCAAAATCGCTCCGAGTGTGTTTTCCTAGCACCATGACTGGTGCTGATGATTGAAGAGGGGACAGCGTGCTTAGAAGTTGATGTCAACCTCTTATTTCATCTGTGAGCATCCCCATTTTGCCCTTCCTTCCTAGTGACATTTGGGATGGTGAGCACCAACATGTATTACTTGAACGAAGTTATGTCACGTCTCTTTCTGGAACAGTCTTCTGCTGAAGATCACAGGATTGATTTTGAGAGTATTAGGAACATGGCTGATTTCTGGAAAGTAAGGCTTTCAGTGCAAATATTTTCTTATATATAGCAACTGGGTAAAGAAGCTCCTAGTGTTAATACAGAGTAATGGAGTCTCCTGGTCCACCCAAAATCCCTGCACTAGATGTTGCGGCTTCAGTTGAAGAAAGATAACTAACTTCTTAAAATGTAGAAAGTCAGAGTCCAAACTGTAATATTCATCCTTCTGATAAACAGTCTGAATAAACAGTTAAGGAAAACAATAGGTTAACTGCAGCATCAAATTCAGAATGTTAGTTTCAACAAAAATATTTGGGGTTTACAGTTATTCTGATTTTCAGCTGTTTAAAAAAAAAATGTTAAACCATACTTGGTGTGATTTTCACTGGAGTCACCAGGAGAATATGCTGTCTTGGTTCACCTAGTTTGCTATTATATCACATCTTACTGTGGTTATAATTGCAAAACAGGTATCTCTATTTTCACTACTAGATGAAGGACCTCCCAACATTGCCATCACTGCCCAGCTGATATCCAAAGGGAAAGTTTTTCATCCTACTCTTCCTTAAAAATGGAAATGCCTGGCTATAACAATTCATTGGGAATAATTGTACTGTCTTATCATCGTGTCTGTTATTGTTAGTCCATAAAACAGTGAGCCCTTGCTGTACAGTTGTATGCTGATGTACTAAAGCAGTTGTAATACATGTTCCAAACCGTGGGGGCATGTTGTTTTGCCCTCTGGATAATGTTTTTCTCAAGTTCAGTGCTCTTCATCTGCATCTAAGAAACATACAGAAGAAGAGTTTTCAAAGAGCTTCAAAAACAAATACTTTCTTTAGGTTCAGATGACTAAAAGCCTAGTCAGAAATGCGTATTTCAAAACAGATCTTCAGAGAGTAAGATAATGTTAAAACAACATGCAATATTTTTGTATTTAAACGTGTTTAAAACTCATTTAATGATACTCCAAACAACTGTATGCCGTAGTTTTCCCCTGAGCAAACCCATTACATATCTCCGATAGAATACAATGTTCACCTATGCACTGCCTCACTTGATAGAGATACTTACATCTTTTTCTTATGAATCCATTCTACTCCCTGTGCAGTTCTATCTTAAATTCCCATAAGTAACCTGGGAACCCTGTAAAGATTTGTCTTTTAAAAAGTAGGGTAATAGTGATATTTAAATCTTTTGAATCTTTAACCTCACTTGTATATATAGTTTGCAGAGGGACCCCTCTTGGATGGACTCAGTTGGGACAAATGGTATGGCAACACAACATCAGCCCTCCAGGAAAACACCAGCCATATTTACTATGAGAATTTACTGTTAGGAGTAGCCCAGGTTCGCCAGCTGAAAGTACGCAATAACACCTGTTCCATCTACCCATACTTCCAGAATTTCACAAAAGACTGTTACTCCACGTACCATTATATAGCAGAAGACAAGTCTGACTTTGGTCTAAAGAACGGGTCTGAGTAAGTCATTCTACTTCAGATTTTCTTGTGGCATCTTTTGGATATATATAAGAGATTTTCAGATCTGAAGTACTTTCAGTTGGAACCAGACAGCAAGCACAAAAATGTTTTTGAAAATCTTACTAAATCCTTAATACCGTTATTCTTCAGTAACTTACAATTGTGCATGCCATGAGCTGAGTTTTTCCCTTGTTTACAGTGAGATAAACCATAGATTTGTTTTTATGCCAATACTTAGACAGGAATTTGGCATGGGAAATTTATAGTGGAGAGACAGGAAGAACTGGAAATGGCGAGCCTAGGTCAGCAAAAGTACATGTTAATGGTTCTATTGCCATTAACATCTCCGGAGAAATGCTCAGTTATATGAAGCCTTAATTTAAATCACATGTTTATAAATTAGAATCATGCTAAAGTGTTGTGGAAGCAGAGCCAAAAGGCCTGTTTCACACGTTGCATTTAGCATTGATTTAACCCAGCGGGAGAATATGTGAACATGCCACAGTAACAATGAACTACAAAAACCAGAGACATTCTTTTTACCTATGAAGATTTTAAGGTAATTAAACTGTCTAGCCCACATTAGGTGAAATCCAGAATCATAAGCACTTGCTTTTTTTGTGAATGTACTTAGTAGATAAAGAAATGGGAATATTTTAAGGTCATAAGTCTCATGCTTACTTCTTGTAAATAAAAGTATTATTTAAAGGTCTGACTTAAATGGTCAATTGCAGATGCAGTGGAACACAAGAACTAACGAGTATAAAATAAAAAGTGAAAGCTTACTTCAGTACAGTTTTCATAGGCTAAGCTGCTTTCTTTTCCTGTTGCTCATAGATGGAAATATACTTCTGCCCGTTCTTTATCCCCATGGTACTGGGGAGCCGCGGGCTTTTACAGTAGTGGAGGATTTATGTTCACCTTACCGAAATCAAAAGAGGAGAGCAGAGAGAAGTTGGAGTTTCTCAGGCAGAATGGTTGGCTCACTAGAGGAACCAGGGTTGTATTTATTGACTTCTCAACATATAATGCTAACGTAAACCTTTTCTGTATAATCAGGTGAGTTCTTACCTTTACTGTGTGTCAAATCCAATTTACTAAGGCATGATGCTTCCTGAAAGACACAAGGAAAGGCTGTTTGCCTCAGGCATATGCAGTCATGTTTCTCAGGCAGTAGCTGGCAAGACAGTAGTAATTCATTAAAAAAAATGCAGAAATTCAGTTAGATCAGGGAACAGACCTAGTTCCTTTATTTCCAGTTTTTTAAATGGTTGGTGTCTGTACAGCTGGTTGATACTGTCAGTAGGAATAGATTCCATAGCCTTTTGCAAAGTCAAAATCTAGATTATTCGTACTGTTGTCAGCTATTGGTGGGAAGAGGCTCAGGGTGGGGTAAATACGTCCTTCTGAGACACAGTTTCTTTAAAGACTTAACCAAACAGCAGAGTTTGGGTGTTTGTTTAAATAGATCTGTTGTCCTCACCCTTCACTTCTTTGTAATACTGTTTTCATGGGGAAGTGAGCATCACCCTCAAAAGAAGATCTTGCAGATGTAGGAGTCATCCAGTTTTCCTATTTTGCACAAATGTTTGGCCCAACTACAGTCTCAGCTGGGTATAAGTACTGATGTAATAATCAATGTTAGACTAGTAAGGGCTGAGACAATTTAAAGGTAACTGAGATAATTTAAGGGTAATAGTAACTAACACCAGTCCCCAATTTTTTCCAGGTTGGTGGTAGAGTTCCCTGCCACCGGGGGTGCTATCACCTCCTCACGTATCTACTCTGTGAAGCTCCTCAGATACATCTCGTTTTATGATTACTTCTTGGCTTCTTGTGAAATCGCCTTCTGCCTCTTTATCGTTACATTCATAATCCAAGAAATGATAGAAATAAAAAAACTGAAAATGGCATATTTCAGAACTGTCTGGAACTGGCTGGATTTGCTGCTGGTAGCGGTGAGCTGCTCCTCGACTCTTCTGTGCTTGCCAGCATAGGCTAGCACTGGGTAGACACCCATCAAGCCAAAACAGCCCGACCCCATTCCTGCTCAGAGTCACTCACCGAAGAGGCCCATCGTGGCTCAGCACACCTCAACTCTTTCCTAACCTTACCGTCAAGGTGCTGTGGCTCCACGTCCTTTCCACTCTTCATCCACCTTGTTTGTTTTAGCTGTAATCTCGGCACAGCTGGGAAGCACTAGCACACAACTGTTAGCACAGTAAAATGAGAATGTACACAGTATGTTATATAGTACAAATCCACCACTGTCACAGTACAAGTACAAATAAATTGGCCAGTAAGGTCTCGTATGTACAGTTTACAACCAAATATCTAAAAGGTTCTTCAAATCTCATCAAGAGCCTGCTGAAATCAATGCAGTCTTTCCTGTGCAAAATAAGTCTGAAGAGAAGGGGGTAGCTGGACTTTGGTTTCACTGTCTTCTGCTTTCCTTCAGGTATCCATCCTTGCCATTGGCTTCAATATCTACCGCACCATGGCAGTGTCCCTGCTAATGGAAAAGCTGCTCTCTGCTGAGAATATTTATCCAGACTTCTATTTCCTTGCTTTCTGGCAAATCCTTTATGACAACATGATTGCCGTCAGTGTCTTCTTTGCTTTTATGAAGGTATTGGCTCTTACTCCCTTTCTTGTACTTGAGAATAGCATTTCTAAATTTATTATAAACATTCATTTTTACCTTGCTACAAATGAACTGCAAAGGTGGGGCTAGAATGGGGAATTTTGTTTATAAGATTCCAGAAGTGTTTAAAATTATCTCATTCTCATAAACATGGGTCACACAGATTCCAAGTCCATCTAAAAAAAATTGCGCACATAGGCAGCTGTCTCCACTGGAGCAGCTGGGACACAACCATAGCCAAACAGCCTCCTTAAACTCAGTCTTTTCCTAGTCTCAGTATTATCCAGGTCACAGCCTGACCTATACAAATGGCATGGCTGTAACAGGTGAAGCTATTCATAGTTTTTATAGCTAGAAACTATGAAAACAGTAGCCATTTTATAACTGTTTGTGAAACCAAAATGTATCTGAAATTGATTCAGAAATGCCTTTCGGCCAGGACACCTTTAATTTCATTTTTATTTGCAAGTGGATTTGCTGATCTCCAGAGTAGCAAACCTCCCCAAGATTACAGGCTACTTTTATTCCTAACCAGGTGCTCTGGGACCACACCAATCCTGCATCGTTGCATCCAGTGCCCCTACTACACCAAACCCCAGTGGCCATGACTGAGGCCATCCTTTCACCTGTGCCCAGCACACATCAGTGACTTTAGTTTGGTCAGCCTCTGTGTTCCCAGGGACTGGCTGAAACTTCCCCAAACTTTGCCTGATCTCAGTCTGCTTACAGGCCATCTCTCCAAAGGTATTTATTTGTAAAGCAGCCAGCGCAACGTGGCTGCAGAACAGGAAGGGGAAGTGGTCACATCTGGCAGAAGAGATCGCGCCTTACACTCATGCTCCATACAATTCAAGTTCTTGAACATACTCCACGGGGCTTTCTGGGTTGTGTCATTTGAAAATAACAGGCTTTTGGCCTTCTTCCACCTCCCAGGCCAAGGCTGCATGAAGCGGCTGTTTGGGAGCCCTGGCTGTTAACTGGCTGCATGGAGTCTTCCTCATTACATCCTTTCTGTACCCCAGTTGCACATTGCCCCGCGTTATCCTCCCGACAAACTCATTACTGTCAATTTGGTAGCACAACTGTGCCTACAATTAACAGCTGCCATTGAACAAGACCTGTGTTCAGGCCTTGTTTCGGGCACAGAGTAATAGAGCTCCTTACCGACTCAGCTCAGCAGGGAATCCTCAGGTGCAGGAGGGTGGCGTGCCTTCAAGTCTCCTTGCCCAGGGTTCCGCTTCTGCCGGAGCTGATTACTCCTATCAGCACCCATCAAAGACCTGGCTACACGCTATCAGCTTTAGCATGTATGCCCTGCAGAATATTCCTTTTCTCCAGAAACACACCCAATCCTTCATACTCCTTATTAACATCTGGTATGCAATTTATTTCCAAGTAAAACTTAACCTATAAATTAGGATTACAGATAACATTCCAGAAGTTCTGTTAAGAAGATGCGAGACATTCTGACACTGCTCCCCCCCCCAGTAAAACATGGTCTGTTCTCTTGCAGATATTTAAATATGTGAGCTTTAACAAGACTATGACACAGCTATCCTCCACTTTATCTCGCTGTGCCGGTAACATCTGTGGATTTGCCGTCATGTTCTTCATCATTTTCTTCGCCTACGCACAGTTAGGCTATCTGGTCTTCGGGCCGCAAGTTGAAGACTTTTCTACGTTTCTAAACTGCATGTATGCAATTTTCTGAACTTTTTTAATGCAAAATCCCCAGTTAGTGCAGGTACAAACAGTTTCTGCTAAGCAGAACTTTTAAGAGTACAGGTCTCCAATTCTTAAGCCTATTTTCGTTGAGTAAAACCAATTTTGTTGGCCCTACAAGCTGCTTCCCAAAGCCATCATATGTCCTAAAGAGACAATAAATACACTAAACAGGTCAGAGAAGTGTAAGAAAGAGGAACTCGGGAGCAGTTCACCCAACAGAGACAGGAGACCGTCTCTGCTGTGAGACCGTCTCACAGCTCTCAACCCAAATTTGCAGTGTGTGAGCAGGCCCCTGGGCAGGCAGGCAGGCCTGGCAACAGACTGTCTTGTTTTGCCTCTTTCAAAGCAGGGACTTGAAATTACCCAGCAGATGTGCCACTGGGTATGCGGTACAGTCCCCAGCATGAAAACCACATAAATGCTTCAGAGACCCAAGGGCTCAGAGCACAAGCTGAGCATGTTCAGAAACTGGAATCACAGCTCTTTCAAGAAACCATCCAGCTGCACGGCTGGGAGTCCCTTAATCCCATGCACTGGCTCTGTTGCTTTCTTCCCCCAATTTTTTTCAGCCACTCACCATAGCAACGACATCAGATCAGTCCCAGGTGCCAGCTGGAGCTGATTGCAATGGTCCTTGCACCTTTTGGCAACCTTAACCTGTCACCCAGGGTGCACTGTATTTCAGCCGACAGCCACATTTCTCAGAGAGAACTTTAGAGGGATATCTTCAATGTACTGGATTGTTTGAAAGCAGCTTTTTCATATATAATTAAGGCACTTCTAAAGCCATAAAATAGCTCATTCTGGATCCACTCAAATGCAAAACAGTCCTAAGATGCTGCAGTACGGAGGAATAAATAAATAAATGTCTTACCTAATAATTAAATCCCCTATAGGGGGTCACAGGGGCCTATGCCACTACCTTCTATACTAACAGAAGATAAGGGGTCCTGGAACAAAAAGGAAATCTTTTTTTAAAAAATGTAATACCAAGTGGTTTATTCAAAATGAAAGTATTTCCTCATACAAGACATTTTAAAATTCCTTTGCACTTTGAAATTTTCAAGTATATGCTAAATGCCCAATTTATCATTGCAGTGTAATACTGGCTTCCTTTTTGATTGCAGTGACTACAGTAATAGCAAATCAGTCTCAATTAGATCTGATTGATCTTGGGTTTTGTTTGTTTGTTTGCTAAAATAATGCTTAAAATACTTCTCTTTAAGAGAAGCCAGTCAACCTCAGTCTTGTGCTTTTTTTTCCTCCCAGCTTTTCGCAGTTTCGTATTGTGCTGGGAGATTTTAATTTTCAAACCATAGAAGTAAACAGCATCCTTGGACCTATTTA
The DNA here is from genome assembly GCF_964034855.1 of Anser brachyrhynchus. Classification (NCBI taxonomy): domain Eukaryota; kingdom Metazoa; phylum Chordata; class Aves; order Anseriformes; family Anatidae; genus Anser; species Anser brachyrhynchus. Next base: position 4,761,037 of record NC_137709.1, read on the forward strand.
CTTCATCTCATTTGTATTCTTTGTGTTCTTCATATTGCTGGTAGGTAAAAAAAGCTCACTTTTGTATAAGCAGTAGAGAAGAACTGCTAGGTTCTGTTGCGTAGCACTCTGAGGCAGCCTTTTCCACCCAAAGACGACGCTGTGGCCTTTAACAGCAGACTCGCCTCTGCCCATCACTACACCTGGGCAGAAAGACAGTCCGAACTCCTTTGCACGAGTTCCCAGCTAGCAAGGCATTTCACAGCTCTGCCTTCCTCCAAAGAGCCACAAAAGGGGCTTTTGCACCATGGAACGAGGATGTTGCACCTTTCACTATACTGCACCATCAATTTCGTGAGATTTTAATTTCTGAAAACTTCATTGAGAGCTCTTGAAAATTGCATGATTTCAGCCTTGTCCAGTGGGAAGGTTAAAGAGAGACTTTGGTGGCACTCTGTAGTTGCAAGGTTTCTCGATCAGTTGGATTGGTGCTTTCATGAGTTAGTTCTGATTGTAAAACCATCTGAAAAAGGTGCAATATAATACAAAGAAAACTGTCACTTCCAAGGAACTGGCCCATTTAACTGATACTAAACATGGGAAATAAGAGATTCCTCTCCCAAAATAGCCCCTAAAACCCCAAGGTTCTCAGAGAATTTAAATGCATGAGAAGGATGCCTGCACCCAGCAAAGCTCCTCCAGTCCCATTAGTTCCATGCCCTAGCATTGAACAGCCCCCAAAACAACAGGACCAGCATAACAAACACGGTTTCCAGAAAAAAATACCTAACTGCCTCCTTCCTGTGCAGAACGTGTTTTTGGCTATTATAAACGACACCTATTCAGAAGTCCGAGCAGATTTTGCAGGGATACCCAGTCAAGAAATCCACATCAAAGACCTCATCAGACAGGTACGTAAATGCTTCTGTAACTACCTCATTTAAATAAATACTAGAGGGGGAATTCTATGCTACATCAGTAGCAAAGAACCTTAAACAGCTGAGCCATAACTATTTAAGAATACCCAATGGTTGATTTTTTACTTTCAGCAAATAATTAACAGATATAACCTTCTATCAAACCCACAGGAGCTCTTAATGATTATTATTGATACAAGTAGCACACAAATTAGGGTGCAAAGAGCCTACCTTTACTTCACCCTTTCAAAAACAGTATTTAAGACCAGCCTGGTTTGTGGTATTTCGTGAGACCAACTTTCTTCAGAGCTTACTGTTGCTGTTCTTCCCAGCCGAGAAACTGATGATCTTCTCTGCATGCAAGTTTAGGGATATTGCCAAGCGTAACTGAGGCAAAGGGGCCTCACACCAAAAGCGCTTGTAAGGATGTAAACCTTAACGGAAGAGCAACGAGGCCTGTCTGTACTGGTGTAACTATATGAGAGAAGATGATCAGGGAAAGGGAATTACAACGCTTCTTGAGTCAGGGCAGTCAAATGCAGTCAGTTAAAAGGCACGGAAAACTTTGAAATAAGCTGCTGGGACAGACTGGAAGACAAATAGAAATACGTACCTTTAAAATCCCACAGTTCAGACCATTTTTATGTGCCAGAAAGGAGCACAAAAGGGCAACAAATCTTTTCCCAACTTTTCAGTTCAATTTGAAATTGTGACCTCCTTTCCTGCTAAAGAGGCTGCATACAGTTCTGTTGCTGGGACACGTCAGTACCTCCACCTAGAAACCAGTCTTTAACTGGGAAATGCAGCATCACCAGTAAGACTGAAATACACACGGGATGAAAAACCTACCCATTCGGGCCACGTTCCTCCAGGCTGGCTGACATTGGTCGCTCTGTAGAGGAAGGCTGGCAGCATTATCTACTTGAAATTTTCCTGTAGGATTTTACACATGTTGTGGACACAAATTACTTTGCTTCTATAAAGCATAGCCTTGCATACAGCCAGTCCGGTCAGCAACAGCACAGCTTAGTTTCCTCCACCCAACCTTATTCCCCTACTAATCCTGGTCTAAGTTAAGATTAAGTTGTATATACCAGAAAATCAAAACCCTCATTGGATTTGGTTGGATATTACCTTCAAGGATTTCACGACAAATTTGAGATATAACAGGTAAGTTTCCCTGAGCTAAGGGAACCAAGAAAGCAGTAAGGATGGTGGGGTTTCTTTTTGATTGCCAAGGCAATCACACGCGTGTTTTGTTCCTTGTGTCCAAGTCCTTGTATGGAGGTGTCTGGTTAAATACAAGCCAATTAACATGCTCAACATTCTGTCTGTGCTCAGAGTTGCAATAAGACCCTTGTCAAGCTCAAACTGAAGAAACCAGAGATGGGTTCAGGAGATGAGAACCTGAAAAGGTAGGACCTCAACCCAGACTTCAGCATTTACTCCCTTGACCTAGAACAGACCTATTCTCACACAACTTCTGTCTCTTCTTATTTGTGTGAATGAGAAGCAAGGAATTTTCATCCACTAAAAGAAAGGATATTTCCAAGCCTTCCAAAAGAGGCAGCAGTAACGAAAAGGTAGGCTTTATTTTTTCCTGTACTCTTACAAACTGGATGTATATATTTCAAAAGCTGATTAATGCCAGAGGAGTCACAGTTGTCCCCACTGTTACTTACAAAATCTATTTCTCCACAGAAAACTTTTTAACATGATAGGAATAACAAAAGCTAGAGCTGTAAATAAATAAAAACTGCTAGCTATGCCCCAAGCTTTAAATGAAAGCTTGTTTGGGCTCTGTTCAGACAAGGTCATGAAATACAAGAGCAGAGCTGGCAGTAGTTCCAGGTCAGTGTCTTAGCAGTGTTATGAAGTTGTGAGCTGGGCATTTGCCCAAATGTTAAACTAAAACAGATGTATGGAAAAAGACATATTTTAGAGCAGTTTGTCAGGTCATGGGCTGCATTTGCAGCAAGAATCACTGTAGCTTCCACTTGCTTTACAAAAAGGTTTCCAACAGTCCTTGGTAGACCCATATCCGGGGTAAAGCCAGTGCAAGCGCTTCTAAAACATCTTAAAAAGGAAAAAAAAAAATCTACAAGAAAGGGGAAGTCCAACAGCTAGCTGTAAACACTACTCCAAATAATGCTTGTGGTCTCTCACTTCTGAAGAGATGTGTATTCTTACATCCTGTCTTTTTCAAAGAGCCAGAAGGAAAATTTCTTTCAGACAGAGAGAGTACATTCTTCTCCCCAAAAATGCATACATCTTTTCCTCCTCATGCATGCCCCCCCGCATAGGTAACACACTGATACGCTAACAGGTACCCAGGTAAACAGTGTTGGCTTTTTCTGATTTTTTTTTAATCCCTCTGGTTTGGAATTTAAGTCGAAGTTACGGAAAGGGAGAAAGCATCATCACAGGATTCCACCTACTGACAACGCTGACTCAGGCGCCGCTTCTCAGAGCTATGTCTCCCCTGCAGAATTTCAGCGGTAAGTGTTTGTGAGAGCCTGTTCTTTGAAGTCTTATTCCCATCCCTAGGCAGTTGCAACAGCCCTGACTTGAATTAGCTAAAACCCTCACAGAGTGGCAACTTGAGAGACACAAGATCAACACAAAGTCAGCGATCTTAAGATACTATTTTAAGTGCTCTTACACTGGCTGACAACAGCTGCCCTCAGAGAGGGAAGAAGATGGAAACAGAAAGGACATTTAGTAGAACAGTTTGTAAGAGCATTAGTCAAGAATGAGGTGGGAAGAGAATTTAAAATACTACCGCTCTTCCAGTACATCTCTTTATGGCCGCCCAGAGAGGGTGGACAAAGACTGTAAGGACTTGTGCTTGTGGTGGGGTATTTCGGGACTTAAGACTCTCTGCAGCCGACACAGTGCAAGTAAGCAAACAGGAAGGTTACAAATACAAGTTCAAGAGGACCCCATCTCAAGGATTTGTTGCTGTATGTGTGTCCTAGGCTCCTCAAATATACAGCTGAGTTGGAGGAGGAATTAAACAACGCTAATGTAAAACTCAACAGAATTATGAAAAGCATGCAACAGCTGAAGGAATCTTCAGGCAAGACAGAAGAGTAAAATGGCTTAGCTCATCTGGTAACAGAGATGGCTTTATTCTTCATACAGTTGAAATTCAAAGTCAAGAGAGAGCAATTCTTCCCCTGACACCTTTTTATATATCATATTTCTGGATAAAAGATGCAGAAATGTTAATAAAGGTGTATCATTGTTACTTCACAGTCTTATCTGTGAGTTTCAGGTAAGTTCTTCAACCCTGAGAAGAACTCACCACCCTTACCAGCGTTCTGCATAGGAATCCCTACAAATTCCTTAATGCCATTTATTCTCTGCCTCGTGTTGTGAGACACAGACATAAGCTAGCTGCTCTTGTAGCTAAGAGAGGTGATAGTGAGCAATGACATCTTCCTGGGCCCACTTCGTATAATTCAATCTCTAGCTACGTGGCCCAACGTAATCCTCAATTGCCAAGGACAGTCCAGCACTGCTCCTCAGCCCAGACTTCCCTGGACCACTTATATACACTAGTGCACCTGCTGGCAATGTTAATGCTTCTTTCTCAAAAAAAAAAAAATCTTGTTCCAGTCACCCACTGTTTCCAGAACAGGTTCTTTTTTCCCCTGAAGGCAAAATTCTTCTTTCAGGAAAAAACAAACACATGAACAACAACAAAACCCTTATCTGGTCCAGGGCTTAATAGCTGGAACCACTAGAGGGCGATTTCCTTTCAACCTGAACTCTCAGAACATTTATTCCTAAATCCATCACTACACATAGCCTCAGAAACAAGGTGTTATGTTCAAGCCAGAAACTGTCTACTCATATGTAGCTGTTAGTATTTGTTCTTTGTTGGGACTTTGCCACAGGAAGAAATAAAACAGAAGGAATAAAATGTGTCCAAACAGCATCTGAGCATGCTGTTAGCACCTGAGGTCATCACTAGGCTTCAACACCCCACCTGCACTACACAGCCTCTGCATGCAGTTCTTCAGCTGTACGTCTCAGCTAGTGCATAACATGCAAAGCCTAACCTCCAAAGTATCCTGAAACTTGTATGAACCCTACAAAGATTTGTAATATTATAAAGACGAACTTACATCTTGCAGAGCAAGCTACTAATCACACTGTGGAGGATCTGTATCACGGGCAAGGGAACAGAGAGCCATTTAAAAGGGACCAGAAAGAGATTACCTGAGCCCAGTAGCACAAGGCAGCAGCCTTGCACTGCCTTCCTTGTTCCCTCAACTTCCTAGTTGTTTTTCCCATTTTACCTGCAATGCTACACATCCACGAGCAGAATCTTCAGTTCTTCTATCACCTGCCAGGCCTTACACTGAAGAAAGGTACGGTTACACAAACTACAAGTCAGTTTGAAATACCTCAATCACCTTTAATACGATTTTACACCAACATACTATGAATAATCCATTTGTCCAGAGGAAAAGCATCCTCTTGGGTTTACAGAAATATATGCACAATTACAGGGTTTGCTGGCCACTGATACTGATTTTAAGGCTAAGAGATAATTACACATACAAAGGCACAATCAAATACTGTTCGTCAGCTGCAGGTGTATTCAAAAGCAGTGAATTAATTAGCACAGTAATGGCTGAATCAGCTCTCTGCCCTGTCTCCTCCCACAGTTGCTACTGTTGGAGTAGACATGAGTGAGACTCACACTTCGCTCCTGCATCATCACATACCAGGCTGGCACCCTAGCAGGAACTGAAGCCCCCATCATACAATCCATCGAGCTGTCAGTTCAGGACCCGATCTGGTCACTCTCCTGCCGTCTCTGCTGAGAGGCACAGGCTTAAGAAGCAAAATAAAACTTAAGCTACTGCAGCTTCATCGAGGGCTGTCTCGGCACCAGAGCAGCCACCAGTTCTGGTGGCTCTGCTGGAAGGCTGTGGAACTCAGCCCTGCCTGAGCAACACCCTGAAACTAAAAAAAAAAAAAAAGAAGAAAAAAATGGGAATACTAACGAACTCAGCACTTGTTTTTAAGGTGGGGGGGTGAAAGCACAAGAAGAAACAAAGATATATGACAATAAAGGTTAAGGTACTTTTATTATAAAAGTCTATACAATGAGCACCAGACATAGCAATGCAATTACATCTGGTTTAGTTATATATATATTCCATATCTATATATCCATATAGATATATAGGTTTTGCTTTTACCAAAGTAAAACTGTTATATCACAAAATGCCTAGTTCTACCATTTATTTATTGCTCAACAAGGATGGCACAAAACACACTCATAGCATAACTGTTGCCATGCTTATCTACTATACTGAATAAACAGCCAAACACTGCATAACAAACACAAAGCAGCTGTTAATTCTGAATTGGAACCAGTCTGATCACTCACTCACTTATAAAAATATTGGAATCATATAGATTTAAGCATTATAAAGGAGGAATATATTATTTAAAACATTTAAATAGTGCATATTGACATTCTGCATGTGGTATATAAAACACAAACATTCATGTACAACACTATACAGTACACATTAGTTTCAATGTTTGGATACACCCGTGTCTGCAGACTGATAGAAAAGTAACTGAAGTGTACATTGCACAATGAAACTGAATAAATTGATAAATGGTCTCGAGACTAGTTTAACCTCATTATTCTCTAAGGTCCCAGATCATTTTGCTGTTTAAAAAAAAAGGCATACCACCAGTGCTCAATAGTTTTAGTGCTTTTTTTTCTGAATTCCAAAATTACATGCCTACAAGCAGAGTAAAACAAAACGGGAAGTATTCTACAATACTCAGATGAAATCTGAGCACTGAAACCCCTACTTTCAATCTATTTCATATGCTTCATGGCAGAATAGCAAGTCTATGAGGTTACATGCTAGCCACTTTTTTCTTTGTGAGAAAGTTCATTTTTGGTCTTTCATAAAGCAGTGTGAGTAATAGTTATGTTGACATCAGCCAGTCATAAAAACATGCAGTGAGAGGAGGTGCATGCAAAACATGGCCACAATCAAACTGATACACTGAAGAAAAAATTGAGAAAGCACCAGATAAAATTAACACTTAGATTTTGCCAGATCAAAAACAGCTGCTGATGGCTGCTGCAGAGCAAAAAGCTAGCTAAATCATCATTCAGCACAGCAGATGTGATGCTCAAAACATTATTTAGTTTCATCTCTGAAGCTAAATCATGCAAGGCCCATAAACTGTTTTGCTTACATCATAAGAGTTAGATAACTTATTTTTATTCTCCAACTGTAAAACAAAACTGTGATAAACAGCAGTAACTTCTTCACTCAAAACCATCAGTTCACCCTGTGGTGCGCATGAACTACGCTGATTTTAGCCCTTGATACCATACTTGTTCCAGGTAGAGTGGATTTTTAACTGACCTAAGCCAGCTCTTTTCTGCTAGAGCTACGCAAGTCTGAGCAACATCAGATTTCCCACACACTGAAATGTTCATCCTGTTCCTCAATATCTTCTGAAAGTGGAGATGCAGTATCCAATTCAGACAAAACACTATGTCACCACTAGCTGATAAACAATAACCAATAGAATGAACGACAGTAACTAACGTAAGTCCTGTAGGCAGCATGTGATATAATTTTCAGTTTTCCAAGTTTTAGAAGACACTAAGTAAGGTCACTTTCTTGTTTGTCCACTGTAATCTTTATCAAGGAGGAAACGTGACCACTAACAAGCAAAATCCACAGATAGTAATTATTACTGTTATAGATGCAATTTACTAAAACTTAAAGTTGTTCCACAGCAGTTCTTTGGAAGGAATTTCAGGCTGGTTTTTAAACGTTCCTGGAAAAAGAGCTGCATTTTTAATTTGCTGACTTCTTTCCCACCCTACAATAAAATAGGCAACAGGAGTAGTTCAGTGTAGCATTACGGTTTAAATAATTTCTTCTATAATGCAAAAGCTTAGTAACAACAAAAGTCTCTGAGTTCTTGAATGCTAAATAACAAAATGCTACAGTTGTTTTGGAACAAGATGAATGCATCTAATACAAAAACGTTGATGGAAATTGTGTTTGCTAAAGTTGGATAGCGCAGTCTCAAACTTACAAATCTTATTTGCTCTCTAGACAGGACCTACTTACCGCTCAAACGTGTTATAGTGGCACCACAATAAAGTGCACAAACTGGATTCTTTCAACAGTGCATGACAAATGAACATAAGCACCCGATAAGTACAGTGGTAGCATACGGAAACGTTTTTCAATGTTCTGGAGGAACGCAAGTTAAATTGATTTTGAAGAATCTTGTTTGCTGATTAGGACTTCTAACAGCCTAAGTTTGGCTTTAATTTTCTTGTACTCCCTGTACTCCTCAAGCATTGGAACACGATCTTCTTTCTGTACATTCCTGTAAAAAGAAGCACACCTAAGTTTCAAGAAAACCCTCCACGATGCAGCAAGTCAAACATAAGAGCAGCCACGTGCAGTTATCTTAGGACAGAAAAACATTGTTGTCAGGCAATTCACCAATAATAGACTGTCATATTTTAGTTCCTTGCACTTAAAATTGCCATCACCTAAAAAAACTGAATGGAAAGCCCAGCAGCATTTATTCGGTGCAACCATTGCAGCACAGTTTATAAATCAATCATTTTCCTAAGTTGTTCTGGACTTCTTATTAACAGGATATGAAGATTTCAGATGCTGTGTATATGTTAAACAAAAAGACAAATAAATTTATCTCTATTTTCACTCTATGTAGACTGACCCACAAATTGATAGCAAAATATTAGTCTTATTTAAGACTGGATTATAATAAGTTAGTCATTAATATGTCTTCCTTTTTATATGAACTCTTCATTATTAACCTCATTATTTGCCATTAAAGTCAAAAGGAGTTATGTCCCAATTTCAGCAAGTGTACAATGAAGCCCTGTCAGCCGAATTTGTATGACTAATGGTCCGGGAGTTTATAGTTACGAAAGAAATACAATAGAAAGTGTAGTTAAATGGGTCAAGAAAATGATTGACCTCTTAGCACGTTGTTATTTTTGTTCATTATTATGATACACCTTGAAAAATCTCCTACAGCATGAACAGGGAAGCAGTTCAGTTGAACTCGTAACACATTCAAATAAGAAGCCTAAAAGAACAATACAGGAAAGAGTAAAAGTGATACACCCCTGTAGTGTTGAAGCAAATACCCACTGTCTGGACTAACTTGCTGGAAAAGAGAGACAAATAGGTGTTTCTTGGGCAGGGAAGTTTGCCTGTGTATCTGCGTTTGGTTGGTTTTGTTTGTTAATAAAAATACTTCTAAAGAAATATTTAAAGAAATTGTATTTTTAATAAAAAAATATTTTCCTTGTTATGCTTTACAGACTGTAATAGAGGAAACAAAACTCTAGAGCAGGCTTCCTCCACTATTGAAAATACCCAAGAATGTTACCTCCTTCAAGATATTATTCATAGTAAAGATTAAAACAGATCAGATTCTATTTGGTAAAATTCATATAAAAAGCTGAAGAAACACTTGGCTACAAAACAAAGCTGCTGTCCCACATGTACTTTTATGCTAAACAAACCTTCCATTCTGCTGATAAAACTCCTCTTCAAATTCTCGTAATGTCTTGCGTAGCTTCTTTTTTTCAGCTCTGGCCTTCCACAGTTGCTCCAATAATTCAGGCCTAAAAAGAAAAATATTGTTGGCCATAAAATAAGGTTTAGATTCTTCAAAGCATATTCAGAAACAACTGAGCTAACTAAACTAATACTAAATTTATCTTGCTTATAAGGAATACGGTATCTGATCGTGAAATATTGAGAACAAACTAGTAGTTAATAAAAGGGTATAAATTTTCTGCTGTCTACACAGCTCAAGTGGGTTGAAGAAGATTTGGAAATACTAAACAATTCACTAAACACAAAAAGATCTTAGGCATGTCAGAGGAAAGAATGCTCATTCAAGCCAAACACCTCCTGAGAAATGCTGAACACGTCAATCCTTTCCACACATCATCAAATTTGGTATCATGACTAAGTGCAATCAGTACAACTTCTGTAGTAGAATTAGTCATTTCTTATTTATACACACATAGAAGCAGCTCGGGTACTTGACAGCCTAAGGTCTCGGGTCAGTTTCTCTTGACCATCTTCAACATCAGACTCTGAGTTCTCCACTGGGCTTAAAACAGACTGTGTTTGGGCAGCAGTTTTTAAGATATCATTCAGGTCCGCGGACAAACCATCACTTTCCTCCTCTTCTTCCTGAAAGTCAAAGCAGAAATTCAAAGTAAGAAACACTTCAGTTCCCTATTACAAGTGCTTGGCAATACATTTTTTTAAAATGTATTTATTGTACACACCTTAATTTCTTCAAAAAAATGTGCAGTTTCACCTTCAATAATAGGCTGTAACACCTGCCCCCGCCTCTTGGTTGATGGTGAACCCTGCAATATTACAAGTTTGATTATGTGCAATTAGACATTAAATGCTGGTCAGTTTTGTTCAAGTTGCGTAACACTTAAAGGTGGTACTTCTTTCAGAAAAAGGAGACTGCAAACAGATTTACAGAGCACAAACAAAACAAGCTTAAAGACCAAACGGCCAAGATGCCCAAAGTGTCCTTGAAACAGAAGAAAATGTTGTAGCTTGTAATTTACGTAAAAACAGCTGAAACAGTAGCACTCGTTGAATTTTCAATAAAAAACACTCTACATGTTTTGTATAGAATTTGTAAAGATCAAATTCATATTCACTCTTGTTCCTCCCAAACCATAGGCAGATTACAAAAATGAAGTTATATAAGGCCAGAGACATTTTGTATGTTCTGCCATGCACGCAGCAGGAATAATTCTGCCAGCTTCTCTTTCTAGAGTACCTGAAGCCCAACAATTGGAAGTGCTACACCAAAGTAATCTATTACTCCCTCAGAGTCAATATCCTTTGAACTTCAGCCAGAACAGGTATCGTTGTGATATACAGGTGTTGCTGTTAGCAGCCTGTTACACACATGCTGTTATGCTCTGCTCATCCATTATCCCTCGACAGCATAAACACTTTCAACAGATAGACTATTTGAACAGGAGGAAGGTGAAACATGAAAGCCACACGGACAATGACCTGTCAAAGAACTTCAATTAGAGGAGCTTCCTGCCTCTTCGAACAATGCCATACGGGCTTCAGCGTATGTGATTAGTATACCACAATACCTTAACAGGTATCTCATGAAAGCAGTTGTCATATAATCCAAAAAGCAATTCTCGAAATATCTGGCATAGAATACAGCCTACCTAGAAGCTACCACTGAACAATCCTTGGTAATTAGAGAGTTCCACTCATCTTTCTTACAGATTTCAAAAGCAGAGACCTGTGAAATGTTGTGCCTGTTGCCTACAGCACAGAACAGGAATTATGTTACTAATGGCTCTTCTGAATTTAAAATCCTCTTGGCTGGATATCACCCATCCCTTTGTTTCACAACGTTAAAAAAAAAAGACATTGATATTCATAAGGCTACTGGCAACATGAAACATCTCAACTGAAGAGTCAAATTTTTGAGGTGAGAAATGAGATAAAACCCAACCAGTCAAGGACACCAACAACAACCTGTATCTCACCAGTGCTGGAGAAAGATTTAAGAGCAAATTCTGCGTGTACAGAATTCAGAAAGGGCTACTGACTTAACATTGCCCTTAAAATGAAACAGGACTGCCATGTAAATTGTTTGTCTATAAAATCAGCTACTCAAAATGTATATGGAAAAAAGGAACAATCTTGAGATGCTTTTTGTTTTCAATCTCAATATTCTTCAGCTTAAAGTGAGTAGCTAAGAACAGACAGAGTCAACGTAGACTGTAGATTAAGTTGCTGCTGAGTAAGCCACTGCCCAGTTACATAAATCTGATAGAGGACTGTTTATATGTAAAGAGATTATCTCATGTCAGCTATGCAGTTCCTTCCTTCTAAAAGGGTCAAACGGCTCATATCAAAACTATGTTTTGTTCCAAGTCTGGGTCAGCATTGCAAGATTTTGATCATAGTTCCTGAAGAACAGACATCTAGCTGGTTGTCATTCCACAACTGCCTTACAGATCATGATAAAAAAGGTTTTATCAATCTCCTTGCACAACACGGACACTTTTCTTCCTCATCACTTACAAGAGGGGAAAGAAAGAAAAGAAAGAGCACTACAAGCTAGAAGGAAATGAAGTGAAGACACGATGAAAGCGCAGATGTTGTACAGATGCTGCAGACATTGGTAACAGATCTCACACTAGGGAAACGAAAAGGAATGGAATGGTTCCTGCGGCCATCCTATTGCTCATGCCTCTGGTAACACTAATCTGTACTACAGAAGAGAGGCAAACTTCATCGCAACTGGTGTTACTATTCCTTGGAGAACTAGAAGTACAATATGTACTGTGGATCTATACCTAGCACAGTGCCTTGAGAACGTCAGCCAAGGAAAGTTGTAACAGCTTATTTACTTCCACTGGGAACCATTTACTTCCTCAGAGCTGTCAAGGTCACAGATAGCTTTGAACTGCGCTGCTCTCAGCAGTAAATCAAATGCCTCAAATACAATGACATCATCTCATATCTTCCAAAAGAAAGATGTGTTTTATGGAACAGTATTCCTAGCTTTTCTAAAGCCAGACTAACACTTGAAAAGTGGAAAAACATAAATAGCATGTTTTACTCACAAGAATAGGAGTAATGCTTGCTCTAGTTAACATTTGTTTTACAAGTCTGTATCTGTCATAAAGTGGCTTCACAATATGTCTTTCTTCTCTAGTAACCTAAAGGCAGAGAAACCACAGAATTAATTATACACCAGTCACTCAGTAATATACAAAAGCAAACACAAAGTGGTATGCTTCTCGTGCCAGGCCACAAATTCCAATTAGGAACATAAAACTAGTTTAAACTGTGTGTATGAAATGGGATTTATGGAGAGAAAGGGAAATTAGAAGGTGCTTCCCCCCCTCCCCGTCTCTTTTCTCACTTTAACCTTCTTCCTGAAAAATATAGAGTTATGACTTCCTAAAAGTTAAGGGAGCTTAAAGAGAAGCAGACCCTCTAAAGACCTGTAGAAAAAAGGAAAAAAGGGACCAAGAACCACAGAAGACTGTGTAACTAGCAATAATGGTTACTCTACAGAAGTGACGGGAAAAAAAGATGAAATTATAGAGAGATTTTATCTGATACCTGATTTCACTCTTATTTCTTGGCCACTATGTTTACTAACATAATAAATCTTGAAGGTTATCATCAGCACTTACTGGCATTTTCTAAGGTGATTCCAAGTCCAGTGCCAGTATCACTAATACCATTATTCTTCCTTGGTTTTCAGCACTGAAAGGCTTGTTCACATACATATATGGTGGTGCTGATTATAACGTTAGTGCGCCAAGTCCAGAAGGCTAATAGAATAGTAACTGGAAAGATCTTGCAATTGGACTAGGGATGCTGATCAATGCCCATGATTCAAAAACCCAGAATTTTTGGCACTAATTGCTGGTCACTTCCTCTAACTTCCATATCTCCAATTATATAAGATACGTGCCACATAGTTTAGAAAAAAAGTGCCTCAGCATTTTTAGTTTTGTGAAATCCAGAATAACCTTTCAGGAGTTTTCCTGGAAATTCAATAGTGCCATTATTTAGTTCGTTAAAGATTTCTCTTTGTTTCACAAGCATTGCACCAAACTATACCAATCACTTTGCAAAATCCAAAAACCTACTGATCTGCAGAAAAGGGCCTAGGTAATGAATCAGTACCTACATTCTAACTTTCAGAAGTGCAGTAATTTCCTCTGATGGCAACATGGAAACTGTCAGATAACTTTGTGTTTGGGAAAAAAGCACCATTAAATTCTGGTATTACTCCTGCACAAGAATTACTGTTATTTAAGTGCACAGCTTGATGAAGTAAACCAAGTATTACCGGTCGTCCATGTTGACTTTCATAATACAGGAGACTTTTCTGGAGGGATGTTTTTTCTTCTACCAAATGGTCCTTTGTCATTTTCTGTCAGAAGAATAGTTCACGTTAATCAAACACAAGCCACTTCAACAGTTGTTCTACAGGTGGTATCAGCAATACATGTGCCTTCGCCAAACTTAGCTTAGTTACGAGCATAATGTCCTATCTTAATCCATTCAAATTTGTCCAATATTGTCAGTAAGTACTTGTAAATATTTTAATAAAGACTGAGCAAGGAAAATGTGGTTTATCTTGATCATTTCCCTACAGAGTCTGAAATGGGAGAGCTTGGGAAAGTGCTGCTAATAAAGGCACCTTTTTGTTGATGAAACAATATCTAAACCATCTGACCATACTCTCTGTCCCTCCCTTGCTTTCTTAGAAATGGCCAAACCATAACCTTCATGTTTACCTTTATATCTTCTGGCAAACATCTCTCAACTCGTTTTTCCTTTAATCTTTTCAAAATGAGTTCAAGCGTAGCTTCCTTGGTGGGCTTCTTCTCTTTCTGCACAACACGCATCTCATCTCCATTTTCTTCATCCTCTTGGTCAAGAGAAGAACCAAAACTTTTTGGAAGAGTGTTACTCCGTGGACGTGTTTGAGGTATGAATTCTCCATCTGAGCTCTTCTGCTTTGCATCTGAAAATAGAAAAAAATATTTAATCCAAAGGTTTAAAAGAACTTAAGTCCCTCAGTTGGTTGAACTGCAAACCAAGGAACACAGAAGTTTGCACGGGCAAAGTTTCTCTTCTAAAAATAAAGCTAAAAGAATAATTTGATTTTGCTTCTGCAATAAAATAAGTCAGAATCTAGAAATTAAAGATTTTTACTGTCCTGTGGAATTCTGCTGAATGACTTAGCACTTCAATTTCAGTCACGTAGATAATTTGTGTTTGTACAAAACACAAAGTATAGCATCCCTTACCTTTTATTTGCTTTCTTAATTTGGTAAGGTCAGTCATCCATTTTAAAACTTTAGGATTGGCTGCAATATCACTATAGGAGGGCTGAAAAATAATACAAACAAAGTTTTATGTAGACAAGCACATTAAAGCTTGTTTATAAACATTTCATACAAGATTTGGCAATATTTATGACAGCAAAGGTGACTAGTAACATGGATGCCACTCTTAGAACATGATAAGATCTCAGTGCCAACTTAATGAACAACACTTGTGAAAATAAGGTTGAAGCAAAATATCAGAGGCTGAACCAGAGTAGTACAGACACTTTTGTCTCCATGCCTCATCAGATATCCCTTCAGTCAGATTGAATGTCACTGCCCTTCTCTGGGCTCAGGCATTACGGCATGTTTTCTAATATTGCTGTTGTTCGGTTCACTTTTGTAAACAGCAGCATATAACAAGATTATTTTCATTTGCGAATTCACAGTGTTGCTCAGTGATGAAATACAAGAAGTACCTTAGCTCTACCGTGCAGTCATTTGTCCTGAATAAAAACAGAAGTGGCAACTTACCTTACTGTTTTTCTCTTTTTCAAATTGTTCTTCAAATTGCTTTATTTTTTTCTGTAATTTCTTGACAAGCTGATAAGGCGTCTTGTCTTCCCTTTTGTCATCTTTTGAGCTGAAGGATGCTCTTCGTGTTCTGTATTAAAAACATTTTAAAATGTCATTTAAAATAATTAAACCAGTGCAAACAACTGTATATTTGAGTAGCAGGTGACTAATTTCTGTATTTTTTCCTCCAGTTCATAATCCATTCTTCTCAGGTTTTCAGTCAGAGATGTTTACCTACTGAATCAAAAATGCTATCATCCACTGCCTTCAAACATGATGTATTATTTTCTCCTCTCTAGTTTCAATAATACCCCTAACAGAAATAGCTCTTCGGTGAAAAACAGCATTTGAAATTCACGTGTAATAAGCATTTTAGCCACCACAAAGATCTTAACTGTTTTAATGACAACGTAACTGACAGTACATTAGTTTATCTAAATTACCTAGATTATCAGTACTTCCTGAAATACCTGGCAAAGAATGTAGCCTAGTCTAGAAGCTCCCACTGAAGAATTCTTGGTAATTAGACAGCTCCACTTATCTGTCTTAGATAAACTACTAGATGCTTACCTTAAAAATAGTAAGAATAATCTCCATCATCTGATCTGTTTGATTTACTAATACATTTCTGCAGTATGTGATTCCAGTTTTGAATCCCCTTTTGCACTTGTTCAGCCCCTTGACATCTGCTCCTTGTGAAAACCGTTTTCATTTCAAGACTAACCATAAGAATTTTCTAGTACATGTATTATACAAGGCGCCTGAAAGATCTCTCAACACAACTAGTAACATCTACGTAATTCGAGATATTAGATGCACTAATCTAATAATCCACTACTGTCGATCCTTATTAGTTTTGGAATGAGAACAGCTAATTATAATCAGCACTTTTCTGCAGGTCAGCCTTCTGCATCATTTTAACAGTACTCATCGACCATCTTCTGCTGCTAGCTGGGGAACACTCTGAATAGTATTTGTTTGTATCAGTTTGTCAATGGAAAATTAGAGATTCTAAATTTGGTCTTTCGTGTTCCAATTTTTTTTTATGGGATTATTTCTTCCTTAACAAGCATGGAGATTTTTCTCAAACTGCTTTTCATAGTAGTACTATTATACAGTACAGGCCACAGGTTATATACAATTTTTGGAGGATCACACTCTCCAGCGTCACACAAATAACCTGCAGCTTAATTACAACTCAGCTTTCATCCACTGGGTTAAATGGGCTTGATCCTCTAAATCCGCAAGAGAACCTTCATTAAGAACCCTCTGCCTTCACTGTACTGCTATCCCACACCTCTCCCTCAAATGGTTGATTCTTTCCTATAACCCTTCTGAATGAAGGCTTTCCACAACCCAAGTGAAGTCTTCTCAGATTATTACTGCATGTTTTTGTTGCAAGGATGGGTGTAACTTGGCTCTTTACTGGAAGTGGATACGTGAAACAAATCTGAAATTATGCAACATGAAGATAAATACTCATGCTACTGAAAAAAAGAAAAACTTCCATAAAATCATAGATCAGCAGTCCAGTAAAGACTGGTAAAAAAAAAAAAAAGATATAACTAAAATCTATATCTTCAGCCCAGGAAGTGCCATTACAGTAGGCTGCCAGAAGCCCTGACTAAATGCCAGGGAAAGCTCTGCAAGCTTGTCCTATTTTTACACTCTTTCCCTCAGCACCTGACAGTGGCCCCTTTGGGAGAGACGATAATGTCCCAGAAGAACCTCTGGTCTGACCAGCTATGGCAGTCCCTGGGTATGCAGAACCACCAAATGGCTATACAATGCTACATTGCACCTTGGTCTTCAATTAATTTATCATACCATGAAAACCATGAGGTTGTTAATCAGCTGAATTTTCATACTGGAAGTAACATCTCCTGTCCCAACACCGTGCAAGTTGCATTAAAATACAATACCTAACAAAAGAAAGTGCTTTGGATGAAGAATCTAGCGTTTCTGGATCATGTAAAAAACGCTGGCTCTGCCCAAAATCCAAACTACGATGTGACAGTATTGGGTGACAGTCCTCTTCCAATGGATGATTTGTCATTCTTCCAGCCTGTGGGGAAAGCTGAGCTTCTCCAGATTCACTGTCTTCCTGCCAAGATTTGAAAGCGGGAAATGGATCTGTAAGATAAAAAAAGGAAACAAAATGGTACTCATCTGTTAACAGAATTACAAACAAGAGTCAAAAGGAAACAAAAATGTGTACCCAAAGCTTAGTCTTGTATGCTATAAAGGATGTGGTGTCATACACAAAGTGAATAAAAACAGTGAAATACATCAGAAAGCTACAAATTCTGTCATATAACAACTGAAAGAAGTATGTACTGAAATGAAGTATGCACACTAGGATCCCTTTTTCAAAGTGTTTCTTACAAGTATGCATTTCTGAAAAATTCAACAGCGTAAGAGCATTATCATCAGAAATCTGAAGTTAAGAGAATATATTTACTGTCCATTACAATATATTGATGTGGAATTTAAATTTCATACCTTACACATACGCTTTGAAAGACTGTCCTCTTGATTTTGAGCAAGATAAGCCTACAGTACTCATTCATTTAGTCTTTTTAAAGAAGTGTTGTTTGTTGGGTTGGGGGGGCGGTTGGTTTTGTTTGTTGTTTTCTTTTTTTAATATATAGTTTAAATCCATCTTGACACCACTAAGAAAAAGAGATTTCTTAATTTGTGGAAGGTGATTTATTTTGGGCGGGGGACTCCAAAACAATTATTTTTAACCCCTCTGAGAAGTTACTTGCTAACATTCCTTACAATTCTCAACTATGGTTTTCTTGCCATCTAACAAAAAGCTGGCAGAGCCTTCCAAACACTTTAGTTTAAAACTCACCCCCTTCCCTTTCAGAACTTTGCCTGTATTTTCCACAGTCCAAATCAGAAGTTTTGAAAACTGGGTTCGAAGTGTGCAGAACAACAATAAAACCCACAAAGTAATCTTAAAAAAAAAAAAAAAAAGTAACCCTTGTACCTGCTTTCCAGTGGACATTTACTAAGTATTATGGGGGGGGTTGTTTTGTTTCGGTGGTGGTAGTTGTGTGGTTTTTGGTTTTTTGTGTTTTTTTTTTTTTCCAAGCTAGAACCTTGCCTGTTTACACAGTACAAGATACATGAAGGGGACCTTTGGGAGGAGGGGGGGAGGTAGGGAAGGGGGAGGTAGAGGAGGAAGGAACAAAAAAAACTTGCAAATCAGAACATTCCCAAGATAAGGGACAGCAGGTGAAGGGTTAGTTAGAAAGCAAACCATAAACTATCAAAAGGCAGATAACTGAACGTATGGCGAACCATACTTACCCTCCCCTTCTCTCTGCAGATGCATTGTTTTGAAATCAATGAGGGGGAAAGTGATAGGGCATGGCGCTAATAAAATGAAAAAGAATGGCAAAAATACTAAAGTGAACACACAGCACAGTCAGAACAAACCATACATAACATGTAAAGCAGGAAGATACAGTACCAGGGAAAAAATCCCATATTATGGGCCAGGCGCTGAGCACCCTCGACTTCCAAGCAATTTCAATGGCACATAAGGATGCTCAGTCCTTAGCAAATTCAAACTGTTTACTGAAAAGGGTTACAAAGAACTGACACAGGAATAGTAAAGACTTACTGTAGTTTAATAAGAGTCTCATGCATCTTCATGTTCACAAAAGATAAGTTCTAAATATAGTTTTGCTCACACTTTGTCAATAAAAGATGGTAATAATTTCCAAAAAGCAGGACAAATGCAGAAAAATACATTCAGAAATGTAGATTAACTGATCTGCATTTTCCCCCATATTAAAGCAGCAAGTATTCAATGTTCATTTTCAACAGCTCTATTGGTTACAGGCCATTAAAATTGCCATCACACAAGATTTAATAATCCAAATATCATGGAAGAGTTGGACTAGTACAGAGTTCTTTACAAAGCCAAGTACTTAAACGGAACACCACAAGGACTTGCAATGCCTTGGAAGGCTGCGACCCCAATAACCATTCTAAAAAGGACTAAAGAATAGCCCAAACTGAAAAGCTTCACAGTAAAATACCATGTCTTGCACAATACCACGATTTTACTACTGAAAAGCATTTAATATAAATGTATATATAGATATGCTACATTCTCTTCAAAGATCATAAAGCTAGTTGGATAAGCAAAAACAAAGCAACTTTTATGAAAATATTTGAATAAATAATGAAAATGGAATCCACAAACTTTCTAAGAATATGTATTAAACAGATAGAAACTGCAACAAAACAATGGGCAAGTAAACAATGTAAATAAAAATTGAGAACATATGGCAAGTATTTCACAACTATAAAGAAATAATCCAAATTCCAAATGTCATTTTTAGAAGGGTTAAAAATGAAGTATGGATTCACAGAGGGAATCCATTTGGAAATTTGTCACTGAAGTTGACCATTTAACAGCATTTTTAATTATTATTTGAGCTTCAATACAAAGCTTTACGTGCAGACACTCTACAACTACATGCTGAGCTGTTAAATACATACATTTGAGGTATGCTTCACTGACTTTAATATTTCTAACACAAAGTAATTACATTCACTCTTTGTTACTAGTGCGTTATTAATGTTTGATGACGACACTTACAGGCACCTCAAAGAATAGCTGCCACTGGAACAGTCTGTTGGAAGCAAAACCTAATCCTCGTGTAGTAAAACTACCATAAATCTACTGCTTTGTATTTGCAATCTTTAAAACTTGGAAATAAGTAGACTGGGGTCATCCTGTTGGTGATGGTTCACAACGTTTTAACGGACCAACGCTTAGGTTTATTTATTTATATTTTTTTGGTAAGGTGTAGTTGATGATTCAGAGTTATCAATACCAGGCAGAAGAAATAGGATGTAAGGAACATGTAAAAAGACAAGTACTTTGAAAAGAAGATATCAACTAGAGCATTTTGCTCTTGTTAGCGTACAGAGAAGTTATGTTTCTACACAAGTAAAAGGACAGTCTAAACAACCATTTCCACAGATTTGAGCAACAAAGTTCAATAAAGTCACAAGTTCAGAGGCTTGCTAAACCTGAATGCCATAAAGAATAATGTCAAAAAATACAGTTTTGCCTCAAAGAGGATTCCTTATATTATTCCTTACATTTTCCCTTTTCCTAAGATCCAAACAACAGAGGGAAAGGAGCACAGAAATCATCCCCATCTGCACCTAACTTTTACTTGAAAACTGTCTGTTTCAAGTTGTCCAGTGAAAAGGAAACCAATACTGGACATTTCTGATGTTTAAAACAAAACAAACGACAGACTTTTCAGACTAAATCAAATATAAATGGCTGTGTTTAGTAGCTTAGTGATTTTAAGTCAAACAGCTAGTATTAGAACTTCAGTAGCTTGCATTGAAAAAAAAGATCACAAACATGATACGACATGAATATCAGCTGCATGATATTATCAGATAAAGCATTTATAAGGACTCAGGTAAGAGGCAGTCATGGGAACACTAAGTCACTTTTTTTTTAAATTAAAGAAAAGCTCTTGTATGAAGCTTAGGCTTTTTTGCTTTCTTTAGCTGCTTTTTAACTATTTTTTTCTTCTGTTTTTTTATTTTTTTATTTTTAAGGTCCTTTCTTAATTAAGTTGCAGAAAGTTCTGAAAAAAGATGGGACCTTATATCATGACGTGGCCAACCTTATCACATGTACAGGAAGATTTTATTTGTATCAAACTAAAGAAAAAAAGCATAAAGTTGTCAAGCCACTTCTCCTACTTTGAAAAGTGCTTTTACGTATTTTTGTTAGCTAACTATATTGTGAGTTGAAGGGTGAAAATTACCTTCCCATTTGTCACCATCAGATGCATTCTTCAGATCTAGACGTGGTATTTGGACACCCAGAGCTTCCTCAGAAACATAAACATCACCATCCCCTGACACCTCTGAATCAGTATTTGCATTAAGATCACAAGTCTTGCTACTTGAATCCTGCATTTAAATAACATAGAACAATTTTATTCTTATTTAGCAACTGAAAAACAGGTAACTATTCAGGACTATTTCCCACACTTCTGGAAATTCTAAAAAAAAAATTTCCTTACTCAAGTAAAGATGCCCCCATATTCCACAAATAAGCTTCCCCCCCTCATCCTCTCCAACATTAGTCAAGTATTGGCATAATGAAATATTCCTTATATAAGATGCATAAGTATAAGCTTGCTGTATTGCCAAAAGTTTCTGTGAAGCGAGGTGAAGAGATCTGGTAAGGATTTTGCAAATCTTGTGGCAGACCAACCAACACAACATAAATTAGTAAAAGCTAAATTTATTTTTAAAATATCTGCATTTAAAATAAGTTTATAAGATGTTGTGTATCTGCATATAAATGAAACTGTAAACTTACCAGAAGCATCTCTGAAGATACTCTATCACTGCCACCAGCCAAAATACTATTTTGCCTAAAAGCAAGACAGACCTGGTTATCACTTTAAACGCATTCCATTCTTACATACAGCAGTCTAGTTTTAGCAGATATGCAATATATTTCTTTAAAGTGATCAGTAAAATCCTAAGGACCAAACATTACGTTTTTTTGTTTCCTTTGTTTTGGGGATAGGGTTGGCTCTGTTATTTCCAACTGAAGCATGTGCACCTGGACTAATAGACTTGAACTAAGCTGGAAATGGAAACAGCTCAAACCCTTATTCTTGAACAGGGAATAGGTACTTTGAAACAATTGAACAAATTGAACTTGAACTAAAACTTAAATCAGTGCTGAACTCAAACTGCAAATGAACTTTACAATTTTCTGGCTAATCACTATTACCAGCATTAATTCCAAAATCATTAAGAGTGATACAGATTGCCAAAAAAATTATAATTAAATAACATTTTTCTTCTATTTCTGTTGCCCAAAACATAGGCATCTATTTTTTGACATCTTTTTTTGACAAAAAAGATATAAATCATAGGTTTGTACTTAAGTTTAAGCGCATTAAGTTCCATGTCTTTTATATTATCACCATAAAAAGGTAACTCCATCTTGTTCTCTGTTTTCAGAGAAATTTTATGTTTACTTTCCCCTCCCTCATGCTATATACTGTGTTGTCACAAATTGCCAGTTTGGTACACATGTTCTCAAATCTGACGATATACACTCTGCCATTTCAGTGATAAATAAAAGATTAATACCTTTCAATATTATTTTCTCCATCAACTTCTGCATCTTTATCACATTGCTCCAATAATACGTCTGCAGCCTGTTGGCAAAAAGCATGCTTAGAAAGATTTAAGAATGGCATTCTCAGCTGAAAACATTTCCATAATCACTTACCACAGAAAAGCCCTCGAGAACAGAAAGCACAAGTTTTTATGCATAGGTGGAAATCATGCTATTTAACCATGCAATATTTTTTACATTTAAAGTGAGGCCAGGAACCAGGCGTTTTATTCACTAGACCAACAATGACCTTCCATCTATGGACAAACCATGATTAAGGTGCTGTTTTGTTTTTAAGGAAGAAACCAACACTTCCACTACAAGCCGCCTTAGCATGAGTTTGGGGGTAACTAGAGTCATGGTAGTCCTGCTCCCAAAGATAACTGAGTTAGATGCAGACTTGGGTTCAGCATTTATGAAATGAAACAAGTCTGACAGACTTTCTAAAAGTAACTACTAATCCTCGTTACTAAATAAAGCAACAACAGAACTGGAAGGGTATGGAGAAATGCTGGCATTGCCACGACACCATCTCATAAAACAAGTTCAGATGAATTTACATAACCGTTTTGTGCACTAAAAGTTGGCAAAGGAAGACTACTTTAAGTAGTCTTTTGGCTTAGATAAAGCCAAAGCCCAGCAACTGCTTTCCTTGAGAAGTTTCTTATTGGGGAGAATGTAAGTAATTTTAATTATAAAATATATCCTTCTTGAATATCAGATTACATTTGATTTCAGATTTTAAGAAAGTCTCCCAAACGGTCTTTAAAATGTCTGAATAGAATATAAAGAGAGTCACTCTGAGTTTAAGTATACATAACATTTGACGATTTTACATGGCTATGTAACATTTGCCCTTATCAGGCATAATTCCATTCTTCTCTTCACGTCTTCATGCTATTTCAGTCCTCGTGCCAAATTCCAATTCAGGAAAACAATTTCAGGGCATTTCATACTCCAACAGATAATTTCCACCCTGGAGAGGCACATTTACTGCAGTTACAGAAGCAGCTGCTTCTGATTTCATTTCAGACCCGAAGGAAAGCTTGTGTGTACAGAAGTTCATCTTTTGATTCCTACAATCCTACTTGCCCATCAGCAGAAAGCACATTTATCCACAACCATTTAAGAATCACATTCTCCCTTCGTATTCTTAGCACAGTAAGGCACTTCTAAATCAGAAGTGAACATACTTTTGAAATATAATTCTCATAAGAAGTATAATTCTCATTTCTCAGCTGTTCTTTTACTGGAACCACTAGAACTGCATAAAATGCGATGAAGAATGACCAGTTTGAAATTTTTGTCGTCTCTATCTACATTTGTATTTTTTGAGTTTTGATTTCAGGAGCTCAGCATATATTTTAAATATGGAGTAATGGGGAAGTAAAGAGTTAGGAGTTAGCATGAGAAACCCACTCTTGAAGGCTTTCCTTGTCAAAAGGCCAAAAGCCTAAAACATACTACGCATAAAAGATGACCGATGACCAACAGCCAGTCAAAAAATGCAGATGGTAGAAATATGCCACTCTACCCTGTACTTTCAGCACAGTTCTTGCAAACATAGTATTCACCTAGATTAAATAAAATATTACTTAATTCTAATATCATGCTTGGGGCATTTTGCCCTATAGGATACCAATCCAATGAAGATTTTATAACAAGACCTGGCATTAATGCATCAAAAAAGAATCTGGACAATCAATACATCCTGTAAAATTTGAATTTATAGAATATAAATTTATAGAACTTCTTATAACAGAAGTTTTTCAAGTAAGTGAGGAAGAATAGAATTGATTTTTTCATTAGAATTGCATATTTAACAGCTGCATATGTACCATTTCATACAAGTGGTAGTAACGGTATTCTCTCAAGGGTTTTTTGTTTGTTTTTAAATGATGTATTTTACAGCATTGCCTGCTCACATAAAAGTACCCTGAATGAGAGACTGATGTCTGACTGTAATTTCTTTCATTTTCTTTTGCTGAACACCACATGTTTAAAACTCCTAGCATGTGTACCAGGATGGTGGGGCACAAACTATCAGCAAAGCAGAAGTCAAATACCTAAGCAGATAGGTTTAAGGAGAGGTACCAGAACCTCTTTCAAGTAGACAGGATTTGAAGATGTGTTGAGAAGGACAGGACAACTATCCCTACTGCAGAAAACAACAACTGTGGAAACAGTGAGAAAAGGCTGAGAAACAAGCTTCTTATGGAAGCTTTTTTTCTTTTCAATAGGCCAGTTGTAAAACCATACTCTCCCTATAAAATTCTCATACTAACATTTTCCCACTGTTTAGCACAGCAAAAGGCACAACTGTGGGCTACTCTATAGTCATAGCTCTAGATCCTTTTCTACTCACAAAGTCTTTATTAACACCGATGCTATTCTAACTAGTGTATCAACAAGGACAGCACTGACTTACCTTTACCTGAGCAGAAGGAAGGGCCAGCACCTGTGAAAGAGAGAAAACCCTTAGTCAGGGTGCAAACAAGCTGCACAAAAGTACATAAAAATTTCTCTGCATGTCTACAAAGCGTGCACAGCAGAAAAGGCAATTAACTGCACAAAGCAACAGAATCACGTAAAGCTGCATCTGAGCTATTAGGTAGACTCGGATCACTAAAGTACTTTGCTCAAGTTGCTGCAATTTACAGTTTTCATATACAGGAAGCTCCTCCTCTCACCTGAACGCTTTCTTCTTCCTCGGTTACAGTATCGTGTTTCATAGCTTCACTGTCTAAATCCGTGCTAACCAATACTTCAGAGCAGCCTCCTGTGTTCTCACTGCTACCAGTGTCATTATCTTCAATAACATCATTCCTACAGAGAGGAACAGAAAGACTTAGCAGCCTGTTCTTAAACGTTTATCAGAAAAAAAAATCCTTTAACAGTATCAAATGTTAGGTTGTTTCTTCCTCTTGATAAAATTATTCTGACTAAAGATACTGGCAATACATAGAATTTCAATCACCTGTTGTAGTCAAATTTATTTATGCAGTTTATATACACTTCTGAGGTTTTCTGTAACAGTATGGGATAGATACATACAAAATTATTTCCCTGATTCTCCTATTAAGGGTCATGCGTAGATCCCTCACTATGGGGACCTAAGGAATGCAATGATGTATTGAAACTGCCACATCTAAATGAAGTTGCTTTGCTGTGACTACACTCCTCTCAAGCTAATTTAAAGCTGGTATCAGGATGTTCCCCTCACTGAGAAACCCTGTTATTTCTAACATTTTATCTTCCTAGTACCCAAGTTAAGGCCTGTAACAGTATTCCCAAATTAAAACTACTTAGACCATAGGTATGTCTGTCCACATATCCTTTATATGTCAGCATGCTAGTTACCACATTATATTGTAATTCATCACAAGCCTTTGACTTCTTTGCCTTCCTTCTCCTCTCACAAAGAACTCCAAACTACTTTTAAAAATGCTTCTCTTCTCTCAGGTGTCTAGATACTAAACAGGATACTTTGGAACTTTATTTTTTCTAATTTCTGCAGTTATTTGTTATTCCTAGAAAATTTACATGATCAGTGTGGTTTTTAGTTATCGGTTATAGCTGCATATTTGCCTTGTGCATAGTCTGTTGACTGCACTGCTTTAAAGAACCCAGATGACCTCTTTCAAGAACACTATCATGTATCATCTGTTACGGTTAATCCGCAATGGAACGATGATCAGAAGCATTTGAACTAGTCACCATGCCAGAAGAGTATATTGGTTTCAAACCTGCAGTGATGTACTTTTAGCTTTTGCTTCTGTGAAGCCTGCCAGACTTAAAAGCGCTTATGCTGTAACTGAAGAAATTCAGCTACAGGAGATCTTTCAATGCTTACCCACTTACTTATAATTCACTTCAAAGAAATTAGATCTTGAACACTGAAACTCAAGTTATAATTGAACATTTATTAGCACTTATTGTTACTTTTACAATCATTTGCTAACTTTAGCCCAAACTCTTGTCACAGATAAGACTCCTGATGAACAGTCAAGACAGAACATTTAGAAAATATCATTTCAGTCTCTCAATATTTCACAATGTTTCAGGCTCTGAGCCACAAAGCATCTTACATACCGAAGTCCTTTGGAGTTTGGGAATTATTCATGATTATTTATTTATTTATAAATTTATTTATTATTTATTTATTATTTATTATTATTATTTATTATTATATATTATTATTTATTTATTTATTATTTATTATTTATACCTAATAAACACCAGAAAGTACCAGCTTCTCAGTGCTGCCCTGGCAATTGCTACACCCATAACCTAGTACAATTTATAACAAAAGCTAATCAAATAAGACTGAAGTCCTACACAAATAGACCTACAGTGTTCGTTCTACCTGCTGTTAACTGTTTTGTTGACAATGCCAGCCCAAGTAGTATGTAACAACAACTATGTTGATGTCAAATTATATGGTAAAGAAACTGAAGTAGTACCTACCATAGCTTTTTTACATGGTAAAACTAAGTCACAAGTAATATAAATGACATAAAGTGATAAATAAAAGTGATATAATGGGGTAAATTTAAGCTCTTGTGCTACTTCGCAAGAAAATTTTAAGTTAAATAGCAAAAGTCATAACTTTTGCTTTCAGTTGAGGTAGACTAGGGTAGTTTGGTTTGGAAAAGCTAAAATACATAACCCCATACAATTCAGGACAGATTCAAGAACTCTTACTGGTTGTTAGATCCTTCTTCATCCCCGCTGGGATTTTTTGCTTCATTGTTACAGCCCAGTCTGTGTTGCTGTATATGTTTAAGATCGTTATCTAAGCTGCTCTGCAGGTCGAAAAGGTGCTGTTCCACAGCTGCTCTAATTGTTCGTTCTAAAATGCTAGAAGGAAAAAAAGAAGCCAAGAAAATCATATTAAGAATCCTCTGTTGCATTGATCAGCTATGCAGAAAGGTAAAATACCAAAGTATACAACAGATGATGCCAAGTACTTCAAAGAAAAAAAAGCAGACTATCTATTCCAAAAAGACAATGGGAAGTACTGAAATTCATAGAACAAATCATAGAATGGCTCAGGTTGGAAGAGACCTTAAAGATCATCCAGTTCCAACCCCTACTGTATTAAATAAGACTTGCACAGAAAATATTATGAAGTCTGTTATGAGTCTTTTAAGAGTGACCTACACATTACAATGACTATGGTAAGCAAACTAAAAACTACACACCAGCATATCCAAAACCTTCTAAAGCCTAATATTGTAAGTATGTGACAGTAAAATCCTGTGTCTATGGCAGGTTGGCATCAACCTCGGAGCAGGTGCCATTTCAGCACAGCTGGCTGTAGTGCCTCCTAAACAGGGCTGTAATTGTGAAAGGCAAAATCCAAAAAACAGTGGAGACAATGAATAAGTAACTGATGAGGGACACAGAGCACACCCAACGGTATGTCAAGTGAATATCAGTCTTTAAAAAATAAATAAAAGAGTAGGCTGTTGAGTGCTTCTTAAGCATCTCATTCAAAATAAAAAAAAGTTAGGCCTGTAAAACTGATTTATTTTTTCTCCACATTTGTATATGCAATTCCTCTGAACTGCACTATTAACAACTAGAAGTGGTACTAAAATTACATTGTGAAAGCTGTTATAATTTTAGAGTCAAGCACCTATGAAGTATCTAAGCACAAAAACAGACGCATTTTCAAATCTCACTTCTACCATACTGTGCTCTCACACTTCTGCAGTCAACAACACTGACACACATTAGGTTTTTTTCTGCATTAAGTTTCTTAAGTGAAATATTTCACACTGGAATATCTCATTTATAACTAATCATCAAACCTACTGCATTTCTTTTTCTTGAAAGACGACATATCAACGTCTAATAACAATTCACAAATTTTACATTGTCATTATACTTACTCTGCAGAGGCTGGCAAGATACTTATGGGAGAGATATGAGCACTGCAATAAAGAAGAAATAAGTTAGTGTAATGCAAAAAATCACCACACTAAATAGAAGTCTTGAAAACAACAGAAAGCAACTTAGAAAATACTAAAACATCTAGTGAAGCTAATAAAAACAAATATGTAAGAAAACAAACACTAATTCGCAGCCCCCTTAAGATTTCTCCACCTAAATAAAAAAGAATGCCATCATAAGACAAAGTTGTAGAAGTAGCATCGCAGGTTTCTCTCTCTCAGGAGCCAATACTCAGTATATTATGAAGCTGTAAGCTCTCAGAGGTATGGTCTTTCCCATGGGAAATACTAATCACTTAGTCTCAAAAGACTTCCTGACACCTTGCTTAAGAATGCAGATTTTAACCTTGCAGCCTAAAGCAAGTTCCAAATTACTTTGCTTTCCTCCATTGTTGCAAGTTCACAGAGATTTTCCCCTGCCTGTCAGATTGCTGCATGATTTTATTCTGCAATGTTTAAAAGGTCGGCAGCATTCTCCAAGGACAATTACATTTCAAGTCCAAGGCAGGTATTCTCCAGAGGTTTTGAGACACGGTATAGCCACTTGTAAAGCACTTAGGAATCTCCCAGCACAAGACACTTCAGTCTAGAATATTAAACTCTTGAGGAAGGAAATAAAAAAAAAAAAGTAACTAGTAAGTTAACTCAAGCACATGTTCTCCCTCTCCAATTTTCCATTAATATGATCAAAATTCTCTTATTGTAAACATAATACTTAAGTTTTAGCCAAAGTGATTGTAAATATGCTGATGTCAACATGAAAAATGCACAGTAACTGACAATGAGTTGCAACTTACATGTCTCATTCAGGAAAACACAAATAGAAACTTCATTTCAACATGGGATGTAAACAAATGCTTTTCCTTCCTATATCTATACCTAAGCTCAAAAAGCTGAAAAAAAATATTTTAATCTACTCTTTACCATGCAGCAATACTGTTGGCAGCCAAAGTAGTTTTTAAAAATGTTTTTCATGAACACATTAAGTAAACCTAGAAATATAAAGGAGCAGAGGGATATTGCAGCCTCACTAGAGAACTGAACAGGTACTTCTGCAAGATGGTTCTGGCTGATAACAGCCCTGCTTGTGCTCAAAAAATCATTTAACAGTCTCTCTGCTTACCCAAGAATAATTTTAATACAGTGAGGAGTATCTTGTTTAGATCTTATCAAGTGTATTAGTAGTTTTACATCCACCACTAAAGAAGTAAAATAATCAGATCACCTGAAGCAGACTTGCTGTTTCTTCTTCCTTTAAATAGATGCAACAAGCCATAACGGACTTTCCTTATCAGGTAGTGTTTAATTGAAAGTAGTTAAAGTATTTGAACATAATGATATCTTTTTTTTCTTAGGCATCTTGTAGCTAATAGTGATGTGCACTGTATTTAAACACCATCACAACCAAGCCGGTGCTCACGGAACTTTTAAGGGACACAATTCTGAATCCAGCTCATTTTAAGGTTATGGCATTTGTTTTTCAGGGCGAGAGGGAGACAACACAGATCTATTCCAAACGCTGTGACAATAAAGTCACCTCTAAAGTCCTGTTCCACAGCAGACATTGCCACATAGCTTTGGAAAAATGGCATACCTGTTTTAGAAGCTAGATCTTGTAACCACTAATTTCAAAGCTGCTGGATCACCTGAGCAAGTCTGAATACACCAGCATTTCTGCTTTCTATCAAACCCAGAAACAGTGACAGAAGTAAATATCCTGAGTTGTGTACCTCAACTTTTTTCACTGATGTATCTGTGATTAGAAGTTCTGCATAGCCCTACTACTTCTGCAAAGTGTTAAAGTCTTCTGATAAACAACTTTTGCTTTGACACTTCTTGAAATAAAAAAAACAGAGACAAAGCTGTCAGTGAGATCAGCCCCATGAACAAGATAAGAGAGAAGCATGAGCAAGAATCTCAGAGAAAAAATAATGAGATTTCAAAACAAGAAAAATGTACTTTTAAGTATCTGGTCTTGATGTTTTTAATGAGTTCTACAAGAGCTGCATTACAAAATGAATGGTTACTTTCAGGAAGTTCTAATTTGCAATTGCATACATTAAAACCAGTTTACTATTCAAACAGGAATTCCTAGGACAAATTGGGGGAAAAAGAGAGAGGCAATCAGAGCACAGCGCACTGCAACACTAGATGTAAAAGAGAGCAAAAAAAAAAAATCAGTCAAGGGCACAAGTACAAATACTATTTATAGGAAACTCTGATGGCCTGGAATCCTTTTATTCTATCACTTGAGACAATGAGGAACTGTGTCAAGAGTGGGGAGAATCAAGCTCATCTCCAAAGAATCCAAAAGATTCCAGATAAAATTCACAACAGAAATTTTCCATCTTACTGCATAACCTTCAGCCCCCACAAGCTGAGGACTGTTCATCAATGCTTTTAGTAAACACCTTCAGATGCATTAGAAGTACTCAGCAAAAGATGTGCATAAGTCAGCAGTATTCCAAAGCCCCAACAATCCTCTTACTACGCAAAGAATATCTTACGTCTTCCACTAATCACTTTAGCAATTAAGCACTTTTTGAAAGAAACGTGTCAACCGCTCTTAGGTGAAAACATTACAACTTGCGAACCAACACACCACAGTTCCAGAACACTTATTTAAAAGCTGTCATTTATACTGCTACACAGTCTTAATGCAGCATGACACAGCAAGACACACAAAGGTAAACATCTTTGTTTCATAATGCTAACCCACTCCCAAGAATCCCCTTTGCACCTTCTCCCTACCCATAAAAAGTCCCGGTAAATATCCCCGGACAGAAAAATACATTAACTAGATAAAACATTTCAAAGTTTTTCTTGCTAATTTACTGACTGTACACTAATCCTATTTTCTCATTAAAAACAAAAGCAATCGTGACAGTATTTCATTTCATGATATCCCCAAAATACATTAATCTCATGTCATTTTTTTTCTAGGTTAAAAAGTCTTATTTCCTATCAAAGTGACATTTTTCTTTCGTATATTTACCTGTGCAGCAGAACTTTACAGGCCATTCTGATTATTTTTGCTATCCCAAATGAGCACTTCATGTAAAAATGCTTCATCTGAGAAACAGCAAAGTGGGATGGTGGCTGCTGGTTATGCATGCTGCTTGCTCGGCTCCGATGGCTGCGTGTCAGACAGCACTTCTGGAGTGCTGCACTAAACCCTGCAGTCTAAATAGAAATAGACTGCAACATGAGGTCACTCCTGACAATAAGCTGCCCAATCAACACTTGAAAGCTTTTCGAACATGTTGTTTGCAGATTTTCCAGGACGGGAACAGGGACAAGTATTTGGATGTTAAAGAGAGAGAGAAACAAAAGCAATAATGTATTTTCTAGTAATTCAGGCACTTGTTATATTTGGTTAGCCTTGCTATAGGGAAGTTGTGTTACTTTGAAACTTATCTCCTCTCTTTCACTGCCCAAGCTAATTAAGACAAAAAATGGGTAATATACCCCACAAGGAGCGAGGAGCTCACCCTTGTCATGGAGTTTATTATGAGGGGATAAAAGCAAACTGCTCACCGAGCTTACTACTTCCATACCTCACCTGGTATACATACGATCCTGAAATGCCCCAAGAACATATCAGGGAGTTTTACTTTAGGCTTGTGACTGACAATATTTGAGATGAATGTGAAAAGTAAAGCAAATACTATTTGACAAAGAGCTGTGAGGGGGAAAAAAAATCAGAATAGTGACAGATAAGGACCCTAAAGCGATTACTACAACAGCACATCTTAAAGTCAGCTGCAATGCTGAGTCAGTAATTCTCTTCTACGGAAGTCGGGAGAGCAAAACTGACAGAGCCATGCTGAAAAGGCTCCTGAAAACAGAGAACACGTTTCCTTCACATACACAATGTCAGCTCGTGCAAGAAACGCTCCCTGGCTGTGTTAACAGACTGAAAGATCACTCAACAGGTTTATTTTAAATACCCTTCTCAAACAGTCACTAACTCGAACTGCATTAATGGTTATCCATATTCTCACCTCACCTCTCACACTCAGAGTCAAAATAGCCCCACGCAGTGCAGGAAGGTCATACGGTTTAGAAAGAACGAGCAGAACGAGGACAGAAAAAAAGGTAGTGAGAAGAATTTTAAGTTATAGTTCAGGTAACTAAATGGAAGGTCATACGCCCTATCAGATGAATCAATGTCATCCATCAGTAACATGACGAACACACAACCTCAGTCTTCTTTTCTTTACTCCATAAAGAGACCAAAGCTATGGAGATACTTGGTTCTCAAAGCCCGGTAACAGCAAGAGAACTTCTGGTCGACATGACTCTTACAATTCCTTAAGACTTACTTCTCTTTTATTTACAAACTGCTGCAGGCCCTATGTGAAGACAAGCATCCCAATAAATCCACATTAACATTAGTTTATTTATTTTTTAAATCAAGGAAATGAAACACAAAAAAGCCATTAAAGGAATATAATGAAAAGTTTTACATCTCCAAAAATATTTACAGTAGTTGGAAGTTTAATAAAGCATACTTCGTTCAGCCTGTAATTATTGTTATTTGTAATGTTTAGTGCAATTATTCTGGTTTTACAGTCAAAATTGTCTTTCTGCTTCTATAGTATTCTTCCCTACCCTTCCCCACAAATTATGCAAAATGCCAACCATAATTAATGCCTATTAATTTTTAATTAACCCTAAACATCCTGTAAAACGATTTCTCTCTTCAGGCTATCAAATTTAAACTTTTACACTTGTTGAGTTTGTCACTACTGCTGCATTTGCACATTCCACAAGCACCAAAGGAACTATAAACAGCAGAATTGCTTAAAAACTTCAGCTGGAACAAGGAACTTCTGCTGAATTCCAGTTTAAGGAAGGCTTTTTTGTTTGTTTGAATTCAAGTCAAGCTAAAATTAAGCAGCTGCCTTACTGCCAAGGATATAATTAAAATATGATTTTAGTTACAAAACAAGTAGGTTTTTTTCATTATTTTACATTTTACAAATTCCTGCAACAAGGCAGAATAAAGTGTGAAGCAAAGCAGCTAAACAGATTTCAACTTGAAATCCATGCCATCTTATGACCTGTCAGTCTTAGGCATAATACCTACTCCTGAATCTCCCTGCGTTTGGCTGCTTTTAGTTCCACTTCTCTTACAGATTCCCTGTCACCCTTCCCTACAAGCTGCTACACGTCCATACTGAAATACATGCTGTAGAAGGGAAAAAGTAAAGTTCCATTCATAAAATGTCAACTCTAAGTACAAGTAAAGCAGACCAAAAAAACCTGTGTACTACAAGCAAATAAAATATGAACCTGTGTATTACAAGCAAGCACAAATAAGCTCTCAGACAAGTACGATTTTAAGTTTATGCATCACCTTTTATGAGTATACCTTAATTAAAAGCTGACTCCCACTCTAATACTCCTGCCTGTATTAGACTTCGCAGCTTCCAAACTTGCTCACAGCTCTTTACCAGCACAGCCTACCCAAACACAGCCCTTTCCAGAGTCGGGCTCTTCAGCAGGTAATACAGGTCTCCCAGCTTCAGCAGTAGTTACACCCATTTAGATAATGTGAGACCTTGTCTTTCTATGTATTTTTCTAAAAAACTTTTTCTAAAAATCGGTTAACAAATTAAACCTCACCTTGTGCATAAGTGTTAGTCATGTCACTCATATTGATATAACAACAGCATCAACCCTGAGTTAAATTTAGCTAGGAGAGTTTAAATGAACTGAAAAAGAATGCTCAGGTGTTTTACAAATGTATGAAGGAGTCAACTTTTTATAACACTGTACTTGAACAGCGCATCCAGAGTCTTCTTTTCAATTCAAATTAAGAAGACTTTCTGGATCCTCAAATCAAGTTTTCTGCAGTTGCAAGCAACCTCTTCTATGAAATCTCATTTAACCTCTCAAAATGCCACCTTTCAACTGCTCAAAATTTCCTCTGCATTACGCCTACTAATAGGGCCATTCCAGAACCTTATTCCCCTAAATTCCAAGCTAAAATCATTAACAGTCACTATTAGCTCTCCACAAACATCGTCCTACTGGTCATATCTTGATCCCCTTCGACCCTGGTGATTCTTCTTTCTAGAATATTTTCAGGAAGTAATCACACCTACAGAGACTTCATTGTAATTGTTTATGAAATACATTCTATGTACTACAGTAAAATAAGAAAGCACTTTCATTTAACACTTGACAAAAACAAGCATTACAAAGAAAAAAACTGACCTGGATAAACAAATCTTCATGGGTTTAGAAATGAATTAGGGTCGTGTAAGGACACTTATGCCCACTAGCATGCGACAAGAAATAACGCTTGTATTTCTTATTGGAAGGGAGTATGAAGAAAGGGAGTGGTGGAAAGATGGCACAGAAGGGTTTGTATCTACTAACATACAGATTCTTTGTGTTTCTCCTATAGAATTTATTGTTTAAATACCACTTAACAATTTCACTAAAATAACGGTCTTTTTTCCCCCCCTCTCTCTACATAAATCATCATCGTTAATCCAATCTGACTTCTACAGGCCTTCTACTGAATTTGGGAACAGTCATTTTATTCCGCACTTTACTACCATGAGAACTGCACCTACTGTGTAAGCTTTTGAGGTACATTTCAGTGTCTACAAACAGAAGTCTGACAGCTTCACTCTCACACACAACAGACTATACTTTGTATTTTAAACCCAAACTCCAAGGCAGAAACAAGTTACCTTGTTGATGCTGTAACGCTCCTGGAATCCGAGATACTCCCTGTCATATCTAGATGCACCACAGCTGGCCTTTCAACAGGTTTCTCTGTGCCGTCTTCTGGAAGTTCTTCCGACTGCTCAAGCTTTACATCTTCCTCCTCTTCTAAGAGATCATTTATCTGCACAAAGATTTATTCACAGTTAATGGCTGGTAAGGCTCTTTTAAGTGGTCCAAAGAATTAAAAGAACATGAGAGATATAAAAGTATCTCCTTTATATAAGGAGAAAATTCTTCAATTTCAGAAAAATCAGAAACACTATGCCTCTTTTATGCAAAACGTACACTCTACAGCCTAAAAAAGAGCTACATAACCCACTTGAAATGTTAGACAAAAACTAAAGAGAGAAGCACCTTTAATGCAGTAAATGAACACAAGCAGAATCAAGAAACAACAAAACCCTGGCCACGCAGGTCATGTGGCACAGAACCTTTCTTCCTCTACCCATAAACAGGGACTGATAATTCTCCTCTTATTTGCATGTAAGAAGCATTTTCAAACCCTTTTATGGAAGGCAGTATAGAAGTCCAAAAACCTAAACTTTGAAGTAGTAAATGAGTATTTATGATGGCAAATATAAGAGCAAGGGTATTGAGAATTCCCTCTGTGAAGCCATTGTCTATTTTTGTTTCTCAGTTTCCAAATGCAGAGGATGTTTTTACTGAAGCAGCAAAACACAGTCACTTTAAAAACTAAAACAATATGGCCAAATGACAAATTAATTCAGACGCTTTTTTTTAAAAAAAGCAACTATGTCTAAAGCAAACACAAAAAGAAACAAAGTGATTCTATTTGTTTCGTAAGAATCCCTCTTTGATTACTGACCTCCCAACCCCACAAATCCAAAAAATCAAAGTATCAGCAGCAGTCTAAAGAAAACACGCTTTATAAAATCTGCCATGTGAGTATAAAACAAAAACCACTGACCTAAGAAAACTGAAACTTAAGAAAAGTTTAAGATTATAAAGACAGCAGAGGAGGGTGGGTTTTTTTGTTTTGTTTTGTTTTTGATGGGGTGTGGTATGTTATATTGCACTACATTCAGGAGAAGTAATTTATTTACCCCTGATTTTCTTCTGCAATTGCAAGAGGATGTAGCAGTGAGCTGTGTGGAAGCCCACCCACACAGTTAGCTTCAAGCAAGGCTGTGTCCTGTATGGACAGGAACCCTTCCGCGCTGCAACACCACCCCACAACCCCTCGCACCAGTCCCGCAGGGAGCAGGACCCAACGGAAGAGCACTGTTGACATCTGGTGGAGACACCACGAAATTATAGGGACACTCTGCCAGACCTCAAAACTTAAAGAAAAAAAAAAAAGCACAAAACACAACAACAAAAACCACACAAGCACACCACACACACACACTGTTTGGGAAGCAGTTCTGCCAAAGTATATAATGAATCAGAGGTAAGTCAGTAATTGTAAAGCATGACAGCATAGACCAGCTAACTATAAAGAACAGTCATCGTAACCTAAGGCCATAGTTCTCAGCCTTGGGTGGCAGAAGTTAAATCCAGCTCAGCTGTGTTTAACAGCTTCCTGTATGAAGCAGGACAATGTCAGCTCTCAGTGCTAGACATACTCTTGCTAAGAGTTGAAGAGACGTCAAACATTGCAAAGTTGCAGCAATCCACTTGAAGAGCTAGCAGAGCAGAAGCTGCTCGATCCAGAACTTGCTGCCCACGCTTGGCAGTCCAGACCAACGGGTGAGATATCTGCTGCAGCAAAGAGGAAGCAACCAGCTGTACTAGTACTTGCCTTACCCGTCTTGCTAGAAGAGGGCTTTGTGGTATAGAGTTAGGGTTTAAAAACTCGGCATTTCCTATTACCTTACTTAGCAACTGAAAGTTACTCACTCTTTTTTCTTTTTTCTCTTTAAAGAAAATACACCGTTTTAAGATAACTGAACAAGGAAAAAAAAAGTTTATAGTTTTTCACATTTCTGAGCAAGTGTTTGATCCAGGATTTTATTAACAATCCTGGCACCTGGCTTTGATTAGACGAGCTTCCATGCATTATCATTTATATGTCTTGTTACAATGAAAAATATTTGCCATGCTGAAGAAGGCTGTATCACAATGTCACATTTTCATTTCCCTCCTAATAGACTATCTCTATTTTCCTCAGCATGACATAGTATTTTACCCTACAAAGTTAAATTTGTTGCAAAGGGGGCAAAATGGTGATAATGGATACCATTGGTACCATGAACAAGTGAATCTGGCAACCTGATGGTTGAATACTAAGATCCAGTACATTTCTCTTCTACTCAACTTTGTTCCGCTGATTTCAGGACTTTTCCCCACTACTGTCAAAATATTTTGAAGTCTTAGAATCAGAAACACCACTCCAAAATTTTAGTATAGGGAACCACCACTGATACCATCAATAAGTGGAGTGCAAGACCCAGCATGTTTCTATACATACTACTGACCAAGACCAACAACGGTGTGGTTCTGCTTTCACTTAAAAAGTTCTCCACTCCTAAAAGGTAATTAAAAAGCTATACTGTTTCTATATAGCACATACATCCATATTGGGCAGGATGTTACTGTTGGTTTAATTCATAAATATTCTCCTACATGGCATAGATATGCTTGCAGAATTGTTGCTTGGTAGGAAGTATATCCATGTTAAGAAAATGCATTTAAAGAAATACTATTTTTTGTCAGTTTGCATGAAACTACCAAAAGACATTAAAAAAAACTATTGCTATATACCTTTCATACACATAAACTGATGTGACAGATACTTACGGGATAAAATATTGCCAATTAAAATATTCTTACCTGCTCAGTTATTGAGCTTAAATCATTAGTAGATGAAAAATCTTCCTCTTCATTTTCAAAGAATTCATAGTAGTTCTCCAGAAGTCCCGCCATTATTCTGCTAACTATTTCTTGTTCTTTCAGATCCTCCACGTCTGTGTAAATGCTAAAGATTTCAACACTGTTTTAGTTTAAAAATCAAAATCCAGCCCATTCCCCCCCAAAACTCCTGAAAATGGCTTCTATGACTAAGGGCTACACTTCACATTATCCCTATTCCATTCTGAACACACAATTTTAAGCACACCTTCACACTAGTGTGCATTACAAATCTTTATACTAGTTTATATTTAAAAGTGGTGAAGTAACAACTATTTAGTCAGTTAACTGTGCATGAGGAATGTTTACAATTTAATTATTTGCCTGTAAAAAGGAAACCCTGCTACACACTTGCACTTTAATGGCTTCCTTCCTGAAATGTTTTGCTGAAAAAAAAATAAAATTTAAAAAAAAAAAGAAAAGAAATTGAATCTCAGTGTAATTACACTAATATGACAATCAAATCTGTGGTTTCCAATACAAGCTGTGGTTCAGATCCAAGCAAAAAATTGTAATGTGGTGCTGGGGAAAGACACAGAAAGAATGTTGCCCAAAGCAAACTGCATCCTCGCTGCTGTTACTCAGGGACTAGGAAAGACTCTAGACTACAAATTTACACTGTCAAATGCACATAAAAACACTACATAAACCTTTATAACCAACTTACTGAAAAACATCTGGGCCAAAGACTGCAGCCAACGAACTTGCTGACCAAATTTCTTCATGATGAGATGCTACATTGGCTAAAAATTTACACAGAAACTTTAACAAACTGTAATTAACAGGTGGAAGCTGCTGCAAGAGGAACCTCAATTTTCTTCCAAATTCATCTTCGTTATTATAATCTAGAAAAAATAAAAATATTTTAATCACAAAATAAAATTTTGTATTTTAAATCAATCAACCTTTTGATTTGGGCAACAATTACTTATTTCTGAAGTTCAAGCACTTTGGTCAGCCCACAGTCTCAGTGTCAGAAATTGAGGTGCATTTGCACAGTCAGACTTTCACACTGTATCTGTCTGAGGTGGGTGGAAGAAATCCTTTCACAGTCACCTTATTCAAAGACTGGCGTGGGACACAAGTTCCACACTGTAGTTCACATGTCACGGACACTGTGTTCCCTTGTCACACCAAAGGAGTATACCACAATCCTATTTCCAGTCCTGATAAGGTAACACTACAAATCACAGTGCATAGCAATATTAGCTGCCAAATGAGCAGCCAGCTGCTTTCTGCATTATCAACTTAACAATTCTTTTGTTATTCATCATCTTTTTCAGATGAAAAAAAAACGTTTACTAGCTACTCGGTGAACCATGACTTCAGCAACGCATATCGAAGAAACATATCACTAATGAAATTTCATCTACTGATATCCACGTCAGTTTCCCATTACTGCACACAACAAATACATGATCAGAATTTCAAGTTTTAACATGCTTTTCTGGTCAGTAGCTTCCAAAAATTGTTTCCAGCAGCAGACTATTTAGTGCTGTAGAAGAAAGACATCAGCATTCAGCCTCTGCTCACCAGTTAGCCAGGTAATGACTCTGTGTTCAAAAGTTTCAGAACCTATGGGTTACCATGGGAGGAAACAGAAGCACCTTCACACTCACTGTTGGAGATGACCCTCCAGTTCACCACTTACTAGATGTAGCATAAATTCTACCCTGAACAGGACTAAACACGAACGAATTCACCATAAAATCAAAACAAACAGAAGTGTGACTCTTACTAAGCACAAGCCCAGCAGTTGTAAAGTACTAGCCAACACTGGAAGATGAGCAAAACTCCTGCAGGGTTCCAACCAGTAAAACCACCCGTTATGTCACAGGGTGTGGAACTCTGACGTCTACCTACCTTTTGAGGTTGCATTAGTTAAAACATTTGTCTTGCGGCACTGTGTTAGTAGTCAAATAATGAATCAACTCTAACACCTCAAAACCCAGCAGAGGTCAGAAGACCCAGGACAGTGGAAACACATAAACAAGCTGGGAATTGGCAAAGAAAATACTGTAGGAATACAGGCGGGAATTTGAAAGTGCAATGGACAACAGGGTGGGTTTTTTTCCTCCTACAAATAAATTTTAAACTTAATAATAATCCACAGTGGGAGAGCAAATATGACATGAGTACAGGGCTTGAGCTTTCTTGTCTTGTATATATAAAGCCAACTTGAATCCAGCGGCTTTGACCAGTGTCCCAGGATTCATGCACAAGCACATGGAATACTTGGAATTTATCCTATGTGGCAGCTTCACAGTCTTCCTACCTGTTGGATAGATTGTGTCTTCTAAGGAAACTCGGTGTGGATTCAAGGGCCTGTTTATTTGGGGTTTTGTGCTTAGAAAGGGTGTTGTTTGAATGCCTCCTAATTCACAGGCTATTACACAGAACAACAAAAAATCTGTAGTGCCACTACACATCTGAATTTTATAATGTTTTTTACTCTTAAAAGAGAAAACGCTCCATCAAAAATAATTTTTACCTTGAGAAAGTTGCATCAAATGTGTGTGCAAACTGCCTGGGATAACTGGCTCTGGAAGTTCTTGAAGAAAAAATCTAAGAAGGCTAATAGCTGAGGGTACATCTGCTTCTTTAACCAGGTCCACATCTTCTCCATTATCATATCGTTGCCGAAGCCACTCCACTGTCTCAGCATTCCCATTGACTTGAAAAAGTCCTTCTTGTTCCAGACCCCCTGTGTTAGAAGGAAGTTATAAACTTTTGGATCTAGTATAGATAAAGCTACTGATAATCAGATACGCACAATTCACATACTGAATGACTTTGTTGACCACAGTTCTGCAAGCCCTTTTCCCAGCACACACATTCTTGTGCCCAGCTAACAATACAATAATAAGATAAATATTAGCAGTACCAAAACCAGTTTTCTATAAAGTACTCTATCATGGTGATTGGATTAATGTCTTCTAGAAAACAGAAGTAATCAAGCTTAACAGAAGGAATAGAGCAAGAGAACTTTCATCACCAAAGAAAATACAAAAATCCAAAGCCAATTAAATAGAAGTAACTTAAAATAAATACTTTTCAAATATCAGCCTGTTCTGTAATAATAGCAGATAAGCATATTATTTTAAAAACAGAAAGATAATACATACCATGTTCCTCAATATAGTCCACTACATGGCGGACTATGAATGGAACCTCATTGTCTGGTTGCCCTTCTTGCTGCAGCTCATCAAGTGGAATTCCAAATATTTTGTTAGCGAGAACAGAGTTGCAGTTACTCAAGGAAGGGGAGGAGCTCTTCCTCATATCTTTTTGCAGCCAAAAATCAAAGCTGTCTTTTCTGTCAAATAAGAGGAATTTCAGTTAATATTGTACTTCAGTGTACAGTGTTGAGTGTACCAATCTGTAACACAACGTGTTTTAACTACCTAATGCAAACACACTCCGCTCTCTCTCAATTAGGGCACTGATTCTGTGAAAAGTTCTGTAATGACTCCCAGTACAGCTAACTAGATGAATGACTACTGCTGAAGTGTTCTGTTCAATCCTCAGTGAAGGACTGAGGAGAACGTACACAGCAGCAAAGGAAATTCAGAAAATTTTAAAT
Source organism: Anser brachyrhynchus (assembly GCF_964034855.1). Lineage (NCBI taxonomy): Eukaryota > Metazoa > Chordata > Aves > Anseriformes > Anatidae > Anser > Anser brachyrhynchus. The sequence goes on from NC_137709.1 coordinate 4,802,795, forward strand.
ACCATATTGTTACTCAAGTAAGCTTTAGGATACTTTTGGAGAGACAGATTCTTCAGTATGCTTTCTGAATGTATTTACCAGTCAGGCTTTGAAAAAATCTACCTCAAATGACACTCCAGAGGAAATGAAACTAGTGGATCACACCAAAACAAAACCTCAATGTTTAGCTACGTGAAAGGAAGTAAGTATTTGGTGATACAGAACTGCACTGCAATCAGTATCTAATAGATTTGGCATTTTCTGTTCTTCACAATAAACCTTTCACCACCTGCATCAAACTCAAAACTTTGTTGAACATAAAAACCTCCAAAACAAGTTTCTAGCTGCTCAGTGATAAAATTCTTATCATGCAGAAGCTCAAACATTACTTGCAAGTCTTTGCTTGATACAGGATGTAGTTAGGTAAAGGTATTACCAAAGGCAGTATAAGTCACTCAGTTAAATTGTTATCCTGTCAAAACCAGAAAAATTCTAGCAAAGAAAAAACTGCTCTTTCAAAACAAAAGAGAAAAAGGAGGTTGGTAGTAAGCAACTTAATGCTTTGCTAATAGATTGATAAATTCTAATAGATCAGAAAGACTGAAACCCATACTATTTTTTTTAATGAGTTAAGTAGTTTAGAAAACTTACCTCAGAGTACTTAAACAGCCGAGTTTGAAAAACGTTTTCTGCGCCAGCTGCCCTCACTGACCAAGCATTCTTTTGTCATTTATGGTTGTTTAAGATTATGGCAAAAGATCAGCCTGTAGTTCCTCATTGAAGAATAGCAGAACTCGATCAGTACTTCAGCAGTTAATCTGAAAATAAGGAAAACATTATTAGACCGTAAGGTTTTCAATAGTTTTAAGCTCAGTCACAAGCCCAAACATCACATTTGAGGCATTCTTCTCATCGAATCATCAATTTCTTGCCCCGAGCATAATGATCACGTTAGCACATCTTACATGGGAGCATGCAAAAAAGCCAATCCCCCTTTTTTTACTTAGGGGTTAACCAACCTTAAAGCAAAAGTCAGTACAGGACATCTTCATCTTAATTATGAAATAAAAATTCCGTTATTTTTAGATTCATTCATTCTTCTTCCTAAGTAGGCTAGGTAAGTATGTTTAAAAGTACCTACCACACTAAAACATTTAACAGCTGCACAATTTGTTAAAGGATCCCAGGCACTAGTTTAAACACACTATCTTTAAACGTAAGCTTGGCACGAATGAAGTCAACTAAGAAGCAACATACAAAGTCAACCAGTTTCCAGTGGTACAGATCATCTTTTCTAGAAGGTTGATTATACGTCCTAGCTGCCAGTTCAAAGTCCAATTGTCAGATCCAGATAAAAGAAGGTCACATTCCCTAGAACCACCTTTTTTTTAAACACATTTCAGACTCCAGATAATCTGGATATTTTCTATGTTCTCAGTTCTCAAGATAGCTGTGGGTCCAAACAATAGCTTTTTTTGTTTTCTAAGGTATTAAAAATTTAGATTGCAGCTTCACGGCACAGTGGAGCTGGTCTAATGTCAAAGGGTCATTTCACTCTTTTTCTCATGTGGTACAGGTTCTATTTAACTGAAGCAACTATAAATGGGTTGGGATAACCAGGCGAAACTAGCTCGTGACAAATATGTGTACACGCAAAGACAACACACCACCAAAACTAGACAAAAAAATGGCTTTTCTTGGCTTTAACGTACAGGTAGTAAAACCTTACGGTTTCAAAATTAGAGATCAATATCTGAATTCATCTGACTGACTTTTTAGAATACCCTCCCTTTGTTCCTCCACCTTGGCTTTTGCTTACATTCCTTATCAGCACAAATTAACTTCATCTTTCAAGTTCTTACAACCTGCTGCTCTCATTTCAATACCAAAATGAGACGGCCACCTACTAGCCTACAACACCAAGAACCCAGTGTTCTTCCTACTCTATTTTTGAGCAAATATCGCTTTCCAGCTCCCAGTCCTCCCCAAACAGCAACCATGTTTTGGAGGAGTTGGCCATAAGCTCTATACAATACTGTTTCATCCTGGTCCTCAAAACTTTTTTTGCAGTGAAGCCTAAATGAAAAAAAAATACACATATTTCAGGCTTACAGGTGTTGAAATCTTTGCCTATGAAAGCAAGCAACACCGCCCAATATCCTTTCCTGTTCTGTCATCCGTCTCTAGCTCCCTGCTGTCTCACACTATGCACAGGCTGTAAATGTGTCTTGCACAAGTGATCCTGCTCTGAGATCAAGACTCCAGGTGTGCTGACAACAGAAAATAAAAGTTATATTCTAGTCAACTAGCTTTACCGTTTTTATTAATTATTTTCAAATCTGTCATTGGGTATTCATGGTTACTAAAGGATACTGCCAGATTTCAATAGCGAGTTGCATTCTTGACTCTCCTATGCTTTATGAAGACACTGCCCAGCCATTCTTGCTATTTTGGTGTATCAGGTGATAATCAGCATAATCTTTGTGTGCAAGTAGATTTTAATCAATCCCGATACACCATGCAACCTTTAAATACGGAGTTGCAAACAGCCTATTTTCTCACGTCCTACCAAAGTCAACCCGTCCACAATGAGCCAGAAAGACTCACATTACCCAACTCTGGGGTTAATTGCAGCTGGGAAAAATCTTTGATGGATCTGCCACAATGCTCCAGGCTGCCTTGCTTAAAGAAACAAACAAACAAACCCTCAAAACCAACATCACCTAATAAAAAGAGCAAATTAGAAGCAACTACTTCTTTGTACCACAGCACCAAACAAACAATATGGAATGGCAGCTCTCGCCGAGGATAACTTTGTGCTTAGTTGGCTGGCACGAAAGCATAAGCCATTTTTGCCAGGTGCTGAAGATAAACACGCTGCCTGAATATTAATTTCATTCAGGAGGCATGGAAAAAAAAGAAAAAGACTTCATTTTAACTAGCTTGGCTATGTACCAATGAAGTTGAAACAGCCTGGTTGTCTCACATTTTAGAGCAAAACCAGATTTACAAGCCAAGTTTATACTTCAAACGAAGTTTCATACAGCTCATCATCACCCAGATGAATTAGTGACTTTCACCTGCTCAGATGCAAACATCCTTATACATGCATAACCGAATATATCACAGGCATTAATTTATTTTCAGTGCATTCAAGTCTTCTGCCTTTTAGTACAGGCTTTGGTGTGACCTTCACAGGCTGTGATATTTGATATTCCCCAACTCAAGAAAAAGCTAGAATTTTTTTTTCAGTTAGCCGATTTCCATCAGGTTTTATTTCCTGCTTTTTCTACCATTCTACAACTGAAAGGCAGGCTCAGAAACTGTCAATAATTACATATTACGTCTCCACTTCTTTATATTAACAGCTTTCCCATGCTTTGGCTCAGGATGTGCATTTCCATGGAGACGAGTCTGAAACCTAGGATATGATATCTAGCCTTCAGTATTTCTAGAGTCTGTACTGAGCTTTTGTTGCTTTTACTAAGCAATACTGAGCTGGTTGTTTTCATGATCAAACATCTCAGTAACCAAAAGCTGAACCATTCCTTCAACTATTCTTTTATCCATGTTATCCAGACCTTCTAGAATATGCATTTCCACCCCGTTCACAACCTAAATGCTTCATAAGTCCTACAGAAACATAATAATTTAAAATAAAAAAAAATAAAAACCAACTACTTCATTATTTTCATTACACCTTTCTCGGTCTCCTCCCCTTGCTAGTGCAAACATTTACACAGATCCCCTGAACTACAATATTTTCTAAAACCTAACTACAGAAAATTGAAAGTACCCCTTATTGTTACCACACTTTATTCCAGAATTTTTCAAGAGGCTGAAAAAAACCATATGTCCTATGCAACATCTTGAGCTTAAACAGCTTAAATGAGGGTAAGACAGAGTTTCATTCTGTATTGCATACTTCATTGCTCTCATCTGATTTTTATTTTTTTTTTTAAATAAGGCAAGTATTTCATGAGGTCTGCTGGGAAAACCGCCCAAAAGTCTCATTTGGCCATCATAATAGCGCTCGCTTATCTTGGCAACTAAAGCAGTATTCACACCCACACATGAAATGCCACTAAAGGAAATACAGAATACACGGCTAACTGTCATTATTTGAGGAATACGTATGGAAGTTTAGACTTAAGTTTAGTTCGTGTTTTACTTTAGTAGCTGAACTACAAATGTACAGGTGTCATTTTAACTTCGAGTCCTCAGAGCTCCAACAACTTTTCTTAAAATAATGAAAAAACAAGAAGTTAGAAGTAAAACAAACTAAAAAGGCTACAAACTGAAACCATGCTACAGGAATGAAAACATTCATTCTAGACTTATGATTTTGGCCACAAATCTCAACTAGTTAAGCCATTCTTTTATCTGCTTATTTTCTTTATCTAGCAAGTACTTCACATCGCCTGTGAAACCAAAACCAAAGCTAACAGTGACTGCAGTTCTGCTCTATTTTTAATACACTGTCTTATAGTTAGGCATTTTGTGGGATTAGCAAACACCGCCAGCGACTTTTTGTAACATGTCGAAAGTAAAAAACACAAGAAAGATGTCAGATGGAAGAAGTGTTGCAGTTGTTGTGACAAAGTCGCCTGTCCCTACCTGTCCAGAAAAGCACCTCAGGTTCAGACTTGGGCTCTGCTGTCCTGTGAGGTGCCCGTACCAGGCCACTTGCCACTCACCGCCCTCCGGGACAAGGAGGATCCATGCTTTAACTTTAAGGTGCCTCAAAAATTAGTGTTTAGTTTCCTATTTGATAACCAAGGAGAACGCACGGAGGCTAACCGGCCCGCCTGGGAAACGCCCGCACCCCACGCACCCTGCCCGGCACCTCCCGCGCCGCACGCACGCTGTGCCAGCTCATCGACAACCTGCACTCTTCTCCTTGCTCTTAATTTTTATCGAGGTAAAAGAAAACGGAGAGCTTTTTATTTAAACTTAATGTCCCACCCGTAACAGTGGACACTGCTGATTCTATGCCATTTGTAACTGCACACCACTGCTGGCATCCCCAGCTAATGAAATGCTTTGGGGCAGAAGAGCTTCTGCTCCACTGATTTCCAGCTTTTGTTCAGTTAACAAATCTGAAAAGAATATTTTGCTCATTTTAATTAATTCAGTCACAACTGAAAAGATGGCCAGGTCAAGGCAGGAGAATCAGCATGGAAAAAAGAAGGGGGAAAAAAAAATAAGGAAAAGAAGGAGCTTTAAGCAAACAAACAGGCCCCCACCACCACTCAGGACACAGAAAAGGACAAATGATACTTGTCTCAAGAGCACAGTTAAAAGCATGTTAAGCCGTGTAAGCGCCTGAATATAAATAGAAACAGTATTTCCTCCATGTAAAAAGAACGTTCGATTTAAAAGCTATGCTGAAGTACCCAATATATTTGAGTAGTCAAAACAGAAATTATTTAAAGAAGAGTTTTATAACCAGCAAGTTGAGGTTAAAATAGATTCTTACAAGCAAGATTTCCTCTTTTTGACTGTCAGCAAAATCACCCATTGAATGGCATTATAGCCAGAACTCTGGATCAGCAAATCTGACCGTCGAGCTTATTATTTTAAGTTTAGCGAGACATTTTTCTTAAGACCTTTTCCATCCCCACAAAGGGGCAACATTTAAAAAAAAAAACAAGTGTAAGTACAGAATTCCACTTGCAATGTTGAAGGAAACCATGTTAGAAGAAATGTCTTTTCAAGCAGATGTGATCTTCCTGCTCCCTGCATTTCTTAGCGTGACGCTGACAAGTTCACTTTCTGGTTCAGTAGGAATCAAGAGGAAACGAGCTTGTTGCAGCCTCGCACACAATCACAGATGCACTGAGTAGAAGCATGTTACAGCAGCACTTTAATAAGCTCTGACCACTCGCCTGTCCATGCCTTCACACACACCCCAGCCCTCCACTGAATTAGCTGAAATTCTGCATCATCTGCCTGCCAGTAGCACTTCTGAGACAACCTCAGAAAACACAGGTTGTACTGACAAAACCAAAGCCAAAAAAATATGTTGGATTTAACAGAACGCAATTACAACGCAATTTTTGTTTCCTGGAAATAAAGCAGCAAGCCTTCTAATTTACAAATTAAACTACACAAATTAAGCCTTTACATTCTTACCATGGAAGAAAGGCAAGAAAGCAACTCATGAAAGCTCATCTGAAAGATATTTAAATGCAACATTCCATCCATTTTATTATTTTTAAAATTTACAAGCTAAGAATCCATGTATTGATTAGTATTATTTTCCTCTCATTAAAATTTAATCTGCACTTTCAGCAGACGAAACCAAATTACGCTTTCTCTGAAACAGTCCCATCAACAAAGACAGACCTTCCTGAGGCATACCCCAACATCCAGAAACAGGGACAGGCATTAGCTGGACTAAACACAAAGTTTAAGAAAAAAAAATACATAATTTCAGACTTCAACCAGGCCAGTGAACCATTCAGCAACTCTACTGCAGTGGCATTAATAAAGCATTGCACACAATGACTGATTTAAGCAACATACAAAGAAGTAAACATTTTTTGAAAGAGAAAGACAAGATCCCTGAAATCTGATGTCTGATTTTCCCAGTGTTTTGATATGCAATGATAGCATTTTATATTCACTTACTAGATAAGATCCAAAGGCTTTTTAACTGCATTACAGCAACTCATGATCCTTCTGTAACTGTATTTTAGCAAGAATTAAATAACACCAGAGATGCCTGAAAAAAATAGATGTTTGCTTGCTGCTTGACACCCACCACCGAACGCTGCCAGATTTGCTCTCAGCTGCTGCCGCCAATGCACATGTGCAGAATTATAAAGAAACTTCCTGCTCGCACAGATCCCATCACATTCTTAACAACAGTAGTTAATAAATAAAAAGGCTTTTGTATCTTGTGTAACAGCTAATTATATTCATCCAACTTGCCCCCTCAGTAAAGCTTCCTTCACCAACCACTCGCATGTACTTGCCACTCCATCAGATAATACAGAACTTGAGTGCAGTGGCGCTATAAAAGCGCAGTACAGTAACGAACAGGAAGAAATTATCAGTAAAACTGCACAATTTGAGAAGTGCAAGTTATAAAACAAAACGAATTCAACAATTATCATTGCTGTTAAGACAGACTTTGGAACAGAAGTCAAACTACCTCACAGGCACCAGGGGAAAAAAAAAAACTATAAATATATAATGCAGCTAATTTATTATACATAAGTTATCCTATTACATATAAAATCACCAGCTTCTTGCTCTCCCTCCCAAACAGGTAGGCAGAAAAACCCACTGGAACTCGGCATCTTACAAAACGTAACGCAGAGCCCACTTGCTGCACAAACGCTGCCTCTGTCATAACGCTGACCACGTGCCATCAAAAGAAAGGGCAGTCTCAGCAGCTCCACTGACGGAGGAAGACATCTCAATGAAGAGCTCAATTCTGTAGCAATGACTCTTTGAATTGCAGGGAAGAAAAAGCAAAAAAAGAAGAAAAAGGACTGCTAATGAAGTCTTCTCCCCAACCAATTCTTGTCATAACCTGACCATGACCAAATTTGACGATACCACCAGAAATCACAAGGTTAGAAGACACTTTACAGAGTGAAATTAAATAAAAAGTAACCTGATGACATTAAAACACCAACAAGACAACAAAAGATTTAATGAAATGTGAAGTTCAGCAACAAGGGGAAAAAGAAAAAGAAAGAATCTTTCAAATATACACACTTAAGAGTACAAAGGAAGAAAGAACCACATTCATAAGGTTCCAGCTCTCATTTTTTCAGTTTTGCCCGACCACTATTATCCTACACAGCTGAGCACAACTGTTAATCCTGAACACGCTGCAGGGAACACGGAACAGAAGAGATGCAGGAAGAGAGCAGCTTGCAGGACTGAAACCTGGTCAACCCACACAGGGCTCCCACCAGATCTCTGCTCCGAGCCAGCAGCTGCCCCACCCAAGCAGCCTTACAAACACCCAGGCAAGGGAAGAAAAAGAACCATTTAAACCTCCCAATATCAAAAAGCTCTGCAAACCTATTTACTTTGTCACACGAATTCAACCACCGTCTTTGTTACAAGCTGTTTGAACACAAACATAATGCAGCATCTTCACTTTAAGCTCAATTTTGTCATGTTTTTCTTCTTTTAGGACAAATATATTGGATAAAAGGTATTTCAGACATTCAGGAAAGAGTATAATTATTTGTCACTATCACGATAAGCTGTTTATTTCACTATAATCATAATAAGGTCCTAGACCGAGCTGCAAAACTAGTACATTTCAAGTACTGAATGACCCCACCCATCTACTACAAATCTAACAGGTTTTCGGCAAAGCAGCCGCCTTCTAAACTAAGCTTTTTAAGACTTCACAATAAATCAGCTCCACAAAAGAAAAGAACACACCTGGTAGAAGATGCAGTATAAAACACACTCTCTTTCATGCTGTAATAATATACAGACTTCACCTGAATTGACTGAACTTTCCCAAATCCCAGCAGTTGGCTATGAAGTCAATATGAAGCTACAGATCCAATTCTGAATTTACCAATACAGGGACAGCCAGTCATTATTCTCAAAGTTTTTTGCAGGTAGAAGTGTGTAACTTAGAGCAAAACAATACAGTCAGCAGGAGACTCGGAAATTATTTGCCCAATTTTACTAACTTTCTAGGGAGCAATGCGAAAACCTTTTATTCTCTGCCCGAATCTAACTTTGACATGAGACATACACCAGACATTCAGAGAGGCTGCACCAGTCACATTAGAAACTGCACTACAAGCAACGAGCCTCACATTCTTCAAGGATTTAATACTTCCTTCAATATTCTATTTTTTGCTCAGATTTTTCTGTTCTTGAGTAACAGTCCTCCCATCTCAAATGATTAGTAAATATGTAACTGGGTCTGCAACACAAGACCAGAAGTTAAAAAGATTTACCTCTTTCATCCTTACAGATCCAAATGCCAGATTGCCTTGCAAGATGCCAATTCACTCTCCCTCCAATGGCTACTGAATTTTTGTTGTGTGCTAACACAGCAGCAAAGACAATCTGGCGTTATGCACAGAATTTAAGGGCAACTTAAAGGCATTCTCTGACCAACCTCACTTCCTCTTCCTTTGAGTTGCTGCTTCTTTTAGAGAAGAAAAAAACTGGAACAAGAAACACCACCTCGGACTTGGCAGCTTTTGCTCGCTTTCTAATGAGCCTTAAACAAGGGCATCGCTGCTGAGTTATGAACATTTGACCGGAGATCAAAAGGTTGAGTACTCGAGAAGGAAATCTCGCAAAACCAAAAAACAAACCGAAACAAAACCCTCCACACACAGAAAGCAGGGGCTTTCACAGAACTTACTCATGCTTGTTCAAAATGCATGGAACGTTTCTTCAGCCTCACCTGCTTCTGCAAACATGCTGTTATGTACATTAAAAAGACAAGCTTTACCGCACGCGCAAGTCTCATGTTATGAGCTGTACAAGACAAATATTAAATCAAGCATTTTAATGGGCTGTTGGGAGGTCCTCCAATGCTACCAGCAGTGTGTACAGCAAGAGCCCAAACTGTTTAAGACTGTGCAGACCAAAACTATCCTTGGCCAAGCTCAGATGTTTCAGCACATTGTTTGTGCCAGAAACTGCCAGCATTAGAAGTTATCAGGCACTCCTCCCAGGCAATGTCTCTGAATGTACCATGAAACACTCTACTTGACTGATCTTCCTAAAATAATATGTAAGTTTCCAGAAAAATGCTTTCAAAACAATGAGACGTTTAATTTCAATACTGTAATGTTGTAAAGACAAGGAAGGGACCCCTACGGTGCTGAACAGGGTACAAAACAGAAAGAGCAGATAAAAAGAGACATACTGAAATGTCTTCAAATCTATGCAAAAAAGAACCCACAAAGCAAATTACTTGTAAAGAGCAGTAAAAATAAAACAGGATACAAAACAGAAGAGGGCTAACAAGACAGCTGAATTTGTTGCAGTGCAGGCCAGACTGGCGGCTTCTTTCCTTTTTTATGCGAGCAGATTACACTGCACAGAAGACAGAATAACTTCTAACCTAAATGCTAATCCAGCTTTCCAATTTATTCCAAAGTCACACACTAACTATTCCAACCCTGATGGCGCTCAGGAATACAAGCAAAAAAAAAAAAAAAGTGAAGGTTTTGATACATTCACTTTCTTTTTCGTTGTTGCTTTTAAACAGGCAAGGCCAGAAAAGAGTGATCAGGAGATATTTACTTCCTTCATTCTTTTCCTTTTCTCCGCCTTGAGCCTGACAGCAGTTCCTTGTAAGAATTTAACACCGCAGCCAGGCCAAGAACTCGAAAGCGAGGCAGATCTGCGTTAGAAGCTAAAGATGCAGCGTTTTTTTTTTCCCAAACCCGGCACAAACACCTTCACCCTGCAGCACCTCCCGTCAGGGCAGCCTTAAGAACCATCTACGCACAGGCGCCCAAACCCGGCGGAGCTCCCCGGAACAATGGCAAGCCACCGGGGCGCATTCCTGGGGCGGCACAGCCGCTCGGTGCGGGGCTGGAACCGGCGGGGCCGCCGCCAGCGCTGCCTGCAGGCGGCAGGGAGCAGCTCCGGGGGCAGGGAGCGGCGGGGCCGGGCTGTCAGCGGCGGGGAGCCCCGGGGACTGCGGCCGCGGAGCCCCCAGCGGGAGCTGTCAGGGGCCGCAGTCCCTCCCGGGCGGCTCCCCCCGGCCCCTCCCGCCAACCGCGCATGCGCCCCGCACCCCCCCCCCCCACCTCCCTCAGGGCCCCTCAGGGCCCCCCCGGCCCTCGGCCACCGCCGCCTACCCCGGGGCCCGGCGCGGGCCTCGCCTCTCGCCGCCCCGCCGCTCTCCTCCTCGCCGCCCCGCTCTCCTCCTCGCAGGCCTTCTCCTCAGCCTCCTCCTCCTCCTCCAGCTGCCGCCGTCCGCAGCCGAGCCGGCCGTGGGTGTGCGCGTGTGGCCGCCCGGCCGCCCCCTGCCCGCCCGTCCCGCTCGCCGCTGCCTCGCGCGCCTCCGCCAGCGGGGGGTCCCCAACGGTAGCGGCGGCACCGGGCGGAAGTGACGCGCTGACTGACAGGTGCAGCGCGCCCCCCTCCCTCCCTCCGGGTCACGTGGGGAGGGGAAGGGCGGGGAGGGGAGGGGGAGATGGAGGCGGGAGGGGGGATGCTGAGGGGAGCGGCCCCGCTGAGGGGGTGGCTCGGGAGGAGCCGGGGTCGGGGCTTGGCAGCGCCCTGAGGCGGCTTCCCCTCGGTGCCGGCCGTCACGGTGGCGGCCGTTGGGTGACCGCGGGCTCCTCTGCCGTTGCTTCACCTCCCGCAGCCACCCCACTGGGTTTCAGTAAGCGTCCGGCCCGAAGGCCTCAGGAGCAACGGCTCCAACCGTCCCCAGGCACAACGGCCAGGAGCAGCCCTGGGACGAGGAGCTGGGTGTTGGGAAACGCCCGTTCAGCACCCTCACACCACGGAGCTATCTCATGCTGAAATACAAGATCCAGCACCCTCACCCCAAGGAGCCATCTCGTTCTGAAATACAAGATCCAGCACCCTCACCCCAAGGCGCTATCATGTTCTGAAATAAAAGATTTACACCCTTAAACCAAGGAGCTATTGCATTCTGAAATACAACATTCAGCACCCTTAAACTAAGGAGCTATCACGTTCTGAAATAAAAGGTTTAGCACCCTTAAACTAGGTTAGCATCAGTCTGTGAGGAGAGGCACCCCTCGCACCAGAGGTGCTCGAAGCCGTGCCTGGCAGCCCGCGGTCCCCACACGCCCCGCCAAAACTACAGCGGGGTTTTCTGTCATGCAGTGCCAGCAGCCAGAGGTGGTCGGCTTAATAAAGCATTTACGGAAATTCAGGTTTAGTTAGTAAATATCCCCGTAGGAATAGGAAAGGCTTTTTTTTTTTCTTACCCCTGGAAAACTTACAAGGGATATATGAAAGGAGAAAAGGATAGAGGTAGGATAGGATTAGTTGAAGCTTCCGCATTGCCAATAGCTGGGAGGGTTTTGTTTCAGGTTTTACAAAATGGATTCTGAATTTCATCTGGAGATACATTTATAGGACTCATTAGCAGGGTTTACATTTACAATTTGAAGAAGGGGAGTCACAACCCCACAGGAAATTAGCCTATTTTTAATCAGGTCTGAACGATATTTTTCTTCTAGAAGACTTGGTGCCATTAGAAGATGCCATACAAGCACGATAAAACATGCAGGGTCAAGGGAAGTGATCCTCAGGAGGTCTGTGCTTTCTGTCAGTCTGCTTCCACAGCAGATTTCTCCACTTGAACAGCTAATAACATTTCCTCACATCAGGATGAGGTTTCCGAATTTGTATTTTGTATACATAGCTGTGTTCGTTCTGATTCATTTAGCCTCATCAACAACAATAAAGATACTGAATCAGAACAAGCTGGCAATTTTGTTGATGAAACATGGGAGAGAGCGGACTCCAGCTGGCTCTTCAGCAGATACGTTGGCCAGTTGACAGGAGTAAAACTGCAAGAAATCTGACACACAAAACACACGCAGAGCGAGGAGACAGACAGCAGAGGCAGGCAGGTAGGCAGGCATTGCACAGCACCTGTTCAGTGGTTTTCAGTCCAAGACAATATTCCCTCCTGTGGACTGGCTCCGAGTACGCCATTTCGTGCCAGCTTATCCTACCTCCTTTCAAGCACTTCCAACGTTCCTTGCAGGGGGCAGGCATATGCAGTCCCAGGCTGCCATTTTAGACTTTTCTGCTCATTTTGCATTCTCGCTTCCTCTTTTTCTGAAAGTTTGAGGAGAACCTGGCAGTCCTGGTGCTTTAGCCACTTTTTCTAAGTCAGTAAAAATAGAGGGGAGGGAAGCGGCGACTTGGTGAGCGGCCGCATGGTTACACCCCCAACGCACAGCTATTGAAAGCATCAGCCTCACAGACCACGGTTAAAAATTACAATGGAGCAATGTGGAAGCCATCACCATCCATTTTCTGGTATCTCAGTCCACATCTCATAATTTATGATAGCGTTTTGTAATTCTCCGGCTTACAGGATACGCAGACTGCAGCACAATTTACAACACCCAACCCGGTTTAAGCAGTCTTGACGTGGCAGTGTGCAGCTTGCACAGGCTCGTCTACCCGCCCCGAACCCTCTGGCATGTGCAGAGCAGCCCCAGCACGAGCAGGGGTTGCGCAGGTGCACAACTGCAGTCCCGCAGCGAGGCAGAGGACTGTCACCTGCTCTTTAGGTTATATGACAATGCACCTTGCATGGAGTCGGTGCTAAGACTGCAGCGTGGGGCTTCCTATGAGGAGAAGGACCCATTCCCCAGCTGCTGCACAGCTCCGGGAGCTTGGCAGCAGCATCTGGTCAGCATGTGATTCCTTGGACCAAAAAGCAAAAGTGCTGTGGCATCCCAGCCTCTTCAGTAAATCCACACACACAGCAAGCCGTTTCTGTAGCTCAGTGCATTATCTCATGAGCCCCCCTAAGTTATTCAACCTAAAAGTTTTGCAGAGATTCTGCTGGTAGACATCCACAAAGTAATTCAGTCGATCTGAAATTATGCTTGCATAATTCCCTTGTTTTCAGGAAGAGTATTCATGTGCAGAAGTCATTATTACCAGTGTATGTCACAGAAGAACTGGAACATTTTTCATTCATGTGCCTGTGATTTCAGTCCTGACCTAGTGCGACTTTGGAATAAACACTCTCTGAAAACTTTAGCTTCCAGTTGAGTCTAGTTCCAGCAACAGCCTTGAATTACTCCTCATCAGAAGTAGGAGCAAATGAAAGAAAAATAGCCTTATCCCAACCACGCTCACTGTTGTGCAAGACTTAGTACAAGCTGAACTATAATACTCCAGAACTTAAATACATTTTGCAATGCCATCTCATCCTTTGAAGTTTGATAGTACTGCCATGCAATTCTTTACCTTCATGCTGGGTTTTATCTTACCAGAAGGGCATGGAAATCCGCTGCATACCAAAATAAGACATCATCTGCCGTAGTATCTCTGTATTATGTACCAACAGCTTGTACTTGGGACAAGTTATCCCTGTGTCAGCAAACTATTTGCTTTTGGCTTTAATTGTCCATCTACAAACAAATTACTTGATATACTTTCCTGGAACTTTTTGTCTTAAATGGACCCTATCGATGCCTTGCAAAATATTGATAAACACGAGCCCTTTTAAAAATAAAGAATTAGCAAACAGCAATGCTTTCCAGCCGGTTGCTGTGCAAAATGCTTTCTTTTCCTGTATATTCCATCCAGAAACAGAGATGTGTCCCCAAAAGGAGCTTTTACTTTGTTCCTCTTTTCCAGCATTTTCAAATTCTCTAACAAACATTTTGTTCCAGGATGCCCAGCACAAGACACTGATGAGTGCTGGACACCCATAACTTTCCATGGAGACTGTCAAAGCAGCACGTATCCAGTTCTTTCATCTCATGGTGTCCAAAAGAGCACTGAAGAATCCATATTTTTTTTTAAAAGCTTTGCCCTGTATTAACAAATGAAGCTTCACAAAACTCAAGCAAACAAGTGAAAGAATCTATTTTCTGGAAGCAGAAACTCCAGCACAGAGAAATACATTCATCTTTTCAAAGACTGTCTGCCATTACAAGACACATATGTAAGGATTTTTTTAAAGCTGAATTCAACATCAAAGGCACATATTCTATGTAAATGTCAGATATTTTTACTTGGTTTTCTACCAGCGTTTTGTGATTACAGCATAAGATTTTTTCCTTGGGTTTGTAAAATCTGTCTTTAAAGTAGAGATCTAGGAATATGGGGCAAATGTGATTTTTGAGGGTTGTTCAGATTTTAATTGCATGGTTGCAGACTTAACAGGAGATTATTCTTCCCTTCTTGAAATTCAAGACATTGAAAGGTTAATTCAGTCTTCTCAGTTCCATTTCCTTCCTTCTGTTCTCCTTCCCACACTCTCTCCCCCCCCACCCCCCAATCTGTAGACAGCTGAGTTATTTGAATTTTATGCAAGCTTGTATTCATCCAAAGGGAAAAAAATCATTCAATGTATGCATCAGACAAGCAAAAATTACAGCATCGCTCGCTTTCATTTTTCACTTCCTATTTGCTTTTCTCTGCATTCACCAATTTGGGCAGTAGACAGACAAATTCATGCCCTAAAAGTGGTTTCCACAGAAAAGTTATCTTGAATTAAGGATCAAATGTCCCAGTTCACTTTAGATTTCCATTCTTTGAACTTACAAGGATCTAGAATTGAACTGCTGTGGTGCTTTTACCTTAAGTTGTGGAAAGGCTACAGTTCAAGTTAGCACAATTTGTCTGCTGCCAACACAATCAGTCTCTGCTGCTCCGATGTTATTTCATGGTGTGGTCACTCACGCTCAAAGTATAGTAACTCCAGAGGAGTTGATTTGAGCGTACAGAGCTCGAGTTAACCCTTTTGTGAAGGCACAGCCTTAAAAAGACTGCAGCTGATTTCTGTTCTTTGTATATATTTGCAAGAAACAAGCCACAAAGATAGTCATTGAAAACTATCCAGTTTGGAAAAATTCTGAAAAGATAACTATTCACCTTAGATGCTGCAAGGAGGAAATAATCTAATCTTTTTCCTTTAAATCTTAGAGAAGAAAAACTGTTTAATATAGTATATCACTGCTTTCTTTCAAACAGGCAACAGATAACAAGTGTGGAACTTACTGACTACCACTTTCTTCGGTAATTCTTGACCTTGTACGCAATCTTTAACATCTCTATGTTTGGCTTACAAACAAACCTATAAAATTGGAAAATGATTTTTTGAAAAGATTGTGTATGAATCCCTTAGTAGAAATACAAGTTTTTATTCTGGAAATTGCTCACAGAGACCAGCTAGAAAAGCTGTCTAGTCTGTCTGCTCCTCTGCTTCAGTAGCCTTGTTTCCTTAGACATTGAAAAACTTCAGGGTTTAATCTTCTTTCCCCAAAAATAAAAAGCATACTTAAGCCGCTAGGAGGTCCCAGGCTATTGAAACTGGGATGATTTTGCAACACTGGTGGTTAGGCATTCCTCAAAGCTACGTCCACAGCTCTGTGTCCCTGAAGCTGAGGACACCACGCCTCCATATTTCACACAGAACAGAGCACAATGTGGATTGCAATGACAGATTCACCTGTTGTCCTTTTTCCTCTGGACAAAAATAAAAATCTAAATACTGTATTAGTAGAGCTCTGGCTTCTATTACCTTATCTTTGATCATCTTTGATTACCTTAGTTATCTATTTGCTACTCCAGCTGCACGCTAGGTGCCACAATCTAATCCTCTTACAGAATGGTGATTTTCCTTTTTTTTTTCTCCAGGTAAAAAGAGTGAGAAATTCGACAGCGGACTGTTTAATTCCAGAGCAGTCAGCTGCACTGAGAAGAGCCACCTTTGAGCACACTCCCAACGTTCACCCAAAACTCCTCTTACTCTTTCCCTGTGCTTGCAAGAGATGCTACTCTTACTAGTGTACAGGGACAGAAAGGAGATATATATATTAAAAAATAAAAAATAAAAAAGGTAGTTAGTAAAGGGTGGAAGTCATGCTAAACTAGCATTTCTAGAGCAGCATTCATCACAAAGCATCATGTGCTCCATAGCATGCTAACTGATATGACTAATACATCACGTGCTGCTTTCCCCACCCTTTCTTTGGGAGAGAGGCATGCACATGGTCATTTTGTATTAATTTTTTTTCCTTCAATAATGCACACATGTCACTGCACTTTGCTAGAGAAGGCAAGACCAAAGCCAAGTTTTGTGCTGGGAGACACAGTTTTGGGTCAGTCCTTGAGAAAGCTCTGTTGCAGGAATCTCCATCTGGCTAAACTTTGAAAAATTCACCCCCATACTGAGTTTTTAAGACCAAAAAAGAGCGAGAGAGGAAATTTCCACTCCCACTAGCTTGTTTTCTTTTTTTCTCCTGCACTGGGACTCCTAGTATAGACCAACTCCAAAGCTATACGGGAAACACAGGGCTGGAAAAAATAGCCAGAGCAGGAGGACTGTCTACATCCAGCCTCTCCTCCGCTGTATGCACCCGCCCTTAAGGCTCAATGGTCTAGAGAAGGAAAATGAAACACCTCACGTAGTGATAAAACACACACTAGAGGACAAGAATCAAGTGTTTACACACTAGCAGCGCAGTGTTACAACAGACACCCTGCCAAAGAGAGATCATTGCCTTCCTTACACCCGCGGGATTCATTGTCTCTTAGCCTGGGAACCTGTCTCCGTTCCCAAACATGGATATTTTTTTTGGCAGCAAGATGGAACAAACAGCACAAAGAGAACTAAGAAAATCCTTTCAGTAGAGCTGTAGGCTTTTTTCTGTTCCCCTAAGGACGGGAAACCTTCTAAGGCTGGCTTACAACACGCCCAATCCTGCCACCTTTCTGGAAGGTGCTCAGTTCTCACTGGAAGTGAACGGAATTTGGGTGCTCACAGAACCCAGCCCTTGACCTCGGAAAATTAATCTCCTACCTTTAGCACCAAAAATACCACAACATTTTGAAAATGAAATCACTGTTATATTTGAGTGGGTGTGTTATTTCGAGACAGCACTAACGTGATTATAAAATCAGTTGTGTCAGCTTATTGGCTCAGCTACAGGCTCTGATCTGCTCGCGCGTCTGTTCCCCTCAGCGGCTGCTCGCGTTCGGGTGCTTTGTCCCTCCTCGGTTCCACACAGAAACGGGCGCAATCTCATTCCCCGTGTCGAACCCAAGAGAAAGAAACCTCTCTCCTTGTAATTACTTCACGCAACTCGGCATTTCCGCAGCCCCTCTTGTGCCAGACATGGGGGCAGGATCCCCAAATTGCGCGGGCTGAAGCCCCGCGAGTCCCCACAGCCCAGCCCCACGGACGCTGGGCTCGCTGCTTCCACAGGACAGCGGCCCAGGGGAGAGCTGAGCGGCAGCAGGCTCCCGGCCTCCCTCTTCAGACTCCCTTCTGAATTTTCCTTTTCACTTGAGCTCCCTTTAAACCTTTTTTCTCACCTATTAGGGCAGCGTGGTAGCCAGCGTTTGTTTTCCCCCGTTTCTCTGTGGGTGTCTGACAGACAGACACTCAGTGGCGTGCCGCGAGCGGCCGGTGACTCACTGCCATCAGAGGTGTCAGGCCTGGCAGGATCGACTCAACCTTCATCCTTTGGCAGGAGGTTGGAATAAAATGCAATTTCCATGGCATCTGAGGCAGCTTTTCAGACACAACTACCAACACAGCTTTGCGCACTTGACGTGTACAGGTTCTGTAAAGATCCTGTGGCACTCCTGCTTTGCTTGCTCTGTTGGCTTGCTGTTTTGTCTCATCGTTATTTGCTAGACCGTTCAGCTGTCTCCATGCTCCCCAAATGCTGCGGTTCACTGCTCCCGGTCATCCCACGGCCAGGTAACTGCTGCCTTCCCCTTGCTGAAGGTAGAGCCCCTGAAACGCTGCCATTAAACTTTCTGTCAAATAACTGCCTGGCTGCTAGGAATAGCAAGAACGGCCCAGTTCCCAGAGAAAGAAAGAGGTGTCTGAGGGAAAACATCACCTGCCCACCTTCCCTCCCGTGGCCAGCCTCATCTCAACACAGTGTCCAATGCCGTCAGGGCAAACTCCACACAAAACCTTCCACGCGGGACCTGCCTGTGCTGCACAGAGCACGCAAACGCAAGGATTACAAAGGGATCAGGTGGCTGGCACCACAGAGGGCTCTGCTTCTCCCTGCTGATATCGCGGAGTCCAGACAAGTGACTCCGATGGAGACATCTGAAGTTGTACAAGTGGAAACCCACACCAGCACCTGGGAGGATGCACGCAGAGCTTCCCTCCCAAACCTGTGTGCCTTGAAAAAAGCGATTCCCCAAATAGTTTGGTACTGCAGACCAGGAGCACGGCCAAAGCCACAGAGATGTCCACGGCCCTGGAGAGCAGCAGCTCTCGGAGGTACCTACACGTGTCCACGTACCACAGAATCTTGTCTCCATCCAGTTTCCCACCTACTACAAGACACACACAAGGGTTCCGAGCCATTGTAAAGGTTGTTCTGAAATGACATCACTGGGCACCTACAGCGTGCTCTCCCTCCACCAGCAGGACGGGCGAGGCGGCTCCTCGCAGAGCCGAGGCAGGAAGGCCAGCCAGCGGCAACTCCCTCAGAGGGAGGCACCACCAGGTGGTTTTGTAGCTACCAAAACCTGGTAGGGTTCTGAAAGATGAAAGATTCTTTGTTGTTGCTTTCAGGACGCATTCCTGGCCACCAGCTTGTCTCTAGATTTGGCCCTTGACTGCAGCAATGCCACCACAGCTGTGCGTGGAGCCCCCTTCAACCAGGAGCAGGGGCTCCCAACCGCCGGGCAGCTGTAGGATATTCCCCCAAATTCCTCTAAAAAAGCAACCCACAAACAAATCCTGCAGCACCAGCCCTTAGGTGAACTCCAAACCTCAAACGAACTCCAAGCTTCAGCATTACAAAAGAAGGGCAGGAAGGGAAATTCAAATATTATTGTCTCGGTGAAGGAGGAGGAAAAAAAAATCAAGATGTATTTTGGCAGTTTTCCATGTCAGTTTTTCCATCTCCCTCCCTGGTACACTTTCTGCAGCAGCAATCTGTCCCTTCCTAAATGCTGAGCAATCCCGGCACCGAACTAATCAATATTAATAGCGATGGGATCGGGGGGTGGGGAGGAGAGGAGGGATTAACGTGACCTTTTTAAACTCACACTGCCTCAGACGGGCACCAAGCAGCTGAGGAGAAAGCAGCCAGACGGTAATGCCATGTGGTTTTAGTAGCTTTCCTTTTTTTTTTTTCTTCTTCTTTCTTTTCCTGTGAATATTTACTTCTGTTGTCTCAGGGCAGATAGCAATGAAATCAGGTTGCCTTAAGGAAGGAAAAAATATATTTCTATCAGCAGGCTGCAGGCCAAATCGAGCCTTGACGGAAACTCCGCTGAGAGCAGTGGAATAACACACAACATGATTTTTAGCTTGAATTGCTGTTAAAAACAGGAACTAGATGAGGGGCGTTTTGACAGGTGAGGTGTTTAATGCTGTTGTGTTTCACGGATTTCTGTTAGAACAGGGTGTAATCAGAGCCACGGAGCGTGCGACTCGGATATTGAGTGCGGGAGCAAACAAAGGATCCTGCGAAGCAGTCCTCCCATTGTTAAGCACAAGTGCACACAGCAGCTAATCCACCTACCAACGTGGGGACGTACTTAGGGCAGTGCACTCAGAATTAACGAGAAAGCCTATTAATTAAAACAAAACCATCATTGAAACTCTTTGTGCATATTGGATTCACGGCTTATTGCGGACTTTCTGGGTATCAGCATTCCTTAAAGCAGTGTTTCAGGTCAGGAGGCGCCACGGTTCCTTGTTAATTAACGTACTGTCTTTCCTCTATTCTTTCTTTTTTCCATGTTCAAATTATGATTTTTAGTAATTTATTCTGAGAAATCTAGATAAAATTCTGTTAATGCTTTTTCTCTTTTGCTTTGCGAGTGCCAAGCCTTGGGGAGAGGTCCCAGATTGAGGAGTTAGATTTGTGTTGGTTTTTGAATAAACATTTTTATGGTGTCTTCATTTTTACAGCAGAAATTGCTTTGCAGATGGCTGATATCGCAGCCCTAGCTAATGAAGCCACGGGTGTGTTTTTCCTTTCTTTGTCAGGACCCATCATGTCCGACAAACCAGATTTTGCAGAAATTGAAACATTTGACAAGACCAAGCTGAAGAAGACAGAAACCAGAGAGAAAAATCCATTGCCCACTAAAGAAAGTAAGTGCTTATGATACTGTTTGAACTGAGAGCAGCGAGAACGCGATCTGTATTGCAGCTAATATGCAAAATGAATACTAATTGTAGCATTACTGCCTCAAACTGATCCCTGACTTTAACTGGGTGTAATACTAAGACTTGCACTGGACGTTGGGCTTCCACAGATACGAGTAGCTATGACCAGTTGTACATTTTGTCTGAAAATAATCTGATGGGACTGATCCTGCTTCTGCTAAAAGCAAAAGCAGTTTTCCCACTGGTGGAGGTAAGAGGAAACCTCTGCCCACCTCTCCAGAGGCAGGGATGCTGGGGGAGCCTCGCCTGCACCCCGTGGGGGAGGCAGCATGCCTGGGCTCAGGTTGGGCACGCTGTCGGACAGAGGAGCTGATGCCCCCCACCAGGAGAGCTCCAGGCACTTTCTCTGGGAATAAAGCAGCAAGAGAAACCCATCATCATCCTCACCAAACAGGGAATCTTCCTTAGCAAAGGGCTGCACCCCGCGCTTTTCTCATGCAGGGTCTTCCCCAATGCCCATGCTTGTACACAGGAGCCAGGCACAGCCTGTGGTTCACATTCAGCTCCTGGTGTGAAGGGGGCACTGCCCTGCTCTTGAGCCAGACTTTACAAGTCGTTCCCTTCAGAAGAGCCCTACTGACCAGGAAGGGAGTCCAGGGCTCCTCTGTTCTACTGGG
This sequence comes from Anser brachyrhynchus, assembly GCF_964034855.1. Taxonomy (NCBI): domain Eukaryota; kingdom Metazoa; phylum Chordata; class Aves; order Anseriformes; family Anatidae; genus Anser; species Anser brachyrhynchus. Next base: position 4,824,245 of record NC_137709.1, read on the forward strand.
TGGCTTCTACTTGGGGTGTAGAAACAGGCAGCCATGGAAATACACTGATCCCCCACATAAGAAACCTGGTTTTTCCAATTTATTATCTCTGCAGACACTCAAGAGGAGTGTCTTGAGGAGGATGCACATCGTGAATTACCCCCCAGTAGCTTTACAGACAAGAACGGGTTGGCATTTTGGGGTGTCCAAGGAAAGCCAGTGGGAACTTGACGCCCCTGGCTTGAAGAATGACCACAGGAACCCATGTTGTGCAGAGTCTTTGCAGTGGTTATTGATGATGGTTTTGTTTCCTGTGTTTTTCTGGCAGCTATCGAACAAGAAAAGCAAAGTGAAAGCGCGTCCTGAGCGTCAAATGGACGATGCGACTGCTGCTTCTTCAGTGGGGTTTGGGCTTCTGAGCTGGGTTGTTTTGTTTTGTCCCCCATCCCCTCTGCCCTTCCCCCCATGCTCGTTGTCCATTTAATTTAGCAAACACTCCCTCCTTTCATGTTCCCTGGGAAGTCTGTTTTGTATTTGTTGGACAAGATACTTTGTGTTTGTGTTCTTAAAACTGTAATTCAAAGTTCTGTACCACCCCCATTACTTGCCAAAAAAAATCTGCATAAAAATATGTTTTCCTAAACCTCACAATAAACAGGTTTCTTCTGACCAGCTGTGTTTGAGACTCGCAAAAACAGGGCTTACTCTGCAACTCCTACAGCAAACGTACACGTGAGCCAGGGGGACACCAGCACCCCTCCGCCTGCACGGGGGGAGGAACGCTGAGCCAGTGGTAAGACAAGGTCTGCCTTTACCTGCCCACGTCATCCCTTCATGGGGAGGGTGCCGAAGCTGGGGGACACGTGGGAAGCCCTCTGGGGCCTGCATGGTCCCACAGCAGCACCAGTGCAGCCCCAAGCTGCTCCCTATCACTCCCAGGATGGCTCTGCCCCTCTGCTGCAGCCTGCAGCCTTTGTGCCCTTTCCCCATCTCTCCAAAAAGGGCTAAATTTTCATACTGTTATCTCCTAACCTTTCAAATCCACCTTGGTAAGAGGCATGGATAAGCTGGGAATCTGTTGGCCTGTTTCAGTCCTATCCGACAGCAGGTTACAGGCCCTTGAGACAAGTACCTTTCTACGTGCTCCATGAAAAATTGGTGGCTGGGCTGAGGAAAGACTCAAATTAGCATCCAGATGGGAGAACAGCTGCAGCCTCCTCTCACCAGTTTTTCACCCTCATTAGCCTGACAAAATGTAACCAACCCTGGAACAACCATGGTGTGCACAGCCCTTTGCTCACCTGATATCAAGCGATATCAGAATGCAGGAAGGGAATTAGTTTTTTATACACATTATCACATCATTCTTCTGGGATCAGAGAGACCTTGGGCAGCACACAGGTGTGCAACAAGCCCACAAAGCAAACAAGGTTTCCCAAAGTCTTCGTTACTGGTGGTGCAGTAACATCATCGCCAGGCTGTGGAGGGCTCAGGCAAAGCCAAGCCTGGTCCCAGTTCCATGGTGTCGCCTCAGCTCTAGAACTGGTTTGCAATCATATCAGAAAAACAGATGCATACTCTGGAAAGATAAACTGCTGCCACTGGAGCTGCAGCCTGATCCCACTTGCACAGGGAAATGGGAATAATTCTGCGTGCAGCAGGGTTACTCTTATAGGACTTAGAGCTGCCTGAAGCCTACAGGCTTCAGGAAGCAGAGCCAAGTGGTGGTGTGGTGCGTAGAAAGCTCTCCTTTACTCAGGAGTTGTTTGACACTTGACGCTGATGGTGAATAGCAAGAACTGTAACTAAACAAAAGCAGCATGGCCACAAAATGGGTGACTTGCACTGGCACCAAAAGGAAAACAGAGGTGACCAAGAGACCAAGGAAAAGCAGGTTACGTGCAGGACTGGTGCTTTCAGTTAGAGCTTCATTAACTCCGGCGGTATCCAAAGGGCTACGACTGCAGTTTGAGTCACCCCTCATCAGTTAAATGTTATTTAAATACCTGCTTTGATGGCAGCTCCTTGGTGGAGGCAGCCTTCCGAGCTAGTACCAGCAGAGCAGCCCCTCCTGGAAGCTTGCACGGCTAATAGCGTTCAGCCAGATTAACTGCTGCTTTTCTGTGCAAGGATTTTGGCAACCAGCACGCCCTGTGATTGCACTCGGCATGCGAGCCCGCAGACTAAACTTTCCTTTTTTTGTGCCAGGAGACAGCATTTTGCTCCACGTGACAATCCCCCTTGTTCCCTGCCAGCTTGGAGCATCTGCCAATTCGCTCGGCACAATAAGTTATAAATCACCCCAAACTTCTTTCGTGTGGCGGAGCTGGTGGGAAGCGCCCGCGCCCTGCGGAGCCCCGAGGTCTGGGCCGAGCTCTCAAGCAGGAGGAAGAGAAGCAAGGTCTGGCCAAAGCAAGAAAACAATAGCGATATTCTCCTCTTTCCTTCACGCAGAAGCAAAGGATTAGCAGCACAGCTCTAAGGACAGGGGAGAGAAGCTGGAGCAGCCTACAGCTCCGGAGACACCGAGTTTGTCTCAGCCACCCCTCCTGTGGCTGCCACTGGGCTCACTCTGCCACCCTGAAACCTCCTCCCGGTTTAGTTATTTGCCTTGACACCTGACACAGTAAACCCAAAGTCTCAGCACTTCTATTCATGTGACTTCACCCCCTGGAAAGGCTGTGGGACTCAGGAAAACGCCAGCCCAGCTCCCCAGTCCTGGGCATGACAGCAGAACCCTTCAGGTTACAGCAGAGCACGCGGCAGCTGTGTACTGTGAAAAACTCTGCAGGGTAAGGGGCAGATCTTCCCACAGCTCACCCAGTGCCCCAGGGGGCACGGTGCTTTATGGGGGGGGGTTGGAGACTGTTTCTGCTTCTGTTAGTAGTTACGAGAGGCTTAAAGTTAAAGGCACGTAGCCACAGGACCCCAGTCTGAGAAGCGTCCCCCTCTGCTGCACCTTGAAGTCACTTCAGGGTTGGATCATGAAATTAAAACCCACAAAAGCCAGGGCGAGGTCTGGCTCTCTGTTACCTTAATCAAACAGCATTACAGCACCCATCTGCAGGGCAGGCTGAGGGCACAAACCAGGAAGCTGCGAGCCCTCCAAGGCCAGGAGGGTGAATTTTGTTCATTCCAGCCATTCTGCTGCAGGAGTGCCTGCTCCTGCTGCTGGCAGCGAGCTACGCGATGCCGCACCAAGCACCTCGGGCACACCTAGGAAGCACCTTCTGGGGGACAAACCACTGCCAGCCCCCGCTGCCCAGAGCGCACCCCCAGCCCCAAAACTCACCAACAGCACCAGCATGAGGACCTTCCCCAGCCAACATGCTGGTGAGAGCTGACCCAGGCCACCTTCCCCAGCTAGCTCCACCACCTCCAGGTGGGAAACTTAAGGTTTTGGGCTAATGAGCAACAGCCCTTTGCTATTTGGATGCTTTACATAACGAGACGCCCCTCTAAAGGAAAAAACACCTTACGTGCTAACCCCGTCACAGCGAAGAAATCACTACATGCAGACAAATGGAAGCTTTCTTGGCATTTTCATAAAGCCAGCCTTGTCCCCTTACCCCCGTGAGTCACCGCTAATTGCTCCGCACGGCCCCAGCTGAGTGGAGGAAATCCGTATTCCTGTTGTTATTATACAGAAGTTATTTGATTTAACAAGGCTCGTTAGGCAGGTGTTTGATAACAGGGGAAGGCAGGGAGGACAGACCCTGAACCTGTTGAGTTTCAGCTTGAGCTCAGCTAGAAGCCGCTCAGGAAGCCAGCTAACCCTGGCTCAGGTGTCACAGACCCGGTCCCAAAGTACACGTTTTTTTCCAAGTTATGGTCGGAGGCTCTCTCTTACTTCAGGCATTAGCTCTGTGGTGGCTGAGGCTTCTCGTAGCAAGATGCCCATGCAAGGCTAAGGCTTGAGGAGCCAGGGCTTGGGGAAAACATCCCTGTGTAACCCTGGTCTACTGCTGGTGGTGCTCCTGACCTGCCAGAGACCTTTCCTGCTATGGGAAGAACATGGGAGAGGAAAACAGGGGAGATGTGGGGGAATGAGGACTCTGACACTAAGCTGCAGCTGTGTGGAAAGAGATTGGGGATCTGAGCACAGGCGTGGGGGTGCCCAAAGCAGCCGAAATCCAAGCCACAAACAGCAAGGGCAAGTCTTGTGCCTCTGCCCAGCTCTCCCGTTGTTTTTTTTTCCAAAACCATAGGCCGAAAACAACGGCCTTTTAGAAAGCACTAACCTGCTGGTGCCAAGCTGGGAGCCTCCTCCGCAGCAAGGACGGGAACAGAGCCGCTGCCTTCCCCCGCGTGCGGCCCCGACCCGGGGCACCGGCGCTCAGCCTTTCCCGCGTGGCGCTTGGGCCCGATCCAGGGTACGTGGGCGCAGGTACGAGTGTGTGCGGGGGTGTTTCTCTCCATCAAAATCCAACGCCGCTCAAACTGACAGCGGGCTGATGTCTCCTCTCGCTGGGGCTCTGTGCCGGCGAGGGCTGCTCCTCGTGCTTGCTGTCGTTTCAGAGGAGATCGCTTGGGAAGGAACAGTTGCTGGGGACGGTTCTTCGTGCACATCTTGTACGCTGTGCTGACAGCAGCTCTTGACAACTCCTACAATAAACTGCAAATCTTCCGATGCTGCATGTTTTCATCGAGGCCCTGCTCCAGAATTCATTTGATTGATGGAGATCAGGAAAAAAAAAAGGGGACAAAGTGGGGAGCAAAAGGGTGTTCCCAGTCCCTTTGGTCACACAGACATGAAAATGGGGTCTTTCAGGGCTCCAGCAGTAGGCAACAAACAAAAGGAACGAGAATTTCAAAACAAACCAACAATCTCAGGAATTTGAGGCTGGTCTCACAAATTCAGAGGCCAACTCAGTATCAAAATTTTTGGATTTGGCAAGTTGCAACAATCAGGGAGGGAAAAAAAACATGTGTGACTCCAAGTGGGTGTTTTCAAACAGCATCTTGTTTGGGGAAAATAATCCTTCTTGGTCTGCTTTGTTTTCTCGTGATGCTGGAAATAATTCTCCTCCTCAGTGGGAAGAATTGGGTTTTTCTTTTTCTGTGTGCAACTGGGAGCCACCCCAGGTCACGCCTGACTGCAGCTGGTTCCCCCCATCCTACTAGCACTGGAGGTGCCACCTTGAAGTGTTAAAGAAACATGATGGGACCCATATCACGCTTCTGGCTTAGCAATGAAGAAACCAGGTACACCCAAACTCCCTTCCCTGGGTGCCCCTCAGACCCGCAGGGCACCTGGGGCAGCGGCATCGCTCCAGGGACCCCTCTGCAGGGAGTAGGACCAGCCATATCTAAAAGCACTGCAATAGCTCTGTAATAGCTCTGTAATAGCTGCAGCCTCCCCTCCACTCCTCCTGACGTGTACTGTTTTATTTCTGTTTTATTTCCAGGCTCCTATTTCAGTGGCAGTCAGGTAACCAGAGCCCTTGGCTCCCAACACATCCACTCCGCACAGCCCTCACCTGGCAGAGGCGCGAGTGGCAAGGATGGGGAGTTGAGAGGAAGGCAGCGTGAAACAGCTTTTGTGCCAACTGCCACGCTCCCACGTGGGCATGCATCCCCAGGAACACGAAAGGCTTTGATGGCATAAATCCAGAGTGAGATGAGGGCAGCTAAAGTGAGACAACCCCCTGCGGGAAAGCTGCAGTCACCACTTGCCCACCTGGTGCTGACCACGACTTGGCCAGGTGGTGAAGGGATGCGCTTGCTTTCCGGAGGGCTTCGGAGCAGAAGAGCCTTTCATTTCCCTGGAGGGCAGCGCTGACTGCGTGTGGGTGGGGATTTGCTGTGCCCGTGTGGTTAACACGGGCCTGCCCAGGCACCCCGGGGCTCAGCGCTCCCTCCACACCTGCGCTGCTCTGGGCCGCCTGCCACCAGCTCACCCGGAGGAAAATCATCCTTCCTCTTGTGCTGCTTTAATAGCCCAAGCACATCACGCGTGGCCAGGGCTCCCATTTAATTGTATTTCTCTTCTAATGTGTTTCAAAAATAGCCAGGGACTTGGAAATGTGAGGGCACCAGCCTGGCTGTACCTCATGCAGATAGCGGAGGGCCGTGTCAGCTGGGCGCTGCCTCGGGGCGAGCCTCAGCCCCTCAGGGTGCTGACCCCAGCTTCGGCTACCCCCCACTGCCCAGACTGCTGATACAGCTTCAACTTTCCTGCTTTTGCAACCTTTGTGTCTGAAGCATTCAGTGCCAAGAAGGAAATAAAAAAGCTTAACCTAAAGCATTAATCCCGGAGCCCTGCTCAAACAGTAGGGCAGCTGTTTGTGACGCCGGGGTGAAGGTGCCAAGCGGCAACACCCGTCGGTGGCTTTGGTCTCTGCCCCAGTGAGCACCGAGTTCATAGGTGGGTGCTGGCGGTGCCGCACTCAGACCTGTCGGAAAGGCGATTTATTGAGCCTCGAGATTAAGCCTGGTGCTGTTCACTCCTCAGCAAAGTAGGAATTGGAACAGCGATAGCAGCAGGGCCGGGAACCTTTCCCTGGTGTCATTACTGGTCTCAAGGAGTTCGAGACCTTCCTCTGCGCCCCGGTGCTGTGCGTACCGAGGGCCTGGGGCCTGCAGAAGAGGGCAGGGGGCTCAGTGCTGCAAACAGGCAGCTGGCCTGCGTGCTGGCATTTGTGCAAACCACGGAGACTCCAATTTTCCGAGGCTGCTGGTGCCTGGGGCCGGACCCACGAGCACCCAGAGCCCCGGCAGCACCGGGTGCTGGCAGCCCCGTTTGCCTGGTGAGGGCTTCGAGCCAGGCCGGCTGCTTTGGGAAGCCAGCACTGCGGCCGTGAGTGAGCCTGGCCATCTCCTCACACTTCGGTTTCACCACGGGTGAACAGGGAGCGAGGCAGCTCCCTCCGGCTCCCCAAAACGGCAAAAAAAAACCAAAAAACCGTCCTATCCCCCGAGGCCCAGCGCGGCCCTGCCGCAGGCTGCGCGCAGCGGGGCCGCCCCCAGGGGGAGCCGCGGCACCGGCCTGAGGGGGCCCCGCCCGGCCCAGCCGCAGGAAAAGCGGTCCCAAACGTCTTCTGAGGGTGGCACAGGGACAGAGTCAGCCCCCAGAGGGCCCTAACGGCTCTCTGTGCCCGGGGGATGCTGAGAAGCCGTACCCCCGGCCCCTGTGAACCACTGGGCCAACGTGGAACTGAGCGGCGAGGGCTTGACGCCGGTTCTGTGAACCCAGAGAGCTTGCCCCAAGTTGTCACCTCACTCTGTGCTCTGGTAACGCTGGAAACACCTCCTCCCACCTCAAATATTAACAAATGCTTGGCCCTGGCTTCATCTGTGGGCTGACTGAAGTGTATATGTGAATGTGATGCCAGTGCAGCGCTCATTAGGGAATGGCGATACGCAGCTAGGCACCTGCAAGAAGACAGACAGGACAAGAAGAGCGTCCTCTGGGTGGGGGAGAAAAGCAGCTGGCAACAAAGGGAGCGAGCCCACAAGCAACCCAAAGCCCTGCCACCTTCTTCTGGGAAAGCGGGTGCCCAAAGCAAGTTTTCTTCTTGCTTTGCTTTTCTTAGCAAGACTCAAATCTCTTTTCATGTTGCCCAGGCTTCCCCAAAAGAAGTCTCAGTTTTGTGCACTTAGACTCTACTCTGTTCAAAGCAGGGCTGCAATGGAAATAAAGGTGAATTTTAAGAAAATACTCATACCTCAAATCACTATTCCCTTCTGTGACACTCAAAACCTCCCACACTCACTGTCAGAAACACAAGCTAATGCCCAGCACCATCACAGGTAACAAATTACAGATATTTGGGCTCAAGTTTCTCCCCAGGACACCAAGCATATTGGGGGCAAAAGTGACAGAGCCAAAGCCACTATGGGACAGTGCAAAGACTCATGCTGTGAAAGGATGGGGAGCACCGTGCAAGCAAGGTTATTAATCCGTTAATTTAGCTTGCGTTTGAATGGGAATGATGAAGAAGGAGGTGATAATTTTCCTTCATATCAAGTGCCCAATCTCTTCCCGGACAGGCGTTTATCTGCTGAGGTGCCGCATTTCCAGGATGAGAGATACCCAGGCAGTAACCTATCTGCTGCACTAACACCGCTTTGCATGACGCTTCCTCTAAAGAGGGAGAGAAAAACAAGACTCTCGGCCCTACTTCATCATGCTGCTGTGTAAACAGTCCCATGGGCTTTGAAGGGCACACCTAAAGAGGCAGGTGAGATGAGGCTGATGAGGTCACGGCGCTGCCCAGCTTCACAAGGGTGAAATGGGAGGCTGAGTCCTCTCAAGAGTCACAGAGACCTGAAGGTTGATGAAACCTCAGTGTTTTATTCTACCCTAATTTTCATGGCAGCTCAAGCAGTGGCAGGACAAAGCTCATTGCCCCAAAGTATCTTTGCCTCCTCTTAGGATGCTGTAGAGACAGAGGCACAGAGCAGCCACGAGGGTTTAGTAATCCATCCAGCTCCGGAAGGATGGACAAACAGCCCTCAACAGCCCTTCCCTAGGGGTGGCTGCTGAGGGAGGGACAGCTTCACACTGCTGGAGGCAGTGGGAGATTTTGGGTGGAGAGCAGGATTTCCGTGCACAGTGCAGGCGGGGTGACACAGCAGGGCTCTTACCCAGACGTTTGAGCCTGCAGGCTCGTCTGCCTATTGCCCCGTGCTGGGCGGGAGAGGGAGCTGCCTTTGGGAGCCTGGGAATGGGTGAGAGAGGACGGCAAAGTCATTAGGGCGAGAAGGTAGCGGAAAAGGACAGCTTTAAAACATGCAATGCAAAACCAGGGGGAAGGAAGGGGAAGAAATGCCCTTTATCTGCTTGCAAGTGAAATAGCCTTGTTCTTGCCAGGAGCAATATCCCGGCCTGCTCCTGGGCTGATGTCTCCATCTCAGATGAGCTCCCACCACGGCAGGGTGCAGCTCACCCGCACCTTCCACCCCTCCCAGCCAATTTGGGCAGAGGTTGCAGCCTCGTATGTACCCCAAATATATCCCAGCCTCACATATATTCCCAAAACCAGCCAGCCCACATGGGCTGAGCTCGGTGCCTTGCATTGCTGAGGGTGCAAGGGATCGACCCTTCCAGTACCACCTTGGAGAAAATGTCTGCACCCACAGCTCTTTCTGCTCCGGCAAGGCAAGCAATGAAGCTGAGCTCTGCAGCAGTCGGGGCCAGGCCCTGGGAGGAAGCACAGGGCTTTCTCCATGGCTGACACCAGGCTACTGCAAGACCGGGACCCTGACCCATCTCATTCCTGACACATTATGGTCCTGCAGCTAATTAAACCTTCCCTGATGCAGTCTGAGCCTGTGATTCCTTGCTCTGCCTCTTGCTAATGAAAAAAAAAAAAAATTCTTCCCTCACTTGTTCAATCTTCTCTTTTCTAGCCTAAAGCCAATGTCAGGGTCATTCCTACAACCTCCCGTTAGGACATTGCATTCTTTCCGAACTACCTTCACAACCCTTGCTGGGAAGCGTCCATGCTCCCAGACAGGTTGTGACTGGGAAAATCAGAATTTGGTTTCCAAAACTATTTTTTTTTTTTTTAGATCCTGAAATTAAAAGAAATAAAGCATGAACTGTGCAACCTCAGGCCTCCTGTGGTCTTGGCATTTGGCATCCCAATGGTCTATTATGTTCCAGGAGGTGTTTCCTTCCTTACTTTGGAGTTGCTCGTGGCTCCCCTGATGAATTTCACTGTTTGCCCCATCATGCCATGCATGAGGCTGTGTTGGAATCCGGATTAAAAGTAAAAAAGCAGAACTGGTTGCAGTGGTAAAACCGAGGGGGCACAGGCTGTTGCATGGAGGCAGGAGCCGGGAGCTACTTGAGATAATTTTCGAGGGTCACTAATAAGGCACACCCTAACGCTGCACTGTTGGACTGTTTAGCCTTGTTTTCAGTGAACATTAGGCCACCTCTAATTATGTGCCATAATAGGAATCAAGAGGACTAAGCCCGTGGGATAGGTGTGGTGTAAAAGCTGATTTCAGTTTCACCTGATCTTCAATTAACATTCATTAATCAAAGTGTATTCGTTATACAGGCAAAACTCCCACCAGCACTGGCAGGTCTGGGGCTTGGGTCCTGCGGGCTGTTCCTGCTGCTGGGAACCGCAGCAGAAAAAGCACGCAGGAACCTATTTTCTTCAATATGGGAAACTTAGGAGTTGGGAAGACTGAAAAATGAGGGCTGAGCGTAGCAGAGGCTTTCACAGTGCTCTGTGACGGATTATTTTAAAGCAAAGTGAAATATCCCCCTGGCTGAGAGGCTGTCTGTGTACAATGCAAGGGTATGGCATCACCCATGGGGGCTCAGGCGGCTTCCCGGGGAGAGCACAATAAAATGCAACTGCCTCCGACATTGCTGACGAGGGGGTGTCTTTCTAATTACCCAGGTGGATTTTATTGTAACGAAGCCAGCAATGCAGGATTTGACGCTAGGGGTCTGAATGTATCACCTGCCCAGGGCAATTTAGCAAGTAGTCTATGCTTTATTTTCTTGTTTTCTGTGCTGGTGGCGCTCACTCCCTGTATTTGCGACCCCCGCACAGACCATCGTTCCTGTTTGCTTGGGTTTCTGCATGCACCACTTGTATAGACTGATTTATCTTCTGCCTGCCTTCCCTTAAATGCCATATTCTGATGTGAATAGGGTTTTATGGGTGTAGGGGTTTGCATATACACTATTAAAGCCTCCTGACTTAGGGCAGATACCAAAATATTTTAGGACTCCAATCATCGCATGAAAATCACTGGCTGTTTGGTCGCGTAGCAAGAAAATAAGAAACAAAGCATCAACATTTGATCAGTAAAGCCAAGGGGCTCTGGCGGACATCCAGGACACCGTTTCCCAAACAGCGTTCCCTGCTCAGTTGTTTGCAACAGCGCGGAGCCAGCGCAGCCTCCGCCGGTGCCACTGAAGCCTGCGGCTCGGGGCTGCCAGAACGCCTGGCCGTTCATTTTCTGCATAACCAGGTAAATTCAGGAGAATTTTTGCTTTTAGATTTTTTTTTTCCTAATCCAAAACCAAACCAAAAGCAAGTTTCTAGGGAGTGGGAAAGCCAAAGGACAACTCCTTTGGTGTTACACAGATGAGCAGTGGGGCTTGATGAGCAGGGCTGCGACTCACAGGCTTGTCCCATGGGTGATGGAAGAGCCAGCACCACGCTGCAATTTAGGGAGCAAAACACTGAAATCAGCATCAGAATAGCTACAGCCAGTACAGCTCTGCCATTTACTGTCAGCTTTCATGCATGCTGGTCTCTGTGCCTCAGTTTACCCAACTGCAAAGCAGAGAATGCTACATTTAATCTCTCTTACTACGAGGACATTGAATGAAGCACTCTATAAATGGAAAAACCATCAACACAGCAAGAACAAAGTCTGCTTTAATGTAAGGTCTGGATGGTGGGAAAGCCCTGCAGCCAGATGGCCACCCCAGTCCCATCCATGGGAGCGGGCTGGACACACATCAACGCTGGTGTTGGTGCCTGGGCAGCTCCCGCGCCCTGGGACAGAGCTGGGACTGCAAACAAATCCCCCGGGGCAGGAAGGCTCGTCCCAGCACAGCTCTCTGTCTGCTGACAACTAGCGTAAGTGACAACGTTACAAGTGACTTTTAAGATTCCTGTGACTTTAATTGGAAAAGACATTTATAATAGCCTAGGCAAATAACTGTGTGATCCTGCCAATTGCAGTGACTGCTCGCAGCCGCGCTTCACGCCCAGAGAAGCTGTTATTTTTCTGGCATGTGATAGGAGGATCATGTGTGAACTGACATAACAGACACGCCAAAATTGTTCAGCTGTACGGGCTCTCTCAGACAGAAAAAAAAATAAAACAAAACCACCAATATGCCCCCAGGGACAGCCAGACACAAACCCCAAAATGACATGCATGCATAGAGAAAATGCACAGCAGATTTCCAAGTCATATGCATGGGCTTTAATCAATGAACCTCGCTGATACATGGGAAACACTTCATTCCCAGTAATTGTCCTTTGACAGCTCTAACAAGTAGGATCTGCTCAGGATGGTAATGATTAAAATGCTGACTCACAGAGGGTTTTGCCGTGCTGGCAGGAGTACACCAGCGTGGTGCTCACTTGGAAGGTATTTTGCATCCCTGCTTCTGAACCAATCTGCATTTTTAATCCTCTGACTGCAAACAGTTGTTTGTGGCTTTGCCGTGCTGACTCCAGGTTTCCCTTCTGCATGGGCTGGCCGGGGAGGTTCCTCTCGCCCGCTGACAGACACGGGGAGCAGGGCAGGGGGGTCCCTGTGCTCCCCGAGGTCAGACGGGGCACGGAGCTGCTGGGATGGGGCTGAGGAGCTCCCAGCGCCCCAGCAGAGCCGTGTGTGTGCAGGGCCTCGGGCACCCAGCGCCAGGATGTGGAAAACCATGCAGCTGCTCACCGTGCTCGCACACATTTCGCGGCAGACCACAGAGCACTTTGCAATCACGTTTGTGGCACAAGCCTTTATTCCTGCTGGCTCCTCTGCCCCCGGCCAGCACAGCGGTGTGCGGCACAATCCAAGCTGCTGAAACGTCCAGGCTGCAGGCCCTTAGTGCATCACCTCATAGTTAGAGCTGTTAACAGCAGGAGACCAGATGTCACCGTCTCAATGGGATAACGAGAGCAGTGGGACAAGGACGAGCCCTGCGCAGCCACAGGAAAACAAAACGAGAAGTTTCCATGAACAAAGTCTTGCTTCTACTCCATTACAGCCTAAAGGATGTACCACAACTATGGATGACCATAACCATTGATATGTAACACTGTAACATTGATATATAACATATGGATGACTGTAACTATTGAGAGGCTTTTTGGGGTTTCCTCTGATAAGGATTTTCCCCTCCCAAGGGCAGGGGTATGAAGCAGAGGGGCCGAGGCCCTCGCTCGGCTCACAGCAGTGCTCACGTTCACGGAGCCAGCCAGAGCCCGGCTGCTGCCGGGGCAGACCTCACTGCAGGGAAATTGCTACCCCCGGAAAACTGTTCCCCTAATTACAGCGTTGAAGCATGGAGCAAACCACATAAGTGATTCACACAGTGTTCCCAAGCTGCAGCCGCGTAAATTAGAGAGATTTCCAAACACTCCCGCGACGTGCACGCTGTTGTTATCAGGATGGAAATACAGAAACTTTCATCATAAGGAGGCGAGGAGGGGGGAAAAAAACGCCGTTAAACGAATCTCATCAAATCGAGAAGACCTGGGAGGTCTACCCCCGGTGGATCTGTATAGGAGTGCTGTTAAAACTCCTCAGGGAGCTCTCCTGGTAGGGAGCAGGCGGCTGGCGGGGGAACCATAGAAATGCACCGGTTTGTTATTGCAGGGCGCGCAGGGGCCCGGCCTCTGCTCGCAAGCGGGGTGTGAAAGGGAGAAGGCAAGTGCACTTGGGGCAGAGAGAAAGGGACGGCGCTGGTGTGGAGTGGAGTTAAAAGTCACCCATTGTTAGGGAAGTTTGCTCTCCTCACATCATCACAGCTCCCGGTGACACCACTCTGCCTTTTGAAGTGCAACATTAGGCGTTTCCTTGTCACCCATTGGCGCAGGAGCTTTTTTACCACATTAAGTCATTGGGTAGCAAATGAATGGGGGGTTTTGACTATTCAGAACTTCACCTTATAAATATCAGGGTTGTAGGTTCCTGCAGCTTTCCTGGACCCGAATATCTCGAGATACATTGGGACTCGGTGCGGCGAGGCGGCCCTGCCCAGAGACCTGCAGCGTGGGAGCTGCGGATCAGCCGGAGGGACCCAACTCCTGGGATTTGACAGCCATGAGCAGCACCACCTTCCTCATCCTCTCCATCGTGGGCATCTGCAGCGTCGTTTTCAATGCAGCAGCATGGTAGGATTCAGCAGAAGGGGCATTTCTGGGGGATGCTCTTGAGCCTGTGTTAAGCTGCGCAACTCGTTTTCTTCTCTTCGTTTCAGGTCTGTGAACAACTTTCTGATGACAGGACCTAAGGTAATTAACGCAGTCACTATCAGCAATTTAAGTAAAGCAATTTTGTTTTGCAAATGGGAAATATTGCTTTTCTAAAGAACCAGATTTCCCAGAGCGTATCGGCTCCAAACCGGGTTGAGTAACAAGGGAAAGGACTCGCAACCCTTCTGTGTCTGTTTTCATGGATAAAAGCTGAAAAGCCGAGGATCTCACACGCGCTTTCCCGTGCAGGCGTACCTGACGTACTCCAGCAGCGTGGCGGCGGGCGCGCAGAGCGGGATGGAGGAGTGCAAGTTCCAGTTCGGGTGGGAGCGCTGGAACTGCCCCGAGAGCGCGCTGCAGCTCTCCACGCACAATCGCCTGCGCAGCGGTGAGTGCCCGCGGGGTGCCTTTGGCAGGAGCCGGGGCGTGCTCTGAAGAGAGCAGCCAGCCGATGGGAAGGCTTTCTGTCCCTCAGAAACCACGCTGGCTTTTCTCCATCTGCGTTAGTTGGTCTCACAAACAATGCTAATATTTTTGCTATGATCTATATCCATGCTAAGGTAGAGCTCAGCCCTTCCTGCAGTGCTGGTCCATGGGCTCGCTCCTGCTGCTTTTGTGCTGCATCACAGGGAGCACAGTGCTAGAGGCACCTGAGTTTGATATGGGGAGAATGATATGGGAGATGAAGGGAGAAACCAGGGGCGAGTGCTAAGAAACAGCTCTCAAGAGAAAGTTGCGGATATATTTGAATGCTATCTACTTCAGCCAGCATAGATTTTTTCCCAGTGGCGTTTCTATTTGACTCTGTTAGGAGAGCCAGAAAAGAAACTAAAATAGAAGCGTGGGTCCGGACTGCTGTTAGCACAGGTTCAGCCACTGACTGATGCAAGATGAACTGTAATTTTCCCCAGCAGGTGAGACCAAAGCAGGAACAAACCCCCCAAGCAGAAAATGGCAGGGACAAACCAAGTACCAGGTGACATGAGGGATCACCAACCTTGGCGAGAGCAGGATTGGGGTGTTACTGTACCATCCTACTGTTGCCAAGAAACTCCGTCCCATGCATGGACACCTGCAGAATATTGTACCAAATTGCTGAAACTATCGATGCTGAAGCTGGAAGAGATTCCAGTCAGGAGCATTTCATTTCTGTAGCACCTTACCTTTTGTGCAAACTGTTTTGTTATTCACTTCTTGCACCTTTGCAATGCTGAAGGTTTAACAAGAGAGCTCCCTTCCCAATAACCCAGGACCGGAGCGTACATTTACATGTGACGGCTTTTTTTCTCCTCTCCCCCAGCTACCAGGGAGACGTCCTTCGTGCACGCCATCAGCTCCGCCGGCGTCATGTACACCCTGACCAGGAACTGCAGCATGGGCGACTTCGAGAGCTGCGGCTGCGACGACTCCAGGAACGGGCGCGTCGGTGAGCTGCCAGTGTGCTGCCTGCCACGGCTGGGCTCCAGCCCCCTCCGAGCTGACAACAAGGCGGGCTGGCGTCATCCCAGCCCTCAGCTCGGTGCAAGTCCTGGGGAAGGATTCGGTCCGCCAGGGTGGCTCTGTTCTTACCACACGTCTGTCTTGCAGGTGGCCGCGGCTGGGTCTGGGGAGGCTGCAGCGACAACGTGGAGTTTGGGGAGAGGATTTCCAAGCTCTTTGTGGATGCTTTGGAAACAGGACACGACACCCGCGCCCTGATCAACCTGCACAACAATGAAGTTGGGAGACTTGTAAGTCAAATATTAAAAATAATTATAGTAATAGTAGCAGTAATAATAATAAAAACAACAACGTCTATATTGAAAACAACAACAGAAAGCCTACTAGACTGCTCAAGTCCCCTTCTCTGTGACAATCTAGGCACTGTGCTATTTGCCTGGGGGAAGAAAGCCACAGCCAGAATCCGACCATAAGCCTGAACATGAGGAACTGCAGTAAGATTCAGTTCCAGCATCTGTAGCGTTGTGCAGCACAGTTAACCATGAACACTTATTCAGAAATATGCCAGTTTTATACTCACGTCTTCTGGTCTGTAGCACAAGTACCAGCCCACATTCCTGCAATAGGCATTTCCAAGATACTCAGCAGGGGAAGCCAGGTGTGAGGAAGAGTGTGGTACCCAGCCCACAGAGGCTGCCGGCTCTGGCCAAACCTCCTTGTCTGTAAAAACAAGGACGGCAACATTTAACATACCTATCTCATAGGGTGTGTCGAGGCGTAATCTCACATAGATACCAGTGATTGGGACCTTATAAATACCAGAGGGAGATGGGTAGATAATATCTGTGAAGTGCTTGGCCTGGAGGAGACGTGTAGAGGTTTGGTGTCATTACGCCGCAGCGCTGTTTCACACATTTTGAATGAGATCTCTGTGCGAGGTGATGGGTTGATACGCCGATGAGAGAGGTGAGCTGCAGACTGGGACGTGCCAGAAGGGCATGACCCTGCACGCACACCTTTATCCTGGCCTGGAGAAACAGCTCCTGGAAGGGCTGGGGACAATAGTTTGTGCCCACTTGTTATCTCTGTCCTTTAATTAGCGACAAGGACAGACAGATGTTTGCCTGGAACTGAAATAAAAGCATGAGTTAATGTCTTGGAAGGACCTGAGGTCCTGTCCAGCACGAGCCACATTTGACCCACTGCCCCTGAAGTAGAAGCACCATCTATCCCATTTTTGAAATGTAAATGGTAATGACCTGCTGCTTCTAACTTCTCCACCTTTTCTACCCAGGCTGTGAAAGCTACGATGAAGCGAGCATGCAAGTGCCACGGGGTGTCGGGCAGCTGCAGCATCCAGACGTGCTGGCTGCAGCTCGCCGAGTTCCGAGAGATCGGGAACTACCTCAAGATGAAATATGACCAAGCCCACAAGCTGGAGATGGACAAGAGGAGGATGAGAGCCGGCAACAGCGCCGACAGCCGCGGGGCCACGGCGGAGACCTTCCACCATGTCCACGCCACGGAGCTCGTCTTCCTGGAGGACTCCCCTGACTACTGCACGAGGAATGCCAGCCTGGGCCACCACGGCACCGAGGGCCGCGAGTGCCTGCAGACCGGCAAGAACCTCTCGCAGTGGGAGAAGAGGAGCTGCCGGCGGCTCTGCACCGAGTGTGGCCTCAAAGTGGAGGAGAGGAGGACGGAGGTGGTCACCAGCTGCAACTGCAAGTTCCATTGGTGCTGCACAGTGCGGTGTGAGCAGTGCCGGCAGCTGGTGGCCAAGCACTACTGTGCCCGCCGCGACGCTGCCGCCACCAACCACATCAAGCGGAGAAACAAGGGCCACAAGAGATAGAGGAAGGCCCGACGCTGCCGTGCCCGGGATCACGAGATGGACCTTTGGGTTTCTTCACCTTTGGTGGCCATCGCCATAGACGAGGTTGGGAAGGAGCCTTCCCTAGGGCACACAGCAGGGATCTAAAAGAGGTTTGGAGGTCCAAGTGGACAATGAGACTGGGCCTTCTCTGAATTAATGCTGTGAGATCACGAAGCACAAGGCATGGGCGCTGAGGGACCACGGTCCTTCTGGTTTCATGGTTTCTCCTCAGTATTTACTAACAGCTTCTTTCATTTTGGGAGTCAATTTGTGTATCTGATGGAGGGAAGACGTTCACCTTTTTGGTGGCTTCAGCTCATCGCACCACCGCCAGCGGTCAGCCCAGGCCATCAGCAGTGAGCAAGGGTGGGATGGGCACTGCAGCCTGAATTGGTCCCACTGGGCAGCTCTGTCACTGCCACGGGCATCACATCACCCATGGTGTTCCTGCACAGGTCATGCTTGTAAATACTCCTGGTGGAAAATTCATGCACTTTCTGATGTGAGAGGGATTTTTGCAGCACTGTGACTTCTATTAGCACAACTGCAACTTTTTGAGGGCTTTGATAGGTTTACAGACAGTGTTTACAGTTTTTTTCTTTTTATCTTTTTTTAAACTTTTGTGATTTGGTACCAGAACCCCTGCCCTGAATGGACAGTAGCTTCATGTATTTGTACCAAATGAAATTAAGCAGTTTAAAATTTCTTTACCTTTTTTTTTTTAAACTAGCAGATAAGAATTCAGAATTCTTTATGCCTAATACTGTTTATTAATAAGTTGTATTATTGCTTAGCACAATCTGTTTCCTCTATATATTTTGAAGGCATCCCTAAAGAGTTAGATTTTGGACTGTATTTTGCAATAAACACCATCATGAAAGCAATTGGCTTTTTCCTTTCAGGCTTCCTAGCAGCATGACTCCAGGTGTAAAACCACCCATTTCTATGCAAAGCCCAGCACTTCCAAGATTTCCCATCATCATTCCAAAAGTCACTGAAGTCAGCGAGAAGCCTTTTCCTTCCCAGACCTCAATGAAACTTGGCCCCAGCCTTCAGTCCCCGGAGGGTTTGCTTTAAGACCTATCGCTGCAATATCTAACCTTTTCCAAGTGCTGAGTACGCAGGGTCGCACCCGCCAGAGCCCATTTTGAAGCTCCCGAAGCCTCTTTAGTTTGTCTGCGGCCTCAGTCCCCCAGACAACGCGAGGCTGCCCTGCTTTGATGTGGAAAGCATCGGCACTTGCTGCACAATTCTGCCAGGCACGAGAGGAGCCCTTTGAACTCCGGGCAGGAGAGAAAACTTGGGGACAGCTGCGAATGCGTCTGCTGGCTCCCTGCTGCTCGGGTGCGGCGGCAGGGAGGGCGGCAGGGGGCTGCTGCCATCCCCAGAGGGTCCTGCTTTCACCTGGGGGTCTTGGTGTCACCACGGGGGGAGGCAGCCCTGCCAGCACGTTGGACCCACACTACCAGGGCTTTGATGCCAATGTGTGCCGACATCTCAATGTGTGCCGACATCCCATCGGCTTCCAGTGCAAACGCAGCCGCCAACACACGCGTGATCCACAGCAGGAAGCTCAAGGTGTAAAACGCAGACGTCGGGAAGCAGAACTCTTGCACATGCATTTCTTTTTTCCAGCAGACGATTTATTTAAAGGGGGAAGGGCTACACCAGCCTGCCATCAAGTTAGGGGCCTTCTTTGCTGCCCTCAGAGTAGCTGCTTCCAAAACTTCCATTACTAACAGGCCACACTACCACAGCTAAAAATAAATAAATCAAATTTTGTCACTGTTGCCACAGCAGCATTTGTTTGCAACCCCCCCAACATTTAGGCTGAACTAGAAGTGATAAAAACCAGCAAACAAAGCCCCTTTCCTTCACCGTGCCCGCAGGCCGGCCTACGCGCACAGTGGTGCGGGCTCCATTTTGGAGAACCGGGCCCAGGCCCCGTGGGGCTGCCCAAGGGCCCCAGGCTGAGGCTGCAGTGGACACAGCGCTGCCATGGGTGCCCAGAGGCAGGAAGATATTATTTCACCAGGGTAATGGGTGAAATATAGAAACTGTGTTACTGCATGGCAGGATCGGGGTTAATAAATTGCCCAGGTCAAGCCTGGCGGACGAGGGCTCCCCATGAACTGCTCTTCCCGCTTCCCCCAGCCCAGAGCCAGAGTCTTGCTGAGCCAGCACTCAGCTCTGCTGTGTTGCATTTAGATGTTGGAGATGAAGTCTCCTTCCCTGAATTTGTCTAATTGCCTTTTTAACCCATTTGTATTTCTGGCATCCAGACTCTCCAAGGCAATGAGCGTATCTCATGCAAAAGCCAAAGACCACACACAAATTGAGGAGGACTTGGGGGAAAGTTAAGTACAATCTCATGATATCAATTTCCACTCTTTCTATAGCTTGCTCAATTAATACTGAGCCTGAACAAACACAAAAGACAGCGCTATGCCTTAGAGCTGCACCTTGACAGAGATATCACAGTCCTTGAGAAGCTGAAGCTCTCTCTTCCTCCCCTTGTTGCTTGGATACAATAGTCATCAATTCTCACTACATTCACTACAAAACAATAGAAATTCAGGATCATCCTAATCCATCACGTGCTGTCAGGGAGCCACTGTACCCCTGAGCACCATTACTCATTTTCAGGAACCACACACTCACCACATGCATGGGGGCACAGGGTAAGAAACCCCAGGCTGCTGGCAGGGCACGATCCAGGCTGATTTCACCACCTCAGCAGCGGCTTTACTGGAACAGCAAAACTCTGCGTATCAGTTTTCAAAATAAATAATGACACACAGGAAAGCAAAGTCCCATCATATGCTGGCTTGCAAAGACTTGCTCTCTAACCACAAGCAAAGAGCATTTGAAGGGACCGATGATGTCTTTAAACCTGAATGTATTTACTCTTGATTACCTGAAGTCAGCTCAAATCTGGGACACTAATACCAACCACCTGTAAATCACTTCATGCTTGAAAAAAAAGGATGACCTGGCTTTATAAACCCTTGATGAGGAATCTGACTGCCATCCCACAGTCGTAATAATAATCCTAAATAAAAGGAACAAGTAAAAATCTTAATCTGAACCAGGTGCAGCAGGTGCCACAAGAACTCAAAACAAAATCCTGATGCCTATCCCCAAAGGGCTGTCACCTCTGCCTCTCCCCTTTGAGGGCAAAGGCTCCTTGGATTGTGGCATTGGGTATTGTGGGGTGTCACCCAATGGGGACACTTTGGCCACAGTTGCGGCCTAAACTGCTTGGACAGTGTTGGAGCAGCCCCGGCAAGGGTAACCTGCTTGCTAAGGGACACCCAGGACAGAAGCTGCCTTGCCCTGAAGTCACTGCTCTTGCTGTGTGGGTTCACCATGTGAAAATCAAGTTTATTTAAGTCACGAAACACTTCACTGCTCACTGCAGGGGAACAGGACAGCATCTGCTTGATATATCGACAAGCATGGGAGGAAAATGGAGCCAGAAGGCCACGCACTGACAAACCACTTGTGTAGGTGGTCTTTGCGAAGTGCCTGGGAGGTGGCTGTGCTTTGGCCGAGCTCTTCTCGCTCCCTGCGGGCTCCCAGCCCAGCTGCACGATGCTCTCCTCCCTCTGAGCCCCACCACAGCCCCGATTGTGCAGCCCAGCCACTGCTCGCAGCAGCCCTCCTCTGTCCAGGCCTGCTTCGCCTCAGCTGTTACACTCTTTGCTGGGTGGATTACCTTTAAATCATGCTGCCAGTGCCCTTTCATGGATTATAATTCTGTATGAGATGTTTGTGCTGTATCCTCCCCCCGTATTAAAGTGTCAGGAGTACATCCCCGGGCCATCCATCTTTAACACTTCCGCATGGGCTTGGCAATTCTCTGACATGAATATTATGGCTCTCAATGCCGCGTCTCCATCACTCAAGCTGACAAGTGTTAGATTCTCCTCTCTTCAACAGGGTAAGTGACCTTTTCATATGCAGCGTAGATTCCCGGTCACGCTGCAGCTGGTGCAGCAAAACCAGTGAGTGCCAGCAATTCCCTAAAGTCTTGAAAAACAAGTCACAGGTCCTTTTCGACTTGCAAAACCAACCCTTAGCATGACAAAGTTAAAGGGCCTTAATCAGCCCCTGGTTAGCCCCTGCTAATGCCATTCCCATAGAGGAGGATGAAAAAGCATCTGTGCAATGCCTTCTGCAGGATTTATTAACGGGGGTTTTCAAGGAAAGATAGGGAATTTGGGTGTCTGGCTTGTTGGAGTGTATGGAGGTTTTTGTGAGCAGTTAGTGACTTTAAAACCAATTCCGACCTTAAGCAACACTTTTTAAATTGAGGTGCTTAAAGTTAGATCCCTAAACCTCCCCAGCTTGATTTTCAAAGCTGCTAAGCACCTGTGCTTCCCACCCTGGACACGGGAGCTTCACTTCAGCAGTGCCTGGGAGAAGCAGAGGGAGAAGCCCACCCTCCACAGCCTCTCCGGCCCATCCTTCATAGCTGTGCTGCAGCGAGGACACACCAGTCCACACTGTGAGGCAGAAAATGAACCCACTGAAACAGAACTGCCTGGCAATTCAAGTTAAAAATCACGTTACCCTGGGTTTTTGGCTAAACCGGTGCCTAATACTTTTCCCTCTGCAGAGCAGAGGTAGTTTCACAGCAACTTTGCCACCTTCCCACTACGAAGCCCTGTGCAGTGGCTCATTGCCAGCACAGCCCAACAGAAACTTGTTAACACCTTTTCAGCTCAGTCTTATTAAAGTCAAGGCAATTAACAGCCTTGCTATTTACAAAACAAATCCTCTCTGCAACACCTGAGAAAAAGCATTACAAGTGTTTCCCAAACATTTCTCAGCTGGGGAGAACACCTACAATAACTGTCTACAGGGAGGTGTTTCATCTGCTCTCCCTGAGCAGAGAGGACAGCTCCAGGTTCACCATGAGTTTGTGTTGCACCCTCGTTTAGGAGGCCTGGCTGGCACGGAAGGTCCCCCTGGAAGGTTTATAATCCAGGGGGAAAGACGCCTACAGAAAGCCAGGGTGGGATTTTGTTGCCCACCTGCTGGTCCTTCCTCACGTCTGCTACAGGCAGAGGCGATGGTGTACAAGACCTGCTGCTGGACGAGCAGGTTGCTCCCCTCCAAAAGCATCTCCACAGGTGGCTGGGGAGCAGTGGGTGACGCGCTGCAGGTTTCCATCTCTGCTGAGCGATTTGCAAGCTTGTGTTCTGCCCTCTCCCCCCAGCCCCCTGCCTTTTACAGTTCCCTGCCTTCTCCTAGGATACATCCCATGCCCCCACTTGGTGAAACAGTGCCCTGGCTTACAGTGCAGTAAATTCCCCCTCTTCAAACAATCCCCAAGGAGATGAGCCATTTAACAGAAGATTGATGGAATAGAGACAATCATATAAATGTAACCTGCAATGTACTTTCAGAATTAATTCCTTCCTCCTTTTCTCTCCCATCCCACTCCCCAAACACGCAAAGCTTTCCTTGTGGCCCATAACTTATGAGCACAAAAGGTGATGGAGCCTAAAATATTATTTGGGTGCAGAGGTGACTGCTAGGACAAGAGCACTCCCAGTCAAAAAGGACTCAGTGCAAACACTTCAGGGGCTTAGAAAAGATCCTGTCTGAAGCCTGTATCCTGTCCTGGCCCCAAGTCAGCTCTTCTAGGGGCTCTGAAATGTGGAGAGCAAAGAGGGAGTTGCTGGTAACTCCAAGTGCAGTAGGGAGCACAGACTGACGGCTGCAGCTGGGAAACGTTCACCAAATGCAGGCAGGAGGTAAGAAGAGCACCAGTTGTGTGGGACATGGCCAGAAAATGAACGTCAAGAAATCTAAATCTGATGTAGAAGGAGAATGTAGAGTTTTACAGGAGGAAGACATCATGGGAAATCTTGGGTAGTATTTCAGCTTTTCTTGTCTTTCTCTTTCTAGTCTTTCTTCACTGTCCTATGCAACATTAATCGAAGCCACTTGTAGGCACGTCCAGGAGAGAATAGCTCGTCAGGGGACATACACAGAGCCTGGACAGTATACGGCCCTTAATTTCCTCCTCTGATGCTTTCAATAGCTCATGGGATGCCATAAAAGATGATAATGATGAGGCCAGAGGAAAGACTGTAAAACAAAGGGGCACGAGCAGTTACCTCACTTGGGCTCAAACTCAGGCCATACAGGGGCCGAGTTTGCTGGTTGCAAGCCCTGCTGCTGGGGACAGCGGCTGCGTGCCACGTCCCACCACAGGGCTGGTACCAGTGCTCAAACCTGCGCTGTGAGGAGTTACACAGCCTGAAATGTCGGGTTATGAAACCCGTGGGACTCTTGTCATTGATTTAGATCTCACCTGATGGTTCACTTGGACACAGACAAGGGTGAGGACAGCAGTTCTCACGTTTCTTCCCAATTCCACAGACTTTTCTAACTTACAACACTATGGCTCCTGGCCCGACTCTTCTGGGTGCTTGTCCCTCATGAATACAGCTGACAGCTTTAAACACAATAGTTTATTTTTCTCTCCCTTTTGCCCAGTGTCTTGGAGCCAAGCCTCCTCTGACCCAGCTCTCCATCCCCACTCCTGCCAGGCAGACTCTTCTGCTGGCCAGCTGCCACCAGCTATTACAGGGACAAGGCACCTCCTCCCTATCACTAAGTGGATTTCGAAGGCAATAAGAAAGAGAATAATTAAATTAACTCAGTCCCAAATACCTCCCGAGGTGCTGAGCATTCCCAGCACTGCAGCAGCACGGCGAGCAGGTAATACCGGTCGGAGGCAGGCTGCAAACGTGGCTCCAGGGCACATCTGGGCTGGAGCGGGAGCAGGCCGCAGCTGATCCTGGCTGAGCGCTGGGAAGCGCAGCACCGAGACGCTTGGGGTGGCTGTGCTCAGGTCCAGAAGTAAACCAGCTATGTTTATACTTTGATGTGCTGAAGCTAATAAGCCCTATCCCGGAGCAAACACGGTTGTACTTCTTCCCAGCTCGGCCTACTTTATCCTCACGGTTGTGTCTTGCCCCAAAGGCCTTCCCCCTGCGGGGTGCCGGGGACGTAATCTCAGGCAGGAATCTCAGCCTCTGTTTTACCCGACAGCCTGCTACTTAAATTCCCTGTGAAACATCTTTTGACAGCAGCACGTTCATTTTTTTCCTCCATCTACCACAGACGGACTCGGGCTGCGGGACTTGATTCTGGATTTGAGACAGCCCACCCTTTGGGAGCGCTCGGGTCACCTTCGTCCAGCCCCGTCCCCAAGGCCGAGGTGTGCCCAGGAGCTCGGCTGGGCCTGGCCAGGATCAGCGGCAGGACAGAGGACGTGCCTGCTGCGGAGCTTTATCTCGCTGATCGCCAGAGAGGCCACAAATCACCGTCCAGGCCCTTTCAAGCAGCTGGGAGCTCGGAATTGTACCTCTTGTAGCCAGGCACCGTCCGCTCCAATCTCTCAGAGCCAGGCCAGGTACATTGATAAGGAGATAGTGTAAATGGTCACACAGGATGGAGCCCAAAATTCACCGTTTCCTGTGCTTTAACCCAGCAAGTGCTGTATCAGTGGGAGAGCCTTGTTTGGATCATTTTAGATTATCTCCCTTTCCAAAGGGGGCTGTTCTGGCCAAGGATTTGCCACAGTTCTGGGTAGAGGGCCCCAGACTTCATGTGAAACTAAGTACAGACTGCTTTGTACATTTTCAGCACAAATTTGGTAAGAACTATAATAAAATAAATATTTTGGATGAATAACAAATACTGCTATGAAGAGTCCTGATAATGGCCATTAGTTCCTTCTAATAGAAGGCTGAGCTGAGTTTTAAACCCCAGCTGGCCTTTGGGGCACTCCTACTTTCTCTGTCCCATGAAGATGTCATTAATTTCCACATCTCCATGATTTGTTCAGTATTGTATTAACCACCCTACCTTGTAACCAAGCTAACCACCGAGAAAAACCCTTCAATTCATTCTTTTGAAATTTGACTGCAAAAGGACGCTGACCTCACCCCAGGGAACTATTTTCCTAGAGACAACATTTTCTGGCACTGAAAACGCAGTTAAATCTTCCTAGGCCATTAAATCCACACATGAAAATAGACTTGTGAACACATTTTTTTTTAGCTTCACTTTAAGGAGACATAAATGCATCAAAACATTCCATTAAACCAATTCACACATCTTGCTTATTTTCCCAGACAGGCCTTTTCTTCATTGGAGATACCTGCTTTTGGGTAATTTTTACCTGCTAAGGAGTTGTGGAATAATAGAACTGCCCTTCAGGTACCACTCTCTAGAAGAAATGCCACCCTGGCCTGTGTTTTGGATGACAGACGGCTTTTCACACAGATCTGCTCGCCCTCAGATACTTCTTTTCCACGGCCATATGGCAACGAGGAAGAAAGTAAGGCTTGAAGGCTGGAAAAGAAAAAGCAGCAACGCACTGCTGGGAAAAGCAAATCAGTGCTTACAGGGTGCCCGAGAGACTCGCCGAGGAGCCGTGGCCCACGGTAGCTGCATTCAGCAGCAGTTTGTCAGCGGGGTCGCAGATGTCTGGACAGGGAAGGGCAGCGCTGGCAGCTGGCCGCAGGTCTGCTCCCTGGGTTTTAGCTCCCCGCTGTTCTCTGCTCTGCCAAACCAATGCCCATCAATCATCGTTCAGTCTCTAGCTAAGGGTCTAGGGGCTTCTCGGCAAGAGTTTGATGGCAAGAGGCAGACAGCGAGCAACAGGACATGAAATTTCCAGCCCTCCCGTCTCACCAGCACGTAGCTGCTTCTGCAGTGGGCCAGATATATCCTTTTTTTCTGACATACCGGAGAAAACATGTGCACTTCTCTGCTTGCTAAAGGACACAGATTTCCCAGGCAGCTATGTAAAACACACCAGAAAAAGGACTAATAGTCAAAACCAACAGGAATCCTTAAAAAAAGATGTGGATCCCTGACATAAGGGACACAGAGGCTTTGAGCCTGTTTCTCAGAGGTCAGGCTGTTAACCCACCCAACAGCCCTTGAGGAACTGGAAGAAATGACCTGGAGATTTCACCTGGGTTGGCAACAGGCCTCGCTTCCTGAGCACAGCCCAGCTGCTAGCACCGTGCTTCATGGTCCTGGCCTGTTGCTGCAATGGAGCATTCCCCATTGCGAGTCCTGTCGTGACAGTGTTCTTTCCCTGAAATGGCTCCAATAGTATTTATATTAAAAAAACTCCAGGTTACACACATAAGGTAACTGATGACAGGCACTTCTCGCATTTCAAGTTTTTAATTTTTTTTTGTTTGTTTTTTTTCTAAACCTCTATGCATCATTCCAAGCATCTCTTGACACCAGTCAAGAGTTTTGTTTGTTTGCTTCCTTTACCTTTTTGCATAAGAGGTAACTGTTTCCAGCAGAAAGCAATTTCTGCCTAATTTCACTGCAGGTCTGCTATGCATGACACGCAAGTGATACCACTGCAAATAAACAGCTGGGGAAAAGGGTGAGTAATGCAGTTGCTTGGCAAAGAATCACAGCAGCTTGTAGTCACACTTCGAAATTTTAGCTTGTTGCTTGCTCTGATGCTTACAGATAGGGGATGCTTAATTAAAAAACAAAACAACACCGACAAAAAAACAGTATTGGGTGCCTCCCCTGACAAACAGCTTCACCTAATGAAGGTTGTGCACATTCCCACCCTCATGAGACTCTCATAAACCCGTTTCTACTGGGGCTCTGAGCTCCGGGGAGGCGGCAGGCACACAAAGCAGCACCCAGCCCTTTTCTCAGACAGCTGTGGGCCCCCGCAGCCTCCCCCAGGCAGGGCAGGCGAGGGGGATGCTCCACCTCACCGAGACAGTGCACACTGTAAGGGAAAGCCCTGGGAGCTGAAAGGCACCACAGAACTGCCCTTGGGACTTTCTGGAGAAATCCCAGCAGGCCCAGAGTCACCTGGCTTTCGCTTCTTGCTCCTCTGCCCTACCAGCAGTACATATTCGGGAACACCGAGAGGCCACCTGGAAATACCTCCAGCCTGTGGACAGGTTGGATTGTTTCCTCCCAACTACAGTTTTATCCTTTTTGGGATGTCAGAAGAATCTGGCGTCGTCAGACCTGGCCTCAGTCTCCCATTATCTCAAAACATCCTGCACAATGCTTTTAATTCCCTGGCTGTTTGTCTGGAAGAGCAGACAGTCTGCTTCCTAGGCTCTGTCACACTGGATGGTGGAGAAAAACAGATGTAATCTGTTTTGGCAGTGGTACACGTTTTCATATTACTTTGCTGCTACGTTTATCTCCACTGATTTTTTTTCAAAGTACTTGTGCAGGGTTCTACTCATTTGGTGTACTTACAAGTACTCTTTCCACAGTAATCACTTAAGAGGAACAAAATCATTTGATACTTGCACTGGAGAACCTTTTTTTTAGGGAGTTATCTGCTCCATGACATGGAACACATGGGCCAAGTACATTGACATGCCAGAGCGAGATAATTATGTCAGACTTAGGCATCTAAGGGAAAGATGTACAAGAGAAGGTTGTAAAAGAGGGAGAAAATTTATGCTTCCTGCAATGGTGAAAACAAACTTATCGATTGGGCTTGAGAGAACATGAGAAAAGAAAACTCGGTCTTTTCTACAGGACAAACTGCTAGAATTAAGAGGTCTAAGCCAGACACAGAGCCCACAGGGAAGCAATGGCTCAATTTAATTCATAAGCCAAGTCCAACTATTTTAGCAAAAAGCAAACAAACCACAACAATAACAACAAAAGCAGGCAGGAAATCAGTTTCCAAGTGTTTCAGCCAAGGAAAGATGCCCTACCCATGGAATCGGGTAGTCAAGCAGGCTTACAGTACGGCTCCAAGTCAGATAAGGGTCAAGCCCTGAATAAACCACGCCATGAGCTTTCACTGCTGATCACACAGGCATACCCCCTTTTTATGTGGGCCACCACTTTACATCCAAAGTGGGGATCTAGGTACCTTCTCAGTAAATTGGCCCTGTATTTATGCCATTCAAGAAAGCGTTAGCTCTTTGAAACTAGAGAGTGATGACAAAGGAGCTTGATTTCCACAAAGGAAAGTCGGGTATAACAGCACTGACGGCAAGGACTGGACTGCCCAGTCTATGTAGAGACCAGAATACCCCAAGGCAATGCCTCTGCCTCTCTCTTCTGCAACCACGCTTGCAAGACTTCAGTCTTCCCTCATCTCCAAGAGCCTCACTGATTTAGCAGAATGGGTTAATTTTGACTCACCTTATTATTTCTTCCAAAGAAAAGATCCAAAAAGTTACTGCATCCCCATTAGGTGTCTGCACCCCCTGCTGTGGCTTGAACTTAAGACACCAGAGGAGCTGCAATATTAGCTGCACTGGAATGTTTTGGTTTTCCCTTGCAAAACAGGCCCATCTCTCCAAGTGTGAAAGTGCTTCAGTTACCAAAACATACTTGCAAGGGGAAAAAGGAAATTTCCATATTTTGTATTTAACTAAAGAACTCCCACTTTTGATGAAAGCAAACAGAAGAAGACATGTCTCAACACGCTCCCCTTACGCTATCTACCAAGATAAGAAGAAACATTTAGAAGACTTTTTTTTTTTCCCTTCTACAGATTAAACAAATTCCCATCAGCAATTTGTCATCTCTGGACCACTGTGCAAAACCCACAACCTCTGTGAGGAGAGACAAGTTAATGCTACATGTGTGCACATAAAAGACATTTTACTTTTGGAAAAGCCTCCTGGCACCACGTACTGCTATTTCGCATGCAGAGGTGGGTTGGCACATATGAATGGTGATTTCTTTGTGTGTCTGGGCATGTGCAAGCTTTCTCAACCATAAGGAAGAAAACCTGTAGCAGAACAGCTAATTAATACTACGTGACAATGAAAGAGTTGATTTTCATTGAAACTGTACAGATAAATAAATATCCAATTTCTTGTCACTACAAGGGAGTAAAAATCCAAACCTGTCAATTTATACTGCCAGAACTTTACATTCTCGGATCACATCCAAACTGACATAATATCATTCACCTTAGTAGAATTACGCCAGATTACAGTACTTAAGGATGTGGTTCAGCATCATTATGTGTAGTAAATCTAGAAGAGTACATGTAATACTGTTCATTTCATTTAGAAAATATTTTATATTATTCCCTTTCCCCCATATTAGCTGGTGAAGGTCACAACTCTTGTCTGCACCCAGGAAACAGCAGTTACAGAAAAAAATAGCTAGAACATTTAATTGTTACTGCAGAGTGCAATAGGGATAGTAATACTTGCAAGGTGGAGGCATAGGGAAATATTTTATTTCAGTATTGTAGGAACAGAGAAAGACGTAGGCAGTTGAAGCTGAGTTTGCAGAGAATAGAAACATGCCTATCCTTATTTGGCCTTTTCTCTACCTGTCCTCTTTGTTTTGCAGCTCCAAAAGACGGCATAAGTGAATGTGTTGTGTGGTTTCCTCCTGGATCTTTGCCTTTAGTGGCTGTAGACAGCAACACAAAACAGTCGGAGATGCCATTAGAGCATGGAGACATGGCTACTCTGCGTGGCAGACTCATCTGTATTGCTGGAGCTGAATTACTCCAGCTTAGGAGTTGCACTCCAAATCTCCCTGTTCAACACAGACACTAAATCAGAACTATGCTGGCTCTGTTCATTTTCACTTCCACAGTTGAAGCATGACTTCTCAATCTCCATTACAGATCCCCAGCCTCCTTCTCCCAGAACTGTGCTACATAAAAGTTTTCTTTATGACTATTTTCAGTTGAAATGTTGTTTTGGCTTCAATTTATTCCCACTAAACTGAATTTACATGTAATTGTTAATGCAATGCCTTAGCAAGAGACATGCTAAAATACCACCTTTTTCTTTACTGTAAGAAATTCTTATAAGATGTTAGATGAATTGAATCTTTAAGGTTACTTTGCAATACATGTTATTTTTAAAAATAAGCCTTGACTGGACGCAAGAAAACTGAATTTTCACTAATTTTACACTAATTTCTGATCGCTAATTTAGAAGGTCCAGAATTCATTAACAGATTTGTCTTCAGGCATTACTGCAGTGATAGCAGCTTCCATCATTCAAGCATCCTATCACCCACACAAATTCTCTACATATATTCAGGTAATAGGCATTGCCTACGAAAAAAAAAAACATTTCAAAACGTGATATGCCAAATGATCCCAGCCCCAAACAATTGGCAAACCTTGAGAACCCAGGTGTTAACTCCCCATTTCTGTGTACAAGTAGGTACTTAAACGTGCACATCGCAGCAGTGCGTATGCAATAACCACCTGCTTGTGCAAATACCTGTACTTCCACTCCAAAGTCTAGTGTAGGTGCACAAGCACTAATGCTCTGACAAATGGCCTGTTCATCCTAGCAATCCACTAGGTATCGGATCATCCTGTGAATATTTGCCCGCATTGACGCAGGAAAATTGAGACACTAGGCACGCAGAAGACTGGGGGACAAGCCCAAATGACAAGTCTGGTAGCTTTAACTTGTGTTCTGTTCCAAAAAAGACAGGGAAGAGACTTCTTCCACATTAACTCAGAGGACATGAGATAGGGCTAACGTGGTGTTGAATCTACTTAATTATGAGTGGGCATTTTTCACTGAAGAGATATACGGATACATTGCTTAGTTGTTATGACACAAAACTGGAGCAAAAGAGAGGTGGAATTTATTCGAGATTATCCTGCTGCTCCAAATGACCTGAGGAGGGGTCATTTAACTTCTCTGAATGTGACCTTCACACTTGCACCATTTGTGTCCTGCTAGTTCCTTTGTACAGCATTCTGTCCCCCAGTTAGAAGAAATGTAATCAAGAAAATAGGTATTGTTATTAAAAATACATTGATGAATTATTTAACTTTTTTTTTTTTTTTTAAATTCCAGGAATCTCATGCAGTCTTAAAGAGGAATATTTTGCAGGGGGAACGAGGAACTGGTAAAGATGCATCATGGCTGCTTTGTAGTGTGAAGACTTTCTTTGCTATATGCAATGATGAGTTAATAGCTAATATAACACTAAGTCTGGAGAATGCCTCAACACTGAGTCAGTGTTCAGGTGAGGCAATGTTTTATTGCAGTTCATAAAAAAAGGCAATAAAAGGCTTAAGAGTCATCACTGATCCTAACTACATAAACCTAATAATCAGTATGATAAACTATCATTTACATGAATAGGAAATTGAATGGACATTTCATTTCCTAAGCCTTTGTTGCTCCCTTTCAATTGCACTGATGGTGCTATTCAGGGAAGTCAGCATGGTGCCTGTTTACAAGAGAACTTTGCAAAACAAAGACAGTCACGGTCAAAACTTTGTTGGTCAATTCAGTATATTTACATGGAAGACCTCAGAAGGGGAAAAAAAAAAAAAAAGATTCTCAAATAGCTCGTGGCATAGTTTAGCTGGAAGTGGTAAGTTAGGAGGGAATGATCTCACAGCTATCTAGATTCGTGGTGGCCACAGAAGAAAGCATCTGGTTTTCAGAGAGGCTCAGACTTTCCTTATCCAGGCAAAAACACCATCGCAAAACTCCCTTAGCAAAATGGAACATGACAAAGCGTCCTGCACGCAGAAAACAGTGTCATCCATGTCTGACTCCAGAGAAATCAGGCACCAACTCTTTACTCTCAGTCGGAGTGCAGGATGTGCCATGCCAACATCCGACAGTGCATTTCAGATGTAGGTGTCACGTACCAGCTGAGTAGCTCTCAGATTTTCCTTCTTCCTTTTAAATAAGAGAACGGAGTTGCTCTGGATAGACAGTGAAGCAACTGAAAGCACGGTTGGGACCAATGCTTTTAAGGAGTCCTTCCTACACCATAACTTTTCACAGTTCAGTTGCTAAATTACACATTATAAAAATAAGTAAGTGCAATCGAGAGACTGTGTTAATCTCAGAAGTTTAAACATCACCCTGTAATGACTGCTTTATATTGGCCTGTAGTAAACTACTTTATGGGGCATGCAGGAGATTTATCCGCACGCGTACGTTAAATACTCCTGGGAATTTTCTCACATAGAGAAACGAGGACTGACACAACCCCAAATACGTACAAAACATTGCCGTCATTCACACTGCAACAGGAATGCCACCCAGTAAGAAAAAACTTTTACAACACCTAAAAGAGATAAGAACCGAGAGCCAGCAGGGCAGTAAGATGTTGCTTTTGGAAGTGCAGAATTTCCTAACCTGACAATCAGTGCAGATTCTGGAAACGTCACAAAAAAACAACCGTCTCCTTGCAAGGAAATGAGAACTGAGGCACTGCCTATAAATAGATTATAAAGAAACATGGGTGGTTTGCAGACTAGTTTATAAAAGCCAAGAGAATTTAGAGCCAAATTAGGCTCTTGCACATAAAAATTCCCTGGAATTTAGGGTGAGTTCATATGTGAGCGCTTGCCCGGGCAGTCTGGGACTGACAGACTGCACCCAACCGCCTTTAGCAATTTCTCTCTCTAGTAATACAGAAGATCCAGCCAGGCTGACTCAGAAATCCCAGGTGAAAAGAATTTTAAATAAAGTAAACATGATGGCAAAGAAGTTGCAGACATGGTAACACTTTTTGTTTTCTTTTTTAATAACCTGATTTCAGAATAGTACTGCAGCTAAGCAAGAGTGAGTGAACCTAAAATCCATCGCTACGCAAAGAGGTTTTCTCAGGGGAGAAAATATAGTGCCATACAAGACAAATGTAAGCATACCCCACAAAGCACCACATGAAGTCCTTTGTATAGAGCATTCCCTCCCTCAGCTGTAAAACACTCACAAGCAGAAAGCTGAAGATACCTCTTAATCCTTCAGCGTTATCATTAATAAAGTATCATTCACCCACTTGTCTGCAAGCTGTCTTCTCCCACCGACTGCTTCGTCTCACAACAATGCCTTATTTCTGGCTCAGAAGACCAACAATAGGCTTTCCCCCGAGCTCAGGCAGCATCTCCACGATGACCTGGCAGGAGGCAGCATAACAATAATTTGACGGGCACCTTCTCAAGGAGACTCAGCGTATCAGTCATGCTGCTGACACTCTGCACCCTGAGGAGCTTGTCCAGACTACAGAAGATTTCTAGGTACAGGTAGCTGCTACTAGTGCACCATCCAAAAGATAGCCATTTATTCCATTTCACTGACAGCGTAACAAGAAAGTACCTATTTCCTGCGATGCTCACTGCAACACGAGTTTAAGCTAAGTCCGTTTGAGTAAAGCAAGTTAGGAGGCAATCAGTAAAGGAGACTGAAGTCCATGAACAAATCTACCGACAGTCATCTAAAAGGAAACAGCGCTGGAAAAATAATTATCTTTTTTATGATGTGCAGAGTCCTTTCCAGCAAAATAAAAAAATATTACTCTTCAGATTTCTACTTGAAAGCATTATTATATATATTAAAAAAAAAAAAGGAAAGTGGAAAAACAGCATTTTCACCACAGAACTTTCAAAGGGTGTGCTGTTGTTAGGTAAGCCCAAAAATGACCAACAGTTAGCGATCAGAATAGCACGGATTATCCCGATCTGACTGCTCTGGCTTAACAAATTTCTATTAATTAAGGCCCTTATGAATAAATAGATTAAAAATAGACTCTGCTATTCTAATATGGCACTGAAAAAAAGTAAGAGATTGAGTCATTCCTTCCCTTCATATAGTGCCATGTGACAAACATCCATCAGTTTATCATCAATCTATGAATTTTGCTTAGACCACTGTTGTTTGAAGAATTGTCAGTGAAGGAAGAGAGACAAATTCTCTCCTCTTTTCCTAAGTGAGGAAAGATGAGGCTTTGCAAATGTCCATGTAACGCACTTTGTTTCAAGCTGCTGAATGAAAGTCCTGAGCTGCGTACAGTGAGTCATTTCTGAAGCTTGGCATGCTGGAATGCTCTGACTTACAGGCAAAGGGGAGCTGGCTTTGGTTGAGGTTTCTGCTATCTTTAAAGTATGTTCAAGGTTCCTGGCAGTTTAACTGGTCTATTCTTAAAGATAATGAATCCCTTATGAGACACGATGGCTGAACAATGATACACTTCAGACTAGCTCAGTCTATATAGTACCAAGAACAACTTCCAGGGCAGGTGATAGCAAACATATGATAAGCAAATTTCCAGAAGAAAGTAGAAAAAACAGAATTATGGGAAACAGACTGAGCTGCTGGTTTTATGGACATAGCTCTATTCCAGCACCCAAGCAGTAAAACTAAAATGAGCTCCCCCAAAATTAAAAATACCTAATAAAACTCAATAGGTAAGATAATTATTTTAACTCAACGGAGAAAGGACAGGTCACTAGTTCTCACAAAGAGTAGCCTGCCTTGCTGACACCAAATTTTAAGACATCTTTCAATTCATCTGTTTTTTCCAAGGCTACACTTTCTCTGATGTGGATTTATAACATTGGCCAAGCTCTGTGCCAAATAAAATCCTAAAGACCAACTGAAATGTAAGCAGCACTGCCTCAAACAGCCTCTCCTATGGTGTCACAGCTCCCCCAGGGGACCAGGCTGGTTGTCCGTTCGGTATCCCTAGGACTGACCTGCCCACATCCTACGTATTGATGCGGTTTCCCTCGAGATCGCAGCTGTGAGATTTTCTGGATTAATACTTGTCCGAGGTGTATAGATAAAGCGAGTAGAATGGCATCCAAGGGATGAATGCATCTCCTCTCTTTCCCTTTAAAAAATGGGTTGAATGACTTTGAATGAATGATACTTTACGTTGCATAGTTTTAAAAATAACATTTGTAACTTTAGCTGGTTTTGCCCTTGCTCCTACCCTCTTGGTATACCACAGAACCCACATACTCGCTGGGGAAGTTATGAATCTCGTATAGGTATAACACAACACAGATGTGTCACAAAAGACAAACTAAGAACTTCAGCAGTAACTTAAAGGAGATATTTATTGCCAAGCTGCAACACATCAAAATAAGGAAGCAAATACCATCATAACTAACAAAAAAAAACTGAAGGAGAACACATTGTGAATTCACTGAATTTTAGTTTCTGTCATGTTCAAAACAGAAATTTTTTGGTTTGGCTGACAGGAAACCACAATGCACAACTGTCCTATAATTGCAGCAATCAGACGCTTATAGGGAACAATAATAGTAGGCAAAAGAAATTAGTTTTAAAGAGATCTGTTCAGAGAATTTCTAATGACCTCTTTCTTTTTTCTTCATATTTGAGTTTGTTTTTTTTTAAACTCTTAAAAGTCTCAAGACTTGTAGATCTCACTATTGTAGGGATTGCTTTTCTGTATGTTTATTCTTTGGGGTGGCAACAGTCGTTTACTCCACTGAAAAGATAAACAATTAGCTTTAAAAAAAAAGTTTAACGTTTCTGGTAATTAATCAAGCAAGGCTTGTCATAAAATAAACTATGAAGTTGTTTATTTATTTAGTATTAGTCAAGAATACTAATATTTCAGAGTTGGGAGAACGACATCGTTTTCTCCATGCAAAGCAGGAAAGCCACAGGATGCAAATCTTGAAGTTAACAGCGCAAAGGCAACACATAAGAAAACAAAAAAGCCCCCCAAGCATGTCTCACCCCCCCAAAAAAAGCAGTCCAATTACATTAATAATAGATAATAGCTCATGATTAACACATTGTCTGTTGAACAACACGGCCCCTAACCCATTCTCTTGAAATTCTCAAACAGAACACATTAAAGTCCAAGTGTAACCAACAATACAAGGAAAACAACAGAAAGCGGCAGACCTTTTAAGTGCAGTAGAACACAAAAAACACCCTTAAGGTGAGCTGTTGCAATTAAACACCTTTCTTCAAACAAATGTAGGAAGATATCATTAGTCCTTGACTAAAGTAAACCTTGTGACTTCTAATGGAAATCTGAGACTGATTTATAACAACTGTGGTTTTTTTTCTGTCGAGATAGGAAATGTACATTCAATGTAGCTTTAATTAAGGCCTTCAAACTGTATTCTGACAAAATACATCAGTCTTGAGTGAATCATCTGTAAGAGTGACCATAGCTCGGTGATGTAACCAACAACCAAATTTTCAAGTTGCTAATATGATGCCAGTAACTGTTTCCTAAGTTACATTCAGGTACCTCTCCTTCATAATGGGATTTGCAGCTCTTAACAAGTGCTGGAAACAAGTCGCAGTTTCACAAAGGATAGGCCAGCTGTATGTCATTTAGGAATCTGCAGTGGTCTAAATAATTTTGTTTTCCCCAAACAGACAAAACAACGTGACTGGGGAAAGCAGCAGTATAAGTAACACTACAAGATCATTTCATCTTTTTCTAATCACCTGACGCAGTAAATTTATCATGTAATTCTACATTCTCCAAGTCAACAGAAAAGCTACTACAACTGTTAAATCCTTGTTAACTGAAAGGTTTATCCCATAAAGACATGGGTAGTTAAGACAATATTTACTTCAGATTATATTAATTGTATAGCCAAGGGATACAGTGCCAACGATAATATACATATGTAATTTGAATGCTTGAGATGGTTTCCACTGAGTGACGTTTTTCACTCCCGATGCTCTTCTTCAGTGATTTGATGTTGTAGCTTGGGTTTATTAGGGTTGTGTTCAATCAACCAGTCAGCAAGCCAAGTCTGTACGTATAACAAAGAAAAATTAAACATACATTTTCAGTTTTGTTTTGTTGTTGTTCTTGTTTTCTTTTTTTTTTCCTACATAGTGTATAGAAAACTATTTAGAGCCTTGTTTGAAGCCTCTGATGCACTCTCCTACTGTGTTGCAAAGTGAAGACCTTTCAGAAAAAAAATGAACATACAAATAGCCTGATTTTTCTAGATGTTCTTTTAAACCTTCACAGTTTGCATTGATTTGAATAACTCACGCTGATGTTTAGAAGACAACTTTTCCTGGAAATGTCTGTCTTTGTGTATAAGAATATTTTGGCCATACTTCAAATAAACTGAACTCTGTTTTGGAATGAAGCTGTACAATATGCATGAAAGTACTTAAAATATTATTCCTAGCAACACTTACAGATAGCCTATCTAGTAATGATTCATTAAAAGTGCCACAGTCTTCGACGCTGAAATCACCTTATAATGCCTTAAACTTAAAAACAAAACATGGTGACTTTTTGAAATTCATCTTGTACGTTTTCCAGCATATTGTACTTAAGTAAGAATGTGAGAGGTAGGAATGTCTTGAGTCCTAACTTAATCTTCCAACGTCTTGGCCTGGCCTTAGGCAAAGTAACCTCTGCTTCAATTTCTCCACTTGTGAAGAGAAGATTTAACACATCCTTATTTACTTCACAGGGCCATCGACGATTTGTTTCTGGAATGCTATGTAAAACACATATCATGAAGTGAAGTGAAAGAATTGATAGTAGACCAGTAAGGTAAGCAACACTCTCCTTTAATTATCAGTTACAAAAAAGATAGGTTTAAAAAATATGCTAGAAAACTGTGCTGAAAATGCAGAGATTAATTGGAAACAGATTTAGAGAAATGTGGCCTACAAGGTAAGATAGAAAAAATAAGAGTTTTTTTTTTTTTTTTAATATAGTGAAGAAATAACTAAAGGGAAAAAAAGATGGTGGCACTGTGCAAATACGCAATAGATTGCTAAAAAAAAAAAAAAAGAGATAGTACATTGGATGCAATGTCCTCTGGGGCTAGTGAAACAAAACAAAAATTGTCATGGGTTTAAAACCGGGGAAGAGGAGATTTAGGCTAACTTTTAGTGAAAGGTTTTCAACTAAGTGTAATTAAGCACTGAAATAGATTGCCTAGGGAGACAGTAGATTCTCCACCATTTGGAGCGCTAAAGAACAGGCCAGACAAACATTAGTTAGGAATGGTTACATACAATTGGCTGGGCCCTTCGGCAAAGGGGTGGATGAAATGACTACTTCAGGAACTTTCCATCTCTACTTTCTAGATTTCTATGCTAACGGTGCCAGACATACAGATAAAGTGAACAGATTACAGAACTGGAACAATCAGAGTACATTTTATCTGACCTCATGTATATCACACAGGTCACAGAAACACCTTTGAATTATTTTTAAGGCTGCTTTCTTTTTCCCTGTGGCATCTTTCAGAAAAATGCAATGTTGGTTAGAAAACTGATGTTGTAGAATCCACCACTGCTGCCAGTAAATTGTCACACTGACTAATTATCTGTATTCTTAAAGAAGTACTGGTGTGAATTACTTGAACTTTAAGAATACTACCAATAAAAAATAAAACTAACAAACAAATCCCCACATTTTCCCAGATGAGAAAAAGCCAATTTCTGTAGAGCCTGAGAAGAAAAATGCAAGAAATGAACTCTAGTCACTCCACTAAGAACTGCAATTTGTATGAAATTCTTGATTAAAAGGAATAACTTGTGAAAGAAGTGCAAGATGCAACAACTTGCTAAATAGAAAGGGTTAAGATGACAGAATTTTCCATAGGTCAGTTTGATTATGCAAGATAGGTTTTACTCAGAAGAATCATAACTAGTTTTCCTGGTGAACTGTGGAACAGCCCAAATAAATCTTCTCAATGCCATATAGTCAAGGTAATTGGTTATCCTAAAGAAGGATGAAGTTAATATTATGAAATAAAACATAATGACAAAATATGGGCAGCTTTGCTAAGAACTCTACATTGTTTTACTCAACCGCGTAACTACTACCAGTGTGATTAGCATCTAATCTCACCTAGAATCTATTATTAGAGCTGTTTCATTTCAAACTCACCTCAGAAACATTAAACGAAACAAAAAATGTGTATTCAGCATCATATGATAGCACTCGTTTACCTTTCCAGATGTCTATAACAACTATGTGTTAGCAACAGTTTTATAGAAGTCACCTAAAACAACTGTCATTTCATCAAAGCTGATTTCATTTAGTCCTGGCCCTCATTTCATCTGTTAACAAACAAATCAACTTATTGAAAGGCAAATGTTATTTGGCTACCTCATTAGCAGGTAGCTGAAGGAGCACAGCTCTTTAACAGAAGAAGAGTTTTCCTACGTACAGAGACCAGGGATTCTAACACAAAGGAAACGTATCACAAAGCACGCAACGTGATGCTGATATACTGTACATACCATAGGATCTGCTGGCTTCTCTTTACAAAGTGCAGTGAGCCCTGCTAGTAAGGTAGGATTTACATAAAGGTTCAAGTAATCCCTAGCTCTCTGCCCAGCTGGAACTGGCTCCAAGATCACTGTAAAGAGTAACCACAGGTATTTGACAGCAGTTTGTAGAACAATCAAAAAAGGCATTCTTTCAACAGTAGTTTATAGGTAAGCAGAGGCTCATATAAGTTAATAATACACAATGGTTTGTAGAGCTTCTCACACAGCCAACTGTAAAGAAACTACTTAAATCCCTTTACAATGTCCCTGAGGTAATCTTGCTAATTATAGCCAATTATGAAAGGAGAGGAACTTGGATCATCTGGGGAAACACCTATATCCTTGAAGATTCATTGGGGGTAGGAGAGAAATAATATATCCCGTGTTTAGTACTTCCTTCTTGCAGTGTGACGCTGGTTTCTGAAAACTCTAAATCTCACATTAAGTCTATTTTTGTCATCAAGATAAAGAAAAGAGTCATGGTTCACACGAGGTATGGTCTGTAGGGAAGTGTAACAACTTTTCTGACACTAAGGGATCCAGCTGACAAAACAGACACTTTTCCAGTCAGTTTCCCTTGCATCTTTCTGTCAAAGACCAAAATCATCTTTCAAATGTTACAAACAAGAGATCATCTCCCAGCCTGTCCAGGTGCTATGGCCCATTTCTTTGGCACTTAACTCTGGAATTGCACTGTAATGTGAGCATTCATCTACTGTTGAACAGGAATTATTCATCCTGAGCCCAAGGGAGTCAGTCTTCTCCAGCCAACAGGAGTCCCTGGGCTGACAGTGCCAGAAAAAAAATGCTAGAGTATAACAGCTTCCCATTTCCTCTCATTTACCAGCCTCATTCGCTCCAATTCCCAAACTACAGAGTTTGAAAAGTAGAGGCAGTCTCTGCAACTATAACAGCTCTTCAAATTGATTTTGGTATGCACTTTGTAGCAAAGAATATCAACTTAAAGAGATACACATTTGCAGAAAGCAAACCAACCCAAGCCCTTCTAAATTGAATTATATTTAGAGTCTGAACAGAGACAATCAACAACTGAGGAGAGTGCTATCCTCCCAAACACTGGGAATATATTGTTTGCACCATTTTACCTTCTGGAAACATGAATCGAATTTCTCTTTCTGCTGAGAAAATGTTGAGACTGCCATGAAGCGCATTCCTCAGATCATCGGTCCCATAGATTGCTCTTAAACTAAAATCAAGAGAAAGAACTGTTTGGTAGGTAGCTGCAAATCTCTTCCAGATCTCAACAGTCTCAGGGTATAAAAGCAATATACATGGACTAGTTAACAAAGCAGTGGTTTGATTTTGTTTTTTAAACAAAGTAGCAAAAAAATAAAAATTTGTGTTCTCACACAGCATTATTGGAAAAAGAGGTTAACTGTACCTACTCCAAAAAAAAAAAAGGAGGTGAAAAGTTATTTTACACATAATTTAAGATGATAACAGGCCAATCTAAATCTGCATCTCAGCTGAAAGAGGCAGAGAAGAAGAGGGGGACACAAAGAAATTCTGGTCTCATTTAAGAGAATGAGAAAATCCTCCTGACTTCACCAAGAGTTACCTGTGAGGGTGAGTCCTCCTAGCTTTTATGCTGTTTGATGGTCCAAGCAATTCCTTCCAGTACGAGACTGCGCAATGTCTGGCAAGAACCATAGCAACTAAAGGTCCAGAGCTCATATAGGCTGTTAAATTAGGAAAAAACATTTTTCCATATTGTTCTGCATAAAAGTTGCTACATTGCTCTGGGCTTAACTGGAGCTTCCGTTTCTAAAAAATAAGTGTAAAATAAAAGAGAATTAAAAAAAAAAAAATCTTGCTAAATTAAGATAGCTTGCTACCACAGATACCACACAGCTCTCTGGTGCAGTCACATTTTCAAGTGCAGGCCTATCAGACACAGAATAACTTCCCAACCGAATCGATTATCCCAGACCTGATCCTCTTTGAGGCACAGAGCAACAAAAAGCGAGAGGTTTCCGTGTTAATTAAGCAGACAAACATGCCATTTGAGTAAGATGTGATTTCAGTGTACACAAAGTACAGCATTTAAAACTGCTGAATGACTTCAAGTACAGTCAGGGCACCGTATAGAAAAAGTGAAAAGCATTAGAACGACAGTATTTAATTATTCAGCTGTTCCACAATAATGTTCTACTTTTGCATAGATTTCAACCCACAACGTTAATTACACAATTGATCCGGTTTTCATTCAGTACTTAGGCTTTATGGTTTTCACAATAGCTGCCTAGCCTGCAGGTAGCCAGGATTACAAGTTCAGTAGGTTATCCATCAGAGGGCACAGGACAGTCACAAAAAGAGAACTAAATGTATTAAAAAGTGCTTTCTTTGAGCCTGATCTTACATGATACATAGTAATACAAATTCAGATTCCTAACAGCTTCAGTGCCAAAAGTTACTGGCAGCATCGGAAGATGCTAAAAACGTATTCTAATTAAAAAAAGTGTAGGAAAAAGAAGCATTTACAAGAATGAAAGATTACACTTCTAGGGGAAAAAAAAAAAAGGTAAATATATTGTATAA
Organism: Anser brachyrhynchus; assembly: GCF_964034855.1. Lineage (NCBI taxonomy): Eukaryota > Metazoa > Chordata > Aves > Anseriformes > Anatidae > Anser > Anser brachyrhynchus. The sequence continues at coordinate 4,866,058 of NC_137709.1, forward strand.
AGAGATAGGGAGATAAAGTTATATCTAGAAGCCCAGTCGCCGCTCAACCGGAGCAAAGTGCCGTGACCGAGGGTGCTACCGCCCCAGCACAAGGAGGAAGAGGAGGAGGAGGAGGAGGACAGCGGCACCCAGCGGCCGCCCCGCTGGGTAACCTGGAGGAAGGGTTTTTGCCTTGTTATGATCTGTTTCTGGAGGAAAGTTTAAATGACTTCCTGCCAGGCACGGAGCTGCATTACTGGCTGCTCCTTGCCGCAGATCCTGACGTATCCCTTGCTTCAAAGTGATCTAGTGAGTCTGGCTTATTTGAATAATTTTTTTTTCATCTGCTCTTACAAAGAGAGTGTATGACGAGCCCCCTAAAAGAGGGCCTAGAGAATACATTTCCTTGCCAGCTAAAGGCAAATTTTTCCCTCAACACAATCTCTGCTGAAAATCACACCTTAGAGTCTTTCCAAGTAGCAGAAGGGTTGCAGCAATGCTCTAGGCAACGTTCCCATGACCACTGTGTCAGATCCAAATTTAAAAAGAACTCAGCAAGGCCTATTTAAATGAAACATTTGTTATGAATTTAAACATTCACAAAGCCTATTTACAAAAACAAAAAACAAGAACAACAAAAAAGCAACACCGGAAACCAAAAAACGTCAGACCACAATTGGACACCTACCTAGGTCAACTAATTCTGGAAGCACTCACTTGGCAAATGGGTACAAGAAACATTGTGCTGCTGGAAAGAAGACACTCCAAAGAGTTACTTTGGAGAGTCCACTTATCTGCTACATATGTTTGCTAAATCCCAGTTTATTAACAAAGTCTGTGTTTTCCCGTGGTCAGCAAAATTGTTGATCTGGCAGTTGTAGCCAACAGCATGAAAAAGACAAATGCTTTCTGGACACATGAGCTTTTAGTTACCGTCTTGATGGCTGAAAGTTAAGACAAATATTGTTCTGACTTACAAACTGCAGTTATTTTGTCTGGAACACAGTCTGTTACCTGAATGATCAAAAATCCTGATCTGAGAATGACATCCTCTATTTCTTCCTCTTTATCAATGACATCTGGTTTGATGAGGGCCAGAGTTCTTTCCACAAAAATCTGAGGCTCAGGCATTAACATCTGCATCTTCGCTTCTAAGTCAGAACTCAAATGCTTCTTTTGTACTGCAATGACATAAGCTCATGATATTTGGGGTTTCCTCTAGCATTCAGAGACCTGCAGCGACACTCGTGGTGCGCTCTAGGAACAAAGCAGGTCATCCCCATTTCAGAGCATCCACGTGAGATTTTCCCTGGACTAGTGAGCACCCTGTAATTCACGTTCCCATTTTCAGTAGAGTAACGTTTTGTAGAAAATAATCCGAAATTAAATGTTAGGTAATCATGATATATAAATTACTCTTAAATGTCACTAACTCAGACAATGCACGAGAGAAACATTATATTGACTGTACTACCTACAAAAAGAGCCAGGCCCACTGCAGTACCCCAATATCTTCCATCTAAAACCCGTGTGTTCCACCAAACCCAAAATTTGTATTCTTATGCATGAAGAACGCTCTACGGGATTTATCACTTGGACCTGATCCATCTGCAAGCCGCGGGGTACTTCCCAATTGCTATTTAATTCGTGTATTTATGGACTCGAGACAAAGTGCCAGTTTCCTAACTGATTGGATCAGGCCATTAGCAAGCTATTAGACTACAAAACTGCTCTGTGCCTACTGGAAGTGGCGCGGACGGGTTTCCTAGGAACTGGGACCACTTTCCTTCTTTTCACCCCACCCGCTCGGGGTGATATTTTGCCAGGAACAACCCCGGACCCCCGGCAAGGGGGCTGCCAGCACAGGACCACCGGTACTGAGGAAACCGCGCTGAAACCACCCGACACGCGGCGAGCCTGGAGCCGCAGCTCCCTGCCGCGGCAGCCCCAAGGATCTGAAGCGAGGAAGCGGCTCCCTCGCCCCCACACCCCGCGGGGCCGGCGCCTCGCTCCCCTCCCGCCCCGGGGCGGCCGGGCCCGCCGCCATGCCACGCACCTTCCCGCTGCGCCGCCGTTGCTAGGCGACGGCTCCGCCCGGCCCGGCCACAAGATGGCCTCCGCGCCCCAGCGGCGGGCGGGCCCCGCTGCCTGCGTGCGCGGGGGGGGCTCCGAAATGGCGGCCGGGCAGCGCCGCCACCGCGGGGGGGGGGGGGGGGCCGCCGCCCAAAGGTGGCCTCGGAGCCCGCGCTCGCCCCTTTCTGAGCGCTTCGTGTAATAAATAGGGGAATAGGGAAGGGGCGGTGGATGCGGGTGGGGGTTTCGGGGCCCGCTGTGCTTTTTGTTGTTGTTGCGCCCAGACAAAGCCTGGGTTTTACCTCACGCTCGGGACCGGCCCGGGAGCCGTGAGCCCGCAGCGGGCCGATACTCATCAGCAGAGCGAAGGCGATTTGTGAGAGCCGATGGGTTTTAAAAGGGAAGGAGCGTTTCAGCGCGCAAGCGCTCTGCAGGTTATTTAACTCTCGGTGTTTGGCGTGGCAGCGCACGGCGCGCCCTGGTTATTTCCGTGCCGGATCTCCGGCAGCTCACAGCCCCGGCACAGCAGGCAGGCACACCGCCCCGAGCCCTCAGCTCCTCAATACCGTCATTCTGCCTTTTTTTGGGGAAATACAGCTTCCATCCAGTGCTACTAGTTTTATCGCAGACATGTGACGAGGAAACAGCAGTCTCCCGGTTCTGACTGAAGGCGCACGCCGGGCCGGGCCACGCGTCCTGGGGCTCCCCGAGCCTCGTCCCCCGGTTTCACCTCAGCGCCCCGGCGGGCCCGGCCGCCGCCGCCCCGCTCCCCCCCGGGCCCGGCCCGCTATCGGGGCGTGCACCGGCCGGCAGCGCCGATAACGCCCGCGGCTCCTCTCCCCTGGGCCTCCGCCGCCCTTATCAAAAATGGTGGGAGCCCAGGAGATGGCTGTCACCGCCAGCGGGAGCTGCCCCTGGCCTTCAGGAGCCCCTGAGGTGAGACGGGGCCAACACCCGCCTATTCAGGCATCATTTTTTAATGAAGTCTGGCTGAAAGGCGACGCAAAGGAGAAAAGGCAAAAAGGCATAAATGCTGACATCGCGTACCCCTGGTTAGCAGAAGAAATGTAAGTGTACTGCAAAAGCTGGTTTTAGTGTAAGAAAGACACACCGTGCCTTAGGCTTATTCTTCACAAGTAATGTAAATAGTGTAAAAATAGAAATGAGAAACAAAATCACAGCATCTCTTTCCAGCCAGCTTGAAGCATGTTTAAAAAAATCAAAGATTGAAATTGCTTTTATTCTCATAACTTGAAAAACACAGGCTCCAAGAAACTAAAACGCACAAGACTTGATCAGACACAGACTTTCCTTCATTAATACAGACATATGATGTTTGTTTCCTTGACAGAGATTGCTTATCCAACAGTTAATCTGAAGACATTATAAGCACAGCAACAACTCAGATAATGGAGAAACATGTTATATGAAAAATAGGCTGGTAGAAAGATTTGCAAGTTCATCTGCTTTTTCATTTAGTTCAGTTACTGCAGCAAGAGTCATTTTTCTTCAAAGTAAATGAGTATGTCTCACAGCCCGACTTCAGATTTAGCAGCTCCAAGGCCTCCTGAGCCCCAGTGAATACTTCAGATTATTACATAAGAAATGTTGAATTTACTATCTCTGTAAAACACTAACTTTCTTGCAATGTCCTTTTTGTGTGCATTTTTTGCCAGTTGCCCAAGTTAGAGAAAAATATATGTATCCTTCTGTGCACCCTTATATGCTGAAGCTTCTCCACAAGCAGCGTCCTGTGCACTTTGCTCCTTCCCCCATCTTTCTGTGTCAGAATTTCTCCTCCTTGCTGTTTCCAGAAGCATTTCTGGAGGGCGGAGATTGTCTAATTTTAGCATCTCAGAGAATCCTCTGCTCTCCAATGAGCAGGCTGCTGCATCTAAAGCTGCAGCCAATTACCCCGCGTTTCCTCCTGCTACACTTCCCACGACAGTTTAATAATGCAGCCTTACACATTTAAAGTGGCCCCATATGTTACGAGAATAACATTATGTGTTCCCTAACAAAGACGTGTCTTTTTACAGAGAGCGCATCTCAAAGGTTTCTCCAAAATCCTTGGATTCTATAAACCCAACTTTACAACTCTGTCTTAATGTCATTGTTGTATGTATATTATCGTTATAGTGCTTGAAGAGAGATTTCAGATAACTAAAAGGCTGGTCTGAAACATTTTCCCTAACTTCTGTAGGCCAGGAATGTGATTTTGAGTTAAAGAGAGAATCAAACAAAGAGCAAAATTTTAATTACGATGTAATGAACCATTACAGTTCTGAATACTTCTCCAGGCATAGCTTTGCTGCTGTATCTTATCTGTTAAGCGGTTTAACAAGCCTTGGTCGTCTTATTTTTAGCTGGCACGGAATATAACAACACTGAAAGACTGGGGCTGCAGGTGTATTTTCACTCTAGTAGCAAAGATACGTAACTTTTTAAGCAAAAAAATACTGTTTCAGAACTTTGTACTCTAATACTGCAAGAAGGTGGACAAAATAATTCCTTGTGGATTGTTAGTTTTTAACAAGAAAAACAGAATGATGTAAAATTGTATTGGATAACACAATAAAAGCTACAGAGTACTGAGTGGTTGCACTGATTAAAAATGAAACTTGCACATATTTTAGCTTTATATGCATTTTGATGTCAAACAGAAAAAAATAACAAAAATTTACTAGCTGTACATTTGCCGTATACACAGCTTTGACCCACCACTGACTTTTTTGCTTCTGTCTCTCATGATAAAGTCTGTCACACCTACCCACTGCACCAGCTTACCTTCAGCACCTGCTTCATCCATGCTTGCTTGTGCAGTGCAAAGTGTTTCTGACGGAAATCCTGTGATCAAGCTAACTTCCTCTCCTGCAAGCCTGCTCCCTCCTCCATTTCTGCCTTCTTACAGCTAAACAATTCTACTTGTGCAGCTTATCTGCATGCCTGTAATCCTAGCTAGCTTTTTATTGCTGCTGACTAACCCATTTCAAGCCTTTCTTTCTGCTTTCCTCTATTTGCTATCTCACAATTTTCTTTAAAGATAAAATTACCAAAATATTCTCATGATGCTTCCCCTTTCTACAAATCTCCAAGTGATAACAAACATCTTATCTAAATTTCCTCCGTAACTCCATCGCTTGCCCTATTGACCTCGTCCTATTTAATTTCCTGATCACCCTCACATTTGCTTTTCCATTTGTTCACATCTTCAGTCATTCGCTCTGCTCTGACCCCCCAGCACCCACAGAGACACACTTGTCTCTTTTACATAAAAAGTAGAAATTAAAAATCCTTCAGTAGAAGTGCTTCTCCTCACCTCCCTTTTAAAAGTCTTCCAACCACATCTCTTGTCTGGTTGTACCCTAAATCCACTTCAAAAATAGTTTTGCTTCCTCTAGTCATCTGAAAGTTTCTCAACAGATCTTAAACTGATCTCCTCTTTTGGTCAGTCACTTTTAGCACAGCTAATTATCCACCTATCTTAGCTTTTGCAATTATTCTTGCCGTTGCTGCTTCCCCAAATGCTGTTTCAGCTTGGCACATCAGTAGGTTCCCCTTGCGTTTCTTTCCCTCATTTGCGAGAGCACTGATGAGCTCTGATCTCAGGTCTCTCCTCCCTTTCCTTCTCTGACAGCCTCATACTACTGTCTCCTTTCAAACTTAAACTGTCTCCATTTAAAGTCTTGGTAATGACCGTGTACTAGACAAACGATCTGACTGAAAACCACCACTTTTTTACTGAGTTATTTTACAGCCAGCTGTGCAAAGGAGGGGGTGGAACCTCACTGCCAGGAATGTGAGGTTCAAGCTCAGATTGATCTAAACTGCTGTGGAGATGTAAATCAAGGTAGGGAGATGTAAATCTGTGATTTATTGACATGGCTGGGACTCTTGCACAGGTTCTCCTAATCTCCTTTATCACTGACATCCTTTTCTCTGGCCTCAACAAATAAATCATTCGTTTTCATTCAGAAAGCTTCTGCAAGACTTTTTTTTTCTTTGGTTCATCTGCTAGTTCTCCACATCTTTTCAAAGCAAGTCTTTTCTATCACACACAAAACTGTTAGTCTTCAATTGCAAGCCCATTCTTACATCGATCCAGTCCTACTTACCTTTTGTTCCACAAAGGATAGCTCCTACAATATGAGCCCGCCAAGGCAATTGAATTCTACTAATGCATTTTCAAATAAAGACCCATGTTTTTGTCCCATGTTGCTCAGGATGAGCTCATGTTGAACACCTCTAGAGGCTAGCATTGATTTACCATTTTCTATAAAGCTCCTCCCAGTTTGAATATAGGCATTGCGTAGAGATGCTGCATATAGATATTAGGTTTCCCCCCAGCCTTTCAGAGCACCACCTCTTCTCTCTCTTTCTTGTTGTTCTATGTGATGTGTAACATCATATTGCCTTGGGTGATTGAGACCACTAAGCTCTGGGATTAAGTACTCAGTGTGATACTATCCACAATGAATAAATGACTATAAGAAGAATCTAATAGCAATATTATTATTATATGCAAATGGCAAGAGACAAGCAGGTAAATAAGGTGCTTTTTTAAGTTATGTTGTTACTTACCTGTTGTTTAAGTTATGTTGTTACTTGCTTAAATGCATCTTCATCTTATTTCAGTGTAGCGTAAGGCATCCTTTTTGCAGTCTTATTCTGACCACTTACTTTCAACAATTATGTTAAAATCTACAGGGCTACTTGCATAGTTATTACTATTATTAAATCTGTTCATTTATATTGTGCATAAGAACTAACTTGCGGGTGCTATTTTGTGTATAGTAGGCCACCTGTGACCTGAATGAGATGCTTACCATCAACTTATACAAGATAGACACAGTCTTGGGAAAAGGGATAAATTACATCAGTATTTTCAGACCAGTTAATGTTTTTTTTGTTTGCTTGTTTCTTCCTCTGTAAGAGGGAAACTATACAAATCAATGCAATGGAAATAAAAAGGAAATAGGATAAAGAAGAAAGGAAGCAATGAAGATGGGAATGGCACAAAACTCCTATGAGCAGACAGCAAGGGCAGGGCTTGGAGTAAACAAGTTTAATAGAATGGCAAAATTAAGTCCAATTTCAAAAGTTCATACACAAGTAAAATTCAATTGAACTTCAGTCAACACCATTAATAACAACAGTAATTACAGGATTAACAAAATAGCAAACAGAATGCTAGTTTTTTTCTCAGCAGTAAATGTGTCATGTAAGGATTACCGCCCAACAAGCTGTGTGTCTATTTTTCATTGATTAACCACAGGCTTTGAGTGTGGAGTGAAAGGCAGGACTGAAACCCAGGTTCCAGATGAATTATTTTAAATAACCTGTGTCATGATGGGGCCTGGTGAGAAAAATATTACTCATTAACAGCTCATAGTATCATCTCTCTCAGTCTTCAGTGCGTAGATATGCAAAGAGTGGCTCTGTTAGTCATGCAAGCCTTCGGTTTCCAAACCAGATACACAACCATGTTGTTATCCTCTTGTTGGATATGGGACATAAAAAGCATCAAACATTAAAACGGGGCAACTGGGAATCACAGATAAGACTTGGCAGTTGGGAACTGCTACTTAGAATTGCCAAGCTGAGAGATTGAGATGGACCTAACCAGAAGAAAGGGGCTGCTGGAAAAGAGAACTGATTTAAAGAAGCACTGTTAAGCAGGAAAAGGATAATGTGCCAAAGTATCAGTGCAAGAGCTATGAAAGGAAAGATGAAACAAGTTCAGCAAAGTAAGAAAGAAAAGTGAAAAAGAGAAGGAAAGGGAAAAACATACGGAGAACGCCAAATGAAATGACAATCATGCGAGTCTTTAGCAAGGCTTGATGAAATACAAAGGGGATGTTCAGAGCAGAGGGAGATTAACTAATAAATTATATAATCAAAACCACTCAGGTTCTCTCCATCAGCTGAGCCTAACCTTACATGACAGAGTCACATAAAATGCTGCCCATTTCAGTTTACTCTTGCAAGCTGGTCTGTGAACTTGTAACTTCAGAACACGTGTCTGCATTCAGCAGCTGCATACACAGAAACCTGCAAAAAAGAAAGTGGCTAGTGAGGAAGGGAGGTAGCATTCACCGTGTCAGCCCCCACATTTAACTGAACCTGCAAATACCAGTCTGATCTTAGCTCCCGCCGTAGTGATTTGCGCAACTGCAGGATATTTTCCAATTGAAGCAAACTGACAGCACTGTGTAAATTAACACATGCAGTTGACACCGTGGCTTAGCTGATTCTAATCAGAAACCATACCTTTTTGGTATAAACTGATTACAATCTTAGCCAAGGCTGCCTAAAAGAACTCAACAGAAGTTCTCTTGCCGGATGTGGGGCAAGTTCTCTGAGATGGCATAAATCAGGATAAAGACCACCATATGTTTTTTTGTTGTTTCTAACATTTTATTTAAAGTTCAATGTAAGAAAAACAGTTTAAAAATATAGTCTTGTAACAATAAGCATCTTTATCAGATAACAGATACAACCTGTCCTACAGGCATTACAATCTTCAAGCATGCTGGTTAGGTACTCTTCATATTGTTGTAACTGGACCTGACCTCATATGACGTTCATTCACAAACTTTAGCCTTAACAGCTAGTTGTAGGGCTTGTCCGTAGCCTGCCCTACTCTGTCAACAGACTAGGTTGAGATAAACATCTCTAAAGATAAAATTCCGAGCTATTATAGCTTGGGCTGAAAGTGTAGCAGAATATTTACAAATTAATATCCTTCATGAATAGAGCACCTGGCTGACAAATCACACATCAGTTATTATACTATGCTCTTACATTCTTGAAATTACTCATGTTGATCACGTTTTTAGACTGCTTTAATATTTTTCAGTTTGTGGGCAGTAAACATTTGAGGAAAAAAGGATTTACAAAATCAAATAGCCATTATGTCCAACGATTTAAACTCTAGAAATTATATGCAAAAAACCCTGCAATTCCAGTAACAAATATGATGACAGTCTTGCTGCGCGTGTGCATGGGAACCCAAAGCAGCTTGGACCAGTTAAAATGGCTCTTGTGGCAAGCCACAGCACCATAACAAACGAGTGGCTTCAAATTCTTGACTGTAGCAGAGGGCTATTTTTCATATGATATTATAACACTAAGTATGATTTCCTTTTTTTTTTCTCCCCTCTCCTTTCCCTTAAGAGGTCTGGCTCATAGCCCGAGGCAGTGGGCTGTTTTTAACTTTAAAAAAGTGGATCGAGCCCTTAATCCAAACATACTCCGTTGATTTTATTTTGTGCTCATCTTTAGCGATCTGCTGCTTGTACAGCTACAAAGGTTATAAAATCACACATAGCATAGTCTATGCTAACTTTACTGAGTTGCTACTTTAGAAAACAAATCTTGTAGAGGATAAAAGATGCTCTAAAAGCAGTTTGCTGAAGGACAGCCTGGATCCTAGACTAGGCTGCCTAACAAAAAAATGCCTCGCTATATTGTTAGCTACGTGCATTTTTTCTGACTTGTAATAATGGGTGTTAGTACCCAAGTAGAGCCAGGGGAGATATTTGAGAGGGCAGAGCACCCTTATAGCACACGCATTCATTACTACAGAGAGTTAGGAAATAATCGTTACTTCTAGCCCTCAAGCAAAGGGCATAATTTTTCCTTTTTAAAGACGTGGCTGCAAGCTGTGCCTGTCTATCCCAACCCCGAGCTCTGCCCCTGTGACGAGAGCCGCCAGGACCCCACACCGCGCAGCAACCTGCGGCGGACCCGCACGGAGCGCTGCCCCCCTCACCCAGCCCCGCCTGGGCCAAAGCGCCGAGGCCTGGGCTGAGAGCTGAGAGCCCCGGTTGTGCCACATCACAGCCGAGAGCCCGGCCGGCAGCAGCGCAACCGGCCGAGGGGAAAACCCCGAGCGAGTCCCTGAGGCAGCGGGGAGGCGCCGGGCACCTCGCGGTCCCCTCGGGGGGAGCCGAGGCGCGAGGCCCCTCGCGCGCCTTCCCCCCTCAGCCCAGTGCCGCGGGCGGCCATTCGCCAACCGCTTCCCTCCCCGCCCGCCGCGCGCCGCCAAACCAATCAGAACCCGCAGCCTCCCGCGAGTGACGAGCCGCGGAGGCCAACGACGAGGCGCCTTGTTGCGATGTGCCCGGGGCTCCGGCGCTATAAAGGCGGCCACGCGTTGGGGCTGCGGGCCGGCGGGGACGTGTCGCGGGGGGAAGGAGGCGGCGGCGCGGAGCAGCGGAGCGCCGCGGGGAGGGGACGGCGGAGCACGGCGGGCGGCTCTCGGCGGGCTAGGGGGGATTTTAATCCGATTCCGGCCGGCCCGGATTTTATCGCGAGCGGGTTTTAAAGTGAGTACGGGCCTCTGGGGCGGGGGGGGAGGGGCGAGGACCGGATCAGACCGGCCCGGCCTGGCGGGGGGGGGGCAGGCCGTGGGGAGCCGCCCGCTGACCGCCCGTCCGCTCCGCCCGTCTCTTGCAGGCGCCTCTCGCCTCAGCGGCCGGGGCAGCATGTCCGAAGCGGAGCAGCAGTTGGCGGCCGCCGCCGGCGCCACCCAGAACGGGCACGAAGCGGCCGAGAGCGCCGGGGGGGAGCAGCAGCAGCAGCAGCAAGCCGACACCGGCGGGGCCCCGGCGGCGGCAGCGGCGGCAGCAGCAGCGGGCTCGGCGGCGGCGGCAGCAACGGCAGCGGCGGCGACCACAACGGCGGCGGCAGCCGGAGCGGCGGCGGGAACGGCGGGGGCGGCCGCCAGCCAGAACGGGGCCGAAGGCGACCAGATCAACGCCAGCAAGAACGAGGAGGACGCGGGGTAAGGAGGCGCCGGCAGGGCCCCGGGAGGCGGGCGGGAGCCGGGCCCGCTGCGGGGCTCGGCGGTGCCCGGCCGGGGGGATGGGGGGTTGAGGCCCCGGTGCGGAGCGCTGGGGCGAGCCGCGGCCCTGCAGCAGCACGAGCAGCGCTAGCAGCAGCAGCAGCACTCGCAGCAGCAGCAGCGCTTCCTTTGTTCTGGAGCTGCCTTTTGTTGGCGCCATGTGGTGGCTGGGGGAGGGGCGGGGAGCGCGCTGCTCGCCTGCTCCCGCTGGAAAATGGAAGGGGATTGAGCTCGGCTCGCCTCCCGGCCCGCGTTTTCCTCTCCTCCTCGGGCCTGTTTAAGGGAAGGAGAGGACGGGGGGAGTTGGTTTTTGGCGGAGGGGGGTGGGCTGCTTCCAACTTGCCGGGGGCCGCATGGATGAGCCTCGCCGTTGGTGTAAACACGAGCACGCTTTGTGTAACGCCTCCAAAAATAATAACTCGCGCTTGGGAGGTAGCCGTGGTAGTCTTAAGCATTTTTGGAGTGGGTGAGGGAAAAACGGCGTGGCCGAGGTGATGTGCGATACGTTTGGGGAAGGAAGAGCGGTTTTGGTGTACTACTTGGCAGCATTGTCAGAAAACTGCTCATTGCTTAGGAGCGATTTGTGGAGGAGTCTCGGTGGCTTTGTTGGATTTCAGCTTTAAGATTAATTTATTTACCTTTGTAGTTTGTCAGTTTCTTATTTTTATGAATATCCATGCTCGACTTGAAAACTGCAGCCTGTTTCCGAAGAGGGTCTTTGTGATCCTCTCTGTCCGTGTATTTCGTTGGAACTTCCTTTGTTGTCACTGGGCCTGATCAGGGGGTCAGCTCCCTGAGGCTAACAGCGAGCTGAAGCCACCATAGCATAATAGATTTAGGCTCTAAGGAAAGGAGTAAAACTTATACAAGTTTCCTGTTACCTAGGGCTGGATGTGCCTTTTCCACTGTTGAAAGATTAAGAACCACATCTACAATGTGTGTTTTCTTTATACATCTTTAGTGTTCTGCCCTCATGGTGGTTGTTAGTGTCTTGTCTTCTTTGTTGCGCAGGAGGTAACAAGTTTTCAACCCCAAATCGATGTGAACTAAAATTCCTAAGAAAAGCAGTTATTGTCAGGGATTGAACTATGTGAAAATTTAAACCTGCAGACTGGTCCAAGGCAGAGTTCAGGACACTGACACAGTTTTGTTAACAGCTGAAACGTGCTTTGATTTATCTGTGTTGATATGCTGAGGAGGGGGAAGAAAATAACTATACCTTAAAGAGCGCAATTTTCTGGTTTGTGTGGCCTCTGAAGGGGAAACTAAATACTAGGAAATTGGTCTTAATTTCAAAGGCTGTACACTGTGGTATTTATATACATGTAGGTGTTGATCATGATAACTTAAAAAAACCAAAGGATTGTAAATCACAAAGTGTAGTATCTATTCCTGTGGTAAAAGATGAGTTTAGCATGTGGCAATGTCTGCCTGTCTACCATAGCCCTGTCTGTTGGGCATAAAGCAGCTAAAGCTTCCTGAGGACAAAATGCTGTTGTCCTCACAAACTTTGAATTTCTGTGGATCCATTCTGTGTGTTTAATGGTTCCAGGGTATGCTATCGAAAAAGTCTGCAGATTATAGCAGTCCTGCATGGTCAGCTATTCTGATGTGCATGAAGCCATGAAGTTAACTTTTACCTGTTATTGAAAGGCTTTGTAAAATTTGTAGGGCTTTTTCTTTAGGGCCTATTTTTTAATGGCTGTGAGAAGCACACGGACTTTGCTTGGGTCTTCTGTACCATGCTGCACTTGAGAGAGCAGGGCTTGATCTGAAAAATGACTGCGCCTACGAAGGTTATGGTTCCATCCAGTTCAAGGCAAAGAACCTAGAAAACAGAGCACTTAAAGGTTTTTTAATCATGTTGCCTTTAGAGCATCAATGGATGCTGGCTTCAGCAAGTCACAGTTACACTTTAACACCAAAAACCGATTTTATGTAGTGGTAGTCTAGTTTCTAAAGTGCTGCTGGCTTCTAGTGCCAGATCTAGGTTGCCTGTAAACACAGCAATGACAACTTAAACTGCTTTAGTCTATAGTTAAGTAAAAAGGCTCAAATGCTTTCAAAAGCTTAGTTTGTTACCTTGGAAACTCTGAAAATAGAAAATACAGTCACATTATTAATGCTTTCATTGGAAGTGAGGTATTTGATAAGTACCTTATTGACAGATCTTAGTTTTGCTTGTTAGCTTCAGTTCTGCATTGGACTTCATTTGTTTCTAGTTCTTTGTGATGCTTTGGAGCTGTCCTGTGTGGGCAAGTGGGTAGAGAAGTGCTGTATTGTGGCCCTTCAGGAAAAGGAAGGCTAGTTGAGTGGTGTAGTACTGGTGAGGTAGAACTAGATTCAGTACCTAAACAGGAAGAAGTGCACAGCGTACTTGTTGAGGCAGGTCCAAAGTCCCATCTCCTGTAGGAGGCTGTTCTTAGGGGTTGTAGTTGTCCGGTTAAATTCTGGGGGCTGTTCTTGGGACTAACATTTTTACAGCCATTTGTCCAAATCATAAGAGGTCTTCAGTATTTTGCTTTTGATGCCCTTTTCTAGCCTGAGTGCTTTCAAAGCATGAGAAATGACCCCAGTTTCTTTCCAAAAACTGAACTGGCAGTAATTGGTAATCAATACTGCTTTGTTGCAAAAAGCAGAATCATGTTGGAGGAATGTAAGTCACTGGTAAGGAATACATTAGGCCACCTTTACTGTTTCTTATGGCATGTCATAAGGGTGCTCTGTGTAACTCCTTCAAAGAGGAGGGAAGACAAACCACGTTGTACACTCCTGTAGAATTAGGTTTTGACAAGATGCAGAAGTGTTTAATCTTAAGCACTTGGCCCTGTTTCTGACAATGCTGCTGAGTTGTGCACCAGTCTGTGCATCTTGCTGCATGTGCTTTTCTGTAGTACTTCCTGAGTCTAAATAGCTCTTCTCTTTGAAATTTCAGGAAAATGTTCGTTGGCGGCCTCAGTTGGGATACAAGCAAAAAAGACTTGAAAGATTACTTCACCAAGTTTGGTGAGGTAACCGACTGCACGATAAAGATGGACCCCAACACAGGAAGATCCAGAGGCTTTGGATTTATTCTCTTCAAAGAACCTGGCAGTGTTGAAAAGGTGAATTTAAGCTTCATTTTTTTTAAGATTCTTAACTTATAGGGAAACTTTTCAGCTTGAGCTAATCTTATCAAACTATGTTTCAGGTTCTGGAACAGAAAGAACACAGGCTAGATGGACGACTAATTGACCCCAAGAAGGCCATGGCAATGAAAAAGGATCCAGTGAAGAAAATCTTTGTTGGGGGACTTAACCCTGAAGCCACAGAAGAGAAAATCAGGGAATACTTTGGAGAGTTTGGAGAGGTGTGTAATGTTATCTTACTAAACAGTGGAACACAGCATAGTCTACAGTTGCTGTTTGACTAATAATTTGCAAGTTGCAAAATGTTAACTTTAGAAGTAATCAAGGCTTTTACAATTGATCCAGAGGTTACCCATCTTGAAAGCGAGGAAGGCACATGTTGCACTAGTTGCTTACATGGCTAATTAGAAAGTTTACCTGTAACAAACCATAATATTTATCTTAGAAGTGCCTTTTAAGATTTGTACAGTCAAAGCCTCTGGTTTGAAAGCTGATCTTCCTATAGGAAGATTCGTGCAACTTCGTTGCACAATATGCATAGATACAAAACTTACTTTCAGCCTTACTGTCCCCAATGCAATGTACTCAACTGTTCTGCTAAAATACAAGTCTAAAAACGGTATTTCATGTCTTCAGATTGAAGCAATTGAACTTCCAATGGATCCAAAGACCAACAAAAGGAGGGGGTTTGTGTTCATCACTTTCAAGGAAGAAGATCCAGTGAAGAAGGTTTTGGAGAAGAAATTCCATAACGTCAGTGGAAGCAAGGTAAAAACTTTGGATTTGTAAATTTTTGACTAAGTTCTTAAGCATAATACCACTACATCCTTACTCTGAAAATGATACTGTAGATTTCTGCTTTCAGAGTACCCAAAGTACAATAAGGCCAGCTTGCAATTTACCATAACTTTTTTGGTATATGTTCAGTCACAGAGCCTACAAAGGTTCTTTGCCAGTATTTGTGGCTTTAATGCTTGCTGTGTTGTAGGGGCTTTTATAGGCAAAGGATCTAATTGTGTTACTTAAACACACAGAAAAACTGGCTTGTTTATATATCAGTATGGTGATACAAGCCATTTGAGCAGACCAGTTCTCTTCTTTCTGCATGGAGTAACTGCATAAATGCAGGGCTTACTGGTACTGCTGCAGGAACCAGAGAGCAGATGTATGCTGACCCTCAAACCTGGCCTGCTGGTTGTGTGACCTGCTCTAACAGTGGTGTGAGATGCTCTGAGCAGCTGACAGTGCTCATCTGTGGCAGGAGCTAATGCAGCTTCAGGTGTTAAGCTAGTGAGAAGGACTGGAGGCAAAGGATGTTTGCTGGCTGGCAG
Organism: Anser brachyrhynchus; assembly: GCF_964034855.1. Classification (NCBI taxonomy): domain Eukaryota; kingdom Metazoa; phylum Chordata; class Aves; order Anseriformes; family Anatidae; genus Anser; species Anser brachyrhynchus. Next base: position 4,881,417 of record NC_137709.1, read on the forward strand.
GTGTCCCTCTTTGCTGTGTCCAGTGCCAACCATGTAGTAACTTCAAAGCCTGCCCTGTTGAATCTTTTACACTGCTTCATGCAGTCACTACTTGGGCTGCTCTTAGTTTAAGACTGGACTTAACACACAGTACAGGGTAAACTTTTGATAAGCACCTACCTGTTCATTGTTTGCCGGACAGTGTAGTAAGCAATAAAGTTTGTCAGGAGAGGGGAAGGGTCGTGTGTGCAAGGAGCAGAGAAATCATATTTGTGTATCTTGCAACTATGGCTTGTTTTGTCATAGTAATAATAAAAATAGCACGTTACCTTAAAGCAAGATCCTGTGTGAAGAACTCCAAGCTGGGTTTACTCAGGTACCATTGCAGGGAATAGTTCCTTTCCCAGGAGCAGGAGCTTTCATGTCTTACCATGCGCAGATTCAGGAAGTAGAAGCTGGCTGACAGCTTGAGCTGGAGCTTGGGAACCAGTCTTGGACATGGCAATTCTGGTTATTTTCACCTAATCTTATAATTCGATAGGTAATTTTAAGAGTTAAGTGTACTTTACAGCCCAACACGGACCCTGTCTGTAGGGTGTATGAAGGCTGCCAGGGGAACTCACTCTGGCTTATTTCTCAGCTTTCTTGGTAGCTCCTCAGTCAGTGCAGCTCAGGCGAAGCAGGCCAGCAGAGCACCTTAGCCTGAGAGGTCCTGCAGGATGCAGGGCAGCCTTGTGGCCCCTGCAGGAGCGGTAGTGGCTGTGCTCAGGTGACCTCCCCACCTCTTCTGTGGGGAAGCTGATGGTGGGGAACGGGCGGCATGAAGTACTCTGAAAGCAGTGGCCTGCTTTGAATTGCTGATAGTGGCTTACCTTTGCCCAGGCGGTGCCATAAATCAGATGCTCCTGGATATGCAGTTGTCTTGGTCGTGTGACAGGGAGCACAGCACATACATCTCCTTAGCCTCTAGGATAACCGCTGGCTTCCCTGGGTGGCTAGGTTTGGGCAATGCTGCTCTGAGACAATCTACACACTCCTCCTTGTTCTTCATTTTCAGTGCGAGATAAAGGTAGCACAGCCAAAAGAAGTATACCAGCAGCAGCAGTTCAGTAGTGGTGGAGGAAGAGGTAGCTATGGAGGAAGAGGCAGAGGTGGAAGAGGCGGTGGTAAGTACTACACGCACTGCTTTAGTATGGACACATTCAAAATAAGTTGTGTGTACTAAAATGGGATTTTGTGGATGGTTTTCCCTTCTATAGCTCAAAGTCAAAATTGGAATCAAGGTTATGGCAATTACTGGAACCAGGGTTATGGGAATCAAGGATACGGCTATCAGCAAGGTTATGGTGGCTATGGAGGCTATGATTATTCAGGATATGGGTATTATGGATATGGACCAGGCTATGATTACAGTAAGTAAAGAGAACTGTATTGGGTATAAGCAAGCGTAACTAATTAGCAGTTTAATGCATTTGTTGTCTTGTTCATAGGTCAAGGCAGTGCAAATTATGGGAAGACACCAAGGCGTGGTGGCCATCAGAATAACTACAAGCCATATTGATCAAACTTATTCAGGTATGCAGTGGCATGGTCTCTTTTGGAAAATGACTGCATAGGTTTTGTATACAATGCTGTAGATGGAGATTTCAGTTCTGTACCAAATTTAACTTTACAATAAATTTCTATGGCCTGTTAAATGTGCATCTTACTTGGAAGAGCTCCCTGCAAATGTTTTACATGTTTAATACTTACAGATAACTAGTTGTCTAGACAGTGTGGTGTGTAAATTTCAGCTTTGCTGAAGATATTAATTAATGATTTTATTAATAGGTTAAACTGAAACTGATTTTGAGGGTCTGCTTAAAGCTGCAGCTCTGCATCTAGGGACTGCCTCTTGGAGTTAACTATGGACTCTGCATTACTCCAGTTGTACAGAAAGAGATGCATCTTAGGGAACCAGTGTCACTTTCCACCTTTTTATTTTGTATTGTTTTTGTGTCATACATTTCCTGTAATGGAAGTGTTAATTTTACTGTACTTTTTGGTACCTTTTTGGAATCTAATGTATTGTAAGGTATTTTACATGTGTTCTGATTCACCATGACATGGATATTGAAGCTATCCTAGCTTTTGAAATAAAAAAGGCGTAATCTAGTGTCTTGTGCCATTCTTCAGCTCATGTATTAGTAAAACAGGTGTGTTGTTCCAGAACTTAGCTCATGGCAGTACTTTGGTAGATGGAGAGCTGGGCTTAATGCTTTTAATCTTGGAACTACAGGGCTGTATTGGTAGGTAGCTGTGTTTGCTTGCAGTTAAGTGGCAGCTATACTGCAGTCACTTCTGCCTGGAGGTTATGGAAGAGAACTTGGGTGGAATTCCCCAGCTGCTGGGGAGGCTGTGCTGTTGGCTCATGTTCTAGGCAAGCAGAGAGGCTCAGCATAACTAGTAATGCCTGCGTTGTAAGGCTCTGTGGGAGGAGCCAGAGGCATAGGTTTCAGGTAGGGCTTGGCAGTCTAGGCAGCTTTGCAGGAGGAGGCACAAGAGCTATGCAAGAAGCTAGCTGTACTTCCTTCGTGTTTCAGTGTCTTGAGTCTGAGAGATTCCTACAAGTTCTCAATAATATGTATACCTGTCATGAAAGACAGGCTAGATGGACATTAAATTATCAATGCAGAGTCTGAGTTTTGCAGTCTTACTGTGTACCCCAAAAAAACACAGTTCTTTAGAACTTCTACTGAAGCTGTGCTGTGGGAGGAAAAACAACAAAGCTGCTGCTAGTGATGCAGCCTTATTTCTAGACATAAATGACCGATTTGAGAGATGCTTTCCTTTGAGTAGTTTATCACTACTTCTACATAACTGATTTGCCTGTCTTGCTGCAGAGGAGTCACAATCTTAAATTTAAAAATAATCCAAATTGTAAGTGCTGCTGTGCAGAGTAAACTTCTAATCTTTGCTGCAGTAACTGGTTTGATATTACTTTTAAGGCTGATAATTTTTTATTGTATGGTTTGAACAAACAAACCAGAAGTGCAACCAAATCAAGTAACTAAGAAAAAAACAAATGTTAGTGATATGTTCACTTTCTCATAAGGCAAGCAGCTATTCCTGCAGGGACTGTAATATGCTGCTCCCTGCTGGTTGTCTCTGGAAACAAACTAAAGTCTGTAAGACTTTTGATGGGTTAAGGAGAAATCTTGAGTATAAAGAAAATTGAAGCAGATTTAAAATCATATAGTGGGCATGATAGCTCTGCTATTGGAGTATGTAACAATGCCCAGCTATAAAATCTAAAACTACAGACAATTAAATGAGTACAGTATTCAGAAGTATTACTCTTGAAGATGGAAAAATGAAGTGCTTTATTCTGTTCCATCCTTCTACTTCTCTTTTGGAAGGGTTAGCAGAATTTTTTCCTAGCAGATGGTTTGCCCTGTAGAGGGGGATTTGCGTAGTGTTGTGCCAGGACTTACTGCTGCAGTGTTTCTGGCTAGTGTGTTAGCAGTAGCTTGTCAGCTGGCTGTTACATTGGTGCTGTTTGGAAGTAGGTCCTCAAGTAATGCTTCCTTTACAGGTGATGTGGCCTTAAGCACAAACTGGGGATACTAGCACTTAAATGAAGCGCTGGCTTTCCCTTCTTTGCATGAAAAGGTTTTGATGCAAAGAATAGCTAACTGCCTGGTGAAAGCAAGGGCTTGTACACAAGGCTGTTCCTTATGGCTGTAACATACTGCTGATTTACTAATCCTGCTCAGATAGTTCTTGAGGACAAAGTATTTCCTAAGAACAGCCCTGGGAGCTGTGACCCTCAGCTGTCTGTTCCTCATGCATTTGGTGTTAAGAGTTTGGGGCTGAAGTTCTTGGCTTAATTTGCTCATTGAGACCTCTTGTTGAGTATGTACTAGGAGGACCTCATTAGCATGGAGCTGCCTGCTGAAACTGGTCAGAGGTGCCTGGCAAAGGCAGCTAGAATGGTGTTTCTATAGGTAGCTGTAGATAACAAAAATAACCAATTGACTCACCTTAGTTTTTAAACAGGCATAAACCTAAAAGAGCATGAGTTCTGAAAACATAGTTTATAAAGGAATATATTCCTAGTAGCTACTGTAAGCTGTTTTAGATTTTTTTGTTAAATAAAAGCTGATTCCACACAACTGCCACAGTTGAAACAAGCTCTTATAAAATTTATTTCTCCTAAAGCTTTTGCTTAATAGCAAGATAACAAAAAAATTAAAGGTTAACTTATCTGGTCTACGACATGCTAGGATGAAGATTAAACATGCATTTTCATGGTAGAATAATACTTCTTAGTAGTAGATCTTGAACAATGTTTGAAACCTGTGGGGGGAAAAATGTTTCCTTGTAAATGCATCATTAAAAGAAATTATTTCATTGCCTCATTTTCACTTACATTGTATGTAAGTGTAATACTGGTACTTAGTAAGAGGCTTTTTCCGTTCTTGGTTTCTTGTAGAAAAACACTTTTCTTGCTTAGTTTAGATTGTGGACAAGCACGCTAAGTTGTTAGGCTTCTAAGTTAAACTGGTACTGTGAGTAATCTTTCTGTTCTCAAGAATACATAGTACTAACAGCTGTATGTCTTTCCATTAATTTGCTAAATAAAATACTAACACATTTTTCTTGTGCCTGCTATGCTATTGCACTGAACTGCATCCATTTCCTTAGCATGTAGGGCCGTAGCAGTGTGACTCTGGTATGGTGCTTGAGACCAGCACTCATCACATAGATTACATTCATACCCAGGTACCTAGAGCTTCATTGGGTACTTGGTTAAAAACAAGTCTTTTGGTTGGAGTAGGCTCAGGAAGTGCCAGGTGTACCAAAGTGGTGTTAACAAAATGGTGTTACCAAGGTGTTAACTAAGTGTTCACTTCTCATGAGGGTGTGATAAAAGGAGTAGCAGCTGGATGTTCTCTAAGCAAACTATAGAAGGGCCACAACAGATACCAGGACCTGCAAGGTTTGAAAAGCTGAACAGGGTTTTGTCTTATGCCTACAAACCTCTGGGTATGGGGTAAAGTTGATGCTTAATTGTGATGCATCAGCCACAGACCTGAAATGATTCTGTGTAGTTAAAAAAAAAAATGCTCAAGAAAACCAAAGGCAGTATTTTAAACTCAAATGTTACATGAAATGGGAGCTAAGGCTGTAAAAGTACTGCTTATAGCTCTTCATGAAACTGTTGGCTTAAGTGGAGGATCCCCAGTGGTGGCATGTAGAGCATACAGTGCTGCAGCACATGTTCTTAAGGGCAGCTACGGAAGACTTGCTGAGAAGTGGTTATCCATCTGACTGTAACTGCACGCTGTATGAAGCTGAGCCAGCTTCTGCCTGGAGGCAAAAGGCACTGAGCAACTGTCATAAGAGCTGTGCTCGGGGTAGGCCTTTCTGAGATGTTGGACCTAGTTTGAAAACAAGTGAATACACAGTGTTTTCCAGAGGTGTCAGACTAACAGAAGGTAGCTGTGAATGCCAGATACATCCCAGTCAAGTCCATGCTTCCAGACTGCCAAAAATATCTGTAAACTAATTTCAAGTAAAAGCATGTCTGAGAAAACTTAGTCCTGATCTACTGCCAGTGGCAGTGCCTGTGAAGCTAACCTTAGAACCCTTAGCTTTTAAATAATAGTGTAAGGAGTGAATATAAATAAATACCTGCTTAGGTAGAACAAGTGGATGTTTTGTCCTGGTTCAGACGTTGCTCTTCCATATCTAGAGGGACAAAAAGCAAGAACTTAAACTCGTGGCTGAGACAAGTTTTTGTCTAACTTAGTTAACAATGAATGCACACAAGTTGTACAAAAAGCTGAGTGTCAAATGCATCAATATGATGGCTTTCAAGAATGAAGTTTAACTTTCACAATTCCCCTTGCTCAGATGAGTAAACACTAACCTGTGCCAGAGCAAAATGCTTTTAAAAGGTGGCATATGCATCTGTGGAGTAAACAGTTTTCTTGGGGAACTTTTAAAATGGAGTAATTTGGAAGTGAAGACTAAACTTTGAGTGACTGTTTTCCTAGGTGTTCAGTGCCTACACCACCTTGGCTTTGTTTCAGGACTTTTGGAAAGCAGGCTCAGCTGCTCAGTCCAACAGCAACCACTATAAGGCAGTTTTCTGGTCTGTAGTACCTGTTAGTAGCCTGTCAATTGTGTCCACAACGAGTTTTGCATCTTCCATATTGAAGCACATCGGGGGCTTGAATTTAAGTACATTTCTTCCTGGCCCATCTGTACTCAGTAGAATATATTCTTCCTTAAGCCTGGAAAGAGGAATAACAAATAATTACGTTCACCTTTGCATGTAGTTGTGAAAAACTCAAAAGCATTGATACGCTGGCTGCCCAGACAATGCTTGTCTGCACTGACTGGTGTCTTTTTCTTCCAGTTGGCTATACTTTAGCAACTGCAGAGTGCCAGGCTCCTTTTAAATGTTGTGCTTGCCTAGCACAGCGAGGAACCACATGGTTGTCCCACATACCTTGTTATTAGATACTCTGCTTCTGCTGTGGCTGGGGTCCTTTCTGCTTGATCTTTAATCAAGTCCACTCCAATGAATAAGCCAGAACCCCTTTGAAAGAAATAGAAATGGTCAATAAAGGGTGAATCTATGTAATAAGAAGGAACTGCAAGTGAACTAAAGGATCAAGAAGGGCTTTTGTGAGACCAAACTTTAATGGCACGGAAACTACAGGCTGGCTGTTGGCTAGTGATAGAAATGGTATTGCTGTTTTGCAGAAGTGTAGTATTACAGTACAGGCTAGTAATGTGCTACCCTTCTGAGCAGATACATGATGAATATATTTCTTATCCAACTTATGATTTTTCTTTGTACACTTAAATGTGCACTTAAAAGTTTAAACAGGAGAGTGAGCTATTTTAGCATGGAAATCCATAAAGCAATACTGGCCTAGAGTGGTCAAGTATATTGGACTGTTGCTTAGCTCAAGTTTGATTTAATCTAATACACAGTAGGTTCTTGATTTTTTGCTGAAAGCAAAGATATGATGAGTCTCTTAAAAACTGTATCAGTTTGGATTGAATTGTTCATGATAAACCAACAAAAAACAGCCAAAGCTGTAAATAAGGCACAGATACCTGACATCACCAATGATGAGATGCTTGGTTTTCAGCTCCTTGAATAGCTTCATCAAGAAGTTGCCTACTTCTGTGGCATGAGCCTGGAGGTGTTCTTTCTCTATCACATCTAAAACAGCTAATCCGATGGCACACGAAACAGGGTTTCCTCCAAACTGTATTCAGGAAAGGAACACACAGCAGGTGAAGGGGGAGGAAGATGCAATCTTGTCACTGAAGGTGCAGCCTCAGTGATAGAATGAGCATACTGATACATAGATATTTGATGGAGCCAGTAAATAAGTTATATACTAGAAAGATGTTATTAATATTAAACAGTAAATGGCATAGGGTAATGAAAATATATAAAAAAAAAGGTTGCATTAATATCTCATTCTACTAGTCGGGCTCATGTTAAAAAGGAGAGTTTGGTCAGCTTTTTACTTACTGTGTTAAAATACTCCACTCCTGTGGCTGCAAATGCTTCTGCAATTTGTTTTGTTGTTGCTACACAGGCAAGCGGGTGCCCATTTCCTATGGGTTTCCCCATAGTGACGATATCAGGTATAAAGTCTTCTCCCTGAAGCTGGAATGCCCAAAAGTGCTTGCCAACCCTGCCAAAGCCGACTTGAATTTCATCAGCAATAAATACACCGCCTGCCTTGCGCACATGCCTGTAACATATAACAGCTTTTATTATAGTCTAAGGGGAGCCTGAACATAATTACTGTTAGAACATGCAGAAAGCAGTGCTTTGCAAACTTCTTGGAAGCAAACTTGGGCAGGTCTAAAGTCTGTACCATGTGCTTAGAATGCAAGTTTTGCCTGGCACAGGCCTCTTTTTAATGTAAGTGTTCACCTTTTTCTATTTGTAAAGCTGTACGCTACAGGAGATGGATGAATTCCTCTATACAGGATACATTTTAAAATATAAAAGTGAAGATAATGAACAGCCACTTACTCTGCAACCTTCTGAAAATAGCCTGCTGGTGGAATGATTTGACCACCAACGCTTGGCAGGGATTCAGCAAAAAATGCAGCAATCTGAAACATATGTACCATGTAATGTTTGAACACACGATAGAGGAATTTGTGGAAATCAAGTTAACAGCAAGCTTAGCATTATTAGATGGTCACTGCATTATTATTACATGATTTTCTTTTCGATAAGTCCATATCACTTAGCTCAGTGCTGTCAAATGGCACTGACCATCACCTGCGCTCATTTCCAAGGCAAGACAAATGGTTAAGGAAACCACACTTACCTTTCTGCCTTTCTTATGTGCTTGCTCAATAATATTTTCCACTTCATTAGCATAGGCTGTTACTGAATCTTCATGGTCCTCTCTGTACAGTCCTCTGTAGGTGTCTGGAACAGGAGCCTAAGCAAAGGAACAGGGTATTCTATATTTAATATATCAAATTATTCTATATTTAGTATATCATAAGATTTAATTTACAAGTAGTCAGTAGCTATAGGTACATACCACATGGACCCATTCCTTTTGTCCTTCTAGATTTTGGAATTTATATGGGCTTATGTCAATCAGGGATGTCAGGTGTCCATGGTAAGCACTTAAAAACAATCAGGAGAACTAAGCAGTAATTTCCTCAGTATCAATAATTCTTTAGGATTAACATTACTGACAGCTAAAACAAAGTAGATGGGCTGTGTCACCTAGTGCAAATACAGTCATTTAGCTGAGACCTGCTCTGAGATCCCTGTCAGTTGGCTTACGGGTAGTTGGATTTTTTTTAAAGCATCTGAACATAAGGGATGCAGGGGGACAGTATTCCGTGTCGTTGGTCTCCTGGGGCCAGTGACTGGAATCACAACAGTCTAAGTCACAAGCAGTATTAAGAGAGTTGCGGGTGTGGACATGTCTGGCCTGCTTCTGAATATCCTCCAAGGATGGAGTTTTCAGTCTCTCTCCGGCCATCCTGTTCTAATATTTGACCACCCTCACGGTAGGAAGGTTTTTTCCCATGTCCCATCAGAATTCAGCTTATGGCCCTTGTCTCTTCCTGTCACCAGGAAGCTTCAGACCTGGCTTCACATTTTTGTGCCTTCCCAGGAGGTAGTTTTGGATCGCAGTAAGATCTGTTAGCTTCCTCCTAAGGCAGAACAAACCCAATTTTTCTAAACATTTAAGTCTACAGCTTCCTTACCCTGTGGCAGGCCACTGCTGGCCTTGCTTCAGTATGGCGATGTCTGCCCTGTGCTGGAGAAGCCCTCCCTGAACATTAACTACTTCAGAGGTGGTCTCACAACTACTGAGCAGGGAAACATTACTTCTCCCAACTTCCCAGCTGCAGCCTTCCTACTGCAACAGTAATGCTCTGACCCCAGCACAGAACTGTGCCTTGTACCCCGCAGTAAATAAAACATACTTACTGATCTAAAACTATAACATCTTCATGTTTTGTGTACTGCCGTGCCATTCTTAGAGCAAGATCATTAGCTTCAGATCTAAAATTGAAAAATTTGATAAATGTTTCATTGTGGATAGTTGAATTTTAAAATTCTGACCGCCCTTGCAGAGAACACACAACTAGATGTGAAGTATTGGCACACCCTTAGTAATCCATAGTGCTTTGCACTCGGTAGGTAGGTCTGCTCAACAGAGTAGAATCCATCTTAAAAAGCAGTATTACAGAAATGACTTTGGAAACAGTTCATTTTATTTTAAACTGTGAGTTGCTTGGGAATACAGGAACTCCCACAAGCCAAGATATATGCATCATTAGATTGAATTTTGATGATAGAAAAAAATTCAAGTTCAGAAAACAAGTCAGACCGGAAACTAATACAGTAAATCCTTACATTAATTATTTGTAGTCCAAGGCCTTATAAACAGAGTAAAACCCTTCTGAGATAAAACACTTGTTCAGTTACCTGATGGAGAGGCTTGGTGAATGTGAACGTTAGAGGCACAGCAGTTCTAAAAGTGACCAGTTTCTTCAAAACAAAAAATTCAAGCCACTTTTTAAAATACATATGTATTATAGTCATCCACTCCAGATCATGCAGTTGACTTTTGATAAGTGTTACGCTTGTGTGTATGTAACTAGTGTAAAAATGGTGTAAAGTCTGACACAGCTGACTTACCCAGAATTCAAGAAATAGAAGGTGCATAACTTTTCAGGTAGTGTTTCTGAGAGCCTCTTTGCATAATCAACCAAGTTGTCGTGAAGATAACGAGAATTTGTATTTAGCAATTGATTTTGCTCATGGGCTGCTTTTACAACATCAGGGTGACAATGTCCAACTGCAAGAGAGGGGAGAGGGGTTTTAGGGTTCTGCCGCGTTATGCACGGTGATCATTAACAAGCACATAACTGACTTCATGCTTACGTCCTGTAACAGTACAGAGCTGTTGTCACTGATGTTCGTATTTAAGCTGTGGGACGTTAATGGTATTATCAGCATAAGATAACATTGGTACACCTTGAAAGCCTTCATTAAAAACTCTTTTTCTTGGTTCAGAAAATTTTAAATTGCCTGTTATTTTATTTCATGGTTGGTAGTTGAATACTGAAAATAATATATAATGGAACAGTGTTCAATTTGCTATTTTGAATAGCTTAGTAGTTTGCATATATGCAGATAAACTTTACTATCAAGGAATCACATTATAGCCCTACTAGGATATTACTGGCAGCACTGACCGTTTTAAAACAATTTAAAGTACTGTAAGAAAAACAGCTGCTTCATAAAATGCAAATAATACACCTCACTGAGCAGTGGTCCCGTGATAGTCCCCTTAGTAACTTCTACAAGTACAGCAAACTATCAGTTGTAAGTTTTACAGTTAGATGCTTGACTTGCATTTTCAAGTACAAAGCTCTGTATGCTTTAAATAAGTACCTTTCTGTGAAAACAGAACGGCATGCAAGTCTGGAAAGCATCGTGTTCGTGCACACAGATTCAAATGTGACCAGTAATTGCCCAGGCTATAGGCTCAAGAAGGGCTGCTTCTGCTTGTTCGGTTAAATAACCTCTCACCCTAACACAAAGGAACAGAGGTAAAAAGCACTGATTGTTCCTTGTTCTGCTTAGGAAAATACGGTATCAAATAACAGGACTTGAACTTACCGTGAGCAACGTTGTTTATGCAGTCAAGGTATTGCCTTCCGTTCTCGTCATACATGTACTGGCCTTTGGCCTTCACAATCTTCACTGGATCATGAGAAAAAAACAGCTTGCAAGAAGAGCTGTGGTGGAGCATCAGAAAGCAAAATAAGCATTAGTGATATTCCCCAAGTCACAGTTTATTCCGCTAGTAATATTTTCAGTTCAGTTACTCAAGAGAAGGACGTTTCGCCAGTGCAGCAGCAGATGCTGTCATCTTACTTCTGGCCCCCCAGACAAAGCTGGGGATAGGAAGAGAACAGCCTTTGTGCTCTGACTCAGTAGTCAAATTTTGTTAGGCTTGTAGGGGAAAAAACACTGTAGAACAGAAACCCCTTCCCTAGGACTTCCCAAGCACAGCACACAGGAATTGCCTGTGAAGTTACATCTCATCTACACTGTCTGCCCTTCTTGTTCTTGAAACTTTGGTGCCTGTCTTACCTTATTACCATTTTTACTCTGTTCTTGTTTCTTGCTAAAGGTACTGATTGTCCAGATGGTATGGTGCAGGTGGTTCTTGAGTGATTTGATTTTATCTATAAGGCTGGGCCTGATTAAGTGAGCTTGTTTTGTTTCACTGATACGCATTTGACAATTAAAATTGAAATGCATCTACCCAAGTAGAGTCGCAGGGTTATAATTGGCACTGAAAGATAATGGCAACTGCTTCGTTTAGTAAAGATTGCTTAAACAAAAAGGGAAATAATTTGATGATAAATATATTTTTTAAAAATTTATCAAACAAATGAAAAAAGACAATGCTAAAATAAGAAAATAATTCAGTGTCCCTACAGGAATCCTGTACTTTCTGTGTGAACGGGTAGTAGGTTGATAAAACAAGTTCTTTTTTTTTTTTGTGAAGTTACCCTGACAGTTCAACATGTGCTAAAGAGGCATTTGGAGAGGCTGGGTCTTTGTTCCCAGTAACAGGGCAAATTGCCTACAAAAACACAAATGGTGTTCTTCAGGTTGGTGCAACTAGCACAATTCTCAATTCAAATACAAGTTCAGCATTTACACTTCCAGCCTGCCTCTTATTGTCACAAAACATTACTGATTAAGGCAGCCCTGATTATTGGATACGCAAGGGGTAATTCCTGTGGTCAAAACCAAATAGTTTTGCTGCTATGGCTGGTAGCTTTCTACAAAACTAAGAACGTAAAGTCATTTGAAAGAAAGCAAGTAACTCAGAGTCTGGAAGTGAGTCTTGTACTTACTAGAATTAAGTTGAGCAGATGTATGCTGATTCTCTCAGGTTTTTGGTGTCTAAGATTCCTGACCGATGAGCTTTTAAGGACGAGGTGCCGGGCCCCGGAGAGCCCCCTCTGGGCGCAGGGACGGGCACGGCGCTGCTCCAGCACCACCCCGAGCCTCCAGCACTTCCCTTGGTTAGAGCCAGGAGTGCTCTCGGCCAAACGGACAAGAACTGCTTTATAAGCAGTTCCAGGCGTGCTGTGTCAGACATGTTTTAAGGGAACTTTATGCTTTAGTTTTATAACCTCCTCTCTTCCTTGAGAAACAGTAATTACGGCTAATAACCCGAGCAAAACCCAGGCTTTGGAGGCTATCAGCACCGACTTTACCCCCTCGGTGTTGCTCGCTTAAACCTAAAGCACCGGTGAAGCACAAATCGTTGCCTGGCCAGCGAGCAGCCGGAGTATCTGAGCGTTTGGGGTCAGCCCAACTCGCCCGGCTGCAGCCGTGCGCAGGGACGAGCGCCCGGTGCCGCGAGCGCCCGGTGCCACGCTCACTGCCCCGCTCCCAGCCAGGGCGGAGCAGGCCCGGGCCCAGGCCCACGTCAGGCAGCCCCAAGCAGCCACGTCAGGCGGCCCGGGGAGCGCGCAGGGGGCCCGGGCGGGGAGCAGCAGCGCCTGCCCACCCGCAGCACTTACCCGATGAGCTGCTGCCGCAGGGCCAGGGTCTCGTGGCGGGAGCGCTGCGCCGGCCTCATGGCCGCTCTCCCCTCGTGAGGCCGCTCTCCTCGCCTCGCTGCCGGGGCGGTGCCGCTGCTGCTGCCCACGCAGGGCGGCCCCGGCCGGAAGGAGCCCGGCCCCGGCCGCTCCCCCTGCGGGCCATGGAGCCGGCAGCGCTGTGCTCGGGTGCCTGGTGGATCCGTCGGCAGCGTGCTGCTCCTTGCCACATCGTACTACAGCAGGGCATTGGGTGGGAGCAGCGCTGCTGTCACGGCACCGTAACTGAGCCTGCCGCGGGGGAGCGCAGCCCCTGGCCTCCCGCCCACTCCTGAACCCCAGCCAAAAGGTGCCGTTAGCTATCCGCTTTCACGAAGGGTAGGGAAGGAACTCACCAGCGCCTTCGGACTCTTCCACCTGCCAGGCTGCGCTCCTCTCTTGTGGTGGCTTCAACCAGGAGGTCCCGTAGCACGGCCAGGGGAGAGGCTGCCTCCGCCGGGATCCTGCAAGGCTGCTGTCAGCCCGTGTGGGGCCGGAGTGCAAACTGGTGCCAGTATACAGCACCCGAGCCCGTTTAGTTACCAGGCACCTCGCAGGCAATAAAATGTTTCTGAGGGCCCTTCAGGCGCCTTAGAGCTGTCATAGCACCCTTGCCTTTGAGTGGCTTGCACAGTGAGGAAGTTTTTTTACATTCCAAAATAATTTGGGGCTGTAGCGTAGTGTTCCAACTGAATTAACTGCATACTCTAAGCGAAAGTGAAAACAAACCCGTGTAGTGTTGTAGTCCTGCGCTCGGTCAGTGCCAGATGAGCAGTCCTGACTGACTGTGGAAGAGCCCATCCTAGGGTGTGCAGTGGGTTAGGATTAAAAAGGAAAACGATGGTCCTCTGTTCAATCTGGTTTGGAATTTCTTAAAAATACAAAGGTAAAGAACCAGAAGGGGTGTCCTGTCCTGGGATGGGTCCGGGCCTCTGCTACCGCAGGTGTTGTATCCCAGACTGCGTTCATGAACTTAGTTCTAAAAGATGCCAGATTTCATTTGCATTCGTTTTAAACTGAAGACATCTGCTAAGAGGACTCCAGAAAAAATGTAATTTTGATCAACTTGCTAAATGTAGCCACCAAACATTTCTAGTTGCAAGTATATATGATAAACATACGAGCAATTTAAGCTTTTTGTTATTACGGAGTATCCAGAACCGAATGGCTGTGCGCTTAAAATTAGGTTAAACTTAGGAAGTAAAACAGTTGTTGCATAGGTCAGTTTTTAAGTAACAAAAGACAGCAGAGGAAGTGTTAATAACGGCGTTAATCTTTATTTGAACTCTTGTCTGGTTAAGATACTTTGTAGCTATTTATAGTAACATCCTGAACATTTACAATTTTGAAGGTTTATTCTCGGTTACAAATGCAGAGTTCATCATACATATTCACACAACTGTCAAAGTAACCTGTACAGAGAGACCGTCTTTGAAAATCTAGTCTGTGCTTTTATTACAAAAAGCACAAGAAAATGTTTTTGGAGGTTTCAAGCTAATGTACTGTCCATTACAGCTTTAAACTAGAAATACACAATGCAGTACTAATTAATGCCATTTTAACACGTTAAAACAATGGATAAGGAATACTGTTATTGGTGCCTTCATTTTAAAAGCAGCTGTTCCCCAAAGAAGTGAGTAAATAGAACACTTTGTGGCACATACATGATTAAAAATTGCAAAATTTTGCAAATAGAGATGTTAAGTATTTTTTTTTGTATTTTTAATATCTCTATATGATTATACTTTTAAAGGTGATACATTTTACAGAGATGTAGTCAGCTTGGTATAAAATACCATGTAAGTACATTCAAACAAAACTACTTTTCACTGTTTCCTAACTGCACACACGTGCAAATAGCCTTAACTCTTCTGAACAGCTTCACTGAAGTGACGCACCCACTCGCCATAAATAAGGGGTATCTGTATAACATGGTAGAGGATTAAGCCTTATCAGCATAACTTCAAACAAATAAGGACAGATAAAGCACATACTGCATGTATTTTTTTCTAAGATGCATACAAATAAGTCAGATTTTCATTTAGATTTTAAATACCAGCAATTAAAGTTTCTCAAATTATGTGTTTCAGAAACAGTACCTAAATGCCAGGGTACTTGCCAGTTTGAAAAGACCTATGTGCCCAAAGGAACTTAATGCATTAGAGCTGATGACTTTCAGTTTTGACTGCTATTTTGTGCTGAACATTCATCACGTTGAGTAAAAAATGAACTCAAAATAGTAATGCAAGAAGCTGCTATGCTATGGAATTGTCTATAAAATGGTATTATTCCATCTACGAAACTACCCAGCAAATGCAGCAGGACTGCAACCCTCATTCTGGCTAATAGCAATTTACTCTCTCTTCCACCTGGTTTGGAAATTCGTTGAGTAATTCAGTGAGGTCCTAACTTTTTTATTTAATAGCAAAAAAGCAGATTTGATATGCACCTTCTTCAGAAAGTGACGTAAAATGCACTTCTAAAAGCTAAGCATACAATTCAGTGTTTAACAGTACAAGAAACCTAAGTGCACTTAGCATCATTTACACAGAAATGTATTGCAGGTACTTGGGACATCTCCACTTTAACGTTAACCGTTACCGTCCGCATTATATAAGAAGCCACCCACAGACATACAAGTTAGCTGACTGTTCCACGGAGCTGAGCAGCTATGAGGCAACTTGTACCAGAACTTCGCGAACAGGGATTGATTGTTGTCCTAAGACATAGGAAAACCGCAAATGCTAATGTATTTGTTATCCCACTCTGCTGTCAATAACGCCACTTCTTATGCATTGAAAATTCATGTTTCCCAGCCTCCCTGTGGTTTCCCCCCCCCGGCTCTCTAGGGCAGTATAGCGTCCGCCAGTCTATTAAGTCCTCCTCCCATTCATTTCGAAGTGTCAGGTTTTCAGCACTTACTTTAGCTGCAGATTACACAACAGTCAGACATCCCTTTTGTTGCACCATCTATCTAATGACAAAAGCATATGGGAAAGTTGCAGTGGTTCACTTAGGAACATGAAAACAACAAAAGGAATTGTTAAGTTTACAGATCCAGGCCGTGTACTCACTGCTTAGCTTCAGCGTGCAATAGGTGCCCCAGAACAGAGCTGCAAAAACTGTGCCACATTGCTGGCAGTTCACCGCAGTGCCACGAAAACACGGGCGACTCCAGTAACTGACAGCGAGACTTGACGGGAGGGGCATGCTCTTTTCTCCCTTATTTGCTAGACCTTTTTTTAAACCGTTGCAAACAGGTCCAAGAAATGCTCTTACATAAATGTTGTGCTGGAAGGTTGCCCAGGTCAGTATATGTTACACTGATTGTCTCGCAAAGCTAAAGTATCTTGGGCCTCTTGAAATCTATCAAAATACTTCATCTCTCGCTTTAAAATCTTCCTGGTTAAACAATGTGAAAGCCTGGCTGTGCTACTAACCTCATCAACAAATACCAGGCAAAACTTAGGGGCCTGAAACGAGGTCAAGTGGCACAGAGGTTTTGTTCCACCCTTGGCCACCTACTGAGGTCTGTGGGACCGGATCCGCTCCTACCCTGGTGACTTGGAACCAAACTCACTGAGTGGAGTTCAGACAGATCCGTAATTTGTCCAAGATAAGTGGTTTGCGAACACTTTAGTTTTACATTTCTATCATTTATTGTTAGTATTTTTGTAAAACAAATCTGTTGTATGTAAGGAAAATAACTCAAAGCCTCCACTCTAACATTTTAAGATGGAAACTTGGCTGGTAACCTACTTCTATTTGCATAACACCTTTAATTAATTATCTGGGCAACAATTGGATTAAAAAAAATAAGACATGAGAATATGATGGTATTTCCCAAGAAAGATTTGGAAAAAAATTAAAGTCTATGTGTATGCGCTTCTGTTCTACAATGATCTATTCAAACCTTAGAGCCACACAAAAGACGTGCCCATCCCGATGTATGCTGTCAATTAGGGGCACTGTTGTTGGGGGCAGAGGGGAGTGTTTTCCCCTCGTGGCACCACATTTGTTTCTTCATTTAAAAAAAGATGGCCTCTAGAGGGCAGCATTAAATCAGCATTCAATAATCCAAACACCACGACCCAGTATTACTTTGTAGTACGCAGAGAATTTACAGGCTAACAGGACACAGTTATCGACCAGGGGTGGCTGTGTACCATTACAGTAAATCTGGGAATTTCCAGCATTATAAGTATTTTAACTAAGGTGCCTGTTACACGTGGGTGAGATCTTTCATTCTGGCCCGAGAGTTCACAGTATTGATTAGAAAATCAAGTGCCACATGTACAAAAATTCACAGATTCATTCTGAGCTGTGGGCTGGGCAGACGGTAAGCACTGCAGCCCGGGGGCTCTGCAGGTACGGACTGCTTCAGCTGCGTGCTGACTGCAGTCAGGGCCACCAGCAGAAATGGGACGCTGAGCTGGGGAAAGGGAAGAAAACCAAACAAGAAAACAGGCTTTCCTGCACGAAAGCCGTGGTCATAAACAAACGCGCTTCCGGGACAACAGCTGTAACAATCTTAAAAACCTGGGGAATGAGCGGTGTCATTCCCTGCGGAATACACTCTGTCGTTACATAGGATGTCTTGAACTGCTGAAACCTCACGTGCATTTTACTGGTTGGCTTAAGAATTTCAAATACAAAGATAAAAAGCTCACAAATATTTTATCTTTTGGTTCCCTAAAAAAAAAAAAAACACACACATCAGAAAGTCTGGTATTACAAGAAAATTCGTATTTCAATACACAGGAGAAAAATCCATAGGGAAATAAATTCATTACCATGACATACATACAGCAAGCGTTAGAAGCAGCGTATAGGTGAAAGAAGACTCCCCGTGGAGAGTAAAACAAAGCATAGGGCAACAGCCTTGTTGTTTCTTTTAAACTAAAGTCCCAGCGCATTAAGGCTTTGAAATGGGTTCAGTTTGGAGTCAGCCCAGGTTTTATCTGCCACCCATTTCACAACCCAGAGAAATACTCCTGAACTAGCTGGCCAAGCCCGCAATTAGGTCAGCTGCACAGCTAATTAATCTCACCTGCCCCCATCCGCTCAGGCCAAGTCATCGGGCTCCCTCTGGCAAGGGGCCCCTGGAGCTGCCAGCACGCTTCGGGCACCAAAGCCACAGACACGGGGGATGTTTGGCTGCGGTCACCCCCCCCAAAATACATTCACAGCTGAACTCTGGCAGGTGGTCAGTAATTTAAATTTGATATAGAGCAAATCTTACGGAAAGCTGCTCGTCCTGTGCTTCCGGGCAGCAGAGACGTGGCTGTCTGAGCAGAATGGAAATCACTGTGCTTGTATAGTCAGTTAAACTGGGCCAATAAATTTTGTAAACTAGAAAACAAAGATAAACGTGAGTTGGCTGGGCTTTAGATTCCCCAAGACAAGTAACTCGAGTGTTTTAACCCAAGTGTTTGTTCACTGATTAATCCACAAAGCTAACACGTTAACTATTTCAGCGAGCGAGATAAATCAATTGCTCGGTCACAAAGTGACCTACATTTCACGAGCGTTAGCAGCCTCAATCATCTTTAGCATGTCAATCATCTTTATTGCTACTGACATCTAGTGGTAACATTTAGCTGCATTTCTGAATTCCCATAAAACAATCTTACATTCTCTCAAGCCAGAAAAAGAGAGAGAGGTTTCCTGAGGGAAAAATGCACT
This sequence comes from Anser brachyrhynchus, assembly GCF_964034855.1. Taxonomy (NCBI): domain Eukaryota; kingdom Metazoa; phylum Chordata; class Aves; order Anseriformes; family Anatidae; genus Anser; species Anser brachyrhynchus. The sequence continues at coordinate 4,900,257 of NC_137709.1, forward strand.
ATGCTGTGTGAGAGGCTGAGATAATTAGCGAGTTTTGACTGGGACTGCCAATGCTACCTAAAAGTAAAATTTATCTTGATGAGCTATTTGCAAATTCAAAGTATTAAAAAACCCACATAAACATTTTCATATGGAAGGAGAAAATAATCAACTGCTCTGGCATGAATTTGCTGAGCAAAGCACATCTTTTTTTAACTCTTCCCCATAAGATCATGACTGCTCTGAACCAATTTATCATTTAACAACCTACTCTTCTAAATCCGTGTGTGGAAGGCACGTGGAAGTCTGAACAGATTTCCTTAGACCGTACAAAGGAACAGTTGCTCTAGCACAGTTTCTGATTTGCGTTGTATGACACACAAGGGGGACAGCTCAAAACACACAGGCTACCCGCACCGATCACGGTGGAGGACCAGGGAGGACTCAAAACGCAGATCACAGCTGCCCCTCTCGCAATATTTGTGCCCAGGGAGCTGTGCCACGTCCGTTCCTGGAGCTCTGCTTTCTGCAGGTTTCAGCTGCCCGCCAGACCGGGCTTGTGACCAGCACCCCTCGAAGAGGTACTGGTTAGCTCCCCATAGCTGGTGACAGCGGGTGCCGCGTTCTGCAAGGCCTGTTGTGCCTGCCACCACTTGTAATGGAAGCGGAAGCAGCCGCCCAGAGCAGCTGCTTCACGCAGGCTACGGGTCTGTGCGAGGGCAGCAGAGCTGCGGCATCCCCAACACCCGGCTGTGCAAGTGCACGAAGGGATCTTCTCTGGGTGCTGGACAAGCCACGTTCAGCAGCATAAACCCCCCTGCAGAAGGCCTTTACCTGGGAATTGTCACAGATTACCTCTAAAACGTTTGGTAGCCAGGGTGGCAGGAGGATGATCGTAGCCTTCCTCCCGGACGGTCAAGGAGGCGCCACGAGTGGTCCAGAACGTGCCGTGGGGACGGGGAAGAAAAACCCCGGTTAAGAAGTTTAGGTGACGAAAAAAGAGCTCTCTCCGTTTTTACAAGGAAATGTCTTGGGTTCTGTGGCGCCAGAGGCTCTGTGTTGGGAGGGGGAAGGCTGCCATGCAGAGTGGTCAGAGCAGCGGGTAAAGCAATGTTTGGTATTCTGTATCGATGTTTTGCAGGCCTGGCAGTGGTCACAGTTGATGCCTACAAGCACTGGATATTCCACAAGTTGAAGACGGAATACTGACTTGTTTACCTGAAGATAATAGGACTTCGGGGTATTTCCTCAGAGAAAATATAAATTTTAATATAATTTCATAAGCTTTGGAGGTTAGCTTGTCTCGTAGCTTCAGTGATATCAAACTTCTTCAAGTAGGAGCTAGATAGAAAGCTGTTTAGTTTTTGCCAGCGTATGTAAAACAAGACTTTTCTATCTGCATTGTAGATTGTTTGTGGACACTTCCAGATTCTTGTGCTTTCTGCAGTCATTCTGGGGACTGAGCTCTCATTGATACCAATAGAGGTTCCACGAACAGGACATCTGCAGGATATCAAGCGTAGCAGCCCACAGCGTGGTTTGGAGTAGTTCACTGTTTTAGTTTGGAGATGACTGGGGGAGACGGGAAGAGCAACTGTACATTAAGGGAACAATTACAGATCTTCTTCCCACTGACATCAATGAGAGATTTGCCTTCAACCTTCCACAGAAGAATTAGCTTTAAATTGGGACAGAAAAGGGGTTTTTCAAAAGAATTAAAAGCCAGCGGGAGCTCGTTCAACTGCTCCGTGCGCCTTTAAAACCCCCCGCACCAAAAGTGATAGCTAACATCATGAAATGGAAGTAAATAAAATGCATTTTCATTGCTGTTTTGAGTTAAATAATTCTTGTTTCTTGATTTGTTAGATGATCTGAATTTACAGATTTAGTCTATACAGCACCAAGAATACGGTCAGTAACTGGTGAAGACGTGAAGTGTAGCCACAAAGCAAGCAACGCCTAGGTGTAGACCCTAAGCAGCAAACAAAGCTAGGTAACAGCAGTTTAATGCCTACAAACGTAAATCTTGTGTGTCCACATCTACCAAGCTGGCAGGTTCCCCTGGGGCCGATAACCGCATCCCGTCCCGTGAGTCCCCTCTGGCACCGCTGCCCTCAGAGATGCAGCGGAACAAGGATGTGACGGGGTTCAGATCTACGCAATACACCAAAAATGATTCCCTTCTGTTCTCTTAAATTCAAGGCCACGAAGAGCCCTTGTATCATCTGGTTTGATCACAGTCAGGCTCTTAATTTCACCTCAGACTCCTACACACAGGCTAGTGACTTGTATTGGGCTGAAGTATTTCCTCCAGAAACGATCTGTGAAATCACAAAGGCATTAAAGTGATGGGGATTCCATCACTGGGCTGGTTAGGATTAACCAGCCTCACCATTAAAAAGCCGTGGCCTATTTTATGTGATTTTACGTAGCTTCAGCTTCCAGCCATGGGATGAACTTGTTTCTATAAAGTATCTCCTCCCTCTAAAGGAATCCGATTGCCTCAATCTTCATTGTAAGCTGAACAGACTTGTCTGTAAGCCATTTTCTTCCCCCTGAAATATTTTTTATGGCTCTCTACTGCATAATCCTTGTTTTTTTTCCCCCAAATCTTTAAAAACATAGCTGGTAAAGATGTTGGCAATTTTTTAAAAAATTTCTGTCACTAAGGCAATATGCAGAGAAAAATCATAACCATCATTTTATTCATTACCTTGCTCTGCATGGGATGTGCCTGAGATAAGATAATTAAAAGAAAAAAACAGAAAAGGGGAATGAAAGGAGGGTGAGGAACGCGCAGAGCTACAGAGTTCACAATCAAACCATATAAACCCAAGAAAATCAAATGCAAATGAACCCTACAAACCAAGACAAATGCCCCAAACTCCGAGATTTGGGAAGCCCAGTAGCAACAGTCTGGGCTCTGTTGCTTAAGAAAAGACCTCAGCAGAGCCCTCCCTGTGGCGCAGCTCTGGGCTGGCAGTTTTAGCGTGTTGCTCTGTTGGAAATTTTGCGGTGGAGGTTTCCACGGTGGGATCTACAGTAACAAAGTGCTCGCACGTCTTCAGCCACAGGGCAGGACCCAGAGGCGTTCCCTCTTGAGATAAAAGCTTTCCTTGATAGGAACAGAGATCCGCAGGCAGCCCAGCTTGCTGCATTTTGCCAGGGGCTCGCTAGTTCCATCACAAGGGCAGGTAGCGACGAAGGGAGCTTGGCTTTGTTTCCTCTGCCAGTTTGAAGTCTTTTTGTTTGACCAGATGGCATACAGCAGCTGCTTCCATACCTAGGGCTGCGTCCTTTTTTTCTTTTTTGCTTTCAGCCAGCTTTTTTCACTCTTGTAGTGCGCACGTACAATGCAAATACAGAGTTGAGAGCCAGATTAGGGCAGGGACTCGTCCCTGCATCGTGCGGTAAGGCACACGAGGCAACACGCCGTCTCCGTGCTGTTAGTTCACGCAGCAGCGTTAGCAGTGAGCACTGCTCATTCCCAGCCAGGGTCATTGGTACCTTTATCACATCTCGGTGTTACCATGCGTATCTGACGGGTTTGGGAGCTTTACAGTATTTTCAAAGTCCATAAATGGCAGAATCCAGTATAAAAAAAGGTCAATATATTACTGTTGAAGGTTTTTTTTTTTCCTTTTTTTATACAAAAATTAAAAAGATCAAAATATATCACATTATTTACACACTGTGTTTCATGCTTAGAGATCACTGAAAAAGAACACAGACAAACATTTTGATCAAGAGAAACACTCCACTACTAATCTTCCTGTTAATGTAAGGGTTGATGGTCAGATTTCTCTGAACGTTAACAGTACATCCAAACAACTTACCACAAAATTAAAAGCTGTTATATGCTAAGAGCATGCTTACATTCTAACGGAGGGTTTGCAGCCAGTTAGTGACATGCCTGCTATTAACTGGTGTGTGTCCGCGTACCACATTTGAAACTGGGTTAGCAATCCCGCTCGGCTTCAGCGTCACAGCCTTGCTGGAGGACAAGCTTCCAGCACCCTCATGTAAGTCTGGCTCAGATGCTTGTCTGGGGGGAGACGTCTCTCCTCGTTCTCCCGGGCTGCCTTTGGCACTGCCACCCCTCCCGTACACCCCCTGGCTGCTCGAGGTGCATGAGCCGTCAGGAGTTACCTGACCCCGTGCACCCAGATGTGCTGGTCAGGCACTGCAGCAGCGCAGTCGTGATTTATAATTGCAGTGGCAGAAAAGCCTCAGTTTGGAAATAGACGTTTTGTAACTGTGACAAAAGGTAACCCCATCTCCAGTCTCAGCCAGGACGCAGTGCGGTACCCAGGCGCGTTTTGCAGGACCGTGGAGTTTTTGCCCGAGCGGCTCCAAAGCTGCTGGGGCCATAACAAAGGCCTCGTCTGAGCGAGCCTGACAGGACGCACTGTTACTGACAACATTTACGAGAACGATTTTTCAGGCTTAGCAAGTTTTTGGAGTGGTGTTCCTAGCACTTGCGCAGATACCAGCCTGCTGCTGTGGGGAACACGACATGAAATGAGGTCAAATCCTGCTCCCACAAGGCGTGACGCTGCCTGCCAGGTGCAGAGCCTGCTGCTAAAAGGAAACGCAGTCGTACAATCACCGTGCACCAAACCGGCTACCCAGGGCCTACTCAAGGATCTGTTATTATTATTATTACTGTACCTTATGCCAACATCCCGCTACTGGCAGTCCATCTGGTCCCTGCAAAATTGAATTTACAGACATAAATTTCTGCTGACAGTGATTTCAGTGTCAGACCCAGAAACCCAACGCTCAGTCCTCACAACAGCGATGAGAGGTTTAGCAGTAAGGTTAATTACCATGCAAAATGTACACACTGTACGTCCACAGAAATAGTTATGCAGTGTCACACACAACATGATGCTGAGTACACCCCAGGGTTAAAAAAATAAATAAAAATCCACACATTCTTTTCCTTTAAACAAAAGGGGAAATGTGAACAAATATAAAGATCTGGAACCTCATTTAATTAACTTTATAATCTGCTGTTTCTGTTTTTTGTGAACAGACCTATACATGGAAAGCACGATGTGGAAATGTATCTTCTGTTAATACACACTTTTCGGGTTGGGGGTGGTAGATTTTTTTGATGATAACCTGATTGTGTTAAATTCAATTCTGCAGTACTTAGTTTGTTTAAGAAATCTCGAGTTGCTGAACTGATTGAAATAGGATGAGTTGTGGACAATGCAAAGGGAGTGAAAATATTTGTCTTTTTCCGATGGAGATACAAGAAACATACAGAACTCAGCCTAAAGAGCTTGCTTACCAGGAGGAAAACACTGAAAAGGAAGGAGCCCCTTAGAAGAGGAGCGGAGGACTGTGTGTGACCGACTCCTTCAAGATACTTTTGAAGAAAACAGCTGACTTCAGCTGCCTTTTCTGATGCTGGATTTTTTAAGGCTCTTGGATCTCTGATTGCATCAATTTGTGCCTGTAGAGCTACAGAGAGCACCCAGGCACTGACCCCTCCCTCAGAACCATCTCCAAACTAAGCAGGGGCTGGAGGCCATGAGGACGTGTCTGCAGCAGAGAGAACTGCTAGTGCAAATAGAGGTCAAAATGCATTTTTACATTTTTTACTGTAAATGTCAGTCATCACATTTTTTGTATTCTGTATTGATTTTATATGTAAAATAGCCTATGCCCAATAAAACAGATGCAGTGAAGCAAGGTGACCCTCTGCAGCTGCTCACAGCGTGACAGGTCGGGTTATTTGCACGCACTTTCCTGTAGATTACAGACTTGGAAGCACACACAAATTTCTGCTGACACCAGTCAGTATTTTGGTCCATGATGATAAAAAGAGACAAAAAACGTGCAACACGTGCATTTATCAGAGTTGTTGGGGTGAAGGCTAATGGGGACAACACACAGAGCAGTTGTTGCCCCCAGGGAAGCCCCGGGCTGCTGTTAGAGCCCCCCCCAGCACACCGACCCTCACAGGGCCGATCGCTGCCCTGGGCCTTTTCTCCCTCCCACGCACTCCAAATACTCTTTTGGCCATCAGACTCCACACGTTTCTAGCACGTTTCACTCAAGTGATCCCAAAAGGACTTGTCGGCTCACAGAGCGCTTCCCAAGCCACGTGCGAGGCTCACGCTCGCGCTCTTGGACTAAAAGCAGTCGCCGAGAAGCCGGCAGCCCCCGGCCGCACCGAGGACGAAGCCGGCACGCGGGCAGCCCGCAGTACACGCGAGGTGGGACGCGTGCACATGCCACGTTAACCGGTCACTGCAGTCGCCTGCAGGAGAAGCCACCTTCTGCACCGGCAGCATAGGTGGGTCTCGTGTTCTCTGTAGTTCAGACGGGACGTGCTTAGTAAATATAACGTCTCCGGGGAGTAAATACGAAGAGCTGGAGCAGGCCTGCTGCTAATAATTGGTTTCTTAGACACATATGAAAGTAATTTAACTTTTTGAAAGAGAGACAGCTTACTGCCCTTTTGTTTCTCTGAAGACAACTGCAAATCATCTAGCATGCAGCATTTTCTATGGTTAAAAAAATGAAAATAAAACAATGACCTCTTTTAGCTAGTCATGCAGAACCCTCTGGATCAGAGAGCAGAGCGTGAACCTCCGCATAATCGGTGGACTTCAACCCGAGCTCTGCAGCACAGAGCTGACCCAGCAAACACCTTTTTGATGCCTCAAGTGCCAGTGAACTGCAGCCCTGCTCCGCAGGTTCGCAGCACCCATAGGGAGAGCCTTCAAAACCCAGCCGGGAGCCTGACGTGCAGGGCTGCAGAAGCACAGGCACGAGGAGAGCCAGGCTGGGCCGTAGGTAGAGAGAAATGAGAACCGAATTTCAGTACGTGCTACTGGGAAGGGTTGACACCCCTGGCGATGGCCATTGCCCTCGCTCTTTGAAGGCATTTTAACCGTGGGAAGAAGGCACAACGCATTGGGGTCCTTCGAGTGCCCAAGCAAAGCAGCGTGTTCAGCTCTGCTGCCTTGCGTCGCTTTCTCTCCCTGGAGGGTTCATTCCCCAGGACAGGGCTCAGCCACAGCGGGAGCACACACAAGCCATGCGAGAAAGGCAAAGAGCAGGTACCGTACCAACGGGCAGGGCACGCTCACCCCGGCCAGGCCTGGCAAGCCTGGCTCCCCTTGGCTGCCCGAAATGCTACGATCTCCCTGTTCGGAAACAGACAAAACTGCTCGTTGAGAACGACACCGGAGTTACTGAACAGACATCAGCGTGTGAGCAGAAAGGAAAGCACATTGTCAGAGCTTCGCGCATCCTTTTCTGATGACACAGCAAGTCAACAGAGGCGCTGTGCGGTGGGGAGCTCGCAGACACACACAGGCTCATCTGGGAAATATCTCCTGTACGCAGACCAGAGGTTCGCATTTGAACAGCACAGTGAAAAAGATGAGGGTTAAATCATCCGGCATGTTAAGAGAAGAAAGGTGATCCGTCAGAAACAAAATAATTGTGTTCACATTCAGTCTCCAAGCAAAATTAAGTACGTTGAGTGAGGGACATTGCTGCTGGTACAGGAGCTGCACGGCAGCTTCGATTGCCACGGCTGTGCTGCTGGGGTGAGGAGAACGCCACGCACTTAAGACAGGATTTTTTGTTCCGGAGCGTGTTTAAGCAGGTACCTGGCACTGCGAGTCAGCTGCAGCTGAGTTACATGTGAGTAGTTTCAGTTCGATAGTTGATACAAACTACTCTTTCATCCTGCAAAGCTCAAAGCATTTTAGGGGTTGGATCTCTCTGGTTTTAGTCATTAAATGAAGAGCAGTAATGAAAGGGAGGTAGATTGTACCAGGCCAAATAATCAGTGCAGATTTTATTCTGGGCCACATCAAAGGTTTGAGACATTGTGGAGCAATCCACCTTCCGCAGACCTGGAGGAAGGTTTCTGGAACGCCTTTTTGCCTGCATGCTGTGTGACGCTGGCCCAGGATGTGTCTGAGAAAGGACAGATCTGAGCCACGAGCTGCTATCTCACGCTGAGAAACACGGGAGGTCTCTGCTCCCAGAGGCACTTTTTGGCAGCCTCAGGAGCTCATACATCACATCTCTTTGGCAGTATTAAGATGCTATCAACACCAACCCGCTTCCCCACGCGGGAGAGCTAGAGCCAGCTTCATCCTTGCTCGGTGTGGGAGAGGACGGGATGAAGAGCCGACCTTGCTTTCGAATCGCCTCCCGTCCCGTGCCTCAAGTTACTCCCCAACTGCAAACGTACTCAAATCTAGGCAGGCAGCTTCACCAGGGCACGCTATCTCCTGAAGAGCATTACTGAAGCCCATTGTTCCCGACTACAATAAGAAGGTCTCTGCACAAAGATTATTTTTACTGCTGTGGCTTGTTCCCATCTGGCCAGTGAGGAGCCCTTACAGTGAGCAGTGAACTTCCAGCAGCGCAGATAAAACAAACCATTAAGGAAAGTGAGAAAACAATAACCATCTGCTCTGATTTACTGCGAAATAAAGATCTACCAAATCCTCCCTTGCTTTCCCTGGCTGCAAAGCCACAGCCACTCACAGTCCCTGCCACGCACACCAGGGATGAGCAGAATAAAAGACGTACCACGGGGCAGGGCTGATCCAGTCCGGGAGGGCCAGGTTCCCCCTTCTGCCCTTTGGCTCCTTTTCTCCCTGGGATTCCTCGCTCACCCTGTTGCAACAGGAAAACAGAATCAGGAACAGGAGGGGTGACTGGCAGGGAAAACACACCTCGGTTTCACTTGCACAGCAGCTGCGGAGTCCCAAGCCTCACGCAGAGTAGGGATGTCTGCACTGGTGCAACCTCAATTGAGCAATTAAATGAGTGAAAATCTTCAATTGAAGCTGGGTAGAAATATTTTAATAGATAATTTTATAACAAACTGAGCAAATGACCAGTTTCCACTAGAAACCAGGTTGGTAGCTGGCAGCGAGGGCTTCGGGGCAGCCCCTGCCAGCTCGGCTGGAGCACCAGCTCCCAGCTGCTGCCACCAGCCGGGCACCCTTTTAGTTGAGGATCCCTATTACAAAACCTCTAACTTAGATCCGGTTTCAAGGTCTATAAACCCAAACGAGCAATTCTTCACAACCCAGAGCTGTCAGGCAGCTCCGGCTCCTCCAGTGTTTGCAGGCTGCGGTGGGGGGACAGGCTTGCAGACAAATACTTCTGCCACAGAAAAGGCCCCATGGCAATAAACTAAGAAATGCTGCCGGGCTGGAGGGGACCCCAGGGTTGCAGGAGCTGCCACCATGGCCCCCTGAGAGGAGCAGCCAGTCCTTCCCCTGGACAGCTCATCCCCACAACCATCCTTACAGCCATAACCCACTCACCTTCTCCCCTCTTTCACTCTTCTCTCCTTTCTCTCCTCTGAGTCCTGGGAAACCCTATTACAACAATTTGTAGGTGGGAAAAGAAGCGGTTTGTAAGTTTGCTTTGTGCACATCCCAGCACCTCAGTTAAAAGAAGCAGCCCCCTGCAACCAACCTGCCCCCCCGTCGGCGAAGGATACAACACGTTTGTCCTGTCTGACTTTGGATCTCATCGATTTCTTGGGAAAGCTAGTGCTTTAACATACCCTAATAATACTTCATCCACAAGACATTTTTGTTTTCCTGAATCCAATACAAGTATTCTCGATGGGGAAGGGGAACTCCCGTAGCACCTCTAGTTCAGCAGAGATGTACCACGGTGTGGTGGGGTTACCGCTGTGCGGTGGAAGCCGCCGCCCAGCATCTGGTCTGAATTAAGCCTTTTTCCTACTGACATTGTTCCATGGACAAAGGGAAAGTAGCCCATACCACGTTAGCTATATATTTTTGCGAGAACGTCAAACAATTTCATGGCTTTTACATGCGTGTTGTTCACCTTTCTGCATATCACAATTAATGGTCTCCATACTCACATCTAGTCCTGGCTCCCCCGGCTTTCCCTGCAGTTGTAAAAACAAAAAGAAGACGTGCTGGAGCGAGCGCACAGAGCAGCCCCGCAGGTTCAGGATGGCACCCGTAACCCCTGGCCTTGCTGTGCCGGCAGGACCCACTGTGACAGGGGTTTTACAGCCCCTGTTTTAGGATTGCAACACAATTCCACCTCTCCCATCCCACAGCAGTGATTACCTTCTCTCCTTTGGTACCGGGTAAGCCGATGAGCCCGGGGGCACCAGGGAGACCCTTAAAAAAAGGGAAATAAAACCAGCATTAGGAAAGTTGCTGTAAGGTAGGTTTGTATTGACAGAAGTCAGATATGGGAAGACAACTCACAGCCGGTCCCGGGTCGCCGTGCTCCCCCTTGTCGCCGCTATCCCCCTTTTCTCCCTTGGCACCATCCAAGCCCTGCAGAAATGAAACACTGGCATCAGCCAAGCAACAACCAGGCCTCAGAAATGCCCTCAGGGGAGAAGTTGGTGCTAAAGGTCAGGAAAGCGCCCTAAGGCAGACCAGTGGAAGCATAAAAAAGCCACAGCACCAGCCCAAAATGCAGTTGAGACGAGGACAGCCAAGGACAAGGACATCTCCATCAGCTCACACCCTCGCTGCTGTTAATGTTTTCCTCTTGACCAAACCCTAAGAGAAGCAGTTGAAACTAAGGGTTTCAGCCTGTGGGTTTGGAAACCCAGACTTAAATGTGCTGCAGGCCATCAGGACTCCATAAAGGAAAGCATTTAATATCATAAACCTATTTGGAAGGAAAAATGGCTTATTTTCAAAAACACCAACTGCTGGACAACACAACCGAGGGATGTGTTGTCACAAACAGCGACAAAAAAAAATCAGTCCCCAGAGCTGACAGTCTTTTGTGATCCTGCAAATAATGCACTGGCAGCCTGGAAACAGTGGGTGACATTTAATTTATTGACTTACTTTAGGCCCCTGGATTCCTGGAGGACCCTGCAAGAAAGACAATGGTGCATTTGAAAAGCAGAATTTAAACACAAACCCCCAAAGTTCGCTTCCCAAACCATTTCTCACTAAAGTTACGGGCTGACAACGGCCAAATATTTCTTTTTCAAGACAGGTGGTAGTTTATTTGGTTCTCCTATGTCAGATTGGTGGGAAAAAACTGAAAAGGGCTGAATTGCATAACATGCAGCAATAAGACCCCGAAGAATCAGCTCTGGAGGATATCAGAGCTCTGGTACATCGGTTCAGGACTGTGAGAAAGCTGCGTGGCTGTGAAGCACAACCTTGCTAGAGGCTGACGTGCTCTCCTAAACCAGGTGCTTCTGTCTCTCCAAAGACAGCAGCCACGCTGTAGTTATTCCCTGATTTTTTATTTATTTTTTAATCCTTAAATTCACAGCAGCCCACTGCGGCTAAGCAAAGCACCCTCAGCCTCCTTTCACTAATTGCATGGGGTAAGGAAGCTGCAGCTCTGCTCTATCGCACACTCCGTGTCCCCGAGTCCTACCATGGGGCCAGGCAATCCGGGGGGTCCTGGCTCCGGGATGATCTGCACGAAGGAATTAAACAGCACGTTAACGGGGCTGGGCACGCGGTCGCAGAGAGAAGGCAGGCAGTTTGGGAAGGAAAAGCTCACATGGCCCAGGATCGCTGTAGCCTGCCCTCTGATTTAATAGAGGCAATCCAGATATCTGCTAATCAAAGAGATGCCTGTAGAATTTATGAATAAATGGATCTTAATAAGCACGAGAATCAGACCAGCCTCTGAAATTAGAGGCGTCAGCCACGGTACTCAGTGTATTTGTTAGCTGTGAAATGGATAAAGAGGCTATTTTCCACACAGAGACAAGGAAACAGCCTTTTTGATTAAAAAACACAGAAGAAAACTAGCATTCTCATGTCATTAATAAAAAACGATCAAAACCCACCAACTTTTAAGCAAAAGGCGTGAAAAAAGAACAGTGCAGAAGGCCTATAAAACGGCACAAAGCTCAGCATGCTTTGAGAGCAAAACATAACAATGGCATTCAGTATCTCAACCATCAAAGCAAATCTAAAGCAACTTTGCAGTGCCAAAAAAATTCCCTGATCTTGCTTAATAAATAAGCCCCATTTATAGGCATCTCGAAGCCCTCATGGAGAACAGCCGTTTTCTGCTCCTCTCCACCACACCGACGGACTGCCTGCCTGCCACCTTCACCTGCCCTTGTCCTGGAAGAGGCTTTGTGGTGCCAGTGTCTTACGTGGTTATTCTGCAAACACGGCGATCCAGTGTCTCCTTTGTCTCCTTTTGGCCCATCTGCTCCCTAAAAGATAAGAATTTGGCAGTGATGGTGTTGCATCTTCCAAAAACAAGAAGAGAAAAATGCATTTATCTTCCCCCAAACTCCATCCCTTGCTCAAGCAAAGCTCTGGTTCATTCCTGGGGAGCAGTGCTACCACCTCGTGCCCTCTGAAATCAGCCACTACAGCATCGTTACGTAGGAAAGCTCAGAGCTCTCGCATCCTCCAGCTCCGCTGTGGTGTGGACAAGCCACTGCTCAACTCAGCAAAACCCAGGCACACACCAAGCATTTGCAGAAATCAGTGCATTAAGGCAGCAAGTAGCAGACGTACCGGTGGACCCGATAAGCCCATTTCTCCCGTCTCTCCTTTCTGTCCCGCGATCCCTGTGCTGCCTTGGTCACCCTTAGCTCCTTTGGGACCCTAGAATTTTACAGAAAATAACAATTTGGAGAAAACTGTAAACATGGGTCTTCAAAACAGAAACAAGCAACCCATTTCTGCCTTTCTGCTGTTTTTCATACAGCACCAACTCATGAAAACACGCTTTAACATTAAAACTTGCATATACTGATTTTGCAGACACAGCAGAATTTCCCTTGGCCATAAGCAAGGAATGCAGCAGTTTAGGGTTTGGACGGTTTATGCTGGAATTTGAAACAGTGTCTCATGAACAGCTCACAGAATTAGCCCATTTAACTTGGCAGACGTGGACATGAGCAGCATCTGTGTGCTCAGGGCTGGAGGCATTTAATTCCTGGAGGTGCAGCTGGACACCGTGGGGCAGAGCGCCTGCTCCCGGGGCAGGCTGGGGTTGGCTTTCCACAGGGACGGCCACCATGGGCACGCAGTTAGCTTCTAACTCAGCTCCCAGTGCTCTCCCGCACCGTTTTGCCCGATCCAGCCGTGCCCACCTACCTTTTCGCCATCTAGCCCAGGTGGACCCGGCAGGCCCAGCTCCCCCTGAAGCAACACAAAGGAAGCAGAGCCAACAGTAAATTAAACCAGGAAATGATCCCAGGAAAGCATTTTGAAAGGACATGAGTTGGTCACTTGCATCAACTGCTGCGGTTATCAGTTGAGTGTCGCGAGGCTGAGGAGCCGCAGCGAGGGCCACAGGCAGGGTTTGGTGACACCAGCTTCACCAGCCCAGTGGGACCCGGGATTGGGTTGAGCAGCACCGAAATCCTGCCCCATCCCAACTGCTGACACGTGCTTTTCCACAGATCAAACTTTCTTTTAAGCTATAACTGACTATAGGCTATCGGCAATCAGTGGCAGTGCTCCAGGGACAAGGTGACAGGGCACAGGCCTGTCACGCAGCACGCCGCCATGAGGCAGGAGGGGGGCTCAGCAGGGCCTAAGGCACCCCCAGCCCCACCTCAGGCATCTTCCCCATTTCCTTCTGCTTCCCACATGGTGACAAGTCCCAGAGGGGCTGGGATTTCACCCCTCGGGCATAGGACTGGGAGCGGATCCCTTCCTCTGGCACCTGCCCCTGGAGGAGGCTAAGGATCAGAGAAGGGCAGGCCCAGCTTGGCTGCAGTGTGGAAACGTGCTTTTTCAGCCAGAGGAAGCACTGAGGAACATTTCCTTCACTGCACGCAGTCCCAAATCCCACAGCCACCATCTCCTGCCCTGTTTTTGGAGACCCACGTGCAGTGTGTGCCTCGTTACACGACAGCCGCTAACGAACACGCTCGGAGGCACAGCCTGCGCAGCAGAGGTCGGTCTAACCTTAGGGCCTGGAGCGCCTTGCGGGCCTGGTGGCCCCGGAGGACCCGGCGAACCCTGAAACAGCAAACAAAACAGGCGTGAGCACGACTGCATCGTCCTTAACATGGCACATGGTCACCTCGGTGCCGGAGCAGCTCTGGCAGGGGGTGACAGTGGCCGTCCCTGAGACACGGGGCTGTGCAAAGGCAGGCCTGAAGGCCCCCAGCCCTGAGGATGTTTGTGCAAAGGAAAACACACCCCGAGCCAGCCAGGGGTAACATGCAGCAGGCAAAATGCTTTGGGCTGTAGGTGTGCTCACAACTTTAGGTTTTTCAATTTTTATTTTACTTGTTTGCATTCTGCCCTCTCCAGCCAGCTGGGCTTGGAGGAGCACCATGCTGGAAACGGTGATAACTGGCTGGAGAGGTGCATTTAAACAGGGGAAAGGCAGCAGGAAAGTCTTGCAGCCCTGAGCACGTTGTTCTTCCTCTGCTCTGCTGGGTATGGAGAGCACGAAATGCCTTGGGATGAAGTATTTTGTGACTTCAAGTTACCTCAAATGGCAACCTCATGGCTTCTCAGCTGAAAAACAACCCTGCACCACACCCCCAAGAACCTTTTTTCCTTGACTACATATTCAAACGCTATTACACTTGATCACACTGCAAGTTGCATAAAGCAATCACTTTTCAAAGCTCTGTACCCAGGTACGGTAAGTGTGCAAACACTGGAAACAGGGAGCAAGCAGGAAAACTGCAACGGCAAAGTTAGCTGCGCTCTGTGGCGTGTCCCCAGCAATGTCCACATGCAGCACACGAAAGATCTCCAGCAGAGGGGATCTGCAGACATTTGGGGGAGCCTCTCCAAGGATTTCCATCCACAACCTCCACTCACAGAGCTACATGCCACGCTCCTGTCAGAGCAACCCATGCAGACATCTGGCAAATGGTAATTACCATCACTTTGTGTATCCCTGCAGCCTGTTATAAAACAATTAGGATGGTTCTCAAATGTGTCTGTAATTAAATATTTATTCTATTTGCCTTCTTTCATCCTAATGCGAGCAGCAGCGTGAGGCTTGGTGCTGCTTGCCTGTGGATGCAGGGGCAGGTTAGTGCCTAGGCACTGCTCCCCATCCTCCCATTGCCTTCAGAGAAAGCCAAATTGAGGTGATTTGCAGTAAAAACCACACGCAGGGTGGAATAAACTCTTCCCTCCTGGTTGGGTCTGTGTCAAGACCTCAGGAAGGAGAAGTAGCACAGGGACAGGCAGTGCTCAGCAGCCTTTCAGCCCCTTCCCTTCCCATTACCCTGCAGGAATCAGCACGCCCTGCTGCGGTGCTCACCTTGAGTGCGTCCAGGATCCGGCCATCATAGTCGATCACGACGGTGTCGCCCTGTTCCCCCTTCAGGCCAGGGGGACCCTGCAATGAGGGATGAACCCTGTTTAGTTTTTGCAACACCTGAGAAGCAGGCAGCATGACAGCAAGGACCCCAAACGTAGGTGCCTGGGGGATTATCACCTTACAGACACCAATTTAATCAGTTCTTAGACTGACAGCTGTAACTGTCATCCAACCGAGCTTCAACAGCCTATAAATGTATGTAACTGAGAAGTGCATCAACATTATTATTTGAGTACCCCTATTCACAGCTTCCATCTTCCAAAAAGTCACAGGATGGTCGCACTGATAAGAAAATGGGACTTTACTGTATTTTCCAGTGCCATCTTCAGTGGCAGTATTTGGTATCTACATAATGATTTGTTTAAATATGCACCATCTGTATTTTCTAACACAGAATCGATCCTTACATTATTCAACGTGTTAAGCAGAAACAGGAGGTGGGGAAGAGCTTGGGTTAAGGCAAATACACAACACAGAACAGAAAAAAAAATCCTGAACGTCCATACCCGTGGTCCGATGGAGCCAATTCCACCCTTCTCGCCAGGTTCACCCTGAAAATCAAAATCATATTTTTGATTCAGAGACACCAAGGAAAATATGGAATATTTATCTTAAAATTACTGTAACTGCATGAGATGCCAATATGTGTTTTAGATTAAAAAAGAAAAAAAAAAAGTACAACACCAACAAGGAACTGCTGCTCCCAGGAAAAAAAAAAAAAAGAAAGCACAACAAAGAAACTAAAACCAGATTTGACTTCAGAGCAAATATATTTTGTAAAACAACCTTAGTGTGAGCTAGCTGACAGTAGGAACACATCTCAAGGTGCAGGGAGCCGAGTGCCCCGTGGCTGCGATGTGCCGTGCCATCGCACAGCCCCGCTTTCTGCTTCCAGTGGGCCAAGCTCCGTCTCTTTCCGCTGCAGTTTCTGTTGCTTTAGGCTGAATTTTGTGTGTGGAAAGCTTCAGCTGACACATTTAAACCATTTCTGAGGGCAAGTTTAAGGAAAAAATCTGTGCCAATTTTTTTTTTTTGAAAGTTGGGAGGTTTTGTAAAGCTGAAATGCATTCAGGAAGGCACTGTTTGCCATACCCATGGAAATCTATACATTGGTCAAATTAAAGTCTTCAAAAAAGTAAAATATAAAAATCAAATGTATAAACACAAAGATTCTTCATAGGAAAAAATAATTTTGGTGGATCCTGGGGGGAACAAACAAGCACTGGTACTACATTTTTTAGAAAAAAATGGCTACGGGTCATCCAAGCCTGCATTTCTTCATCCTATATGGTCTCGTGCCTAACAAGGAGCCATGGCTCTTTGATACAGAAAGCACAACTGGGTATAGATCCGACTAAATAAGAAGCAGCTGGGGGGGGATAGTGGCTCATGAACGCTGTCCATGTTATATCATCACCACTTAACATATCAAGACTGTCTTAGTTCATTTCTTTGCAGCTACGGAGATAAGTAGAACAGTAAGGCACATAAGCACTCTCAACTTTGAAGCGATACCACAACAATCGATACACGAAGATCAAAATGCGATCAGAGATTTAGCTGTCTTGGGAAAGAGAGGCCACTCAATGGAAAACATTCAGGGAGATGAGTTTTAAAAACTCTCATATCCATGTCCAGCTTTCATTAAGCCGCCAGGAGAAGGTAAAATACTGCTCAAAACCCCCCTGGTTTGTTTCATTTTTGGCATTTTATGAGGCTTTTAGAAAGTAAAGGCTTATAACACCTACTCAGCTGAAATATGCTGCCTCAACAGCGCTGCGCCCAGCTTCCCCGATGGACTGGTATTTATTTACCTTGGGTCCTGGCGCGCCGTCCGTGCCATTCTCTCCCTTCGGACCTGTGCTTCCTTTTTCCCCCTGAAAGGAAGACAATTTAGGTGAATGGTATAGGGGTGGGGTGGAGAACAGATTTCTCCAGGTTGTAGCGTTCTTGCTTTGCGTTTACTTTTACGTGCATGAGTGAGCAAAGTTCTGCTTTTAGCCTAAAATGTGTCACGTTACCTATGTGCCAAAAGGGGGATTTTCAAGATAAAATGAAGCTTTCAGCCTTAGCAGTTTGGCTGCGGGTGGTACGTTGAGCTGCAAAGTTAGCCCCAAAACTGCAGTGTCAGGAGGCTCCTCCCAGCCCGAACACCCGCTCTGGGCCACCACCAGCAACGCTGTTTGAATTATTTCTGCAAGAGGAGGCTCTCCATGGCGATTCTCTGCAACAGCCAACAAGTTGCAAACTCAAGGCTTTCTGGGCTGAGCTACCAAGGCAGAGGGAGGGGTTATACATTTCTTTTTGAGCTTTTTATTCTTTTTCCACGTTCAGGCAGAATTGCACTTCTCAGCCTGCCCCAACCATGATGCTGTGCCAACAAGAAAACTGGAGAGCAAAAGATGCTGCCAAGCACGTACATTAGATAGACAACAAGCAGAAACCTACCTTAGAGCCCGTAAGTCCTGGTTCCCCTGGGATGCCATCATCACCCTGATGAGACAAAGCATATAAAGTGAAACACAAAGAGCTCGTACACATACCATCGGGATCCAACACTTCATTCAACCCCATCGAGCCTTGGGCAGACCTGAGACCCACTCGGGTTTGCAGGAGGCCATGGGAAGGCAGTAGCACAGAGCCTGGGAGGCCGCAATGCGGTCTTCTGCTCCCTCCCAGCTCTGCCCCTGCCTCCTCTGCTCCTCAGGATGAGGCTTGGCCATGGGGCACTGCGCTGTTTACAGTGGCCCTGGGGAAGGTGTTCTCACACCTTTAATAGGAGTCCAGTATTTAATCCATTTAGGGTTTGGGGGAGCCTCGTTGATCTCCTAAAGGCCTCCTGCAAGCTACCACCCATCCTCACAACTTCACTGCAAGCACCAGCATACTGGGAGGAGATTTTCTGGGTTTCATGTGTCATATTTCATTGTTTCCCTGAAATAAAACTGCCCCGTAGGTGCTCAAGAGATTAATTTTGCTGGACAGATATCAAAAACGTTAAGGAAATTCTGGTCTGCAAAACACATATGGCCATGTCTGTTTTGGGGCAAGGCAGAGAGAGGGAAGGGCTGGGCCCTGTCAGCACTTTGGTTTCTGCTGAAGGCAATGATTTATTCACTTCTCGATGGTGCCAACAGCAGAAAACGTGGACAGCTTGGCCACGTGCATCTCCTGCAGCGCTCAACACCCCAGCCACACAAAGCATCTATCCTTCAGAGCGTGGGAAATCCCTCTCCTGCCCATGAGTAGCGACCACACCGAGATTGTGTGCGGCCATGCCTCACCATGGGCCCTCCCAGGAAACTCAGCCACCACAGGGCCTTTTGGGAGGTAATGTCCTCCAAAAGCTTCTCAGTTGAGCTTGAATTATTTGAGTGAAAGGGTTCAGACCTACTGCTTTGTTTGGCATTTGCTATTTCATTCTTTGTCTATTGGGCAGATGTGATTGCAGCTTCTGGCCTGTTTGTCATAATGAAAGCCATGCTGAAGGCACAAGAGCATCTGTGCTTTGGGGTCATGGAGTCGTAGCTCTTTGTGGAGCACGTGCGAGAAACCCTAGGGAATGCCAGCACTGGGCCATTACAGGCAGCCGCGGCTACGGCTTCCCCTTTGGCCTCTGGAAGTGGTTTCCCCAAGCTAGCGCTGAACAAAGCAAAGAAAAATTACTGTTTTACCTTCTTCCCTTGCATGCCAGGCTCACCCTTCAACAGGAACAGAGAAAATAAAGACGATTAGGGAAATAACAGAATAAAAGACCAATCATACTGATACTCAAAGCTAATTGTGAAGTTAAAATACTTGGCTTGTGTCGATCTGTGTCATCCCTCCAAAACACAAGAAAGCACATTGCTACAGCATGCTGACTTCCAACCCCGCCCAGCTCCTTCCAGCCCCCCTCATTTCAAGATTTTAACACGGGCAGTGACTGCACTTTTTGTGTAGGTGACACGTTGATACAGACGTCTGCAGCTCCAAGGCAATGGCTAGCTCGATACCTCAGAAATTCTGTATCTGGTCAATATGGATGAGAGCAATTCCAGTGTGAAATACATATGTTCATTCCCTCCCCACCATGCTGAAATATTTCAAGAATTCTTGTTAAAATTAGACAGATAGCTTACTACCCACCTTTGGCCCTGGGGGTCCCCTGGCGCCCTGTTGAATGTAGAAGGGGTTGGTTATACTTATTTGACAATAGGGCGAGACAGGATAAAAACATTTCCAAGAGTATTTTAATCCCCATGAAAAAAATGACACAGATGCCGATTTCCCATCTTCCCTTATAAATACAGCTGTAAGTTCTTTGTGCTCCCAGCAGTAATAAATACTTTCTTACATGTGCACTCTATGTATAATTTTGGCGTCGATAAGCAATGGCACGTAACTGATTACTGCAGGGAGCTAAAGGCTGAGGCACAGCATGCAGGGTGAGGGGCACGTACACCGGGCTCGCCCCAGTGCTCTGGGCAGTGCAACGCTAACGCTTCTGGGCAATACTAACCATGAGGCCATCCTCTCCCGGGTCGCCTTTAAAACCCTGCAAAAAACCAAAAAAGATGACATCGAAACCATCACGCCTCATTCTCCAAAATGCCAAATTTTGGCATTCTCCAAATGCCAAAAAGGACGTTCAACAGCATTGCGTTTCAGCCTATTTCTTTATTATATGAATTGCCAGTGATCTGGAGATTCGCAATAGGTTTTCCGAAGGGAAGAGATCTCCTCTGGGCTCTCTGAGTTACAGCCAGCGGCCACAGACACACACTCCAGCTCCAACCCACTGCTCTGAAGCTGAAGATGGAAACCCCTCCTGCTGCCTCACCCCATGCCCCAAAGCTTCACGGTGTGAGCAGCCACCAGAGCTAGACAGCAGGTGGGATGGCAGCACCAGGGAAGGGGATGCCCCGTCACCATCCTCTCCCTCACTGGGGTGGGGACCACCCGGTATGTGCACGCTGCACATCTCTGGTCCTTACAGGGGGGCCTGGAGGTCCTCTTGGGCCATCCTTTCCTGTGTCACCAGGAGGCCCCCGGGCACCTGGGGGTCCTGGCGGACCAGGGGGGCCAGTGGCTCCTTCTCGACCTTGATCGCCCTGGAAGAAGTTCACACAGACATGGTGAGACGAAGTGGCGTGAACAAGCCCGGCAGCTTGACATTGGCGTGGGGTGCCCTCAACACATGCACTGCATCCCTGGGCCACAGGCACTCTCCTGGCCCCCACCATCCCGGGGGTTAAGCTGCCAATGCAGGAGGCTGGGAGCAAGCTCGCAGCTGCTTCGAGCCCTTGGTTCCTTAACCAGGATTTTGCTCAACGCCTTCTAACGAGGTTTTATCTCATTAAGCCCTTGCCCAGCGACCATCTGCATGGAGACCACCAATTCAACGTACCCAGAAATAACCCAAACCCAAGGACATGCTGGCACAGAGCATGCACACACATCCATAGCTTAGTGGACCACACCAAAAAAAAAAGCCACACACAAAAAAGCAGCACTTAGTATACTTTAAATACAGCCGTGGTCATACATTAACATCCAGCTTAGCTCACACCCTACTGGGATGCAAAGAAAAAAAGCAGCAGTCATCTCCTGGTGATTGCAGGGGCTTGCTACGTGCCGTGCGGGATGGGAGCACCACGAGGGGCTTCGCTGCCCGGTTATCGGCTCCCGACCCACCGCCGGCTGCCACAGCCCAGCCCCAGAGCTGGGGCCGGGCACATCCAACATGTGGCTACACAATGCAAATCCTCACGAAAAGGCCGTCTCGTAAATCTTTTAGCAACATCTGGATGGGTTACCACCGAGGCAGCAACAGGACTGCATTTAATATGTGGTCCGCCCTCAAATCAGGGACAAGTGTGGGATTTTCAGAAGTCCTTAAGTGACTTAACAGCACAAATCCCACCGCCTTTCAACAAGATCCATGCTCCTAAATCGCTTACATAATTTTTAAAAAATCCTATTGCAAATCCTGAAAACTGCATCCAATTATGTCAACTCAAAGAGTCTCCCACTGAATTTTGCCTAATTAAAAAGTCACATTTAGAATATGAGGATTTAGACAAGTACATTTTAATGCGTTTTATAATACCGGCATTGCTCTTTGTCCCATGAACATTCATGGGACTTGTTGCTTGATCCTCGCTTCCAACAAAGGGCCCAATGCTGAAAACCCACGGCTTTTACATCTCCTTGCTTTGCCAAAACTCCCCATAAGTCCTAACAGGGTTCACCGAGGGTGCTCCTAACAAGAACCTGAGTGTAGCTCGTGGCAGTGACAATGTGAAATAGCAAGAGTGCACGATCAGCCAGCAAGAAGGAACAAAAGCAGCTCAAAGAACCACAGCAAACCAGAGGGGGCAGATTCAATACGTGTACCTTGAGCACTCGCCGGCTAAAGACAAGCTGATCGTTAGCCAGAAATCCGTGATTGAGGCGGGGAAAAACCATCTAGCCCAGCGAAGTGGAAGGCAGAAGAGGAAAGAGCAAGAATTTAAGATGCAAGCACAGCAGAAAGAGTGAGTTTGATAGACCATAAAAATACATAACAATTTCTCTCTGGTAATTAATTGATATGCAAGGAGGAAGAGATCTAGGTAGACAACCCTGGTGGTTTTAACCTTCTGGATGCCCTGGAGGCTCAGCAGGCAGCAAGGAGGCACAGGGAAACAAATATCTTTTCATGATTTTACGGCACAATAGGACATTCAAGGCTGCTGGGGTACGGAGGATTCCCCACCGCAGGGATTTTCTGCAGAATGCAGAGCATTTTTCCAGTAATACCCACAGGGGATATATCCCAGCATTTCTCCTGAGACCAAATATTATATTTTTTTTCCAAGGCTAAAACAAATACTGATGTATTCCCCAGCCTGCGAAGCACAGATAAATCTCTCAGATTTATATGATGCAAAAACAATGTATTCAGACCATGTCAGTAGTCATTGCTATTGTCTTTTAGCCTTCCCACTTATCTATCAAGAGAGGAGCAGTAGGAGGATTCCTTTCTCAGGATGTTTCTTGCTTGCTCCCTTCCCTCCAACCATCCCCACGTGCATCCACAGAAGGACTTGCAAGAGGAAAGCCCAAGGGATGGAGCGAAGCCACCTGGGAGCAGAGAGCACGTCCTCCAGGAACATTTTGGAAGGTTTATAAGGAAAGGAACCCTTGTCCAAATTGCCAAGAGATTTGACCTTTTGGCTAGATGTTTAAAATAACAAACGCAATCAGGGGCTCAGCACCCTGTAGGCAAGCCCACCTCCTGCCCAGCCTCAGGACAGCTTTGCAGGTACACACGGGTACTCTGACCGCATCCGTACGTTTCTGCATTGACTGTCGTGGTGAACTCTGCAGGATGCTTTACTGGCTGAGCTCTCATCTGCAGCCTGAGCTCAGCAAGCACCTTTGCTTTTGTACAAAGAGAAAAAGCTACTTTTCCACTTTCCACCTGCAGCCTGACACCAGCCCCCAGCCGTACAGCCACTCCAGCCATGCGGCCATCCAGCGTTTAACCCTGCAGCAGCTCAGCATGGAGGCTGATGTTACTGGTATGTTACTGGTGGCCCTGGCCACCGAGTGGGAGAGCACCGCATGGGCTGCTGGAGACGAGAGCTTTTCTCTGCGGCCAGCAGCTGTGGAGGCACAGGGAACAAAAGCTGGAGAACCAACAGGCTCTGGCCACTTTGGCCACCAGGTCAAATGCAGAGCAGCTGAACTGTGAGCCAAGCCACTGTCACCCAAGCCACCACCAGCCCAGCTGCTACCTCCCAGCAGGAAAGTGCCCGAGATGTTTTTGGCAAAGCTCACGAGTCTTCCCTTAACTTTTTCTTAACCTGACCTCCTCCAGCAACTCCCACCATGGTGTCTCCTCTGCTGCCAGAAGACGTACCTGCGCTCCTTCAAAACATGCAAGGACAAGGACAAGTGAAAGCCCCTTTCCCCTCTCAAGAGACTGAATTTGATGCTGCTACCACACGCACTGCACATCCGCTAGCCCAGATGTGCAAACGTTCATCAGTCTCATCCTTTGTCTAAATACCTGAATTGTCGGTAAGAGCAGCATTAACCAAGTCAGGGTAATAAATCCAGAGTGGTCACCCCGAAGGCAGCTCAGAGAATGAGTCTGGATTATAAAAACTGACCTTTTAGAGGTGTAAGGATATGTTTAAGAGCAAAATACCAGCCTGAATAGAAGGGCACAGCGGTCCCAGCCTCAGCAGCATCCTTGCTTTGGTTCCCCCTTTCCTCCCCAGAGCAGAGAGGACATCTGCTCTTGGTTTCACCCATGGGCATTGTGCCAGCGTGTTGGGTACACTCACATGTTCACTTTCCACCCTGGTCAGCTGTGGCCGTGCAGCAGCCTCATAGGACCCTCTGCAAGCCCAGAAATGCACAGTACCTAAGACAGCCCAATGCCAACTGCTCCCTCAGGTCTCCCAGAATCACCCTCCAACATCTGCATGAGGCACACTCACGTGTGCAATAATTTTGGGTTTTGTCCCTGCTGGTGGCAGGTGTTAATTAGGGACAGAAACAGAAGCAGCCCAGACACCAATGCATTCAGCAGCTAATTCCTAATTGCCCTCATCTCCCTTCCATTGCCTGTGGTCCCTCCGAAAACATGCCAAGTGCTATTCGTTAATCTATCATTCCTAATGATAATATTAGTGTTCACTGACACACGCTATCCCGACTCCATCTCCCCTAGCCATGCACATTTAGGAGCGAGGCAGCACTGGATGTATTCACAGTTATTTATCTTCCCGTTGATTTGATGACTTGCTGTGACATCTTTCAAAATCAGCTAAACAAAGCTACCACCGAAACTTGAGGAAGAAGATAGATTAAATTAAGAAATAAAAAATAATCTGGGCCAGATGGTATTGAGAAGCTTCATATCCAATCCAACCCGGAATGTCTGGAGACATAAAGGAAGCTGTTTTCACAGCCAGGCGCTGTTTGTTAGACCTACTCGTTCGGGGCTCTGCCAGGCTTGTTTCTCCTCTTTTCCTCCCAAGTTGTTTGTGAGACTTTTTATTATTCTTGTGCAAAGAGGCATGAACACATAAAAAAAGTAAAACAAAAGTAAAACACAATCTGGACAAATGCAGATCAGGAGAAAAAAGCACATATTTTTATCGGTAGATTAAAAAGCAGGACAAACGTTACCTTGGGAGCCGACACCTGTATGTCTGCAGGTCCAGACCGAGCCTCTCCCCCGACACCTCCTGCAGCAGGGCTGGGAGCTGCGGGCAGGAGGTGGGCTCCCGAGTCACCCGGCAGCACGAACCGTGGGAGCTTTGAAGCCTGGCGAGCATCTCCTCCGGCACCATGCAAATCACCAGCCCTGCATGGTGCCCTCTCCCACAGAAGTTATCCACAGCTCCGGCCAAGGAGTAAAAACTCACGCCCTCGCGCAGCTGAATCACCTCTTAAAGCCTTTTCTGAGTACGTGGGTGGGCACTTGCAAGGCTGAGACCATACACCGAGACCCTCCGCAGCCAGGCGGGGAATAAATCTGTCCGAGGAATTTTAGGGGCTCTCAAAGCCCGAGGGTGACAGTTCCAGATGCACCCAAGGAGCTGCTTCAGAAAATGGAAAACTTCAAAAAGTCACTTAACAGCCTCTAGGGGAAAACGAGAAATGACTCTGAGGCATTTCTGGCCATTAACCACTGAGGTCCCGGCTGCATTTCTGCCAATGCCATTGAAAGCCACCAGCCAGCTCTTGGGTGCCTCCAGCTCCAGCAGAACCTGCGCACCAGAGCACCTCGGCATGCAGGGGACTAAATTATCTGAAGTTTCTTGCCTTTTAAGCATAGACCGGCAGTATCTAAGAAGTGATCACGTCCTACACCGCACAGGCCACCACTGCTCACTGAAATACACATTGGCATATGACCCCAGTGTTCAGCCTTCCCAGCGTCCAACAGATCCCCCAAACAATGAAACAAAAACAAAGCAAAACAGCCCACTGATGATCATTATTTGTTCTTCCCAAATCACAGCACGGGAAGGGGACGGATCGCTCTGCCTTCCTCAACAGGTCCCACGGCTGCTCAGCCTGGGCAAAGGCAGTCGTTCACCAGGGGCACGAGACACGTCCATCAGACAAGTCCCATCCTGGGGCTGGACAGGGTGGCCCTAATTCTCTCCTGTGCCTTGGGAGCCTGACTCAGGTCCAGTTTTGGTGTGATGATGGTGGCTGGGATTTATTCATCCACTTCCCACGTGCAGATTAAGATCTCCTTGCACACAGTGCACGAATTAACAGATCAGTTTCACGCCTCTGTTTGAGGCAATCGTACCATAGGAGGGACATGCTATTTGCTGAAGAGTTTGAGCGCTGGGGTTTTCCTCAGCATTCAGAGCATTTCTCCCCTGTGGGTTTCTGTGGGTACAGGAGCACTGGCTCAGCCTGAACCCCGCCACACCACCAGCATCGCCTCGGGACCCCCAGGGCTGTGTGCCAAAAGCTCCTGTCTCATCCCAGCGTGGGACACTCGGTGCTAACGCTGCCATCGCCAGCAGCAATGGTGTCACAGAGGGGGCTGCGGGACAGACGCATCCCGCACACACCTCGCAGGGACCCACTCTGCTGTGTTGGGTAAATCTCAGCTTCATGCGTCCCCATGAGAGCCATTTGCACAAAGCTCCGTTAATGTCTATGTTATAACAGTTTTCCCTCATCACCTAGTCACTTAAAAACCTTTATTTTCAAAGGCGGACAAGACGTTGTCTGCGTCTCACCGTGCTGTCAGCTGGAGAGGACAAACCTCCGTCCTGCACAGCGCTGTGCGGGCCCTGCCTTGGGACGCTGTTCTTACTGCAGCACGCTGGCACTCCAATGCCCACGGAAAAGGAGCACAGCTTCAAGAGAAGCATGGAGTTTGTCTCTGACACTGGAAGAGGGAATAAGGGGTAGGAAAGCCCAGTAACCTTGAAACCGATAAAGAGGTACCTGAAGATCTTCAACTCTTGTTTCCCCATGTTCACAGTTAGAAAAACCACCAAAGCAAAGAGCTCCGATGGCAAAGTAAAACATTTCCAGAACTGTTACCATGCCCCAGTTTGCAGGGACAAAGTAGCATGAAGCCTTGATGTGTGTGGTGACCAAGCCCAAGCACATTTTAGAGTAAAACAACATGCCGTGTCACTACTTACCCTTGGGCCGATGTCCCCTGCTTCACCCTGCACGTCAGGCAAAACAGCAAGGGTCAGCCATTAGAGTTCAAATTTCAAACGCAAAGGACCAAACGCAGGGGCAGCTGGACGAGGGAGCAGCACACAAGGGAAGTGGGAAGAGTCCTATTGCTTAACATATTCAAAACCAGGGAGGAGAAGGCTTCGAGACAACACAATAGGGAAAGATTCTGCCCTGGCAGGCGATGAAACAGATAATAAATCTGAAATAGCAGATTGTTTCCAACTCCAAGGCTCCCCTAGCAACTGCTTATGTCCTACATATGCAGGGACTAACATCACTTTCAGTACAGCGATGAGCTTCTCTGACTGCTCAAATTTCACGGGAGGATGTCGTGCAAACAGAGCGATGGAGCCCGCAGCCTTTCAGCTCCCTTGCTCTTGGAGGGAAAGCAAGAGGAGAGCTGTATGCCACTCCCCTACCCCTTGAGCAGTTAACCGCAAACCCTGCAGCTTGGACAAGCTTTAAGGCCATGTTTCTTCCTCCTAGATCTCTGCAGCTCCTTCTGCCCTCCCCTTCCTGGGGCTCTTCTGAAAGCAACCCAGGAACCTGCTGTCACGGCTCCGCGTCCCAACCAAACACAGCGGCGATGCCATGCCGGCATACTGGGGCAACCCGAACTCAGAGAATCGCAGGAGAATAAGGGCATACAGCTGGTTTCTGAACAACCACATGCTACTGCAGTCTTTACCTTTTCCCCTTTTGGTCCTGGAGGTCCCTGGAAAAACATAAGAAGGTGTGACAATTAAGGACCAGCAGAATCATCAATACACATGCCCTTAGCCCAACATCAAAACCAAGGAGACTGCAAGAATTCACCACCCTGAGCCATGTTACTATTACTCTAAGTCATACACTGCTTCATACGACCAGGGCACTGCTGGGAAGCAGCGAGGAGGCTGTGCCTGCTCGTGCCGGGACCAGGGACCAGAGGAGGACAGGGGCAGAGCAGGCAGTGTGACAGCCGCTTGCGAACACGTGATGCTGAAGAGATGCGAGACATTTCTTGAAGTATTAAATCACTTCTGGAAAAACACATGCTCAGCATATCATTACAACAATTATACATCTGTTTGAAATAAACAAGGAGGATAGGCTGCTTTCTTTGGCCTATTTGCTGAAGACATAAGTCATATTCCCTCCACACAGCTTTCTGTACGACAGGCAGACAGAGACACGCTGCAGTCCCAAAGAGAAGCCGCGGGGCCAGGCTTTGATGTGCCTGCTCTGCATCCTTCAGGCACAAAAACATCGAGTCTCGGTTCAGGCCAGCCCATGGTGCTCACCAAAGCAGGAGCAGTACAAGGCAGCATGGGAAGGAGGCAGGTCAGCAGCATCTGCAGCCCTGCACAGCATCCCTCCTGCTGGCAATTTGGCTCTGAGCAAGCCTGCTGGCCCCTTGCTCTCATGGAAGAGATCGCAAGCAGTCTGGTTTGAGTTTGGATGTTTGATAAGTTTGCTTTTACATTCAGATTCTCCCTGTTTCTCACCCAGGGGTCTTGCTTCTGGCCCAACGTGCACGACTTCAGCCATTTGCATCCTCGTTGGTGCAAGAGCACGGTGCTGAGGCTTGCATCACGGCCAGTACGGGGTTCTGCTAGTTCAAAGCCAAGCCGTGGGGGCAGTGGTGGGAGCTGCCCTTCCAGCCTCTCCCCTCCCTGCCAGTGCCTTTTTTCTACATTTTTCTTTTCATTCACATTTACCACCTTCAAGTATAGGATAAAAAAACAGGATAAAAAGCAACCTCTGCTATTACAAAACAACGTACAGCTATAACAAAATGCTCTCTAGCTGGCTAAAAATAAGTACCCGGAATAACTTTTCAATTGCAAAGACCGACTGACTTCTGCCCACTTTGGAAAAACAAACAAACAAAACAACAACAACAAAAAACAACACGATTAGTTGAGGACCAAAGCTTGAAAAGATTTCAAATGGTGCCCTCTAGTGAACGTGGAATAAAGTGGGACTGGGAAACAAAACACCAGAGGTAGCCACGAGCTCCCGCAGCAACGATCTGCCTGAAGCATTCAGCGCTGGCCAGCTTTCTGCCAACAAAAGTCAACAAGGCTGTTTCTGTGAAAGCAGCGAGAAAAGAAAGGAGCACCTGAGCTTCCAAAGGGCTTCTGAGCAACAAAAAAGTCAAGAAAACAGCTCAGGAAACGAAGCCCAGGACGCTCCAGAAAGCACTGCATCACACGGTGCCAGGGAAGCTCGCCCCTCACTTGAGTGCTGCCTGCCCGCGCTCCTGTGGGGCTGAATAAAGGCAGCGTGGAAATGATTCTTGCCGTGACACCTCTGTGTGCTGCCAGCAGCCCGTGGCCAACGTCACTGGTTTGCTTCTTCCAAGTAGCTAGGGCAGTCTGTTTCCCACACTCGGTGCGTGGCCCACGGGAGGACGAGCCACAGCCAAGAGGAGCCGTGAAGCTCGTCCCACCTCTGGCTCCAGCAGAGCACAGGAGATCTGTGGCCAAGCCTACTTCAGCCTGTCACCCCCAGCCACCAGCACTCAAAAAAGACTCAAACTTGCAGATTTCCAAATCTGCTCTTTGGACAAAAGACACTCAAACTTGCGGATTCCCAAATCCACTTTACCTTCAATAGTGGCATTACCCCCCCTGTGCAAAGGGACTGTGTTCCACCCCTGCTTGGGGTTTAAACTTGCACAAGTTTCAGACCACAGACTAATTTTTCTAAATGCAGTCTTTCCAATAAACAGTTATATGTATAGAAAATATTTAGATTTGGATTATATTTGAGAATCTGTCCAGCCATTGCAGAGCAGCACAAATAAAGACACGACACATTTGGCACTTGGTGCTACTTACTGGTTTGCCATCCAAGCCAAGGGGCCCCTGAAAAGGGAAGGAAAAGACAGCATTATAAAAAAATAAAATTAAAGACCAACAATATACAAACACAGCAATATCAGTCGTGCTCTGAAAGAGGCTCTAGATGCATACAGTACAATCTTTGGCTACGTTACTTGTATACCTAATCCTTCATGCACGCGGTCCAGCAAGAAGGTTGTCAGAAGCCGAGTAAGAGGCGACAATGTGCAGAGCACGAAGAGGCGTGAAAGGAAGCGACAGGGTTAGTGACAGGGACAGGGACGCTGCTCTGGCACAGCACTTGGGACTGCCTCAGGACTGTGAGGACTGAGAGTACACACACCTGGTTTGGTTAAAGCGAGGGGTGGCTGGGAGCAATTCGTAGCCGCCTCGGAGCTGAACTGGTTGGTTTCTGAACAGGACTTGCTAAAACCCTTCTGCGCTCCATGGGCAGCAGCTGTCGCCCCCAAACCACGCTGGTAAGTCTCTCTGAGGGGATGGGATGTCTCGCTGGAGGGGAAGGAAGGGTGCACCTATCCCACAGGCCGATACCTACGTGCTTTGCTCATCTGCAGCGACACGAGGCTGGAAACACGCCTGTATTTGTGGGGCCGAGCACTGAGCTACCCCAGCTCTCCCCCTGGTCTCCCTTTTTTAGGGTAGCTGCAGGAGCGCGCGGTAAATCCCCGCGGTAAGAGACTATTACCCCGTCGTTCCAGGCACGCGGTCCTCGATTAACACAAAGCTGCTGAATGTCTCGTGTCGTAGGAAGCCTTCTCATGAGAAAGGATGGATGTGGGGAGAGGAAGAGCAGGTGCTCTAATGCCCACGGACAAACAGAGGCAGCTACCCTGCCGCCAGCTGGGGCTGCGCAGAGCCAGGCGGGGATGAGGAGAAGCAGCACAAAAGCTGTGGTAGATCCTAGGAGAATGGCATTTCCCAATCCACTGCCTGCAGCCTAGGAACTTAAACCCATTCCTCATTTAAATCCAGAGAGGACTCAGCCCTGCAAATGTTTCCCAAAGAGATATGGACTGATGGCCGTGGGTCCGCACGGCACTGGGCCTCCTGCTTCCACCCCAAATTTCCAGCCCAGGCTGATGTGTGTGGCTAGGTGAGGACACGCTCGAGAGGGAGCCGAGGGGCTGTGCCAAATCTCTGGGCAGCACAGCCCGGCCTTCTGTCATCCCAAACACCAGCCCAGCGTCGCTGTCCTCTCTGCCTACCGTGAGCACGAGGGCTGTGCTTGTGAAAGGGAGCCTGGAGGTTAGCACATCCCACACCTGCACGCGCGTGGGCATCTTCACAGCTTGCTCTACAAACGTGCTGGGCTCACGTCTCCTCCCGCATGGAGGACTTGTCTTCTGTAAGTCTTAGGGGACTGTTTAGGGTGAACCTTCTTTTAATTTAGCTTAAATCTATGATGCTGAAATGGAGAAAAAAGAGAAAAAAAAAAAAGATGTTGGCAAGAGGACCCTAAGGGCTGCCTTAAAATAGCATCCTTCCAGCTCCCAGCTCCAGCCATCAGTAAGGAATAAATCAGTCTGCGGCAGCCGTGTGGCTGGGCTTGGGATATAAACCCTGGGATGTGCACAGCTCGATTGGGATAGAGGCAAAGCCAGAGGACCGAGAGGACGGGGGAGCTGGATGAAAGACATTCACCTGAAAATAACAGGGCTTCCTGTATGCACAACATTTCTGAATTTACCAAACGTAGATTATATTATTTACATGATGTGTGTTATTTCTTAAGAGGGACTACCAGTGAACAACTGCTACATAGCATTAATGAAAGTTACAGGTGAATGCAGTCATGTCCATCAACACAAAGGCTTTATGTGCAAATACACAGCTCAGCCAAACTACTCCTGCCCCAACAAACGCCCCTCCATACTTCACCTTACCACGTTTCTTTACATCATAACACTTGGGCAAGGCATCGGGTCCACCAAGTTTATTTCCCGAAACTAAGGCTGCTGGAGATGATTCACCTGAAACAGCCATTTGGTGATCTCCAGAGGAAAAAGCTGGGACCTGAGCAAGGAACCCCCAGGATGTCCAAGTTCTCCAAGAAGTAGAAGTCCCACGCATAAAAAAAAATATTAAAAAAATTACAATAGCAATTCATCAGCTTCTAGCTATTCTTGTATCAGTCCACAAAGGGACATCCAGAAGGAAAAACAATGGCCTATTCAAAGGATGTTTGTTTGAGGGAAAGCATTTAATGCTCGAGAGAAACAATATTCATGGGGCTTTCAAAGGGGCTCCGGGCCAGCTGCTCCGCTGAGCGGACAACGCTGGGACCCAGGCTCGGAAACCTTTGGTCAGCCTGGGCCGGGGACCCGACGGCCGTGCCCCACCACGGGGCTGCGGGAGCCAAGGCACCGCGTCGCAGAGCAGCCAGGAAAGTGCATGGGGAGGTGGGGGACAGCATCGCAAACCTGGGCTCGTTTAATGCAATTTTCAGGAGCAACCATGTGTCGAGACCATCGTCATCTCTTCCTTGAATTCTGCCGTTTTAATTGAACAGGAAGCCATCTTTAGTTCGTTTGATAACTAAGGAACAGCAAATGGGCAATTCCCTATTCCCCCCTCAAAAGCCACCTCTATGTAAGTTTTCATTCTAGAGGAACAAAAAGCAATTCCACTTAAACGACCAGCACAAAGCTTAAGGAGAAGGTGAGCTCTCCGTACACCCTGAGCGAGAGGAGGCATTGCAGCAGCTTCATGCTGGGATTTTTGCCCAGGGATAAGTTTCACTCGTGCCCTTGCCCATGCTCTACTACAAGCCTTTTGCTCCCATTTCAGCTTCAGAGGAAGGGGATGTGCTCCGTTACAATTAAAAAAAAAAAAGAAAAAGAAATAAGAGCCTAAAGAGCCTTTTTTTTTGGGTGTGTGCTCATTTCACAGCAAAAGCTCGGGAGGGTCAAGATGTAGCACCGAAATTTTTGCAGTGACAGGTGATTTCACCCAACGCTGAGTGCCTGAAGGCTTGGGAACAATTTTATGTTCACCAAAGAGGGAAGACGTGGAGCTTGCAAGCAGCTCTGATTCACGAGCAAAAGCTCTTGCAATAAGTAAACATTTCCCTGCTCCATCCCTCACCCTGCCCAGGGAAAGGCCGGGTGCCAGCCTGGCTGGCCAGCCCTCTGCCTTCCTCCTCCAGTGCCATCGCTGCTGCTGGTGGGGATGGACTCGCTCCAGCAACAGCACAGGAACGTTAGGAGGAAAACATCGAGCGAAAATGCAGCCAGAGATTAAGAGGACAATCCTTCTGAGTTGGGAAATCTTCTCTCGTGGTTATTTTTAATGTTTCCTGCTCTGCTAAAAATTAGCACAGGGGTCGGAAGGAACCCTGCAGTCAAATTTTAACAGATTCAAAGGGCTGCCTTCAATCTCTGTCTCTGTGGTTTCGAAAAATCGTAAAATCTTAAATTTGAAAAGGAGGAAAGTGTCAGAACAAAAGGACATGGCAATATTTTAGCATCGCCGCGAAGGGCCCGGGGTCGCTGGGCGTTGCGAATGCCGCGGCTTGCAGCACGGCACAGCCAGGGAGTGGGGACCGTCCCTTCCTATAGGCTGTGCCATAAATCCTATAGGCTGTGCCATAAATCCTATAGGCTGTGCCATAAATCTTCGTGAGAAGGATGGTGTCCACTGGCAACATGGTTCCTTGGCACATTTTTGCATTAGAAGAGAGCTCTGGCAAAGGCTGTGGATGAACACACCCATCCAGCCCCGGCTTTGCTGGCCAAAGAGAGCTTTGGTATTGCTTTGGTTTGTCCAGGACCAAGAAACCTTTGAGGTTATTGGGATAAATGGGGCAGATCTGGAGAGGTCACATCCCACCCCGCTCTGTGATGTCTGTGCTGTGGGTCACGGGTTTGTGCCGGCCATTACTCGGAGCAAAACCACACCAAACGTCACGAGGAAAGCAAAGAAAGCCAGCCAGGCTCCTCCAGCTTCACAACTGCAGGAAGAGAGGAGAAGAGGGACTGAGCAATGAGAAGAGGGACTGAGCAACGAAACCCGGGTCCTAACAGCACCTGAGAAGCGCTGGCACCAACTGCAGATGAACCGAGTACAAGAGAGGGGCGCTGCCGGATGTCACCTCGTCCCTCGCCCCTGTCACTGCTGCCTCTCCTCCTTCCCCAAAGCCTCAGCACAGGACCAAACCCACGTTTCTACTCCATCCGCCAGCACCACCACGAGAATCCTTTACCCTCCCAAACAACAGCATTTAAATGCATGCGCAGAGGTGGCTGACACCCTACCGACGGCATACGTGAAGAACTTACCTGGTGCACGCACCGACGGCAACGTCGCCGCAGGTGACAGCCGTGAGCCCAGGTCCCTCGGGGGCTTTTTGGGGTCCCCAGAAGAGGCCGGCCTGAGCCCAGGGCAGCGCCCCTGCTGCTGCCTGCCTGAGTCAGGCACTGAGACCCTTAAAGGCAGGGGGGCGTTCATGTTAATTATGGGGTGGGGGTGGTCTGACAGGGATGGGATCGCTGCCGGGGGAACTGCCCTGCACTTGTGTCTATGGACGTGTGCTCACACAGTAAGAGAGTATATATTACTGTACACAATATAACGTTTTACAGTACTATATTAGATATAGTATATATAAATTCTGTCAACGTGAACATGCTTATTAACAATCTTTGCTTAATAATTTACTCTGTTTGTTAATATGAAATAAAGCCACTTCGGTATAGTCCAATTGAAATTCTCCTTCAGTTCACAACTGCACGCAAACCTTAAAAACTACTTTTTTAGGAGGAGACCTGCTGCGCCATGAGGGATACAAGCTTGATAAGGGCCAGGCGTGTATTAACAAACCAACCCCTCAACATCTGTGCTCTATTCCAAAAAATAAAAAAAAAAATCTGTCCTCAGACTGCTGGGCAGCCTTCTCTCCGTTCTTTGATAGAAACAAAGCAGAAACAAGCAGTAATTTGCTAAAAACTTCACCCATAACGCAAACCAGACCGTGGGGCTCTACAAGAGAGCCACCACCTCGGAGGCTGGGCTGGGCCACGCGGGGCACCCGGTGGCCATGAGCCGCCCGCCGCACAGCCATCCTCTGCAAGGAGATCCCAGCGCCCTCACACAGGACACCGATGCTTGGGAGGGTTTCTGAAATGCCTCAGAAATAGAAAACAAGATAAAAACAAGCCCAGACACTATTCTGAGGGTGTTTTGGAGGCAGCCGGACCCTGTCCACCACTCAGCCCCTCCGCTGCATCAGCAGCGTAGGCTTCCTGGAGCACGACAGCTCCCAGCTCTCTTCCCAGATGCCAACAACGTTCATTGGGGGTTCGTTATGGAGATAAGGGACCTTTCCCCTTCAGTACCTTCCTCAGACACAAAACTAGCCTCCTTCCATCTGTTCACAGAACTCCCCCATTGTTTTGCTAGACATCTTCTCAAAGACGCCCAAGAAAAATGCCTGGGAGCAAAACTAACGCCGACCAGTCCAAAGGGGTGGAGAGAAACCGCTGCGCTGGGGCCGCTCGCTCCAATTTGCGAGTGAGCCTGCTCGGACCGAACACACGGCAAAGCCAGAGCAGAGCCAGGGCTCACCTCTCCTCCCGGCACACAGGGCACCGAGGAGCCACCGTGACCGAGCCCCTCGACTCAGGGCCAGCCCCTGCTCCCCACGCTCAGGCACGCCAGATCACCGCATTTGTGCTGAGCACCAGCTCGCGAGCAAGATCTCGCTCATCTGTGCATCACATGGCACCGGTTCTCTTCCAAAACAACAAAGTGCTTTTATGGAAGAAAGAGTCCCCTGACTTCCCCCAAATTTCTGAGGTTTAAATGAGTTCCATGTGTACCGTGCGACTGCTTCTCGCAAGCGCTTGGTGCCCAATTGGTTTTGGGGATATTTTGCATTTAATTTGCATTCAATGTCCAGCTAAGAGAGGAGACAGCCTCTGTGGTGGGAATGAAATTTTGACGTTGGGAAGCAATTGTTTTGGAGGAATACTGACATTTGAAGCAAACACTTCAGCCTCTTAACTCTCTTTGTATTCTTACCCTGCCAGTGCCATCCCAGCTCTCCAGCTGTACTGGGATTACTTCTCCCTTGTGGTTGATGAGCAAACTTCTTGGGTTTTCTCAGTTTTCTTCTGCCTACAAGCCAAACCTCGGTACCGGGTGGCTGTATCCAAACATACCAGAGACAGACACAGATGCACTCGTACCCAAAGTGGTGAACCAGAGAAAACAGTGCAGGAAGCCAGAAACCAAAGCCCTGCTTCCACACCAGGCACTCGGGTGGCAAAGGACGTCTTCCACCACCCATCCTTGCAGCCAGTTCCTCACCAAGCCTCCTCCTGCACCAACCAGGTGGGGCCCAGGCGGCCACCTCAAGTCATCCCCAAATTGCCACATGTGCTTAGTGTCAAAAATCCACCCGTGCAACTGGAGCAGAAAAATCCTCCTTGCAGATGTCATTGGTGCCTAGCGAGGTTCTCTCCTCTGCTTGACCAGAAGGTGCTGGAAGAGAAATGGGAAGCCCAGAAGATAACTAAATGCATCTACAATTCCTCTTCTGTGTGGGATATAAGGCAACTTTTTTTTTTTCTTTCCCCTGTGCAAGAGTTACCTCTAAATCAATAGAAAAATAAACAGCTGCCTTAAGAGCTGTTCTTTACAAAATCATTGTTGTCTCCACAGAAGAGAGCCAGTAAACAGACCTAACAGGAGAACACACTGGATGTGCTTTCCCTGCTTAAAGAATTTATCCCCGCTAGGCAAATAGTTATGTGAATTGGCCACAAAACTGATATTAAAATAAAATGAAAAAACTGAAACTAAAAAAGTTTGCCTTGTAAAATGAATGTTTGTTACTTCTGTCTTTTGGGATTCTACTGGGAGAAGTATCCTTGAAGTCTGAATATGTACGAATAAAGACACTCGCAAGAACAAACACAGGACTGAACCCTGTAATTAGGGGCAATAATTGTAGTTCAACAGTTACGACCTTGATGAAGGTCATAAGAAAACTAAGAAAACTGAGCTTCACAATGGCAACCATTTTGGAGATGGATACAAATTACATGATGCAGTTTTCGAAAATATCTAATGATGTCGGATATTATTTATTTTTTAGAATATGTGCATGCACAACAAACCAAAACACCCATGCAACATACAGGCACTCTGTGTCTGTACACGAGCTAGCACCCATGGTCTAGAAAGCGTCTGCCTATTGCAAAAGCCAAGGGAAGTCTGAGATCCACATGCTCTGCCCTACATAGCACGGTCTCCCGCTCCTGGCAGCCCTCCTGAAGGGTTAAGCTGCTGTTCCCAACACACCCAGCTAAACCCATCTCTTGGAGCTTTTTGGTAAACTCCAAGTGACCACAACAAGATGGAGAAACTCCCACGAAGAGCTGGCTTTGGCACGTGTTCCTCATTTCCTGCACATCAGCCTGCGTTCACAGCATATTTATGGGTCACGCAAACAGCTTACATGGACTTTCCCTTGCTGAATTATCTGTTAATTGAGGTTTTTAATTGCTTAGGGAAGAAACCCCAAAACTCATTTGATTGAAGCCCAGGAATGGAGATGCCAACAAAGCCAGGGCCGTGCTGCTCTGCTGTGCTGGGGTCTTGCAAGTGGAGGAACCAGCTTCCCTCCTGCATGTGCTCCCCCAACTCCTTCTCTCAGACATCAGCTCAGAAATAACATTTGGCTTCACTTTTTGTCTTGAAAATTAATTAAAACCAGAGTTTATCATCCTTACAAGTTCATTTCCAGCTCTAAGCACAACAGCTGAGCGTTTAGCTCACTGCACAGAGCTCCCAAAATAGTTTCTGAAGATGCTGAGCTGCTTAGCCCCACCAGCTCCTTAGCTCCTTAGCCTGAGGTAGACCATAAATATGTGAGAATACCCCGTGCAAGAATATTTCAGTTGTGACTGAGCAATTATTCCTTGCAAGGTGCACCAGTGCAAAGTGTGTTGTTTTCAGAGACCGTCCAGCACAGTGCCAGCACGCAACGAGGGTTCAAAGGGCCCCTATCACAAAGCACATCGTTAAAAAACAGAAAACGAGATGCTCTCCTTTACCAGAACTCCACTGACTCATCATGGTGTAGTTACTGGTCATTAGAAAAGGATGTTGTTACTCAATACTGAATTATTTTGAGTAAGAAGCTGCCTTACTTCTAAGCACGCAGAACTTGAGGCGTTTTCCTTCCCTGCCTCCCTGAAGAGCTCCCACCTTTGCAAGAGATGGGCAGAACAACGCTGAGGCTCTTTCAGGCAACACAAATGATTTCCAAAATTCAAAGGCAAACATACGCTAGATGAACCAAATGAATAACACTCTGCTCAACTAAAAATAGATGATATTATTCCAAGGAAAACGTATAAAGTAGGAGACAACTCTGTTTCGTATCACAATTTTTCTGCAAAGCCTATTCCCAGCTCTGCTTTTTATTAATGAAGACATGCACATGAAGTAATTCGCCTCATTAATCAACTTCGTTCCTTTGGTTTCTTCCCACTTGAAGTGACAACTCTCCACTCGGGATGTCACGTTTGGATGCCGGAGTGGAGACTGACTTTGGGAGAGATGAGTTAGAGGCAGATGAAACTCTTCAGAGACTTGGGCTCCAGAAGGCCTCTCTGGTGGATGGGAAGAGGGAAGGAAACGGTTTCTGGTGAGCAGCAAATGCAACAGCTCACTAGGGAAGAGGAGAAACACTGTGCAGGAGGACAGCTGAGTAGTTTGAAGGCAAGGAGAAAACCATCCCCACGTGGGGCAGGGGAACGGGACGAGGGCAGGCAGCTAAAGGCACCACCCAGCCACTGCGTCTTCCCTCCATGGATTATTTAGTTCCAGCAAGCGGCTACATAATGGGAAGATCCGCCTGCACCGAAAGGTCAGCTGGAAAGCCTCCTTCCAGTACAGCTCTTCCATCTGGTCCTCATTTTTCTGTTTTCCATCCTCCCCAGATGCGGCTGTCCGCGCCGCTAACGTAAGCAGCCGAGAGCACCCCTGCGCCAGCCCTCTGCAAAGCCAGCCCCTCTGCTCCTCCGCAGCTCTGAGGAGCAGTGTCCCCATCGCGCCGAGCACGCAGCACGGCGAGGTGAGCTGCTCGGCCACGTGGGTTCCCTCTCAGCCACTAAATCACGGGCAGTGCGGGGACGACACCAGCTCTGATGCTGCCACCCTCCTGCTCACCCGCACTGCTGCTTCAGGGGGATCCTCATCCCGGAAAGCGCAGCTCGGGGCAAGTCCCAGGAACAGCCCCAGCGCCTCATTCTGCCAGGCAAGAAACACATTTTGGTCGTCATCTCGGCTGCACATCTGCTTTTCTTCTGCTCCAGCACAGCTGTGCAAAAACTCCGAATCCAACTCTGGGGCTGCACTTCGGTTTGGGGCTGGGCACTCTTTTGGCAAACACCGGGAGCGTCAGCCAAATTTTGCTCATCAATCTGATCCAAAGGCTGCTGTCATCTCTTCAGAATACTGGCGAGGGGAGCACCAGAGCGAGACAATGAAGTTTGAGCAGCAGTAGCTGGTGTCTTGCCCACGGCCATGCTCAGCAATGCTTCCAGGGCAGCAGGGAAACCACAGCACCCACTTGTGCCCGCTCACAGCACGCACAGCGGGGACAGCCAGAGCCCCAGCACCGTCCCCACAGCTGATAGGAAGTCCCTGAGCCGGGTGCTCATGGACACAGCGATGCCCTGTTCATAAAATGGTGCTGGCCCATCCACGGTCCCCCACGGTGAGACCGGGCAGCTCACCGTGCATCCCCCCGCACCCGCTGCACCTCCTAACCCAGTCCTCGCAGCACTCTGCCTGCCTGGGGCCAACCTGCACACAAAACGCTGTGTATTTCTTGGCAGGGCAGCAGTGGCACTGCCTTGGTCCTGCATTTCTTGATAGAAAAATGGCCTTGATAGAAAATGGCTCATTGGGATCTCACGTACACAAATGCCCCCCGTGCTGCAGTCACTGGCTACATTTCAGAGAAGCCACAGCTTCCCCGTGTGTGCTCTGGACCTTCTGAACAGAGATGGTTGAGACTTCATCCTCCTCATCTCATCCTTTTATCCAAAACACGGTAGCAGGTTCTCTCCTTGCTGCCTTCCCTGCGAACACACCAGTGATGGGACGGTGCAGCCTCCACTGTGTTGTGCAGCCCAGAGCAGACTTTGTCACAGGAGTTTAGAGAAGAAATATATTAGTTATCCAAGTTATTAAGAATGACATCCCTGTCCCTCTTGATCCAAAATTTGCAGGTGAACATCCCAGAAAGGCCTGGAAGCAGGGACTGTGGGGCAGCAGGCGGTCACCTGCTCCAGTCCCAGCAATATCCTGCACGTGGCTGCAGGTGACGATGACATCCAGCACAGGAGAGCGAGATGGGAACTGAACACCGGGGCCAGAGAGACAAAAGGGCCCCCGTGCCCCCCATGCAGCTGCACTAACACAGCTCAAAGGCTTGTCCTGACCAGGGTCGTGCCTGGCCAACAAGCCCCAGCTCACTCGGAGAAACAACCTGAGCCGCTGCACTTAAAGCCCGTAACTGCAGAGGGCTCCTGCTCTATTTCCACTTCGTTCACTTGATCCTGATACTCAAAACCAGAAGGGATTTAGAGCAAGACTCGTTATTGTTGGCACATGCTTAGCTGTTGAACATAAGTCTAAAAGCCCAGCTGGATTAAAAGACCTGCTCAAACCGTCTAAGAGCCTACCTGCTCTCCCTGTTGCTGGGGTAGCTGAGCACCTTCTGGGCTTCGCACGTCGATGCTCTGAACCCTGCAGACCTGAGCGGGGAAGGGAGCTGACAGAAGGCAGAATCACAGCTTTCAGAAAAGAAACAGAAAGACTCCCAGCGCAATCCGCAGCGCCCTCGAAGCATTTGGTAGAGCAGAGGCACACGTACAGCAGCGCACGTTCATGCCTTGTCACCAGTCATCAAAAATGCTCGCTTTCCCTTAA
The DNA here is from genome assembly GCF_964034855.1 of Anser brachyrhynchus. Lineage (NCBI taxonomy): Eukaryota > Metazoa > Chordata > Aves > Anseriformes > Anatidae > Anser > Anser brachyrhynchus. The sequence goes on from NC_137709.1 coordinate 4,940,531, forward strand.
CCTGCCCCAATATCAGAAGTTCACAGTAAACTAACCCCCACAGTCTCCTGTCAAATTTGGCTGAAACTGGGGGGAGAAAGGGAGAAGACAGACCTGTGCATCCCTCGGTCCATACAAAGCTACACTAGACATGTTGTGATCCACATTCCACAGGATTTCAAAACTGAGATGAACAAGACTGGAAAAAATCAACAAACCCAGGTCTGCTACTGCAGTAATAGTAGGGCATGCCGTAACCCTAAAAATAGAAACCAGTTCTCTGGGGTTTATAAAACAATAACGAACCTACAGAGCTCATAAAGTAGAAATTGTTTCTGCAGTAAAATTTAATTTTAGGGCCCATACCCCCCCCCCTTATGATGTTAACTATCAAAAGATTAAAAGCATCTTATGAATGCTATTTTGTCTTCGGGCCTGTTTCTAGAGCTCTGATTCACTTCATCCGAGTAAAGCTTCAATTATTTTCAACTTGCTTAAACACCAGCAGCTCACAAAGAAAATCAAAGCGCTGCTACCCAGGAGGTGGAAGCGTTACCACATCCATCTCTGATCCCAAACACCATTTAATTTCCACTTTACTTCTGCATTTGCTCACAGTTCAAGTTTTACGCAATTTTGGTAAGGAACTGCAGAAAGCACGGAAGGAGGGAAATTTTAGAAACGATCAGGAAATGCGTGCAACAACGCACAACATCCCTGCATCCGCTCACAGGACTGGGTTGAGGTTTGCCACATTAGAGACACCTCCAGACGTGCCAGTGCCCGGCTCCATCCCAGGCAGCGCCCACCCACAGGCAGCGCTCTCCCAAGAGGACATCCAGAGCATCACCCCTGCAGCGCAGGCTGAGCTTTGGAGCCCTGCTCACCCCCCTCCGCCAGCCCTGAACTCTTTAACGGAGGCAACCACAGCTGGGATGAGGACCAAACCCATCTGCTGAATTTTTACCTGCTCAGAGTTTATTTGATCAGCCTGAAGGGAACTAATTAAATCAGTTCGACTAAGCAACTGGATGTAATAAAGTCTCTCCATATGCTTTTGCTGAATTAGACTCTGAAGTCTGCTTTATGCTGAGTTTCGCCCTTCAGGTATATGTATTGCTTTGGAAATGCAATTATTATCACCTCCTTATTAGATAAAGCTACTTAGTGCAGCCACAGGCACGTAGGTGCAGTAACTCGCTGTTTGCTGGGCTGGGCTCACACGGTTCTGCACAGCCAGGAATAAAACCAGCATCTGAGCTTGTCTGGACTGCAGGTCCCAGGGAGAAAGGAGAGGGGGGGTGAATGAACAAATCTTTTAGCAATGTTAAAGCTGTTTTCCTAGTGCACGTGTGGCGGCAGAGCTGGAGGTCACTGTCAGCCCTCAGCACCATCCAGGAGAGCTGGAGCAGCAGCACAATCCCTCACCGGGACCTGGACTCAGCACAGAGCTGGGGCCACCCATCAGGACAGGCTGGGGCGCGTGCTCTGTCCTAGGGAAAAATTGCTATTTCATCTCAGCATTTCTGATTTTCAGAGCTCCACAACCCAACCACAGGCGCAAGCTTTGCTGGAATGTCACCAACACAGAGAAGAAGGGGGCAAACCTACCTCCGGTCAAGGGCACTGCTCATCCATCAGTGGCTAGCCACATCCTGCAAGAGCAGGAAGCCACCCTAAAACTGCTGTTAAATGGGCCGATCGAAGCAAGGTCTCCCCCCTTAAACTCAGCTCCCAGCAAGCTGCTTGTGCGTTTTTGAGCCCTCCTTGCTCTGCCAAGGCCCCACGGGCACGGTGAGCCCCCTGGTGCGGGCTGGTGCTGCTGGGGGAGGCAAAGCCCCTTGTCCCCCCCTTCCTGACCTCCGTATGGCTTCTCCTCCAGCCCCTTACACCAAGCTGCTTCTCTCACAAACGGTCGGTGGGGCCCCAACCTACTGTGAAATTCATCTGAAATTCATCGCCACTGAAAAAAACATGAAATACCATGAAAGAGTTCAAGCCTTTCACCCGTGTAACCATTACTGGAGAATATTACATAGGCTCCTGAGTTTTAGGGCTGAACTTCTCGAAAGGCTATCACTGATGAAGAGGGAGGAAAGAAGGCAAAAAAAAGATCAAGACACGCAAAGAAAATCAAGTGTCATGGAAAAGTCAGATAGGATCACAGAGTGCAGATTAAAAGAGAATAAAAATAAAAGGAATAGCAGAGTTACCGGATAACCATCGCGTCCTGACTGCCCCTGTGGTGGGGAACAAGCGAGATAACAAGTCAGTCAATGCACCCGTAGCAGCACGACAGCACATTGCAGCAGGTAGGATCGGGGGCATCAGCTCCCCAGCTGGCCCCAGGGCTGAGCTCCCTCCAGAGGAACCTCTCAGGGAAGTTTTCCTCTCAAAAAGGTCACACCTACAGCCCATTTCCCCAGACTTCGACCTTGCGCTTCACTTTGGCTACTTACCGAGGGTTTCGCCAACTCGCACCCAACCCCGCTGCCCCAGCAATCGGCCAGATCCTGGCTGTGCACCCACAGCTCCATCCCACACGCTGGGGAGAGGTTTCACTGCTGACTGCTGAGTGTTAAACTCCTGCTGCAGCACCTGGGCCAGTGCAGGTTTCCCCCTCTCGGACCGATTCATTTCCTCGAGGATGAGGCTCTCCCAGCTAAACCTCACCTCTGTTTGCAATGAAGCAGAAAGAAGAGGATGCTACGGGGAGAGACCGTAAGTCATTAACAACACCTGCAAGATCAGCAGAGAAAAATACAACCCACCCAGGGTATTTCGCCTTTTCTTCTCCCCTCGGAGGGTTCCCAAAGGCATTTACAGCTCGAGCTGCTGGAAATATACCAGGAGCTACGCTGGCGGCACTGCACGGGGCTGCAGAGAGCCTGCTGCAAGCCAGACGTAAGGCAGATATCCGGGAAGGAGCTGTTAAGCATTAGCTGGTACACAAGTAGGCAGTAAAGCTTGTGTCTGGTACAGCAGTGTCATGTGCTACTATAAACATAGGTTATGTCAGCGTGCTGCAGATACGCAGGGAGATTCATCCATTTCTTATGGCATGAGCAGCTCTGGCAGCTGGCTCCTACGCGGTACGGTGGTTCTCGCTTCTTGCTAAGTGCCCCGAAGCTTTGAATGCCTCCCGCAGCATTATTGATTCATCCAGAAACAACACTGACTTCAACAACCACCTATTTAACAAATTACAGTCTTGGGATAAAACGTACAGTGAGATTTTTATGGAGACGTATGGCACTGGAGCACACACACAAATAGGAAACACTTGTAACTCTCTCGCTGGTGAGCTCCCCAGTCAGCATGCTAATACATAAAGTGTCTGTTAATATCTGGGACTGTAAATGTTTAATTACACTATGTGGTAAGTCTATCCTTCAATTGTAGAAATTTCCTACCCAGCATGTGATTTTAATACCCTCTGAAACAGAGGTTTTATAGCACATCGCAGCAGAATACCCCTCGCTCACAGACAGGATGATCAATCATCCAACAGCCACAAATCCTGCACCACAAATTCTAATAATTTCATATACACAGCTAGCTTATGACAGCCAAAATGAAATACCAGAACAACTGCTACCAGGGAACAACGGAATTGAGGATACAGTTTTAGCAGCGTGTGATGCCGTACATGTAAGATGTAATCAACTCCTTATGGCCAAAATCAAGAAACAGAAGAAACTAATAGAGTTAAATGCAGTACTGTTGAAATAAAATAATATTGTGGTTCTGTGGGTTCTAGGACTTTTATTATATATTATGTTTAAAGAAGTCCCTGGCAAACGCTACTTAAACTAAAAATGCAGGATTATTATTATTTTTGTAAATGAACTAAAACAGGAGTTGTCTCTTAAAGAAGGGCAAGGGGAGAGAAAAATGTCTTGTTTGTGTTAAATCTCCCCTGCGCTCCCTTTGCAATTCAATCGTGCCGTGGGAACCAGGAAACGAAACCAAGGAGAGACAAAGAAAAATTAGGAGTGCGCCATATGTTGCCTACGCCGCATACACCAGAAGTGAGCAGAGCACACGTGAAGAAGCGTAACACAGTTAGCCGTGTGTGGGCTGATAACAGCCCCTGGTAACAGCAGGAGCAGAGCTGAAATGGTTAAATAAACCCATTTTAAATAGCCAAAGTAATTTATGAGAAGTCCCTTCAAAGACATATATATATATATGTATATATATGGAGATTTGAATAGCCTATATCCTCTTCATTTGTAATCTGCCACTGAGCAAGAAATTAAAAATACTTTTCAAATTAAGTCGAATTGCATGAGCTGCAGAGAGGAATGACACCACCACCCCGCAGAAGCAGCGCAGGGCCCGGCCCCAACGCCCGAAATGCCCCCCAGCAGCACGCGGCTGCAGGACTTTACCCCATTCCCCTTCGGATGGTGCTCGCCCCGTGAATGCCCCCAGAACCAACATTTCACAAACCCACGGAGTCATTTTTATTGTGTGGGTAGAAAGGCTCTGTTGCAGTTTTTAATTACGGAATATTTACAGGAAAATTAATTCATTGACAGACTAAGTTTTGGAACACAAACTAACAGGGAAAATTCGTTTGTTTGCGTTTCTCGAGCCAGTCAGTATCTTGGATTTATTGCTAGTGCTGGGCACAACTTTTAGTGCAAATGTGTTCAGATCTCAAAGAACGGTCAAGTCCAAGCCATTAAGTCTTAAATTTCCCTGATTTGCTTCTTCAAAACCTGGCCAAATAATAATTTAGCTCAACTCCCTCTTTGGGCTAAAAAAAATAAACTTGAAATAGAAGCAAAATTTCCAAGGGCTAACAGCCATGAACTAACCCCACCGGTGGCGACGTCCATCCCGGCAGAAGCACAGCCATGGCGCTGTGACAGCCCCTGTGCTCCACATCCATTTCCCTGTCAGCTTTTGGCCTCTAAACAGATGTACAAAGCTGGAAATTAATTAGCCCAGGAAGAGTTAGCAATCTTTTTTTTTTCCTTTTTTATCCCTGAAACAATCCTGTTTTAACCCAGTGAGGCTCTATAAGAAGAGTGACGTGAAGAAACATCTCTGCTAATGCAACGGTGAACAAGGGAACACGTGGCTGCCGACAGCCTGCACCTCTCCTCCTCCTCCGGCTTTGGGGGAAGAAAGGTAGAAGGAAAACAGAAGCACCTAACGCCCATAAATTCTCTTTAAAAATCCCTCAGCAGCTGAGAGGGCCCAAGCGAAACGCTGTATTCTCGCTCCAAAAGCAGCGGGAGAACATCAGATTTGGATGCGGTGGTGGCACAGCGCAAGGCACGTCTGAACATTTGGAAAGAGGAGTTGACACATTTTCAACTATTACCCCTTCAAACAACAAATTCCCCATAAATTTTCTGGTCGCACTGGGAGGAATGCTCGTTACTCTCCCCAAGACTTCAAAGAGAAGCAAGCGAGCTACGTCTTTCCCTCCAGCCCCCTTTGCGAGCCTACCAAACCCATACTAAGCGATGGAAACGCAACAGATAAGAAAAGCAAGACAGAGCTTTAGGACTAAAAATCCCACCAAAACGTTAAAATATTAGTACAGCACTCGTTCAGCTAAATGGAAGCTGAGTAAAGACGCTCTAGAGGGAAAACTCTTTACTGAATATTTGCTTGGTTTAAAATTACTGGAAGTCCCCGAGGGCAGCAAGTTAAACATTTAAAAACTCCCCCCACACCATTTGTCTACAATTGTGAAAAAAATACAGCAGCATCTGGTACCAATTGTGCTGCCAGACACACCTCTACCAAAAAATGCTGTGCTTTTGCAACGACACAGAAAGGAAGGGGAGGGGGAAGGGGCAGCCTTAACTTTGTTGATCCAACAGTAAAATCCACGATACTTACTGCAGGTCCTGGAAAACAAAAAGAAAAACAAAGAAAAGAGTCACTTAATTATGAAGTATAATCTACAAAAAAAAAGAGCACATAATAGGGGAAAAATCAGGAAGTCGCAGTACTTCTCAGTTCAGTCCCAACGCGATGACTTTCTGGACGCACTCAACGCCACCCACCCGCTCCCGTGCGGGACCGTCTCACCCGCTGGTGGCAGGGCAGCACTTACAGCAGCTGTGAGACCCCGTTCCTACACCCTTTTCCCAGCGTGACTCCCTCCTCTGCCCCGTGCGAGGCCCTGGGCACTTCACGAGGCATTGCTCGCATTCAGCACCCAGAGCGCCACGTGCAACCACAGAGCACCTGGTGAGGATGTTGCTACGGCTGCCCTCGAGTCCGGAGCGATGCACAGATCCCAAATGTCACTGTCATTCAGGCCCCCGACCTCAAAACATGTCACAACAACCAAGCTCCTGCACGTGCAGGATGCTCTGTGCATCCTGCTTGGGGGCTTTGCCGTGCTCGGAGCCAGCTGAGCGGCTGATGCACGATGCGTTAAATCCAGGGGGAAAAAAACACCTTCTACAGTGGGTTTGCGTGTACCGGTATCACAGCCTGAAGCTGTGGTTAGCGGCAGTTAATAAACAGTAATAAATAACAAAAATTTGCGTTCCCCTGCAGGGCAGGGGTCCCCGCCACGTGCCAGACGGATTCCTGCAGCTTTCCCAGCGTTCGCCCTGCTCGGCGCTACCCGGAGGTGAACGCTGAGCCCCCGGCCTAATGCAAGCCATGTTTCCCTCCCGTTTGTGAGGCATCCTAAAGCTCTCCGATTTGGGCTCCTTCATGCTCCATTTCCCGTCTGATCCAAACCAGAAACAAATCACAATTAAAAAAGAAAAAAATGTGGGAAAAATTAAAACGGAGGAAAAAACAGCTTTCTTCGTCGCGTATTATTCTATAACATACAACGAGAAGCGTGTTTCAGGCTAACACATACTCAATGTTTTTAAAGTTTGTTTAAAAAAATCGTATGTTGAAAAGCTAAATAAGAAAACCCCCGAAAGCCTGAGAATTAAGACTGGGACCAGGGAACAACGGGCAGAGCCTGCTGCCAAAAATCAGCCCAGTAACCCGTGTTTCTCAGCTTAACGTGGCCAGCTCTGCACGCAGCCAAGAGCATGGGGGGCACGGAGAGGAGGCGACGACCTCCAGATCTGCCCCCTACCCAGGGCCAGCCAAGTTTCAGTGCTAAAATTCACACGGGCTATTAGCGTGCCTTCTTTGGTTTAATTTCTTGTGAATACAGAAGCCAATGGATCTCGGCCAATTTATTAACTGAGAATCATAAACCTGATTTATTAACTCCCTTATATGCCAAGCTACCCACAAAAGCCCTTTTGTAGAAAAGTAAAAACTAAGTCTCAAATAAGAATCGGCCAGGAAATTATTTTAATATGGGATTTCAATCAGCTACCAATTATAATCTCCTTGGAATTTGCTGCCTTTTTCCTTTTTCCAGCTACCGTTTTCTCCCAGCGCATGCAGGCAAGTGCTCCTTTAAAATGCAAGGCTCAAAGCTGGGGGCTCTCTGTAGATGCCACGGAGGATGCTCCCCAGGGACGCCTGGGGAGTTAGGCTCCTCTTTAGCGGCAGTCACGGCCAGTAAATCTTCACTAAGGCTTAAAGTGAAACCTATTGAACCAAACTTGTTTCCCCTCTAAGAACAACATCACGTGCTGGCTTGCAGAACGTATTTTCTAAAAGCTCAGCCACAAGACGGCTGTCTCCTGTGGAAGCAAGTCAAGTGTTTTGCGAGGCAGCGGCAAACAGAAGTTCATTGCGTGCCAAGGGGCTGTCCCCGACCCGGCCACCTCCTAGGTGCAGGCACACGGCACAGGGCACGTGCTCTTTTTAAAGAAATTTGCCAGAATTCCCTGCTAATAATTTTGAGTAGATCGAATATTTTTAAAGCCCTAAAGAATGAAACCAGTTAGAAATTATTATAAGAATTGGAAATAGCTTTTGTACATCTGAAATTTGATAACAAGTAAACCTAGGGGCTTAGTTCACAGAAGGAAAAGGAGGCAGACAAAATAAGTTGCAATGCATAAAATTTGGTCTATGATTGGTTTGCTGTAGTGAGGGAAATTTGCCACACTTTTCCATTACGCGCAGCACGTTACTGCTGTGCTAGGGGACCAGCTAGGCTCCGAAACTGCCAGGGCACAGAGATGCTTGGATACACCAAAAGATTCCTTAGGAATCTGAACAGTTGTGCCAGAGGGAGGGGAAAATAGAAACTTTTACAACTAAGCGACCCAGATTTCCTGACTGACTGCCATTAACGTTACTCTGCATACCCAAAAACTCACGAATGCCCGCACAAATATCTCCACAGAAACACGTGCTGCGTGTTTATACACACAGCTACTGAGCTAGGATGCTGCGAGGGGAGCAACTAAGGCATGGACAAGGAGGAAGGGGACAGCTGCAGCACGCAGAAGTCACGGCTCAGCTTTGCACCCCCGGGAAGGAGCGGCTGTCCCTGCCTGCTGGCCTCGGTAACTCCTCTCCGTGCCTCAGCGCGGGCGCACGTTCTAGCAAAGAGGCTTGCTGCTGAGAGCAAATGTAGGACAGATGAGGTTTTTCCTAACGCTCGGTAGAAGCCAAAGCACTCCTCCATCTACGATGGCGTACGCACACGAACAATCATGGCAAAAGCGCAGGGAGCGCTGGAAATTCCCAAATAAATAGAAAGCCCTCTACGATTTACTCGCACGCACACATGCGCTGACTGAATAAGAACAACTGGACGTTTACGGTTGTACAATCGCATGGCCAAGAGGCTTGGAAGAGTCTTAATGGGTAAAATATGGGGCTTAAGTACGTGTAGGGCTGGGAGAGAAGTCATGTTTCTCTGCACAGAAACTTCTTTGCTCTCGTTCCTTAAAAAGAGCTTTAGAGTCTCCCCTGTTCCAAACTGGGATATTTCTGTAAACAGAAGAGATGTAGCAGAATAATAAAAAAAATTACTTGGTACCAAAACTTTTTTTTTTTTTTTAGAAGTTCAAGCTGAAGAAACAACTGCAGTGTAATGTAAATTTGGAAACAGAGTTGGGGTGGGGGGAGAAGGACGTTTTATCCCATTTCAAAATTTCAAAACCTTTTCCCTACAAGTGTTTCTGAAACAGAAAATTTCTGTAAACAAAACTCGCTGCCAGAGACAGCAGTTTTGCTAAGTCAACACTTTCCAGTGAAGAAATACTTTGTCAAATAACGATAACCCTTCCAGGCCTACCCATATAGGCAATTTCTGTGCCTGAAACAGCCAACTGCCCTCACCACGCCGTCAGGACGGGAGGTTTACGTCCAGAACCAGATCTTGCTTCACGTGCTGGGAGTAAAGATGTAGTCAGAGACATCCCATTTCAGATGTGTTTTCTTCCCGGTTGTTCTGAAGGGATTCTGAGTTCTGGATCAAGCTGCCAGCCCACAGTCCAGTTACACGGAGACCTGGACACGTAACCAGATTAAATTCCCATATCCTGGATACGATTCATCCATCCTTCGGCCATACCCCAGCATGGACCAATCTTTATGAAAACAAGGGAATCCAGCTTAGCTGAAAGCTTTCAAGGGCTGGTGGGAACTGGCGTGTGCTGACACATTTTGACGGAGCTGGGGACGTGTTGGAGCGGAGCAGGCGCTGCCAGGGGCACAAGTGACCTGCTCCAAGAGCCCCGTGGCACCGGCTGGTCCCCCGCCGGAGCCGCAGGGGAGATTCCCAGGGCCAGCTGGCTGCTAGAGTAAATAAAGCGGGTCAGATAGCACCGCCCGACTCCATAACTCCGGGCTTTGTTTAGCTGGACTGACAGCCGCAGGAACGCTCCCCGACGTATCTGGGCTTCGTGTTTACGGTCAGCGAGGAGATGACAGCGGGGACGACCGTGCCGCCACAGGACGCTCAGGTTTTCAGGCCTTTTTGAAGCCTGCGCAACCACGCTGCCCCATTTCAAAACAGTCCAACTGGTTCAGTTTTATATAGAATTAGCTTAAAATGAGTCTTTAATGGTATTGTTTCTTTCTGTAGTAGAGAATAGTTGGCTCGGTGTGCTTTCAAGATGACAAATTCCTAGCTTAGAGAAATGTAGAGCTGTTGGATTAATTTCCTTTATGACCTGAATCCATCAGAGCAGAAGAAAAGTAGAATTGAGAATTGTTTTAAATCAACAGGAGAGTGCGACTGAAAAGGGACAGGATGATCTCTTAATAGTTTCTCTGCTTGTTTATAAAAGACATAAAATGAAGGTTTCAATGTGAATCAGAAAAAGGTTTTCAACGTTACCATTTCAACGACTGTCAGAAAAAAGAAATGCTCCCTTTGGCAGGGCCGAAATCAGCACCGAGCCTTCTGGCTCTTCAACAGCGTTTGTCCGGAGGCTGTAAGACCATAACCACGTCAGGTCCCTGGGGGTGGATGCTATCATCCTAGGCAAACAAAGTTTTATTCACGTTTATCAGCTGTAGCACAGGAACAAGGACCTGGTTTATGTGTGGTCAGGTTCTCCAACAAATATAGAAATATATATTCAGGCTTTCTATGAAAACAAACATCTGGCAGCTCAGCCAAAACCAACATGCAGAGGGAAGCCTGCTCTCCGCACCTCTATCCGCAGCAGAGCGGAGCAGTCTGCAGGGGCTGCATCGCACCAGTTGGGTTTAGCTGCTTTGCCCCACCGAGTGTTCGTGCACACGTGTGTGGCTTGTGATGCACGGCGGTGTTTGCTGCTGCCAGCCGAATGCTTCAGAAGAAATCAGTTCAAATGGCCGCTGCTGCCATGTGCCCTGTGGCTCTCCCTTTCCCAGTGATATCCCGCTCTCCTTGATTTTCCTTTGCAATTATAAAAAAAAAAAATCAGAAAAATATCAATTATTAACAACTTGTGCATCTTTATTTCATGACTCGTTTTCCTGCTGGTCCTGCACTGACTCCCTGGCAGCCTTCTGCTTCTTCAGACGGATGCTCAGACAGCTGCAATGCGACATCAGACCTCCCAGGTGACGGTACACGACAGCGAGCCTTCCGAGATGCCACGACCCGATGACAGCATTGATCTGGTACGAATCGCTCTGCCTTCTGCATTTGCTTGGAGTTTTTCAAGGGCGTACCACCACAGCCAGCCCTGAGGGTGTGTGGGCACGCAGGAGCCAGTGTATCACCCGTCGTGGAGGTGGCTGGCGTCTGTACGGAGCTGCTCGAGTAGCACTCATAGGTGTGCTGCAGTGTGACGAGAGTAGCCCTTCAGAAGCAGGGAGAAGGAGACTGCACGCTTGAGCTCAGCGCTGTGAGCAACAGAGCTGCCTCCCAGATTTTTATATGGACAAGGAGGACACCTTGGAAAATGTTTACATAAATACCTGCGTATAAATACTCCAGATTCATCGGCAGTCCTCACCGCGGCTGAATGTTGTACTCCAATAAGGGCTTTACGGAGCACAGTTATGTTTCAAAAATACATGACAAAAATCAAAGCCAGCTGGTGGTTATTCCTACAGCACAACTGTTGGGAAAATGGGGTTTAAGGAAGAGAACCGGGATCCCTCATTGTCCCTGCGAGGGCAGTTTCCATCTTTTGGCTGCAAGTAATCCCCGATACTTCAGGAGCAAAAATGCCTCAGAAAACACCATGAAATAGCATCGATGGAGGAAAAGGGAAATGCCTGTCTGTCTTCTACAGAGATCAGCTCATAGCTTGCAAAACAAAACCCTGATTCCCTCTCCCCAGAGAGGAAAGTAAAAATTGATGGCCAGAAAGCTCTGTGTTTGGAAAACCCAGCTGGGTATTTGCTGTAGCCAACGAGCAGCACAGAGCAGCCTCCCGCCTAAGTAAAAATCTCCCTGGTCCCCATTAATTCACTCAAAATTCAACAGCTTAAGAGAAAATATGTGTACAATTTTATCTGTTTTCTGATAAGTAGGGGTAGTTGCAAACTACCTGCAGCTTTCTAGGTAAATTCCTGTACTGAGGCGCTGTTTTCCTTAGACAGCGCAGTGCCAACCACATCTCTCCCCTCTCCAACCTAAAAGCAGAACGCGAGCAGCGCTGCCCCGCAGCTGACACAACATCGGTGCTTTCCCAGTCCACGAGACAGAAGAAAACCCACCAGACACCAAAGTGACAAAGGAGTATTAATATAAACCAGCATTTAGCAAAAATCTGACTCCCCAATGAGGCCAGTCTGCGGTTTAACCGGGAGCCAGCCCGTCAGATAGAGGTGATGGTATCGGTACCGGGACGTTTGTGCCCTGCCCCGTGACAGCGGTGGGGTGACCGTGATGCTCACCGGGCTCTCCGCGCCGTCCGGGCTTCCCTCGCCTCCCCGGAGGGCCTGTGGAAACAGAGCAGAGGGTTAGCGATGGGCAGAGGGGACAGAGGGCACACCACAAGCCCTTCCCTTTACATCCAAACCACCGCCTGCCCTCCCCGGCTCCCTGGCTACCATAAACAGCAGGCTGCAAACCATCCCAAACACTTCTAGTCAAAATACATCGCTTTAGCAAAAAACCAGGGGCAAGGCTTCTAGGTAAGCTAGGAAGCAGCTTTTGAAATTGTCACTACCCACATAGCAAAGGGAACAGGGTCTTAAGTGCTCCAGGACCCAACTGCAATCTTGCAAGTCACAACAGCGATCAAAGCGAGGAACAGAAATCGTTTCTTCCTAACCATCATCCAAGTCAGAAGTTCCCACGTTGACTGCCGAAGGAGCCCAGACCCCATCGTACACCTGCTATTTCAGATATAAAACATTTGCTGCTTCTCCTACCCAACCGGGCAGCAACAGCTGAGTGGTCAATAAAAAGCTGCACGGGGCAGCATGTCCTTAAATCAAGGACAAAAGGCACGTGGGCAGTAAACGAGAACACACAACGCCGCTGCAGCCCAAGCTGAGCACCCGGGTCCCGACGCGGCTGTAACATTGCATCCTTTGCGCTGGGGGCGAAGGTTTTGCAATGTTTGATGGAAGCAGGCTCCCGCGGCTGGGAGCTGGCAGCTTCCATGTGCCCTCAATACACACGTGGCCAGAGGGGGACAAAAAGCCGCTTCTGGTAGCCTTCTGCGGGAGGTCAGCCAGCGCTGGAGAGGCGTTTACCGGGTGTCAGCAACATTAACAAAAACAAGGGCTCACTTTTTATACGTGAAACAACCCTGCTCCCTCTGCCTTCTGCTGCTTTGTTAGCTTTTAGGTGCAAAGGACAATAAACAAAGATCCCTAGATATTCCTGCGCTCCTATCAAGATTTCCCCTTCTGCATAAACATTTCTGTGCCCAAACGTGTGACTGGACCTCCAGGTGCAGCCTGGGGCTCTTCTCTCTGACGTCGGGGTAAACCCACCAGCCCTCTGTCCGTCCGTCCGTCCCTCTGTCCCTCAGCACACCCCGAGCAGGCGCCGCAGGCAGGACGCCAGTCCCCGCTCTCCCTACGGAGGTGACAATTCGCAGGTACAAGCCCAGGGCACACCCTGCAAGGGGTTGGTAGAAAACATCCATGGGAGCTCCTCGAGCAGCTGGCTGGCAGGCTCCTGGGGGGCAGAAAAGCCCCTTTCCAAGCCAGCCACGGGAACGGGCCAACCCCGAGCGCGCCGGTGCCCAGCTCAGGCCCTGTGCGACTGCTGGGAGTTGCTTCCCGTCCTCTCCTTCTCCCGTCATTACTAAATGCCTCTGCAGCAGCCTCCGGCCTCCCCCTGCGCCCGCTGCGGGGGCTGCTCATAACGCGGGGCTGGCTGAATCCCTCGCAGTCCCTTGGTTAGAGGAGGGCTGGTGCTAGAGGGCGAGAGCGTGCCGAGCTCCCATAAAGCTCAGGCTGGGCCCCGAGCATTGCGAGTGTGAGAAACCAAACGTTCTGTTTAAACAACTACAAAAATGGGTAGTAAACTTAAAGGGATTTCTTACTACTTCACACCATAAGGTAAAAATTGACTATTGCCTACATCGTGTAATTCTTTACAGTCTATCTTTTCCAGAAGGGAATCTGTAAGAAAAGAAATAACACCTGGACCTATGAGTACAGCACGCTCGCAGCAACCATTGAGACAAATCAAAGATGAGAGAGAAAATAAAATTCATTCTCTTCCATCCCCCTTGCTGTATTTGTCTGAAAAAAAAAAATCGGTCAAAGAAATGGAACTGGAAAAGCAGGAAAAACAATGTGGACTGAACATAAAGAATCCTGCTGCCATTCAACGGCTGAATCTGGAAAAGTCTCTGCTGAGAGAACTTGAGCAGGGAGCAGGAGGGACACCAACACCTCCAGCGGGCGGCTGGGGGCACTCGGCAGCGAGCCGCAGCCCCGGGCCGTGGGCGGCCAAGCCCAGTCTGCACAACGGAGATCGTGGTGGGGGATACCTGCAGGAGCTTGGCAAGCAGAGCTGCTGCCACCAGGCTGGGGATGAGACGAGGTACGTGGCGGCAGGTGCCGGACGCCCGCAGGTGCCGCAGCTGCACCTGAGCACCACCAGGGCTCGTTCAGGTGGACTGGTGCCTGTGCGACGGAAGAAAAATCTCCGCCTGATCCAGATAGCATTAAACGTTACATCCAAGCTATGTGTCTAGTTTCAAACCCCGTTAGGAGGCTACAGTGGAAATCAAGGAGGCCTGGGAATTTGTTTGAAGATAAATGCTAACTGTAAACTGTTCCCTAACGACTCCGACTGCTCAGACCCTGCAGCCTGATGCTTGTTCAATATAATTAAGATTTATGTTGCATTAATGTCAATTGGGCAATCGCTGGGCCTTTTCTCCTACCCGTCCCAGCCCCGCTGTATCAGTACTGGGAGTTCTTTATTTACATTTTTATGAAAGACAGCTTGGAGAGGAGAACGAACACAGAGCATGGAGCGGTCTGTTTTTAAACAACGTGTCACGTTCAAGCTAAACAGCCCGAGCGCGGAGCACAACGCGCGATTCCTGACAACGCCACGAGCCTTCCAGGGAGATGACAGATTTAATAACACAAAGACAAAGGAAGAGCACGAAATACATTGCTATTTGGAGCCGTTACGAGGAAGAGGTGATAGGTGCATCTAAGGAATAGCTGCAGAAACAAGGTTAAAAGTTCACAGCAGACGGACGGGGTTGGCTCGGCTGCTCTGCTGGGTAGTGGCCACGCGCATCATCTACTGCGGGCAAGCAAATGAAAAATTAAAGTCAACATTGGTTTTGCAGCTCACAGGATATTGTCAAGAGCCCAAATAACACAGTTCTCCACAGGGCAGTAAATTATCCCTGTTTGAACTAATTTACCCATTGCAAATTGAGTAAATGCAAACTGGGTCACTCTATAAATTCAGTAATCCATCAGGACCAGGGCAAGCAGGTCTCTTGCACCACGCGTACCAAACACTATTTTGCCCCTCAAAATTAAATTAAATCTGACATTCCCGAACTTGGGAAGCTGCATTGCTGGGCCCTGTTACTTCAGCTGCATGAGTTTATGAACGTTATGACCACCTGCCTTGCTGATGGGCATAAGGTAAATTGGTGTTAACCAAAATTAAGGTGGGTGTTAAATGCCAGCAAAAAAAGATCAAGTTTTACACCATTTTGGAGGGCCCGCCCACTCATGCAATTGGCATTTCTTCTAATTTTCATTTTTGTGAGCTTGAAGTGGTTTACATTGTTTCCCGTTCCTCCCTTTTGCCATTTTTCAAATTGTCTTCAATCTTCCCTTTTTGGTTTTTCTCCTCCGGTTAAAAATGAGCCAACCAGAAGAATAGCTTGAACAAATTGGTTGGTTCGGCCACTCTCAGAAAAGCCTTTTATTTTATTTTTTTTTTTTTCTTTTCCCATATGGCTTTACTTAGAAGGAAGGAGACCTTTGCAGCGTACCGCAGGGCCTGGTGTTGAGCACTAGGAAGCTGCAGCCCCGCTCTAGCTGGCTGTTCCTGCACAAAGGCCAATTTACTTTCTTGTTCCCTGGGGAAAAGGTTTATGGTTCATGGACAGAAGTCAGATTCTGCGATGCTTGCTCAGCTGATACTCATCAGGTATTCAGGCCGGACTGCAGACTCTGAGACCACAGATCGAAGATTAAACAGTTTTGGGTCACAACGTTTTGCATGAACCTTCTTGGCTCCGGATTCCAACGGACCCAAAGATTCAAAGCAAATACCAGACACAGATTGGAAACATGCAGCACCTACAGTCTACGGAGGTTTTCCAAATTAAAAAAAAATAAAATAAAAAATTCAAGATTCATTTCAAATTTGGTCCAAGAGCCCTAAAAACTCTGAAGTCCTGGGCTACGGTTTATGTTAGTAGAAAAGCCACCCAGAAAGCAAGCTCTGGTTGTTCATGGAGGAAAGCTCCTTGCAGCTCCATATGTGATCCAGTTGCTTTCAAGATACTTAACAAGCAAGGAATTATTTCCCTTCATATGCCTCCACGCAGCCTGCCTGAGCAAGGATGCACACAAGCATCCTCCTCGCCACGTGCTGGGGAGCTGTGCTCAGTCTCTTGGGGAAGAAGGCTGCTCCAGGACCCACGCTGGAACAACTGGGCAGCGTTCGAGGTGGTGTGTTTTGGCTAGAGCACCTGGGCACCAAAGGTTTACGCCACAAACTCTCCTTTAACTGCAGCTGAGCCACAATGAGGGGCTCCCAGTGAGATGAGATGGGGCGCAGAGCTGGGGGAAACAGCCTTAAACCATCCCTACACGAGGCGAAAGAGCGAGTCCGTGTCCTGAATGTCACCTTCACCACCAGCAACAAAACCCACACGAGAGATACATTAGCCTGGGATGGCACAACTCAAGACCAGAGGCAAATCTGGGGTGTTTCAGTGTTTTTCCTAGCTGTAGCCAACAAAGGCTCCTCTTCCCTTGGGTGGATGCTTGTTACAAAGGGAAAAATAATATTCAAGATCATTCAGAGTGAAATGATATATAGGCACATGTTGAAACAAACCAAAGCGCCAACCACGCTGCATTTAAGGCAAGTGAGGTTGTGCTGCTCGCCCCCTACACACACCCCCTTAAATCATTTTTTTCCTTTTTCCCCACACCCAGAGACAGTTTCTTCAAACAGTCAAGCACATACAGCTCTTTTGTTTAGTCACCAGGGCATGAAGATAAACTGAATTTGAAACATAAATTAAGAAGTGACTGGAATAAAGCCACAACTGCACTCACATCAAACACGGGCTATTTGCCTTTTGTTATGGCTGCTCTTGCTCAGGCCACTTTCAGATAATGCGCTGGCACAGGGCAGGAGCAGATGTACGGAGTGCTCCCCGCCTCCTTTCTAAACCAAGAGGATGCACGTTTTGGCAGCTGTGCGGGCTGCCATATACAAGGTGGGAAGGTTTATATGGCAGATTTCAGCTTTACACATCTGCGCTGAGGCAGCTGCTTCAGTGCAAATCCTGGGCAGAGACGGTAGCTTTGAAAGCCCTTCAGAAGGCAGGCGCCTACACACAGGCGCACAGGCTTTTGCATTTCTTTATGAGAACAGTGACCACCTCTGTTCATCATACCTATGTGCTTCTGCATGCTCAAAATACCTAGTAAAGTTTAAAAAATCCTAAGAAAATCATAGCCTGGAACAAACGAGCAGATACCCCCAAGGACAGCTCTTTCAGAAGGCACATGCGAGTAGGCTCTTCTCTGCTGAAGTACTTGCTAACACAGAGCCACCTCCTGGAAGAGGCAAGAAGTCCCCAGGGACAGAGATGCCCAGCTCTTCAGCAGGTGGGGTGCAGCACTGCTCTGCGCCAGTCAGTAAACTTACCCTACAAGATACCAGCCTGCCTGCAAACCCAAAAATCTCATGCAATGCGCTGGGAGCACCTCTACAGCCCAAGAAACGGTCGCGCATTTTGCTTGCAGCAACGCGTTCGTTTTCTCTTTTCCCCAAAAAACTGTAAGACACTTCTATAAGGTAAGCAAGATAATGAAGCACTTATTGCTTCCTTTGGCTTTCAGTTACGAGCTCACATTTAAACAAGTTTGACATGTTGGATTACAAAATCTCTAGTGCAACATTCAGATCTGACACAAAGTACTTGGGTTTTGATGAATTGCATTTTTGGAGCGCGGAAGTACTCAAAACTAATGCTTATTATCTACAATCAGAATTAGCTGTTCCAGATCCAGGATCCCACAGCAAAATGTAAAATAGTCTCTGTCATTTTCCATATTACTCAATACGCACAAACTGCAGTAGAGAAACTGGCAAGACAGGACTTGGAGAGCAGCTGAATAACCCCGCTCCTCATAGACCTAGAAAAGATCCCAGTAACTGCACAGGAGTAAATACACGATGGACTTCAAGCAAACAAGCTTATACTTTGCATTTAAATGTTATTTTTATGGGAGCACATCTGAGGATGCAGTCTCTGGTTGGTGCCCATTGGGGCAGGATTCCCCACCCTTCGTTTCTCAGCTTCCCCAAACCAAGAGCTCAATCTGCCACGTGCAAACCATAAAGCAAGAGATGGATGGGGCCAAGCGGGTCCTAGGAGCATGTCTACAACGATCACACTAATATCACCGACAGATTTAGCTTCCATGTTACCAATAAACTTTAACATAAAAATCAAAGTTTTCCTGTTTCAAAGCTCATCCCATGCTGCACTATTACAAGCCTCAATTTCAGCGTCTTTAAAAGAGCTCTTAAATTCTTCCTCCTGGGATCTTCAAAAGCAGCAGCTCTCTTCTGTTGCAAACCCTCTCTCCTCCCCCCCAGCAAGTTTTCAGCATGCAGAAAGCACTTCCTCCTCCTCTGCCTCGTTTTCTACACGCTTCCTCACAAGCATCATCGTAATGAATAGTCAGGGCCAAGAATAGCCCATCAAAGACTTCCACGGCCAGCTCAGGGAGCTGTTTCTATTTTCATTATTTGCGTTAACCCCGGGCCAAGGCTCCACGTTGTTGCATGCCTCAAATAACAAAGCAAAAGCGCATCCCGGTGAAACAAGCCACATCAAAACCGCACAGCCAAATCCCCTCCACGCAGAACACACGTGAGGAGGAAGGTCCGTGGCTAGGAATAGTTTCTTCTGTATGGTGGTGCAAGCAAGACCCCACCAGCACACGCATGTTCCAGCAGATGTTTCAGATAAGGGGAAGCTGAAGGATACACCGCTGGGGATTTAAGTTTTGCTCTGACCTGACTGCAGCCGCCATTTGGAGTTTCTATTTTTACGCTGAACTTGGCCAGGATCAAACGCCGATGACTGATTTTGAAAACCTAATGGTATTACATCAGTTTGGCTCCCAAAAAAGCCTGCGGTCTCCAGCAAGCTGGCCAGGTGATGAGCAACAAGCCGGTGTTGATGAAGCCCTTGTGAAATTTAAGTAAAGATCGTACTACACAGAAAATAAATAAATCATGTTTTATCACACTGACAGCAGGGTTACACAAATAAATCTCGTTAAGCTCTGGACATGAACAATGTTGGCTGTTTCAAAATAATTGTTCTCAACGTAAAGCATTCAGCGTAACTACCACAGTGACTTCATAAGAAGGCATCTGTCCTGCAAAGTGCTACAAGATGGACACAGATGATCCTCCTCCCAACGTGCCTGAGCACCAACACGGGATGTGCGTGGATTCACATTGCCCTTTTTTAATCCCACAAGTCCCTCTAAGAAAGCAGACCATCTGCAAGCAGCCAGTTACCGACAGCAGGGAAAAGAGGAAAATGAAGTCCTCTCCTGCACACAGATAGAGCGACTCTTCCCTTGGCATGGCTGTTTGAGGGGCTCCTGGAACGGGGATGGGGCGCAGGGCTTTGGGACCGGTCTCACCCAGCACCTGGCACCATCTCAGACCTTGGGGCACGAACACGCGCAGGTATAAATGAAGGCACTGCAGGTACACCCACTACTTGCATCTCCGTGGAAAAACCCCAAGGTTTGTGGCGCGTCGTTTGCCACCAGCAAATCCCTGAAGCCAGGGGACCACGGCGCAGAGCTGCAGGAGGGGACGGTGTGGCGAACTGTGCCGCAGCACAGAGCAGTGCACGAGACGACCGCTGACCGCGTGCGGTTCGATTCCCTGCTTGTGCCAGGCACAGCGCACGAGACGGGTGATCTTTTGGGCAGTGCCATTTAAAGGAAACGTGATTCAGCCATCAGGAACTCCGCTCTACCAGTAACTGTGTCACTGAACAGCTCTGGGAGAGGTACCCTGAGCAATGCTGTTAAAACGCCGCTCGGCACGCAGGGCAGAGCTATTATTAACGCCATTGTGACCTTGGGGAGCTAGAGATGTGTCTGAGCAGAGGGGCAGCAGGCACGAAATGATGCTGCTCGCTGTCAGGAAAACGCCTTCTAACCAGCAGCTGGTGGGACGGAAAGGAGCCAGACGCAGCACAGGTAAAAGCCCCACGCGAATCAGGTGGCTGGTTTAATGCATCAGAGACAGACCAGGTGAGTTTGGGGATTTTTTCCCCTTTTCTCTGCACGTAAATTTTTACACTGTGCACATCACACCACTCCCAAACTCTTAAAAATTGCAGTTAGTTTTTGATAGAAAAATGCTCAATAAACAATACAAGCTTCTAAATACAACGCATACAATGCTTCAGATTTCCTCATTTTTAGCTTCTATTAAAATAAACGTAATCCAGACAAGCACGTAAGTCCTCTGGTTTGCCCTGCGATGAACAAGGCTGGAGTTGCTCGGAGGTTTTACCCATACCAGCCAGGGCCACTGCCATCATGGGAAAGGCCACGGCATTTCTTGGCCACAGGGTTTTTCCCCCCTTCTGCAGATACATTCACAATAAATCTTACAGGAACTTAAGGTCTAGCGGTACGCTCCCAGCACAACTCAGCGAGTATGAAGTAATTTCTCTTTAGGTTCTATGGAAATTAAAACCTTTTGTGAGCAGGCAAGTACGTAACGGTGTATCTGACAGACACAGCCCGTGTCTAACAAGCATGGAGGGAAATATTCTGCCTTTTGCATTGCTGGGAGAGTTTTCTCCTCGGTAATTTAACCTTTTTTTTTCCCCACTAAAGCATGCAAGTCATTGGTTTAAGTTTAAACACCACCGAGCCACAGTTTTTATTTTAAGCATTCCCTCCATCTTCCCAACGACATCCACGTGGGGTTGCGTGGCGGAGGAATTAGACAACTGGAAAGCAACCACGCCGCATGCACCAGTCCCTGGTTACCTCCTGCATTTAGGAGCTTCCGAAGTTCACAGGTACCCTTCATTAAGTCACTTGGGTATATTAATACCTGCCTTGACCCAAATTAAGCTCTTCCCTGAGGACAAGAGGCTCAGTGCTCCACCAGTGCTCAGCTCTGGAGGGGTCTGCAGGGCAGGTTTCAGGGCTGGCTCCTGGTAGGAGGTTTCTTGTGGGAGGGTGTCCCAGGGAAAGCTTGGAGAGCAGCCGATGAAGGGCACTGCTGAAGTACCAGCAGAAAGAATGAGAACTGAGGAGAAAAGCAGAAAATACATTAAATGCCAAATGCATTAATGGCCAAGAGTCTCCAAATATATTAAAATAAAACCGTCCCACTGGACTAGCCTGGCACAGAGATATTTTCCCACTTGAGACATAACTCAGAGGCGAGAAGAGTCTCAACCTTGTAGAGGCTTCCTACATCAGGGGTGAAATTATGATGGAAAAAATGTCAAATAAAAATATTTCACTCTCGGAGCAGCAGAAACAATGTACTTTGTTCTCACAAATTGGGACCAGGTAGGTTGGCACGAGGTCTTTGGCAAAGAAACAATTTAGCCTCAAATTTGAGACCAGAGCAATAGCATTAGATCACTTACTCCGACTTAAGTTGTGAGCAGCTGTTTGGCTTTTATTTCACACAAAAGCTTATACTGTAAAAGGAATTCCTGGCCCCCGTTCAAATGCTATATTTGCTCGTAAGCAATGTTTCTCATTTTAGTCCTGATAATGCAATGAAATCAGTGATGAAAAATTTTTACAGAGAGATGTAAAGGGTGAAAAAATATTTCTTTTTAAAGGCTTTGAATTTGTTGCATTGAAACGCAATACCCAGACCTCGAGTTTTCACCACGCTGAAGATGTGATCAAGCGTCTCCTCGTTCTGACTGTGGAATTGAAGGTACCGTTGCCTTTTCTCTGATGACCCTGGGCAGACACCAGACTTGCTGTGTGTAAACAGCTTGCTTTCCCACCCATCTGAGAGCCTTCCAGCAAAGGAATATAGGAAACTTTATGGAAAATAGTTTCCATTATATAGACAACCAACACGTGCTACGGCCATATTCACTTCTTGAGAAGAATACGGCGTTTCCTGTAGCAAGTGTGAATGATCCAGACAATATCGGCTCTTTTACTGCCGTGTTCCTGACCCGCACTGCACCACTTCCAGCGGAAACACGCCGAGGCAGTTGCAGTTCAGACCGCTAGCCGAGGTCTCAATGGCACACTCAAGAACTCTGCTAAATAAGAGCAATTTATGACTAAATTAAGAGCAACACTTGTATCTGCCACTGCCTCCATCTACAGGATTAAACTTCCAGCTTTAATACTAATCCACGTCAAGCCTGAATGCAGCTAATGAGCAGGAGCACACTGCAAAGGCATTGCTAAGGAAAACCAAAGAGCAGCAGCACTTCCAGGCAGGATGCTGGCACCAATTGCACGTGCCTCTGGGTATCCCCATAATAAAGAAATATTTTAACGCGCACAGCAGAGGTTAATTACAGCTGCCATGAGAAGACAAAACTCTCGGATACGTGGCCACAGAGACACGCAGCCTCTTGCTCATGGCCAGCCCCAGTGAAGGAGCTGCAGAGACCACAGTTGGGGCGCAGGAGAGCTTGCTGCAGGCTGGGAACGCGGATGCTGAGCAGAGGCAGCAATGAGAGCGAGCACAAAACAGCTGTAGGAAGACCAGAAGAAAAAAATAGGTATATTGGCACGTGTAAAAACATAGTTGAGATACCAGAAAGCGTGCTGACATTTCTTTGGCACACACCATGCCTCGGAGGTGGTTGGCACAAGCTGGGGAACAGGCACAATTAAAGAGATGGCACAAGCCAACGCTCACAAAAGTTGCTAAGACAAACTTTGTTATGGCCCATTTCTGCCATGTTTTGGGCCTGCTCTAGCCCAGGATTCAGTGGCAATGATTGTTTTTATTTCAATGCAAAGAGGGAATGATATATTGCTCATGCATCTGGGGAACGTTTCAGTAACAACTTCATTGTAGACTGAAGCCTTCTCCTGGGCCAGCGCGTTGCGTCGAACTGCTTCCAAACGCACGGCTCAGCAAACGCCTTTCCAAAATGCAACATATTCTGTGGAGCTCTGCAAGTGCACGTTAAATTTACAAATTACCAAAATTACCACCACGATTTGTTTAACCGTGTTCATTTGCTTACTTGATGCATCTTATTTGATGAATAGTTTGTTTTATTTGGCTGCTTTAGGATCACTAGTCTTGCAAACAGCTCCGAAAGTCATAATGAAGTGACTGACTTTGCTCAGCTGCCTCTTCCAGATGCTAAATTCATTCCCAAACAGCCAAACACATCCTTTCAAGGGTACTCAGACTATTTTCAGCTCCAAAATTTCAGTTGTCTGTAAAGCAATAGGTTTATAAATCTTTTGACATGACAGCTAAATGCATTCTCTTTCCCCATTTCAAAGTGGGAAAAAAAAAGACAGGATTGATAGGACAGAAAGGCAGCGGGGGAGATGTTAGGGGAGATGTACATGTTTTTCCTTAATAGCAAAGAGCATCTCAGAGATCAAACAGGCAATTTAAATTATTTCTGACAATACCGAAGGTGCAACCTTTTAGCTCCAGACACTTCAGTGTGGATCATCTGCAGATTTCAGAGATCAGCTAAACAACTGCTGGATCGCCAGCCTGATTTACCAAACAACATCCGGGAAAGAGGCTCAAAGTTTTACGGAGATGAGGTATTGTTGTTCTTTAAACACTGAGATAAGATGAAAAGAAAGAGGCTATTATTGAGAGCAAAGCTATCCAATATGTTACTAAGTTTGGACACCACCATCGGTTTCCACTTGTATTTTAAAGCGGCCAAGTTTGAGAAAATGGTGCGAGATATGGCGGAAACAGGAAACAAGGCCAGAGAAAGAAGGCAGGGAAAGGCTCCGAGCATCCACGCTCTTGGGTTGATGTTGGGGATGAGCGGTGGGATCGCATGGGCTGGAGCTGCTGGCGCAGGAGCATGGGCGAGATGGTGGTGAGGGACAAGAGATTTGCACAACATGATCAACACATCAAACTTCACTCCCCAAATACATCAGTTGGGGGCTCGATTAGCTCATTCTATGAGCCATTATTTTCCCAGTCATATTCTACCATAGTATTTTTTTTTTTTAAACTCTCCAAATCCAATTCATTCTCAAAAGATCTTGAAAAAGGCCAGTCTCTCCCCAAAGCAGGGCAGCGGGGTTGGCCTTCATCTCCCAGTCATTTTTATACCGTGCCTATCACCACATCTTGCCAAGTTTTTAACTAAAAT
Source organism: Anser brachyrhynchus (assembly GCF_964034855.1). Taxonomy (NCBI): domain Eukaryota; kingdom Metazoa; phylum Chordata; class Aves; order Anseriformes; family Anatidae; genus Anser; species Anser brachyrhynchus. The sequence continues at coordinate 4,964,860 of NC_137709.1, forward strand.
CAGACCTGGGTTTAAGACAACACAATAAGCTGAATCCTGCTTTCAATTTTGTTTTCTAGGTTCCAGGATACGCTTTTAAACTATTGATATACTGGATCTAATTTCACCTGAGGATCTAAAAGTACTTAAAGCAGAAACCCTGAGAGTCCTTCACGAATATAGATATACTGCTGCATTCTGAAATGGAGATAAATGAAGCCTTTGGAAGGCCAGTTAACCACGTATAAAAGTGTAATGGCTGGAAATTAGCACTGAACACGGGGAAAAAAAAATCTAGATTCCGGTTTCCCGCTTCTGCTCTCCAAACCATGATCCGCGAGGCCACAGCGAAGGGCTGTAGGCTGGTCTGGCTTTCATTAGCTGAACTCACAACATCTTCAGGTCCGTACATCTGCATCCCGGAGACGTCCTGCATGCTGGTAGCAGCCTACGGGATCGTAACATTTTCAAACCACTGCTTCAGCCCTTATCCCCCCCCCCAGATGAAAATTTTCTAGCACATCTGACTCATTCCTCCAAGAACCGGGTTGGTGTCATTTGATTATTAGTCATTATTCACGACCAGCCCTCCGGCATTTACTGCCTCCACAGCCGCATAGCTCACAGCCACGTAGCGTTGCAGGACAGAAGGGATTCAAGGAATACTTTACAATGATGCCCAGCCCAAAAGAGAAATCCAAACCCGAACATTTCCACTTGCAGGTCTTGGAAAACATTTAAAGGTGCCAAGAGCAGAGCACCTGCCGATGCAGCAAGGACCCCAGAAGTCACCGGTCACCTTTGCAGATCACGGCCACAAGCTCAGGAATGGCTGCACAGACCTGCCCGAACTGTAACCAGGGAGCTCACTGCAACCACAGCCAAAAATCTGGTGAAAACCAGGCTTTTGGGTGAGAGGGAGGCGTTTCCCTACCCACAGGCAGATAGGTGGGATAACCCACGTTACTTGGGTGAAAGAAAAACGAGGAATGCCATCTGGTTTCTGCAAAACTTGGCTGTCAAACCTCTCTCTAGCCGATGTTTCTGTTTCTTATCTTTTTGCTTGCGTTGGAGCTCAAACAAGATCCATCTGAGCGAAGCAGCCGGCTGCACAGCTCTGACAGGCCCCGCGCTCCTCCGTGTCCGAGGCACAGAGCCCCGAGCGGCACCTGCACCACGGCCAGGACATCGTGGGCACCATCCAGGGCACAAGGCTCCCCCCCAGCATCACTCCACAGCCCTTCAAAGTGACAGCATACTATTTTTCACCTCCACGAGAAGGACCATCGGTTACAATGCTGTCTCTACCCCTTTTCACAGCTCTAAAATCCTCCTGCTGCTGACAAAGGCTATTTTCCACCTTCATTTTCCTCTGGCGCTGTTGAATTGTGTGTTTACATTTGCTGTAATACCACAAAGCAGAGTAAATCTTGCAAATGCTCTGCCTAAATCCATATAATAAATCAGATCCTCCAAAAAGCCTGTGTCGGATGTACAAAAAAAATCACAAAGTCTGAAAACCGAAATTATCACAAGCTCCTCAGCCACGCAGGAAAGCTGCTATTGCTCTGATTGACGGGGGGACATGAACAGACCGAGGCAGGGCAGCTGACTGACAACCCGGTTTCCTTTTGTGTCTGATTTTGCTTGGTAAACCATTTAAAACATGTCAAACAAACACTGCACTTCAACAGTTCCCTGTGAAACTCTTGCCAACTCCGCTCCCACTGGAGAAGGCAATTACCTTATTTATAGGGATTGGGGAACAAATGCTGCATTTCTTCTCCATAATCATTTATTAATTGTTCTCATATTGAAAAGTGGCTTTGATAAAATAAATAAGATCCAGCCCGCAATCATATTGCTGCAAGAAAAAGGAATTTTGAAAAAGTAGGGCATCCCGGGGCCAGCCCCGTGCATGAGCCGGCTCACGGTGTCTGCGCTCGACTGCGGAGGGAGCGGGAGTGAATGGGGAACTGCAGAAAACATTTAAGAAGAGAAACTGTGCGATGGAAAAACGTCCCAGCTTACACATACCCAGCATGGTTCAGCTCCGAGGATTTATTGTGCTGTTACTGTTATAGCAACCGGCAGACTATGGCATGTTTTGCATACGCAGCCATCGCATGTTTTACACACACACAACAAGACTCCCGCTCCAAAGCCGCTGCTCCTTCATCTACACAAACAACAACAAAAATGAGTTTCAATAGGAAACGGATGGAAGGAAGGAAAGGATAAACAAGAACGAGGGAATGACCATCAGTTTCCCATGGCCACTCAACTCTGGCAGCAGTGACTCACGCAGGTTTTGTGGTGCCATTTCACAGCCACAGAGGAGAGCTCACTTCGACCTTGTAGACGGTGCTTCTCTTTCCACTTCTCAAATCCCGAAAATCCCTTTTTAAATTTCAGAGGTATGAGTTTTGCCTGAAAAAGCTCAGTTTTCTGCAGGTGTTTTGTTTTCCCTTTAATTATAGCAGGAAATTGCAAGAAACTAAAGTAAACTGGACACTTGACAATCACTAGAAAATATTTACTCTAATATAACTATCACTGCCCAAAGCAAACAAACAGTTGCCAGAAACACAACTGAAGTTGACAGAATGAGAAATAAACACAAGAATAACGGATGGGTTCAGCACAAGACCTTCGTGTGCGTCCCCAGAACCGTCCGTCCTCCTCTGGCACCGCCGAGCTGGCCGCCCCAGGCCCCTGTCCCGCTCCACCTCACTGCTCCTGCCCACGGGGCTTCACCGTGACGTGGTCTGGGACATGCCAGCGTCTTCGTTTAAGCAACTGAAACCTTGAAATCCAGAGAACTTGTTCGTTTCCCCTGTTAGAGCAGTGTTGGGGCCCAGGAGCAAGGGAAGCCCATGGGGACAGGAGGAGGTTTGCTGCCCAGACAGCACAATGGAAGTCAGAAGCACTCCTAACTCCACACGACTCTCAGTTTCGAGCAGCTGCAAAATCAGCGCCACTTCGCCGTTTCCGTGCAGTGGAACCGAGGGCGCAGGTGGATTTGCTCCTTTCACGAAAGCCACAATACCACTGACACGGCTCACGCGGCCACCGCTCAGCCAACGTGTGCGAAACCAGAGGGATTTGGTTAAACCTGGCAAACAAACCCAAATCTGCCTCCCCGGGTATTTAAGCAGACCCACTCCGACAACCAGAGGAGCGGCTGGGAAACGCCCCAGCCTTGACGCTGTGCTACCCCATCAGCAGCGCCTCCTGCCCAGCCACCGCGGGGGCAATTCGTGCCCACTGAGAGCAGCGTAGACCAGCACCTACCCTGTTCTCAGCCCTTCCTGACAGTGGATGAAATCCAAATGTTTAGCTACATATCCTTTATCAGGGCACATAACAAGAGGGCCACGAGCACCGAGCCACGGCTCCGGACCCACCGTGCATCCCAGCCCAGAGCCTCCCGGCGCAGGCAGCCCAGCGAGCTGCAGAAACCCAAGCACGAGGCCGAGGCCAGTTCTGTTTTGCTTGTGGTAGCTTCGGATCAAACTGTTTAATTTTATCTTTTGGTCTGATGATGTCTTTGCTCTGGAAGACATCCAGAAATGGCCACATATCCGATCCACATTTTGCAAAAAGGAATTTCCACCTAGGTGGAAAGCGGAGCCCTCTCAGCGAGTCACTCAGGCCCTATCGTGACACGCACGGAGCAAGAGCCTGCAGAAGAAATTAATTCAGCACATAGGGAACAAAGGCCATTAGAACTGCCAAGAGAAATATTAACTTTTCTCAAACGCAAGCCTGTTTGACATTGTTTTTGCCATACTTATTTGCATACAATGCACATATTGCACAAAACCAGGCGAACTAATGACAACAGGAATAATTCCTCAGAGCAAATGACAGTAGGGCAAAAAGTCAAATTATCACCATGAGACTTCAGGTATTTGCCCCCCCCCCCGGAGCAAACCAAGCAGAACCAGACAAGCCCGGGGTGCTTTCACGTTCCCTCCTCGCCCCAGGCAGAAACCCGCCTCGAACACAGAGCAGCTTTGCCATCTCTTTGCCATCTCTTCCCACCCCACAGGCTCAATACTCCTGGAAATACTACAGCCAGCATGGAAATGCCTAGGATGAGCCATTCCTGGTGCGTTGTCATTGTCACCTTCATCGATGGCAGCCCCCGACTCAGCGCCGCCCCGCGCTAATCCCCGGTTCAGCCGTGCTCCACCTCTGCCTCTGCAATTACCCCAAGCCTGACCCACGGAGCAGCGAGATCTAATCCAACCCCTGAAACGCTTCCAAGCCAGATGCAAGCTGCCAAGAACGAGTCTGCATTCCTCAATTTCTATCACCCTTGGCTATATGTTTTGTTGGCTGAATTATCTTAATAGAAACATGCAAGTACTCGAGTGTGAGTGCATGCACATCCCCGCCGCCAGGGAGAAACTTGCTTTGCCCAAACCCCGGGGAGCCCGTACGCTTGGGGTGCGTTGGAGATGTGCACATTAACCCCACCAAACCAGCCCTTTCAACCTGACTGAAAACACAGACCACCCACAACAGTTTCCTGTATAAAAAAGACCTATTTTTCTCAAACTGGTCCAGCGATTCCTTGCAGGTCACTAAAAAGTTCTCTCTATTTATTTCTAGAAGAAGGGAGGAAAGGGGTTTTCAAGCTCAGTTGGGCCGTGGACTCACTGAGCGTCCTACGTTCATGCCCCGAAGATTCTTGGTAGTCTGAGGCTGAACAAGTCCCTGTTTGACCAAACACAACTGCTCCCGTGTCCCTCCTTTCGTCTCCTCAGACAAAGATGCTGAAGGAAGACATTCTGACTGTCTTCAGAGGGACGCACAGAAATGCTCCATGCCTACCAAGGTTGGTTTCCAACAAACTCACATAAAATAAACATCTGCAGAACTCATGAGTTAGGACACCCTAAAGAGCTGTCCACAGCAGAATAGAGAAATATTTTTTCATTTTATGTCTACTAACATGTTTCATCCAAGAGACGTACAGTGGTGCCTCATGTAGTTGGGGTAGACAGGGAGAGAGATGAGACCACATCTCATGAAAAAAAGTAGGGACGTGCCCACACTCCAAACTGAGTGTTTAGATCTAAAAGTTTTTGAAAGGTAGAGAAAACCGGTCTATTAAATTCCACAAGAAAAAAGGCTGCTGATCTTCGTGTGGATTTAGATTTAGAGCAACTGGGGAGTGCTCTGGCCATCTATTCAGACTCCTTCCAAATACTAGATGTCAGATTTCACTCCCTCTAGGATACAATAACACATCCCCTCCCGCAACATCTAAATCCCCCAAATCAAGACCCCAAATCCACCAGCTTCAGGAGGTATGGGGCTGTGCACCACGGGGTGCTCAGCATGATATGAATTTCCACACGCCCTGACAAGGGGTTAATGCCAAATGGACTGGCAGCATCGCCTCTCGCCGTTAAAACGAAATGGGCTCCTTCCTTTCTTGTGCCACACACAAAATCCCCCACTAAGTTTCAAATTGTTTTTCAATCTAGTTATTAAATGAAGTGTCTTTTTTTTTTTTTAATCTTAGAAAAGAAGCTTTATTTGTTTATTTGTTTATGATTTCTTTTAGAGCCAATGTAAGAGGTCAAATAATTTCCAGATGACATCCAGACTGTTTTGTGTTTGAATTTCTGTAGTTTTTTTCTTTTGAAATAGATTGAAAGGAACACAGTATTACAGGAAAATACAAAAACCCTAAATCCCCGATAGAAATAACATTAGTTTCAGCACTCACTTGCACGGGCATTACTGACACAGCAAGATTCGTGCTGCAAGATATGGACTCGTGTTGCTCAGCTCAGGGAGCACCAAAGTGTGGGATACGATACTGTTTTTATCTTCGTTTTCCAACTTGTCAGAATATTTGGTGCTTCTCCCAATGCCAGGCTGGAAATCAGATGGTAATAGGAATTGTGTCCAGCATTTCCAAACAAATTTCCAGTTTAAGAATTGAGGACAAGAGGCTGGATACCCAACCGTGAACCAAATATAAACCAGAAATGGCACAATTCCTAGTCGTTGACCTCCAGGTCTGTCAGCTGAAGCAACACATACATTTTAACCAAAGTTAGATTTCCTGGCATTAATCACAGGCTTAATTAACCCATGCAAGTGCCCAGGAGAAGCACCATTTTGCATCTCAGAGCCAGTCAAGTTTCGGCCCCTGACGTGTTACCCCAAGACCTGGCCACACAGAGCAGGGGAGATGCTCTCCCCACCAGGGCTCCCCGTCGAGGAAGCTCCCAGCTCGGCTGCCGACCGCCCTGTAGGGTTGCAGCATGTATTTAATGCGACCAGGCTGAAGCTAAGGGCCAAATGCTGGAGGCCTGGAAATAAAATATTAATAATAAAAAAGCACCGCCTAGTCCATTTCTGTGTCTGAAAAGACTACAAAGGCTTTTCCTTGCTCAGAACTGCTGGTTTCCCAGCATTCACAAATTTTGGCCTGAACTAAGCTACTTCAAAGGCATTAGATATGGCTCAGAGAAAAAACAAAATTGGAAAGAAAAATTGCTGGCACTTCAGCAAAACACTGGTCACTTAGTGGGATCTCCTTGGGATCTCTGAATTAGTTTCAGATTGCTTGAAGTTTATCTTGTTGCATCTTTTTGATGCAGAGAGATTCACAGCGGCCAGTGAGATGCACGACAGTTTTGTCTCCGCAACCCCTGAAAATTCAAGGAAATAAACGCAACTGCTTCTTCCTAGTCATGCAAACAGTAAGCCCAATTACTTGCATTCTCAAGCTTTCATCCGTGAGCGAAGGGCAGGAATGAAACCAACGCTAGCCCTAATAGTGTCTTGTGTTCAGCGCGAGCGCCATCCCACACCCAGGTACGCGGCTCAGCTGCGGCCGAGCAGCACCTCCCAGCCCCACCGCCACCGGGCTGCACACAAGCTGGGTGTCGTCTTCACTGTGCAAACGGCCCTGTGCAATTTGTTTTTTCACCTCTGAAGAGCCCCAGTTGCAACTCCAGAGTACAGTCAACACCTGAGAAGGAAATTCCTTCTTTTTGTAAAGCATTCATATGAACACACAAATAAAAACGCAGAATTTAGTGAACAGTTCCTTTGCAATTTCTCTTTACCCCACTGAAGTTTCAGCCCAATTGCTCCCCTGCTTGTATCCTCAACCAAGGAGCTAGGCTGGTACCCTGCAAGGTCCTTGTGGTGGCTGAGCTCCCAGCCACTGGTACAAGACCAAAAAAAGAGTCTTCAGATCGCCCCCGTGCTACATTTGCTGTCTATTTGTGAGCTGTGCAGTCTCCAAGACTCCCTCTCTTGGGTTGTCCAAAGGATGCAGCCAAACCCTTCCCCGGGGCTTTGGGTGCTCCGGGGGCACCCAGCTGGGCGGGAGGGAAGATGGTGCCCTGGGGAGGTGGCCCAGCAGGGAGGGGAATATTGCTGGGAGCCGTTGCAAACACGATTTAAGGATGCAGTTCTTACCCAAAGTTTGCCAAACTCCTCCACAATTACATGCAGCAGGTACAAAAGCTGATGGAGTCAAATCTCTGCACAGATTAATTTCCTGCTCGGTGGCAGAGACGGCGCTGACTGGCCAGGTTTAGTAAAACAAGGAGCACGTCAGCTAGATCGTAAATTGGTTTAAAGGCTAGAAAAATTATCTGTTAGCTGGCGAAGTTTAATTCACAACAAGCTGCCTGCTACGGACACGAATTAATCATGCTCAAAAATGGATGGAGTGCTCAGAGCTTTGTGGCACATCTGTACACACGCAGCCATAAGGAAAAACCGAGAATTTCATCAAACTGGATGAATTGCCTGGAGCACAAGGCATCATTCTTGAGCATTTCCCTGCTGAACATTTCAAACAGGTAAATGGTTTTTTCATTGCTGTTATGATGAAAGCCATTGCCTTCAGTTTGCAGTTCCTAAGCAGAAAACTGATGGTGTGGGAATCGAGGAGCCACTGCACAGCAGGTCAAATGAGACACTTAGGAGCCCAGACCTGAATTGTGGAGCCCTCCTCGACTTACATTTCACGCTCGTTAAACCAGCAATAACCAGCCAATTCCCCGTTTGTCTTCAGGGCCGTTTCAGCTCCCCTCACACCTCGTGACAAGCAGCTCTTCCAGTGCTATCCAGCCACAAGCCAGGATCCTCGCCTTAGAGTTACCTCGGATAATTCAAGCCCCTATTGCTATATTAGTCATTGTATTATGGCAGGTTTAATTGCCCTCTGAACATCCTGTAGATGCACACATTAAATTGTTGTTTAAACACTGCTTCTATAGAACTTATTTTATCAGCCATTTGTATTTTGCTACAGTAAAAACATTAATTTTACGAAATGTTTTACTTAAAAGGAATTTGTAAATAACAGTCTCAATTTTCAACAAAGGTTAAAGTCAGCATTTAATATTGAATTCTGGGAATTTCCAGGGAGTTTCGCATTGGAAGAGCTCAAAGAGCATGTATACAAGATGGTTATTCAGGCTTTACAGATAGAGAACAGTTCCACAGAGATGTTTGAGACGTTTACCCCACTAACAACAGCTATGGCCAGGGCTAAGGTCAAGTTTCCTCGTTTCCAGTTCAAGAGGCAGAGACCTGCTGGCTACCAGCCAGAGCGCCCGTACTGCTGCACGTGACCATTTACATCCTCCACCACCGGCTAATTTTAAAAACCATTTACATCTTTCCCACCCATTACATTTTAGACACAACACACTGAAAGCAAGCAAATCCCTCTCTTGGGGTTTAATTTCTGTAGCTAACCTTCATTTCTTACACTCTAATCTTACTGCTGAAAACTAAGGGCAACACTTCAAGGCAAACATGCAATCTTCTTACGTTTAATTCTTGCCTGCATGAAATAATCCCATACCATTCAGCTGATTTACCAAAATCACGATGTCACTTCTGATATTCAGAGCTTCTATGGAAGACCAGCACTAGGCTCTACGTTGCACTTCTACCATAGAAAAATAATTGTAAAAATAGTTTTCCCTTTTTTCTTGGTGTCTGGGGCACAAAACATTTTCATACAGACATCCTTCTCAAGTGACTTCACGAGGGGGACGCAAAAGATCCCATCAAATGCAAACAACACTCCAGGTACCCCAGAGAGATGCAAGGCACAAGCGACCACGGTCCAGCTTTCCGCCGAGGGAGGCCCAGCCAGGTCCTCGTGCTTGGCCATGCCTCACGCCAGATGGGACAGGTCCCCTCTCCCACTCCACCACGGGTGTCCCTGAAAACCCACGGTACTTTACTGAAACGCCACCTTCTGGGTGCAAAGAACAGCCCTGGAAAAAAACAATCTTTGGAGACAAAACTGAGCTTTCAGAGTCCTATCTTATAGTACTCATTAAGAAGGAAATTAATCCTTTCCCAACCGAAAGTCGGAGCAGCACCTGGGCTGTTCAGTGCATTTTCATACGATGACCACATTGAATTGATTTCTAACATTACAGCCCCAAATGCTCGAGCAGCAACACGCTTCCACATTTTTTCACCCTAGTAACAAAGACAGACAGTGACAAACCTCCACTCTGCATGAGGTGCACATTAAAAAAAGAATTTATCTGGAGTTAATCGAAACTTGTCTTCATACCACCGCACAATGATGCCTTGAGAACAGGAGTCTTTACTATGAACATTTTTCTTTTTTACCTCCAGTTGATTATGGTCTCTTTGCTGTTTAAACCCGAGCTTCAAGCCACATGTGTCTCCACATCAGCTTATCTGCTGCTTTCAACCTCTACCAGCCCCTGCTTTTACTCAAACAGGAAAGAATACAGAATGTTCTAGTTAAAGTCTATTTTTGAAAATAATAAAGCTACGCAAGCCCATTTCCATTTTCTGGTGTCTCCAACAGACAGACTATCCAAGTTCATTAGGACGACAGTTTCTTGGCAATCAGGCCATTCTTCATTGTGACTATAGGAACTTATTCCATTAATCCTTTGGCTTGCTTACAGAACCCTGTGCTCAGCACCAAACAAAGCGACCTGCCTTATCGTCAGGCCCACACCTTGTGCGTTTCATTTTCACGTGTGTTGCTGGGGATGGTGGGGTGAGGGATGAAATCAAGCAAGCGAAGATCTAAAAGTCAGCCTAAACAGGCCTTCAGTCCCACTTTCCTGCTGTGCTTCCCCAGCAATCAAGTTAATCAAGTTGAAGTTTTTTTTTTCCCTTCCTTTTTGGTTCTTGGGACCAAATAACAGGCTATTAAATTTGTGACTTTCTTTAATCATCTGTCTTGGAAGACATTCCAAGAAACGATCTACAATTAAACAACAAGGAAATTTTTCCAGAACCACCTCAGACATTCAGCCACTCTGTGTACTTGGATAACTGCAAATTTTGGCGCTGTTCTGCAGCTAGGGCTTCACCTTGGTTTTGCTCTGTGCGTTTCCCGAGCTGAGCCCACCAGCGCCAACTTCTTGACAGCTTCATCTATTGAGCTGAGGACAACAGTGTCCACTTAGCTGGAGCTTGGAGGCATGAAAGTAGTGCAAATGACAACTGCTTAACATTAAATAGTAATAAAAATGCTCATACGAACACAAATATGAGATATTAATGTGTACATGTGCTCACCATACAACCCGGCCTTGCGAAAGGGAGCGCTCCCCTGCCAGCACCGAGCCGGGCAGGAGCGAGCGCTCCTTTGGAGCTTTCCAGCCAGCAGGATTTGTCAGCAGGGCCCTTCTGCTGGTTTTGAGCTTTTATACTTTGGTTAGGTTCTAGTTAGCAAGTCAGACCAAACGTTCTTATTCCCTCCATCCTTCAAAAGCGCAGCCCCGTCCTCACCAGCAGCACGCCTATTTCCCCCCAGCAAAACTCACCGGCTCATCCCTCCCTGCTTGCTTCGCTGGAGATCCACACAGTGGAGTCACCTCTTTTTTTCTTTTAAATGCAAACTCTTTTTGTACAAAGAGTGCAAAATTCAAACACGTTTAACACCTGTTTTCTTTCAGCACCCTTCAAGAATACAAGGACAGACCTGGAGAGCACAGGTCTTGGGTGCAGGCTCAGCACTCCGACACTGTTTTGCTCTGGCCCCCAGCTCAGCCCCATTGCTCCTTACTTCTTAAGTGTTAAACTGGTTATGCACGTCACCTTTGGGAACACGTTTAAGCAGAGCACCCAGTTTCAGCACGGGATAACTTCTCTTCCTAATCTCTGGGTAATCAGTCCCTCATATCCAATCTTCCCCAAAAAGACAACCTAGAAACATGCAAGCTTCTCTTATACATGTAGGAATTCATCCTTTCAGAAGAAAGGACAAAAAAATAGATGAAACTGAAAAGCGATTGTGCGTTCACATAACATCACCCATTCCATCTGAACAGGGAACGCTGCACGCAAAAACCTGGTCTTAATGTCAGCCATCAGCCACTGCTCTGACACACCGAGCCAGGAATGAACTAACACAACACAGAAGGACAGCAATAAAACAAGGTCCCGCCACACGTTTGCTCAACAGAACCCATGCCAGGAGCAAATTCAAAGTAAACCCCTCCTTGCACGACACGGGCAGGGCCCAACCAACGTCCCGATGACTCAAAGCTCCCCAAGTGACCCAGGCTGGGAGCAGGGAGGCTGGGAAGCCCTGGTGGGGACGCGGTGCCAGGCGCGCATCGTGCAGGACGGGCACACCAAGGGGGCAGCATCAGGGCCTGACACGTGAAGATAAGGGAAAAAGGGATTTTGTGCACAGCCACATCGTCAGTACAGAGCAGAGAGACTCACTGCTCTTTTCATCAATGGCCGTGAATTCATCTCTACTTTATAATCTCATGACAATCATCGTATAATCTAGGGGATCTCTATAATAAACTATTCTTTGACATTTTATAGTATGTATTACCTGCTGCTCCTTGCCAGAGCACATGGCAGCACAGAAACAGGCAGAAACCTCTTCAGATTTCTTGGGAAAAAGTCTTTATGCTCACGAGCAACCTCTCGTGTTGAGCAAAATACACGGACAAGTTAGTCTTTGCAAAGGCTCTCTCCTGTGAGAGACGTGCCTCGTCCTCTCCCGCACCACTAGCCATGGGCACAGGCAACGCAGCCTTTCCAAGCGAGGTCCGAGCACACCGGTTTTAGTCCCGTGGCCACGAGACAACAGAAAGGGGATTCAATTTTCTTCCCTCGAGCTGGGAGGGAAACATCCCTTTCAAAATGTTATTGAAATAATAAAACATTTCAATAAGCATACAGCTGCGGAGCAGCAGTGCTAGGAGTACGCACCGCGTTAAAGACCCTGGTAGAATTTTATGAGTCTGCTAAAAAGCAGAACCCAAACCCCTCTGCAGTTCCAAAACACGCAGACACGCACACCAAGCCCCCCCAGCAACCGCTCCAGGAACAGCTGGCTTAAAAAAAAAAAAATCATCCTGGTGGAAAACCTCCAGTCAAGGGGACCAGCAAAAAGACCCCTTTGCGCTCACGTGCCATGGAGGAACAGCAACGGGTGAGCAGGCAGGGATGTCCGCGGTCACCTTCAACATGAGAAAAAGGCACGAGGCCACAAAACCTCTCAGCTCCAGGAGCACAGGGATGGCAAATTTATTTATTGATTTTTAGATAGGTGCATCCCAAGAGCAGCAGCCACAGCTCCGAGCCTCACTTCAGCTGGTGCTGGAGGACCCCATGCCCCCGAAGCTTTACAGCTCTTTTATTCACACGTAACTTATGCAAAGAGGGGTGAGCGGCCTCGTCCCCGACAGCTTCCTGCCCCGTTCCAAGGGCACAGCAATTCTCGCCAGGACCGAGCGAGATCGGATCATTTCTGCAGGGAGCTGCCAGCGCTCTGGGACTGCCGTTGTGGGGCAGAGCTCTTCCAGCAGCTCCGCTTGGCCGAGGTTCCCGCTGCAGGTCCCGACATCTGCTGCGCCTCCCCCGGGGAGCCTGCCCAGAAAGTGAGGAGCTGCAGATGCCACCACATTAATCTACCAACTCGAAGATTTTAAACAAAAGAGAAAGGGTGGTCTCACCCTGGGGATTAACTGCAGCAGGGAGGTCTCCTCTTCCCCAGCATCAGAGGCGAGTGAAAGCAGGGTAGATAACATTAACCAAATTGCCACGATTTCTCAAGCCATTGCAGCCAAGTATTTGCAAAATAAGAGCTGAACCATGCTGGGGTGGAGCAGGAGGAAGGCTAGGCTCAGCCCCTTGGTTTTTGCACAGCACCTATGCAGAGAAATCCCTCCCCAGCGAGCAGAGAAACTCTACCTGCAACTTCGTTACGCTAGCGAACAAGGAGAAAGCAGGCAGAGCACAGAATGGAGACCCTGGGGAAGGACCGGGAGCTGATGAAGCTGTTTTCATCGCTTTCAGGCTGAATTCAGGAATTCTGCTTGGTGCAGGTGTGTGGAGCTCCCTGACGGAGGAGCGGGAGGAGGCAGGGGAATTGCTGGTACCTCCAGAGCAAGGACCTCCTCTGCTTCCATCTGGAGAGCCTCCGGCTTTGCAGCTGAGCCGTGTGTTTTCGAAAAGCAACAGGAGCTTGCAACTCCATTTGCACTACAAGTGTGTCCCTCAGCGCTGCTTTCACAGAGAAGGGTCTGATAAAATCTGCTATCTTTTGTATTGATCCAGCACAGCTGAGGTGCAGGAAGGAGTGCTGCAGAGACCGGGCATGCTGGGAAAGTAATGAAAGAAAATCAGGAAAAGAGCATGTTTTTATTAAAAAAAGTTCTACACCAACGCCCCACACAAAGATGTTTTGGTGCAAGATGTTCTACCCTTGATTCCAGCTAGGATCTGCAGCCACAACAGCTCAGTCCCCAGGAACAAAGTTTCCGTGTAACCGTTTTAAACTCTTTTCAACTCATTAGTCACACAGTAATTACCACGAAGGCGCAACGATGCCTAGATGACGAGCAGAGCCTCACCCCGTCCCGCTACAACTCTCATGGTTTGGGGGTGGGGAGGATCCACCGCACGGACGCTTTGCACACCAGTGGTGCCCACGGCTCCGCACATCACACCCCGAAACGGGACTTAGAGCTCTATAAAAGCAGAGAGGTGCTAAGTGGATATGCTGGTTCCTGCCTGCTCCTGCGTCATCCGTGCCATAAAACCCAGCGAGCAATAAACGAGGCCCAGCAGCAGCTTCGGGGGGGGGGGGGGGCAGGGAAGCGCAGGCTGACGGAGACCTGAAGGCAGAAGTGAGAAAAGGGACCACGAAGGACTCCGAGTCCCACCTCCGAGCAACCCCCAGGGACCGGGATTCCCAGTTTGGAGCCATGTGTAGGACAACCACGGCTGCAATAATTGAAAGCTTTCAATAAGTGCTCTGGCCACCGCTTCCAAGATGAAACTGAATCACAGCAAATTCATTTCCTGGCACAATTTTGTGGGAAAATAATAGCATTTCCTTTCCAGTTTTATTGAAAAGCGTGTTCCAGTTCAATAGCAACAAATAAACTAAAAACAGTCATGGCTGCGGAAGAACCTGCATCTCCTCTGTCTTTATTAACCCTGAAGCTGTTTGTCTGCCTCGGCAATGATAGATATTTATAGAAAAAAAAAAAAGCACAACAAAAAAGAAGAAACCCAATGAAACTCCGTGATTTACAGTCCCAGTAAAGGTCTGAGCTCTAAGTCTCTCAAACCTGTGCGGAAACACGTAAAATGCAAGACAACGAAGCAGCGAAACTTTTCTAATGGCCCATTTTCCTCTTAGGAAAGCGTATATTTCTACAGAAAGAATTTACTGGAACATTAGACGTGCTTTTACAAAATAAAAGCAACCTGTGCACCAGTTCATAGTTTTCACGGGCCTGTGCATCTCCTCCAGTCAGCAATCCAGTTCGGGAGCCTGAACAAGTGTGTTTTGAAAACTAAAAAGCTTGGGCCACAAGTTTTCATTCTCATGTCTTGTGGAAAGCAGAGAACGGCTACACAGATGCTTTCCCTTAAATTTTGTGGCAAATTTCCTCATCTCGGCAAAGAAATAGTTAATATCTCAACAACCCAGACCCCTTTGGTGCAGATTGCATTCTGCACAAATGCAGACTTTAAATGCTTCTCTCGAGCTGCAGAAAGACTCCTTATATTTTGTTTCAACTTATCAGAATACCAGAGCACTCCCCAGATATCGGTATCTGAAGCACTTCAGAGAACACAAACCATTTGGAAAGTTTAGAGATGAAGCTCACAAGGAAGCGAGTACCACGTTTTATATCACATCTGCAGCTTGATTTGTTTTCCTGAATTCTTTCAGGCTCCTATTCAGTCTCCATCATTAAGAACCCACTAACGAGCTGTAGTTTATGTGAAATTATGTCTTGTTCCAGGTGCTTTTCTTAGCAATCCATTAAACAACATTAAATGCAATTTCAGAGCTATTTTTTTCCTTCACGTTAACATTTTCCTTTTCGTCCCAATCTTCTCTTATTCTGCGTGTCAATCTTCTATATCTAATTCTTTTCAGCTGGAATATAAAAATTTAATCTGTTTTAGCGTAATGACTAAGCATTATGCAAACAGAGCCCGGTCCTGTTTCCTATTAGCTGAGGCTATAGTTTATAAAATATAGACACGGAGTTCACCTCCCTGCACACACGCGGCTGACTGGAGGCCACTTTTACAATTCACAGGGGAGCGAGCGACGCAGAGCAACCGGCCCTTTCGGTGCCAGCAGTGCCTCAGTCTTGATCCAAAGACTTCAGAAGCCTCAGGGACGTCCATCCCAAACGGGTCACTGCCTTCCTGCCCCTGGGGACAAGGTCGCGTGTGCGGCCCCTCATCCCACCAGGCGCTTTCCCAACACCACTGCTTCGCCCTGCACACGCGTCGGCTGCGGCGCCCCACCACGGGCACCTGGCAGGAGCGAGGGGTTCTTCAGCACTGGTATGTGAGCAGACTTCAAGGTCAATGGCCAAACACATCCCACATTTAAGCCAATAAGCCCTTCTGCAGAGCCGGCCTTGACCATCGCTACTATCTTTCAAAGGCCTGGTTGCTTCGCAGATAAGACTCGCATCACCAGCTTCAAAGAATTTAGAGCCCGGACCAACAACAAGCCTCTGTGACCACGTTATCCAAAACCTTACTTGAGGAGGAAAAGTAAAAAAAAAAATATCCACAAAAATAAACCAAAACCAGGAAAACCGACAAAAAAACCTCTGCCATTTCTGAAGCTTTGCTCTAGCTTTTGGGCCACCCCCCAGCAATATCTCCCTGCCTGTGAGCTCGGTCCGTCCTGCACCTCGTGAGCTTTTCCACAAGGGTTGGAGAAGTTGCCAGTCGAGGAATAGCTCGCTATCACAAAAACCACCACAGTTCTCCCATTTTACTAGCAACATGGAAAGATTTAAGTATATATTTTTTTCTTTTAGATGCTTTTACTCATCACTGGCTACCTTCAGGCAAAGGATTTTCTATTTTTTTTTCCATTTCAGAAGACACTGTTTCTGATTTCCTACATCAGCCTTAATGCCAGCAACTTTGGAATTATAAGAAACAGACCCTGTACATAAACAGCATCCGGGGAGCAGTATCTTGGACAAAATCACTGATATAAGAATAACAAGTCTCCATTTTTATAGTCTTTGAAGATGTTCAGGCACTAACACCAACCCAACTGCCAAGAAATGAAATAATACATATCTGGAAGAGAAGAACCTTTGCATTTGACTTGCCCAAGAAACTACTCTTGTGATAACCAGCTCGCTTTTTAGAGTTCCCCTGTAAAGCAGGCAAAAGCATAAAATAATTTTCCAAGTTACTTTTATAAGAATAAAACTCTTCATTAAGTGCTCATTGCCAGAAAAAATCCCACTCCAGTGAGGCTGTGTGAAGTCCCAGCCCTTCATCGCCGCAGTGACTGCTTCATTCGGAGCAGAAGACGACAGCATTCCCTTGCAGCACACGTACAAGAGGAGCGTGCTGTCGAAAAGGCCATCAGCAGAAAAGAAAATAAATCACCAAGCCCTACAGCTCAATACAAGACAAATTCCAGGAACGGCTGGGTTTGTGGGCAACGTTTCTGGGTCTGAGCTGGGTCTGAGCAGCACCCGACGTTGATGCCGGGTGCTCAGCTGGGAGGCAAGCAGCAGCAGCACTTCAGGTGACGTCTGATAAAACCCCCTCCAGCAACCCCTCCATTCACAGCTTTCAGATAACACCAGCCTCAGGAGAGGCACAACCTCTGAAAATCCGCCTTTAATTTGGGGAAAAAACACCCAGCCCTACAACGACACCCACCCAGCCAGGGGCCGCGTGGCGCTGCCATCTCAGCTGCTGTCCCGCTTGCAGCTAGGAACACCCCTAAGGCCGAGGAGACACCTTGAGGGATGGCAGCCGAGGAGCCGGGGCTGGGACCCGAGCCCACGTGCCCGACGTGCCCCGCGCCAGCCTCCTGAGCTCTGCTTCAAAGCGAGGTTTTGTTCCTAGCACCTTCCCGCGGGGAAGGAGGCGACGGCGAGAGCGAGGGCTGGAGCTGGGCCAAGCGCATCAGCTGTAATCAGATTATACAGTAGTGACTTCAGAAATCAGAAGCATGTTTATTATCAAGCACTAACCAGACTGACAGTAATTTGGTCTAGCTAAGCTAAAACAGTCTTTCGGAATCATTTTCTGATTCAGATCACATTTACTTAGTAAGTTGTAAAGTATTTTTTGTAAATTATGCTTAGAGAATTATGGTGGTTACAGCCTTTTTTTCTTTTGTGATCGTAGAAGTTTGCGCCATTCTAAAAAATGTTCCTCAAGTTTTACTCAAATTACTAAAACAAAAACAGGGAATTCTGTCCCTCAGTTTAGGGATACAGCATACACAAAGTGCCAATTCAAACACAGGCTTGACATCTCTGAAGCAGAGGGGAGGTTGTTAAGGGCTAACAGCTCCAGCCCCTCCTTGGAGGCAGAACCTGAAGAGCACGCAGAATATTCTGGCCACCATCTCTACGCGCTCTACCGCGGGAAAGCTTTTTCCCACTAAGACTTTTAATCACCACTAAAAATAAATAAATACAAACGCAGTGATGGAAAAGCAGTGTCCAAACCCGCTTCAGATGAAAGAAATCCACGCCTGTCCCAAATAAGACTATTTTTGGCTGGCCACCATCGCACCCGCAGCGATTTGTGCCGCACAGACATGCGCAGGGTGATTTGGGTCCTGCACGAGGGGCTTGGCATGGCCACTCCGCTCGGCTCCTTTGTGATAAGAAGCATAAACAACTCCTGGGTCACCTCTGGAACAGCGTGTACAGCGCACAAATCCTGTCTCTGGCCACAAGCCTGGAGGTCCGATCCCCTCCCGCCTCAAGTACAGCGATGAATTTGTGAATTTGGATGGTGCAACTCCTGCAGGATGCAGCCAGGGAAGACTCAGGTGCAGTCGGGAATGGCTGCACCAAATCGGCCAGAGAAATTGCCTCCAGCCACTTAGAGTCCCCTGCAGCCTCGGCTGGACGCCGTTTTTGTGTTTGTTTTCTGCTTCAGCTCAGCACAGACGTGAGAAGGCCCGAGCTGCATTTCAGCAGCAAACAAATGATTTCCACAGGGCTCACGTGCAGCCTGCAGCGCGCTTTGGGACGGGGGCAGCACCGCCGGGAGCACACCGTCAGCTGTACTATTTCCAGGCAGATCCCCTTTCTCGAGGTCATACACCGACTGCGGTTTAATGACAAGCATGTACGCCACAACTGAAGCCTATGAAGTTTTAAAATAGCTCACTTTGATTTATAAGCGACCTCTAGCTCTGAGGATGAAACTGTAAAAGCGTGAAAAAGGAAAGGACGGGTCCTGAGCACGTGCCAATGGCGCTGCCCCAGTCACACTGCCCCTTGTGCCCATGCGGGTCCTGAGCAGCAGCTGCCAGGCTGCATTCAAGTGCCAGGGGCTGGAGACGCCACCAGCAGTCCCCCAGCCTGGCACTGGTGTTTCAAATGGAAGATTCTGCTTCTCATTCTGCTTTTTGATATTCACATATAATAAAGAAGAAGCTGGGGCTGAGCTTATAGCAACAACGCAACCGGAGGTCTCAGCTGCGGTGCCTCGCAGCTGGCAGTGGCCACCTCGCACCAGCACAGCCCTGCTATTGATGGCTCCAGCAGCATGTCGTGAGCAGATGTGATGCAGGAGAGAGAGCAGATGCACCGGGTGGCAGCGACCACAAGCGCTGCACCCAAGTCACAGGGCATGCAAAGCCTCGTGAGGCACAGCCACGGGTCCTGTGCGGGTCTGCCCGGGTCCCTGGAGTGGGAGCTGGCAGTGCTCTGCTCTCTGGGCAGCGCTGCTTCCCTGCCTGAAGCTTACATGCAGGCTCAAAGAGTTTATTAGGAGCTTAAAAAAGAAAAAGCAGTGGATTTTTCAACCTGCTGAGCTAGAGCCCTTGTGAAAACAGGAAAGCAAAGTCTGCTTATCTCGGTTGAGAAGTCACACTGATTTCCTGCAGGTTATTCCAGCAGATTGAACAATAGATAATGATACCGTTAATTACAAAGCAGATCAGAGACTAAAAGCCCAGGTTCAAACAACTCCATCTACAGGATCTACAGGTGGAATCCCATGCTCGTTTCCAAAACCAGGAATGATACAGCCATAGATCTGGGCAGCCAGACAACAAACTCGCCACCCAGTCCTTGTCATTGTGTGTGACATCTGGTTATTCGGCGAGGAAATACCCAGGGCCCTTGAGATCTCGTTCTGACTGATGGCATGGTGAGGGCTCGGCGCGCTGCTGCAGAGGGCTGCAGGAGAGCAGAGGTCCCCCGGGAGTCACAGCCGGGAGACTTCAAACTGCAAAGATCCTTTTGCTAAGGAAAAGCGAATAATCTGCTATTGCAAAGGAGGGGGGGGAAAGAATAACAAGTTAGGAGGGAAAAATGTACTGAAGTATTTACACAGCTGCTTTTTCAGGACAGTGCTTTTATGATCGGCTCTTTTTCAGCCGCACAGCTCAAAAATAATTTTAATACATAAGCAGCATTTCCACCGCTGCGACAGAAAAAAGCTCTGCGAAACCACTTCATGTGCTGAACGTGACTTGACTTGGCTGGTCCCATTTCGCATCCAGGTGTTTTCAGAAGGACATGAGCACTGTTGTCAACGTCACGGGTCCAGACGCTTTCTAGATAAAGCAGGTTTACAACAGGTGGCTTCACATTAGTGCCCTACCCCCATGAATCCAACCAAATTAAGAAATCAACCAAATTAAGAAATCAACCAAATTAAGAATTATCTTTCCTTTTGTTTTAAAAACACCTGTTGGGTTTGCCAAGTGTAAGGGTAGTCAAAAACTCACTCAAACTTGAGTTATTCAAATGCGAGACAATGCTCAATATGCAGAGTGCTAAAGCAATAAACCCACATCTGATTTTACTTTTGTTCCCTATGAATTGATGTCAAAGCAATCGCTGCCTTAGGACTCAAAACACCACTGTGGCATTTTCACCGATGTCTGGACACGGCCAACACACCCGCTTCGCTTTAAAGGAGGGTCCCTTTGATCCGCAGAAGAGTTCTCGCACTTCTCACACACGTTTTTTGAATTGCCGTCAGGAAATATAATAAAAGTAAAGGAATTAAACTCCAGAGAAGCCTGGCTTGGTGTTGCCTTTGGAAAGTGGCTTTTAGCTGAAGCACTTTTATTCCTGCTTCTTCCTGCTTCTGTTCCCCAAGCAGCATGGCCAGAGAGGAGCAGGGCACCGGAGGTGCAGCCTTGGCCAAGGGACCAAGCCATGCATAGCCTAGAAGAACGGAGACTACACGCCCAGGAGGGAAGGATGGCCTGTTCGGTTTTTAAGACTGTTTAAGCCCCAGAACAGTGTTGGCATAAATATAATAAACTGACCACAAAAAGCTGATGTTGAAAATTACGGGTTTTCATCCAATAGATCTGGAATAGCTTCCAGAGGAGCGTGGACAGAAATGGGTGGTTTCAAGACGGTGCCTTTGGCGATTTTAAGATTAAACCAATGTGATTACTTGCTGGGAAGCGGGCTGAGCAAATGGATCATCCCTGTGCTGCCTCCAGCTCCCCGGAGCATCTCTGACCAAGGCAGAGGGAGCCGAAGCACGGCGCTCCCCGCAGGGCACGTTGGACAAGTTGATAGCCCACAGCCACCAGCGCTGAACTGCATCAGCCGCTACAGCCCCCGACTCCTCGCCGTAATTGCGCTTCACATGTGTTACAGTTTCAGCACAGGAACTGCCTGTCTGATCAATGACGGCTTGCGCTGGCTCTCGTATTTAAATGCTAGTTGACACCAGCTATTCGAGCGCTCCCCAGCCCTGCTTGCATCAGAGCACTGAAGGCAACCAGCACACATCAACGCGCCGCTACTGCAGCCGGAGGATGCTGACGGCGTGTCTTCACAGCACGAGACGGGTAAGGCAGAAGCCGTAT
Organism: Anser brachyrhynchus; assembly: GCF_964034855.1. Classification (NCBI taxonomy): domain Eukaryota; kingdom Metazoa; phylum Chordata; class Aves; order Anseriformes; family Anatidae; genus Anser; species Anser brachyrhynchus. The sequence continues at coordinate 4,986,185 of NC_137709.1, forward strand.
GGGAGAGATACTGCCCAATGTTTTCCTCACCAGACATCTATAGGAGCTATTAGCTCTCTTTTCTATAGACTAAGCCATCCATAAGGACATTATTATTATTTTTTTAAACCCGCAGCCCTTTCCGTTTAGCACACGTGCCCACAAAGGATGTCAAAAGTCATTGCTCTTTCTGGATTAGAATTTGATGTTAGGGGTGAATATCAAACTTAAAGACCAGCCAATGTTTGAGAAAGACGCTCATAATACACAAGTGCTTTTTCTAGGACATTACAGCTGCCTGTCCCAAAACCAAACCACGAGTGGAAGCAAATGAAGTGTAACCCAGAAGGATAACTACCCAGGCATTCCACATTATAGGTCTCATCACTACAGGGATTTGGCGTTTTATCAGTTATTGTATTTTAAATAAACTTGCTAAAGATAAAAAACAGCAATGCGTTCCAATTTCTTTATATTTCATTATTTCACTGATTTGTGGCAATAGTATTGGAAATCCTCTGGGTTTTAAGCAAGTTTTCTCTCCCCAGCCCTTTTAGCATACTTTCAGGCTCGGATCACAAACACAACATGAATCATTTGAAAAAGAGTCAAATAGACATTTTAAAATAACATGAAACATTAATGTATTTGTTTTTCTAAACACACATTATCATTTGGAGCTGAAGTACCTGACAGTAGCAATTTAAACAATGTAAAAGGAACAGATATTTGTATTCTATGCTTGTCTATGAACTCATTAGCGTAAGACAAATAGATTTTTAATGTATGGTGTAATGGGATCATTTGTTACTTTTTGAACCCCGTTGAAAAGTTTATCGGAGCAGCTACGGAAAGTTCAAGTTCTTGTAAATGGAAGGAACAGTACTCAAAAGTTTCAGATAATGTATCAGCGCTTTAATAAGCCTTCCCTCTAAAATGTTGATTAGAGCAGACGATTATTTCTTTTACAGTTTAAAACTTTCACATTGCTACATAAGGGTTGATACAGTGCCAAGAACAGAATGGAAAGTCATTTTCGCTCTTATTCATTTGAAAATAGCAAGTTTAGCTTCCACAAACCAAAAGCAGGAAGTAAGACAATTGTCTAAATTGTCCTAAATTCACCTTGAAACCATTACGCTATCTAGAAGAACAAAAGCTGTGGTTTGAAGCTTGACTTGCATTTGCCTGTGTCGTCGTCACACGCAGGGGAGAAGCCACCACCGCCATCCCCTCGGAGCCACGGGTTTTACTCCAGCACATGCTGCATTAAGCCAGCAAGGGCAGACGTACACTGGGAGAACTGTGACTCTACTCAAAGGCTTGCAGAACTGGACCCACCTCAAGTTGGAAGCCTTTCGTGGGGAAAGACAGCATTTGTGGCCAAGGATTACAGATTAAGCAATTCCACGGTCTCAAAGACCATTAGAGTTGAGTACAGAATAAAATCTTTGTCTCTGGACATGCCAGAGTTGTAACGCACTCGGTGTACGCCCGTAAGTAAAGAACTGCCCACAGGTAGAGCTCAGGGGCACAAGTCAACTCCTGCAGCTGGGATGGTTCTGTCTACACACAGACTTCCTAAAGGAAGGGAGGCTGCGAGGGGCGCAAGATCTTTGGGATCCTCTTGCACTGTTTAAGATTTAATGTTAGCAATTTTGCTACCTATAACCTGACGACGCTCACGGCCACCTGAAGCGGGGAACCCCTCTGTGAGCAGCTTGGCTGAGGGCTGGAGAGAAGCGGAGCCGCTGGACCAGACACTACAGGGGCCGACAGCCCCCTCTACGGCCATGTACCCGGGCAAGAAGCGGCCTGGGGACCAGACCCGGTCGTCCTGCAGAAGTCACCAGAGCTGCGCTGACGCCAGTGGAATATCCGGACTTGATCTGGAGAGAAGCGCAGATCAACGTGAGTTGCCCACAGTTATTTCTACTTTGTGCAAGATGGAGAAGGGCTGGAAAACAAAATAATCCCCTATGGACAAAATGCAGCTGGAAGAGCATACGAGATACCAACGCTAATGCATGGAAACATCTGGCAGAGATGGGAAGGAGACTAAAGCTTTCTCCCTCCGCGTTAGTGGGAACACATTGAAGCCTGACGAGGGCCCTGTCCTATGGAAATACCACTGTCCTCGTCATTCAGGCAGTCAGCCTTGAAATCCTGACATCAACATCGCGGAAAGGAGGGGGAGAATGACTCCACCGCTTCTGCTTTCCATTGAAATAAAACAGTTTGCAACAAAAGGCAAACGCATGCATTTGTTTTCCCCAGTGTGTTTCCAATCACCGCAGTGTGTTTAAGTAGTCAGGCTGCATCCAAGCCTTGAAGCTCGACAGCGCGGAGAGGGCAGATGACATCCTGATGGCAAGAGTGGCCGTGTAAATCATCTCCAAATGACGGTGTCATACACGGAGAGCTGCTTCATTTGGAATGTGCCAAACGGTGCTTTTCCTCATCTGGCATCATCTATACATCAGCCAACAATTCCTTTGGGGATTGTAATTCTTGCCATAGACAAATGCACAACAGATGTCTGAGATCTCCGCAGAGGTAACACAGCAGCCATTCCTGGAGTCAGAAGGGAACTTGCAAACAGCCACAAGCCTCTCCCAGTCAGCTGGCTACCGACCTTCAGCATCGCCCAGCGGTAACTGGGCAGAGAGGCGAGGAAGGAAGAGTAAGCGACGGAGAATTCAGACCCTGAACTGCTCGAAGCTGCTGTTTCTGATTAGGGGTTTTCACGATTCCTCATTTTGGAAGTATACAAATGTTACTCAGTTTTCTTGTCCATTTTTTTTTTCCCACCCCAAGTACTACAGGACGGTTTCCTGCCCACACGCTCATCAGGTGCTTTGCCCAGTTTAAAGTTAGCAGCAGCAGCACCACCAGAGTTAATAAAAGTCCTTTGAGCACAGGCATCCTCACGTAAACCATCCCAGCATCTCTCTACTATGCAGACAATCTCCTCAACATGTTAAATAACCTGGGAGAGAACCACAGGCACAGCAGTTCTATATCAGTTCTCTTTTTGTTCAGAGAAATGACGCAGTTATTTTGTCACCCAGAAAGAGGGCTTTCCTGTCTCTTACACGTGCGATTCAACCCGATAGACAGAGACAAGAAGCTGGATGCAAATAATTACTGGCATTTTTTGAATCACGACGACAAACTTGTAGTTGGGTGCTAGTAAAGCTCCTGCCTTTGTACCTGCTTTTGCTGCAGATATATAACCCGAGCAGTTTTCCAGGGCAAGGTATCAGGAACAGTCACGGGCGAGGGAAAGCCATGCAAAGCCACCAGCCCACACAGCTGGTGCCTGGAGCACCGGAGCCCAGGGCAGGGCACACCAGCAACAGTGCTGATGGAGGCGCAGTCACGGTGAATACCACAGCCTGCACAGGGCAGCCCTACGGAGAAGGGACACTGCTGCTGACCCCAGGCCCTACCCAGCAAGTTCCCTCGGAGATCTCTGGGTGCCAGAACTGAGCCTGGGATCTCGAGAGAGCCAGAGGAGCTACAGCGACCGCCGGCTGCTTCAGGGACCACAGAAGCGGCAAGCTGCATTTCGAGAAAGTATATTTTGTGAACAGTTTTTCAAGTCAAAATTAATGTTGACAGATTTGCAGATCAAAAGAAAAATTAGCTACTCCAGTATGCTGTGTGTCAAAGAACAGTTGTGAGAAGCTCTAAATGCCTTGTGGGCACACGGACCTGTGGGACATGCTTAGGAGCCTGTTACCTTCAGAGCTTCAAAGGGAACTTCTCCCCAGCTCTTTCAAGATCTTCAGGAGTGCCCTACACAACTGCCTGCTCCTCAGCCACAAGGTACCACAGTCAGATCTCCTGAGAGGCCAGGGCTGTCTCTTCTGGTTGATAATTTTCATCACTTCAAAGCCTGGGCTGAGATTTGCTGCCCACTCAGAAGCCTGCTCTCTTTGGCACCCCCCAAAACTGAAGGAACATCAGCCTTCGACTATTTTTGCTGCTGGCTTTCCAGTCTGCCGTTAACAGCCAGTGTCCACAAACTACATCCTGAAGCTCTTACCCAACCCCATGGAAAGTTTGCTGGAAGAAGGGATGAGTAAAGGTTACAACATTTTTGTCTTATTAGGGAACACACAACAGCTGGATATCCAAACTTGATATTTTTACAAGCCAAAGAGCAATCATGCTCTTCTAAACCTTGGCATGTCTTTAGCTTGCTGCGCAGAAGTTCCAAGGGCCGTGAGTCAGCTCACAAACCCATAAAAATCTAATTATGGTTGATGATCATCCTTTTGTTTACACTGTATGTAAAATTCTAGCTGCTTCCGATACGCGCTGTCGGAGCGAGATTTCCCATCAATCTCCAAGCTATTGCTATCACATCAGCATGACTCCAAATGGCCTCTTTAGGACAGAACAGAGCCCACGCTGCACACAAGGGTTCGCCTTATTTGCTAAAAGCTTGATTTGTCATGCAGCTACTGAAACAGTGCATGCTCTAAAGCCATTCTTAAATTTAGAAAGAAGTTCAAAAACCCCACACGCTGCAACTGAGCTCCAGTTCAAAGAAATCCACATGAGGCAGATCCTCTCGCAGACTGCAGGGCAACCAAGCTCAGGCCACACAGGGAATTGGGGGAATTGGCTCTGATCTTACGCAGACCTGAGCTGCGCTGCCACAGTGTCTGGATATGCTCAGACAGAGGACAGAAAGCAAACATTGAGGTGATCAGGGTTACAGAGCGACCTCACCAGCCTTTGAAGGAAAAGGCTGGATCCTACAGGGCCACTCCTGATGGACCCCGTGGAAGGCGCCATCGCCTCAGGATGTCCTACGATCCTACCGTTCTAACCCGCTGTAACGGGGAGACAGCAGATGACAGCCAATTTCCCTGCTCAGGTGAACTCAGATCCTCTTTGATCCATGTCAGCAGCTGCCCCACAGAGCTGCAAAACACTTAACCAACCTCACATCACGATCCGTTTGCTCCATAAAGAACTTGCTGGTCCAAACTGGGCTGCCGGGAAGCACAAAAACACCAAATAATGAAGCTACTGACAAAGTTTATATTCCTCCCCTTTCCAGGAACATAGGATATATATATATATATATAATTTTTTTCAAACCAACTCCAAACCTGCTTGCACAGGTCCTGGGAAAGAAAAAATACACCCTCCTGGGAGCATGGTCTAGCTTGAATCTGGATGACTCTCAGAGCAGAGTCTGCTAACACGACAATTCCTGGAAAGCTGCACAAGTGCAGTCAAAAGTGAGATTTCTAAGAGGAATTCCATCAGGTTTACGTATTGTTCATGAAACAAACCCAGCAGCTGGCAAACCCAGGAAATTTTCAAGAAAAGTCTGATTCTTCTCATCCCATTCTTTTCCCCCAGCAATAGTTTATTTCAAGTTGCTTTTGCACAGTTCCTAAATACAGGTACCACAAGAAATACAAGCATGAGTACTTCCCATACGTCTACCCAAACCAGGGCAAACTAAGCCCATGCAATTTCACAGCACTGCTTGAGCTTGCAAGCCATGCCATGGCATCCCAGTTACTGAAATTACAGTATCAGCAATCATCTAAGTGGGGGCAGAAAGGACAAAGACAATTTATCTGCACAAAAATGTTAGCCTAAAATAAGCACCCTCAACAAGCAATCCTGTTGTCTGTACAGTCGTAAACAACGGTTGCTCTAAGTCGAGCCCTTAAACAACAGGCCTGGTTTTATTGCTCTTAACACCCACAGTTTTCTCAGTAAGAACTGGTTCTGCTTTATTCACTGCTAGGCTGGGAATTCAAATAGCCGCTGCTGTTCAAGCGATAATAAAACAGGGGATATTCTCTGTAGCAACAGTGGCCCCATACAGGCAACGACCAGGCTGTCCCCCATCCAGAGAGCAGCAGGCAAGTTGGTAAAAGATGTGGGACACGATACCGATTTCTGGTCTTTGCCACGTGGCAGGGTCTGTAACATTGGCACGACTGGTAGGACAAATAACGAACAACTGCTCGCCTCTGCCCTTCTTTCTCTCCTGCCACGTCCCAGCACTGGCCACGTCTACGCACAGACACCGTGACAAGTGGTGAGCTAAGAAATAAATGCAAAAGATTTAATTGCAGATAGGAAATATTTCAAAGGCATGACAATAAGCAAACCCAACCTCTCCGCATGAAGGAAAGAAGACTTGCAAGGTACTACTGGGGCTGCAAAAACTCGAGAGAGAGTCGGATTCTGAAAAGCAGCAATTTCTCTTCCCAAAGTATTTTTATAAGGAAAAGAAACCCAACAAGGATAGCCCTATGCATATTAAACTTCTGGCACTGCACCATGAATTTCTAAACCATGGATTTCCCTAAAGGGTTTTGTAGTGACTCGTGCAGGAAGTGACCCTCTGTGCCCAACACCCGTATCTGGGCTTTGAGGTCACGGAAGCTTTAAAAATCTCCGTACAGCACTTACTGTAACATCCTGCCCCTGACCACCAGCTTTTGACATTTCATACCTTGAGATACTTTTTGACTCCCAAACCGTATAGGAGAATTCGTACAAGAGAACACATTTTCTTGGGCATCTATGACAATATTCCAGTGCGAGTCTTCAAAAGGGAAGAGGAAGCACCAAGCCGCTGGCCTTTTACCACCCTTCTGTCCGGTGTTACACGCTGATTGTGGCTGATATCCAGTTGTCTTTAAAACGCTGCGTGGGTCAGACACTAAATATCTGAGTGCTCTGATGGGAATAAGTCACCGCAGAATTATGTTTTCCTTTGGCTTTTCAGCTGTCAGTTTGAAGAGCTTTTTGTTCCAAGAAGAATACACATTTCTGAAGCTCAAGTGACACCGCAGAAACGAGCTGCCTTTGCATGACATTTTACTTAACCTAGTTATTAACCCTTGCTTGCTTCTTTATTTTAGGGCCAGCAAAGTTTAGCAGTTTCAATTGTTTCAACATAAAAACAAACAAGGAATTAGGTTAATTACAATTAAGAGCAGATTGTGAATTGTGGCTACTTTGGTACCTTCTGGTTTAGGCTTTACGGCACAGGTTGCTTAAAACCAGGGAAAACTTACTTGCAACATTAGGAGGCAATTGCCACTGCAAGGAATTGGTGAATGTAAGAGCCAGTTACTGTTCAGGACACAAGCGAGGATTCTCACAGGGGTTTTCTGGAACTGGAAACCTCACAGCACGGCCTTTACATGGTTTTCACCCTCAGCACAGCACCAGATTCGCAGACAGGTATGTAATCCACACCGACGTGCACAGCCAGACCCAAACCCAGCTCTTCCAATGCCGAGCGCCGTGCCCCATCCCCCAGACCACGCCATTTTTCCCCACCCCACCGCGCTGCCACGCACCTCCCAAAATCCATTTCCAAAGGAATGAGAGGCCGGTTAATTGCTGTTAAACAGAAACATAGGAAATTCCCTGTTGGTCACGTCAAAGAGATTATGCCCAAATCGGAGCGTGCACGCATCTGTGGGAATGACCTGCCTGCCTTCCCAGACGGGACGACAGAAGTTCAATTACTGCCCAGGTCAAGAGAGCTCTGAACCAGCAAGTTACAGGCAGCAACCCCCCGTTATCAGGGATCCAACAGTCCTTTCTTCTCAGAAACTCCTTTTTCCTCCTCCTACCGAGTTTAAAGAGGAAAACTTTCCAAGCCCAATGAAACCGCACATTAGAGTAAAGAATCCTATAAAAGAACAATTTGGAGCTTGCAACATCTCTGTTTGCTTTACAAAGAACACTGAAGAGATCAGAAGAGTCAGATAAAAAGTAATCTTAACAGATAATTTTATTTGCTGTCAACACAGCACTTCCACTTTGCGATAAAGTACTGCCAATGCAAACGGGAAGTTGCTCCTTTTCTCATCGCAACTGATACTTTAAAACCTATCCGAGCATCCCTCACGTATTATTTTCTTTCTGGAGGGTGCTCTTTGGTATTTAGCGCAGAGCCCAGAAACCGCGTGTGCTGTGCTGCCCAGACCTCCGCACGCCACCTTCGGAGGCACGGTTTCAGTCTGATTTCTCAGTTCCGTGACGCTTGTCAGAGCACGGGTCTCACTGCTCAGCGGCCTCCAGGCAGCGGCCTCTGCACTTGGAGTGATGGGGGTTCAGGAACATGGGTGTATGCATGAGCAGTTTTGTACTACCGAGGCTTCGCACCATCAAAACAGTTTCCAGAGATCACGGATCAGCTGCATTTTCTTAGCACCTTCCCTATTCCATCTAGAGAGCTACCAAAACCTCTGTATTATCCCTTTGTTATTGCACACCAAATAATTTGGCTGAGTTTAAACTTCATTACAACACAAAACCCAGCCCCAATACCATTCTGCATTTCTCCAAGAGGCACCGTTAAAGCTTGTAAGCGTACACACCATGGTGGAGCGCACAGATATCTGCAGCACTGGGATGAGGAGAACACAACAGCCCAGGGTCTTACGGTGGAGACCTGAACAAGGAATTTGTTATCATGTTTGGGTAGCGGGTGCGATACCCCAGTGTCATTTTCAAAGGCGGCAGATTTCAGTTCTTGGAAAGGGCACATTAAGAGTAGCACTGAAACCCAAACTTAAAAACAAGCTATTTTTTCTTTTTTAGAGTTCAAACCACAGACGAGGGGAGCTGCTAAGCTCGACTTCCCTCATGAGCACAATTACAGGGGCTCGAAGCAGAGTGAAAATCCCCCCCGCAGCACTGGGAGCTGCAGCCCTATGGATTTACTGCCCTGCAGAGCTAATTCCTACAGCTGCTTCCCAACACTCCAGCTCCTCATTTGCGCTACACCGAAAACACCTGGCTGAGGAAGGACAACCCTGGGAGACCTGCTTGTAGATGTCAGGCTGGATTTACTCCGCTCAGCCTGAGAGGAAGGAGCTCAGCATTTCATATCAAAAAGAAACATGTTGCTAAAACTTAGGAGGTTTGGTCCGAGCAAAATCAAAGTGTTTTTTTTTGTCTGAATCTGCAAGACGGAAAAATTATTTTTTCCTGTCTTCTTGGACATGCCTACAAATGCCCATATGTGGTCAGGAACAGATGTCAAGACCCCTGAGGACGGTGTCTCCGGGGCCACACAAACAGACACTGAGCCCCTCAGGCCATAGCCAACACATTGAGCAGCAGCGGGGAGCACACGGCTTCTGCCAGTCCCTTTCCAAGACAGCGCTGTGTACCTAAGACACTGCTGCCGTGCTTCCAGCAGTCAACTTATTTACCACAAACATCTCCAGCATGAGCAAGCACCCCAACGAAAACAGTAAATTCAGCAAAACCAAGGAGAACTCCCAGCCTGGAGTCCCCGTGCTACAAGCTGCTCTCGCATCCCATCCCTCCCCCAGCACCGCCTCCTCCCGCGGGATAAATGACTCTGCTTGTATTAGGCAAGATTAATTTATTTAGATTTGGCTGCGCTGCTGTCATAAATCAAAATGAAAGCAAAATATCTTAAGTATAATCTCTGTTTATCTAACTGTTTCTGCCCGTCTCTCCGATTCCATCTCGGCTCTCTGCTGGAGCCCTCGCAGGGCTCCCACCGGCCGCGGCCCCCTCCGACGGCGCTGCCCGCAGAGGGATCGCCGCGGCCCGCGAGCGGCTTTATTGCAGGGGCCTGAGTGAGCACACTTGTCAGCAGCCTCCTGGGCCATCTGAAGAGCCCTTTCGGCTGCCTTTCAGTGCACGTTCGCACATCGGTGCTAATGTAAATTTGCCCCGGCGCACCAGCCGGTAACGCACAATGGTTCCTGTATGCGCCCCGTGCGTCTTTATCAAAATACCTCACCTAATCCTCACTAAAACATCGGCTGATGAAGTGTATTGGCGTCTCCAAGATTTCTGCGGGCTGTCAGGCTGTTTTGTTCTGCATAGTTGTGCTTCCCCTAGCAGGCGAGCGGTGCCAGCTCCGGCTCCCCGTGCCGGCGGGGGCAGACAGAGCAGCTATTATGTGCTCCGCGAGGGCTCGCCTCCAGCCCTGCAGCTCAGGGCACGTTTCGTGAGGGTTTCCCAACATGAAAACACGACAGGGGGGTGCTCCCCTATCTTCTGGGAGCATGCCACAACAATCTTCAATTTACCAGAAAAACATGCAACGTGGGCTTCATGTTTTATCTGAACGTTGCGAGTCTCAAGGCGAGACTTTCCCACCAGGGTGGTGCCAAGCCCAGACCCAGAACCAGCAGCAGCCCCTTGGTAAAACATTTTGTGACAGATTCCTATAAAAAACCAAATACCTGACGCAGTTCATTCTCATACCAAGCCACGTGTATCTACAGGAATCCTCACTGGATGTGCTTACGTCTCTAGGACGATTTTAGCCTTCCCTGGAATAGTTTCTAGAGTCCAAGCTCCCAGGAGTTTATTAACGCTGCTGTAGTAACTAGCAGCGACAGGACCATATTCCTACATCCACTGCAAGGCAAAATCTGAAGTTTCTTCAGAAGAAAAAGCTCAGACAAATTCTACCTATCCTCTTATCCCAATCATTCACGGTGGGCTTTGATTCTTTAGCATTACAACATTCTGGATTCAAAAGCAGATAAAAGCTCTAAACAAGCTGCCCAGTGCATCGCAGACGTGCTCTGCATCCCTGGAGTCATAAACCTGTCATCCCAAAACGAGTGGGAAAGAAGTTTTCATTTTTTAAACAGAATTTACTTGAGGTGATTTCAAGAAAATTCTTCCAAGCGAGCCCGCAGCTGGGAGGTTCCCCCATGCAGCCGTCCTCCTCGCTGTTGGGGAGGTGAGGAGCTGCCGGGCCCCAGGCAGCGCCTTCAGGCTGAGTCCAAGCCAACGTTGTCCCAAGTTTTCATGGTGGGGCTTCTGAACCTGGACAAAACACTAAAAATACAATTTCCAGTTAGCCAGAAGTAAGTCCAACTCCTCTGCTTTGCCACCGAAGGAGGGCTGGTGGCCAAGGATGAAGCACTGTATTTCTCACGCCATGAAGACATTTAGTCCAAAGCATCTTCCCCTACTTTTAGGGAGGCCAGCTCAGTCAGACCAGAGCCACGGAGCCCCAGGCACTTCAGGGAGGCAATTTCTGCGCTTTGTAGACGGGAGAAAAAAGTGACAACAGCTTGCTGCTGTTCACACCGTGCTTTGAGAAGGAAACGAAACCCAAGAGCTCTCAGCTCCTCCAGCCCAGAGCCCCTCACCGCAGCACCCTTCCTTTCCCCGGTGGGTAACGCGGCTCTGCTGGCATTTATGCTTGTATTTATTCCGAACATTAGGACGCTAGCAGCAAAAGCTAAATCCACAGGTTAATTCTGTACAGTAAATATCAAGAGCAGGAGAGATGCGGTGAGGCCACAAAGCCAGAAGTCAGAGCTGGACAGTTCAAGCTGGAGAGGCCAAGGACAAGGTCACCTTTTCCTTCCCCATCCCAAGCTGCACGTACGTGCACCTATGCCACCTGAAGAGAACAACATCCATCCTGCAGGCTTCTCCCCTGGGGGTAATAGGTATGTAATTGTTAATTATCTGTGCTTCAGAACCTTTGTTTTTCGGCAAAGGGGTCTGGCTTTCCGCCCTGTGTGTGCAAGCATGCACAATAAGAACCAGACCCATCCTGGGTGGTACGGAGACAGTAAGCTCATCAGGAACCGCGCGCTCCACCATATGAGACATCGTTTTATTTGATGCCAGAGAGGAAAAGGGGCGGGAGGAAGGAGGATATGTAGTGCATTTTCTCCCTCCTCCCTGCGCCCAGGCACGATCAATTTTTGTAAACTCGGAGCGCAGCCTGTTTCCACCCAAAGGGCACTCGCGCAGCTCCGAGCCATGTGTTCTGCGTCTTGACAAAGCATCGTCAGAAATTATTTACAGCAAATGCAACGGGCTGCTCTTCTGAGGCTTCTGTTAGGAGTGTTACTGAAGTGGTTAAAAGTGACCACCAGGGATCTTAGGAGATGCTCCGCGGCATGTATGTAAAAAAAAAAAATCCATAAAAATATGTCCAAAACCGGCATTAGGAAGTTATGTTCACATCGAAGAACTAAATCAGCAGAGCCGAAAGGTAGCGAGCAATTTTGCTCTCAGCGTACTTTTACTGGAGCATGTTTTATGGCCGTTTGACTGACGTCAAAGTCAATAACACGTCGTTAATAGGATTTTTTTCCAGTTTCTACTCAGATGTCTTTCCTGTTTCAAATCTCTCCTTATAAATCTCAAATTAAATTTTATACAAGGGGATTTATCAACATTTAAAAGAGAATACGAACGTAGCTGATGCCTGAACTGATGCGCTGTAAAAAGGCACCAGGGTACGTTTTGATCAGCAACAGGGTGCAAGTTAACACATCGTAGCCCTCTGCCGCCGTTATTGCTGGGTAAGGTCATTCTCAGCAGCTCCTTCAAAGGGAGGAAGAGAACTGCGAAGCCGTAATTCCGCAAGAAGAACGTGAACAAAGAAGATCTATATATTAGATAAGAGATCACAGCACAACGAGGCCGCAAACGAGGAAGAAAGCTCTCGGTTTTGCTCTGCTCCCAGCAGGGCCCAGGCTGGCACCGGGTCGCCCCCCAGTTCTGCTGCAAGCACGGCGCTGCCTGCACACAGCCAAAAGGGACGAGGTGGCCACGGCTGAGCCTGCGGCGACTTGGCCGAGCAGAGGTAGCACGGACAGAGGGCAGCCCCGACGTGGTGCACGCTGCCACCTGACCCCGAGGAAAACAGAGAAAATGAAGTCCAGACTGGCAGCTGGGAGAGGTGCCCCACCGGGAAGATGCACGGACCCCCAGCACGAAGCAGAACCGTGCTGCTTTTAAACCATCCCAGCGGCTCTCTGGGAGAGCGCGATCCTGCACGGGGGAAGCCAGAAGCAAGGAGGGATTAGGGGGATCAAGGGGATTCACCTCATTTCAGCTTTACAACACCCCAGCAGCAGGTTTGCTAACCGCGGGGCAGGACAGAGAGCCTTCTGAACCCTCTCGAGCTGAGATAAGCTCGGCTGAGAAAGACTGAGAAGAAAAAAGCCTCGATAGCGAGCATCTGAAAAGCTGTAACTTGTTCAAAGTAAGCAACCCGTGACGACACACCACAAATTTCTGAGCACTGCCTGACAGACCCTTCGTAAACATCAGAAATAGCCACCAAAGCACCCCAGCCCTGGGGAGGTGATGGGGGATGGCACTCAGAGCACGACAAACTGTGCTCTGACCCGTCCCGCCAGGCACGCCGGCACGGAGCAGCACCAGGGCAGCAAGAGCCCCGAGGTCACCGAGGTGCTCCTGAGTGCCAAGGAGGGTGGCCTGGCCACGACTGGTCTCTGCCACATAAATGCTACCGGTGAGGACAGCCAGGAGCAAAACCCCAATAAAACATCAAGAGTTGATGTTACATTAGCACAGGTGGGGCCGCAGGAGGACTGAGGGGCAGGGAGGGAGAAGCAGCATCAATGCACCAGCCCCACAGCTCATCTTTGCAGCCCCCTCCCTAGGAAACCTCCCCCAGCCCAAGCCCATCCTAACTGCAAACAAATGAAAAACAAACACGGATTTCTCAAATGACTAATTTTAGTTTTGGATTTGTTCCTCTCTCTTTATTCCCTCCCCTAAATTGAAAAAAAAAAAAAAGAAAAGAGAAGGCTGTAAGGTATAATGAAAGCAGCATGCGAAAGCAATAAACCAACTGCAGAGCAACCTAAACACCCATGTGCAGCTGATCTGAGCTAGGGAAGGTCAGGGAGACTCGCAGCACGGCTCTGCTCCACCTCCGGCACGCAGCAGCCGACAGCCCCGAGCTGCGGGCACGAGGCTGTGCCCACGGGACACTGGCTGCCAGCTGCTACGGGAAAGTGCAGCACGAACATCTGTGAGCGTATATATGTTTTAGACTTTTAGACCCAAAACTTCATGGCAAGAGGAGGTTTGGTTCCGGTTTTGTTTGGTGTTACGGGTCCAGCATCCCCCATCATCCCCGGGGCCTCACGATCACTGGGGCCAGAGGCAAGGCTTGCAATCCACCCAAATCTTGTTTAAATCTCCAGTCTGTACATCAGTAGCAGGTCGCACATAAAAGGGTGTTAGGAACACGTTGGCTGCCTTTCCCTGCTACCGCCCGCTCCCTTTCTGAGCTTTGTTTTTGGGATGTGCTGCATGCCCCTGACTGAGCCCATGGGTGATCCAAATGCCCTGCTCCGGCTGGGGGCAGAAATTCAGCATTAGCTTGAGCGTGAGAGGCTCAACAGGACGGCAGCACGTCTGTGCTGTCAGCTAAGGTGGAAGCATATTCAAAAGGAAAACCACAAACAAGTGGCTCGGCACAGGACGCCCCTGTGCTAACTTAGCTTTCAGCAAAGAGTGAGCAGCTCCCAAGTTGCCCGTGCAAGACTCAACTCTGCATTCAGCTGCTATTTCAGAGATAAAACTCTTCAGATACAGAAGGTAAAGAACAGTTCATCTCTCAGCTCCTTGGGTTGCACAGTCCAGGTGATATTTCACGAACCACATGAAACATGAACACATTGTGCTTGAAGGAGATCAAATTTAATAATTAGGAATGCAATATTCCAGCAACATTTCAATTCAGCTGGATTCGTGTCTCTGTATTTCCAAGCAATATGGGAATTATTGGCGTATTAAGGTGAAGGACATCTGTGTATTTTAATAAAGTCATACAGCTTCAGCAATGACTACCAGGACTACAAGCGAGACGGGCTGGTGATCATTTTCTAACTGAAATAAGCCATTGATTCACCACATGGCCCAGGGCAGACTGCTGTGAGCTTCCCTGGGTCTTTGTCAACACAGCTGAAAACTCCAGGTACAAGCAAGCTGAAAACCAGATGTTGCTTCTCAGCTGATCTCTGCTGGGGAAAGCAAGTACAAAACCCTCAGCCACTTCAGCACGGCTGAGCACCGCGGCAGCACCAAGCCCCTATGTCCGCGAGCAGGGCTGGGTGAGAGGAAGCCACCCCAACCAGCTCTCTCCCCTACAGCTCATTACCCGGCCAGTGCATCCCCTTGCCCTCCTCTTACAGCAGCAGGTTTGAGATTTTCAGCTGGTTTTTGTCTAGGAAGTGAGCAGCTGGCCACAGAAAGCCTCAGCTACTCCACACAGCAAAAGCATCGCCGCTCTTACCCAAGCGCACTACACAAGAAGTGTTTCCTTGGGTGCCAGTGCCACTGGTACGGGATCGGGACAGCAGCCCAGACTCAGAAGAGCCCCTTCCACATGTTATTTTTGATAGCTGAACTGGTTCCCAGCCCATTTCACCACGTGGAAAGGCAGATGCTACTTATGTTGGCGTTGCCGCTAAGAGAAGCATCGGTTGGACGACAGCTTGACATAACTCCCTACTTCAGTAGGGTAACCAAGAGCAGACCTTGGCTCCCACTTCTTCCAACTCCTTTGTAGCTCTCAATCTTAAAATAGAGCTGGGGATATGTTTCGAAGTTCTGAGGTTTTTGTTGTTGTTGTTTTTTCTAAACTCCAGTCTCAGAGACTGTTTGCAAAACCACAGACCAAATACAAGCCATTCCGCAGTCATGATACTTTGTGGTGAGATTTAAAGAGTTTGGAAGGCCCTCTTGGTAAACTACGCACATAATATTTCAAAGCCACGTATAACTTCATTATGTAGTAAATCAAGATGACTTCAGCGTTTAAGCAGCACAATATTCCATGGAAGAGTTTTTTTTTAAAAAAAACATTTGTCCTGTTACAAAATTTATGGTCGTCCCAAACATGAAACACGGGCTGCAATCACGCGAGCGTGGTGCATGCACAGAGCATCCCCAGCTGCAGCGAGGTTTCCTCGCATGACGGAGCAGGCGCTCCCCCACCTACCACTGCACTCCACCTTGCTTACACATTTCCAGCTTGCTTACACATCCACATTATACATCTATCTATCCTTGCAACTGCACATACAGCACCAGTTGCATGCATTATGTGCACAGAACCACGTAAAGGCAAGAACTTTGCAGTGGCATCGCATCAGTTTTGCGACAGACTTTACAGTTGCGGGACTTGATATTATACTTGGGAAGGGGGGGGGGGTGATAATGGAGAGGGTGATAATCAACCAAAACCTTTTCTGACTGACAAAGTTAGTAACTTGATACTTTACCCACAAATTCAAAGCTACAGCAGAGCGTATTCTCTCCTTCCTTTTGTGGCAAGAAAGAGGAAAACCACTTCCACCAGCCCGCGGTGAGAGTGGGCTCGAAGCCTGGGTGATCTCCCACCAGGAGCTCTTGCTGGTGAGCCCCGCAAGCCCACTTCAGGGCTCCTTCCCTTCCACAGGAGCCCCTCACTCCCCATTCACGTTTGTAGGATTAGACTTCAGGCAACTAGAGGGATAGGAAGTGCTAAACCTCCAGGCATCCATCCTCCCCCCTTGGGATTCACTGCTGCTGCCCCAGCTCCCCTCGCTGGCTGGTGAGGAGCAGTGCTCCCCGAGGGGCTTTGTGCCCACGAGCTACGCGTACAAGGAAGAAATAAGCAATGGATTTACACCAATCAATCTTGACATCAATTAAGTCTTCAACCAGAACATTCCTCCCTTAATTCAGAATCTCATCTAAGACACAAGTTACAAAAAATAATCAATGTTTACTTTCCCCAGCAATCTCCCAGGGACACGAGGTGCACCACCGCTTTCTTCCTTAAAGGCGGTGTCAAGGACTTCTGCGCCCCCTCCCACCCACCCACCCCAGCGCTATCTCTCCTGTGCAGGTGCTGGGGCGCAGTTAGCAGAGCTCGACTACACAACGAGATTAGCACGCTAAAACGGGCAGTTCGAGATACAAAATGGTCTTTGTATCCAGCCGTACTGGGTCACCTACATCCCGACCTTGGTCCGCATGGACGCCGTAGGAACAGGACCTTCAGAATCCTTCCCTGGTTGGCTGCCAGAAACAACATCAAGGTCCTTCATTAGCACAGCTTCTAACAAGACCCCTGCAATTCCCTAAATTGTACATTCCCTATGGATAAGAAAAACTGGGAGCAAACCAGTGGTTTTGTCCTGAAAACGTGAAGCCTATT
This sequence comes from Anser brachyrhynchus, assembly GCF_964034855.1. Taxonomy (NCBI): domain Eukaryota; kingdom Metazoa; phylum Chordata; class Aves; order Anseriformes; family Anatidae; genus Anser; species Anser brachyrhynchus. The sequence goes on from NC_137709.1 coordinate 5,003,160, forward strand.
GTGCTTGGAGGCTCTGTCATTTGAATTCAGAGAGAACCTGAATGTTTGCACAACCATCTAATTGTTTCTGCATGTCAGTATGTCAATCAAAGAGCAAGTTTATTTTTCCACTAGCTTAAGTTTTTCTCTATGTACAATTACCATATTCCAGGAGATGACACGTTTCAAAAAGCCCCATTTTAACACACTACCTTCACGTACGGTCTACAAATCTCATTGGAAAAATCTCCTACTAGTATTTCAAATCTTTTACGGTTGACTTAGAACAAGCCACTCTTTGGCTCCAAGAGGTACTTGACATCTCTTAAAATAAAGCCTTTTATTAGAAGAAACAGCCATTAACAACTACGAGTGTTTCTATACTGATCAAAATATGGAAACACGTGCACATCTTTTGTCAACAGCACCACTCCAGGGCTCAGATTAAGCAACTCTTGTACAGTTTTAAGGTGCATCAGCAGGGCACAGTTATCACCATAAAACGACATACACAAGGAGAAACTCGGTAAAATCAGAACTCCAAAGAGAAGGGGGGGGAAAGTTTCAAGAGGCATCTAAAGTGGCAAGCAGTTGCTCGACAGAGGCAGCTCCTCCAGCTGACAGCTACGCTAGCGATGGCGACAGCCCCGGCTCCCCAAAACTCTGCTGCAACCGGAGCTGCTGTGCACGGCATCCTCAGCAAGACACTGGTACATGCCAAGAAGCCATCGGAAAGGGGCAGTGAATCGAAAACCTCTGCAGTGACTCCTAGCAGGAGTAGCAGGGCAGCTTGGGATAAAGAAGAAAATCCAGGAGATCCGATCCAGGGGTCGAAAGGCAAGGCCGTGCCCCAGGATGTCTCGGTTTAGTCACTGCTGCCCTCGGGTAACGACTTGCCCAAGGTTATGGTGCCATAAGTCATTTTTCTCTGCCTTCACCTCTTGAGGTGTTTGTCACTTGTTACCGTTTGTCCAGGACAAAGCATCCCTTCCTGCAGCCCGCGTTAGGATCTCGGGCTCCGTGGTTCTTAATGAAACGCTGCTGCTAATAATGGAAGCATAAAGGCATGAGGGATGGAGCTCATTTACTCCTCAGATCTCCTATTAGCTGTAATCACACACAAGCTCGAGGCTGTACGTGTAACTGAGGAAGACCCATCTACTCCTGGGCAGGACTCAAGTTTCTTTCAAGCTGTTATGTTTTACTACAACAAACGCTGAACTCTTTTTGAAAATAATCACAACAAATGACTCAGTGTCCTCCTAATACTCCAGCGAAGCAGATCATGTTCTCACAGGAAGAAAACTGATGGTTTGATCACAATACCAGCTTCTGATACAGAAAATAGATGGAGTCAGTGCACGCAGCCTGGACTGACAGCCATTAATCGTTTAAAGCCCACAGGATATTCTGGGTTCCTGCCCATGAAGCCAGACACCACAGCTGGGCTGGGCTCTGGGGAAGCCGAGCAGCCCTAAGTGCAGGTTAGGGTGAGCCTGATGGGATTTTACCAGACTACATGGGACAGGAGAGTGTGGTACCCACTTGAGAACTGGCTTTTCAACAGCTAAAATCAACAACATCAACGAACCAAACAAGAAAACCCAACACAACAGTAGCAGCTAATAAAGCATCCCAAAATTATAGGGCCGGTGGGGGAGCGTGTCACATTGCACTTCAGGCTTTATACTTATCTACGGTGACGAAACACCAAATAAAAAGCAACGCTGCTTTGTTTTCTGGGGTAACCTTCACCTTCATAACCTAGCACTTGGTGGAAGGTCGCCCTGACGCTTTCAAAAGCCACCAACACCTCCCCGTGCAAAACATCCCCGTGTAAAACTTTGTCAGAGGACACCTCTGGTAGCGAGGAGCAGCACATTTCACAGAGCAGACCCAGGAGCACTGCTAGAGAGGATTTGCCTTCTGTATGCAACTTTACAACTCTGAGGGATAGAAATCATCCCGTGCCCTGGGAACAGCAGCGCTTACAGGCAAAAGCATTCCTTTTATAAGCGCAGTGCTCGTGCCACATCCACCAAGTACATTTTGAAGTTAAAAAGTACCGCTACCATGCAGTAGAAACAAGACCTGAAGCTGCAAGACAACGAAACGCCTTTCTTATTTGCGATCAGAGCCAAGGAATACAGAAGTTGATTTCCAGAGTTCTTCCTGTAGAGTTCCCTCACCAGAGGCAAGGCTTCGGAGACTGAATGTGAGCACTAACGGTAGCTGCATCGAGCCTCCGATCCAAGTCCCACACTAAGTGAAAATTTGTCAACATCTGAAGCAAAATGAGGACGATTTCTTGACCGTTTTAGACCACCACCCGATATCTTTTATTAAGAAAGCTGTTGCAGAGGTAGAATTTCACATAAAACCTTAAGCCGAGTGTTAGGACTCGGACTGCGTGTATGAGTTTGCGATGTTTGCTGGAACTTATGTCATACATTAGGGTTTGGCAGTAGCGTTACTTCCTTCTCATTTTCTGTTGTTCATTAAACATGTTGGGAACAGGGCTGAGGTTGTTCCTTTCCCTGCCGCATAATTCCTTGGTTTAAATGCTTATCAGAAGGTGGGAAGTCAAGGGGAATTAAAGCAAAACTGTAGCGATGAGCACAACGTTGTGTTTGGGGAAAACCCTGCGTGAAGAAAGAAGGCAGCAGACGTGTCAGGTACGCTAAGGCAGGCAGGCCAGCCCGCTGCGCTCAGCCCCTGAGCAGGCCCGCCCGTTAGGGGAACAGCGCACAATGAACGAGGCACAGCAGCAGAGCTGGTGCCAATTCCTTGGGGGTTTCTGTCGGCAACATCTGTGCTCACGTCCAGCTCTCAGATGAGAGCAAGACAAACCGGGCTCTCCTGCAAACAGCAGTTTGTGAAACGTAGAGAGGAAATCTGCAACAGGGCTGAGAATCAGCGTTAGAGCTGCTTTAATCAATCAATCAGCGTTAGAGCTGCTTTAATCGTCTCTGCTGCGGAGCGAGCGCTGCCCCGCGCCCCTGGGCCTGCCGGGTACCAGGGGCTGCACAGTGCCATGCCCTGGGACACCGAAAGGCGCATCGCTCGTCCCGAGGTGCCTGCTGAGGGCAGATGGAGACTCCTGGGAGCTGTCACCGTGCTTGGCCACCGGAGCCATCGTGCCACGGTTGCTGCTCTATCTCTTTATAACCCCTCGGGCTGCAGCTGTGGGCTGGTTGATCCTGCAGACGCCAGTGCCTGCGGCACCCACCTCCAAGCCTTTTCCAGGAGAAGGATGCCTCGGTTCCAGGAGATGGAGGCCTCGAGGCGATCGTCAGCAGTGGGAACAGTTTGCAGAGTTCAAACGGAGCACACCGCCCTCAGCCAGCCCCATGCACTTCATTCCCATGCAAAACAGCGAGGTAGAGATTCAGCTCTGTTTATTTACAGCCTGCGTACCAATGTGGTATGAATCAGCAAGGGGAAGGGGCACACATCCGTAATTGCTCTGGGAAGAGGCTGGCTTGCTTGCTCCAAAGGAAAGCAGAGAATTTATTTAATGCAATGGGTCAGTTGTGCAGCGCTGCATCCCTGGGGAAAGCCTTCTCTATCAGGCAGTAACAAAAATAAATAGCTCATTCTGTCCGTCAGTCACTTGAAAGTGGTATAGCCCATCTGTACAGGAAAGTAGGTTTTAAGAGAGTTACCCCTAATAAACTAAACTCCAGCTCCTCATTTAATAAGCTATAGCCTCTATACCAGAACAAGATAATGGGAAATGAGACTCAAAGAATGTGCTATAAACCTAGGAAGACTTTTATCAAATCCTGAATTATAAGGAATATCTGCAAGCTGTATCTCAGTACATCATTAAAGTAAGCATTTGCTACTTTAATCTCTTCTTATCAAAGTACATTGTCCACAGAAAACCATTTCTCTGCTTGGAAAAATCAAGCAGTATCGATTTGATCATTTAAATTAGGGTACTAGAAAAGACATCCACAACTAAGTAGCAGAAGTCCAAGACTATATATCCAAAGAGCTTGTTACATTTTACAGCACTGGACAGAGATTCAAATAATGAAGCCAACCCTGACGAACAAAGTCTGCTTGGAGTTTATGGATATATTTCAACTTGTTCATAAGGTCGCGTTATTGAACGCCTCTATAGAAACATTTATTAGAATGTTTTTGTTACTGATGAAGCATGAGAAGCAGCACTAGGGGAATCGATGTTTAGCCACACAGAGACCTACATTGTTCCTTCTGGAGTAGCTTTTTGAACACAAACTCCTACCTGCTCTGAGCTTCGGAAGTAACCCAAACCCCCAAAACCTGCTGCTTGTATCTTTACCATCAAAACCCAAATACAGTTCCCACGTTTTGCCATCAATGCCTTGCAGATTCTGAAAGCCGGCTTCGTTTTAAGGAAAGCAGATGAAGCCCAAGAGACGTGGCTTGGGTGCACGCAAACAACTTCCCCATAATCCACCGGAAAGGAGATAAGAGCATTCGACGTGGCCTGCCTTGAGAAAATGGAAACCCACAAGTCAGCAGAGTGGGCAGAAGGAAGCGAGAGGAAGGCTTCTTTCAACGCCACGCCAAGTCACACGCTGCTCTATTTACCATCTCGGTGGCCTGACAGCAGAAGGCCTCAGCAAAACAGGCAGGTCGGAAACTCGGCAGTTTTTCCAAGCGCCGTCTTCCTGGGGCAGCAGAGGGGAGGGCAGGGGGCAGGCAGACCCTGCTGGAAGGTGCCCGGGGCCCCACCGCCCACTTCTCGGTCAGACCCCAGAGACCTCGCGCTGAGGAGCACTTCCCCTGAACCGAGTGAAGGCAGCACAGAGCTCCCCATCAGCTCAGATCATGTCCCTCTTCCAAAAGCCATCACAGCACAAAGCCTGGCAACAGATACCGCTAAACTCTGCTCAGCAGGGAAGCGGGGAGAGAAGTTTGTCTCCATTTGAGCTTTTCCTTCACCTCAAACAAGCAGCGCTCCCACCACGAATGTTACCTCCTAGCAAGTCTCACCTAGTAAGATGCTGAGACAGCTCTTGTTTTGCCCCAGGGTATCAGGTCCCCACGGCTCAAACTCTCTCTGCAGGACACCATGAGCCACGTCCTCCTCACCTACACCTGGTCTCACATTGGGCAGCAGGAAGCAAGAACATTTGTTGGAGAGCTTCTCCCCAAAGCGCTTCCATTTCCCACAGCAGCACTGGTGGTTCTCCAGACCCCAGGGCACCTCGGAGCAGACGGGATGCTCCCGGGAGGAGCTGGGGCAGTGCTACGTCTCCCCTCCCCGGGGCAGCCCTCGGTCCCAGCAAAAATCAGTGATTCTGCGATGAAAGTGTCAGCACCAGCATGGAAAACGATAACTCAAAGCCATAGAACAGGCTATAACCTCTTTGATGACAATGAAATTGCGTGTTTGCTTTCAGACTCATTCAGTTTTATGTGCTCACGTTGGAAAAACGCCTCCTCTGTTAGGAGGAGGGGAGCGCGGGGACTCAGGGCTCGGGGAAACGCGCCCAGCAGAAGGCAGAAGTCACCACGGGGGAGCTCTTCCCCGAGACCCCGGGCCCGACAGGGATCTCCCTAAATCTCCCCCTGACAGGAACAACCATTTAGCAATCAGCACAACTTTCAGCACGCGTCAGACCAGCCTGTATGATGGAAGGCTCACAGGAGCGATTAACATCTTGTTTCGGTTACAGCATCTTCCGATTTCAAGGTAACAACAGGGAAAGAGGGCTGGGGATGACACCCCGTCCTCTAGGGGAAACTAAGGCAGAGATTTACCCAGCTGAAGCATGAACTCATAAATCTGCAGGCAGGAATCCAGGCATTCGGTGATGTTTATTATTCTCTGAATACTTTCTAATAAATCTCCTCTTTACCGCAAAGCCTGCCTGATCCAACTGTACGTATTTACTCAGTATTCCCTCCAGTGGCTCACGGACTGGCTCAAACAATAATCATCCCACAGTGCGTTCTCCAGACGAGCTGGATCCCCTGGTTGGATGCAATGGCGAGTTTCTTTTCATTGCACTCCAGCTGGGCCCGATCCTGAAGCCCACATCCACCAGACAGGCTCACGGGTTCGTGGAGGGTCCGCTCGCCCGGCCAAGCCAGGATGCAGTTGAGGAGATGCTTGGCAAAGTAAAATCCCGATACCTCGTGGCAGAGACTGCCAAATGGGGAGGGGGGAGAAATCTTTGCATAGTCTCAAATTTAAAAAAAAAATGCAGAAAAACACATGTTCTCTAATCCGTTGGCTCTAGGGTCAGCATTTTGTCTCAGCTATGCCAGCAGCACTTCTTCCCCTCCAGCATGTATTTAGGTAACGCCTTCATGTAGCAGGACTGATTCTTTCTTGCCCCCTCAAATACATCTGCTGGGCAGAAAAATCAAAGAAACAACTCAAGCCTAACTGTTGACAGAGACACCTGGCTTACAGGGACAGCATTTTAGCTTGCAAAGCCTTAATAACCTAACGCCAGGGACAGGGGGAATTCCTGTGGCCCTCCCAAGGCTGCCCCTCACAGGACAGCCGGCTGCTGCAGGCCGAACCCAGGTCCCCACGGGCAAGGGATCGCTGCTGGGAACCAAGGACGGGGACCATTAAAACACGGACAGGAAGGTAAAGCTGCTCATTTATTTTCATGCTTATATGTTTTCCCCCCCTCCACTTCTCTCCCTTAAAATACTTTTTTCATTTCTCTTTCCCCAACATGACACTTCCTGGCAATTATGCCCAGAAGGATCAAATCAATAACAAATCAAATCCCATTAACGTCTCTTGGAGAGCCTCGGAAATATTTTGGTACCGTTCACAAAGCCACCATCAGTTTATCCATCAAATTAACAGCATTTGTGCTCGATTCACTGCCAGTGAGATGAGATAGCCCAACATAACCCCGAAAACTGCTGAGTAGTGACCACCAGGATTATATGCAGCAAGTGCTGGCAATAGGAAGATATTTGGGCAACTTTCATCAGTTTTAGACTACGTGGAAGTGCTCAAAGCATTGCTTTCCAGCACAGCTTTGCTCCTGCTCCCCAGTTCAGGGCTGGGCAAGCAGGGGAGGCAAAGGAGCATCGCGGGCACAGGCTGAGCCCCCCAGCACCGCTGCCAGAGCCTGTGGAAAAGCACACCCAGCTCAGCCACGCTCCTGGAAAAGCGAGCCCATGCGTTGTTCTCCTTGGGACGAAGCACAGAAGAAGTCTCTATTTAAGGCTCAAAGGTGGATGCCAATCCTCAGCGCCACAGGCGGCAGCAGGGTTACTTTGCCCCAGCTAACACGAGGTGTTAGCAGCAACCCCCGGCCCACCCCACTACTGAATGGATGAATCAAGGAGAGCAACCCTGAAGGGCAAACTTCTCTTAACCCTGCAAAAAGGCATGTGAACGAAGTAGTACTACACTTCTGGGACGCATTCAGCATGCCCTGGCCTTGGGCCCAGGAACATAAATCCATCCCTTACACTGGATTGAGTTTGCTTTAGTCTTTCCACTGGAGCCCGGCCAAAGCCCCGTCCATCCTGGCAGCAGCGTCTCCACGCCCTCGGGGTTCGGAGGTCCGCTCGGCTACGGCGTCGGGGCTGCACCCGAGGAAAGCTCCGGCATCGGGGCTCATCACGTCTGGCTGCGAACTCACGAGGCATTGCTACCGTTGGGTCAGGGAACCCAGACTGCTCGCCCGTTTAGGGACTTTTCAGAGGGTTTTTAAGCAAAAAGGAAACCTCTTTAGCCTATGGCACCATCAATTATACTCAGCAGCACTGGTGGCAGCGGGGGAAGAGATTTCTCAGGGGAAGGAGTCTGAACTCACATTCGTGCAGACAGACTCATCATCCCCTTTTCTTGGGTTTCTTATTATAAGAGAAAATATAAGCAAGACCCCAGAGGATCAAAAGACAAAATGTCGGTGTCAGATGATTCACGACCGCCCAGTTCCTCTTCATTTCAAGAGTGACAAAGTAAAATAAATTAAGTCCAGCTGACTAAAATAAGCCAACCTAATTCACAGATGAACCAGGAGAATCAAAATCGTATGACAGCATTAGCAGGAAAGTCTTCTTTTACATGCAAGCAGCCCTCAGTGTGTAAATGGCCAGTTAATTTATGGGAGCCAGATGTCCCTGTTTACAGCCGCTGTTTACCTTACTGCCCTGCCTTTGATGGATTGATCGATGGCACCGGCCTTCAGCAGCAGGGCCGTTGCCTCCCAAGCAGAAAGCCTTTGCTATCCCAGCCCTGACAGTTTATCTCCCCAACCTACATTCTTCTGTTTCCAGTGAAAGATGTTCCTTTAGCGAATGAAGTGAAAGACGGTCCTCTTGCGTTTAACAAAGTCCCACAACAACGAAAACCAGACCCTCCCCATCTCAACACGGGTACATGCACTGGTCCCTGACGTGCTCAAAGAGCTCCAGCATTGCTAATATGAAATAAAACTCAGCACAGAAGAGAAGCTTTCTCCAAACATATTGTCTATTAATATTTAAAAATAGAAAAAACAGAAACAAGAGATATTAGATATAGCCACATCACAGCTTCGAGATAATAAGCAGAGCAAAAAAAAAGGTTTTTAGAAGATATGCCAAACTCTTCCAGAATCAGAAACCCATTTTAGATTTTGTTTTATAGTGTATTGCAAATATAATTCTAAAGATAACTGGCAAGTTATAAGAGGTTGACAGCAGAAATGGGATTGAACTGCTCTAACCTGCTTGGGTCACTGCTTAAACCCCTAGATAAACAAAAGGAGGAATAAGAGCACCTTAAACACGGGCACAAACTGCTACTAACAGATGCACGTGACAGTAAGGATGGCAATGTTCTGTGCTAGCCATTTTTAGCAGCTACTCAGCAGTTTAATGTGAGAAATTAACTTGTGTAGCACGGTTTGTGAGAAGCTGCCACAGCTCAATATTGATGCCCTCGCGCCCTACCACAGGAAAAAAAAAAATCGATGCATGCTGCCAGCTGCTCCACGCAAGCTCCCACACAGCAACACAAGACAAGACAAAGAGGAAAATGGACTATCCCACGTCTATCCAAACCGACAGGACTTGCCCGGGGTGCTGTCCATTTGCCCCCAAGCAGTTATCAGCAGTGGATTTCCAAGCTGCTCCAGCCCACGGTTTAGCAACCCTGCTCCTCACGGCAGTCACCCTCTGGGAGCCCGCAGCTGGGTACGCACGGACCAGCCGTGCCAGCCCGTCCCCGTCTGGATACGTGCCTCGCTGATAAGAGACAAGCTGCAGGCTGAAGCTGGGATCCCACCGTGCCAAAACAGTGAAATACGCAGGCCACCTGAGAGGTTTCTGCAGAAGAAAGCAGTGCTGCTCATGTGGTTTTAATTTTATTTTTTTTTTAAATGTAGATATTCTGTTTGTTTATGGATGTTCTTGAGAGCTGTGCTACAGATTTTGATGCGAGATTCCTCTGCAATTGTCACAGCACCCGCTTTGGTGTGAGCAGCCAGGGAGCCTGCTTGGCAACCCCGCATCACAAGTACCTCAGCACGCTGAAGCCGAAGCCCCCCGTGCTCCTACCCCAAAACTACTACCGACTAATTTACTTCAGCACATGCTATCCATTAGCAAAGAATCCCTTCTCACAACCCCGAGCTTTCCAGCATTGATGCAACTTCATTGATTCAATCATTCCAGGGTTCCCTGTAACAAAATTATTTGTGACCAAACCTTCACACCTTCAGCCCAAGTTTTGCTCAAATAAAGCTTTTATTGCTTCTCATTTATTCAAAGTAAGAACCAATAAGTCAAACACAAGCAAGAACTGAACCTAACATTAACATCAGGCTCGATAGCAAGACCTCCCTCCATCTGAGCACTTCCACATCAGACGACGCAGCTGAGACAGGCGTGAGACCTAGGCCCCTGTACAGCTTCCCATACTCGCTCACTTCAGCGGTGTTCATTGGGATAAGCAAAACCAGCCTGACGTCTCTATGATCAGAACATTAAACAAGACTGAAACCAGTTTTCCCCTTTTTACAGGTTCATTTCTCCCCTCGCTACTGCTGCACATAATGTGCTGCAGCCTCCCGGTCGGGACGAGGCACAAACCGAAGAGGGAAAGCTACGCTCATTATTTCCCAGAGTCTTCCAAGCCCAAAGATCAATATTATATTTTCCTCTACAGTTTTTCATCTGTTCTGTCTTCGGTTTGAAGTGTTCTCAGTGGTGAACATCTGTTAGAAAATCTCTTACAAAACCCCGCTTAGTCTATGGCCCTTTAATCAAAGAAGGGTGAGGGTATTAAGAATTTAAAATAATATATCCAAGTTTAAAAACAAATACATGTGTTTTTTATTCGAGAATGTGTGTTATTACTTTCACATTCTGACCTGTTAAGTACACATGCTCCACCACAAGTCTCTCTGGAATTTTGGCCAGGACCAGCATTTATTTAATAAAAGGCCTTATTAATCATGGGACTATCGTTGATACTTTGCATTTACACAGCACATTACATTTTCAAAGCACTCCAACATTAAATAATTCAAGCAGCCTGTATATTTGCATAGATGGATGCACACAATTGTAAAGGAAATCATGAAACGTGTTCACATGTTTCTATCTGAAAGAAGTTACAATAACTAAATTCTTGAGTAAATTGAAGATCGCTCACTATTCTTGGCACCACGGTGGGAGAGAAAGCCTTGAACCAAAGCGAGATTATTCCAGCATGTTTGATAAGGATTTGAGAGTGGGATTTCTCTCACCTGCCTTGCCTACGAGGTAGATGTTGCCTTCAGAGCTGGTCATCCAGACCCTGCTATGGTCACAACCTGCCTCCTCTCCTCTCCCTGCCCGTCGCCCCCAGGAGAGCCCCTTCTCCCACGGACTTCACCAGGACGACCTGGTGGGCTCAGAGCAGGCACTGGGGCACTTCACCATTCAACAGCACGCCCAGCTCGGCGGATTAATTCAGTTTAGCATCCGCCCATGCCTGGCCTGTTTAACTGGAGAGCATTAACTAGCAAATTTCATGTAGCGCATGAAAGGACTGAAGGCATCTTCTCGTTAACCAGCACTCAGCCAAACTGCAGATGGCAGGATCTGCAGGATCTTAAGGAAAACATTTCGTTCATCGTGGCCACACGTCACTGGTTGCAAACGACAGGGATTTGGGCTCCTCCGACAGAAGGAAGCAAGCCGTGCCTACAGCTGGTGCCTGGGGAGCAGCACTTCGCTGGGCTTCCCCAGCAGCTTTCCCATCCTCCAGCAATGCCTCAGCTAGCTGTCGCGTCACTGCATTTAAAGTCTCGGGTGACTGTTTTTCCTGTGAATCTACTCCGACATCAAGCGCTTCAGCATTTAGAAGCCTACAGCAATGTTTCCACAGCTCAGCTGTGCACAGCACAAACCCAAAACACCTCCCGCTTGCTGCAAGGCCTACCCCCAGCCGAGGTCATTTAATGCTCTCTTGCCTTTGCTTCGGCAGTAATCAATCTTCCCAGCTTCACCTTCATGCCGTCCCTGGTTTCTCAGACCTCGACACTTTTCCTTTTATGCTGCCTCTTAGAGCAGTTTGTCCCAACAACGTAACTGCTCCTTGTGCACAAGCTGCCCCACGTCTTTCATCAGCTTTTCACCCTCCTCTGCACATGCTAGAGGCCTTCTGTCTCCTTTTTGAGGGGCAGGTTTTGAGATGTAGGTGAGGCCTAAATTTCTGTCATCTTTCCCAATAATTACTCACTCCTCTCCCACATGCACGTCTATTTATCTGCACCACATTTTGTCATTTTATTGCCTGATCAAACAGCCGCTGGGCAATTAGAGCAGACACACACATGTATCTTGTCATTAGAAATGAACCTCCCAAACCCCAGCCCAACCACACCCAAGTTCCTCACAACACATGTTCAAGCTTTGACCTCAAGGCACTCTCCCTGGAGAGCTTCTGACAGCTGCGTCCCCCAGGCTCGGTCCTGCTTTTATGGGAACCACCTGGGCAAACATCCCACCACACCTCGGAGCTCCAGTGACAGCCACAGCCTAAAAAGGTGGAGAGGCTGGTTAGGAAGAGCCTAGGAGAGGACGGATCAGAACCACGAGTTTCAGAAAGATACTTTAGAAGCCGTGCAAATAAGAGACTTCCACTTGGGAGCACTGTTAGAAGTGCCACCTCTACACAAAGAATTTACCTGCTAGGTGCATAAGCATAAGAATTCTCATTTGATTTTGGCCAGATCACTTGTGCATGTGTCAAAAATCCATTTATACACTAAAAACTAAGGAAAACTCAAAGGACACAATTCAATAGTGAGTAGTGATTCTACAACATGGTAAACCAAGTTCATACATATGACTTTCTTAGAAGTCTACAACTGGATTACACCTGACCAATACATCTCAAGTTTGAGATTTTTTCCCCTTTCCAAGAAAAGCCACTCATCTTTCATACATACCACAGAATTTCTCCTCTGTACGCTACCAGTATTACAGTGGCTTATGCCAAACACTGTGCCGGAACCTTCTCTCTTCACATTTTATCATAAAAACAAAAACTTGCTTTGTGTGAATCCTCAGATCTCACTGCAGACAAGCAAGTGCACTTCAGATCAATACAGACATTCCTGTTACAAACACTAACACCCGAACCCTTGCAAAAGACTAAGCCATATATATAGTTGAATCACGTCCTCAACTGGAAACAGTCCTAAAAAAAATAAAATACACTTCAAGAGGTTTCTACTTTTTCCCCTTTCAAAAAAAAAAATAATCCATAGAGTGCCCAGCCATCAGCTACCTAGCAGTACCCTGATTTCCTGGCAACATTTGTTACAGAGACAAAATCTGAGCTGCTCTGCCCAGCCTGCCACTGTGGCACTGCCAGGAAGGCCAGCTTCAAGGGGGTGACCGTCAGGCAGGGGGTTACAGCACCGTTTGGCCCCCAAAAGCCCAAGCCACATCATTTTCTCTTTTATGGAGGCACACTAGGATGTTAGTATATACCAAAACCTCGCTAATTACTGTGATTTCCCTTTGGATAATACTCAGGAAAATATACGAGTCCATGAAATCCAAGTGGTAAACAAAGTGCAAGAGGAAGAGATTGGGAAAAGCACTAATAACGTCCTCGTTCTTATTTGTGTATGTAAGAGCCTCCCTCTGGGACTAGCGCCTGGTAAAATTCCATGTTTACACTGCTTATGAAATTCAAGTATAGAGAGAACATATGACAGTACGGATTCCTTTAAAGATTTTATTGCCTCGAGATCAGGTCTGGTAGAATTATGAAGGTCTTCCCAAGCAAAAGCAATAAAGGCTTTACAGCATCCTGGATAGTCAGCGTGTTTGTTTTTATCTTCTTCTTTCATGCCTTGTTCTTCTGCCTCTCCCTCTTTGAAGTTTGCTGCAGAATAGAAATGTTTTGGTGGTTGCTGGCGCTAGTCAACTAAGATTTCTGCTGCACGCTGGTAACAAAATTCATTAACCCTTTTTAGAAAAGGGAATTGTGTGAAAGCCTAAGGGTAACTAGGAGAGAGGCGCCGCCCGTCCCTTCACGTTGTGCACGGGGGAAAAATAGCTGCAGTGGCAACTTGCACCAAAATAAAATTTGTTCGGACTACGGAGAGGAAATGTGCCAATGCAGCTGCAGGAGCAGAATTATCCCGTCTTTGCAGTGCCAGACAGTTTTCCTGTGCAAACAAACAGAGCCATCAAAGGCGGCCAACAGCTGAACGTGGCGTTTCACCCTACCCAGGGCACACAATGCCGGGATGGGGAGCCCCAGCGACGTGCGCACCTGTCCCTTCGGCAGGCGCCTCTCACATGGCGCTCATACCAGCGTGCTCCTGCTGGGGATCCTGTTTCAGTGCCATGCGTATCAGGCCATAAATCAAAGCAGGAGCCTTTTAGTTAGCATTGTTAGCACCAAAAGTCACATTTCTGTCTGCAAACTGCAGAAAGTTGGGAAGTTGCAGTGCTGGCAGCACACAACTCCCTTGGATGCTTCAAAGATTCAAGTGTAATAGAAGGGGCAAGCACCAAGCCCAGTGCTTGAATTCCTCCTCCTGCTTTTGATCTGCTACTTGTATTTAAAGACCTCCCAGGTTATGAAGCTGTCATATCAAGAGGCTGAAGAATGACAGCTGCAAGCCTCGCGCTGCCCATCAGACCCAGCCCAGAGCCCACGACAAGCACTTTGCTTATTTTAATTGCAACTTCGAAATATTTTTCTTTTTATTCTCCCATCTCCTCCTATCCATGCATCTGTAATTCACCCCTCCGCTGACTTTTAGCTGATCTGGCAAGCTACTACTGAGAGCATGAATCACAGATTGTATTTCAAACACTTAAAATATCTTCTGAAGCAAAGACCAGCCCCGAGTGCCTGTTCCTTTCTGGTAACAGCCCTTCTGATGTTCAGCACGGGGAGATCCATTAACAACAAGGAAGTGTCACTGGACTCCGAGAAGACACACAGCTTCCTTCCTGGCCCTGCGGGAAGGATTACTCACTCCTCAGCTATGGGTGTCCTCTGGGGAGAGCAGCTTCAGTGGCAAAGGAATTCACAGCTCTGCCCCGGCACCCCTGGGCAGTCACAGCCCTCACACAGTGTCAGTGGCTTTCTCTTCAGCTAGACACTTGGCTCCTTGTTACCCACCTTCAAAACCCAGACAGAGAGCGTGGAGGAGAGGACAGACCTGCTTTAGTGTATTTTTTCAGTGCAAAATGGTTTTGGAGAACAGCAGTCCAACTGCTTTGGGAAGCGAGCACACAAGTGCCATCTGTAAGGGAAATTCAGTCAACTCCTTCTGGGAACCGAGCAGCTCACAGTCCTGCCAAGCCAATTTCACCCTTATTAGCCCTGCTTGGTTTTTTTGGCTTTTCAGTTACACCACCCTGGTCATGAACAAGAACCACGGCAAATACTGCATAAATATGGTGCAAAGGCAATCTGTTGCCCCAAAAGCCTTCAACTTGGAAGATAACAGCTCAACCAAACCAAGACAGGACCACAAAAAAAAAACTGATCAACGTAGTAGCATTCCCAATGTCCCAGCAGCCAAAGCCTTTTTCAAATCTCGATAGCTACAGGGAGATTTATGAGGGGGAATGAGGACGGGAAGGACGGGATGGCTTTGCAGATGCCTACACGCAGCTCCTCCCAAGCATGAAGGTGCTTGTTGGAAGAATTGAGCAACAGAAGAGCTGGCACCAGCTCTGCTATTTTTGATGAAGATCACTTATTTTTCTAAAGTTGCAACACTAACTGAGGTAATGCAGAACGCATGTTTACTCTGTGAGATGATTTTACAACCCCACATCTGAAAACCGAGCATGTATTTCTTCCTAAATACAAACAGAAATAAGCTTTTGCAAATGTTGACAATCAGTTACAACCTAATGCGTGAATCTGTTCTGGCTGGATCAGGAGACCTGCAGGACAAAAAGAGCAGCGTCAGCACTAAGAGGCTCCACATTCACAATTCTGGCAAGTAAACGAGCAAGAGCTGGAAGTAGCCCAGTCTGGCAAAGCAAGCAGCTCCCTAACACCAGACCCAGGCAGCAAGAGAACAGGGCGCCTCGTCGCCCCAAACACAGCTCTGGATGGTGACTGGTGGGGGTCTGACACCGCTCAGGGGCTGCACGAGAAGCACGTGGGTATTGGGATGGTGGAAGCAGAGAAAGGTCCTGTGCCAGGCCCCTGGCACCAACCAAGGCTGGGCAAGGACCCCAGGGAGACAGAGGGCTTTCAGCAGGGCACCTACAGCACCTCCGCCTCCTCCCACCCCGAAGGGCAAGCTTCTTTGTACATAGCAGGAACAACCATGCTGGGAAGTGAACTGAAAAAAAAACAGAGGAAGAAATGAAGTTGTGATAAGCAGCCCACCTGGTTTGTTTTGGTGAGCTAGGGACATCACCGTACGGATAGGGCAGGACACCTTTCCTGCTCTTTAAGGCCACAGAAAGCTTACACGTGTAGTCTGCTGTAGAAAACGTTCAAGGCCACAGAACGATTTGTCCTCAGGGATATTGGAAGAATATCAGGAATTTTTAACCACCCCTTTGGAACTCCACAATAATAAAAATCCCATACATTTATAGCTGCATCTACATAAATGTAGGAGGTCAAGAAGTCACAGCCTAATAAGAGTACCACGCAGGGCAGAACTGCATCACGTTCTTCCAAAAAGGAGTCTGTCCCCTTACGACTTGGAAAAATCTTGTTTTAAGATAAAGCAACATCCAATTTGATAGAATAGCTGAAACTGTTATTAATTCTCAAACTAATGTTTTACAAATGTTTGCTTATTAGCAATGCCCAAAAAAGAAGAGCACACATGCAGCCTATTTTTTAAAGGACGCAAAAATCTTAACAGAAGGAAACAAGAAAGGAACAAGCTACTTGTAAAATGAGGGAACTCGAGATGTTTTAAGAGAAAAACATACAGAACTAACTTCAGTAAACCAAGCCAGGAGAAAGACCTGCACGGCAGATATCAAATCTATTATTCGTGAAGGAGTAAAATAAAATCAATTACAAAAGCCCAAGAAATTACAAAAAAGTTAGAAAAGACCCTCTCCTCTCCTTCAGCTCCCAGCCACACGCCCAGGTCCCACCCTGGGCACTGCGCGCCTTTAACCGGTTGTTCCTTGGGCAGAGCACCCCTTGCCCCGCACAGCACCTAAATCTGGTCTATTTTAAACAAGGCCTCAGGCTGAGGACAGGCTCTTCCCACTCCCTTCAGTCGTGCCCCAAGGACCTGGGACTCCTTTGAGAAGCCGCTCCGAAGCCCTCTGCAGTGATGCTGCGAGCTGGATTGCTCAACTCCGGAAAATTTATACCAAAAGTTTTGGGAAAGTGTTTAAAAATATCCTCTTACACACCGAATACCAGCAGGAAGCTACAAGAGAACACTTCTAGCTTGAGACTCGAGCTCCAGCCAGCGTCTGGCATTTTGTTTTGGGGACAGCTGATGGGCAAACATGAGAGCAGCAAGGGCACAGCTACCGAGGTGATCCCTGCAGGGCTCCTAGCGAGCAATGCATTTTACTCCCCACAGCATCCGCAGCACTCCAGCACAACAGCACGCTCCAACCCACAACACGCAGTTGCATTCCCCTTTTGGAAGGGCTGCAGGTTTGGTTTTGGCTTGGCTAGGAACAAAACCAAGCTAGAAACGCTTCTAAGCACTTGCAAGAAATCTGTTTTTGTGCACGAGCCCGAAGCCACCAGGCGCTTTCAGTGGGCTCATCCTCAGTGCTCCCCAGGCACTCCTGACCCCTCAGCCCCTTCATTTCCTGCCCCAACTTCAGAGATGCTGGCTTGAGAAAGCAGCAGGAGGGAGAAAAAATAAGATTCCCAAAGCCGTGACTCCTTCGCCGTGCCCTGAGAAGCCTCAGCATGCACTCAGGCTCCCCGCGAAGCGGCTTCACTCAAAGTGAGACAAATCGCCGAGGATCTCTGAGCCTAGGCTGCTGCTTCTTGCACAGAAATGAAGGGGGAACAGCAAAACCCAGGGGGGCAGCATCAGCCTTCGACTGCAACCGGCAATCGGCTCCGCTTTGGGAGGGAGCGCCGCGCTGTCCTCACGGAAAGGCCACTTGCTGATGGAGGCACGGTGCTGCGCACAGCCTTGCGCTGCTCCCTCTCCCCTTCAAAACAGAGGCACGGGACGGCCGCGCAACTCCCCGCTCATTAGGGAGCCACTCAAATACCTTCTGGTTCAGCCAGCGTGTACAACTGCAAATACGAGTCTCCTAAAGTCAGTTCTACAGAGCAGGACTCCTGCAGACAGGGAAAGGCACGGGCACGCTACGATTAAAAAAAAGCAAACATCCCTATTATTGCTGGTATTTGTGGTCCCACAAGGCATCCCGGCTAGCTCAGCCCCCAGAGAGGGGTTCTTTAAATACTGTCGAAGTGCACTGTTTTACTTTTTCCCCCCCAACAGGCACAAAGCATGGCAAAAGTCATCCCCCGCTGCTGTGCTGGTGTTGGCAGCAAGAGCGGAACACCCC
Organism: Anser brachyrhynchus; assembly: GCF_964034855.1. Lineage (NCBI taxonomy): Eukaryota > Metazoa > Chordata > Aves > Anseriformes > Anatidae > Anser > Anser brachyrhynchus. The sequence goes on from NC_137709.1 coordinate 5,021,106, forward strand.
ATAGGTGGCGGGGTGTGAGGGCCAGGCAGAAGTGAAACAGCGTTAACACTAATAACATTAATCGTTACTAATGTTTTTCCAAATCTCATGTGATAATGGGCATCCTTCCCCAGCAGCTCCTGGAAGCTGGGCACTGCACGAAGTCCCACTCAGCCCCAGAGGATGCCCTGTCCCCAGGGCTGAACGGCAAGGCCGGGGAGAGGGGGACCTGGATGCGACGGGGCACTGACCAACTTGGACAGGGTTTAAAAGACACACTTGAACTGTGGTGAAAAGGCCAGGATTTAAGATTTTGGGATTAGCAACTCCACTGTTAAAATCAAGCTCCTTTGACAAGCTAAAAGCAAATTACAAGCACACAAGTCTTTCTTTAACACATACCTAATTCTAACTCTCCCCTGCAGCCAGGGGCTCCTGGGTATCACATCCCAGTCAAAAGCAAGCCAAAAGAGGGGCCGGGAGGGTGCTGGGATGCAGGAGATGCTTTTGGGTGGCTGGGTGAGAGCAGGTTTTGGAGGGACCAGCCACAGAGGTGCTTTGGTAGATGCTACACCAGAGTGCAAACAGCTTCACACCTCCTCGTGCTGCGGGGTGCCACGGAAGGGGTACGGTGGGGAAGTGTCACAGGAGAGCAGGAAGGGAGATCCTGATGGGGGTGCTGCAGTTAAGACGGGAGATATTACAAACAGATTACCTGTTTTGTTATTTCCCCACCCTGAAAAACTCAGATTTTATTTTTCCTTTAAGCCTCTTCTTCAGGAAGGGGCACGCAGAGTGCATTTCCTTAGCATGGCAGCACCGCCAAACGCAGGATGCCCCCTGTGCATCCCTGCAGCCGGTGACGATGCTGAACAATAGAGCGAAATGGCCTGGGCCACGAGATTAAACTTAACGAGTCCCTTTGGGAGCTGCAATTTCTGACTTCACACACACACCAGAAAGCACCGACCTCCTCCAGATGGAGACGGACAGTCACCACCGAGGGCTATAAAGAACTTCCTTTGCACAGAGCAGTCGTGCACACTGCACAGACCGAATTATTGTTCTGTGGGCTATACCAAAACCATAATGCAATTTGGTCTTTTAACTCCCAAATTCAAAAGAGAACAGGAAATGCCATAAAGCTTCCAAGTTCACCCTGATTTAGGAAGAGACAGGAATCTGAGTCGAAGAGAAGGAAAAGCAGTTTTGCCATCACTAGCAGGGAGCTTACAGCCAAGACAGAACCATTTGTGCTGCTCAGAAAGCCCAAAGCAGACGGGTTACGTTCAACATGCAGAACCAGAGCAAAGCTCCAACCTGCTGAAGATTTCAGCTTTTTTCCTTTAAGATACCCTAACAACTCCTGGCATTAAGGTTTAGGTTTTTTCCTCCTCCTTTTTGCAACAATGCATTAAGGATTTGAGCTGTTAGAACAGCTCAGCTCAGGGGTGTCACACCAGCCCCGGGCTGCCGGCCAGCCGTGCCCAGCTCATGGGCTGGCAGCAGGTTATTCAGTGACCAGGGACAAGGAACATCGCCTCCTCATGCTGATGACTCGAGGAGAGGCACTTCTAGTTCCGACTCTGTAGGACTTCACCTTGTCTAATCCTCCCCAAATTAACCACGTGCTTTTACTCTGTCCGAAAGGGCTAATCACAAAATCAGTTACAACAAGGAAGAGTTTGCAAATCCACCAGAGCTGATAACGCTGAGTGAAACCTTTACCGGGCACGTGGCTCGGCTGAGTTTTACTGTTTGCTGTCTTTTGCTTGCACCACTGAAACATCCAGACAAACCCGTGCCATTCAACTGCTGTATGACAACAACAAACCCTACTACACGCATAATTTCTGCGCTGAATCATCACTTTCTCCGTTGAGGACAGTCTGCCTCGTTGTAGAGCATCGAGCACAGGCTACAGGCAAGGTTAGGTTATCAGTGGTGAACTTTGTGCTTCCCAAGTCAAAGACAGGGACTCTTCTCAGACTTGAACAAAGCAGTAGTGGAGAGAGAACAACACAGCGGGTCCAGCTGGCACTCCTGCCGCCGGTCTGTGGGCAGCCAGCACAGCCCTTCCCAATCCTGCTGCACTGAGAAGTGAACACAGCTCCGTGGTCCCCAGCCCGGAGGCACTGGCTCAGCTGCAGCCCCACCAGAAACGAAAGGGAGACCCCAGGGAGCTCAGTGCACTGCCCAGGCTCACACCACGAACGCTCCCACCCGAGAGCTGAGCTCCCCAGACGGCCACGTGAGTCTCAGGCCACCCTTTCGGGAGGCGCAGCTCTCTGCGTGATAGCAAGGGCCTGAAGATGCTCATGTCTTTAATCTCTTTCCCTCACCACCATACTAAGATAATCATGATTTTAGTATTTTTCAATAAGTTTGTCCACTTTCAATGCCAACACGCCAATGCCTGAAACAAAGCAAGCAGAAACCTAAAGGCACAGGGCTGCTGGCAGCCAGCAACACCAAGAAAAGCCTCTAAAGGCTGCTGCAGGGGAGAATTTCAACAAAAGCAAAGCAAAAAAAAATAAGTTTATTCACTAGTAGCCACTTACAAAGGTCCAGAGAACTATACACAAGTAAAAAAAACTCCACCTTCACAAAGCTCCTAATGACAGGAATTCCTATAAAGAAAGCTCTTTGTGGAGGGCAGAAAAGAAAGATCCCCGTGTCACTAAACCTCAGCAGCTTTTCACCAGTCAGAAAACACCTCATTACCAGTTAACGTCTACATAATGGTGGTATTTTACCACCACCTGATTTTTTTTAAGCTTACTTACCCAGCCTTGTCAGTAGACATCCACCAGTGCTGCCTCCATGACCTGCCCATCAGTGTCCCCACCTTCCCAATAAACTTCAAGGCCATTTAAGTCCCCCCAGCCCTCGATTAACAGCCACTTATGTCCGACTTGAGGCCGAAGCTTATCATTTATGACGAGATATACTTCAAATACCCATAAGCCATCTTGTATTACAAAACCAGGCAACACAGATGCAGCTTATCTGTCAATAAACAAGTAAAAGCTATTCTTTCCCCTTTGAGTGTTGTTTCTCCAAGGGCAGATCAAGCTTTCACCGAGGACAGTGAAGTCAAGTTTATTTTGTGCTTTTTCTCGTTTTCAGTCCTCCACCCTTTCTGCACTTCTCTCCCATAGGCACGGTGACACTGCTGGCGGTGACAGGTTGTTTTGGTCCCTGCAGTTTCTCACTTTTCGCTCATGAAATTCAGAAGCGGCTGCTGAGAGCGGGACAGGCAGCGCCCCGGCTCGGGACGAGCTGCTTCCCCAGCACGTCCTCTGGGTAGAGGACCAGGCAGATTAAAGAACAAAGCAAGCAAATTTAAACCCATGTACCCCCGGCATAGGTTAAACTAAAGCAAGTGGACAAAAGATGCTCTCGGGTGCGCTGTTTTCAGCACCGAGCGTCGGTAGTTGCTCCTGTCCATGCAGGACGCGTGCATGGGGAAGGGAGGAGCGAAGCAGAGCTTTGACACCCAGTGTAAAACACCAGCACTCGAGCTCAATCTGCCCCCAAAGCCCAGGTATGCTGCTCACACTGCCTCCACGCTCAGGAATCAGCAAAGCAGCTTCTGCACAGCCACACAAGGAAGAAGCCTGCCCACATCAGCTCTTGTGCTCAATCCACCAGGCTCCAGTGGTCTGAGCTTGCCAGATAAGCTCTGAGCAAGAATGCGCAGCCTGGGTGCTGCTCCAAACCCACGGCTGAGATCTCTGCAGCTTGCCCATCGCAGCCTGTGATGGATGACTTGCCTCTGCTTGGAGCCTTACAGGGGAGATTAGATGCCTTTCTAAAACGAGAGGTTTTAATCTGGTTTCTGGGAGAAATCCTGCAGTCAGGGTATCAAACGCAGACTTCATGACCCTAGTAATTCCTTCTGGCCTTAAAAGTCTAATCTGTAATCTGGGGGTGTCAGGCAACTGCTACCCAGGAGCTAGGATTACAAACCGTGTCGCTCCTACGCAGTCACACAAACCTACACGAAATCTCACAAGGCTTATCTCAAAGGAAATAAAGATAAACATAAAAAGTTTAATAACTACTGACTTGCTGATCTACAGATGGCCACCCTAAAGTGCTGCACAGCGAGAGCCTTTTCCCTTCCAAAATCCAGCCAGAGCTCTCCTGAGCAGCGATGAGAAACCCCTTCCCCAAAGAGCCAAATTGCAGTTAACACCTCTCAGGATAAACACGAAAACGCTTCCCTGAGATTCATCCAAACACCCACATTTGCCCAACTAGTCACTTGAAACTAAGGGTGCTGCCACCGCCCCCATGTCGGGTGTCATGCTGTGCGCCCAAATGCCTCCAGTGGCTTCAGAGGGATCACCAGCTCCCAGAGCACCTGGGAGGCAGGGACTCCTTGCACCCAAAAACTCTGGGCAACGCACACTTCCCTCCCCAAACACCCCAAGGACACCTTGAAGATGACAGCATGTATTCAGAGATCGGATATGAATCCAAAGCCAGCGCCGATTACAGAAACTGTCCCCCAGCTGGTGAGGAATCTTCTTCCCCTCTGTGGGCTGAATGCCCTCATCCAAATACTCATTTGAAATGAAAGATTTTAACTGCAGATTGACACTTGGATGCAAACTGCTGTCATAACAGCGCTGCGAACTGGATGTCATCACAAAATAAAAGCTTCACTTTGAATTAACGTCTCACTAAAATATCTTGAAGTGTTCAGTCTTAATTAGAAGAGCCAATGCTTTTCATTACGTGCGTTTCCAAATTACTTCTTTCCTCCCTGCAATTCCCCATTCTGTGCGGATCTTCTGAGCCTTTCATCCCATCACAAGGCTCAGACACCACCTGTACCGAGAGCTTTCCTGCAGGAACCCAACAGGGCGTGCTTGCAGCATCCCCACCTCCACACCCAGCGGCCCTGGCCCGTTATCAGAAGCGTCCTTCACAGCTCCCTCCTCGCATCCATCGCGGGGAGGCTCTGGGCAGCACAGGAACCGACTCACATCTCCCTCAGCCCCTACTAAGGAGGGAAAAGGGCTTCGAGATGCTGAAGCCTGTTGAGATGCTGCTTGCCCTGATGTTACAGCTCTTCTAGTCGTGAGCTGACAAAGTACAACCTTGTTACTGAAGGTTTAATTATGCTAGTGCATCGACAGCCTGATAGGGGATTTTATCTAGATTTAAAAGGCTCAACCCTACACACAACAGGGGAAGACGGGCAGAAGACCACAAATGGACCATGAGGACTTTGCTTCACATTCGCTAGCGGGAGGGCTAATGCTGAGCGTGCAAACAGCACCAACGAAATTCACCCCAGAGATAAGGGGCTGCACAAGGCGTTGTGGCACCGGGGCTGCTGCTCCCCTTTTTCCAGGGGATCCCCTCTTTCACAGCGGGCAAGGGGAGCTCTGGGGCTCGGCATTGTGACCAGAGGAGCCAAATCTGCTGGAGCAGGACATACCCAGCAGGACAGGGCATGGGCACAGACAGCTACACCACTCCTTCAAGGTGCTGAAGCAGCTTAAAAGCCCTCTTTGGGGCTTGCTGCTGAGAGGGGACAGGGTGGTCCACAAGTGTGCCGAAACCCCTGCTGAGTTTAGCGGAGCTCCACGGCTCAGCACCTTTGGGATAGGGAAAAGCCACCAAAACACTGCGTATTTTAAAGCAGCCCTTACATACGTCACGCACATTGCGCTCAGAGCAAACCCTGTCCTCCAATGTGTGCAGCCATCTCTCCTAGAGAACACGAGCATTTAAGAACAGTCAGTCCTTTGGAGAGGGGCCTTTGATCTTGTTCCCAGTTATTTATTGAGATTCACCCCAGAGAGCAGTAAAACGTATGAAGTAGTGGGAGAAGGCAGACTGGACGTTTTACCAAGTTGAACAAAGCGGAGAAAGCCACGTGCATTTTAAACATGACAATTTGTGCCAGCTCCATTAAAATACAATCAGCCGCTTCTGAGCGCAAAGAGTCCAAGGTCCATCTAGGCAGTTGGATACCTCCACATCCTTCGCAGCCCCCTCCGCTCACCTCCAACCCAAAGCAATATTAAATGCAAAGGGAAAACCTCGAGACGCACTGTGCTTAAGTCCAAGTTACTCAAAAAACCCTGCTCCGCTAACAGCCTCACAGCACTGCTTTCGCGAGACCAGAGACCCAGGCAGGTTATTACCTCTTCATTTACATTCAGCCCTAATCTAACATGTCATGCAAATGCACAGGAGGGAAAACGAAACCAAGAAACCTCCCAGCCCTTTCCTTACCCCCGAACTACCAGACCATCTGCAGTTTCAAAGAACTTCCAGCAAGCATAGCTCAACATCTGCACCCCATTAAGATCTAATTTGAAACAATTGCCATTCCCTATCTCTCTTGTTTTTCCTGGGCAGAGCAGCTTTGATGTCTCCCAGTTGACAAAAAAAATACATAAGGAATCGGCATTAAAAAACATCAACTGGAAGGTAGGAATTCCTTCACAAGAACGCCAGGTACCGGTGCTTGGCAAACACAAACGAGAGCCCGAGCGCTCCCCTCCTCCCCGACACGGCGACTGCTCGGGCACTGAGCAGCCGCAGCCTGCCCCGAGGGCACCAGCACCTCCAGCCTGGATCTGGGAGGGGAGGACCCCCGTTATCCCCACATGGGGCCCTGAGAAGCTGACCAGGTAGGAAACAAAGAGGTGAAAAAGATTAACTCTTTTGTCCATAGCACAGGCCACACAGGCTCAGTTCCCTGCACAGGAGCAGGTCAGCTCTGGTTCCTGGGGTGTGAAACACCAAATGCTTTGTTATTAAACACTTCAGGTAAGCTGACCTGCTACTGATCAGCATTAGGACAGACCCAACACTCCAGCAAAGCGCTGCCATAATGTTTAGCAAGGTTTTGCAGCAATTGCAAGTTTAATTTGATAAGGGCGAGTAATGGCAAACCGAAATACAAGCCCAGGGGATTCATCCCTAACAAATATAACCCATCCCTTTCTTTAATCCCTCATGCCTCAACTCTGACTTCAGCGCGCTGGCGACAACCCACCATCTTTTCTGAAAGTAAGCTTTGCGTTAAGCTGCTCACTGACATTTTAAAGGAAGGGCAACTAAGTGAAAATGAATTAAATTCGAGTTCAATGCAGTAGATGACTGGTATTTTTTAATCAACAGGACAATAGCTTTCCACTTCTTTAACCTGCAAGAGAACACGAATGTTATGAAAAAGCCATCCATCAGCTTCCAAATAACCCACGTAGTCGAGAAGCCGACATTCTCCCCATGTGTTTAATCCTACTATGTGACTCATGCGCTTATTTTTATCCTTATAATGAAATTATTATTACTGGAAAACTTCTTTGCTAAGTCGTCTCTGTAGGTGCCACACATGGGTTGAAAGCGCATGAAGTCAAAGAGGGCCTTTGGTTTTTGAGCTAGTCAGCTGGTGACCAAATGGCACCCGCGCTCTTTAAATGCGGATTTCACGAGGCAGGGAGCTGCTTGCTCCGCAGAGCTCTGCCCAAACACAGGCTTCCTCAGATAAGCCAGGGGGGGCCGAAAGTGTATTTGGCGTATGGGAAGTTTGTGATTTGTTTTCACTGCAATACGAATAAGACAGAGGGATCTTCGTACAACTGAGGAGGAAAACAACACCAAAACCAAAAGCCAGAAGAGCTCACATGGCTCTGAAGACCCAGAACAGAGCTGTGAGGAAGCCCCAGCCCTCTCCAGCCGGGAACGAGGGGTGCTAGCACAGCACCGCGCCTCGTGCCCGCAGGGCACAGCCCCGTTTGCGTCCTGCTCTCACCCTATCGCCCTCCAGCCCCACCTGCCCACGAGCACAGTGCCTCCTGCACAGGTCCCGTAGGGAACGCTTGCAGATGAAGAGCTGGGTGGAGAAATGCTGTGACACACACAGGGACACAAGCACCCAGCACCAGAAGGTCCCGAGCCCTCACACGGCCCCAGCAGCCGAGCACCCGGTTTGGCAGAACTGGCAGGTACCACCCGCTCCGGAGCCCCAGCACCAAAAACCAAAGCGACCTCTTATTCGGCAGGCAAATCAGCGAGGACAGGAGGAGGCCCTGCCCTAGCAGGACAGGGAGGGGGACACGCAGGGGCCCAGCACTGGCCCCCCCCCCAGCCGTGCAGAGCAGCTCCCGCAGCCTCAGCACGCACGGCGCCCTTCGGGGGCTGCAGAGCCGGGGGAAGGGGGACACGTCCTGCGCTTGCCCTGGCTGGGTCTGGCAGAGACCCAACAATTTAAAGAGCAGAGGAAAAGCAACTCCAGGAGATAAGCTTTACAAGTAATTGGGACATCTTCCACCAATTCGGCAGGCAGGGGACCAGGTCACAAGCAGATGCGACTTGCCAGTATTTTCCTAGCATCCTGTCACCCTCGCCACGCGCAGAGGCCCGCTTCCCAGAACCTCGGCCTAATGTACACAAACTCGAGGAGAAAAACCCCCAGTAACAGCGCTCCGGGTTAAATCCATCCCAATCTGATTAATCAAGTCTTAAATTGCACATCGTGCTGGCAAACATGCTTTCTCAAGTCATAGGTTATAAATATTTACAATTTCCACTGTAACGATGTGGACAGAAACTGCATACAGCTCATCAGGAGCGGAGCTGAGTGCCAGGCACAAGAGCTGGGACTCGCGGTAGTTTCAGACTTCTCCCCATGGACGTTTCAACACATCGCGTAGCCTCTTGCTGCCGTCGCGGGAGGGTTTAATCCAGCGGAGGCTTTGCTGCTCCTCCCAGCTCCAGCCCCAACCCGCCCCGTGCTGGCCCCCAGCCGGCAGCGCTGCGGGGTGAGCCAGAATGGAGGTATTGGGGGAAAAAATGGGGAAAACAGGGTTGGGTTGAGTCCCTGAAAGCTTATGCCAGCAACAGGGAGCAGATGGTACACGGACAAAAGCCAGCAGAGGATGGAAGCAGCTCTTCTGGTGGCAGAACGAGCGGATTCAGTTTACATTGCCCCCAAAAATACACATTAGGGAGAGAGATCCATTTATGTGCAATGCGAGACAACAGCAGGATTTTCAAAAGCTGCCCTCTCCCTGCCACGGGACCTGGAGAGGAATCAGCACTAGGCTCGCCCTGGTGCTGAGCACGCCGCCAGGGACGGCAGGATAGCAGGACGGCACGCGGCGTGGTGGCGGGCAGCTGAGGACAGATCTGCTGGAGCGAGCCTCCAGGTTGGGTCATCCCGCGCCGCCTCCACACGCAACGCCGCGCAGCTGCACACATGCATCCGCGTGTGTAAACACATCTGCGGAAAAATAAATAGACTGAGCTCGGGTCTGGCAGGCAGCTCAGAGCTGGTCTTCTTGGAAGGCTCGCACACCAAGATGCGAGCAGGGTGCTCCACGTAGCCTTTCCTCGCCGGCCCCAGAGCACAGAAGTCCCGGTGAAGCCTCCGAGCGCGTTTTACAGAGCAGCGGTTTTGAGCTGCAGTAGCCTGGGGCAGGCAGAAGCAAGGACAGGCGCCCCGTTTTACAACCACCTGCAGCCAGCCCCAGCCTCGTGCCACCAGGGCTGTGCTGTTCAGAGCCAGCATTTGTCTCTGCTCCATCCCCAGCCTGAGCACGCGTTAAGTGAAGGCCCAGCGTAGGTGCTCTGCCCACCTCAGAGCTCCGCCGTGAGGCGGCCTCCAGAGTTTATCAGAGCACTGCGAACTTCCAGGAAAGCCCGAGTGCTTCAGGGTGGTATTTCAGAGCGAGACCTTTCCAGTTTAAATAAGTGAGGCCGGCAAATGACCGGTCTGACTCCTGAAATCCCCCCCGTACACTCCACAAGGCAACGCAGCCCAGCAGTACCTCGCAATTACAAGCGCTACCGAGTCAGGTCACGCACACGGCTGTAAGGGGCTGAAGGATCAGCAGCTGCCAAGGCAGAGACAAATAGCAAACACTCTCGTGCGCACCTCTGTCCTTGCTCAACTACCCAGCACTGCTAATCTTTTCTCCACTCTTTTTTGGAAAAATATTCAAGGGCAAGAACAGATCATTTTAGGACTCCAGCCACTTGGAGACATTTTGCCAGCCGCTGTCTGGGTACGCGAGGGAAACTTTCCCAATGCCATTTTGCTCTTCTGTGACGTGCGAGCAGCAGACTCCTTCCCCGCGTTCCCCTGTTGCTCACAGCACTAAGGGGCACTGCGACCCAAAAGAGCACAACGACAGAAGGGACTGACAGCCTCTTGGGGCGACCCAGCTGCTCAGCACCAAGCAGACAAAAAACCAAGTCCAACACCCTCCTTTCCAGGTGCTGCCACCAACCAACCTGCCCGCATTAACCTCACGCCACATCCCCAGCGTTCACAGAGCACCCACAACCCGCGGTGGTGCCACAGGAAGGGACAGGGGCAGCGAGCACCTGCCGAGCTGTGCTTCTCTGAGCCGGGACAGGCAGGAAGGCATCTAAATGCGAGGCCCGTTACACATGGTGATATTTCATCTTTTTATCGGAATACTTAGAAACCCTTCAGTTAAAGTAATACTTCACTTCCACTTCCTACCGAGGATATAAACACTGGAACAACTTTCCCTGCGGGACTGGTAGCCTCGTGCTTGTCCCAGCCCGCTAATACAGAGCACTTTATGATTTCTGAATGCTCTACCTTTAACGGTTTTAATTATATTTTGGCCAAGAAAGCCAACGTGCATGATGTTGTTAGGAAAATATCGAACACAAGAGGCCTTCCACGCAGAAACCAGGCAGCACAAAGCCAAGTTTTTATCGGGAGCGTGCTCCCGAGATCCTGAAAACACAGACATTTTCCTGACGTTCCTGAACCCTTTGTACTTCAAGGCCCAGAGCAAGAGGCTTTTCAGAAATGTCTTAAGTTACGCCCTTTGGGAACATTGTGTGCCACTGAATTTATCCGTCTTTAATTTCTTGGATGGTTTACTCTAAATCATCAAGTCTGCTCGCAGCTGTCCTGAGCCACGCAGCCAGCCTCTGGGGATGCCGAGTGCCATGCGAGGGCAGCAGTAACAGGGCCACAGCTACCTCATGTCACCCACCTACGCTCAGTTAAAAATAATAGTAATAAAAACAGCCTGAACATCTCTTCAGCCAGCTGTCTTGTTCTCAGGCCTGAGAGGAGATGCCAGCAGTGAGCATCATCTTCCTCCGAGGAGAGCTGACCTTTCAGCTCGCTGCTGACTCAGACACGAGCTGTAAACAACTGCGATTTATTCTTCCCCCGTAGCCAGTTGTTCTCCTCTCCCCATCTCACGCCGCTTACAAAGTTCAGCGGCCTGCCCCGCTCGCATCTGCCTCCCTTGCCGCTGAAGCACGCTAACCTGTTTTCCTCTCGGCATCCTGGAAGATTCAAGTTCCTCTTGCTTTGGTGTTGATGGGTTTGTTTGAGTGAGCTTCCCAGCCCACAGAACACACACTCACTTTGTTGTTCGTGGTACACGAATCTTTTTGCTTGAAAACACATCTGCTACGGCAGCAGTTGTGTCCTTCTCAGAACACCACACTGCAGAGATGGAGTAACTTTGAAACCCACGTTTTTTTTTTTTTTTGCTATAACCTCTGAAAGGAATAAAAAATAGCCCTCGCTGCATAGTCACCACTCCGCAATATTTCTTCTCTTCAACAATTTCCTCGCTACACCCCCACGTCACCTAGGAAATCTGCTCAGCCCTGATACCTTTTCTGACAACTCGATGACGTGCAAGGGGAATTTCCAGCACCAGCAATGCAGCTGCTCTACTGGCTCGACAGCTCTTTGCTAAGCTGAATCCAGAAGCACTCCAGTTCTTTCCTGCAGCATTACAGATGGCAGAGCCGAGTTTCCAAAAAGCATCGCACCTTCCACGTGGAGCTTCCCGGGACATGCTGCTGCACTGCTCTGGCAGAAGAGAAACGGCACCGGACGGCCACCCGGGGCACTGACTGCTCAGCACCACAGACACTGTGAGGTCACAAGGAACATCACTTAGGACTCGGGACACTCAGCCAGCGAAGCTAAGGGCTGGGTGCCCGCGGCAGCGTGGCCGTGGGGTGACTGTCAGAGCAGATCTGCGAGGCAGGACTGAGGCTCTCGTGTCTTCAAAAGCACCTCTGTCTTTTGTGAGCATACCTCCTAGGGTGATGAAGGGATGCTGCCTCTCCCCCGAAACACACAAACCTGCCCGACACTTTGCTAGTACACAACTGAACAAGCCCATATCCATGAAATCCACCGGATCCATGCTGCTCCCCCCGAAGACAGCAACAGGACATTCTCCACAAGCCCAATGCTAATCAACTCCACGGAGTTAAATTGTTATTAAAAAGCCCTGATCAGGACTGTCAGGGCACTAGCTGGACTCTCAACATCATGGTCTTTAAATGCCTGCCTGTAGGTTTTACCCACGTTATCTTTTCTGGCAGAGCCACTCTGCAATTTGCCAGGTGAGGCTCTCAGCCCAGGGTGGGTTTGGCATCCGCTGTTTCCTTTTGCAAACCTGAGCTGTCACGAAGCAGTAATTAGGCTGCCTCGCTAACAAAGAACATGAGGTATCATGCATTCGAGCTGACAGAGCTGGCCAGGTAGAGCCTTCTCGGGGACTTGCACTCTTCTGGTCACCCAAAGCGGTTTTACACCTCCAGCCCTGAGCAACCAGCCCATAAGCGCAGGCAGAACCCGCTGCTCACAGAGGCTCCAGGTCACTGCGGAGTTGCAACTGGGGACACCAAGGTAATGGCCGCTGTCTCTATTCAGCACAGATCACACCAAGATATTTGCATGGCAAGCATGCAGGTGAGGGAACGATCAGTTTTACGGCACTGATTACAGAGCACGTCACCCCCAGCAGGGAGCTAGGTGGATGAGGGGAGGATGTTTGACCCTGCTTCAGCTCTGAAAATCTGGTTGAGCCCCGAGCACCGCCAGGCAGAGGAGAGAAGGTACAGCGCTGGTTTGGGTTGGCTTGCAAAGTGCTTGCAGCCAAATTAAAAAAAATGTGGCACATTTTAACATCAAAAGCACTAGTGCAGAAAACCAGCAACAGCAGCTAGCGTCTACGTCAGAGCATGCACCACAGTCGTGATTAACAAATTGAATGGTGCAAGCCTGAGCTTTATTTTTTTAATATAAATTAGGTTGATTAAAAGCAGAAGGAAGCAATGACTAATCCCCAAAATAGAAGAAAACATTGGGTCGAAGTGACACTGTCAGAACTAAGCTGTTGAGGGACATGGTGATTTTAACCCAGCAGCACTTGTGCTTGTCAAGTTGTAAAACATCATTTCGGATGTGGACAAAACACTGATGTCCACCAGTTCCAAATCCTTGCTGCCTTGACCTGTTACAACTTAATCTCCCCACCAAAAGAAGATGGCTTTATGAGAAGAAAAATCCAGCAAAACAAGCGCTCGCGAGAGCTCTAGAAAAGCTGCCCGTGAGGATGCAGTTCGTGACACCCCTGCTCAGGTCACGTATCTCGAGGTGGGTGACAACACTCAGGAATTCCCAGCACTCGCAGATACAGAAGTGTCATCGTCAGAACAGCACTTAGATCTCTGTGCTGGTCTGTGCAGAGTTTTGACAGTAACCTCCTATTTTAGAGCCATCCGAGCAGCTTCCCACGGACTGTAACGCACAGCAGCAAGGCAGGAACGATGCCATCTGCACCCACACACTTGCAAATCGCCTTTAAGCCAGCTGGACAAGAGACGCGGCACCTTAAGGTCTACGTGGTTTCGTAACTCACTCCTCAGTAGTATTTCATGACCTTGATCCCAGGAAGCTAATGTTTAGTGTTTTCAGCTTACATACATGATTCCTCTTTCTCGGTACCCAACACAAGTGCCCAGGCTTTACCTGCAATTCTCCATCTGCCTCAGAAGGCATCGTGGAAGCCTCACTGACAGCACCAGTTCAGAGAGCAACGGCGAATGGCGTTACCTGCTCAGCGTCCGCTTCTTCCACGTGCACTCTGAGCTACCTATGAAGTAGTTGTGGTCTTATTACTGTCAAGAAAAAGAAGAGAGCAAGCCTTGCTCATGGCTTTGTCCATCCTTCTTTCTACTGTCTCCACCTCCAGCAGAGCACAGAAACAACATTTTCAAGCAGGAGTCCAAGCAATGCGTGCAAGTGTAACCGCTCAGGCGCTTTATGTGCGGCAAGGCTGTATTGCAAGCTGATTGACTTCTTATGGCTGCGTCTGTCCCATTCAGGCAACATTAAGGTTCAAGTCACAGTATTTAAACTGCTGTGTGTCTTAAGATCTAGATTAAAGATGACAACTGCATATACTTTTCCAAACCTGCAAAAACTCAACAGAACACTGATGGCAACAAGTTAATAACCTGCGTATTCCTCCCCTTTCTTGGCTACAGAATATCACTCAGCACAACAGCTCACTCTGTTTGGAGAGTCAGAGGAGATGAAATGCATAAGTCACCATGGGAATGTACGACTTAAAAGCAACATAGGGAGGATAACGTTTTTCTCCCAGAGCCCTGTAGAAGACTGGGGCTGTGATGCATAGCTCCGGCTCCATGTCCTGAACTCCCAGGCTAAGCAGAACATCAGAGGCAAAAGTCAGCAGGTTGGGTTCAAAATACCAAATTTTGTTCTTAGACATCAAATAAGCTCTCTGGTGAAAGCGTTCCCCACCTTAGAACAGGAAACCTGCTTCCAACCCCATCCTAAGCAGGGATTCAGGTCACCAGAGCTGTTCTACAATGCATTTCTGAGACCAGCTTTGGTTCGGAGCACAGGCAGTAACACGATATGAGGATTTTCTTCAGGGAACAGCTACTTTCCTCTGACTTCCAGGCTGTTTATGAGCTTGAGAGACCGGGTTAATGCATCAATTGACTTCTACAAGGCTGAAACCAAAAACATTGAGCGCTACATGGAGACTAGAAATGGCAGCTACAGAAAACGACAGTCAAAACCGGGACTCACACTGCCAACACTGGCACAGGGCTGGTGAAAGGCAAGAAACCCACAGCTGCTGTCACCTAACCCAGGGGAGCCTTTTCTGGCACATAAGCAGTGCTCTCAACGCCACGGACGCTCTCTCCTGTCCCAAAACACGAGCCCTGAGGCCAGCTGGGTGGCCACAGGCTCAGCACCATCCCAGCGATGCCTTCGCAGAGGCAGAATCAAAGTGCCAGTGGGGCATTCACCTTCTGCTGCACCTCAGTCCCAGCCACAGAAGTGGCTTCATTAAAACTGACTCTGCTTAAGCTTATACCAGCTTTATCCTCGGGTTACCAATTTAAAGCATGAGGCTGAAATGCCTCATAAAACCTCCATAGAGCCTACAAGTGCCAAACGCTACAAGCGGCTATAGAAAGCAATTACCCCTCAGTTTATTTTAACTTGCTCACTGAAAATATTTAAGCAGGAATTCCATGCCGAGATAAGCCACCGGGTAAGGCGAGAGGTTATGGTACAGATATGAGGCACTGTATGTGTGCGGGCATAGGTTACAGCAGGGAGCGTTAGGACTGGATGGCATTTCCAATTTAATCCCATTCTTCAGCTGCAAATAGCTTTATGAAACCAAGTTTGCAGAGGCCTGAAGTTTTCCATGCATCAGCTGAGCCGGAAGGCAGTTTTTCTTGTAAAACTTCGAGCAATGCAGGGTCAGAGTTAAAAGCAGAGGGAAATAAAACACAAACCAGGTTTTAGAGAACCCACTGGCTGACAGAGAAAATCCCATGGGAAAATTTATTCAATTATTTTTACTTAAAAAGCAGAGTATTTCTGAACACGTGGGCATCAGCGCTTCCAGCTGGGAGAGGGGAGACCGCTTGGCTAGATGGGCCAGGCAGTGAAGTCCGATCCCCTCCTCAGGGCCTGAATCTGAGGGCTAAATCCTGAGATCCCCAAATCAGATAGGTCAGGAAGTCAAAATAACTCACCCCCAGCTCATAGCTCGAAATATGGGGAAAGAAAGTTTTTTTTTAAGCTAATTAAAGCATATTGCATCAAGTATGAACAAAGTTAAATTGTTCCCGGAAAAAAAAAAAAGGCTGTATCACTGCAGAGTCAACACATCATTTAGGAAAGAAACTAATGTTCCAAGATAAAATTTTGAGGGGAATTAAGAGCAGTTATCTTCCTAATTAATAATTTGCAATTTCCTTTCAAAAACGGCAAGCGGGAACCTGCCTCTCCCCTTCCCCCCTCCGACCAGCCCCTTCAGAGGAACTGTGAGAAAAATGTGATGGGAAAAGTTTAAGAAAAGCAGAGCAATGCTTTCGCATGCATTTCTCTGGAGTTATTCCTCCGCTCCCAACATTACAATGTAATTTCCTCTCCAAGGTATTCTTTATCACTGGAGATTAAAGGCACATTTTGCGGCTGTTTGATTTGGCCCGTGCTCAGATAAACAAGTAAACTGCAGGAACGCAGAAGTCAACAATCAAGATCAGTTGGGTCGACGGCAATGAGATAAAAAGCAGCAGGTCAGGGTCTGGTTTGCTTCATTTTCTTACACATCCTCTTGCCCTGCTACAGACAGGGCTCGGGGAAGAGCCATCGCTGCTCTGCAAAAGGCCTACCTTCTTTAATGGAAAAGTTAGTTGTGAAAATCATTCACGGCCAAGTCAGCGTTCAACAGCACCTTCTTTTCTAGCTTATTCGTTGCTGGAAGGAGAAAAGGAGGCAGCTTTCCCACCCAGAAGTGCAGGCGATGACTTCTCTGCCTTCTTCACTTGCTCTAAAGCAAAGGCACAACCACACGCTCGCTGCCCCTCTGCCCTGCAAGGACAGAACCTGCAGCAGTAAAGGTTAGGGCAGCCAGCACAGGGCATAGGTGATTACTTGCAATTCTACAGGACTGCATACTTAGTTAAGCAATCACAGCTGGTTTTTATTTAAAGCTCTGTGTACTTCTAAAGGAAAGCCCCACTCACACACGCAGCAGTGGCTCTGGAGCAAGCCACACCGTGCTGCACCGAGTTCAGCCTCGGCTCCTCATCCAAGCCCTCAGCCCCAGCCCTGTGCCAGCTCAGCCCGCACACCGCAGCTGGGTGTGCTGTGAAGCGAACCCAAACCAGCCTGTGGTCCTCCCCCGGGCCCCAAAGCCCCCGCGAGGGCCGATTCCCAACACATGGTGCATCCACCCCGTGCACGGAGGTGCTGTGCAGCTCTGCACCGCGCCCCTTGCTCACCCAGCTCAACCTCTGCCGCCTGCACCACGCCAACCGACTAAGACATGAAGCCTCTGTGCACGTTGTAAGAAATAAGCATAAAACTGCCCCAGCTCCGGGTTGTGGTGCTGCCAGGAGCAGCAGCACTTCTCCTGCACCGGGAGAGTTTTCTCCCTTTTACCCCGGAAGGGCTGAGGTGACACAAATCGCCGGGCTGAAGCAACCTACCACAAAACCGAGCCGCTATGAGCTCAAAGCTTTGCAAATTTGATCAGCTCTAGAGAATTAAACTTCCTGCAGCTCCAAAGACACATTGTGGCACGTTGCCCATTCCTGGAAAAGTTTGCCAAAAGGTATTTTAGGGCCATTTCCTAAATTAACTCATTCATAGTTTTATTATTTCTCTTGCTGTCCGTTCCTCCCCCCCCCCCCTTTTTTTAATTAAGCATTGGAGAATGGGAGCTAGCAAACATCTTAATTTGAGGCTAAAAAGGCAATAAAAAAATGAAGTTACTATTGCAAGGAGAAGCTAAACCATACATTTGTGATATACTGCGCTGGAACTTTCCTGATGGTTCCAGGCGAGGAAGAGCTGAGGAAATGTATAACATCGCTCATAAAAAGCGCAGATTCAAGCTGGGCACAAAAACATCATAAATTTGTACTTACCCTCACAGTTTAACTAAGGTAGGAAAGGGAATGGAGTGGAGTTTTTAACAGATGAGAAACAAAAGTGTTTCAGGAGACTTTCCCCAGACAGCACATTTAGCTGTCCTGGAACAACGTTCTCAGACCAAAGAGCACCAGAGTTTAAGAAATTAAATTATTTTCTTGTAAAACTCTGTGCTGGGCAGAACGCTTCTGCATTTCTGGAAAGTCCAATGAGCTTTTTTCAAACAAACGCTTTGCTTAGAGGTTAGGAAGAGCCCCTACCCTTCATCTTCCCCCCAAGTTGAGGGTAGATTACAGATTTTTCCCCCCAAACCCAGTAGCACCACCCAGTACGGTGCCGATACACCTCGGCTGCCCCTGCCCCAACTCCCAGTCAAGCACACGCACGATTCTTCTTAATTCTCAGTGGTCTTATTCACAGCCTGTTGCCCGGTGAAGGCATAGCACAGGCAGAAGATGAGGACTTTACAGAAGAAGAAAAACTTAGAACTAAGAACAACAGGTCGTGGTTTTGTCATTGGGATATCTGCGTGGAAGGCCAAGCCATTGCACAGCCCGGGTCCTGCAGTCTGCAGACACACTGCTGAGAGATGCTGCCTGCCGGGAGGGGTTAGTGTCAAAATACATCCAAGAATACTACAAAGCAACTCCTTTGAGCAAATCCCCAGGGCCAGAGACCCAAGGACACCTGCCCTGCTGCTTTTGCACCTGGAGAGCAAGAGAAAGGAGGATGAGGCATGGGCGGCCAGAGGAGAGCCAGAACTCTCATAAAAGCCGCTGGATTCACGCAGCCATCCCCAGGGAGGCAAAGGCGGCGAGTGCACAACTGCAGGCACTGCTGGAGAACAAACTGCTCATGCTGAAGGACGAGAATCAAGGCAGAAAGCAATTAAGAGAAGAAGTAATTACAGGAGCACATGTGTTAAGTCACTCCCTAGAGAGCTTACGCAGCACCTTGGCCTCCAGTTGGGGAACGGTGCCCGTGGGTGACTTGGGTTCGGCACCTCCCTGAGCCCGCCCTGCTGGAAGCCCGGAGCCGCACAGCGCGCAGACCTCACCCCCGAGCACCGCTCCCCACTGCATCAGAACATGCATTAGTTTGGCGAAAGAACGCATTTAATTTCACCAGTTTAAAAAAAATCACTTCTTTTGAAACCAGAAGGTAATAAAGTGAACAAGAAATGCACGAGCAGCATGATGCTCGTTTACTTCTTATACGGCCCAGAAGGAATGTAATTTAAAATGTGAGCTTTGGCAATTCATCACACGGTCTTCTCGAACTTCAGGACTTTCAAAAGAGGAAACTGAAAGGAGCAAGATGTTGAACATTGGGGAATGCCTCCCACAACCAGCAGAGCTATCAGCCGCGCGATTTTTGCCTTGAACGCACCACGTTCAGCCCCTCGCTGCTGCGGCTCCGCCGACTCAGAGACTTGCGGGGGGAGCACGGCTGGCTCGCTGTCCCGAGCACATCTGTGAAATACTATTGATATCATCACATCTAAAAACTGCGCGTAATGGCGTGGAAAAGGTGATTTAATTAAAATATTCATGGAGCGCAGGTGACAGCCATTTAAAGCTGCAGGGTAAACCACATCTATGCAGGACTCGCACAAGAGTTAACACGAGCACTAATGGTCATCACTCTGCTGGATAACACTGAAGGTTTGGGCTAAATATCTAAACAGACAGCTTGTTTCTGAACCCGATTTGTTTACGCAGCAATCCGATGCTGAGAAATAAACCTCTCGCATCAGAGGCCTTCGCCCAGATCGACGCTGGCCCTCCTGGGCGAGGGGCCCCGCGCTGGGAGCATCCCCAGGCAGGCTCCTGGGGCCGGACGAGGCACAAACCCTCCCTCAGATCCGTCCGCGAGTTACCAGCAGCGCAGGAACGGGGCTTTTCCTTAGGATACCCTGAAGTAAGCAGCAAGCCTGTTCACCACTTACAATTAAAATTAATAGGCAACCTTGCCCTCCCTTATCTGCGCGGCAGTTATTTCCTAAGGCACGCCGCACGGCGGTGCCAATTCTGCCCTGCGTCCCCCCGAAGCGCAGCCTAACCCACGTTATCTGGGAGCACGCACGCCAAGCATTTTTTAGAGGCAGATATATGCCTGTATCTGCTCTCATTAAGCAATTTCCTGTGGTATCTACTGAGTGGCTACAGCCTGCCCAGTCGTACCCCTCCCAACCCTCACGTTTTTCAGGACATACATATGTATATATTTATATCTATATATATTTTAACTGGGCACGCAAGGGACCACCAGTACCCAGCAAGCTGGGAAGCCTGGCCAAGAAAGCCCAGCACAACTGTCAGTCTTCTGCTGTTGGCTCCATGGCAGTATAACGCCACGTTACGTTCACCTCTCCCATCAGGAAAATAAATTATTTCAGAAGAATTTATCGACTTTTATAGTAGCCTGCTAGAAAACAATACGAATCAGCCTCAGACCTAAGTCAAGCAAGACCTCTTATTCCTCCTGCAACTTGCCAAGCATCCCGCTCCCAGCCAGGCTGCCTGGGCTCCTGCAAGTCTCCAGCCCAACTGGCTCCGCATCTCCTCCCCCACTTCTCTGCAGCTCCGCGGATCCACGGACACAGCTACACCCTCGCTTGTTTGCTGCGGGTGGTGATGTCGGGCTACAAATCACCTTCTGGGAAGAGAAAAGCGATTTCCAGCCTTCGCATTGCAAATGCTTCTGATGGTTTGGTTTCTTGTTTCGGGTTCAGAATTATTTCCTCCCCCTCCTAGGGCTTAGGCACTTGTTTCTAATAAGGACTAAATTTCTCATGCAGCTAAACCAAGCAGCTGGTGGGTAATTAAATATTACAATGTTGTGATAAACTTCCAAGCATGCATTGATATTTTCTTTTTTTAAAAAAAGTTCAACGTGAACAAATTACAAACAAAAGGAAAAATAAAAATCCCAAGCTAGGAACAAGTTGGATTGAATTAAATTTAAGTCAGCCTTGACTTAGCTGGTGACAACTTCTGCAGGGGACTGAACTCGGATACCTCATGAAACACCAGTACAACTGGAACAGGGCTTGCAAGCTAGCTCCAAAGTGGACTGCCTTTCATCGCCGTGAATGATTGTTTTCTCTCCTTTCTCTTTTGCTTCCAGAAGCAGTACAGAGGACACCCTTCAGATAAGAGCTTATTTTTGTACCTTGAAAGAAAATAGCAAAAGCATTTTCTCCGCTTTAAGCGGCCTTAAAGATGTGATTTGAAGTGCTCTGGAAGCATTTATATAATTGAATTATAATTTGCTTCATTTGTGCTTGTGGTCTCTGTGCACTGTCCAGTGCACAAATCAGGCATTTTGTACAATTCAATTACAAATATACTCAGGAACCTTTTAATCTCGTATTAGGTTTCATAATTGATTCCGGCTGTCAGCATCAAGTCTCGGCATTCAGAAAGTTCTCCCTAATCATGTGCGGAGTCGATCAGATGTTCACAGGCAAAAAAAGGTACAATTAACTGTAATGTATAGGGTAAGCCAGATTTTCGGGACCAGGTCTCAGTTACAGAAGCGGACATAACCGTGTGCACGCAGGATGGTGACATTCGGTGGTGCAGCAGTAATTTACACCCGTGACTCCTTCCCGACTACTTTTAAGTTCTGGGCTTTCCTTGGAAAAAATAATGTATACACACACTACCGAACTATATGCAAAATGTAGTGTAATCAGTTAGTGCCTGGAAACATCCTTTCGGACTAGAAAACAGGGCTTGTATTTTTAGAAACTGGAAGAAGTCCACAGTAGTACATCTGTTAAACAAACTTCTCAAACTCTTTCCTAAAGTAATGGAAAATGTCACGGTCTCCTGATAGAGAAGTGGAGGCAACAAGCTCCTTTAACAACTAAAACCAGGTGTTACCACTTCGGGTTTCAGCAAGAATGAACCCCCAAGCACACCAGTTTACAGAGGCTTTCCAGGGAATCGCCGTTTCTCCCGTCCCTTGTCCCGCCCAGGCAGCACGGCGGAGCCCGCTCGCCGCAGGAGCCCGCTCCCCTTCAAAGCTATCGCAGCACGCCCCGAGGTGGAAGGGACCCATGAGGATCATCGAGTCCAGCTCCTGGCTCTGCACAGGACCACCCAAAAATCAAACCCTATGCCTGAGAGCATCGCCCAAACGCTCCTTGAACTGTGAGAGGCTCCGGGTCACAGCCACTTCACCGGGGAGCCCTCCCAAAAAACCCTTCCCTGGTACCCAGCCTGACCCACCCCACCACACACACCTTCGGCTGAGCCACTGGAGAGCTCAAAGTGAAGCCACGGCTCAAACACGGTGCACGAGCAGCTGTGCATGGAAAAGATACCTACCAGACTGGAGTGCTCTGAAATAAGATAGCTGGAAAATCAAGGGGGACTTATTCTATACTGAACACTATTCTGTGCTTACTCAGCGTTAAGTCCTGCTTTGTTTTCCAGCTATCTTGTGTTAATCAAAGTGTTTTTATACATCTAAAGTTGCTTCAGCAACCACAAGCGTTGCCAGCACTGAGTTACCTGACTTTTCCGTGGCATTTACTGATGTCTTGGCTTCACGGAAATCTCACATTCTGAAATCCTAGTCTGATTTTTTCTGTACATGATAAAGCACCCTAGGTTCATACAGAAACAGAACGAGCCTGGCAGTAGCGAAACTTCACAGGACTAATTTTCCTGTTCTTCAGGCAGGTATTAGATCCAGCAGAGCAGATCCAGCTCTGCTGGCAGTTACATGCACATGAACCCACACATCTTGGAGGGGTCACACTGGATTTACCTGTCTCCATTCACAACGCCGTGCTGGAGACGACCCGCAGCAGCCACTGGCTCCTCACGAGCTGAATACCTTGAGGGAACAGGCAAAGGTGTCTCACCTGATCTCCTGCAAATGCACTTCCAGATACAGAATTTCACAATACAGGGAAGTGGTTACCGTCACACTGCCCCACACAAGGTACTCAAGGCATGACTTCTGGGGCGAGCAAGCAGAGACCGACAGAAAAATGGGCAGATACAGCAAAAAACATGAGAATGCAGACTTGTATACAGCACTTGGGACCCACTTCAAAGCCCAAGTCTAGGAAAACAACTGGTACTTAGCTCCCTGTTTGCTTTGTTTTTATGGTTTATGCGTGCAGTTCCACGAAGCCGCGATCCGTTTTTTCCTGAAGGCTCTTTTAAAGATGAACCAGTGGGAAGGAAACCTCCGAGCAGTTACCTGAAGTGAACCGCCAGAGTCATGGCTGGTGTCAGGCAGAGTGCCTCCCCTGTGGAACCGGAGAAAAAAAGCTTTCCACCTTCCACCCCATGTGCTGCCTGTTTAAAAAAAGTTATCTATGTTTTCAACACATGATATTCATAATCAGACCACATCAAAAAGTCATAAACGCTCCTCCAGCCTAAACACACTCAAACAATGAGTTTCACAAGAGAATTAGAGCGCTGTGGCTTATCACAACATAAGGAACAGTAGCTCCGAGGGCCTGCAGGGCTGCAGCAGTTTGTGATATGCAGGAGGGGGAAAAGCCCCCTTGGAGGGGCACAGCCAGACGTGTGCCTAACAAGAGACCTTGTTTTCTCCTGCTGGCATGTGGGGATGTCTAAAGGCAGATGAGAGGTTTTACAATGCAGACAGTTAAACATCACAACCTTCCACAGCAAGGCTCAGTAAAACCGCACCCCCGGAGCACTGTGAGATGTCCATCGCTGCCCAGACAGGAGGCTGCAGATGGTACCACTGCTACCACGCCAGTTTATGCTGCTGTAATCCCACCCTGGATCATCTAGTCTTGCTCATTTTGGAGACCTTATCCTGTGTGCTGACCTTACCAAGACAGAACATGAGGAATTCTGTGCCCATACATCTTTTACTTAGAGCTGGACCAAATGAGTTGTTCACATCAGTGTTTCACGAACAACTCCATCACCACTCCACTTCAGAAGCGCAGATGAAGAGCAGCCATGTAAAGTCACACCTGTGGGCCCTGACTCAGTTTCAGCCACATATAACGAAAAAAACTATCCAGCTTCCAGCCCCCCAGGGTCTCTCCTAAGTCTGGAAGCCAAGTGAGGTCCTCCCCACAGGAAGGGAAAGCCCAGCTAACGATACACAAACCAGAAAAAGAAAAAAAATCCATTTACGCCCCTCTTTGCCAAACTGACACCATAGCATTAGGAGAAATAAAATCCTCCCCAGAGGATCTGGAATACATAGTTCACAAAAATTAAAGCGCCGTTCTCATACTGAAATTTAACTAGTCCTGAGTTTTAATATTTATGAAATGTTTGCAGCCCTTAGAACTCACTAAGCTAGCACTGGGGTAACATTAGATGCTTGGGCAGTGGAATGCAGAAGGGAAATGCTATGTTTAAAAATCACAGAGGAAGCGCCAAACACCAGGCAAGGCTCAGCACAACGCTTTTACCCCAGCGGCACCTCCCCGGGGAGGAAGCTGCCCCTTGCAGCCAGCTTCTCCCAAGCTGCCCGTGGGCAATAGTCAGCTGCGCCCTGGAGCCAGGGATGCCCCAGAGCCAAGGCAAGCCATAGGCAAGAATGAGAGGCATGAGAAGACACCAACGCCTTGGACCTTTATTAAATCACTTTTAGATTTATGTGTAATTAAACCACAGACCTGCAGGACCCAGGCCGCTCACAGACAGCGGGAAACCCACTTTAATGGCAAGGAGAAAAGATAAACCCCCATGGACAAGGCAACAACTGGCAGAGAACAGCCCCAACGCGCTGCATCATCTGCCTTCGTCTCTGACTGGCTCAAGGGTGATGACAACCGTGGGACCTTTTTCAATTATCATTTTAGATCACTTAGGAAATCTATGCGCTGATGGAGAGACAGACACAGCGGGTTTCCCTACACCAGAGGATCATTAATAAAGACTTTACAGGCATAAGTCTTCGGGTCAAGACATAAAACATGTCATAGCAGGGTGCTTAATAACCGAACGTGGCGCAGAGCCTTGTCAGCGAGCTGGCTACAGCTGCAGCGAAAGAGAAAGCAGGCTTCAAGTGCTCGTCTTGTGGGATCAAGCACCCAGCACCAGAAAGTACACAGGTCTGCAGAGTTCAACCTCAGTTCCTGAGAAACGTCCCCAGTTAAGCAGAGCCGATGCATTTCCCCACACCACTGAAGCCGAGGGCTCTGGCCTAGCTCCCGGTGGCCGTTTCATAATGATGCAATTTTCACCTTTGAGCTTTCAAGAAGGGATGCCTGCTTATTTCATCCATTCCTAAGAGAGCTCTGCTTTAAGAAACCCAAACTGCTGGAAAACGCCTGCATCCATTTTAAACCATGTGAAGTGGATCTTATGTCGCGAGGCAGGAGTTTATTAAGTCACCCCAATTAGACATGGAGGTCACGTTGCTGTGATCACTCAAAGAAAAACGTGATTTGAGAAAAACCTTTCTACAAGCTGCAAATATTTGTAAGCAATGAAGTATTTTGTACATCTCCCACAGACTTCTACATTTCACATTCAGAACAGGAAAACTTTATTCACGGCTCACAGCTTCCAGCAGCAGGGACACAGAGGGACCACAACTGAAACACCAGAACTCACTGCATTTTCCACTTGCCCCACGTGTGACATCTCCTTCCAGACATCAGGCTAAAGCCGAGCTTTTAGAAAAGGATTTGGATATCGCAAGCACAACGTGTGCTGAGGGAAAAGGCACGCCAGCAGCAGGCGACGCTGTGCAGCCGGCAGCAGAGGGGCACCGAGCGCTGCAGCGCGCAGCTTCCAGCCGAGAGCCAGACGGGCTCGGTTCCCTCGGTGCCACTGACCCAGCCCCAGAGGAAGGGCCAGATTCCTCTCCGAGTATGCTCGAGCTCGTTGCTCAGACAGTTACGCTGAGCTGAACCACACAGAGTTGGGCAGCCAGAAGTGAGACATCCCTGCGTGCATCCAGGCCATTTCATTGCCACCTCCTGCAGCTGATGTTGAAAACGAGTTTACAGCAACAACTTCATTTTCTTTGTTGTATCACACAAACAAGTCAGAAAGAGTTACCTTGATTACTTTTTTTTTTTAAAACCCTGCTGCAGTAACAGAGGGATTACAACCCTCGGGTCCCTGTCTGCAGCATGTGTACAACGTGCTCCTCAACGGAGCTCCCTGGGAGCTACACGTACCAGCACCACGAGTGCACGACTGACACAAAAGGGGGAAGAAACAATGCACACCTTGTCTCTCCCCAAAACACACCCACACTCCGCATACAGATTCCAAGGCTTGAAGATGATTCGCTTTAACTACTGTTCCTAAAGCCTTCAGCATGACCAAGTGTCCGTGTTTTTCAGTAAACTCAGAGACATCCTTTGTGCAGCTGGGCTTTGAGCACACTGCTGTGTGTCAGTACACAGCAGCCCAGCCTGCCGAGCTAAGAGCAGGACACTTGCAAAGGACTTCACGGCACTTCCTTTGGTTCTCCCCTCTCCCAGGTGAGCATTACCATGAGTGCCCCCCATGCACGGCGGGGCCGTCCCCGTGCCCCCCAGCCCCACACACCACTCCCACATCACCACCCTGAACAGCCGAGGAAAAACACATCTGGCAAGTTTCTCCCTGAAAACACATCATGCACAGGCACGGATTCTCTCAGCAAATTGGAACCAGTTGGTATCTTATTGGGAGTGTGCTCAGTGTTCACCATGAAAGCGGGTCACTCCAGAGGAAACGGTCTTCTGGGGATTTCATACGCGTTTTACAGCTGATCCAGATATTTTCCCAAGAGAAATATACCGATCAGGAAACATCTCCCCGCTAAGGTTCCTAAAAGCTTTTTGTACACCGGGAGAGGTAGAGATGGAAGAAAAAGGTTAAACAAGCAAGGATTTAAGCCAAATCTTTATATTATTCAGGAGAGCTTACTAAGAAACTGCAGGTAAGTTTTGCAAGCAAGTCAGAACAAAGTCCAGCAACCAATTCAGAAAAATCATGATGAAATCTGAAGCTTCCATTTCTTCAGTGTGAGGCAGAGCTCCGTGGGTGACAGGAAAGTTGCTGCCAGCAGCTCTGCTGCCCAAGCGTATCCAAGACCTCACTGGAGCAAGGACCCCAGCGCGGTACCGGCTGCCAGCAACCCAGGCTCCCACAGAGCTCTGTCCTGCCCCAGTCCCTAGGACACGAGGTATTCGTGCACCGGGGGGAGCAGTTTGAGATGCCTGTTCTCTGATTAGCCACGTTCAAACATGTTCTTGCAAGGCAGTCCGACCCAACTTCAGCATTGCAGTCCTGTATTTCTGCTGTAGATAATCACGATCACGGATTCCAGAACAGCCAAATTGGCATCATTTGTCAGGAACAAAAAGAATTAAAGAACAGCCACATAAATCAGAGTCAAATACTTGTGACAAAGAACAGATTTTTACATTTTAACCTAAACAGATTTCATCTGTCCACTCACATGGACGCCTGCTAATTGAGCTGCCCAAGACGACCTATAAAACTTAATCAGCAGACAACCAGCTACATGAAGTAATGCGTTAGAAACAAGTCTTCCTATTTGCTAGCCTACAGTTCCTGAAATGAACCACAAAGACAACCTCTGGTCAACTTTTTTCCTCCAGTCAGTCTATGAAAATGAAGGTGATTTTGTATCACGTTAGTTTTTTCCCATGTATGACTCAATTAGCACGAAAACCTGTATGAAAACCACATCCTGATGTTTGCTGGCTGCAAGAGCCTAAAATCACTTATGGAAACCCCAGGCTGCCTTGGCCAGCAGAGCTGTCTGTCACTCACTTCACAAGCAGACGGCATTCTGGCACAAGGCAGGTTAGGGCTTTTAAAGACATCTGATTTACCTCCGGGGTACCCTGAAGAGTCAGCCTAGCATGAAAACACGTACCCTTCCCATACAGGTCATGCAAAAGAAACATCTGCTGTTGATTCAATCCAAAAACTCATAACTAATCACTACAAGCAGTTACTTAAACAATCTTCTCTCTAGTACAGATTACTCAAAAGGAGTAGTTCCTTCTCATGCATAAAACCCTCGTTATTCATCTCTTGCTTGCAGGTAGAGGGGCAGAAAAAGGACTCCACCTGGAGAGTCAGATCGCCGCCCTCGGTCCCGAGGACGTCCCGCAGGTAAGACCACCGCCTGGCTCTTGCGAGCTTCCAGCTCAGAAGGCAAAAGTTCATGGCATAGATGAGCGCAATGCTGACGGGTTTTTCCTCTCTGCTTTTTCAAGCTCTGTTTTTCCACCCCTCATAGCAGAATGCAGCTCTTTGCCTTTCCCCAAGTTTCCTTTGGGGCTGAAGCCGGGCTCACAGATGTCAGGCGTGCTCGTTTGCAGGCCAGACAGGGGCCTGGCAGAGGTCAGGCTTCACACACATTCGTGCTCCTAAATAACCCATGCCCACCTAACACCGACCCACAGCACTGACAGCAGCCCCAGCACCTCCCTCCCAAGGGGCCAGGCAGAGCTCGGAGGCTCACAGCCCAAAGCCTGGAGTTACCTGGTGCAAACGTAACTCGGCAGGGCCACGGTGCTGAGCTCCGTCCCCTTGGAGCGAGGGGACCAGCACCACAGACCCCAGGGGCTCTGGGGCCGTGCGCCATGAGGACGAAACTCAGAGCCAGGAGGTAAATCAGGTGGAAGCCAGAGCAACGCGAAGGGAAGAGGAGGAAAACCGGCAGCTCTCGACTCTCCCACAGCACGGGATGATAGCAGTTGTTTTCCCAGAGGAAGCAAAAGATAAGCAAGGGAAAAAAACGCAACCTTATGTGAGATACCTCCAGGGGTGTATCACGCCACTAACAGGGAGCCTGGTTAAGGCTGGGTAAGTCACCCGGCACATTTGCAGCTACTGACCTTTGGGGGAAGGAAAAAGGAAGGAATGTTTGCTGCAGTGAGGCCTTCCCAGCAATCACAGGCACCTTCGTGCATCTAAAAATGCATTCAGCTGCAAAGCAGGTGGAGATGTGAGATCACCAACACGAGATCTCAGGAGTGAGGTGTTAATTTCCTGACAGTAGTTCTGGCTGTGTTATGTCAGTTTTCAGTCTTATTTGCAAATCCTAAGCAACATCATACATTGCCCCGATTTGCAGGGGTACACTGGCACAGACTCGAGTCTCTCAATACCACCACCACTCCTTCCCACAAGGGGCACAGAAATTCAGGACTGTATTTTGTCCCGAGGGGTAAAGGACGCTGTCAGCCATCTCAAAGGTCACTGGATTCCCTCTCTCACTGCCGCACTTCCTACAGAAGCAGGGCGCTGGGGCAAGGAGGGGAGCGTTGGTGCCAACGGGGCTGTTTTCAGGCTGAAACCATTCAAGCCATTTAGTTTTCCAAACAACCCCAACCTTTTTTCCAAGTGATTTTCCTCGTGGTTAAGCAATAGACACACACATTAATTAAAGCATTCACTCGACTCAGAGGTCAGAATTAGTAGAAGGCCTTTTGGTGCTCAGAGGAAAAAGAAAATGGAAACCTTCCTAAGCAGAGAAAATTATTCACTCGCTGGGTTTCTCACTACCTATTCCTTCTTGGGATAACTTCTTTAAATTAATTTAGACTTAAAAGCCTCAGTGCATTTCCGCAGCTGTCCTCGTAACCAGCCAGACTGCTGCCTCGGGGGTTCAGGACACGGCACAGCACACTCCTGGCAGCCAGTGCTGCTGCGCCCTCGCACAGCCCAGCACAGAGACAGCCTGCTGACTGCTGGAGGTATTCGAGGACATCTGATCCATCCAAATTTGAAAAGTTTAGAAGCAGCACGTCTGTAGGTGTTTCATACTCAACCTGATTGAATCCTGCCCAGTGAGGCACGCCACCATCACACACTGACCTCTCCTGCGTACGGGGCGGTGAGAAGGCAGTGAGATCAGCCCAGGCTGTGCAGTGCCCTAACACAAGGCGCTCATGGCAGAAATGCTCATGGTGTAAACAGACATCAGTGTGAAAACTCAGTCTGGCACAATTCTTTATGGCTAAACACTCAATAAACAATTAGGTTTTAAAACTTTAGGTATGTGAAAACACATTAATGTGCCTGCCTGAAGGATTCCAGCGACAGCCGTGAACACTGTGGACATGATAAAGTCAATCGGTTCAATAAACAAACAAGGCATTGATATATTCCCTCAGGAAACGTCCAGTGGCACGTTATCAGGTTTTGAGTCACACATCCTAAATTCACAGTTGTGCCTGTAAGGATTCATACAGCTACCTGGAACTGCCCTGCAGCAAACCCGACGTTCTTGGGACAGTTGGTCTTAATCACATCCGTGGAGCGGAGGCAGACCAGAGCCAGCCCTGAGCACAGGCTGCAGTACCAGTAAGCTGAATTTCACAGACACGTTTGCTTAAATTGTTATTTCCAGGCCCTGCTCCGGTGGGAAGCTTGCCTTTGGCTTCCCATAGCAAGCAGCCACCTGTCGGCCAGCGAGGCCTTCTGACCGTGGGCAGGGGGCTGCTGCCACGCACAGCTCTGGTTTCGCCCAGCGCTCTCTGAACCCCCCCAGCCTCGCTGAGCCAGGAGGGACCCCCCCCAAGCCCAGCTGCACCACTGCACTGCCTCCCCGGGCCCCAGCCCAGGCACCGCTGCCAGACGGCAGAGGCAATACAACCACTACTGCTGCTTCCAGCAGCCACAGCGCAAGCTGCACCAGCACAGAGCTTTGGTAAGTATAGCCTCCACCTAATTCTGTGCAGTTCTCACGCACCTCAGAGGAGCATTTCTGTAAGTCATGCACCTGAGGAGTTTTACAGCAGAGCAGCAGCTGTGCGAGGGGCTCCTTCCACCGGTGGTACGAGGCCGGGCATCCCTGCTCCAGGGAAACAAAATCTGCGTGACCAGAGCCAGCGTACACAGCCCTCGAGCCCCACGTCAGTGCCAACGCAGACTTTTCTCTCCCCAACCATGGAATTTTACCGGGTCTGAACTACCTGCGTGAAATCCAGCCACCATCGCATCAGGACGCAGAACTTAATCCTCCCTTCCCAGCACGTGGAAGAGTTCATGTTTTCCTTGGCAGTTTGATCTGTTTCAAACACACACATTAGGAAAACCACAGCTGGAGAGAGGTGAAAAGGTGCGCTTTCAGAGCAAATCCATTTTGTGTTCATAGCAAGTACGAAGTTCATTTCAGCAATGCAAAAACCCAGGCACCCTTCCAGCTTTCAAGAAACTAAAGGCTCAATACGACAAATTTTAGATGTCACCACAGGAAGAGTTTTGTGTTGATGCACAAACGGCCTTGGAAGTCCAGCCCTGGACATGAGTGGTCTCCCTGCTGCCAACACACAGGTCCCCTAACGCAGTCCCCACCACACGCTGCTGTCCCATGGCTTCCATATTCCGAAATCCTGGTTTACCAAAGGCTGAGTAGCCAAATGGCTCCTAACTACATTTCTGAGCAGGAAGAAAATAGCACGCACCTTCCCAGCTGCAGGCGGCCCTGAGGTCAGCTCTAACCCCTTCCAGCAGCTCGCCTCACTGGGATCGCTTCCCAGGGACGGTTGTGTCTCCCTGCAGCCACACACTCCAGCCTGGGGGGAAGGGGGCAAGGAATTGTGCCCGTGGGTGGAAAAGCATCAGGGCTGGTGGGGAAAACATTGCCCACATGAAAAAACAAACCCACACATCCCATGTGGACAGATGTTAGGCTATACATGCTTCACAGCAAGGAAGGAGGCTGCGTGCACGCAGCCAGAGCCCGATGCCACCCAGCGCCGCCCGAGCCTTTTTTGGTCCTTGCTCAGGGCATACATTAAAAAACAACAAAAGAGCAAAAAGATTTGCGCTCCTTGGGTTAGACGCTGGCTGCTAAAACGCAAGTTTGTCTGAGTTCAGGGCATGGAAAGTTTCTGAATTTAAAAGGAATTAATCTGTTTAACACAGACTGTATTAATTAGGGTTTATTGCAGAACTGTATTCTGTGCTAGAAAAACACCACCACATATTTATCAAATTTTAACCATGATTACTGTGTTTTATTGTTTCATAAACTTTGAAAATGTCATGTCATGATCTATTTCATCTCTGACTTTCCTTGCCATCTAGAAACCATTACATATGCTCCGAGGAGAAGCCGACCCGGCTGCACATGGATGTACTGCAGGATTCTGTTCGCAATGAAAACGATCTGCAAGCGATTCTCATGGAGAGCAATCTTCACAGGCATCCTGTGAAGCCAGAGCTAAATAACAAACAGGGTTTGCAAAAACACACACGTTTTCCCGCAGGCAAAAGAAAAAGGGTGTGGGGGAAACAATTAGTAGGCTAACAGCGATTCCAAGCTAATGGGAACCTGAGATGTCAGCACAGCGCCAGGGACGGCTCGCTGCGATGTCAGACACCAGAGCTCCCTGCGAGAGCCCCTACAGATCTGATGCCCAGCCGTACGAACAGAAAACCCACCACCACCACTCCTCCTGGTCAGTATTTAATGGCACCGGAGGAGAGCTGCACGGCCTGCAGCAGACAAGCCGAGCAGTGCCGCCGTCTCCCTCGCTCCATGTGCCCACAGAGCAGACACGATGAACTCCCACGTGCCAGAACCACAGCGCCAACCACCACGGGCAGCTTGGCCGTACCACTGGGGGTCTGCAAGCTATTTTCTAATCCCCTTCCTCTCTCCACTGCTACAGCAGCACTGAACTCCCAGCAAGGCTTCTCTGCTCCAGCCCTCACGAGCTCCAGATGCCCTCACCGACAGCCGTGGCTGTGCCTGCAGACCAGTTCTTCCTGCTTTATTCCAGCCCCATGTTCCACGTGGGAATTTCATTTACAGCCCCTCTATTGCCACCCATCCATCTTCCCTGCATTCAATGCCTTCATCAGTTGACATTCTGTAGGATACTGGGAAGATGCACGATTGGGGTTCAAATCCCATTTGGGTGTTCTGGATTTACCAGCCCAATTACAAGGGCTTGCTGTGTCCTGTCTTCCCTTGTTGGTTTTCCAGTCTCCATTGGAACAAGGGCGATATTCAGACAACAGCCTGCAATTCCCCCAAAGCTATTGAACTGATCTGACACCACATTCGAGACACCGTGCTCCAGGCAATCCGGGTGCAAAAGCCTTTCTTTGGTTAGCCCGATATTAGCATCCCACTGAGCAAGAGGGATGACCATCACCACGCTTCTTTAATCATAGCTGACACTCTATTAACGCTCGGTCTGGGAATTGGGGCAGGCTCCGGAGAAGGCAATTCTTTCCACCCTGCCACCCAGGCGCTCTGACTGCGCGCGGGAGTTGCAGAGCAGCGGGGCCAAGCCAACACCATGCCAGTAGGGAAAGGAAGGGACAGAAGGACAGAGCAGCTCCCCTCCCTTCCTACGGCCCTCACCACGTTACTGACAGCCAGTCTTAAAGCTGTGAAAAATAAGAAAACGTGTGGCCAAGCACAATGCAAGCGGAGGCTCCTCCTCTGCCCCTGTCCCATAAAGCCTGTGACACCAAAAGCCCAGCAGCTGGGCAGGACGATCCGTGAGTTGTATTCAGACTCCACTTTCAGCAGCGGGATCTACAAGGGAGAGCCCAGGACACGCACACAGAGCCAGGATGCTGCTCTGGGGGAGGGAACAGCCACAGGGGCTCCCCACCGCCCCAGGCACGCTCCCGACACGTGGGAGCTCGGGGCTGCGATGCCTCCCCTCGAGGAGCTCGCTTGTTAGAGCGACCAGGCTCAAAAGAATTAAAAATTACATAATTGATCTGACGTGCATTCTCTAGATGTTACGCATACTCCCCATCTTTCCTGGCACCAGGGTGGATGCAGAAGGAATTAAGCCCAGTATGATCACCAAGCAGATGGAGAGGCCTGTCCCCTGCAGGAAGGTACCTGGGGATTAGACTCCGGGCAGCAGCACTAAAACCGTAACATCCAGTCCTGAACACCAGGGACCAGGCATCTGCCTCTGGCCACGAAAAGCCAAACAAACACCCAAAACTTCCCTCTCCTTACCCACCAAATCCACCATTTACTTCCCTTCCAGGAAAAAGCACCACCACCACATCTCCACTCTATTGCAGAGACTTGCAACACTTATCCTGCTTCTTGTAAAGCCTGGAGAGCTCGATATTAGCTGATAAACTTTGAAACAATAGGATTTACAAGTGCAAGAAACACTCCCCCCCCCTTTTAAAACTTCTCTATTTGAAACAGTTCACTGGGATTTCTGCCAGGATCTGGTGGAAAGTTTTTACATCTGGGCTGTACAATTAAAATGTCAAAGCCAGAGATTATTTAGTGTATTAAGAGGAAATCTAAAGAAAAGCCACACATTTTTAAGAGTCAGATTCGTCACTGAACTATGCCAAGACTACCTCCTCATTCAGCATGAGCCAGTATTTCATATACTATTACCAGGACCCAGCCAGCTTCCAACTCCTTGGTGCTTTGCCCCCTTCCCACCCCAAACTCCTCCCTCCCTCCCCAGCCACCCCGCTCACGGCAGTGCCTCGAGCACCCCTCAGCATGCCAGGCACTATCGCCAGCTCCGCTACAGACACAGACCACTTGGTCTCCTGCACTAACAATTAAGGCTCAGGAGGTGATTATGTGCAAACTGCCTGGGTTGCGAGGGTCTGACAGAGGTGGCAGAACACAGCTGCGGTAGGCCCCAACCTGCCTCATCCCCCTCGCTGAAGGCACAGCACCCCAATTCCCCAGCACATCGCCATGATCCAACACACAAAAAAAAAATCACTTCTCCTTGACAGGGCTGTTCAACCCCGTACCTCGTTTCCCTGTACTTTGCCCCAGGCTGCACAAGTAACCGCGAGCAGGTCTGAGCGGAGCCCAGCCCTGGGCAGCAGCGCCCTTACGAGAACTAACGGCTTCACGATTCGATAATGGGAACCAGAGAAAAGGAGGAGATTATTTTGGCAGAAGAGCGTGGAACTGGAAGGTCGAGCTATTTGAAGGGTGGTACCACAACGACAGGGACTGTACAGTTAGACCGCCTGGGGAAATAGGAGACTCGTCTGGGTGAGCTGTTCCCAGAGAGACGCCGCAGCAATTGGACAGATCAACGCGCACACAACCCTAATAAAAGTCTTCAAGTCCTAATAAAAACCTTTCAGTCCTAATAAAGACTAAATAGACCTGTTAACGATAACCAGGACCAATTATCAACAACAGCTAGAACCAGGGCTCAGTACAACCCAGGGACTCGAAGTTACGTTCAGCTGGGAGCTGACTTTGAGCCACCACCGGCTCGTTGCACACAAGGGAGCCCCGGGATGAACCCGACAGCACGCAGCTACGGCGAGAGCGCGGGCCGCTCGGCAGGCTTTGGGGGAGGAGGGCTTGCTGACCACGTCACAGCCCTCGAGCTACTTGCTCAAGAAAGGGCAGGCAGCACGGCAGAGCATCCACCAAGAGAAGATGAGAGGCTCACGCCATAAAGCAGGTTCGCTCTCGTGACGAGTTAGTTTGTCTGCAGCGTTTGAGTTGTAGATTACACCAGCATCCCTCCTCCCACCCCCCCAAAGCCATGTCTTACCCAATGTGAAAGACATTTATGATAGGGATTTGTGTCCTTTTGTTTTTAATTATTCATTTGCAGCTCCGTTTTGGGAGGGTGGGAAGGGTGGAAAGACCACGAAGGAAATGACATGTCAAGATACATAAACTGGTAAGGAAGACAAGCAAGCCAAGAGGGCTCCTCCAACCAAAAATATCTGCAAACAAACAACTTCAGCTCGCTAGGCACAATTTGAGATGCATTATTTATAGATGAGAGCTGAAGAGTCGCATGTGAACAGAAAATAGAGACTTAAATGATAACACATTAGTGATGTTTATACATCTAGCCCAATCCCTAAATAAGGACCCGGGCAGCGGGACACACAGCTTTGATGTATTTTTACCTAGAGGAGCTGGGAAAAAAAAAAAAGCAGATTTCAGCTGCAGCTCCCCAGCTGATTGGAGCTGTGTGAGATGCTTGGCACTGGAAAGCTTCAGTTCAGCCCCAATTTGTACCATTTATGGCTCCAGCCAGCAAATCCATTTGTGCTGCCCAAAAAAAAAAAAAACAACCCTCCCTGACTTTAATAAAAAAAATTCCATCTATTAAAACGACTGGGAAGGACCCCTTCCTTGCAATAGTCCCCCAGAGGTGTTCAAAACGCGGCCCTCGCATCTTCCCTCCCTGGAAGTGACAGCCCCGACGAGGACTTGGCTGCACAAACCCAACGAAGCAAAACAAACACGTTTCACAGCCCACAGCATTCCTGGCTCCCCTTCAAAACGCTGGCAGCCAGGAGAAGGAAATCAAACCCTCCTTCCCCAGGCTGATCGCAGCCACTTGGTCCCCTCACCTTGCTCCTTCCAGCTTTTGCACTTAAAGCCATCAGATAAAGACAAATTGCCTTCAGCAGGCGATATTAGCCAGAGTCTCAGGTGCTGTTGGCTGCACCATCCACAGGCCCTTTCACTCTGTCCTAATTTGAGTGGAAACAGCTTCAACAAACGGCCTCGGTCTGCTGAGAGCCGTGCTTCAGCTGGCCCCACTCCTTAGGCTATTCCCCACTCCTTGGCAAGGGTACAACCCCAAACAGAAGAGATTAATGGCTTCAACCCAGGGCCCCATTTACACCAAGACAGGCTATTGCGGATTTCTACCCGGCACCGGGGTCGGGTCCCAGAGCACTTTGGCACGGAGCACCAGCCGGCTGGCACCGCTCAGCAGCCGCCTCCCCGCCCGCCTGGCACGGCCCCAGCTCGTGTTTTATCAGCGCCGGCGAGCTGCAGACTGCACCCCGAGCAGTCACTGCCCATCACGGACCACGGCCCCTTCCCAGCTCGGGGTCTGACCCCTGCCCCTTCGCCTTCTGCAGCGCCCATCGCAGGCGACGCTTCCTTCGTCGTAAAGGCTTGTCCTGCCTCGGCACCGACACTCCGTGCATTAAAAAAAGAAAATACAGGCAGGAGTGCAGTCGCAGAGCCGAGTGGGAAAAGCTGCCGAGCTTGGTTGCTGACTTTTCCCCCTTGCAGAGGAAGCCTCTTCACCCCTAGGAGCCACCTTCCTGCAATAAGGACCGCCCCACCCGCCGGTTTTGTACAAATCCCCTCTTGCTGTGTTTCTCCAGGAGCCATCTCAGCGAGGTTTCCCAAACTCCCCAACCACGTCCTCGCAGACAGACCAGCCAGGCCACCCGCCGTGGCTTGCAGCCCCCCGAACCCGCTCGCTCAGGAGCCTGGGGAGCACACACCAGTTTACCGGAGTAAAAGCAGCGCTTCACACGAGCGGAGCATTAGCAAGGTTAACAGCTGGGAAGGTAGAGACCCCCCAGAAGCATCTTGGGGCTTAACATCTTGGAGTTGGGCCACTTCACCCTTCCCCAAGGGATTTCTCCTTAAGGTGCACGTTTGTTAGGTGCTTCTTGCACCCGCTGGTACAGCACAGCCTGCAGCAGGCATATCGGGAGCTCCACAGAGGAAGAATGGAAACAGCCTTCAAAAACAGCACACTCAGGCAGTCAGTCCAACCAACAGGCCCCCAGCACAGCACACCACCCCCTGCAGCAAGAACAGGGCTCGCAGCACCTTCCTCCAGCAGCAGGAACACGAAGGACCTCCCAGGCCAGCACCCAGGCAGGCTGCTGCCACAGCTACCCACAGGCCAGACCTTCCATGAGCCCAACCACACGCAGGTAGACACACACGGCTGCTTTCCTTCCTGCTTGCAACAAACTTGTTGCAACTCCAGTACATCTCAATCCCCCACCTCATCTTTTAAAAGGGGCAGAGGGAATCCAGCTACTTTCAAGCATTTAACTCCCATTCCCAGGCTGGAAGACATCCCCAGCAAACATTAACACACTTACAGATCCCCACCTTGCCAAGAAACAAAAAATAGTTAAACACCACAAGACTCACCACAGAGCCACGTCCTGACCTCCTGGAGACCTCCGGACTCAAGCCCCATCCAAGCCATCAATGAAAAGCCCCAGGAGAGCTCAGGGGGTGAACGTGAGACCTCTCAGCACCACAGCAAGCTCGGGCTTTGCAAGTAGGGGAGGGAGAGTCCCTCAAATACACCTGGGCTGGGGGTGGTTCATGGGGAGCAGCAGCTGTACGCAGTTAGTGGTAGACACAGGTGAAGCCCTGCTTGTCAATGCCCCACACGGGGCAGCGGTGCTCCCCTCTGCAGGAGGGGGGGAGCGGCTCTGTTCCTTTTCTACCCCCTTCCCTGAGACATTCAGGGGAAGCAGAGACGCTCCTCGCATGCCTCCTGGGAAGGGAGGCAGCAGCAGTGGGGTCACTCCTGGGGACAGAGGGGGTGTGAAGTGGTGTGCGAGGGAGGGACCAGGCCATACAGGACCAGCATTGTGATGCGTGAGCGAGGCAGGGGCGTCTTCACCAGTCCCTCCCGTGTCACAGCCCCGCTGCCTCCCCGGCTGGGGTCGGCCCTGCTCTTCTCTTCGCTGTGGAAAGGATCCGGAGCTATACAGCTGAGACAAGAAATTCTTTTTAAAATGTGCATTTGGACTTTTAAAAATGGCATTAAGAGCTTCTGCATGAATAAGTTTGAAAGTCTAGCACGTGGTTCTGATTATTTTGCCCTGACAAGGATGCTGGGAGGCGTTCAGAGGTCCAGCACTCCCCACTGGGGCTGCCAGCACATCAGGCTGCAGGGCAGCAGCGAAAGAATAAAACGCTCCTTCACGTGACGATGCTTGGAAAGGGGATTTTGGATCCCAAATGACACAGCTTCAATGCGTGTGTTTCCCTCCCTGAGCGCATGCAGTTTTACACCCAGGGAAAAGCAAACATTTTCAACATTTGGTGGCAAAGGCCAAACTCCTTGGGGAACCAGTGCCAGGTTTGACGTTGCTGGCTCAATTCAGTTACTCTGCGTGGGATTTCTGCCAGAGGCACTGAGCTCGCTGTGTAAAGAGGCTGAAATTCAGGGTAACAAGGGCACGTAGACATGCGGCCGTGACACAGCCAT
This sequence comes from Anser brachyrhynchus, assembly GCF_964034855.1. Classification (NCBI taxonomy): domain Eukaryota; kingdom Metazoa; phylum Chordata; class Aves; order Anseriformes; family Anatidae; genus Anser; species Anser brachyrhynchus. Next base: position 5,059,796 of record NC_137709.1, read on the forward strand.
AGCGAATCCCCAACGACAGCAGTCAAGGCTTCCAAAATGAGGTATCAAATCATTTCTAAAGCAACACAGACCAACAAAACTGTTGTGTTCAAACCACACCTAATTACCAGCTCAAACCAAGTCAGGATGGAGCCTACCAGAATCACCCGTTCCCCACAACGATATTCCCCTGGGATGAGCTCTTGGCACAAAATCACCTAGTGGGGCCTATCTGGAGCAAAGAGGAGATAAAATCTGCAAAAAACAGAACAAAACCCGGTAAAAGAAGATGGCATTTATTCACCAAGGAGAAGGAATGTGTTTATCTTTCCCTGCTCTTCTGTTTTCATTGCATTTTGTTTTGCCCGCTTAACATTAACAAGCACTAATGAGTATATATATACACACACAGAATTACATATGTAACGGTGTATATATATTTATATACACACATATATAGGTATAGTTATAAAAAAAAAAAAAGGCCTTCTTCCGTATGAACACCATCCATGGACGGGATGGAGACGGGGTCCTTCCAACTTCAGATCCCCTCATTAACTCAAAAAAGTGGGTTCTGGTTTTTTTTCCTTGCTAACCCCCAAGTGCCTACTTTAACAAAACGCAGTCTCCCCTCCTCTTTTTTTTTTTTCCCCCTTGCATACAAGCGGAGAAGCCTGGCTTTTATCAAAGGCCTGAATGTGTCTTTGTGTCGCTGCAACCGAGGGGAGCCAAACCAGGGGGGTGATTGTGCCGCTGCTCCTCCAGATACTACAAACCTCGCGTGTCTGATTGTCTCCAGCGCAGCCGTCTGCTGCCAGCACCAGGGCACGGCAGCGCCTGGGGACGCTGCGAGCATCGATGCACTCTGACCTCATGTCTGTGTGAAGAAACTGTTTAAGGACTGTGAATCTTTTCACTTGGAAAATGAAATAGAGTTCCTTAAGGTCTGGCTTAATTCACATTAAAGCAACTCCCCAGCAGCTAAAATGCAATGCTTTTACCCTTAGTGTCAAGGTGAGCTGCGTGAACTCCCAAGCTGGACCTGAACATTTCTTCTTGGGGAATCTAACCGTATCTTTGGAATTAAAATAAGACTTGTATACAGCCCTGGTCTACAAAATGGAGAGCTCAAAAACAAAAGCAAACTAAACAAAAATCAAACAAACAAAACAACACAACAACAAAAAAGCCACAAAGAAATAAAGAAACTGCAGGAGAAAAGACAAGCACATGCAGCTGCTGGCCAGGGCCAGGGCTCCTCTGCCCCCACACCACGTTCCAGCACAGGATCAACGCGTGCCTGGGAGGAGGGCAGGGGCAGAGCCACGAGCAGCAGTCACCCCATTCCTGAGTCAAGCCTGCAGGACTGAGCTGGAAAAGCCGTGTTTTAGGATGCAAAGTTTAGGAAGAAAACGTTAAAGAACCAAATGAACACAAGGCATCCATGGCACGGAACTGCCGTGGATCTCAGCACCACTGCCCGCACCACCAGCGCGTTGCCCACTTCCACCAGCACATCTCAGATCTGATGACCTTCCAAAAACAAACCAACACAAACCAAACCGCAATGGTTGTTCTCAGACAAGCTAACACCAGCTGCCAGTAGGCAAAAATCAGGCTCTCTCTCGAAAAATGGCACAAGAATTCCCTACAGCTCTCTATCAAGACCTGTTATAGCAACCAGCCATGCCCTCAAGTCCCGCTGGTATTGTGCTTTAGTCTCTTGACAGGGACTCTGCACAACACAGTTGAGCATATTTGCATGTTTGCACGGCAGGGACCCGGCAGCATCGTTATTTGCTTGGAGTTATTGCCAAAGCTTCCCAAAACACGAGGCAGACCATATCAATACCAACTGTTCTCATCTTCCAGACAGATCTGCTGGGGGAAAAAAAAAAAAAGGAAAGAAAAAGAAAAATCTGTTCAACATCTCGCCCAAGCGCTTCAATCTCTCTTAGCAGCGAAGCAGCACAAACCCGCCTGCTCCTTCCACGCCGCGTGCCTCGCGCTGGAGTAGCACGAACAGGGGCTGCTCAGAGACAGCACCAAACAGGGAGAAAACCCAGACAAAGTCAAGCCAGAAAGAAACATTTCCAGATGTACGGTACTGATAGACCTCGTCTGCACTGCTCTTTTTTTTTTTTAGAAGTCTGACCACAAGCGTACAGATGGCTGGGAACTCCACTGAACCTATTCAATTCCTCTTTGTAAACACTTCCCTCTCCATGTCGTACTTGCTGGGAAAACGCCCAGGAGCCTGGGGCACCCGGGGTACAAACGTAGGTGGCAGCACGGCCTTAGGAGGTCCACCCGGGGCCACGAGGCTCCATGAGCAGCTCGCGCGGCTGAGGAGCACGGCTGTGCCACGGGAAGGCCAGAAGCAAAGGGAGAAACGTGGGATTTCTTGCAAGTGCACAAGAAATATTGCACGTGGGTCTGGAGCCAAGTCCACCCCAGGAGTTGTCTTGGCATAAACGGTCCCAGGCAGACAACGCACGCCAGCGGGAGCCTTCTGGGGAGCTAAGCGGGATTTGGGGAGGTGCCACTCATGAGCAGCAGTTAAAGGCTGAGAGCTGCCAGCCTGAGCCTCTCCATACCATCGGGGTCAGGGGCTGGGCAGCCACCAGCACCGCCGGCGTCATCGCTGCGACGTTCCTCCCACGAGGCAGAGAGGGCCCGCGGTGTCCCCAGCACCCCCTCACGCACACGATGGGCCTCGCTGCTTTGTGCCCTGTGCCCACCTTCTGGCTCGGGGGATCTCACCGGGGGCAGCTCAGGGGGTAAGAAGTAGTTTGTGTTACACGGCCTTCCCTAGGTACGGATTGGCTCCTCTGGGCATCCACGTCCTGTCACGATTGCAGGCATTTTGTGAAACTAAACCATGAAGACAGATGTAGTTCAGCAAAAGCCAAGCTCTCTTAACATCTTAAATAAATAAATAGTCCAGATTTAAAGTGTGCCAGAAACACGAAGTAAATACAACCAATGCGGCCCTAAATCTCTACCCCAAGTGAGATTCCATATGGCCACAGAAAGTCCTAAAAGATGAATATGAGGTCTTTCACCAGTACCTCCCCCGTTCCAATTTGTAGAGCAAGGTGGGCTTCTGGCATCAAATTAACATCAAAAACGGTGACGGGATCTAAGCCCCCTCCATGGGTCCTGTAGCTGCACTCCAATCCATCCCACACGCGCAGTTCTTTCTCCTCGCCCCACTATGTCACTATAAAAAAAGCGAACGAGCGCATGCTGGGTGGGCAGGGGGGAGATGCCGGACCCCACAGCGCCACCCCCTTGGTTTTCAGCAGCTCCCACTCGTACCAGAGGCTGGGAGCTCAATCCATCTGCCGCGGGGGTGAAACCGAAGAAGCACTGTGCTTGCGCAGGCTGCCGAGCCCTGGTGTCCGGGGGTATCTCAGCACTGGCAGCTCTCCTGCCACAGGATAAAACAAAGACTGACGGGGACAAACACAGAGCAGGTGGAGGTTTAATTAGGTCACTAAGCCATGTGATTGCAACCTGCAAAGCCGCATTAACGCAAGTGCTCGCGCCCACCACGCTTGGCCTTGGGGTGGAAAGCACAGCCCGAGGAGACAATCGCCTCCCCCGGGGCTGGATGCTGCGTACGTTGTGGGATTGCTACGGGGTCACAGCTGGGAAATGATGAGAATTGTTGCCTCTTGGGTCCGATTTAGAAAAGCAGAAAGAAATCCATCCTTTTCGCTGTCTAGGCTATCACGGCAAGACAGGTGCAAATAAAAAAAGATCAGCAACTGAATCCGCCTCGTGCTGCTTCTCCGTGCAGCGTGCCACCACGAGGACCTGTCACTCAGACCAGCACGCCCCGTGCACACGCGGGGCGAGATCGTTTCAGTGGTGGGCTCCTGCACGGCCCAGCACCAACCCGAGCCGCCTCCAGCCACCCGTCCTGGCACCCCAGGGCCGGGGGACCAGAGGGACACCACTGCAGCAGCACTGCCTCCAACCTCCTCACAACCACGGGCGGACAAACCTGCAGCCAAATCACCCGCGCTGGCCACATCTAAAGCAGCTCCTCAGTGGCTCCCTGCAGGCAGAGCGGCTTCGTGTGAAACGAAGGAGCGGGAGCCCCCGTCCCAGGCTGCAGGAGGGCTGCCACCCTCTTACCACCTCTGTGCTCAAACCTGCTGCTGTCACACTGCCTTCCCGCGGAGCGAGGCCTGTGGGTCCATGAGCAGATAGTTACTAACTTCACTGCTGATCTGAGATACCTGCAATAAAGGTAAACCCTGCTCGGTGCCAAGGATTAAGGAGGACGCACCGAGCTCAGCAGCTACTCAAGACTCTGACAAAAATATGATTTTCACGCTGTAAAATTCCCATGCGCTTTGATTAATGCGGCTTCTGTTACGAAACCCTTTGGCAAAAGAAAATCCTGCCTCATTGCTCCACACTGCTGGCATCACTTGAGCCGGCTTCCCAAGAGTCTCATCACTGAAAGCAAAAGGACGGGACGGTCGTAAACCAGGCGGGTTCTCCGATGGGTGTCGCCGGATGCAGCGCAGACGAGCAGCCCCAGTACCCCAGGGTCTGTTTCTCATACCAGGAGGAGCTGGGGTGGGAGCATTCAGATGGAGACCTGCCGCCGCTGATTTAGGGACGAAAGGAGGCTGCTCTGCAGAATCAGAAATGCAATCAGGAGGGAGCACAACCATCAAACCAAGCGTGGCTGAGCAGAAGCTGAACAGAAATTCAGCTGCGTTTCTATCTCAGTTATAAAAATGTTTCATGATCTAACCATAGTTTTTTCCAAACTTTTTGGAGGTGTGATCCACCCTGAGTCTTTGCCTCCAGTGACTACAAAGAGTTACTAGAATTTATTCGTCATATTTACCAGTTTTCCCCTTTAACCTCTTTGCATCTTCCAAGCGAAAAGAAGACAGAAGTTCCCCGAACTCTGTGTTCTGCATCTGAAATAATACCTGGAGTTTCGGTGTGGTCCCAGCCGGCATGATCAATGCTGGGCTCGTGTTTTGGGCTGGTAGCAGAGAGAAGCGCAGTGACCCAGGCATGGGGCTGGTGTTTGGATTCACAGCCATGTCCACGTAAAGCAGGCAAGCAGCCCTCCTCAGCGAGCAACTGTTGCCACTTAATTACTTGGCTAAAATCCTCCACGGACTCTCAGCTGTAGCCAGCTTTGGGTCTCTCTCACCACGTCACAATCCTCCCTCCCCAAAGGATGGTCAAAGGATGAGCAGATTTGGTGACACGAAGGCTTGCTACTTAGGTGCTGGAGTTCAGAGGAATACTTCCCTTTTAGGAAACTCTGACAAGAACTGAAATGGACTCACTTGCCCAGAAATCTGTAGAACAGTCCAAAAGCTACTGATAGATTTATTTCCTTGGGGTTAATTCCCCAGGACCCAACAGGCCTTTATCAGAGGGACAGGAGAGCTGAAGATACATCTGGAGTCTTTAAACTGCACTGCACCTACTGCCCCTGCAGCCCTAAAAAGAAAAACAAATGACCGCATCTTAGAGCAGTAAAACAGAACCAAGCAAGCTGCGCCGTGGTAAGGGCAACATTTCTGCTCCCACAATGGCAGAACAGGAAGCACGCCGCCTTTGTGGGTTGTGCAGGGCTTCTCGGGTGGGAAGGGCAGAGGCTGGCGGGGCAGATGGGGCTGAAACAAAGCCCACCCACTGGAGGGAGAGGAGATGCAGCAGTCGTACAGCTCCTGCGCTCTGCTTTGATCTTTGGTGGCTGTTATCTGCATGCCCCCAGCCACCCGTGCAGGTGACTGTGCTTACAGTGCAGCGTGCATTTATGCAAAGTAAGTCATGAAACATCAGCCTGGAGCTCCTCGGTGCCAATAAAATACGGCACCTCTCACTGCAGGAGTACAACAAAGGTAGCTGACTGTCCAAAAATGATTTCTGTGTCAAAACTTGCTTCTATCAACAGTGCATGAAAGATAAGATCAACTGAAAGCACGCTGGGTTTGAAACACACTCCCATCCCCACACAAACAGGATGGATGGAAAACAGCAGCGCTGCCGACTCGATGGGGCAGCACCAGGACAGAGCAGGTACCGCGCCAAGCGCAGGCTGCTTTCCGTAATCAGTTCTGCAAAGCCAAATCGGTGCCCACACGGGTGACATTCTGCCATCACTCGATCAAGAAGGAGAAGGAAACCAAGTGGCAGCAGATGGAGAACTCCCAGGTGAGGCTGTCCACGAGCGTCGAACCAACCTGCTTCAGCGCCTCCTCTCCGGACAGGCAGCGCTGGAGGGGCTGGCAGCAAAAAATATCTGTGCCTAGATAAATGACTTCATATGTCGAGACAAAGATAAAGTTACACAGAGCCTCTCGCAGAGGATATGGTCATCGGGTTTATTTTTGTAGCTTTCATTACACTCAAAATAACTTTGGCAGACTTAGAAAAAATAAATTTTCAAAGCCTTCTCCCATTGATGTCACCATTTTTAATTAATTTTTGCTGAAGTGGTCTGAAAACAAATGCTGCTGTGAGAGGGCCAATTCCTGGTGTACCGCTCCTGGCCCCAGCGCTCAAACGCCGCGGTCGCACCGAACGGCACCAGATGAAACACCGCCGCGGTCGCGCTGGGAGATGGCTGCGGCCCATCAGCCTGTGCCAGGGCTTCTGTGAGAGCCAGCGAGGAGGCCAGACTGCCTTTTAACTGGTGTCTCTGACTCCGTGACAGAGGCGCTGCCAGCTCTGGGAATAACGCTGGTACCACGCTATTTCCTTTCTCGGAAAGTCCCGGCCTCATCCAGCATTTAATTTCACCTCGGGAGGGCACTGCACGTCGCTGCTGGCTGACATGGCGCCTGATCTGGGAGGGTGTTGTTCCGATGGGTTCCGAGAGGGGAGGACAACTTTTCCCCTGCGCACTGGCGAGGTGGGGACCTCAGGTCTGAGAGCAGCCCTCGAGCTCCCACATTCATCCCGCCCTCCCCTGCACGGCTGGCTGACACCTGCATCTCCCTCCGGCAGCACAGCACCCTCAGAAAGGGCGCGGAGCGGTGGCAGGAGCGGTGTTTGCAGTGGAGAAAAGCAAGCCAGCATCAGCAGAAGCGTGCCTGACGCTGCCATGCCATACCAGGCGGCTGCTGCAGTGCCAGCAGACCTCTCCAGACACACAGCAGCGAGTAAATCACTCACAAATCTACTTTCAAGAGGGACTTTGGGCCTCTTCCCCCTTGCAAGCTGCCTCCCCGCAGAACACAGCACACACGCTAGCTGTACGCCTGGAAGGAGACGCCAGACCAAGCAGGACTCCTTCTCCTCTGTTTGTTTCCATTTGTTGCAACCGCTTCTAGAAAACAAGCCCCTGACTCACAGATTTCTATCAGCAGAGTCCTGAAGACGCAAAACATCTCTTTAAGCACAGCTTTAAGGCTCCCGAGGATGAGACCGAGCCCAGCCAAACACCGCAGCTCAGCTCTGCTCCAACATGAGATCAGCCTGCTATTAAGTTTAGTCAACACATTTCAGCAAGTCTGGCTCGCGCTGGCAGGCTTCAAGCACTGTCCCCGCCACACTGCCACAGGTGACACACGCTCCGTTGGGTGGCTTCGGTTGATTTGGGAGAAACAGCAGCCCCGGCGCTCTGCAGCGGCTCCTTTCCAGGAGCTCCTTGCAAGAAGCCGTAGGGTATCAGTGCCCATCCCAGGTAGCTGCAGGGAGAAGCCGGCTGGCGGCCCCTGCACATGTGGCGTGCAGACACAGCTCCAGATGTCCTTGGGACCTTCCACGAATATCCAAAAGGGACGGGGAATGGTCGCCAGGAAGGAGCTGACGGAATGTAGCTGGCAGCAATTTTTATGCTCAAAGGGACGCGGAGCGGCATTTTTCCAAAAGCCGCTACGATCTGCAATTGGATCGTGTTTTGAAGGGGTAAGATTTGCAAACACATGCAAAAGAAAGTAAGTTCCTGCATTTAAATGGCACAATTTGTTAAAAGTCTTTCCCAGACCGTTGTTCTTCATCATTTGGGTGCTTTAACACTTGGCTTCTGGCTAATCTTTAAAAATCCTGGCACAGGTTTTCCCACACGGGAAAGAATTCTGATTGTTGTTTAGTGCAAGCAAATCCTGCAATTATACTGTCCTAGCCTCCTGTGGGCAAAGCCAGACCAAGGAAGCAAACCCTGATGAAAGAAAGTGACTGGCAGGGTACGGGAAGGGATGGGCTTCTCATAGAAGCTGAGGTAAGCAGGGTTTAGAAAACATTTTAAATCTTGAAGATGTTGTAAAGCTCTTTGTCTCATTCTAAAATACAGAAATTACAAAAAAATACTGAATCTTAACGACTTCATTGGGTAGAAAAACATCTCCTGAGGCGACAGCAAGGGGTACTTCAGACATTTAAGATCAGTAGATGCAAAGCAACTCGCAGAGGCAGAGATCACTGGTAATTTCAAAAAGAAATACTTGCTTTCATTTGATATTTTTCCATATCTGTTTAAGCATTCTGAAGGAATCATGACTTGAAAATGCAGAATTACAGGCCCATATACTGAAGACACAGAAACAGAGAAATAACAGAGAGCTTCTATCACGCACGAGTGCGAAACAAAGAGCCTGCGTTAGCAGAGCTCAGTGTATCACATTTGGCCTGCTGGAAAACATCTGCCATTTGTCAGGACTACAAAGCAAACAGAACCCTCTCCTCCTTGATCTCCACCAATTAGGGAAATTCTGTTGTGCTAATTACCTGGGGAGACAAAGAGGGGAGAAGGCAGATAGCGAGTGACACTTGAAGACAACATTTACACCATAAAAAATTAGGCAGACATTTCAAGTCACTGGGAACCACAGAACATTTCGTGCCAAACTTTCCCAGCAAGATGGGAAAAGTCCATCCATGTGCTTAAAAAGAAATATAAATATAAGTAAAAATAAATAAAATGCAGCAAGAGAGCCTCCAGAGTTTGCAAGAGGTACAGAGGATTGTAAGTGATAGACTTCCCTGAGTACACGTGGTTTGAATTGCCAAGAAATGGAGCGATGCGCCGTCCTGCAGGCTGAAGTACCACTCACCTCTTTGTGTTGCCAAAGGTGACATATTTGTCACATATTAACTGGAACATCAGATTACTACAATGAACATTTAACGCTGCTTTGTAATATATACATACGTTCAAAAGCATATGATACTGTCTCAGCGTGAATTCGAGATGAAGGTGGGGATATGCATCACCCAGCAGCCAGGAAATTCGGAGTTAAGGCTTCTCGGTAACTCTGAGCGCAAAGCCTGTGGAGATAGAGCACGCGGAGACACCAGGCGTATGCTGAAAGACGCAGTGCTAGAGCCACGCAAAGAGCTGGAGGCTTTCACACCCTCAGTCTGCAATGTAGAAAGAATGAGCTGATGGGCAGGGCATTTTCTGAGGACTTGGTCCTGTTTTTTGTTTGTTGTTGTTGTTTTTAAATCTAGTTCTACTGGATTTAAGAGAAGTTTGCTCGCAGGCTCTAGTATGGTACATCCAGCACCTCAAGCCTGAGGGACTTCCTCACAGACCACATAGAGTTTTATTAAACAAGAGCCTTTCACACCTCATGTTTCAAAAGACTGCTAAAAAAATACAAGGGGTGGAGAGGAAAAACTCCTTCAAAAAAAAAAAAAAAAAAAAAGATAAAAGCAGTCAGAGGCCACACAACTGTGAACAAAGTTTCTGCAAGCACAAAGTTTTAGTCTTGTTTTTAACCCGCTTCCACTTGCTCCTCAGTTGAAGGCTGTCCTAAATGCCATGTAAACAAGTGTTCGGCACCTGCTAAGCTGTATCTTATGAGGAAGGCTGTGTGCGGATCCCATCCAGAGAAAGAGGCTGAATGTAAGGCAACAGAGAGGCTCTCTGCAAAGTATCACACGCACGGCTCAGGATAACAATAATAAAAATACTGAGCTGCTGTTTCACAGCGAGCCAACATATGGGGACAGCCTGTCCTCGGTCTGGCCAGCACCGGCAGCACGCAATGGCTGTGGCCCCCAAAATAGCTGGAGGCATTGAAGCCAAAAGGCCCCGCTCCTCACCACAGCGGGGTCACCACTGTCCTGCTTCTCACCACAGCAGGACCACCACTGCCCCAGTCCTCACCACAATGGGGTCACCACCATCGTGCTCCTCACCACAGCGGGGCCACCGCTGTCCTGCTCCTCACCACAGCGGGGCCAGCACTGCCCCAATCCTCACCACAGCGGGGCCACCGCCGCCACCTCAGGACATCTCCCACAAGTGTTTTCCTCCCATTCCGTACCAAAGAAATGCCCAAACTGCAAAGGAGTGAAAAATGACACACAACTTCCCCCACACACACCACCACCCACAACACTTTTGTTGAATAAATAAAGTAAAACAAATCTATTCACATTTCCATGATATCCCACAAACACAGGTGTTGATGGCAAACACAAAGACACCTTTTGGAGCATCCCGAGTGTCAGAGGCACAGCAGCATTTAAAAAAAAAAATCTTTATTATCGTTATTTTATTTTACGATCGAGATTTCTTCGTGATGCTGACAAAACGGCCGGGCCCCCTCTGCTGGCCACCAGCCCCAGGCACCTCAGCGCCTGTCCAGCCCCCGGCCCTTCTCACTGCCCCTCCGCCGCCCCCCCGGAAAGCAACAAAACCCCAAACTGACTCACTTTGAGGCAAAACGTGTCTTCTCCAAAACAAACCCGGAGTGCAGGGCGAGCTCCGAGCACACAGCTTGCTGCAGGGGCTTTGTGAGTGCTGCTGCTCCCTGAAGAGGCCTGGCTGCGGGGCCTGGCTGTGGTGTGAGGGCACGGCCCTGCCGCCATGGGCTTCACAGAGCCTGGCCTTAGAGCCCGCTGTGAGGGGTCAGCTTCAACTCATGGGTTTCTGGCCACTATTTTGGGGCAGGTGAATGGAGGCTTCACTGTTAGTCGGCTACTTGGTGTGAGAAATAGAATTGCATGTAAAGAGTCCTTTGATTCACCCAAAAAGGAGCTGGGAGGCTTCACGACAGCTCCACAGCGTGTCCTCGCCTCAGCGCAGCGCTCGGCTCCGGAGCGGAGGTGGCCAGGAGCAGCCACGGCTGCTGCAGCGCTTTCTGTCCACTGGACAAGCACTTGTGGCTCACAAATTACCTAGACATTTGTTGCTAATGACTGTAACGAGCATTTCAGCAGCACGTGGGAAAACCTTCCCCCTCCTCTCTTTCCCCCATCTTTTAAACACAGAAACCAGCAAACCCAGTGACCCAGAACAGAATTGGGATGAGCCTGGCAACAAAGGAGCTCTTAAATCCCAATTGCTTTCTGCAGAGCAAAGGAAAAGCCCTTTGACCACTTAATCATGCCAGCAGCGTCCCCGTTGCATGGACGGGAGCAAGATACAGCCCACAGGGCCAAGGGACTTGGTTCAGTCTGTGCTTCAGAGGGCAGAAAGCCAATATGACCACTGGTCTCCAAAGAGCTGGAAATAAGCATCATTCGTGTCTCGGCTGACGTGGTTTGTTTCCGAGGCAGTGAGGTACGCAGGACGCCCGCAGCAGCCTTCCACTTGGAAACCAGTTAGGGCAACTGCAGCAGCACAGAATCATTTCCGAAATATTTCTGAGGCTACCACACATAATTTTACAGGGGTGGGGGAACAAAAACTAAATCAAAAACAAACAAACAAACACATCTTTTTTTGTTTAGTCCTGTGAGCATGCACTAATGCTGTGTATTCTGGTATGATTCATATCCAGGATGTCAGGAAAATCTGAGACTGCTCATTTGCCTATAATGCTTCTACATGTAACATTCAATTTTTTTTCTTTAAAACTACAATTGAACTATCTGCTGTTTGCAAAGCTTTGTAACAGGCCCATGCATTCTCCACCATCAAAGCAGTGCACATCTTTCTCCCATCTTTAGCTACTTCTGTTGAAAAAAAAAAAACACAAAAGGTTTGAAGTGCATCAGACCGAAGTCATTCATGCCGTTCAGTATGACAGCAGAGCACTTACTGAGTATTTCTAGAATGAGATTCCTTTACAAACTAATCTAAGCTGTTTATTGTTTCCAAGGAGCATGCACTTCCACAGCAGAACAGGAAGTTTTGACAGTTTAAGAAGTTCATTAAACTCTGGGAGGAAATTTAAACAATCAGTGACAGCTTTCATACAGCAAGGCGCTGGAGAAGTTGCTACCCTCCTAAAAGGCAGAGAGAGAGGCTGCAGCTTTTAATTATCACACTTGCATTAAGACACAGTGATTTTGTTACTACTTCTAAATTGTTTTGGCCCAACACCCAGGGCTCACAACCGAGTAAAGCTGTTCACTCTTTTATTCTTATAGCCAAATGTCGCTTTTGTCCAAACCTCAAACTCCTTTATCTGTAAACAGGCCAAAGCAAGGCAGCGGAAGAAGTTAATAGTCTCAAACACAAGAGAGTGCTTCAGCTTGGAAAAACACTTCTTAGCACATTTTACTTGAAACAGGGGAATACATAAAACAGAAGAGGAGTTCAGCAGCATCGGTCCAGCAAGCCGTCGGCTCCCGGGCAGTCTGGCGTTGGCTGTGCCGATTCGTCTGCACCTACCTGGGGGGCACATGCAGTCTGACGGAGCCTCTCTCGCTGTCCGCAGCTTAGCTAGTCCTTCACCGAGTTTCTGTTTGGAGGAGGAATAAAAATAGCCATTTAGAGAATACATTAGATCTAAATGCATGCTGTGCGTGCATTCCAGCAGCCAAAGCATCCATCACACTTCCTTCGAGTGAGGCAATAGTTTCACCCTGCTGTGTTCAGCCTCTGTTGGTAACACCTACAGCAGCACACAAAATATTAAAAGTTTCTCAGCAAGCAGCTAGTCTGTGCCCTCATACTGAGCAGGTAGAGACTCCTGCTGCACAGCCCAGAAGTCCCTTGTGCCAAGCCCCATGGGCGGGATTCATGCCCATTCATGGAGCAGATACTGGTCCTGCGTTAGAGATTGTTAAGTCCCGTGTGCAGATTTTGGCACCATCTCAATGTATTTGGTGGCAGAAGCAGTGCTGCAGAGCCCCTTGTGCTGCTGCTCCATGGGCTGAACACAACGAGAGGCAAATGCCGGGGAAAAGCCCCGCTGTAATCAAATGCGAAGCTGCTTCCAAACGCTCTGGGGGTTACATGGCAAGATGATACTTACAGAACAGATGTGACCTGATTTTGCTGATTTTCAACTTAAAATTCATGCTATGTGGAGTATGAAAGTTTTCTTTAGGAGAGGGGTGAGGGGATGAAGGACAGTGGGGCGGGCAGTGCCAGCGAGTCCACGGTGCTGTCGCACCCCAGGCCCACCCGAAGCCCAACGTGTTACCATCTTTAAGGTGAAAAGCTGATTGGTGGGACTACTAAAAATGTAAAAATTCCCCAAACTAAAGCAATGTCTATGTGGCATATTGTAGACAGATGTGAGCGCATTCTGCCTGCTCTCTAAGCCTACCAAAACGTTCGTGCCTGCATTTAGGACAGTGCCAAGCTCGAGTTAGTAAACCCCGATGACATGTAAGTTGTCTTAGCTCAGGCACAGCACCTCGTGGCTGGGGCAGCCCTGCAAGGGTGGGAGCAACTCCTTTTTGCTCATAACTGTTACTAAGTCCTTCGGGAATCCCGTCTCACCTAAGGTATTTACCACAAGAGAAACCAGCTATCTGACAACTGGAGTCCACATCCAGACATTTAAAAGAGAGAAAATTCAGTGTACTTATTGGATTCAGGGTGCTCAGGCTTGAATTTTATACAGCTGATGACCAAGTCTGTGTTCAAATATTTGAACACTGTGGACTATTCAGGAATTAGGCTACATGTGAGTTAGGTTCTGGTCCTTTTATTTCAGGGATTAAATAGTTTTATCTGTTGTTGAAATCCTATGCATTCCTTTCTAGCTGCTTGATGCAAAGAGGTCCTGAAAGTATCAACTCGGTCATAAAGAAACTGACAGAGAAGTTGTCCTAAGGGAAGCACGAACAGCAGAATGACCCAGCTGCCTACTGCAGCACGTACACTTTCCTTCAGAAAAAGTGGAAAAGGTATCTGGAGAGACTTTTCTGCCATCCACTTACAGTCAGAATCTTACAGAGCATCACTCAAATTTTGTGTTTGTTTTAAATTATTTGGACAATGAAGGTGCTCGAAGGAAAGAAAGAAGCTCTTCCATCCTTTTAGTTTTGTAGTCAGAGGAGATCTTTTCCTGTCCTGAATCCTGGAACGAGTCTTCTGTTCTCCCATTGAATTGTTCTTGTCATGAAGCTGATTAATCTGGACACTCTCTGCCTACTGCGGACAATAAATCCTTTGTGAACAAAACGGTCCAGCTTTGTTTACAACAACTGGATACTCCTATAATCCTCACGTTAACTTTTTCACTCCAGTATGGAAATGATGTGCTTCGAATTCGGGCTTCTGCCGCAGAGCAAGTGGAGGTAGATGCCGCCACATTTGGACCACAGTGTTAGAAATGTTTCAGACGGCATCAAACCAGGACTCTGCAGCTAGTTCAGTTAAAGAAGCACCCGAGGGAAAACTAAGTTCCTGCAGCCTTAAATCAGCAGTTTCTCCACAGTTAGATGGTCGCCTGTCATGGAGCCAAAAGCTAAACTTCAGTTGTCCAAATCAGCTTTCATTGCCTTTACTACACATTTACCCTTCCTTTATTATTTCCTATCCTCTTTAACTTGCCAAACATTTAAACAACACTAAGAGGAATGGAAACCAGCATGTTTGTGTTGCATTTGCAGCTCTTCATGTGCAGCTCTTCCATAAATTACGCTCACAAACCCCAAGACTGGTATATGTAGTCATGCTTTTTGTGTAGTGACAGAGAACAAAGTATCAGGGGTCATGCACAGAGAGCATATGGAGCTTTGGTTTCACTTCTGAAATACTGTGGTAAACTTCAAAGAAGGACCAAAACAGAGTTTAACAAAAAAACTGACCCCAGGCATCAGTTGATGTTCATGTTGATGGAAATATTCTCTTGCTCCCCAGAAACTCCCAAGCACAGAAAGGACAGAAGTTGCCTGACGAGCGAGAGGTCTTATGTAACGAAGAGGAATTTGCTCAAGAAACAGGCACGTTCTGAAACCTTAACGTCAGTGAATAAGGCTGTTTAAAATGATGATTAATAGATAGCACGATGGCTACCATGCATTCCTTGATTCTGTTACCCTTCCCAAAATTTGCTTTCCGTATTGACAAAAGTTTGGTCATACAAAACGTTTCAACAAGCTCACTCTTGCATTAGAAACCCAATTATGCGGTTTTGCTTTATTTTCCCCTGTACAATCTCCATCTGAGCATTCCCAGTACAAAACAAGCTTTCCACACTTAACTAAATCTCAGCAAGAGGTTGCACATGATCTTAGGCAGTGCCACAGAAACCATTCCCATTGCTAAGCACATTTATTGGAGTAATTGGAACAGAACCACTGCCACGACTGGCAGGCTAATTCCTGCCTGCAGAAAAGACGCTAACTAGATTTTCTGATTACGCCTCACAAGCACCCCTCTGTTCTGGTATTCAGGGTTTTCACAAAAATAGTTTTTAGCCTTTCCTTTATCAAGACACATCGATGCGACCAAGTTTCCAGGAGCTCGGGCATGGTCCAGCGGTGCCGGCGGTACCCAGCTCCAAGCGTAAGGCACAGCAGCAGCAGAATTTCTCCTGCTCGCCCCAGCGCTGCCTCTGCCCCCCCACGCAGCCCCCGCACACACGCGGTGCAACTTTCGCTCCCCGGAGCTGCTCACAGCCGGAGGGAGCTGCATGAGAATACATTTTCGCACGACTGAGGCTTCGTGGCTGCAACGATGTTAGTGCAGCATCGTGCCTTGCACCCTGGTCAGGCCGGCAATAAAAATACCAGCGTAAACCCTCCCCAGATGTCAGACCCGGTCACTCGGGAGCATCCTGCCGCAGCCCCGTAAGCCGTGCTGGATCTCACCGCACGTTGCGAGCTCCTGTTTACATGGACCCAGCAGAGTGACCGTGGGCTCTCCCAGCAGTTCCCACAAGTGGTGGGAGCCCTCCCCATCACCCCCGCCTGTGCAAAGCCCCAAACCTAAGCGCCAAAACACCCCAGTCTGTGGAAAAATATAGTGCTGGGATCAAGTGTGACTTCTGGGGGCTTGGCTTAGTTACAGAGAAGGGCATCGGTGTAGACAACTGTTTGTTAAGTAGAGGTCTTTCAGCACAGAAATCTTCAGTGAGTAATTTCAGAAAACTTTGGGGCTGAAAGTGAAGGGACCCGACCCGTCGCTGCTCTTCCCTACCCACCAGAAATCAGCTCAGCACTGCTGGACCACTCGATCCTCTGCGACAGAGCCTAGATAACAGGGATCATCTGCATGCGTTGCTAACGAGGAAATTATAGTCCATTGCGCCCGGGGATAAACGGCATGTGAGCACTCGGATTACCTTTGCCATTGAGTGGAACGAGGGGGAAAGCGGGACGGTCTCAAACACGGCCCCTAGGACGTTTTCTCTGGGCAGCCAGAGGGGCCACCCCACGTCACGCCTCCCCCCGCGCCCCGACGGACGGGCCGGGACATAGCGGGGGGCAAAGTTCGGCAGGAGGGAAGGGGAAAAAGAAGAAGAAAACTTTTCCAAAGGGAACAACGAAGCCGGCACCGACACGCGGAGCCCTGGGGAGGGGGGGGGGGGGGTTGTCCCGGCCGCCCCTCACTCACCTCTCGGAGGAGCTGCTCCAGGCGGGGCTGCAGCGCGTCCAGCAGCGGCCCGGGGCCGGCGGCTCCGCGCTCCTCCAGGGCGGCCAGGCGGCCCTGCAGCTCCGCCGTCTTGGCGCCCAGCAGCAGGCAGACGGCCACGGCGGTGAGCGAGAGGAGCAGGCAGAGGGCGGAGGTGGCGGTGCCCGCCGCGGTGCCGGCTCCTCCGGCCGCGCTCATCGCGCCCGGCTCCGCGCCGCTGCGCGGGGAGGACCCGCTCGGGGGGGACCCGTTCGGGGGGAGGCGGGGGGGGGACCGGGGACCGGACCGGACCCGCTCGGCTGCCGCCCGCCCGCCCCCGGCGCCGCATCCAGCGCCCGCCCCGTGCGCTGCGCGCCCCGCCGCGGCACTGGGGCTGCGGAGCGGCCGCTGCTCCTCCGCTCGCCCCGCCGGGAGCCGGTCTTTAAACGGAGGAAGCGGGGGGGGGGGGGGGGAGCCGGGGAAGGGGGGATGCTCCGGGAGCGGCCCCCCCCCGGGAAGGGGAGGGGGGGGATCACGCCCAGCAGAGCCCACCCCCGCTGCCCTGCCCGGCCCCCTGCGGGAGAGCTGCGCCCCCCCCCCCCCCCTCCAGCCCCCCTCGGTGTCCCCCCCGCCCCTCCCGCCCGCCCCGGGGCTGCGGCTCCCAGCGCCCCCCCCGTTAGCGGCGGGCCCGGACGGGGCCGGACCCCGGGCCGGGGCCGCAGAGCTCGGCAGCCCGCGGAGCTGGCGCCCTCCAGCGGGTCCCGGCCCTGGCCGCTAAGGGGTGACCTGCCAGAGCTGGGAACGGCCGCGGATTTTGTGTAACCCCCCCGCCGCCCCCGGCTTCTTTTTCCCTTTCCGTGCTGCGGCTCCTACTGGGGTTGAGAGGTGGTTTAGGGAAGGGACCGTACCCGCAAAGCGCAGCGGTGTCCCACCGCGCCTCGTAACGCGCGGACTGAATCGCAGTGAAGCGCCCCGTCTGCTTCAGGGAGCCTTTAAAGGAGAGGAGCTACGCTCACAGACATACATTAAGCAGCCCCAGACTTTGCCAGACGTCCTTGTCTTTTTTCTGTTACAGATTGCATCACATCAACGCTTGACTCACCTATAAAACATCCTCAGGTAACGTAACGCTTGTCTAGACTCTACAAAGCTAAACCTGCTCTTTGCCTCTTGGCCCCAGACCCACCCCTGTACACGTAATCCTGACTTCTAGAAGAGACAGGTGAAGCCCAGGACAGCGCTAGAGAAAACTGCTAGGAGTGATATCAGCAACTGTGTTAATAAAACACACCTGTACACACAGCCAGACTGCCCTGGTGTACATGTAGTGCTTTTTTTGTAGCCACTATTTCCGAACCACTGAGCCAGGTAAATTTATATCACTTGCTAACAACTATTTCCCGCCCTTCACATGCCTGAAGACACAGGAAGGAAAATGCCAGGTTATTATGAGCATTCCCTTCCCCTCGTTCTCCCTGTCTCCTTTCTACACGCCTGCTGAGACTTTGCTTCTGAGCTCTCAGTGCACGTACACAGTACTATCAGCCTGGGGGAGCTTTTCAGAGCGTCTTGCCTTAAAACATGTGCACATCATGGCCTGAGTCCTCCTCACGACAGGGACATCCAGAAAAGGTAAGAGGAAAAAGGACAAGTCGCTACTGCAGCCAAGCCCTCTGCCCCACAACTCCCCACCCTCTTTCCTCTGAAGTTACACTCCCAGTGCAACTCTTCCCCTGCCCTACTCAGCTTCTGAAGTGCTGGATCTTGTACGCTGTTTGCACCTTACAAAGCCTGTTTTGTTCACTTAAGAGACAGCTTAATTTTCTCCCATCATCTACACTTAGTGAAATGTAGAACTGACCTGTTACAGAGATGCATACGGCTGCTCTGCCTGACAACTCGCAGGTTTACAGACTGTTGTTCTAGGTACGGTAGCTAAAAATCAGAAGTGCAGAGAAAGATGTAAATAGGTCTAGTCATTATTTACCAACAGCGATAGGCAATTAGCATTAGCTTGATCCAAACATGCAGAGATTACAAACTATGCCAACTATATTCATGTAGTAACAAGACAAGGGGGTGTGTGCATGTGCACATCTCGTTCCCAGTGAAGATAAAGCCACTGAGGGCAGCCCAAAGGAGGAGAAATCAGACCGATTAAGGACAGAGCCCCTGGCACCCAGCTGTTCCTCAGCTACAAACAGCTCTGTGCTGCTCCACTACTGAGCCCAGCAATGTTGGACCTGTGTCCCTTCCTCCTTCCAAACTAAAGTTTCATTTATGCAACGCTGTAAAGCCTGCAAAACTATTTGGCACCTTGCTGCAGTTGTTTTACTAATTGTCATAGTATTATTTTAAAGTTTACAAGGAGGAGAGTGAATTTCAACAGGATAGCGTGTGTATATACGTATACATGCACACACTTTTTCTAGCATGCATCTCCTTTAGCAAGTGCAATGTGTTTTAGTAACTACATTAGCAGCAGCTTCAAGTACTCCTTCAGGAAGAATACACAATCCTTTACTTTCTAATTTTGATTGAACTGTTTTGGTTTGTACTGTTTATGCTGAAACGCTCAGCCAAGTACCTGCTTTGCTCCTGAGAAAAGTGTGGGATGGAAAGTATTGCTGGAGGAAATCAGGGCCGAAATTCACTGCTGTCCTCCTTAGTCCCACCAAAGGCACTGCTGACCTGGATGGTACCAGCTGCTGAGTTCTGTCACACAGAGAAGAAACAATGATGCAAAGAACCCAGGAAGAGGGGTGTCTGTATTAGGAGATACAATCAGGCACTGTAGGTGGCACTGGTTTCAGAAGATAAGCTTTCAAAGCCTTGTCTCAGCTGTAGTCTCTCCCCAGCTCAGAGATATGCATGTCTGGAGCCTCTTGCAAATGAAGCCTTCTCCCTGCCCCACACATCAGTGGAACACAGACACCAGTTTAAAGCCTTACTGTGTTTGAGGACTTGCACAGCAAGCACAGAACCTGAAGTGAGGCTCCTGCGGAGCTGAAACAATTCACTGTTTCTCTCCCTAAGACTTGCATGCCAAAGACTGCAATAAATGGCTAAAACTTGCAAATTGCATCTAGACTGGCAGACAGCCTAGATGAGCCCTACCATTCCTCCTGTTCAGCAGCGAGAAAGGCCAAGAAAACACCAACTTAAACATGAAAGAGCAAGAACTACGTAAGGAAGTAAATTAAAGAGGCTTATGAAGTAGTACCACTCAGCACTTAAGTTCAGGAGTTACAGCTGAGAACCCATCCTCCTCCTTCCTATATTACAGTCTGATGACAGTGCTTCCCTGTTGTCAAGGTTACTTATCAGTAATTACAGATCAAGCTCCACAAAAATATGTAGTTGAAGACTTCGGGCTTATCTTGTTACTACTGCAAGAGAAGGGCTTAAATATACCACAACCACTTCAGAGTATTTCTCGGCTTTTTTCTTCCAGGAGCAGTACCATCCTTCAAAAAAAAAGTAACACCTTATCACAGAAATGCTAGTCTTATGTCAATCAGAACAGTACTGAAAATATGAAAGGTTACTTTCCAAACCTTACTTATAAATTTGCCTGGAAGTATTTACCACTAAAAACACCAGACGGGTTTCCAGAGTCTCTAACTAGACTCCTTTTAAAAGAGCAACACATGCTGTTTAAAAGGAAGTTTTGGGAAATAGGGGACCCACAAGAGGTTATCTACTTAGATTTTAAACTCCCATCTTCAATCATGTTTCCAAATACTACAAAAAGGTATTATATACTACATTCTTAGGTAAGCATAGCCCTTGAAATCTTGAGTCTAACATTTAAAGAAAGCTAGCTGAAAACGTTTAATAATATAAAAACTTGTTTAGCTAGCCCATGGACTATTCATCTGAAAAGTCAAATGATTAACTAACCCTACCTGCAGGGAGAGAATGAAGTTTCAAAGAGAAAACTATTTTCAAAAATGAAAATTACTTTTATTTTTCACTGTGATACCCATAATCAAGACTACAACTGTTCAACAAGATAAACATGACAGTTATACAAAACATATGTAAATATTTACAGACTTAACTGTACAAAATAATTTAAAGTTTACAAAAGTTTCATGCAACCTCTGTTGACTGACACAGTCTAGGAAATCTCCTTGGAGAAGTGTAAAAGATCTTTGAATTTATTTTTTTAATGGTTCAAAAAAAGGATGCTGCAAAGCTTCATCAAGAGTAATTCTTTTGGCTGGATCATATTCCAGCATCCTGCGAACAAGGTCAAACAGACTTTGATGATCTGTGTCTTGGCAATGCATGAATTCCTGAAATGAGAAAAAAAAAAAGTATTGGAGAGATCTTTCACAATCACAAATCTATCACAATAATCAAAGTCTTCAGTCTTACCTTTAAAGGCTTACAGCGTCGCCTGACATATCGACCTGCAGAGCTGTGTTCATCCCAGTCCAGTTGGTCATGGTGAAAATAGTGTTTTCTGCATGACAAGGAAAATGATTTTAAGATAGTTAAGAACAGCTCTAACACCAACATTATTTTATTCAGCTAAAGCTGACACAATTTCTTGCAATAGACTAGTAGGTAACAAGCCTGGAAGTCTTTCTTGATTTTCAGAAGCTCACAACTAACAATGGAACCTTTAAAATTTCCTTTATAATAGAAATATACTAGGTAACTTACTCCTTTTATAATGTACTTGCCTGGATTTTTTGATCATGTGAGCTGGTAGAGGCCCTAGTATTCTTTCCATCATTGCCAAGTGTTCTTTACTGTCATGTGTCTGTGGGGAAAAAGCAATGAACACACTATCAGATTTTTCTACACTCAGCCACTTGGTAACAACACTCACCTATTAACAATATGCTTGCCAAGGCATCACCATATTATCTTTAGACATCATCCCAAGTTTTGTATGTTTACTTTATTCCTAATTTCAGCAGCACCCTCAAACTCTAGACATGTTTCATTATCCAAGAAGCTACAATAGGTATCTTAAATAGTCTGAGGTAGATGTCCACAACATCACACTTCCATATATGCATGCTGTCTTTACAATCTCATCTCTGTAATACTTGAAGCTTGTAAGGTTATGCCTTTCAAACTAACGGTTAGGTAGACATCATTAAAAGATCCAAGTCAGAAGTCTGTAACAAGAACATTTGATTTAAATTCGCATACACACCTGAAAAACTGTAAACCCCAGGTAATACTCTATTAAAATACATCCAATGCTCCAAACATCACACGGCTGCGACCATCCCAGTGCTGCAAAATAGGCAAAGTTTGGATTACTTTTTAATACATTCTTAAAACCTGTAATTCACAAAGGATATCCCCAGTTTTCATGCAGTTACTGACGCCTATTTCCCTTCCTCCATGCCTCTCCCCAAACCTTGGTTGTTAGAGGGAAGGGGGAAAGGAATGTGTTTGGACTTGTGTTCTTAGAGTATTTTTTACCCCTTACTCTCAAAAAAATTAACCGCACCATCTGTAAGAGATGACTGAATTGTTAGAACCATGAACAGCCACTCCAGTTTACAAAATAAGGACATCTGAATGAACTGTAATAAGCTGTCAGAAGGTTTGAAAGTCTCTACTGACCTAAAATAACCTCAGGAGCTCTATAATGTCTTGTAGACACTAATGTGCTGTGATGTTCATCATCAAAAGTTGCGCTTCCAAAATCAACAACTTTTATGTCTGTGTTTTTTAAAGTGCGTTCATCTCGCTTCTGTAAGAGAATTCAAATGCTATTTGTTAGTATTTTTAAAAGCATGCTTAGGCAAAAGATACCACATTATCAATCTAAATCATCTTCCAAGTTCCAATTAACAATCATGCTAAAGATTAAACCTATGTAACAAAACAATCCTTTGCAAAATATCGATTCCTTTTCAGCCCCAGATCCAAGGAAGAACAAGAGCACATAAAGCAATTTAATCTGAATACTCAAAGACAGATGAATATCTAAAGACATTTCCACAATAAGAGTTCCTTTTCTCTTTTGTTAACCTCAACAGTAACTTCCGTTAGTTATCCGTCTTAGATTTTTTGCTATCCATTGGTACATTCATATAATTTTATACAATTTTTCATTTATATAAGTTCAGCTCTTGAAAGCGAATTAGTAAATAAAAATGAGCCTCATGCATAAACTAGATGTATTGATGCCCATACTGCTTTTCTGTTTCTAGGAAGCTTCTGAACTTTGAAAAAAGAGCACCAGCACAAAAAGAAATGCTTTTTTTCCTCCTAGTGCAGCCAAGTTCTCATCCTAACATTATAAGTCTTAGTGTTTTCTTAGATTTAAAAGGAATAAACTGATCAAGAACAGTCCTATTCTTGGCCCATGCCAATTATCAACATCACATGTTGATCACAAAGAAAATTCATCTTAGCTACTAAGCCAAGGGCTGCTGAACTGACAGGGCCTTCAGGGCAATCAAATAGAAAGCAAGACCTGACATACTTCTCAGAACTTACAGATAACTTTAAAGAAAGGGATTCAAATGGCTCATTAAAGAAAAATGAAGGAAAAAGATTTTGCCAAATTCAAAGCCGTTAAAATATTATTCCTATAATAAAAATATATTCCTATTAATGCCAGAACTTCATTAAACAGCAAAGAATTTAGCTAATGATCAGATGAAACACTTCAGTTTGAACTGGAGCAATGTTACCAGCTTAGCAGAAATCCAGCACGTCTCAAAGGGCACAAGAAATCTAGGAAACATAACTCTGATTATCACTTGACCTTTTTATGCATAGAAAGACTACTTTTAAAGAAGAGTTCAGATGAAGACAGAAGTTCAGTGCTGAGAGGAAAACCAAAAACTTACCATTTTTGCATTGTACTTCACTATGTAATCAGACTCCACAAACAAGATATTTTCAGGCTTTAAATCTGTATGAGTTAATTTATTGTGATGCAAAACTACAAGGAAAAAAGGAAGAAAACATTCCATTAATTAATACATTGATTTCCTAAAGGGAAAAAAAAGAGATAATATAGCAACATATTTGATAAAAGTATTGAGATTTACTTACAGTTTATAGACTGGCAGATTTGATAAGCCATGTTTCTAATGTCATTAATATGAAACGGCAGAAAGCTGTTTTCCTTAATAAAATCATATGTGCTAAGTCCCAGCAGCTCAAAAACAATGCAAACGTGGCCATGATGATCAAACCATTCCAGCATCTGAACACAGCGGCTTGAAAGAGAAATACATAAATACATATAAACTCAATTTATTGAACCTTTTGGCAAGTCCTTAGTATGCCATTCTCCTTTTACACTTACAAAGTGCTGCTTGGATCCATGGTGTTTAAGTGTTCCAATACCTGTATTTCGGAACGGGCTGCTTCCCGGTATCTACCAACATTTTTCACAATTTTAACTGCTACATGCATTCCTCTCCTTCAAAAGAAAGAAAAGTACCACAAATTGGATCAGTTACTGTGAAATATCTACAGTCTGAAAGCATTTTGATTTTAACAGAGTGAACGCAAAAAGAGTACAGGTCACAGAGAATTGCGAGTTGGATTAGGGGAATGTGACTTAAGGACACTGCAAAGGAAAAATCAGTATAAAAACTGTTCTGGTCAAGTTCATATACCCACTGCATATGCTACATTACTTACTTCTCAGTCTTATTATCTCATTTAAGGTAGAACAAATATCAGGAATCTACCTGAAAGATAACTCAAAAATATCAGAGTTCTCATTTGAAAAATGTACTACAAAAGTTTGTCAAATTTCTGCAACTTGAACAACAACTTTTGGCTCTTTTTCAGTGCTCCTATGGAATCAGGGGAAATAAGTAATTTATTTTAATATCTGAACATTTTGTACTAGTGAAAACAGACCTGCACTCAGTGTAACATTCGAACTCTAATGCTATTACTTAAATGAAACAGATACACATAGGCCATTCTATCCTACCCACTAATGGATAATTTTTAATTGTCTCTGTAGAGGTATTTAGATTCTACTGACTTAAGAATGCTGTCTGCCTTTACAACATGACCTCAAGCTCCTGAGCAATCTTCACTTGTGAAATGACCGAATAAACCAAAGCCAGAGGAAACAAACTGCAACTGCTTCACTAAACTGAACTGCAGATATAAAACATATGGTTGCTATAACTTGAATCTGAGTTTTACTAATTGTTTAAATGTCTTAGAATACACAAGTTGTAGAAATACAATAACTTTCTTCTTCTCCACTGAACATGCCATCACACTGAAGTCACCATACTATCAAAAAAGCATGACTCCATTACTGTGCACGCAGAGAAAGTTGAAAGGATTAAGTCAGATTATGAAGACTGAAGGAAAGAAATATACAGCTTTAACAGTTCCAAGCAGTTGCTTTCACTAAGAACCAAAACTACTTTCTCAGCATCATCCTCAAAGTCAGTCTCTTAATTCGTTTCCATACTCTCCGCACACCCGCACATCCTCTAGTTACGGCAACAGGGTTGTAGAACCGACCGAAAACCATAACCAAGGAAAACAATTCTCCCCTTTTAAAAAAGGGCAGATGATATCTACTTAGTAATTAGGCATTTATTCCATGTGCTTGTGCAACTTGTATAGAATATACAAAGGTTTACTTTTGAAAGGAATCCTCTCTAAGCAGATGGTTCCAAAGACAAACGTGGTCAAGGAAGTTTATTGTTAACGACAGCTTCTCAAAATCTAAGAAAAAGTAGCAAAAAATATTTCTCTGTATACCATTTTGCATAAAGTTAATACCATGCAAGGGCCTTTCGCAGAGCAAAAGGAGAAACAAAAGCATTTATAGAATTGAAAGCAATGACTGAAGAACCTTAACGATGATCAGGGACAGATACTGTTTCCATCCAAAAAACCTTTACAAATTTTCAACTAGAAGTCACCTGAAAAGGTAGCTCAGATCAAAATAAAACCATTTCTTTCTTAAATATACTGCAACACTATTTGAACCACAACTTACTTCGTTTTAAAGAAAACATTCTTGAACTTTAATTTCTGAGCTAAACAGCATTGTTTATCATGAGGTGTACTTACTGACACTTACATATCATGATCTATACACTCCACTACTTTTCCAAAAGCTCCTTCTCCTAAAGTCGCAACGATTTCATCTAAAAAGAACAAACACAAGTTAGAATTATGCAACGACTTAAACAAGAATGAATATTACTAATGTAGATTTAAAAATGTGCCATTACAAAAGCATAATTACTTTAAATCTCAGCATCTGAATGTGTTATTTTATTGGACAGTTGTCATGAAAACAGTTAGCCAAAAAAAACAAAAACAAAAAACTATCTCTTGTTCTAATCTCAAGATTCAAGTTCAATTACTACTTGGAACTTTGTGAACACAGTACTTAAATTCTACAGAAAAGAAGATATGCAAAAGAAACAAAAAAGCACAAAAAAAAAAAAAATAAAAAGAGCAATGAAGATTTCTTTAGCCCCCCTCCTCTGACATACTATTCTAAACAGATTTTTTGCTGAAAAGTTTTTAAGAAGTGTTGAAAAATGTTCTATACATCTTGCTCTTAGAACGTCTCCACTTTCACAGATCAGGTGACCCTCCTCATCATCCTCTACACTCCTGGATCTTTTCCTTCGGTGACTCTTCTGGAAACGGCACCAAGATCGTCCAGCCAATCAATATATCAGAGTGAATTCAGGGCAGAATACGCAATTCATTCAGCGGGGAGATATTCAGGCATTCAGTTACGCACCAGGCCACGAACAGTTGGCAGGAGCAATTTCAAATTCAGTCCCCAGAAATTCACAGGGCACAGTTTATGTTACAGAAGAAAAACATGGCAAGGAACAGATTTTCAGATAAATACTTAAAGTGATAAGGCAACAGAAAAAAAACAACACAATTTTGACTCTCAAACAGTGGCTTAATTGAAGACAGATTAAGACTGCAACGTCACTATTTCTAATACTTTGCTATCAAACAGCAAAAAGCAGTTATTTATTTATATAGCTAAGCTTACAGTCAGGTGAAGTGTTTCTCTTTAAAAACATACAATTCTTGTAATCTAAATATTATCAACTATCAAGTAATTTTACTTCCCTCGTGTAAGGAAGGTGAAGAAAAATTACTCTCAAGCCGTTGATTTGATCTGCATTGTATAGTCTAATACAATTTGCCATTTCTATTGCAGAAATGGGACATGAAATACTTGGACCTGAAGATTTATCAGTGGGCATCAATGCCAAAAATGAGAAATTCACACAGCATGCCTTCAAAGAAGGCAAGCAGCAAGCTTATCCCACCTTCAGTAAGACATTAGCTGCCACTGGTCAGGCACACGACTTATCAAAGTTTTCTGAAATCAGGTGTAGAATTGTGCAGCTTCTTCTTATCAATTTACCAGACATGCATGTTTCATACCCCCAGTTAAGTTTACATTAAAAAGGCACGTTACTTCAATTATTTTTATTAATAGGATGGATGGCATCTCACAGTCTACTTGAGAACAAATAGTTCGCTATGCTCTAAGACTAAAGTGATAACTGCACTGCGAAACAGCACAGTTACCTGTCTTCACTTTCAAGATCACATTTTTCAGATTAATCCCCAGCGACCTAGCTGCCGGCCACCTACATCCCCAGTGTGTAACCAGTACTGACGATAATCCCCCCAACATCCTGATCCAAAAACCTCAACTAAGAACATATTCACATGCTCACAAATGGATTCAATTACAAATCCTTTATTAATAAAATATTTCCCCAAAGTACTGTGACCAGGAATTGAAGTTCTAGCACTTGCTTAAGAAGTCTATTACCACTAATTCATTAATAATAAAGTTAAAAATTACTCATACCGAATGTGATTGGTGACTGGAGCAATGATGTCTCTTATGCTTCCTTTTATGACTACTTTTCCTGCTCCGACCAGAGGATTTGCTATAGTGATGATGGTGACTCTTTTCATAGTCTCTGTGATAATGCCTGTGGTCATATACTTCACAGAAGTCATTTCTGTATTCCTCAACATATCTCCGGTCATGATGGTCTCTTTCATTTATGGCTCTATCGTCCAAATAATGACTGAAAATATATTTTAAGTGAATGTTCTCCACTTCAAAAACTTGAGGTTCCAACAAGATAAGTGACTGAGCTGAGTTACAGGGTTACACAGTATCTGTCTTTACAGCAAGAAAGTTCTCTAATCAACTCCCTCCTCAAAAGAAGTGGAGCTTTTCTCATTAACTTTATTAGGGATCTAATGACATTGTCAGTCTGAAATACATAGCCATCCACAGGAACAATATAAAATCAGTCCACAGTTTGCACAGTAAAAGAAATTCAGCCTCAAAAAGGAGAGAGACTTCCTAAATATACCAAGCAACTCAATTACAATTTCCAAAGACACAATATCGAATGCTCTTAATACAGTAATAATCCTTCTACCGTTTCAAAGCTCAAAACATTAAAAAAGAAAAATAAAACCTGGAGATTCTGAGGTGAGCCGCATTGATCTTAGTACTCTACCCTAAACATTAAATACTTCAGGAAGTATCTGGATCAAGGGTCTTCTGCCCAGAATAAAAAAACTTAAAGCTGCAGAGGCAAAGTGCCCCCATATTGCTGTACACCTACCCCTTCCAGCATTTTATAAGCATGAGTATGAGCTCTTAAAAGAATTCCATGGGGTCTTCTTCTCAAGGGAAAAAGAGAAAAACACATCCTTCCAGTGAAAGCAGTGTGGGAGAAAAAGCAAACCACCTCCAAATTAGTAAGAGAAATCTAACTCATACTTACCACTGCATTAAATGACTAAACAAACCTTCTCTTCCCCTCCTTTTGCTCACATTAAGTAAACGAACAGACATACTTTTCACTTGAAATTTGATATTGAATGTATTCAATGCCAATACTTAACTGACAACAGAGAAACAAACTAGTAAACATTTACTGTTTTTATTAAAGAATTTCTATTTAGTGATTCGGGTACTGTGTTAACAAAACCAACTACCTCTTCAGCTTGTCTTAAGTGAGTCAAACCTTACAGAATCACCAGCTCTGGGCATTTAAAACCTCATATCCTGAAAATGTGTTTATTTTAGGCACATTAAGAAATTATCACTACACGATTCAGAGTCTTATACCTTTCTGAAACATGATTTGGCTTATAGTGCTTGCTTTCTTGTCCACTACTGTGGGACCTTTTCCTGCGTTTACGGCTGCTGCTGTGCTTTCTTTGATCCCAGCTCCTTCTATCATCCCACTCAGGGCAATGAGTTTGTTTTGAGTGCCGCATCTTCCACTAATAAAAAAACAAAACAAACAAAAAACACAACAAAAACACACAAAAGACAAAAGTGTTACACTGGGGTTTGTAGTTGCGAGTCAGAACTAGAAAGAACCATTTCCTCAATCCTCTTTCCTTAGCTTTGCCCATACACTACTTCGGTTTTGGGTGAGCAGTTACCTATCCCAACACAGTTACAAAACACAATTCAAGATTAAATAGGCCAACCCATCTTCCCTTAATAGCTTCAAACATGTTATTAAAGTCTGTTTTAAATAAACTCTCAAGTGACTAAAGAGAACCATTTCTTTAAATAGCCTTCCCATGGAGAGGGGCCTTAATCTTCAAATATTCTCTATGAAAAATCATAGATTTCGTTCTTTACGCTACATTATACATTAATTACTACATGAAAACCAAGTATGTCCAACTAGCCTAAAACATCTCTCACAAACCTCTTTACAAGTCACTGTTAAACAGAGATGTTTAGGTTTTTAGTTTTTTAAGTTGTAGCAACAATCACAGCAAACATTGATAAATTAATATCTAATTGCGGTCCTACGAACCAAACCACTATTTTTGAACTCTGTTAGCACACGAGTAAGCAGTTGTTTTACAATACAGCTGATTTGCCAAAGACAAAACCCACCAGCTCCTGTTGCTGGACGTTATATGCAGGAATTCTGTGTTCAAACAGGTACATGCACAACTGAAAAAGAAAGCAAAGCACAGCTGTAGAATTAGGAACACATCAAAAGCAACTACATCCATCCTTTAGCAGAAATATTTAAAAACAAGAAAAAAATACGTATGTTTTAGCATATTCTAAAGAATTAACTAAGGAATTAACAGGACAAGAAAGATTTCCATGGTACTTTTTGACAGTAAGAAAAGAAGTTTAGATAGAAATGTAACATTAAAAATGGTGATGTATCATTGTGCAAATTGACACGGAGCAACAATGGTTGCCTCCACACCAACTAGAGGCATGAAGAAAGGAACTTTCAGAGCATGTAAATGCTCACGTAAATGGGAAGCTTCTTCTGAAAAAGAGGTTTTCTGATACACTTCAAATTTCTGACAGCTTGGCAGTTAACAAATTAACGCCTATATCAGCATGTTTTTTCCCTTTTTCCTTTTTACAGTAATCTGTTTTAAACTCCGCAAAAATTAGCGATTGGCACAACCTTTGAATCAGTCACGATGCAGGTCGCCTAAAAATCTTACTCATTTACCATGCATTAGTAAGAAATAAAAATACTAACGCATTTAAGGACCAATCATCGTTCCTGAAGGACCAAGACAAAATTAAAATCTGTTACTCCTTCATTTACATGCCTGATTTTCTTATCTTCTTACCTAATTCAGCAGCCATTTTTCTCTATTTTCGACCTACACGACTCAAATTACTAAACACACCCAGATTTCAGTTACTGTACTTTTGAGGTGAGAAGTGTTCTGTGCCCCACGCCCTACTCAACAATAGGTGAATTCAGGATCTTACCTATGATCCCCTCCCCAGTTTGCCAGAAAGCAGCCTGCAATAAAGCTTTGTAGTAGATAAATAAATATGTAAATAAAAGCCCCAAGGAGCGCTGCAGAGGGAGGTTTTGAGGTGGAAAAATAACCACAGAAATCTTGAGGAAAACGTTTAGTTGAAGACTAACTGCTGCTTAACTACACTTTAGTCCTCAGAGAACGAACAGAATCTAGACAAAATTTGCATGTTCTATCCCCGAAGGAGGCAGGTAAATGCAAATTGGCAAGTAATTGTTAGAAAATCGCTCTGTGCGAGGCTCAAAGTGGCCAAACCCCATTTTTCTGCAGGATCCACCTTAAGATTTTTTAAAAAAACACAGCACATTATGCACTTCCTCTAAATTTATGCTCCGAAGCGCCTCACTTATGTAATACTGACAGCTGCCTTTACCACACGCGTTCCGACACAGCGCCTGGCCCCACCTGCGGGCCGCCTTCGCCCCCACGCCGCGCGGCTCCCGAGGAGGGGTCCTCTGGGAGAAGCCCCCCCCCCAAAAAAAAAACCCTCCTGGGGAAGGCCGCAACGGCCCTGCGGCGAGCTGCACACGCAGCACTTTTTAAATGTCTCTCCCGGAGAAGTTGGCAGGCGGCGCAGGCCGGGAGAGGTCAAAGGCTCGCTGCGCCACCACGAACGAAGTCCGCCAAGGCCCGGTGGGGGGGGAGGGCGGGGGGGGGTACGGGCAGGCCCCCAGCAGGCGCCCACTGCCCCCGCCCAGCCCCAGCCGCGACCCCCAGCCCCCTCCCCGCCGCGGGAGGCCTCAGGAACCGCCCGGGGGAGATCGGGCTCGGCCCCGCCGCCCCCTGGGCAGGCCCCGGCCCCCTCAACCCCCGGTAACCGCGCGGCCCCCGCCCCGGCCCCCACAGGGCCCCGCTGCCCCCTCAGCCCCTCACGCACCCGCTGCGCCCCTCAGCCCTCTCACCGCTTCGAGCAGAGAGGGGAAGGAGGGAGAAGGCGGGCAGGAGAGGACCCTCGGGGGGAAGGAGCCCGCCGCTTACCGTTCAGGACCGAGCCGAGCGAGCCCCGCGGCCGCCCTGTGCGCCCCAACAAAATGGCGGCCGCCGCCCCGCGCCCGGCAGCTCCTAGCTCCTTCCTCCTCCTCCTCCTCCTCCCCCCCCTCCCACCTCCGGCGGCGCCGTGCGGCGTGACGTCACACGGCCGGCACATCGGCCGAGCCCCGCCCGGAGCCGGGACCCCGCCCCCTGCGGCGCCAAGGGGCAGAGCCCGGGGGGGCGCTGAGGGGAGCGGGGGGAGCCCGGGGGGGATCTGGGGGGGTACGTGGGGAAGGTGCCGGGCACGGAAACTCCTCCCCGAAGCAGTTCTGTCACATCTTGCACGGGGACGTCTGCTGCCGACAGACAAACCACGGCACCTCACGTTGAGCGAGCAGGGGTGTGTTCAGTGAGCCCCCAAAGCACATGGTACCGAAAGGGAGAGACACGTTTGGTTTTGTGCTCCTAAAACTTCCATTAAAATTCTCCTGCCAGTGAGCGCAAAATAAGCATTTAAACCTGCTTTTCACTAGACTGAAAGGCCCATTTCTCTTTTTCAAGATGGGAAACTGAGATACAGAGCGTTGATGGCCATTTGTTTTCCCTCAGTTTTTAAAAGGCCTCGTTACCTCACGCCCCTCACCATACCTCACTGTCAGCACCCAGTGTGGCCTTGTGCCGATGGTTTACTATTTTAGCGTGTAAGTGACTGGTGGTTACTTATAAAGATAGCACTAACATCTGCGAAACATTGTCTTCCCAACGTCCACTGATGCATCCCCGCCTTAGCAGTTCTCTCAGAGCATGAGCAACACGAGAAAAGTGAGGAGGGACGAAGTGAAGCATACGGCGAGACAGCGGGCATGTGGGGGAGACCTGCGTGCAGGACCGCTGAGCTCGCTGAGGGCTCTGCACCAGCCCCCTGCCCATTCCCACAGCTCCGTGTCACAGCAGCGATGTCTCAGGGGTGTCCAGAAGGACGACCATGAGTGCTCTTGAAGAAAGGCTGGTGGCAACCCAGTGCCCTGTGTCACTGGCGGGGCAGATAAGCTGGGATGTGACAGAAGCACTTCATCTGCCTTCCTTATTGCCTCTTCTGGAGTCTCACTTTTGCTGTTTTTGTCTTGCCGCGTAAATACACGACAGGCACTTCTACATGGTACGGCGGCTCAGAGACAGTTTGGGGAAGTCCCACTTATTCAAACAGAAAAGGTTGTAGCTGAAGGGAGTATCAGAAATAAGCATACCTTGAAAGCAGGAAAAAAGATTGGTTCTCGGGCTTTGTGGTTCTTGCCTGTTAGGAAAGATGATTTTCAGACTGAAAAGAGGGTGGAAACAACTATTGTTCATTATGAAAATGCGGTGAATGGGAGATAGTTAAAATTTACCATTTTCAGTTAAAGGTTTTTGGCTGACAACTGAAGGAGGAATAAATCTGTCAGAAGCTAGGAATAATTAGCTTTTCATTTTGAACCTTTTTGAAGAAGAAAAGGGGTATATAGAGGTCATACCTTCTTCACATCAGACACACATAAAGTAAATGAAAGAAATTTCACAGTGAAGCAAAAGCCTTACGACAGATTTTATAGGAAGTATTCTGTGTGTTACAAAGCGGACTTTCAAATACTGCTCTCTTTGTGCTGAACGGAGTCCAGTGCTTTCAAAAATACCTGTACAGACGTTCAGAAGAAA
The DNA here is from genome assembly GCF_964034855.1 of Anser brachyrhynchus. Taxonomy (NCBI): domain Eukaryota; kingdom Metazoa; phylum Chordata; class Aves; order Anseriformes; family Anatidae; genus Anser; species Anser brachyrhynchus. The sequence goes on from NC_137709.1 coordinate 5,092,950, forward strand.
AGCGGCATCGAAAGCAGCCAACTTTCCTTCCCGTGCGGGAGGTGGCGGTGGAGACCCAGCAGCAGAGGGCCGCCAGGCTGCTGCAGTTCAGGTGGTGTCGCTGGCACGGACGGAATCAGGAGCCTCGCTGGCCATGGCCAGGTTTTGTGGTGCAAACAAAGCAACAGCTGCTCTAGGATGGGAATGATCTAACGGTGAACAAGCAAATTAGAGGAATTTAATCGTTACAGCAACGGGAGAGAGTGCATTTATAGCTACTTCTGTTGCCAACTGGTATGGTATTTACTTTTGTTTATGAGAGGTATTTCTTTTTTTAATTAGACTGTACAATGCCAAATGCGTGCACAACTTGAGCGAGTAACACACAATACAAGCATGTTTTCGTTCACTCTGTACAACAGAATACATTACATTTCAGTGTTATTATCCTGGCGGGAGACATTTGTGCATGTATGAAAAGCTACATTCAAAACATTTGCTTCCAAAATGCAATATTGTATTGGTTGCTCTTTCAAGTACTTTACAGCGGTAGGTGATCCATCCTCACAGCAGCCATTTGCGAGATGTAAAGCTCATCTACTTCTCCCATTGTTTGGATACAAAATTTAAAATGGGCTGACTGCCTTGCCCAAAGCCCCAGAAAGAGGCGCAATGGCAGAGCCAAAAATTCCTGGCTTTGACTACTTCCAGTACTGTGCTTGCTTTCTCTTAATTAAAGATGCATTGGTTTTGTTATTCCTCCCTCTGGTTAGTGTCAGGGGCTGGCTGATTAGTAGTTGTGCTTTGCCTTTAGTTGTTTATGGATTTCTGCAGTTCCAGGGTTTGTTTTTTATAGTGGTGGAGGCAATACCATAGAACTTGACTGGGTGGTAGCAGCTGTAGGGGCTCAGGGACAGCAATGACAATACAGCCTGTTTAGGAGAATCTGAACAATGGGGATGGAAAAAACAATCACGAGCCTTTGTAAGATATGTTGGAAAAAAAGTGCTATTAATTTCACAAATCACTATAACTAATGATCAAGCAAGGAAGTGTCCCAGATTGTTGTGGTATGTGTAAATTCAAGAGATAATAGGAACTCAAAAATTCAAATAAGAAATGGAAAAATGCAAATATTCAGCCACAGCAAATTAAGGTCTGGGCTCAGGGACACTTTTCCCTTATTAATGAGTTGCTGGAAATTTTCTTGGGAAAGCAGTGCCCCAGAAACTTTGTGTGAGCACGTGCACTTGTGTTCATTCCCAAGTGCATTGTGAAAAGTCATGGCCGAGTGGTGGGCTTGTTCCCTCTGAGCTGGGGTAGGTGGCAGGCTGGAATTGCCTGCACAGCCGGCAGCGTGTCCATAGCCGTATTAACACATAAAGGGCAATCCAAACGCTGTGCCCTAAATGCCTGGCAGCTTGCCACTCAGGCAAGGTGTTTGCTCTCCGGTGTTTACGCTGGTTTTAACTTCTGAACACGCGGTGTGCCTGCCCAGCTGGGGTCCCCTTGGGCTGAGCTGACCCGATCCATTCCCTTTTATTGCGAGGCTCACGGATGGCTGCAACTTCAGCTTCTCACCCTCTGCTTGTGGCAGAGCCGAGTCTTCCGAGGACTGCAGTGCTTTAGCCTAACAAAGCCTAGACGGGGGCTTCACACTGGGAAGCCTGAGTAAGCTACAGGTTAGAGGACATTCAGCAGAGGACGTAGTCCTTTTTGCCACGAAGCCTGCCACTGTACAAGCACGGTGCTGAGAACGGGGGCTGCACAGGGCACTTCTGCAGGCTCTGGAGCTCGTGGTACTGCTTACACAGGCCTGCAGTCCTCGCTCGTGTAACGGCACACAACCAGGCTGTGCTGAATAAAAGCAACACAGAAGCAACGTAATGCAGACGCCTATTTTTTTTATCAAGGAAACTTCACCACTTACACCTAGACAAGAGTTTCACCTCTGAGCCTTTCTTTATACAAAGAATTTTAAGCTACTTGATGCATGGATCTGTCTTTCTGCACATGCTTACTGAAATGGGGCCTTCACTCCATTAGAAGCTCCCAGATTACTGCAATACTGATCATAAATAATAAATAATAGAACACGTTTAAACATCAGCTGTACCATGGAATTTTATAGGAACGGACTAAAAATACTCACGCTGAGGTCCAGCTTTCTCCTTTTGTTATGATACTTTGAGTCTGTGACTCCTATTTGGGAAAATGTTTTATAATGGGAAATAAAAAAATTGTTTTTTTTCCTTGTAGTGTACAGCGCAGTGCAATCTTCTGAATGTATGAGGATGAAGAGAGAAGCAGTAGAGTACAAATGAGGAAAAGCAGAAACTACAGGTACTTTTATTTCTACATGCATATTCATGAACTGCTGAGTTAAGGCAGGGATATCTTTGTATTTTTGGTTTTTCAAAGCAACCAGGGTTTCTTTCCAGCCTATACCATAATTTAGAGCTGTTGAAATCTCTACTAGAAATAAAGCTGAAAAACAAAATACACACAGCTGAGCCAATTTTTCTTTTTTATTATTCTAATTTGACACTCACATTACAAAATTTAGAAACCATAGACAGTTCAGGCAAACTGTTAAAACACAGTATAAATTAGGGGGGTTTAATATATAAATTCTATACATAGGTAAGTTAGCTTGAACATGACTGACAAAAGGATTTCATAACAATCTTACCACAACTGTATAAAAAGGCATGGAAGTAGGATGGGCACTATAATCATGAATGCGGGTTAAGACATCTTCCACAACAGCTATAAAGCGTAACAATGACCATGCTATTCTGGCGGTGTTTATGTGGGGTACAGTATGCATATTACCATTAACATTTTGCAAGATCTATGTACAGTCACGAAATTATAACAGCCACTTTCAAGTAACTTCACTGTTTTCTGCCTGCGCAATTAATAAAGTGGTGATATTTGCTTTGAGGACTTCTAACAAATCTACATGGGTTTAGTATTATGGAGGGTACGGGGATTTTGATTTGACCCGAAAATGCTGATCGTAACATGAAATAGCTTAATTTAAAGGAAAAGGTACAGGAAAAGCGGAGCCCCTCATTACTATTGCTCCCACAATCATTAGCTACCAGTCTTTTAATCCATATTTCTTTTATTTCCTAGCTTATTCTTAATTAAAAGTAAAATAATTTAGTTCCCATTTTTCTAAGCACAATTGTAAAACGGAGTTATAACAGATGAAATGTAAGACTAGAATTTGGATGTCAATATGGGGTAATTTTGGAAAGCACATGCTTCCCAGGTGACTGCAGACACATCATTCAATCTTTGAATTTCTCATTCTGAATATAAGGACAATTCTGCTTACTCGTTTTTACCCTGTGCGTTTAGGTCTGTGAATAAATGTTTTGGAATAGTATGTTCCTGGGGTATAGGTTTAAGATAGCTGGTACCGTCACATTTCACAGAACTTGCTAAAAGTGAAAAAAAATACTAAAATCTCATTTCTCACCTTTATATACCAATGACTACTTGCTAAGAGTCAACAGTTCTGGAACCCAGCGGCTAATTTATTTTCCATCTGTATGGCATGCTAGCAGTTTTATTTCTTTTTACAGACTGACTCCTAAGGGAAGTACTTACATGTTTGTAAGAATCATATCTTGAAACACTTAAATTTAATAGCTGTGTGCTTGCACTAAGAGTTAGGAGGATTCTACTGGAAAAATTTCCTTCTAGTTCAAGGCAAGGACATACTGTCAGTGATAACCCAGCTTGGGCTGTTTTGGAAGTACGTATCATGTCGGCTGTCTAGACTCCAACCCCTGTTTTCTCAACTCTTTCTCAGCTCTTCAAACTCCCTTTTTGACTCATGGGCCAAACACCAGGAAACCGTCACATGCTTAGTTATCCCCAAAAGACTGGAATTCTAGAAGTGAATTAAATGCTGAAAGCAGTGACGTAGTACTGACCAGTTACAGTGTGCTAAGGAAGTTGCATTTTCCCTGAAAGGTAGCTGGAATTTTCTGGTCAGCAGTCCATTAAACAGGTTGTGCACATATTAGAAGGAAATTTACTGTACAGAGATTTAACTTACAGGACTTGTGAGCTCTGAACTCTTAAGTCTTCTGGATTCAAGAAGGCCTGGGAATGTTGCTGCACTGCAGTATTAGTCTGGGCTAGCACTTTTAGTGCCAGGGAAGAAGGGAGAAGGACTCCTAACGTGACAGCTCTGGCACATGACTGCAGAGCCCCTGTATGGCAGAGAACTAGAAAAATATTCCTATGGCATTTTGCAGGAGCTGTTGATAGAGCAAAATACCACTTCTGTGGAAGGAAAGGTATCAGAGGGAGAGATGGCATTCTAAGCCACCCAGAATTTACAGCATTACAGTCTGAGTCTGGCCACAGTGCAAGGTAGGGGATCTAGACAAGAGTAACTCATATGTACTTTTTTCTGTAACTCAGGTTATCGCCTGAGTTTCAGCGTCTTGCACCTGTGCAGAATGTAGGAAATGCCACCCATACAAGCTATTAACTTCTAATATACATCTTGCATAGTATAAAAATGCAGAATGCGATGCCTTGTATGTGCATTAACTTAATGTATTTGATAATTTTTGCATATCTGAAAATATGCAAAAAGAATTGTAAAATAAATAAATACAAAACAGATTCGCTTCCAGATCTGTTCCACTGAAAAGGGTAACTTGCTTGCTGCCTCCCCGATCAGCTCAGGGACTGGATCACTACAGAGCAGCTAACAATGGCTGTAGAGAAAGGGACCCACTGCAAGGCAGCCTGCTTTCTTTCCAACATACCCAATGTGAAAACACACATATTGGAACAGCTTGCTGCATGCATCACTTTTTCACTGTATTCTCTCCTGCTTTGGACTGCCCAGCTGCCATTGATATTAAGAGGAATAGCACATGCACAGGTGTCTTTTTCCACTCCACTGCCATGCTGTGAAATATAAAAGTTAACAACCGTCAAGGTATTGCTCTTATGTACTTATTTTACCATGCTGCTTAGATCTTAAAATTTCTGTCAACTAAGTAACAAATTCTCCACTGTTTCAAACCCTCCAGAGGAACCTCTTTTAGTTTAAAGAATTTTCTTGTAATTATTCTGTTGGATGGAGAAGGAAGTATGTTTTGCCTCAGGTGAACTTCCAAGAATTTCTTACCTTTCAAAAGCATTGTGTCCTAGCATCAGAAACCAAAGGGTGCAGGCTCAGATACGAATGTGCGTGACAGCTTAGTACAGGAACATCACTGCCACATCCACCTGGTAATGTATGTGCTGCCATACGGACACCAGCTGTATCTGCACTGTTCCCTAGCCACAATTCAGTAATGCCCTGCACCAACTACCGAGGTAATTTCACTTAACAATGTTTGTTTTTTTTTTAATAAAAAAAAAAGCCTTTGGCCCACAGTTGAGCCTCTGAGTAGTGACAAAGGAGCTTTTCCATGTTTCCTTGTTACTTCCTAATCCTATTCTGCAGTTACAACAATGGAAATAATGTTTACAATCAAAGGGGTTTTAATTTCCAAAGAAAGACACTCCTGAGATCATAAGGCTGATTTCCACCTCTTTAAAAGAAAAAAAAAAAACGATTTCTTAAAGCCAGAAGGCCAAATTTTGCTCTCTGATGAGATAATTCACTGGATCAAATTCAGTCATTGAATTTGCTGTTGAAACTACAACAATGTCAAAGAAAACTTTTGCCAAGGCTGGATTTTCACCCTATTGAGTGTGCCTGCCCATCTGAGATTTGCAGTTGGCTCAAACGCAAGGCCAAGGACTATACCAGTTGCCAATGCAATTTAATCCCTATACATAACTTTAAACGGTATAGTTGCAGGACTGCTCCAAAACCCATCAAAATCAGTTGGAGTTTTTCCCCGACACATCCCCGTGCTTGGGTTCAGTCTCCCTCTACGAAACAGTCATTGTTAGGCCAGATACTATTAACTGCGTAACATTTTTAGACTGATACGCATAACTATCTTTTCTACTAACACATTTTCTTTTTGATAACTCCAACTACAGATTCATTAACCTGAACTTCATTCTAAACTAGATTTGCAGTGCTCATGTGCTTTAAAAAAAAGGTGCATAAACTATTGCAGTACAGCATGATAAAGTAACAAAGGTATCAGTAAGGGACTGGCTTGATTTCAAGTGGGTGATTATCTTATCGCTACTGACCACATCATAAAAAACTTTCAAGCTGAGAAAAACGTCTCTACGCTTGAACTGTTTCTTGTTTGAGGTGCCGTAGTGGCTGTGTGTGCACTTTGTTGAAGTGCCATCTCAGCAGGGCCTGAGATCACGGTTTGCTTCCAGCCAGCTGTACGAGGGACCCTCACCTGCCTGCCAGAGGGACAGCGATACGCCAGGCACAGTGCACCTGCTGCACGGGGCTCCTGTGTGCAAGACTCACTGCAAGAGTTCTCTGCCTTCCAAATTCAGTCACGGCCAGCAGATCTATGCTTAATCATCCACCCACCTTTAATGAGGTAATGTGACTGATGCTGAAGTGAAATTGAGGGCAAAACTGTATGATTATGTCTTCTGAAAGGCATTGAGCGAGTTCATCTACTGCCTTCAACACACGCTGAGGGCACACAATTTCCTCATTGCTTTTCACTGGGCTTTGGATCTAGCCCTGGGTTGCTGAATGGCACTCTCAAGAAATGAAAAAATAGGACTTTTGTTACCACTTTGATCACACAAGAGGAGATGCAGAAGTGATTTAATATATTCAAATCTTTTAAAATGTTGCTGTATGCACAGAAGCTAAGTTAATGCTTCTGAAAGACTGCATCATGTAGTCACACCTTACTAGCTTACGGTTTTCATACTAACACAGGGCTACAGCTCTAGCTTTGCTCTGTTCTCCATGGAGCATTAATTCAAACAGTTGTCAGGAAGGCAAATCCACTGAAAACAGTGGAATTAGAAAGCCATGGCATTACTAACAGTAACTTGTCTTGTCTACACGCTGTACAACAGCCTAGTGTTTGGCATTAAGTGGTACGGCTTTTTTTTAAATCATGGTAAGAGCTCTCTACATGTTTCTAGCAAGAAAACGTAAGTATCAGAGGCGCTTTTTCTCATTTTCTATTTCACATAATGCTAACAAATTTTTTTGAAAGAAATCATTCCCCAAATTGTCATTTTACTTCAGTCGTATTCAGGCTTTGCAATGCCTGTTGGTGAAGCAAAGCTCTGGCCACCCTGCTGTCTGCAGCTGTACTCCCTAGTCAGGCCAAGTATAAGGCACAAATGCAACTGAAGCTGTAACTTAACTCTTGAAAATGGTTTCTATTTAAATCAATAGGATTTTGGCCACAGAGCTATGTGAAGGCAAGCCACGATTCCTAAAGTCTATTTTGAAAGTATTGTCTTCTCATTTGTTGTGTACTCTCATCTCCAAGTTATTTGCAAGGTGCAGTCAGCATTTCCGGAGACCACATGCCATGGATCAATATACCATGCACCTCTATGAAGCAGTAATTGCTTCAGGATTCACCTAGAGATGAGGATGCTTAGCACCTCTAAAAAAAAAAAAAAAAGTATGTGACTACATAAAGACTTAAAGATGATCTGGTGCTTCTGAAAGCCCCACTAAGCCCTTAATACCTCCCTAAATCTGATTTCTGTGCTTCCACTTTAAGCACTGAGGTTTGAAAGTTTCGGACTATGAATGTTGTTCAGCTTGCAACAGTGATAAACTTTATGAGACCAAATTTTAACTCATTCTTATGAAATTGCCTGAATGCAGGAAGGTACCTTTACCAAAATGTGAAATATTATCAAGAGAAATCACATTTTGACTAATCTTCTGGGTGTTAATACCTCAGCGGTACCAGCCTCAATTGGATCGTTAGAAAAGGAGTGAGCATTTGCGCTTTAAGAAACAGTTTTTAAGGAAGGGCCCATCCACCTACAGTGGGTTTCAGACAACTAAAAAAAAAAACAATTCCATCATGAAGTCACACTGTGCCTACTAAAAAGATTCAGACATCACAAAAAAAAAAAAAATAGCCCATTTAGCAAACACATGTAAGCATTAGCATTGTTGCAGGTACATTTATGGTTATTGCTCTGGATTTGTTTGGAGTTAGACAGGATTTTAGTGGCATCATTCTGAAAATGGTTCTGCTTGAAGGACTGGCTGTGTGCGTACATTTCTCTATATAGCTCTCAGCTCATGAACAAAAATTAACAAACATCATATCAATAGTGTCACCAGAATGATTGCTCCCTGGCTGGAATGATGTTGTACTAATCTTACACTTAGTTCTTCCATGCACAGCTTGAGTATTGACATGACATTTTCCCCTGACACGTTGCCCGTGCTTGAACTCATGTGCAGATAGATAAACGAAAAGGAGAATTGGATTTCTGCCTCAAGCCCCTCCGTACACAAATTTAGACAAAACTGTCCTGCACACTTCGACTGCTCATCTCACAAAACTTCAAGAGTGGATTCCAGGTTGCCATGGTCCAGACTGCACAGGTTTTCACAGATCAAAACCCAACACAAGAACTGCACTATAAACACTACCAAGCTTTAGTATGTCACGTAGAACATGTCTCAGGCCACTGTACCCCAGATCAGCTTCATTTTCTGGGTTGCCCTCAAATAATAGCTCAATGATGCCCCTCACATTTCAACAACTCACTCATGCATGGGTAACTTTTGTGAGGCCTGGCAGTGGGCAGGAACAGTTCCAGCTTTCTGGCTAAATGCATAGCCAGGTTTTACGATTAGCCTCATCTTTCCAAACCCTGCAGCCACTTTGGAATCGCTCTGAATTGAAATAAAGCAATTACTGATTTCAAAGAAAATGTTATGTTCTGCCATTGTAGACAGAGAAAGACTGGAACATTTGAAAGGCCAGCATCAAGTCAGTACTAAAACAAAGTTCAGTATCACATGACATTTAGGTTTCATCAAAGCTTTTTGAGGTCTATTTTGGGGCAGGTGGAACAGCCCTTTCACATATAAACACATATAAACAAATAGTCTACTGTTAGGGCTTAGTTTTGAATCTAATATCCATACAGCTCATTGTCATTTATTATAGGTTACAGTAGCACCATGATCATTGTACAAGTTAGAAGAGAAGCCACAGTCTCTATTATCTGTAAAGAAGTGGTGGATATGGTTTAGACCCTAAAAACCAAATAAGATAAAAATGGTTACCTGTTAATGAATGACAAATTTTGTACTTTAGTTCATTCATTCTAGTCTGAAGACCTTTGTCTTTTGAAAGCATACCATATAGTTCCCACTTCTGAGCAATTACTTCCCCCTTCCCATCCCCTTAGCATCATGTTGTAAAACAAACAGTACGGTATTAATTGGAACCTGATAGATTTTTTTCAAATGCTAATGCAGTACCTTTTTTCTGTAAGTGTGATAAAGCCCTCTAAAAGATGCGTCTCACCATGAACAAAATTAGGTAGAACACTACATACATTAAATAGGGGTAAATTGAGTCCAGAGTAATTTGCTTCTTCAGTTCAGCTTGGGGGGAGGTGGTATTTAAGGAATACCGTCTACACTGTATGCCCTCCGCAGATCTGCCGAGATTCACAGTAAGAAAAACAACAACAGTGGTGGGAAGAGTAACTAAGCAATAGCCATACTTCAGATTGTTCTCTGTAAAAATTCATAGGATGTGTCCAACTCTCCCATGCTGATGGGATCTGTATATGACATACATGTGTACGTATGAGCGAGTGACGTCACTTTCATCCACTGGAAGCTTATACCTGTTGCAGTCAGTGCTTTGTTCAACAAGGCTGGGGGACTGCTAATGTAAGATTAACTTCTTCTTTCTTCACTCAGCAATTAACCAGATTGCTGCTGTGTCAGTTTAATTTTATAATCCTCAGAGGGTTTAAAGAGCTGCTATCTGAAGCACCTGCTTCTGAAATAGGCATGTCTATTTTTATTTTTATATTTCCATTCTCTTTTGCAGTACCATGGTTCTCCATGCTCCTGATTTTCTTCTATTTTCCTTCAGAGACAAAGGTTACAGTGATCCTGACACAGTTTGGGCACAGCCACAAATAGTCTGTCCTTCCTTTCTCTCATAGTTCGAAAAGCGTCCACGTGCACAGTTCTGTTGATTTCAGTGGATGAATCCAGTTCATCCAGCATGTTAGGCAGTCAAAAAAAAAAACAAAAAAAAACTCAAAGTAAATTGTCTACATCCCAAACAGGCATCTTTGGAATCAGTAGTGCAAAATGTTTGCGGATTTCTTTTCTTTGACCTACTGCAATAATCTCTTAATCTTCAAGTCTTTCCTAAAATAGTGGATCTGCAAATTTAAAACATAAGAACAATGAAAAAGTAGTAAATATAAATGTGGGTTTTTCTGATTGTTTTACATCACTCTCTTCAGATTCTCATTTACGCCAAACCATTTACCATCACTTATAAATCTCTCACAAATAAGAGATGTAAACTGTAGGAAGATTACAGGTACAGCACTGTATAAACGCACAAGCAGAAGATACCCTTTAAATGGTGGATAATTTGAGATTAAGATTAGCTTTCATCAGCACAGACCCAGCTCTGTAAGTTAGTCATAAACAGAAAAGACCTCTAACAGAGGTCACACTTTAAACGCCAGCACTTTACAGGCTTTGACCATCAATGCAGCATTTTGGAGGTACTTCAGAACTGAGCTGATACGATGAGTGGTTACCTTAAAGATTTCCATCTGTCTTTTTCAGTCTGGTTTTCTGGACTTTCACTTTCATAGGAAGCCAGATACAAACCTGTAAAAGGTAAAAATATGTTATTTCAACTGCAACAGTAATTCCCTCTCTTGGTGGTCTACCATGTAGCTGGTAATCAGTATGACACTGGTGTTTAGCTCACATTTTTACCTTTGGAAATCTGTTAAGTTCATTTTGATGGAACCGTAAAGGAGCCCAGAGTTAAAATATGTTAGCATGATGTTCTTATAACAACACTAACCAGTTAAATGGTCTCCAGTTTTGAATAAAAAGATCTGGGCCTATTTACTTCATCACAGTGCTGCTACCAAAGTGTTATATGAACATTTTAAAAGAGAATCGACAGTGAAGCAAGCACGCTTTTAAAATTAAGGATTTTCCCATTACTTAACACAACTTAATCTTCCTCGATCTTTTTAAAGCTTAAGAGAACACTGTATCTTAAATGGATACAAAACAGTCTCAAGATAAGAATGAGTTACAGAAACCAGAGAAGCAACACAGTAGAAGAAAATAAACAGGTCTTTTCTTTTGGTGCTGCATTGATGTCTCACTGCCTTCACAATTTTTTTTTAAAAAGTAGGCTATGATAGGTGTTCACATGCATGTCCTCATTTCACTCTTTAGCGATGCTTCACTCTTTAATGCTGGAACCATCTCAGTATTCAAACTTGTGCTATAATCGAAGCACATTTTAATACTCAAGGGTTGGCCCACTATTCCTCCACGCTGTGACAAGCACAGTCCAGCTGTACTTCACGTACCAGGGTTGCATCTATCTGATATATTCCCCATCTTTTACTCAGGGTGAATCCACCCAGCACTTCGTCCTGGCTAACAGGAGGCGTGCTGTGGCTTCTGCAATGGGCATCTCCTGAAGTGTATGAATACGGCAGAGGACATGGTAGAGAAAATCTGCAAGCAATTAGTGGCTTGAGGTCACTCTTTTTCAGTGTACCAGCCCCAAAACTGTACTTTTAAACACCACTTCTGAGATACCCTTGACTTTCACTTCATGTCCCTTCAGAGCCCAAATACAGAACAAATGCCTCCATGCTCTCTCCTTGCAGTACATATTCCTTTTACTGCATTAATTATTCCATTTTGGCAGTCATTTCTCTTAGCATTTAGGCAGAATTTTTGAGGGACTATTTTGTGTTCTGAAGTAATCTATGAAATAAAAGCTGTCTGGTCTGATTAACCTGGATCAGTACAGAAAACTGCCTACAGAATCAAGAAAAAATAAACCCAATGCCAGTACAGCTTATGGGAACATAGCTATGGATGACTTCTGTGCGTGACAATGTACAAGAAGCAACTGACATGACCCAATATGAAATGGCACAGGCCATTGTGCTGGACACCAAATTGAAAGAAGAAAAGAAAGGACAGATGGGACTAAAAAGACAACCAAAGACATAATTTCAGACCAGCCTTTTCATAGCTACAGTTTAAATTAATTACCAGAAAGGATTTTTCTTAAAAATTCTTTTCTGCAGATAATATATTTCTGTGCTGTAGTGAAGGAGGTCAGCGGGACTACCACAGCCCCAAGCTGTGTTCACTGAAGAAATGACAGCATTGGTTTGCAGAACAGATTAATCCTGGCTCCATCAATCACGGAATGAGTTTGGCTAAGGGACAGCTGACATTCACAGCAGTCCATGACATGGTTTTGTGGCCATTTCCTTGATTACAAAAATAGGGCCACCACGGTAACTTCCTAGACAGTGCCTCATAGAGAAGCTATGGACTAGAGAAAAGCAATCAGGCAGCAGCTTTACAAGGTAGGTGGTTTCATCTGCAAAAGCATGTTGATAGTTTGGGGATAATACACAGGCTGCATGACAGGAAAGCTAGGAAAGACCCGCGATTGGTCAGTAAGAGAGGTCTCCAGAGCATGAATCAGGTTGTTAATTAGTAGTGATGAAGAGACGTATTTTCAGTGATTAGAGATTGTACTGTCTTACCATCTTCAGTAAAAATAGGAGCAGTATGCAGGTAGTGGATTATGTTAGCGTCTTGTTCAAAGGGACATTCCACTTGTTTCCATGTTATAAATTCTCCTACTTGCTTAGCCAGTTCCAGAAATTTCTGTGAAGATAAAACCATTCCATTCAGGTACAGTACCATTATCCCACTAAGTAACCACATCCAAACACATTTACAGGGGAAAGAGGGAGGAAAGGGTGTGCTACATTTCTTCTTACAAGTAGTCTCAGTTTGTATGTAAGTGAAAATGTATCCAGGAACAAAGCTAGGGTTATACATACTTAAGAACAGAGGGCATAAACTTTGATGGAATAGGAGGGAACAGAATTATACACATTACATGAAGTGGAATGACTCCAATCCCTCACGACTCTTTAGGCCTTCCAACAGTAAACGTACGTGGCAAAAATATTCTGATACAATTTAAGGGGATGCCAGGCTTTATCTTACGCATTACTCACTATCTCACAATGGCAATGGCTAAAAGAGAAATGTAATGCAACTGATCAAAGAGATGCCGAAGAAATGATTTACAAAGAATCTGAGGGCTGGAGAACCATTTTCTCATTGACACGGGTCAGTTCTTTCGAAAACATTTCATCTCTGCCCCCCCACCAGACTACATGAACACAGCAATTGCAAGGCACAGCACAATGTAAAAACCCAAGTGCCTGCACACAGCCACCAGCAACAAATTGCACCACCATAAAACCACCCTCTCTGGCACAGAACAGGATATGTCAGTACCTAGTGCTGGGGCTGCGGGGGAATATCCTACTTCTGTTGATAGAAATTCTTCTGGGTAAGACTTGCAGGCAGGAGATAACACGTTCTAATCCTTACATCAATAGCATGATATTTACCTCATGAACACAGTGACTCTGTACTCTATATGTAATTCTGCTTGTATGCTATTTTTTCTGTAATGACCACAATTAGTTAGTCTTACTCTGCCAAGTCTCTTTATTAAAAGCGAGAAAGGGCTCAGAAGGCAGATAAAATTTAGTAAAAAGTGTTTTATACTGATTTGTCAAAACATGTGTGTAAGGAAAATACAGCTTTCCTTGTTTTCTGAAAAAGTCCTCTTCCCCTCCAAGCCATATGTATAATCATGTATACTGCTGACACTGCATTTCTAGCAGCCAACCCACATGAAGCAAGTCAGAATAATCTGTTTGTAATGTTTGTATAAAATATATACATTATTGCTTTTAGAAAACATTCTGAGACTGGTTTAACCTTCAAGCGGTCGTTTGAGATTGTCCCTTTTGGCATACTCAGTCTTTGTTGGTCTGCACTGAAATTGCAGGCAAACAGTCTTACATAGTGCTGTCAGAATGGGATAGATAAAAACAGTTTTCAGATCTTACTTCAAAGTTGACATGTCCATTTGGAAGGCGATTAGCACATCCTTCATTCAAAAAATAAATGTCTTTGATCAATAGGCTGAAGAAGGGGATCACAATCTGTGAAAAGAAATGGCATAACTATTATCTTTCCACTTCAGTATTTTCCCTGCGTGAAATGAGAACTCAGCCAGGAGAGAGGAGAAAAAAGAAGTATTAACTTTTCAGTGTTTTGTGCACTTAAAAAGCAGTGAAGTGACAGGCAAGCAAAAGGGCAGGAGGGTATAGAGACACCTTCAGTCATCAGGAGAAAGAACGCTGAAATGAGGGTGAACTGAAAACACTGTGCACCAAACAGACTACCATGACTAAGAAAATACAAATAACCCAGTTTATTAACTCTTGGTATATCGCAGCATCATTGTCTGATGACAAGATCAGACAGCTAAGAGCAAAATAAAACTGCCTAACGCTTCCTCCCTCTGTTGGGTCTTTATAAGCAAAGAAGTTGAATACACAAACCAAGCAACTTAGAGACAGCTGGGAACCAAAGACCACTATTGTCTCTGAACAAGGAAAGACAGAATAAAATTTGGTGACTGCCCAGACAGTTAATTAGGAGCCGTTTCCTTTTCAACAGCTCCATGCATGGCTACCTCTTGAGGTACGTAATTTCCTTCCTGGTGCCTGATTACTACAACCTGCTTCCCCAAATTAACCTGCAGACAGACAGTAGGATTGAAAATACAAAGTTAGCTGACAGCGAACTACCAACAGAAGCCAGAGAGATCTCTGTAGCATTCAGTATGAGCCCTGGCCATCATCCAGGGCGAAGTGACACATAGCAGTGATCCAAGCCTTTTCTCTGACCCATCAGAGCCAGATCCTGCTTTGCTATAGAAGAAGTCTACTTCAAGGTAAAATTCTTAACAGAATTACAGCAGGGATAAATTTGAAGCCAGGTGATCTGCAGTGCTCCTGAAGCTCATCCCCAGCACTTCAGCAGACAGCCAGAGCGCAGCAAACTCCCTCCAGCCCTCTTGTGACACAACTCAAACGGAGAAGGAGAATGCAAAGGACCAGCATGGGACAAAGCTGACACTCGCAGCTCTTGGAATTGCCATTCAAATCTGAGTGTACCCAGCAGTGCCACTGTGACAGAAAAAGGTCATTTTGGGTTTTAGGGTTTGAGCTGTAAAGTCAGCAGCCTCTGTGAGCATTTTCCCGTGGCAGCCAGACCAGTCTTTGAAGCCAGTAAGTATGAACTTAACTACCATGAACTTAGAGGAGAGCACATAACATGGTAGTGTCCAGGTGTTTCCACTGGCCTGTTTGTGAATTAACTGAACCATAGCTTGTTGCATGTGCACCAAAGCTGAAGTGCATTCATGGCACGCGAGACTAGCCAAGGGAGCTGGTGACAACCAAGCAATCATATATGTAAGATTTGATCTTGTACTGTTAGTCCATCTCAGGCTGTATTCCATCTCATCAGCTGAAAGGGCTTATGAAATAGACCCAGGGCGGGATGGCAGCCGTTGTTTTCCAGTGCACAGCCTTCACAATGCAACAGTGAGTGCGAGCAAGTACAAAAGACACATACTGAGGCAAGGAGTCTACAAGCCACTGTCTACTCTTGCTGTAAAAGTGGAAGCCAATTTCTGTTTTAGCTAAAATACCACGTGCAGAGAACTGCTAAAGATACGCATCTCTGCTGGCCTTTTTATGGGACAGCCACGGACAAACTCTAATGTCAGTGCAATAGCCATAAAAAAGGCTGGAATGACATTCCAGGAGCTACTGGCATTACCCTGATACACCGCCATGACAATAACACAGGAATGGAAACAAAGCACAGCATCAGTATTTTGGGTCTAAACCCCCAAACATGCTGAGCCCTCCTGTCGGGGTCAGGTGGGGTGATTCCTAGGCAAACTGAGCTAAGTGTTATTTTTATATCATCCCAATTAGCTGAACCAGCCTGAGGTAAGGGATGCAATCCAGCCTATGGTTTGTTTTCTACCAAAAATTACGATACTCAGTATCCAGTATGGCAGGGGTCTTATAAAGTCAAAAGACACCCAGAGAGCTGGAGCCAGACACTGATCTCCAGCTAGGAATTACTGCCAGCTTCTGCCTACATACTTGTTTTCAGACAGATACAAGCTTGTTCTGCCTGCTCCACACTGCCTGGGAGCTAGGTCACCATCATTAGTGGTACTGAACATAAACTAAAAGCCTTGCTGAGAAGGAAGGTATATTAACGTGGGCTCAGTGCCATGCTAATACAGTTACAAAGCCACCAGTCGGCTCAGAGCGTGGGCAGTTTGTTCTCATCTGCATCCAAAAGGCAGCAAAGACATTCCCTAGGATACCAGTTCTCCACTCATCTCCAGAGGATTTCTATCTTTCGGTCACCATTTATTTCCCCAGTAAAAATACGTCACCCTGCGTGTTTTGCCTTCCAAGTTTCTGTAGTAAAAACAACAGAAGTGGATAAAGTTACACTTTAATGTTGGCTTCAGTCCAGGCACTTTGCCAGCATAAAATCTGGGTTAGTGCCAGAAACTTCTATTTCACTCCCTTTTGATTCCCCCCAAAGCACCCAACCCACCCACATGCTGAAGGACAGTTGCCTCCTGCGGGAAGAAGAAAGCTGATGAGATCAGACGTGTTCTTCCTCCGTAGCATCGGATGGCAGCGACGCACGGCATGGCACCGTACACACTCCCTGCGTTTCGAAGCCGATCAGAGAAACAGCATCAGCACTGTGCAGGGTGTCCCAGGGGACTGCCTTATTTTGGAGATGGAACAGGTCAGCTGACTGCACAGATAAAACCAGGCTTAGCTCCTGACAAGCACAGCGCTCTGGATGCTGCACGAAACACCATCCCTCCTTCGTTACCGGTTCTCTCACCCTGCACTTTGGCAGGTTTCTTCCTGCCACTGTATCGCACCTCTTGGCTTTGAGAGCTGCCTTGCCGTGCCTTTTTACAAACCTGCTTCTGAACAAGTACAGGTAGTTGTAACTACGCCATTTACACACGAAAAAAAGGACAGGATTAAAACAGTCAGGACAGAGGTCAGGGGATCCTCCATGGGTATGCTGAGATCTTCTCCTACAGCCTGTGCTGCAGGCTCATGCCAGCACCCTGAGGATCGCGATGGAGTGGGTGATGTATTTCTCAAGCAGGTGGACTGAGGCCTCCATGCGTGTTTCTGTGGTGCCCAACTGCTGAGAAGAGGGGCAGAGGGGACTGGGACCTCAAACTATTATAAGCACGGCTCAATTAGAGGAAAAATATTTTCTTCAATGAGAGAGCTTTGCTACAAGCTTACTACAAAACAAGGTAACATTTTTGATCAAAAGAGGGATTGTGTTCTTTCAATTTTACTCAAAGTCATTAAAACGAATAACTAATAATCTGTTTTACAATAGGCAACACAATTCCTTAATTCCTATAGCATGAATGACATGACCTTCTCCGCCTGGCACTGTAAAATACCCAGCATGGGCAACTACCAAGTCGTATGCTTGATCATTTGAACTAATGTTACATACACAAAGGAAATAGAATATAGGCTTTTTCTTATGTAAAATAGCTTCTTTCAACCTAATAATCTCTCTGTCCTCCATCTTAACTTCCTAGGGGGAGAGATATGACAGAGGCTGCGAACTTCCACAGGAAATTAAATCAAACAATAAAGCAGCTGGCTTGAATATATATCATGGTTGCAGAAGAACTAAACTCCAAAGACATGTCAGATTGATGGGTCCTTGCTGTGTTCTGTGAGAGTTAACAGAATTTTCTGCTGCTCACAAATATCCACAGCCATTGTCTCCTCCTTGTGTAGAGAAGTGCTTTTCAGAACAACTCAGCATACTGCCTTTGCAGCTGAGTCAGCCTGCGACCAGCTGCTGATCTCATTTCACCGTAAATGCTGCAAGATTCCATTAGCTTCAGCAGATTTACATCAAATTTACAGGGACGTGAGATCAGCATCTAGCCTGGCTCCTCTAGTGAAAGGATATTCAATTCTGCCTTATGCTTGTTCATGCAGTATCTACCTTAGCCATGCTCTGTGCAGACATTACCCATTTATTACTATGTGCAATTGCAATGTTAAACACAAACACTCTTTCATAAAAATAAATAAGAGAACTGAATGAAGAAAGAAGAAAATGAACAAGATGCACACTGAGGCCCAAAACAGCAGGATTATGCACTAACATCTCATCGATCTGATCTTTTGCAGCATCAGTGATGTCTCAGAAAGCTATATATCTGCCACTAACACTCGTGATTCAATTCTTGCTCAGCAAGATGCCATCATCAACCAAATGAAATGAAAACTCACAAATAGAGAATTTCACCCCAAATTTCCTACAATGGCTTCACACCAGACTTTTTTGGCATGACTTGCAGTAAGTCATCTTTCTGTAACATAAATGGAGAATTAGCTTATCATCTCTGAGTGCTGTGCCCTTTATGAGTCTCTGTCTCAAATCATACAGTAAGGGCTTGTCTGCACAGAGAAGCTGGCTGGCAGAGTTGCAACAAAGTGCAGCTCCACCTGGGCCTGCCAAGCTGATGCTCCATACCACAACAGAAGTCATTTTAGTCTGGAATGTCCATTCCATCTAGTTTACCAATCTAAACAATATGAATTTTCAAGAGATACAGAGATGCTTGCAACGAAGTCCTCCCTTCTGCATGTCCTGCCCTCCCCAGCTCCCTGACAGCAAGCCCACAAAAGCCCTGTGATCCATTTCAGACTCCCTTCAGCTGCAGACTTACAGTTTTAGTTGAACTTAGCAGTGCACAAGCCTTGCACTGGTGCCCCATGGAAGAGAGGAGAGCACTTGCATCAAGTGTTTCAGTCACGCTCTCAGCAGCAATGCACACCAACCATTTGGAGGTGAATGGGATGTGGTCACACCTACCTTTTCCCTGTTGCTGTGTGCAGTGAGGGATCTGTGAGCTGCCCCCCGCAATGCTGTTCTGTAGTTATAGAAGTTACCAGTAGGGTCCATCTGGTGCTAGATACACAAAAGACAACGCATTGGTTAGAACACAACCTGGGTCCTCTGAAGGCAGTTTTGTCTTTAGTCGTACCAAACTGTAAACAGAGCCTAGCCTACATCTTCAAAAATCCACATGCACACAAAACCCATGAACCACAGATATAATGAGAGCTCTGCAGGCACAGATGATGACTGTAACTGAGATTTTTTCTATTAATAACTTTCCAAGCTTTTATTTGAAGACTAAGGACTGCAAATTTTATATATGCCAAATCCTAGTATTCTCCATATAAAGACCAACCCCCCTCCATAAACTGTTCGAATAGGTGGTTAAAAAACGTGCCCTCTAATTACTGTTTATTGGAAGCCTAACTAATAAAAATCAGTAAAGACTCTAACTACTGTTCATTGGAATGGGAAAATTCACAAACAACAAAAAACCCGAAATACAATTCAAGCAGCATGCCTTTATTTATTCATTTACCTCAAGAATGAAGAATTTGGCTGTTTTCACTTTTGACCAAGTCTTCTTTAACCTGGAAACTGGACTCATGTTCATTCCAGCTGTGAGGGAGAGAGTGGAAAAGAAAAGCCATGGATGAGAGTCAGGCTTCCCCTTTATTCGTTACAGCCAGTGGTGACATCTGGTTAGAGCTGTACTTACAAATGATTGCCATCAGTGAATTAAAATTCCCTATGTTAAAGCACTCTCGGGCAACATCAATGAAGAATTCAATGACTTGTGCTCGCTGTTTCTTTTTTGCAGGCTGCAAATTAAATAAATATTTGTAATAAGCACATGCAGAATTGGAGGGCATCTCAGGTAAGCATCCCACACATAGCAGGGTCCACACTACTTAAGCCACCTGCTGCTATCAGCCGCTGGCCCTAATTCTATTCCAGCAACCCAGTGGATGCTGGTGACTGGCAGTGTCCAAAATCAGAGCTTTCATTGCCATGGCATGGAAGAACTTCACGGCAGTACCCAGGCTTGCCTCAGCTAGTGTCTCCGTGGTGCAGCAGTCAGCCCAAATAGCCCAGAAGCAGTGCCTCCACTCCCTGCTGGCCTCCCTGCAGTCAGTGGGCACATCACCATTGACTCTCCTACAGCAGGATTTCACACCCATATGACACAGCAGCTTTGTCCCAGAAAGGCTTTGTTTCCCTGCATTAAACTCTTTCCCCTGTTCTGGGCCTTTCAGCACGAAGGCCAGGCCTAATGGAACCTTGCATTTTAATCCGCATTGTAACTGGGCTGGAATCACCCCACCTTGCCAAAGAAGATCTTCAGATGACAATGCTGTCAAATCACGAGCTACGTACACTGTTTCATCCCGTTACTATTCTCCCCTTCAAAGGGGAAAACATTAATTTCATTTTGATGGGGTCAGTCTAAACAAACTAAAACCACTACCAAGTGAAAAAAGAAACCACTAGTCACAGCTACAGCAATGGGCAGCAGGACAAAGCGCCACGCGATGGGAATTCACATGCACAACAGAGCTTCAGGATGACAGCTAACAAATACTGCTCCACTAGAATCTTTTCCAGCAGAAATCTCAGAGGATAATTCAAGGCATTTTTTCCTCTCTTTTTCCCTGCAGGGTTCATTATTCCACACTGTGCTCCTACTACATCAATAGAAAGCGTATCCCCAGTGTGTTGCCAGCTCTGTTTTGCAATATGCTTGTCATTTATCAGGTTGTTCCTGTGAATGCAGCACTGCTAAAACTTACTGTCAGACGCTTAGCTAGGTCATAAGAAATAAATCCCCTGGTTTCCTTATTAATGTGCCACCTTAAACTGGTACCTCAAGCAGCAGTAAAGCATGCCACATATATTCCACTTACCATGCAAATTTCTGTTGCTACAAGATAGCACAGTCTGTTGAACCATTTCACGTAGGCCTCAAGGTTACTGGTCTTCTTCTGTTCGCTGAAACAAGGCTGGGGAGCAAAAAGCACAGGAAGACTTGTAATTGCATTTCAGTTAGCTGCCCGATTGCTAAGGTACATCCTACACAAAGCAATCACTTGACCACATGTCTCTCAGGCACCGAGAAGACAGCATTAAGGGCTCCTTGGAGAAAGGCAGCGGGTGGGTGGGTGCCGTATGGAAGCACGGGGTCTCGCCCCGTGTGTCACCCCACGCAGTTCAGACCAGTGCCTGGAGAACATCCCCATGTTGTCTGCTCACCAACACAGCCTGCGCTGACCCTTGCTTGCTATTAACAGCCAGCAGGCAGCAACAACACCACGCAGAGAAGGTAAATTTTCCACAGTTCCACAATTTCCACAATTTTCCACAGCCGCCCGGTTTGTGCCTTTGATTCCAGCACTCCCCTCACTTCAGTGAACACCATCACCCACAGCTCTTTTCTAGAGGGGAATAAAGTTCCCTATAATTCAGGGAAGTGAACAAGCGGTAAGCAAGAGAAAAAACACTGCTAGTTACTTCTTTATGGGAAAAATATTTCTCTTATTCTCTCGAGTTTTCAGGGTAACAGGCCGTGCAGTGCCCCAGCTCTGTCTTGCTGGCTGCTCTGGAACAGTCACATACATGCAGGACACTTCTTCAGTAAGAGTCACTACAAGAAGCACGTTTTTCACTTCTTCTATGAAGTTTTATATAAATCCCCACAGCTGATAGGGGCTGTGGGAGCAGACACTTGACTGAACTCCTGCAGTTACTTTGGTATCAGCAGATAATTTGACTTCAGCAGAGTGACAGGGTAGCTCACCCAGCCTGAAGATGCTGCTTGGGGTTGTAAGAATTGTAAGAACTCCTTTTCCCAGCTCTAAATTCAGAGACTGTCCATAGAGGACAGACACACTGCTCTCTGGAGTTCACCTGATTTACTTGAACATTCGTTAGCATCCACTAGAGGGTATCAGAGAATACTGAATTTCTGTTTTATACAGACGATCATTTCCCAGAGCTGCCATAAATACATGCCACCAAGAAGAAAATCACAATGCATAAACGCAGCTCCATGAACGTCAATGGGACTACCCGTATTATGTAAGTTAAACAAGCACCTAAAAACCCTTAAGAAATAGGCCTTAATGTGATTTACATTAAGATTCTTCGAATCAATGTAATTCAAAGAAAGAAAACATTTACCTGCAATTCTGCATGCAGGCATTGTTGGAAACAGAAATCACAGTACCATACTAGGGGGCAAATCTTAACACGTCTGAAATTCTTAGCCACTTTATGAGTAGACTATACATACAATAAATATATATGTATATTTTAAAAGCATCTCAGAAGTAAACATTGGCAAGCAGCACGTGAATATCAAACAAAAAGAAAACCCAAAGCAGCCCCAGCCTATCCACAGCAGTTGCTGTTCTTGCACGCTGTGGTATTTCTTGTTCCCTGTTACAGGGGAAAAAAAAAAAAAAAGTATACGAAACGTAGGTTTTGTTCTGAATATGATATTTCCATTACAACACTGCTGTCCCGTGCCAGGTCACAAGAACGATAGCTAATGCCACAAAACTTGTGTAAAATGCATACATTTGAAGTTGAAACAGACAGCTTTTTAAAGGTTAAGATTTATAAACGGCAACAATATTTAGCACCTCCCTAGCATCTTCCATCTGCAGCTCTCAAAGTGCTTGATAAACATTCATAAATGAAACCTTTTGAAGCCTTCACGCAAGAAGGCAATGCAGTGATGCATCCCTGCTTCGAGCTCTTCTTTTCTCTCTCAATATGCACTACAGCGAAGTCACAGGACTGGTACGGGGCAGAACCCCAATGTCCAGTTTTGCATCTGAAGAATATGTGTAACTGTCAAGTTTATTTAGAAAAATCTCGTCAGAGTCTATTGAGATCATTTGCTTGGATTTCCCATCCCACTGCTACTTTCAGGCTCTCTACCTCCCGTTCTAATCCTACCTGTCCACCTTAGGCAATGTTTCCCTTCACATCTCGGTATTACTCTGTGCTGGCATCACATTAGAAATTCTAGATTCAGGTACAGCCACTGTGCACACACCTCCTTGTTGCTGAACATTTCCTTCTTCTTCTTAGCATCCCTTCCCCTCTGTGGCTTGACAGAATTTGACTTCATTTACTGCCGCCTCCCTCCCACTCTTCCAAACTTCACCCAGATTCAGCACCCTCATCTGATCCCTTTCATTTTACTCCCCGAATCTCCGTAACTCCAGTGAGAGAAGGACAGAGCCCAAGGCTGCACTTTTTGTCTGTCCGTGCCTCTTTCACAAGTACAAGCTATGCTGGTGCTCTTTGGGAAACGTTACAAACAGAAGCCTCCCTGTTTCTAATGACAAAATTCTGCCATTGATGGATGACCTCAGTGGGAGCCCATGCATGGGTCTGGTTCTGGGGAAGAATTTTCCACCCTCTTTCTTCCCTGGCAGCACGTGAAATCTCAGACTCCCACTCTCCAGCCAGAAAGTCTCTTCCCTTGCTGAGGCACTCACTGAAACGCTGCCTCAAACCCCACTGGAATCAGTGGAAAGACTCCGACTGGCTTCCAGCAACTTTGGAGGAAGCCCTGACCAGGCACTCCGTTCCCCGCAGAGCTTTGGGTTACAAGCTATTGTGTGCAGAGAGCAGAGGCTGTTGATTCATGACGCACTGACTCATTACTGTGGTGTCTGGGCACACGCTGTGCGCATTACATCATGTCCAGAGTCTTTACGCCTTTAACACTAGGAGCAGACACCCCCTGGTTCTGTACAGCTACAGGCCCTCTGCCCTGGCCAAAACAGGTTAGGGGGAGAAGCCAGAGGTCAGAATTTCAGCACGCAGGCCAGTCTCTGGCTGGGACATATTCTCACAAGGAAGGAATGACAATGACCCGCCAGCAAGAGATCTACCAGCAGGTCCCATCCTTGCCGTCAGAATACAGCTCTGCCAGTTGGCTGACATATGTCCCAGGCCCTGCTTTTACGGATCGGTTCAGCAGGAACCATTTTGCAAGTGGACAAATCGTACCTTGGTGCCATCCAGAGGGTCTTTATGTACAAATGCCTGCACAAACTCCTCAGGTCCGATGTGACTTAGCCTTTCCTATTGGAGGGGAAAAGGAGAGAGACAGGAAGAAATAAGAAAGCATCCCAGTCTTCTGGTTCTCTTGGTAGAACTTTCCCATTATCTCTAAGTTTTGAATGGTGTTGCTGAACTGGTAGACAGCCAACTAGCACGAGACATTAAAATTCATAAGAACAATTAGAGTTATTTCAGTAGAAAGAGGAAAATGAGAATAAACACGTCTCGTTACTGAGAAGCCACAGCAAGAGCCCTCCCCGCTGTGCAGAGGGAAAGGTGCTGGATGCACAAGGCTTCACATGGGAGCCAGCAAGTCCTCGGTTCTGTGCTTGGCACTGCCACAGACCTGCTGTGGTCCAGCGTTTCTCAACAGCTTTGTTTCCCAGTTGTCAGAGCGGCAGCAATGCTGTCATCTGGTAACCATAGCAGTCAGGCGCCCAGCTGCACACAGTGCTCCGACCCTGCCTCCCTGCCCAGCGCAGCTCAGGTGATGCCCTGGGGTGCTGGCTGGGTGCCACTGGGGAAGGCAGGCACGAGAGACGCATTTGCTTCTACTCAAGGCACTGCTTACTCTGTAGAGCGTCCCGGGCATTACCCAAACCACGAGTAAATAAAGCACCCAGCACTCTCTTAGGAAGGGACAGTGATCTCCACCAGCTCCTGGCAGTTCCAGTCACACCACCAGCAGAGGGGTTATATTCCTCTGCACCAGGAGCAGGGACCACAGTAGGTGTTGTGGGCTAAAAAAAACCACACTGTCACTAGTCTCCAAAATGCTTTGGAATGAAAACTGAGTCATTAGCATGATCATACCAGGTTACCAGATATCAAAGGCAGTGTTTTTAATCACGCAATAAATATGTCCTTTCTTATTTGCCATTTCAGTTCCCGTTAACAAGTTTATTAGAAAAAAAAAACATTTTCAGTAGGTCACAAATCACAAACTATTCTAGTGGAGATATTTTAGAATTCATACAACCTAATCTCAGGACACTCAAAAACCATTAAAATCAATCAGGAAATTATTAAAACATCAGAAGATCTGCAGATGGCAGCAATAATATTTTATGTTCTTCTGTGAGCACCCACGGAGGACCTGAACCTGGGAGAAAGGTGTGCAGCACAGCACTCTGGCCAAGACCTTGGTGCTGCGATTGGTGGTGGAGAGTGAACTGCAGTCTAAGGAGGAAACAGCAGGACTTTGTGTGGAAGTGGGGAGTTTTTTGGTATTTGCACGCCCTTGGATGTCTGTGCACAAAGTAACAAAGGGAAGAACGAAAAACATCAGGCAACTCAGATACTTTATGTATCTGTAAGAATGGATTTGAATTGTTAAAATTTCTCCCAAATTAATAAAATGGCTAATGATCAGCCATTTCAATAGCACCTTCAGGTTTTAGGGCTCAGAGGGAGTACCTTACAGATGGGGGAACCTCTTGACCTTCCTGGGACTAAGACTCGCATTTAATGAATAAGCAAGCTGAAAAGGTAAAGTGATGTGCCCCAAGATGCACAGGAACACTCTGATGTGTATCTTGCTTCCCAAGCATCTCTTAACCTATCAAACCCTGCCTCCTGCTGCAGTGATGATACAGCACGGGATGTGCTGCAGCAGTGCAGACGGTTTTTGGTTGTGTCTGGAATACTTAGCAGCTGATGGCTTAAAATAATATCTCTGACTGCAGAAGTTGGAAACCATTCCTACGTACCAGCTCCACATGTGTCAGCTGCTGAGCCAGAGTGTAAGGGTCACTGCAGACACTCAGGATTTCTCTCTGAATTGATGGCGGTTTACTTTTAAAGGCAACCAGCTTATCAGAGACAGCAGCACTGATCTTGACAATCCCTTCTTGCCCGTGGCTGAGGGTTGCAAGCTTCTGATTCAGGGTCTGCAAAAGTTGATTCATCTTTTTCCAGTAGGCCTGGAGAGACAGGGAGAGAAAGGAACATAAACCACCCACAGCATTTGACAAAGGTGTGTTTTTAAGCTGAATTTTGCCTTCTGCAAAATACTCCTAAGCCAGCAACAGGTTACCAGAATAATCAGTTGGCTTAATTACAGCTCTGTGCTCCGGACCGCAGCAACAGACTGCAGCCTAGAGAAGAGGCGAGCAGGGCTGGTGGGCTGGGCTGGCACCAACACTCACATATTGCTGCCAACACCAGTGCTGCTGGGATCAGAGAAGATGTAATGCTGCAACAGGAGTTATTCCAGCTTTCTGGAGCACTGCAGCATTTGGTACCCATCCTTTATGTCAGTGACATGTTGGCTGAAAACTACCTGTTCATAGTTCCTGGTCAACTCTAACTTACTGAGACGAAGAAATGTTTTTAAAGCTATTCTCTACAACCTTTTAAGCTGACAGCAGCAGAAACACGCTGTTACTTGCTACCCAGATAAAGTGGTCTGAGCACTGCAAAGCTTTGAGTATTTAATATCCAAAATGTTAATTGCTACTGAAGGAAGCTCATATCGTATTCCAGGCATGGCCACGTGCTCAGCGGGATGATCATTACCAAGTTGTGCAGGTTGCTCTCAGAGCTGGAGCAGCTCTTTACAAAAAAAGAGTGGAGCTGCTGGCCATGGAGGATGGGCAGAAAGAGATTCAATTCTTCATGACTGACAGATGCAGACATTATAAAGCTGAGAGAACTGGTGGATGGGCTCTGAAGACGAGGATTAATTGTAAAAGTCCTTGGGCTAAAGCTTCACATGGAGGACAGGGTATACTTGTGCTGAGGTGTTCCTCTGCAGGAAGGCCTCATTTGCTTTCCCTGCCAGAGAAGTAGCACCAGGCGCAGGTGCTCACTCCATTTCAGAGAGCAGTCACTTGGGGCAGCAGTTTTCAGGCTGGCCTGTTATCAGCTCCTCCGCCAGCACAAAGATGCACAGTGGAGAGATTCTCTGGCTGCTCACGTGTGGAATACCTCTTCTCCCTTCATCCCAGCAGATTTCAGTGATGTCAAGTTGCCAGTAACATCAGTTTGTAAAATGCCAGTGTGAAACCAGAGCTGGCACAGAGCCCTCTTGTGCTACATCTGTACTGTGCAGCAGATGTACACCTTGGCACCCTCCACGCAGTTTTTATTGTCACAACAGGGACTTGGCCCACGTGTGCCTTCCCGTGGAGGCCAACACACACCTCTGCCACAGCCCAGGCTGCACAAAGCCCAAGTGCGTGCTTGGGAAGTAGCTCTGAATCCCGTGGTTTAGAAACAGCCTTTGTCTTCTCCAGACTTCTGTAGACTGCAGGTAGCCTTCAATTTTCGGCACTGACTAGAGCTCATGTGTTAGGTATCCAAAGTACCAGAAACTGGAGGCAGTATTCTCCTTGCTGACACAGGATCCCACCTGCACCCTGGAAGCAGTGTCTCCACAACATGCTTACTGCTGCCCTGTTCCCGTTACGGTCTGAGGCTGGAAGCCTTCAGAACATCCCAAGTGCTTCAACTTCTGCTGCAATGCTTTGTAACGTGTACACAGTTCTAGCAGCAGGTTTCACATTGCTGAGGTACTTCTCGTTTCACACAAGGAAGATGTTCTTTCGAGCCAGGCTGGAGCACAGCCAGAGAAGCAGTATGTAGACAGGTTATTTTGCAAACCAGAGCTGCTAAGTCCAAAACAAAGCAAGTACCCAGAAGGCAGGAGGGACTCATCTTCAAGAACATCAACAGAGGTTTCATTCAGAAACAATCACAGAGGAGGAGTGAAAATTGAGTGAGGAAGACGTAAAAATAAATAAATGAAATAGTTTTTAGAAAATACAAAACATCTTTCACTTTTTATCTCTTCCTGATATACACCAGCTCCAAGGAAAAGAGACTGCTGGTCTTCTTCATGTAATTCCCTACTCAAACAGATGGTCACTCGTTTGATTTACAAAGGCCATTCTGGGCCTGAACTACTGAATACCATCTAAATATTTCTCCAGCTTACATCCAGGTACGTTTGCAAAACTCAGAATAGCCTACCAAGGTCTATGAATAGAATACTATTTTTAGTGGAAAATCAACTAGTGACATATTTTGGCATTTTGTGAACATGTTTGGTAATCGTGGAAATTAATTTCCGAAATCAAACTTTTCTAAAGCACTCAGCTAAAAAAAATTAGCTGAAAACCAGGTTTGCTTTCAAAAAGGAGTTTGGACGAGAAATCTTTGCTCAGCCATGTCTGTGCAGTATCAAATTCTTCACTGTTTGGATGAAAAGCCAAAAAGCAGCAGAATTGTTTGAAAGACATGAATATTTAGCAAGTCTTTCAATACACCATCACCAAGAGATCTAGTTTCATCTAGTGTCATAGGGAATATAACACAAAAAATTTGATATAGGCAACAATAGACAAAGATTTGGGTAAGCCAACCAGACAACATAACAAAATGAGAGAGTTAATGGACATAGAAAAGATTATTCATAAAAGAGAGCTCTTGAGAGACCCACCCTGAAACCTTTTCTGTGTATCAGGGGAGAAAAAAAATAAATAAAATTAAAAACTGCTTTTGCCCTTTTAAAAGTATTTCCTGCCTCCTTTAAACTATGTTCAGTAGGTGAAAACAACATTGCTCATTACCTTCAACGTGCTGATAATTACCTTGCCACCAAGTGACCCCCCATTGTACAGGAGCCGTGTGCGGGACTCTGTCAACCTATTTCACTTCATTGCCACATTAACAGTCAAAAGAAGCCTACTACTGTTTAATATTTAAAGAAAATGTTTCATTCTTTACTGGGAAAGTTACTCTGAAGACGGCAGGCCTCAGCAGGTGGCTTAGGAGCTCAAATTTTAATTAAAATTTCTAGCTCTAAATGCAAATCACAGCACTTACTAAGAAATGCTTCTCAGCATGGACACCTTCCTAAGCACATCACAGAGCCTCTGGACTACACAAAGGACAGAAGCGTACACTGCAGGGGAAAATCCTGCATTAACCTACATGGACTAGATGACCTCACAAATCTTTCAATCTTTAATTTCTCTCATCCGCAACGGGAACAACTTTTTTTCCCAAACAACTAATGGGCACCACCACTCTTTCGTGCTGCCCCTTAAAAAAAAGAAATTTGCATCTGCAGGATACGAGCTGTTCCTTAAATTAATTATTGATTTCGCTCAGGCATAATTACTTGCAATTATAGTTCCTAGTAGTATTTGAAAAACAATGATTTGAACCTAATCCAGTCTGAGGCCCCCCAGACCCAAGAACGTCATTGCTCATCTATGCATGCTCCAAAGCAAAGGTGTGCAGCATCTGCCCAGGTTAGGCAAATAAATGACTGCTTTGTACGCAGAAGGTTGGTTTGTACCATTTACTTCTCTTTACTGGGGCAGGTACTTAACACAAAGCAGCTGCCTTTTAAAATGGTTTTCTCTACACCCATAACACCCCTGCTGTCTGCCCCGTTGGCTGGTTCCTTCTTTCCAGTAGACATGATTTTGGTAGGTCTGTACAGTTCAGATGCTGGTGCCTTTCTTGGCGGTTGGCAGGAGCAAGTTCATTGCCTGTTTCCCTCGAAGAAGAATTTTGACTGCTCAGGTCAATGGAGTTGGGCCCCTCCCGGGAGCCCTTTTTGTTTCCTTCACCTCCAGAGAAGAGTCACGCAGCTTCCCCTTCCCACCCCGTCTCTCCCGCAGGCTGGTCCAGCCGAGCCGTGCCAGCCGAGAGCCACCCAAAAGTGCCAGCTGTGATGCCAGCCCAGCCCAAGAGCAGCTGTTTCCATTTCTCTTGTGTTTCATGTGGGTAGGAGGGTTCAATTTCATTTCCGTTTTCCTGCAACTCTGCTAATTCTTTCTCTTTTTCTCTCCACCCTCCCTCTTTTGCCCTAGTGGGTATCGTGCCTTTTGTTACACTGAATTGCACACATCTGTGGCCTGACCTTGATGCTGCCAATGGGACTGAGTCCTTCCACATCCCATGGTTAACCTAGAAGTAATTAGAAACTCTCCATGCACTATTTGCTCTTATCCTTGTTATTTTCATGGACTTTGTGGTACTTTTAATGTTTCTGAATTAATTTATGGAGTTCGCCCACCTGAATTTGGAAGCAGGTCTCACAGATGCGCTGTTGACTGTGTCCTGCTCTGCCACACACAGCTCATGTAATCGAACACCGAGACCGTGTAACTACATAGACTGAATTTCTGCCCAGAGGGCAACAAACTGCTGTCTTCTGCCACTTTTATACGCCCAGAGAAGCTACATACCCATAACCATTTTTATTTTTTGTTAAAGGTAGGAACTGTCCCATGCAACCCCACCATGTCAGCAAAACAGACCGGATTCAACAGGAGCTACATTTTGGCCCACAGATCACGTGGACTTGGATGGGGATCCCAGTGGCATTAGTCTGCCATTCTGTGTCTGTCTACCTTCTGTCTGAGTGCCAGCTTTACCATATCAACCAGCTCAAGCACAGGGCCTGTGAACTCTTTCACACAGGACAGGAGTGTGCAAATTGAACCCTTGTTAGATTCACTGATGAAAAAGATTACAAAATGCAGATTGTTTCAAGACAGTTACCAGATTGAAGACACGTAAGGTAAGGAATGAAAAGTGTTTCCATTTTCACAACCACTCATTTTCTTAGAGATAGGAAGCCTTTATCAGGCACCTTTAAGCAACTGATCATCTTTTTTAGTTTCATAATGTCACTTGATGATGAGCTGCTTGTTCCACTCCACATTCACTAAATTAAACATCCTGAAGTGCTCCCTAAGCCATTGCTTGGGCAGGATGGTTGTTCTCAGGTCACGATACTTCACTCCTCTGCTAGACTATAATTTGGGAGATCACACCTCTGTTGCTATTTGAATTCTAAGCACCACTATCAGTCTATCCTATGTATCAGATCTTCTGTCTGTAAAACAGGAATATGCAGTAGATGAGTCCCATTGATTACTCTGATGTTTCCCTGTGTTACTAACACAGGAGTACCTACACCAAGAGACATGGCTTTCAGGGAAGCTACTACAGGTTTTAACCATTAGAGGAGAACAAAACTTGAAGAGTTCCAAGGCAGAGTTCCTAGAAAAGTGGCAAACATCGGGAGGAAAAGGAAGAACCGAGTGGGAAAATGAACTGAACACTTCCACACAATGTCACAAGTCAGCCGTCCTCACCTCATCACATGGGGCTATCCTGTGAATCATGTCTTTCAGATGGCCAATCATCCGCTCTTCCTGAAAGTCATACGGGAATGTTTCTGTCCACTCTGTCAGCAACTGTAAGATTTTGGGTCCGAATTTTCTGATCCGTGCCTGAAATGGAAACCAGAATGACGCATAGGGATTGAAATGGGTTTATGCATTAAAGTCCCAGCAAATACATATCTTACTGAATGTGGGGCCAGATTTTCAAAGAAGACACTTAGAGTTGCACCTGCAAAATCTGCACACATGCAAACTAATGGTGTGTTGCACCAATGACACATTTTGGCATGCAAATATACCCATACTTAGATGCATGCACAACAATCTGGTTTACATGCAGATTTAAGTATTCTGCACATGCAATTGGCCAGTTTGTAGTTGGCTGGACATTTTGTTGGTGCAACCTTTGTACCTTTTTTGAAAACAACTGGCCTTTTGGCTGATTTGAACCATGTGTTCTTCTCCCTTGAACTTACAACCCTCGTATGCATTTACCCTTTCCCCCCCCAAAATGATTATCACGTATCTCTTGACCAACAAAGTGGTGAGTCTTCTGCTTCTTTCTTTTCTGTGTGGATGAAAAAACTGCTTAGTGACCGGTGGCATATATAACATGAGAAAGAACAAATGGACAAAACACCAGGCCTTAGTAACTTTACCTGGACTACTGACAACGTTGCTCTCTTCCCACATGAGCTCAAGGTCATGATAGGATAAGGACACCCACTCACAGAACACACAGCTGGTGCCCACTTTGCTTTTGGTGTAGATTTATCTGAGGATGCAGCAGCAGGAACAGTCAGGATGATACAGAACAAGGAGGGAAATATGGGGAACAGCACAATTGGTGCCTTAGTATTATCTCAACAGACGGCCAGTGCAGCTGCTTCCAAAGCTTTCATCCTCCATTATCCAAGAACATGGGAAAAGGAAATTGCGTTAAACAACAAACTGCGTCTTTATTTACAGAAAACACAGACCCAAACAAACAGCCTTCTTTTGCATCTTACGTACTGTAGCTAAAGTGTACCCTGTAATCAGGAAAAATTATACTCTTGAGCTCCCTGCTTTTCAACCAAGGTGGTTGAAACGCGTATTTCAGCTTTCCACCAACAACAGGTTTCAATGAACCACATCTCTAAAAATAACTGCTGTCAGCTAGCATTAAGCTCATGCTCAAAGACCAGCAGGTGGCTGCTAAAGGGAAAGCTTTATTGGAAACTACAAAGGTCTGGGGAGACATTTGCTCCAGCTGTATAAACTGCTATTACGAATGGAAGGAGAGGACGTGGTGCAAGTCAGAGGACATGGCTCAGGGGATGGGAGGTCACTGATGTGCTCTTTCAAAGTCAGCCCCACTCTCAGTAACACAAAATCAGCTGTCCCACCAACTGTGCGTTACTACAGGGATGTCCAAAATGCAGATTCACTTTAGGTAGGTTTGAGATCATAACAAGATAATGTTTCTCATTTCTTGCAAGGTTTAATGAGCAGTGAAACTTTGGAATGCTCACATTTTTAATCCTCCTGAATTTGCATCTGGCATAGCATCAGAGAACAGAATCCATCACACCTCAGAAAAACTGTTCTGGATGCTGCACCTCACACAGATATTTCCAACTCACACTGTATGTGCAACCTAAATACTAGACTTCTATGGAGTCTGGCTGATTGTACTGTGCAGTGAAGGCATAGCTCCTGCTACTCATGCAACCAGTTCCTCAGGTTTGCACAGGCCAAAAGAAGCAGGTACACTCAGATGTTGGTGATTGAACATTGATGCTAAAAACATCGTGTTTCAAAGCTGGGAAAGCTGATCCTGAGAATCATTCCAGAATTTCGGGTTCTTTTTTGGAAAATTACAACTGATGCACGTTCTTCTCCTCTCCACAGAACTCAAGTTGCATCTCCTGCTCCAGGCAGTGTACTGGAGAGGTCTTCCATCATGCACTGAGGCTCTGAGTGCGATCCAGTGGGATCCACCTGTATCACAGTGGCCGTGGGACTGCAAGAGGATGCAAATGTGTTGGTATACACTGTACTGGTCTGCACAGTCGCTAGGGTAAAACAGGAGGAGCAGTGACGCACTAACAGCTTGCATTTGCTCATTCTGTCAGCTTGTCACAGCCTCACTACTGCTTCAGCTCGCTCCTGGTGTGCCAGACAGCGCCGCTCTGCAGCATGGCTGTGCAGACAATCTGTCAGTGCCGGCAGCGGGAGGTTAGCGGGTAGCTGCATGCTGTTACGTGGCGTTCACGGTGACAGGTAAGGCCAAAGGGAACTGTTACATACTGTACCAGAAGCAAGAAAGAAAAAGGTCAGACGCATTAAGTAAAAACGGGAGAGGGAGCAGTGTGCCGACATCTGCAATTGACAGTGTGTGAGGTTTATGTCCTACCTCCTGGCATCCTGCAGGCTTCAAAGCCTTAAAGAAGTTAGGAAGGAAAGTCACCTGGGAAGACTGAGACAGTGGGAAAGGGAAATTAGAAGAAGATCTGAAGTGACTAGTGGCTGGAGCACTGCTCTGGGACATGGGTACTAAGATGCCTCAATGTCAGGATCTCAGCAACAACCGTCACACTTATGAGAATGTTTCATTCAATCCGAAGGGAGGCAAAGCCACAAACCAGAGCCCCAGAACTCTGTTGAAAATGCCTCACATTTTTCTGATGTAAAGATGAACTAACCTTGTCCAGCACGGGGTCATCCAGCCGCTGCTGCTCAATGCACTTGTGACAAACTCGGGACAAAAGCTCATGGGGTTCGATGAAGAGTCTGGAACTCAGCAGGAATGTAAAGATATAGGCTTTCTGTGGGAGAAAGTCAAGCAGACCTGCTGTAAGCCAGCCACACAGTGGGTAATATTAGTCATAAAAGCCCGGAACTCCATGGTTTTATTTCCACTGGCACAGACAGAACACAGCTGTGTATCTAAAAGCCATCAATTCCTGGCCCCTTTAAGCAGAATTGGTTGCAGTGGGCACAGGAGGCAGCAGCATCTCCTACCTCCACGGCATCCATGTCCAAACTTTTCTTGCCCAAACCCTCTGCAAAGTTGCAACGAAGACTGTGTGTAGGTCACTCTGCAGGAGCTAGCCCAGGTATTGGATACAGCACCAGCAGGAATGCACAGAGACCACTGGAAGCTGATCGTGTAGACTCAGGCATCCCAGTGCTCAGAAACCCCCAGATGAATCACATTTTGTACTGCCCTGAAGGTCTCACTCTGCCTCCTTCAGGGAACATTTCATTTATTCTACTAACTCCCCAAAATACGTTTCTATCAGCTAAACTATACCACGTGCAGCCTCACATCGGTAAACCTGAGGGGAGCAGGCCTGTTGGATAAATCCTTGGATTATTTAAAGTATTTCTGCAGTGAAATTAAAATGTATGCATGAATCCTCAGTCATTTGCTTCCCAACCCGCCCTGGTGCCTGGATTATCTTCTTTCCCCCAGACCTAGCCATGCTCCTGAGCAGCGGGTGTAGTATTTCCTATCACACATTGCTTAATGAAAATCTCACAGACTAATCTGGCCATTACCTATTTTTATTGCCTTTCTGTTCTTCTTTAATTAACATGCTTCTTTATTACTTATTTTTAGCTGATCAGAAACTGAGCTGCGGGTAATTTAAAACACGCTGTCTGCTCTGCATTGATAACTTTAGTAGCTCTCTAAACTGCCCAGAAGTCAATGCTACTCCGGTGCTTTGAAATACAAGCCTTTCCACAGAGACATATTAGCACTTGAAAGTCTTCCAGTAAAATTCTGTTCTGAATTCCACTGAGTATGTGCAAAATCCAGTGAAGTCAATGGCTTTCAGGACCATAAACCTGCTCACAGTTTAAATCCTCACACTGCTGATGAGGAAACACCGAATATTCACTGATGGAGTGAGGCTTAGGGTCCAGATCCTGCTGTCCAGTGACTGCAAAGTCACTGTGTTCATAACCCCAGGTAAATTAAGAAGCCACCAGAAGCAGCGTTTCTGTTGTCACTGAGGGAACGCTTTGTATGTGCAGTGAAACCTGGATGACTTCAGCAGCTACTCAAATTCAGCTAATTTAATGCCAGTTCAGACTGGAAATTTTTTGCTTCAGTCTTCATCTAAAACTCTCTGGGATGCACTGCTATTTCTGAAGTGCTCCTACTGATAAATCACTAATTCATCATTGCCACAGCTTCTCCCCCTGCCCTGTTCTCTTACTTACAGGCAGCATCAACTCTGGGAGCTACTTTTTCATGGAAACAAATGCAGAACAGTAAAACAGCATTCAAAGCAATTCATTAACATACCCAGCCTTTACATAAGCTCTCTTAATTCAAAATTGAACACATTTGCACTTTTGCATAAAGCTCTGCCCCAATTCATCAAAAATAAACTGGTTATTGTACTGTGAATGGCTTACTTCAGGGTAGTAATCAGTGGTAGGTATGAGATGCTGGATTAGAGCATCCAGAGATGCTGAGGTAAGGTTTCCATCCTGGAAGATCAGTCCTCCTTGTTCATCTTCTTTTGCAGTATGTAGATGAGGGCTGAAGCTGCATGGGGTAAACATACTGGTAGAAGTCAGCGTTTGGGGCATGCCTTCCTGCAAGAGAGAAAAGCTCACATCAGGCAAAGATCCGTCAGGTTCACAGCCACAACTGCCTTCAGGTTGCTTTGAAAACCAGAAGCCAATACTGAGAGCCTCCTGTTCACATCCTCTCTTCATTATATCACCTTTTAGAATTGTCATTAGCAGATAACACCTGTGATGGGAAATACACAGGCAAATGTTTTGATTTACACCTTTGGATTTAGGGTAAGAGGGAGAAAAAAGGGGGTGCCAGCCTGGGTTTGCTCAGGAAGAGCTTTGTGAAATGCTCCGTGGCTCCCATGGTACAGGAGAGCCATCAGAGTGAGCAAGTGGTAGCAGCAGGAGCAGAAATCAATTGGAGGAGGACGGAAAAATAGAAAGAGTTGGAGAAACGGAGAATGTGGGAGGTGATAAAGAGATTAAAGGGCAAAGAAGAGAGAAGCGAGGAAGAGGAAGAAGGCAGACACCTGCACTATTTTTGGGGCCTGAAGCTAGTCAGCCCTAGATCTATACTTAGGTACTAAGTATATGCTTCAGAAAGATCCTGAGCAGTCATCAGCTTCACTAGAGCTGCAGAGTCCTCAGCACCTTTGAAAGGAGGCCAGGCAAACTCGCAGCACGTAGCCCAGTTTCAAGCTCCCTGTATTTCAGTTCTCTGGGCTGTCCAGGTTGCATTCTGGGCTCTGTCTCAATGTTGTGGCTTACAATGAGCTTTAAACGTTTCTTCTGTACAGCAAAATAGTTTTGTTTCTGAATTGGTGCACGGAGAGGACAGATCTTGCCCTGAGGGCTTTAAAGCAGTTCCAGCTGTCTCCGAAAGCCCCCTCAAAGCTCTGCTCTCGGCTAGAGGCTGGGCTGCAGGACAGGGACTGGGAAAAGGACAGCGCACGCTCGCTCCCAGGTCAGCAAATGCATCATCCAGACCAAGGTTCTTTGAACACACAAACCCTCTGTGACCTGACAATTTGCTTCGAGATTTGATTTACCTCAACAGGAGGGAGGATGGGAAGAGATGACAAAAGGGAGGAGTCCTTGAGCCAATCTCTGCTCCCCTGAGCAGCTACAAAACATCTCCCAGGACCGCAGCTCTCCTTCCCGAGCATACCCTCTGCCTGCTGGAAGAGCCGGATCTGCGCCCTGTGGCCTGCAGGGCCAGCGCCCGCCTCCCACGCAGGGAGGCACAGGGCCACAGGCTGACGCTGCCTGCTGCGACGGCTCGTCCTGCCTGCTGGTGCTCGGCCCCAGGCACTCAGCAGATACACCTTTTTTTCCTGGCATCCTTCTCTGCCATTTCCTTCACCCTGCTCCACCTCGTTTTCTGCCTCTTTGCCATCCCACACGGCTTCCAAAGCTGCCCCACGGATCTGGCTTACAAACCTAAGCTGACGTTTCTCCCTCAGGCTTACAGGGCGCGCTGTACCCCTGGCAGCCAGCTCAGCTTTAGTCCCACGCACGACATTTTGTAGTTACTCCTCCGAAGAGCCCCGCACGCAGAAGCACCTCTCGGCCTGGCACAACCCAGCTACTCCCCCGGGCTCAGGCTGCTGGGAGTTGCCGGCCCAGAGCAATGCTGGCCGCCGAGGGGAAGGGCAGCGCCCGTAAGCCAGGCCGGGTGCGAAGCCCCGGGAGACGCCGGGAGCTGAGCCCCAGCACGGCGGGAGATCAGGCTGTACGAGCAGAACTGGGGTGGCTTCACCCTTCAAAGGAGGGACCGTTCCCCGAGAGCCGGTGGCGGGGTTACGGCATCGTCTGGGAGGCCGGGAGCAGGGCTGCCTCTGGGGTCTGCAGCCCGACCAAAGGGAAACAAACCCCTGCCTCGACTGCAAGGCAAACGAGATGGCGAGGATTTCGGTTTAAGGACCGTAATATCTAAACGGCATCCCAGGCAGAACGAAAGTTGAAGTATCCGGTTTTAATGATCGTGCAGATGTGCCTGTTAATAAGGCTTTGAGAGCAAGTAATTGCTGCTTTTTGTACACAGCTCAGACGCCGTGTAGTAAATGGGAGAGACTGCCAAATCCCATTTGTTACTTCTACCACGCTCCATGTTACATCTTGTTTCTATGGCAATAATCCCAAGAAAGATTACATGTCCGTATAGATCAAGAAATAAATCTTATGGACATATAGCTGTCCAGATGACAAAAAGAAAAAGTTAAAACAGCTGTGAACTTACAGGGCACATCCCGGCCTCGGTGTAAAACAAAACTCAAAGTAATGATTTATTCAGTGCAATCCCTCACTGTCAACGCCATTTTTTATTATCAAATAGAAACATATCTAAACAGGATATTGCCTGAACTTTTGCATCTCATTACATGAGAAATCTTGCTGAAATGCACAGTAATACTTTTTAAAAAGTTATCTTTTCTTTTTTTAACTGAATAAAACCAGCTGTACAAACGTTGCTGAGGCATCCTTCTTGGGTACTGTTAAGAAATTAAATTTCACTTCATACTGTGAAGTTCCTGCTCTGATCTCAAGTTTTCTGAGCTGGTGCCTGGCTGTCACCTCACTTGCCACTGAAGGGAGTGGCACTTCTGCCATAAATGACGTGCCTTTGTTGCAAACCTGAAGGCTTTAACTTCATGGCTTTTGGCTCACTGTTGTCTGACACTGTTACCCTCAGAGCAGGATGAAGACCAACTCTCCACAGACCAAAACCCCCTGCACTCCTCATCTTGGTAAGAACTAATGCTGGCACTCTGCAGACAGGAGTTTAGGACGGTGACTTTCCTGCTTGCGACACCTTGTTTCTTTTTCTCTTCCTGCAGCTTCCAAAATGTTCTTTCCAAAAGCTCTAAATAGAAATAAGATCTTGCTTTGAAACACTCCGAGTGTGGGACTGGCTGCAGTGGGCAGAAGACGGGGTTGTGCTGTCAATCACCTACAGAATACAGGAACAACGAGGGAAGCACTGAGAGAGGAAAACGAAGAAGCAAACAAGAACCTGAAGGAGATTCGCCTTACTGTACCAAGCTCCTTGTACCATGGAAAAGGTCGGTGGTAGAGGCAGAGCCAGCCCCTCTCGGGAGCACAGCGAGCGGCTGAAAGGCACCAAGCACAGGCTGCAGGAGGGAAATTCCTGCTGAACTAAGAGAAAATCCTCCCGAGTGCAGAGTGCAACTGGAACAGGGACCTGGGCAGGAGGATGTTCAGTCTCCATCCCGGGAGATTTTCAGAACTCAGACAGACAAGGCTCCAAGCACCCAGAGCAAAGTTTGCAGCTAATCCTGCTCGGAGTAGGGGCTTGGATGACAGACCACTAGGGTCCCTTCTGATCAACTTCTCTGTGATTCTGATACGTCTCTCTCAAACCAGTGCAGTATTTCCCCATTTCTTGGCTATATCGTAAGTAGGGAGAGAATATCACGTGGGGGAGTGAAAGCTTCCTTTTTAGTGTAAACCATAACAAGTAAAAATCTAGTCCAGATCATAAGATATTTGTAAAAAAAATCCATGTTGGGTATAAAAACCTTTTTCTACTTTACCTGGAAATAACAGCCCAGAGGTGGCCCCAGATTCCACAGTATTTCAACACACTGATGAAAGCAGGTAGCCCACAGACACTTCTCACTACAAATTATGCTGTTCACACAAAACATTTAAGGACTTGATTCACTGAGCCAAAACAAGGAGCCAATCACCAGTGCCTGGGAGAGAAGCCACCCACAAACTCCACACCAATGTATATCTGCAAGTGTCTTAAAACCTCTGGAAAAGCAGCACCCACCTGGAAAACTGAGCAGGGAATGACTTGGAAAAGGGCTGCCGAGCCACGCACTGAGCAGGGACCCAGCAAGCTGCAGGAAGCCTGCCTCTTCTTCCACTCACATTTCTCCAGGCTCAATTCAGACTGCAGCAGGAGAGGTCTGGTGGGCTGGCGGAGAGCTAAGAGGCTGACAGCTCGGCCTTCCTCCTGCTAGCTGGTGACCAAGGCAAGGCCACGAAGGTAAATACCTGACCAGTGGAGCTCCACTGCAAGGCAAATACCCCAGCAGCATTCTTGAACTCCACTGCCTGCCATCACAAACGTCCCCGTAGCAAGTACAGTTAATGCTTACGTGGACACAAAATGTTCGGGAAACGTTTAATGTGTTTTTCAGCAGCTTTGATGTGATAAGTGTTTTATCCTTTTATCAAAAACTTAATCATACTGTTTACTTTTGATCTTCATTTCATCTCTGCCTTCCATCTGCTCTGCTCCTCTCAAGGGGAAAACAAGAGCTGGGACCATGTGACAAACAGAGTGGGGCTGCAGACTTATCTTCCCACCCACTTAACTTCCAGATTAACAAAATAAATAAAACCCTTCCCACTTCAGGGATGAAAGGCACAAGCTTTTGAAGATCTCCCACCAGAATTACAGGAGCTAGAGAGGATGGTAAGGGAAGGTGTGGAGGCTGGGGCGTCCACCTGTGCCATCAGGGAGGCTTCGGTTTCGTTCCCTCTCCTGACCATGACAGCGGGGTCCTCCTCGCAAGGACGCAGGACACGTGAGGCAGCGCCCAGCGAGCACAGGCAGGCACTCACCAGGGTACAGGAGACCTGAGGTCATGCATAACCGGGCAAGGCACAGACTTGAACAAATATCCCTAATCCAGAGCAAGGTGGAGTGGTTCTTATTCCCATCTGAACAAAGGTGGCAGATGTCTCGCATCCCGTCTCAGTCCTGCAGAAGTCTCTATCGAGCAAGCTGTCACCAAGAGCCAGAGAGTTCAAGGAAATGAAGATGGTACACATTGATTTTTTTGGGGAAAAAAAAAATAATAAAAAAAAAACACTTCTGGGAGAATTTCTGGCCAGATTTAGTAATCAAGCCTATTATCCAACCATTGCTGATATCTCCATGTGACACTGGAAGAGCTTTGCTGAAGGATTTTCTCTGCCTCAAAAGCATCAGCAACTGAGAGATGGAAGAGAGAAAGAATCACCGGAATCACAAGCAGCTACCACCTTCTCTAGGTGGATGTTGGTCCAAGTAATCCAATGGATGGCATGGGTCTGCAGCACAGAGCAGACATACAAACCTCCTTCAACGTTGAGCTGCAATACCACCAACCCCAGGTGCCGTTTGTTCTAACTCACATGCAGGTGAATCCTGTCCCCCCAGAAAGTCACTGCTGTGATGGACAAACGGTAGGATGGGAAACCAGAGCCAAAGTTGGTCTACTTCATGCTGCAGGTGGGAGAGGAACCAACTCCCAGTCTATTCAGCAGACTGAGGTCCAAGCTACAACCAGAGCGACCAGCCAGGTAGCCTGGAAACGACTTTGACCCCGAAGCTGAGACTCAGGCAGGTAACGACCGAAGCAGAAACAGTCACACTGCGGGGCAGGTCGCACCACGAAGGTAGGTTTTGAGTCGTCCCCGTTGACAATTTCACAGGCAGCCTGAAGGCAGAACCCAGAGCCACGAGGCTCTGTCTGTCTGTAGATGCACTATTTGGCATGAAGACACTTTATCAATGATGGCTGAGAACGACAGACACCCAGCTTTAAAATTAGACCGGAGATGCTCTTGTAGGCTCATTATGCCAGCTTTCATGTTGTGCTAATTGTCAGATGTAAACACCAGCATTTACGTCTCAGGTGTAGAGCTCCCAATGCCTCCTTGCTGGCGATCAGCTTAACTGTGGTGTTACAAACTTTGGGGGACTCCGACACGACGGGAACACATCCCCTGCTTTGTCCAGCCAAGCAGAGACTGTCTCCTACAAGTGCCCACATATTTTCCAAAGAAATGGTGATACCGCGGCATATTGCCAAACCAGGGCAGGGAGCAGTGTCAGCACGCCCATTAGGAGCTGGGGGAGCCAAAGATCAGGGCTTCTAACAAAAGCAGGGTTCTTCAGCAGCAGAGAAATCTAGGTTTTTAAAATGAGTCTTTCCTAGGGGAGCTCTGTAGGAAAATGAGCGTTTGTCCAAGTAGGTCTGCCTCGGATTACTGTAACAGAGCTTCAGGAACCCTTCTGCTGGACACCGGGAGGTGAAGGAGATACAGCCTCTGTGCAAGGGTCTCACCTGCCTCACTACCTAATCACTGCTGTCATCCAAGCCCTACACACCGCTGGGCTCAGCAGAGACTTCAGTAACACATGTTCATTTTTCTTTACATTAATTTCAGTAATTTTCAAGCTATTCATCTTTGCAGACAAAAAAACAAACAACAAAACAAACAAAAAAAGACACTAAACTTTGGAAGATAATCACGGTGCGTTAAAATTCAGATTTTTTTTTCTATTTCTTTTGTAGGGAGCAAAGCAGCGGAAAGAGGAGAGAGAGGACTCTGATGTTTCAGAGAACAAAAGAAAAACCACCGCAAAGTAATTGCTTCCAGTTGTCAAGGCCATGGTTGTAAATATTTTTCCAGCAAGAGTACCTGGCATTAACAAACTCATAATGTATTTGATGCTGATGCAATTAGGAGGCTGGTAGCAGATGTAACTTTCTTTTCACCTTTTCAACAGTTCATAAAACATTCAATTTACAGTCCGCGAAGTTGTGAGATTGCAGAAAGCTCAACCTGTCAATCCCAATACTGCTGGAAATGGTTAAATGAGCAATATAATGAAGCTGCACAACTTACAAACACAAAAGAATCAGAATGGAAAAGAACCATGAGATAGAAAAGGTGGGGAAAGAACACTTAACTGCAGTATTCTCCCAACTCCATAGCAATGACTGCATTTGGACGCGGGCCGGCTCTCTCCCCTTTGCTTTCCATTCCTCGCACCGGCTGAGGCACTTTGCTGAGATTCCCATGAATGAGATCGCAAGAGCAGCAAGTGAATTTCAGGGCTTTGGTTTCTGGGTATCTAATCGGAATTAGATGACAATTCTATTTCCTCTGATCCCATCTGGTTCTCACCTCTTACTCATCTCCGCCCCCGGTCAGCTCCCTAGGGAATTCACCCCGCAGCCCCCCCGTGCAGAGCCTCCTCTGGGTGCTGCGGATCAGGAGGCAAGCGCAAACCCTCCTAATCCAGATTTAAGGGGAAAACCCAAACCAAAATGCCCTCTGCTGTATAAAGCGGCTACAAACCTGCACACTGAACAATTCTCCTTGCGTTTCCACCTTCCCCATGGAAAGTGCTCTAACCAAGAGCACCCCAAGATTCGGCCCAGGAACAGGGCCTGGCACTTCCAAACCAGCACCGACATTGCCCCAGGAGCGGCCTGAACACACAGACAAGCCCCCAGGTCTCTGTCCTGTCCCTGCTGGCACTCGGACGAGGCACGGAGCCACGCTGCTCCGGGCAGGCACACGAAGCAGGCCAGCTCCTGCTTTGCAGCAGCCCTCCAAAACCAGAAAGGCCCAGCGCAAGCAGTGCTCGCAGCCTAACTCCATTCCCCTAAGGACACTGCAGGACGATCCAGCTCAAAACCCACAGAAATTACTGGGCTCTGCCTCTCACGTACTTACTCTGAGCTAGAACAAGAGCTTTTATTCTCCGAGATATGCACATAACTGCTTTCAAAGGCAGCCAAGAGGAGTGCATGCCTACACCTACCAGCCGATTCTTTGCCATCGTCTCAGTGAGAGCGATCACAGCTCCTCTTGCACTCGAGGTTTACGAGAAACATCTTGCAGTCAAACTACTACAGTGGAAAAACCACTACGCTAACCAATTACCTCCAAATGTGACAGACGTGGCTCTGAACGAGGCCCAATTTGTAGGTAAGGAGGAGACATTAAATCAATTACCAGCACAGGGCAAGCGAGAACAAGGTCACCTTGCTGACGGAATATTTCTGTTTATGCTCCTGTCCGAGTATTTTGCTCGATAGTGAAAAATGAAAACCTGATTATCATGAATTTGGTAGACTGGGCTGAAGTAGAATGTAAATCAGAAATGAGGAGATTTATGGCCAATTAAATTGAACTCCAATCAAAATCTCATTCAGGCAACAGTTCCCTGGGGGCTTCAATTTGTTAGTGCCACATTTTTTTAATAACTTTCTTTTTCATGTAACATCAGCAATAATAAAAGCCCTTCAATAGCAAGCGGAGCAGCGAACCCGTTATTTATCTCATAATGCCATCATCGCCTGGGATCAGAAAGCACTGCCAGCACGCGCCGCCATCGCTCGGGAACAACCCCCCGCAAAACTGCCCCAACGCAAAGCTTTTTTTCCTTAGTCTCAGAACAATTTCTCTTTTCATTAAATTGGTTCAAGCCTGAAGTATTTCTCCTGAGTAAGAGCGAGCTGGCACTAACCCTGGCACAAGATTGAACACAGACTCTGCTATCTCGGGCTGCCTGCACGGCGCAGCCGCTGTCCCGGTGCTACCTCTGCGGCGCGGGGCCCGTGGCGTATCTGCGCCTCGTCACTATCAGACTTTTAGTAAAGGAGAACTCCCATCAGGGTACTGCAGGTGCCCTTGACAGCATTCAAATGTATGCTAAAGGCAGCAGTCTGGATTTCTCTCGCTTTAGGCAAGGAAATCCATTTTCTGCTCTAACCTGCCGCCTCTCCCCTCACGCCTCCCCCTGCCTGCCGAGTTCCTGGTGAAACCCTTGGACAATATGCAGATTATTCTGAGGTACAGGAGTTTTTTTTTCCTTTAGGGAAAGGCTAACTAGAACATAAATGGAGTAAGGAAAATGAGAGTGCTTAGAGTGGGATCGAGTTACTATAGGTTTTGTTAAAGGCAGATTTGTAAAACTGCCCAGAGCGAAGTCCGAGCTCAGCCAGGCATGGACAGCGAGGGAAATCCCGGAACAAAACCCTGCCGGCAGCGTTCCCAGAAACCACCGACAGCAACAGGAGCCTTTGGCTCATTTCAGTCACTGCTGATGGGCCACCACTGTGACTGCCTGGAAATCAGTCAACACTTGGTTCTCTTGCTTAGGCAGAAGCGGTGAGGAGAGGAAGTTTTTTTAAGGATAACTAATAGCTGTCAGTCTGAAGGGTCGGGTGGTTTTGTAGGGCAGTCCGGGCTGCGGCATCATCAAAATCACGCTTAGAAAGGAGAAAGCTGCGTTGGGAATTGTATTTAATA
Source organism: Anser brachyrhynchus (assembly GCF_964034855.1). NCBI lineage: Eukaryota > Metazoa > Chordata > Aves > Anseriformes > Anatidae > Anser > Anser brachyrhynchus. Next base: position 5,137,806 of record NC_137709.1, read on the forward strand.
CCTCAGCCCAGGTGTGATGTTGTGACTGCCTGCAGACCTCAGCAGCTGCCTCCTCTCAGGAACTGCTCCTTCCAAACCAAACCTGGAGGAACCACAGAGGCTTGAAAGCAGCGTGGCAGAGTCCGGCCCCTGCAACACCGACAGCTTTGCATGAGCGAGGACGCCTCTCCCCATCTAAATGAATGCTGTCTCCACCGCATGCTGTCAGAATTACAATAGAAAGCCCGTAAATAAAACAAAAATGCAGACTTAAGTCCTCCTCTCATGACATCTTGGTGAGAACAGGCCCTGACAGGAATAAAAACCCTCCCACACTAAGCAAAGCGCTCCTGCTATTTATGCAGGAGGAAGAAGGAAAGCTGTATATCAAACAAATAATTACAAGAGCAGCTTTATCAGTCCCTGCTGATTACTCTCAGCTCGGTTTGATGATCCTGCCAGCGCTCCGCAGGTTGTTCAGAGAGGTGCGTGTCACAACATTTCACTCGCGGTTCTTTCATTTATTAGCACCTACTGCTACCTGTCTCGTAGTCAAAAATCTTAGCATACATTTAGAAATCGGTCTCCTGGAGCCTGTCAGGGAGGTTTAAAAACCTATAAATCATGTTTTATATGTACACATACACCCTCAGACGGACTTCGCATGCATATATGAATGCATAACGATGTATTTTGGGCACTGCACACGCACGCACACACATATATATGCACACACAGAGACACGCACACGTTTTTATATACGCACACCCCCACCCCCGTATGTAAATACAGCAATTCCAGTACCTCGCCTGTCACTGCTCTAGTTTGGGTAGGACATTTCATTTGATTTTTTTCTCCAAATTTGCTAAAATGTTTAATTTAAGAGGGTCTAATCTTTTTCACAGAAAGCGTCAATGTCTTCTGAGGAGCAACCTAAGCTCTGCCAGTCGCCGATGTCAATTTACCTCTGCTGTTAGTTACGCTGTATCTGAGCGATGCTCAGTTACCTGCTTAGCACAAACGCCTCGTGGATGTGTTCCTAGTGCCGCAGTTTGCCAGCACCCCCCAGATGGACGTTCCACCACGACGCGCCCTCCACGGCACACATCTCTGTGCTTGCTGTGCAGCACCCAGCCGGGCAGAGGGACAACAAAGCACTTGATTGAAGGTGCTCACAGTGCCCCATCCGCAGCTTGCCTTCAAAAGCCTCCCACTGGATCCAGGATGAGAAAACTGAGAGGTCAGAGCTGAGCCTGTCGCTGATGGAAACGGACACACGGGCTCCCAGCATCACTTGTTCTCCCAAATAACCCCTCGGCCATGGGCTGGGGAGGCACTGAAACCCCCAAGGACACTTGCACACGGGAATTCACCTGCCACCAGGGAACAGATGCAGAGCACCGGGGTTACGGCCAGCACCAGACTCTAGCTACGGATTTTGGTTATTTCATCCTAGCAGCCCTGGAGGACTCCAGGCTGACGAGCTGGTCCTTGTGCTGTATGGATGGCATATGGACGTGTCTCCCTAAAAGAAACGAGCTCGTGAGCCTTCGGATATCCCCTTCTGGAGCACCATCTGCACCTACCGCCAGTCCCACCACCCGCCACCATGGCGTGACCCAAGGAGCTGGGCACGGGCTGGCTCCAGGCACCTGCCTGCCCCTCGCCGCTTACATGAGACAAAAAAGCAGCAACGTAGTCCATAGCTGTCCCCAGATCTAAACACGTTCGTGCTGGAATACGCTCGGCCCACGCAAATTCAGCCTTCATCTGGGCAGCCAAGGAGTTTTTTACTGACAGATTTTCTCTGGCTGGCTTAAGTACTCGAGGAAAAAAAAAAAAAAGACACTGCTGTTATTTAGGATAACACAGTAAGTCTGCAGCTGGCAAACAAGTCCCCCAGCTTCAGAAAGCATTTCAGCTGCAGCCCGAGCACCTCCTGCCCACCGGTGAGGGTGCTGGGCTCCCATGTCCCGGGGAAGCGCCATGCTCAGCCCCGACCACCTCTTCTCCAGCGGGCACGGGCAGGGGGAGTCAGGCGCCGAGCTGACTAATTGCTCATTAGCAGAAATCAGCTCCGCGAGACACTTCTGTGATCGCTGCTAAAAATCTGTCATTAAAAGGGAACGCGGGCATCAGTTCTTCGCTTCCCATCAAAGCACCAGCTAGGTGACGCCAGCTCCAGCAATCTGCTCTCGGAGAGCCGAGGGACGTGCCCGTGCGGAGCTGCCACCGGCCCCCCGGCTCCCCTGCCCACCCCTCGTGTCGGCCAGCACCAGATGCATGGGGCAACAGCAGTGCTGTTTGCTCTCAGCAGCAGCCTCCCTCTGCTCCCCAGTAGGTAGAGGCTAGTTCTTACCCTGGAGCACAGAATTTAAGGTCCGTCCAAAATCTGCCATTGTTTTTCTCAGCGCCCATATAAAAATTATAACCTTTGGGAACCTGCGAGCCTTTGTGGAGCTAAGCCGGGAAGCTTGGTGAAATGCACGTGTAGCGGAGGAGCTGACTTATAAGGGGATGAAATTTTTTTTTCTTGGCATCATTCCACTGATTTTGGTAGTATAAAACCCAGGGGTGAATATAGTCCAAGACACACAAAAAACGAGCTAAATTCCGAACTGCATTTACTGACCTCGTAACTCTGCAGCAGTTGAAATGTGGGTTACAAAGCCAATTTCCATAAAGGCCATGTTCAGCTAACAGTGGGAGACTGTGCTGACTCGGGCTGTGTGAGCACGCCACCGAGATCTTTCCCACATAATCTACATTCATGCCATACTTTTCAGAAGTTCTCTAACGATGGTGCAAATCATGTCAAGCAGTAGACATGTGACCCACCAAAAGCGCGGAGCTTTTAAACTCATTATTCCAGTGACATAAGAAGCCAAAAAACACTTTCTTTTTCTTCCCCTCGCTCTCCAAAACTGCAGAGTAGCAGCTTGCTTAGCTTATAGGCGCTGTGTGGCTATGCACGTGTATCCCCCATAGCACCTGAAGCAAAACATGCTATACAGGGGCAGGGTGAAGGTCCCAAGATTTGTCTCTGGGTAGGGCCCAGCATAAAAAGCTATATTCATTCACTCATTTTGCTTGTTCCTTGAGCAATAGCATGTTTTTCAAAACAGCAACCACAATTGTTACGAAATTGTGCTATTTTAATAATATGACAAACTACTTGATACAAAATTTGAATGAACACCAGAGTTGTTACCCTTTGGCTAAATGTCTCACCCTTACTTAATCTTCTAAGACTCCAGACCTGCACAGACAGAGACATACACAACAGGACTTTAAACACTGTAGGGGAATTTCTGGTAAAATTATGCATGTACAGATATGCAAATATATGTAGGATTTGCAAAACGAAGAGTCTAATGTCACCTGTAATCTCTAGAGCACATAGATTTAGACATGCAATTGAAAAAAACCTTTGACTTCCCACACCTGCATGGGAAATTGAATGAATCAGAAGCTCAAATGAGGTCGGGCACTGCCACATAGCCGGAACCAAGTTCGAGCCATTTTATTTCTGTTCATCAGCCACAAAACACGGTAAGACCTTCAAATTAGTGTGACTACTCAAACAGTACGCTGCTGCTGCTGCTTCTTGTGGATAAGGGGAGCCAGCCCTGCTCCCCAAATATACCCAACTGCTCATGGAAACGTTCATGGCAACGAGGTTAGATCACGCCTTTAAAAATGCAGTCTCTGGTATTTTTAAGTTTTCTAGAAGTGCTAATACCAAACCCAGAAATATGCCGCTTGTCTTGAAATGTTTATTCAGCTAAATAATCATTTCAATTTGAATAATTCTAAAGCAGCTGAGCCAGCAGCCTGTTTCAAACAAAGAATATTGACAGGAATGAGCAAACACAGGTTTAAGATCAGTTTAAGGCAGTAACTGGAAGAAACATACAGCACGTTGTTAAGTGGACATAAAACAAATAGGCATATGTGATAGGAGACAGACAGGTCTTAAAGGCTATTTTAGTGCTGCTTGGAAATAAAATAATAATAGAGATTCATGGTCAAGCCATCAGCAGTACATCTAAAACATGCATGGATGGATCTTTTCTGTTCCCAGTGCAAAACCCACTGCAGGGCCCAAGTCCTTGGGAACACAGCTCCAGTTACACTCACACAAACATTTGCTCTTGGAGGAGTTTGCAGAAGGATGGACACAGGACAGATGAAAATTTCATTGCCCAGTGCTTTGCTGGGAAGTCCGCTGGTGCTCCCACGGGGGACACAGTGAATGCGAGCGTGATTAAGAAGCTATCTGACCTCCATAAAGAAATGAAACTGTGGAAACGAGGGATTTAATGAAGTGCTGCATTCGATGCAAGGAAGTTTGAATGTTGGTTTGTAGGCAATAATAATTAGATCGGAAAATAGGTGAATGCCAGCCACATGAACCTTCAGTGAAGTTACTGGCAGTGTAACTGAGGAGCTGAAATGCCCTATACAAACAGCGATGCCCTTCCCCTGGTACACTGCAGCATTACACTTCAGACTTAGTGCATGGTTACTCTGCTCATTGGGGTGGCATGAAGATCTCGGATGCTTTCCATGCATTTCGAATTTTTTAGAGCTTCACTCCAGCAGTCCCTGGTGTACTTTTAGACGGCGCTGAAATTTCAGTCCCTATTTCCTTGGTGGCATACGGCAGCAAGAGAAGCCATTTAGGAGGGAACCGGGGAGGTAACCAGCTGGAAACCCACCATGAAGGAAAGACTCCACGTTACCTTCCCAAGGGAGACAGGCGAGAGTAAAAGTTAATGGAAGGATAATCAGAACTCACCAGGGATATCAGTTGATAGGCCAGGAGCATATATAACCCGAGACTTGTTTGCATATCAAGAGACTACAGGAGAGGTGTGACAGCCAAATGCAGCTTAGGAAAATACGGCTATCTGTAAAGCCGATAGCTTCTTTGCATGTGAAAACACAATCCTAACGTTCAGCTTGGCACCTGAAGGCTAAATAACATCAATATGTCTGTTTTGCGCAGCCCATACAGTGAAATCGCTTCTTATGACATTAATATTGCTCTCAGCAGCCACGCCTGGGACTCAGAGAGACAAACTGGGTGGTTTTCCCCCGTACCTCAGCTGGGAGCCCCTTCCAACACTGGCACAGGAGCCCTTTGGAGAAAAACAAGGAGTTCACCCACACCCGATTTCTGATTTCCTCCCATGCTGTATTAAGCATTTTGCTCAAGTATTTTCTTGGAAATAAAGGTAACTGAAGATCCCCACGACTCAACTTCGCTTCCAGTCTGCACATTGAATAATCCCTCCAGCTGGTCCGCACAAGTGCCACCGCGCTTCGGCCAGATCCGTGCCCCGACCTCCCTGCCAAGCCCAGCACAAAACTCTCCTTCTCCTCCTGCTCCGGACTGCCTGGCAATGTCGCTACACGCTATTAAACAGTATGAAAAGGAAGGATTACTGAAAGCCTTTCATTGGGCTAAGCACTCAAACACAGGATTTTATTATTAGAATCTGTTTTGTCAAAAAGCAGGATATTGGCCAAGATTATCTCAATCTGTTTTGTGATCATTTCAGTGAAATCTTCCATGTTGGTCAAATCGAGAAATGTGTGGGAAATTAAGTTATTTATCCGATTACGGCTCTTTTACTGTGCAAATGACCAATATTCTTCTTTATTGTCAGGGCATTTTTAAGTATGTGCCTGTCATGCATAAATATATAACTGCTTTCTTGTTTATAATTTTTATTAACATACTGAATATTTAGATGGCTGCCACATAATTACCCGGGGAGAAAAAAATTTCCTCTTGTACATGGTGCCAATTCACCATCACGTTACAGGACTGCGGTCCATTTTACTGTCTTATTCATTTCCCAGTGGGAACTCAATTCAGAAATTCCCAAATCCTTCACTTTTAAAACATCCCTTTTTATGTTTCAGTGGCTCTTCATTCCACTCCACTGACACACACGAGCCAGGAGAAGCTGGAGTCGAAAGGTTATTCTGGACCTCAGTCGGTTGTTATTCAGTGCCCACGCTTACAAAAGCCTCCGGGACCTCACCATTTCCAAACTACCCTCCCACAAGGAAAGGTTTTGTTCCAGCACCACCTCTCCATCCTCTCTAGAGTACCATGTTTTTTTTTTTTTTTCTCTTGCATCTGCAAATCTTTGATAATTTTCACCTTCTTTAGGCAGTTCAATGACACTTTTGATTTGCAAGTAAGTTCAGGCATGAATTTTATCGGATGAGTAGTTTTGCTATCTACATGCATTTTGCTATCGCATTAGTATTGGCTTTCTTCCAGCCAGGAGACTTAGAAGAATCTTGAAGAGGTCTTTGTATTCAGACCAAGCCTTCTGCTGAGCTCTGGGCACTATCTGTGAAGTGACTCTATGAAAATGACATCATTGTGTGGCAAACTTGTTCTTCTGACAGAAAATGTGTTTGGCAATGCAAGTCAAAACCGAGCTTTTTCAAATTGTCAGCATCTTGAGCTCCGTCTTGCAGCTAAACACCACGTTGTGTTCTTTCTCCTTCATGTCTCACACATCAGCAACAAGACGAGCTCGACAATCAAACCTGAGCTGGCGTTTTTTGTGATGACTCACAGAGCTGATTAAAATACAATTGCCCTACCACATTTGTACTGGCTCGAAACGGCAGCAAATGTATCAAAGAGGTGTCTCTTAATTCCCCACCCTTTGTTCAGAAAATTAAGCACACACAGAGAAGAGACAGATGCAGTAATGGAGTGTGCATTTTACTGTCATTTGTAACCAAGCCAACCCTTAACTAATGGGGCTTGATGCAGTTGTACATTATGATTTCAGATGGGCGTCTTTACTCACACTGAGTTATGCGCTCCGTGAGTAGCAGTAACAAAACCGTGCGCTCACAAACTGAAGCATTGAGAAATAAGGCCGGAGACAGACTCTGTAAGTTAAAATGACATTTAGTAGCATAACAGCCACATAACCTCAAGATAGAGGCTCTTAACCCATAGCAGGCTTATTTCTAATGCTGTATTTGTCACAGGTGACATGAAGTTACGTACTCCCCAGACAGCGGTGGCGCACAATAAAGAAACCTTCAGTCTCTCCGAAGGCAAAAATATTTGTCCTTGTCACCCAGCGCAAGATGGTAACCCCAGCCCAGCGGGTTGCAATCACACCAGCACTGAGAAACCAGGGGGAGGAAAATTAAAGCACGAAAGAGGCAGTGCCTACCTTTCGAGTTGATTTATCTCAAGGCATGCCTGTAACCCTTCTCTGCGAGACGCTGCTGCTGAGCGCTGGCAAGGTCTTTAAAAGTCTCTAAAGCAGTCAACAAATATCGACCTCTAAAACACCAGCCTGGCTGCTCCGTATGAACCTGGGGTATGACTCAGCGTGGGAATACGGCTTCAAAAGCAAGAATTTCAGACGGCATTCTCTTAAAAACACTTGGAAAAAAAACAGTTCATTTCAGATCAGTCTTCCTTCTTCCTGTTGTTTTTGTTCTTAATTGCATCAGGAATGAGCCTTTTTGGGCTCCTATTTTAAAAGTTTGGGCCTAGAGGAAGTTCTGCCAAGTCCTAGCAAAACACAATGTAATTTTAAAATTACAGTCTGACAAACTGCTGCTTAGAGAGACCGACCATCTAAATGACTGGGCAGGCCGTCTCAAATCGCTGCTTTACATGAGAAGAGAAAGGGCTGCAAGAATGCGGAGCGGTCGCTGCTCTAACTCCACGAGGGCCCTGGACTTCAAAGACATCTGAACATCACCGCATCGCTAATGCAAATCCCACGGCATTGCTCTGCACATCCTCAGGTGGCCTGAATTCAGCTGCCGTGCTGAAACGTCAGGACGGTACTGAGGCATGTCTGCTCATGCCTTGGTACAACTCCGGACTGATACCACACTGCTCCATCAAACAAAAATAAATCATGTCTCCCAGATATGATTAAATCCCTTTGTGTTATTTAAGTCTGAGCTGGACCGAGCCCTAGAGAACATTACACAGAGACTGGGCACCCAGGGAACGGCGGTGATCACCTAACCGAGTCGGATACGAGTCGGATACACTCGGCAACAACCTAGATTCCAGCTGGACGCAGGATTGAAAAAGCAGTGATGGATGATCTCTGGGTCTCAGCAGAGATGGGAGGAACATCTATTTTCATTCCTCCAGACTGCTCTGCAGCCTTCAGCCCGTCAGCATTCAAACTCTGCCTGGCAGAGCAAAGCAGCCCAGGGTAACGTTGAGATGTGGTTCTGCCACAGAAATAGGAGAGATGAGGGAACGAGCCTCTGCTGTCCTTCCCCTAGGATCCCACCCGGCACCTCCAGGATCTCGATGCAAAGGGACGTGCAGGGAGAAGCCGTCCAAAGGCAGAGAAGACGCAGCACTGCTTGCTCTCCACTCTACACAGCCGTGCTACAGGTACCGAGGTAATACAGGGCCCAAAGGAGGACAACGAAAGGCTGGGAAGCAGCTGGCTGAAACTCAACCCGGACTTCAGAAAAAAGCAGTTTGGAGAAAGTTTCAGCCACAATTCAGTCACTTTTAGCCCAAAACAAGCCCGCATCCTGCAGTTGTCCCTCCTGTATCCAGCCTGAGGGACAGCGTGTGACACGCTCGCTGCACTACTGACTGCCTTGCTGGCAGGCAAACAGCTTCTGGTTGCCTATTTTCACCACATAAGAGCTATCTTTTAATTTTATTGTATAGCAGCACCAGAATTCCCATGCAGCTCAAGGGGAGGGAGGGAGGACGTGCTGACCACACACCACCACCCGGACTGGGCTCACGATTGCCCAGGAACAGCTGGAAGGAGAGGCAGGGAAAAGCCAAGCAGCGTCTCTCTGGCATTATTGGAAGAAACCCAAGACCACTCTATGTACCTCTAGGCCTAAATACTTGTACATTTTCTAATTTCTTGCAAGAATTGCGTTAATTTCACACTCTCCTTCTGTCTTCAGGGCTACGAACAGGCTTTGCAACATTTAACAACAGCTACCAGAAGAGGCAGTTTCCAAAGATAAGAAGAGCAAAGCAGACGTGCACCTTCCTCAGCACTGCTTTGCTGTTAGAGGTTTTACTGTCACAGGGACACGTCTGTGAATAAGGAAGAATCAGTGCAATCACTGTGTGCTGCAGCTCATCCTAGGAGAACCACTGCTAAGGCAGGCTGTGGGACAGACGTTCATCAACCACAAAATGGAAACTGTAAAGGAACCAAGCTAACATACAAAGTGATCGCTGGATGGAAGCATCATTGCATTCCTTGCATGCTTAGGCTGGATCTGGACCCAGGTCCTTCCAGAGGCCACCAGACTTGCGTATATCACCACGTCCCGACAGCTAAGGCCGGTACAAACCACTCACAGCGCCACTTCCCAAGGTGCAGGGCCCCGCAGACCCAGCACCAGGACTTAGGGGCACCTGCACTACAGCTGCTGCAGCCAGGTTAGAGGGCTAAAGCAAGAAAAATGTGAGTTGGCTTGTGGGCATTTGATCATGGCCCAAGCTGGATTTATCCAGAGGGGAATTCACCCCTGAATTTGCCCCAGCTGGAAGAGCAAATTCACTTTTAAGAGTTTACAGACTTGAGAAAATTCAGACAGCTTGAGATGCTGCAGCCCCAAGCAGGCACGTGTCCCCCTTTCCCAGCTTTAGCAGTCTACAGAGCTCTGCTTGCTGCTGGCTGTAACCTAGAGCATTAAGGCTGTACAAGATTTACATTTAAAGCGTATTAGTAACACTTTTTAATGATGAGAGAGGCATTTTAGCAAACAGTAAATTCTGCAGAAGCTCTGCTTGGCAGAGTTATCAATAATCCTATTAATGACAAGGTGCAATTTACAGCAAAGTGGCAGTGGAAAGGAGATACAGTACTTATGTGAAACAAAAAGATAATACAATATTATTCCATTGACTGTGCTTTCTCTTAATTGCCTTGTTATGTACGCTCGGGGCACACAATCTATCATGGATGAAGTTGTTTGTTCACAAAGCGGCACGCAAGAGGTTTTTAATCCAAGATCCCTCTAGCTGCATTTCAGGATTTATTTCTGAGTTGTCTTTAATTTTTCTATTTCGTGTAAGTTTATCCTAATATTAGGGAGCACTCCTCTGAAAAGAAACTGCTGTGCTCAGGAGCGCTGCTTGCGCTTCCTTATGGGACTGCTTACCGCGGCGTCAGGCAGTAGGAGCACAGAGACAGGCTGTGCACAACAGGCTGCGCGGCTCCCGTCGCTTGCCTCTACCCCCCGGTTTGCAGAAGGGCTGCTGGTCCTCGGGACAGAATCCAACTGCTACTCATTTGTGTGCCAAAGTGACCCACGTTCAAGACGCCAGGTTCGGTGCACGTATTATATTGTAACAGAGGCGTTAAGAATACCCTTTGCACAAATATGAAGTAACTCCATCAAAGCAAATGCCATCATTTTAATGTCATGAGCAAACTTGACCCCCTAAGAATTTATCCATCCTACTAACACATGAAAAAACTCTGGAAAGTTTAAAGACCGTAGAAAGACACTTTTGAGGGTTTTGAATTATTTTAAATGATTTGTTTTCAACATTAACTCATCTTCAGGTGTCTGTGTGGGAGGGCAGACAGATGGTTACCCAACTGAGGAACTTTAGGCTGTTCTTTGTACTACGGTAACCGCCAGCAGGCTGAAGATGGGCTTCAGACCAGACCAAAGTCCAAATAAAGAAGAAGAGACTATGGAAACAGCATGTAAGGGAACTGCTCTGATCTAACTTTCGTGTGGTTTTCCTTCAGCTTGGATTCCCAAGACTCTCACAGATGGATTTGGTCATTACGCCACGAACAGCTAAAATGCCCAAGATGCACATTTTTGTACCATATATAGTGCTAAGAATGTAAACTACGCTGGGAAGGAAGATGATGAATGAATTTATTTTATTTGTAGTTTTAATTATTGGGTAAATTCCATTTACCACCTAGAACGTGAATGTGTTTTATTACAATAATAAGCCTTAGGCACGAATCCAGAAAGAGCTACCAAGCAAGGGGGCGGGGGCCTTAAATCGTGCTGGCTTGTGTTGAAAGCACTTGACATTTCTCCATTTCATTTCCTGGGTGCAACATCATAAATAAGCTCAATAAACTGTTGCTTACAGCCCCGGCCAATTTGAAACTCTACCTGATAGATTTATTTCAAGTATACTCTGTCCTCCAAAGCTGCCGGGAAACAACAACTTATCACTGCCAACCTGTTATTTCTGGACCCGACGCTGTCTGTAGCATCAGCAAAGCCATTTCCAGGGCTTGTTTGCAGAGTTGCTAAAAGTGACCAGGAGCTGATGGTTGCCTGAACGCACGGCTGAAGAGGCAGCAGAAAAGCTGAGTGACACTTGGCTGTCCTGCTAAACATGGAGACCACCTCAAAAGGCAGGAATAGATTTGGATTTTCTCCATACTCCACAGTTTAGGAGAACTAGGGAAATATTCCTTGCTTAGGATAATAACATTGGCTAATCTTTTCCTATAGCTTTACTTGGTTTCTTATAGCAACCAAGTTGACTTACACCAGAATAATTCAAAGTTGTTCAGAACTTTCTCTTGCAAAAGTCATCAGCTTGACATTACATGCCTCTGGCAAACACAGCAGGAATCAGCTGAGGGTGTTTCTCCAGGTGTGTGCTTGTTAAAATGCACACGTGTTGTTGGCATCCTCCGCACAGATGACTGATGTTAAGAGGACTGGAACACCAGTTGCAGCTGTTGGACTTGCCAACTCGAACAGCCTTAGTTTAAAAGAAACTGCAGACGAGATGGTCACGGTCTGCTCGATTAGTTCAGGTACACGGTGACATTAGTGAAGCCAATTCAATCCTGGGATCCTACACCTTTTGCACAGCTGATGCAAGCCGGCAGCTCACACTGCAAGAAGCACTTGCAACGCACACCTACCTTTGGGTTTTCCAACTCAGAAAGCCATTCCCCACTCCGGCTGTTATGATGCTCCAGCTTGCAAATCAAACCCTACCTCGCTCAGCCCTCCTCAAGGCCATTTGCCACCCACCACCCTCCAGGTGCCCGCAGAGTCTCACAGCGCCATTTCCCTCTCGCACATATTCCATGTGCCACTCCGGCCTCTGATCCCAGCTGGAGCTGCTGGGCAGAGGGAGACGGGCCAGGAGATTTCCGCATTATCATGGCTCTCCATGAATGACTTCAAAGGAAAGCACAGATCCTATCTCCTGGAGATTAGCTGGAGCTGTACTGCCTGCGTAGGCAAGCTTGTTCCTGCCTTTTATCCTGTAACTTGCAGGATCCTCGTGCAGCAGAAAATTCAAGACCACATTCACCAAAACCTCCTACACTGGGCCCGCAGAGGGTCGCTTCCAGGAGCCAGAGCCAGGGAGAGGATAACACAGCACCTACAGCCCCTCCTATAGGAAGGATGTGCTTACTCCAAGGTATGAAGCAACCACCAAAGCTTTTGGGTAATAGGTATTCAAATCTTGCCTTGTTTTGTGTTCCAGAATTGCTTTTACTCGTTAGTTTACTAAACACACATAATTACATTTCCATGAACACAAAACCCATTTCCTGCCATGCCTTTACATTCAAATAAACAGCTCAGCAGTACACAAATGCATGTCTGACGGATGGCAAGTCCCTGGGAGCTCTGGGCGCCTCTTTACGTGAAGAAACTTTGCCTGCGAAGCAAAGAACAGGAGCCACAACTGTCAGGAGCAGTAAACAATGCTATCTTTAAAAAGTACGTGTGGGTGCCTGTGTGCAGCTGCGAAGCCCAGGGGAAGCTCCATATGCTGCTACATTTCTACTTAGTGCTGTCAGACTGAGGCTCCTTGGGCTCTGCACAAGCTGCTGGGGACAGGGCCGGGCCAGTCCCCGCTCACAGCTCCGCAGGAACCCCAGCACACTTCCGCAGGTCTGATTTCTGGCAGTCCCTGCAGCCGTAGTGTGGCTGGTTTTGCAATGACGCTTCTCACACTTAGGCTCTTGGAGGCACTTGTGGGGTTTCACAAGTGCCTCCGTGACAGAGGGTCTCTGGGTCCTCAAACATCCTAGCAGGAAAGCACTGGAGAGCCAGGGACAGAAGAAAGGCACGCTCTCCACAGCTTCTGCAGTGGCTTCAATGCGTCAGAGAGATCTCGGTGAAGGAAACAAGCTGAGCTCGACCTCTGTGTCCTGCTCATGCTAGCTGGAAGAGGAACGACAGGGCAGAGAGAACGAAATCACATGGCTGAGGTTTTCTCCCAGCAATGTTAGCTCAGCAGACTGGCACGCTCCAGCTGGGCTGCTGACGGCCACCCAGCACCAACGCCAAGCTCCCTCTGTACCCCCAAGCTTGCACACGCTCAGGGTGCTTGGCACGGCCTGCCTGCAGGTCGTTCCTGTTTCCTCACATAACCCGAAACGTGAACGAACCTCAAGGTTGCGGGGTGGCAGAGGTAAGGATGGCGCAAGTTTCCCTCCGCTGGCTGAATCCTCGCGCCGTGCCAACCGGTGCCGCATTGTGCGCGGCTCAAACTGCTCCAGCTCCCCATTAGCATTCTGGAGCACAACTTCATCCTCCTGCCTCAGAGACCAGCCCCTGCTTTACATAAATCTTTAATGAAACGCTCTGCCTCAAGCACCGATGCCTATGCACAAAAGGCAGAGTTGAAGGAAAACAAGGTTTTTGCCTCCAAAAACCAGCATTTCTACAGATAGCACATGGAAATTACGCTTGCTACCTCTCTGGGATCCCTGCAGCACCACTCAAGAGATGGTACAGCATCAAGAAAAGCAAGGAGGTAATAATTGTAAATAGCGTAGAGTAGTTTAACTGTGGTACATGCTAAAAGACAGCAGGCCTGCCCCAGTATCCCAGCACCCACATACAGTTCATGCACGCGCGGGAGGCTGGAAGGCTGCGTGTGCCGGGCTGACGGCACTGGGTGCTCCACAGCAGCCCAAACAGACTTCCAGCTGATCAGGAGACTGTTCTTAAAACCTCGAGATTTAAAACCACACACACAAAGTCTATGAATTTTATATTCCCTCTGCAATTCCGAGCACTTACGGTTAATGCTGTCGAGTGTTTCAAGTCCTTCTTTCATGAATGTAAATGTTATAAACGTCCATCTCCCCCCACAACAAGCAGTAAACAGAAATAATAATGGAAACCGGCTGTACCGCTGTGATCCAGGACTAGGAACTGTGATTTTAGGATAAAACTAAGTGTCAAGAAACAAGATAAAATTGCAGGGACTGGCAACACAGTGCAATAAGGGCAATTACTGTCCTGATGTGCAACAGCGACCAGGAGATGTCATAAGGCCCACAGAGCTGAGAACGCAGACTGCAGCACAAAGCCATCAAGCATTTAAGGCTTCCTACCATAACACTTGATTGATGTTTTCAAAGCAGTCTGCAGGAATTAGGACATGTATCTTCCATTAATCTTAATGGAAGATGTTTGTTGAAATCCCCAAGACTGCTTTGAAAAAGAAGTATTTCAACTTCACAGTCTGGGTTGGATGCCTACATTTTCATTTTAATATTCACATCTGCATGTTGGCCCGAGGTCAGTAAATCATTTAAATGTGTGCTTCAACATGCACCAGCCAATAAGGCTACTCATGTGCTCAAAATTAAGTAAACATATAGATGCCCCATCCAACAGAGATGGGGTTGCTCACGTGATTCCGTGTTTTGCTGATCCAGTGCCTCAAGTCTGCAGAAGGGCTGCCATGAGGAAGTTGTGTTTTGCCAACAAATACCACGCTGTTACCGCACTTATTCTTACAGAGACAAAGGCAAGCTCGGAGACATGCTCCAAGACACAGTCATGTCTCAGAGACATCACTTGTTTGTGCACCTTGGCTTTCTCGTATGTATTTTGGAAACTCCAATCAGGGATTTGAACCAAGTTGAAGAACTGGACCCAACTGAACAGCTTTCAAATATCCCTTTAGTTCTTCTGAACTAAGTCTTCTTTCTGTTTTCTTTCTAGTCTTTCCTAGCCTAGGCTTTCTACATTGTATTAGCAGCTATTGTGAGGATTAAAAATAAAGCAAGAAAAACCCTTCAACCCTAAAAAACAAAACCTTAAAATAACAGTGAGATGAAGTAGAACAAATCCTCCTCCCCAGCTGGATTTCAGACACACAGAACGCAGATTGCTTTGGCAATCCAGTGTACTTTCAGCTTCAGCTTCCCTTACGTCTGCATGACAGCTCAGGATGCCCAGGGACACGAGCTAAACTCCGGGACTTGAGCTGAGTGCCCAAGGATAGGCAGGGAGCTACCCCCTTGGGACCAGGCATTCTGGAAGGGATCACCACCAACATTTGGACACAATCTAAGGCTGGGGAAATGAGGTCTCCAAACGCATGGAAATATTTGGATCCCATCATCTGATTCTCACTTACCCTGATCAGCACGAGTCTGACAATAAATTAATGACTTCATGCACACAGAATTTTAGCTTTTTAAGGCCAAGCAGCTATTTGTGGCTACATTTTAAAACTCCGAACCCAACACCAGCCATATAAATGCTCAGCCATTTCCATCTGCAGACACATCCAAGGTAAGCAGGTAAGACAGCAGCTTGATGTTAAACATAATCTGGCGCGACCATGCGCAGCGTGAAGGAGAGATCCTGCTCTCCCACGCTGCCTGTTGCTTCCCTTGCAATTTAGACAGCAACTGGAAGACCAGAGGGGTGAGTCTGCTCAGTCTGCTGATCTAGCAGAAAATTAGCACAGCAAGGGGAGAAAAAACCCTCCAAGGACTCCTTTGCCCCCTATCAAAATTGAATGTTGCCCAGGGGACAAGCCCAGCGAGCCAGCTCCCGTTGGCCACACAACCTGCAAACCTTAGGCAAGGGAGAGGGAGAAGATGCACAACTGCAAAAGGGGAAAGAGACTGTCCCTTTTGGCATCAGCTCACAGTTAGGGTAAAACCTTCAAGCCACGCTCTTGGTGAGCAAGCGGCATCCAGCACATGTGGGGGAGGGAACAAACTTGTGTATTTCGGGCTAGCCAACAGACAGAGGCAGGTTTGCAGAATAATACATAACCAGTGCATGCAGAGACGTGCACATAAAAATCCCAGCACGTGGCTGGCAGTCTGCGTGATGCTTTCGCACAGCTGTGCCGAGGCACACGCAAAGCAAGGGCGCCCATTTGGCCTCCGCTCCGTACAGCTGTAAGCTTGGCCCAAGTCCCGCCAAGCACAGAAGAGTGCCACTTTTCATAGCAAATCCCTCCTTCCTTCCTGAAATCCTCCACGTATTGCTGTAATTTGGAGGGAAGAACACACGTGAAAGAGGCACCAAGACTCTCCTACCCAGGGCACAGTCACTGTTAGGTGTCAGAGGCACGTGGCCCGTTTACACTGGGGGTAACGTAGGGGCTCGGTACTGGGAGTATCTTTATGCACATGCTGCATAACGAACAGGGCTTCCTTGAATTCATTTCCATGTGAACGACAACATCATTTTCAGAAAAAGAAACTCACTCTGCTCCATCTGAGTAATTCCACTGATTGGAACCACCGGTAGATTGCTCTGTGGCTCACTGATTACGCTCAGTGTGAATAATTACGTTACGAAAATAGGCCGGCTCCGACACCGCCGAGGCCAAGTCAGAGCAGCAGGGGATGCGGAGGGGCTGAGCCCACCTGTGCGAGGGCCACGCCAGCACCCCGACTCCAGGAGGACAGCAGGAGGTGTCTGTGTGGCTGCAGAGAGCTGACCTCCAGGAGCTCCGTGGCTCATTCGTTCTCCCCTACGGCTACAGCATGCTCCCCAGTGGACGGGCGGCTCCAGCCCGGGTCCCAGACGTGCGTTTAGTATGCATGACGGTGCTCCTGAGGGCAGCGCCTACGCGGAGCAGCGCTAAACATGCTGACAAAGGCAAGGGAAGTGACCTGGAAATGACAAAGTGAAGCGAGGCAAGGAGCAAAGATGAGGCAGCAGAGGAAAAAAACGTCTGCGCGGTTGTATCGATAAAGCCCACCGAGGAAAGGCGACGGGTTTTGGCTGATACAGTTGGTGCAGTGCAGGCACTGCTGGGTGTCTCTGGTTTGGGCAAAAGCTCTGTGGATTGGCAGCCAGAAGATTAATCCTGTGCCGCCCAGAAGCGGTGGGGGCTACACGTGGAAGAAAAAAGGCCACTTTAGTTTTTCATCACGTAGAGTATTACGTCAAACAGCAGAGACGTACTGTCCTGAGCACGGTAACGGCTCCCTGGCAGCAAGCACAGAGCTGCCACACGATTCTTCGCAGCTTAAACTGCAGTTCCTGAAGGTGAAGTCCTTTTTTCATAACAAGAAGTAGCAGAAAAATCACTTGACCCAGAAGGGATCACTTGTAAAATCAAAATCGGTTCTAAAACTAAAGAACTACTTTTCACAATGGACGACATTTTAAATACCGCAAGACAGGAGACAGTTTCCTTAAATAGGTGCCAGTTAATTAAGGAGATGTGGTAAATGAGTGCATTTCCTGCACAACAAACTACAGATTTACCCTCACAAAGAACATTACGCTAAAGTGGAAAAAAACTATTATTCTGAAGTGAAAGACTGCCCACTGGGGGGTTCGCACTAAAATAAGTACTCCAAGAACACCTTCACCCAGGAACACAGGCAGTGTAGTTGCAAGCAGCGACCAAGCAACCCTTAAATACACTAATATCTCCTAAAGGAATCAGTACAAAGATGAAGCTCCCAAATGCCAAAGAAAACACATCAGCTGGGCTGCTGGTTTATACAAAAGCTCAGCAGACAGGGCTGAGCTGCCTCCTGGGAATAAGACCCTCGGGGCACGTCCATGTGCTGCAGAATCAAGCCACGAACAAGCTCTGGGTCCTGCACTAGGCCACGCAGACACCACATCTCTCAGCCTCAGCACCCGGGGACCACAGCGGACTTGTATTTAAGCAGTGAACTCCAGCGTGTGCTGGTTTGCCTAGAGTTACTTCAGCATTTGGGCACTGTGCTGCATTGCAGGGGGCAGGCAGGACGGAGCAAGCAGACACAGCAGCTTTTCGTCATAGTCCCCCAGTGCCTGACACCCTAACCCCATCCGAGAGATGGCAGGGGCGGCACTAACAAACTGACGGAAGAGACCAGTCCTAAGACCAGCGTGGTTCACGATGACCCTTCCCAGATCAGCCTGTAACACCCCCAAAGCCACCTCCCCCAGGCTTCTTTCAGAAACCTGCCTCCAAAATGCTTTACACGTGCAAGGCTCCCAGCCCAGAGGGAACGATGCTCGCTGAGCAACTCACCAGGTGGGCTCCTAGGTGGGAAAGCCATTTGGGAGAGACATGGCCATCATCACGTACTCTGGGTGTCCAGCTCCCAGGCCAGCATCTAATAACCCTTAGCAGCCCCTGTGAGCGACCAACACAGAAATACTATTCAGGGTATTCCCTAGAATAATAAGCACCAACCTTACCTGCTCAGGAACATCTCTCTGAGCTCTCTCACTGCAAACAGCCAGTGTCAACTCACTGGGATGCCAAACGCTTGACTTTCATTACGGTAAATTATTCACAGCAGAAGTGTCATTTTAGCAAAGTAAATTCCTTGCCATTATAAATATTTCCAAATCATGACTTCGCTTCCCTTATACCTGCGGCATCTTAGACCACACTGTTCTGCTCTCCTTTAGACCATGCTTGGCTGTTCCCACACAAAGGACAGTCTCCAATTTACCAGAACACAAAGCAAAATTCACAATAGCCTTCCTGAGACCTTCAGAAAATAGCATTAATATTATTTTTTTTACTGCGCTTCCCATGATTTTGCCCATTCTCCCAAACAAATTCTCTTTTCCTACCAGAACACCCAAGTATGCACACGCTCCATCTTCAGTACAATCAATATATTGACACAGAAGTGAATGCCTTGCAGTACATCTTCTTGCTGCTTTAATACCCTGGCTTTTCCCTATGGCTGTTTGAACTAAATCCATTCTAAATCTTAACTGTGTTTCTGTACCAGTGATTTCCAAGTCAAAGGCTTTGCATTGACAATTACACACATGCCCGCGCGTACCTACATACGAGTCTCTGTTAATTAAGGGATACTTGAATCCTTTAAGATTCTTTCCAAAATTTTACTATTTCCCCCAAGTTCCACCCAGTTCAGTTACCAATTAACCCTCCTGAAATGCCACTTAGAACTGTTTTAAGAGCGTTGGACAATCTACACAGCAGAGAGAGACAGCACAATGTCACAGAAACACATTTTAATCTTCCCACTGAGTCTGGGCTTTGTTATAACTGCGCTTTTTGCTAACCTATCCAGGGGTGAAAACATTCAGCATGACTTACTCACCACTCCACTTACCCACATTTGTTTTGTTAGCTCAGAGCAGTGCCACTGAGCCACGCTACGAGAATCCTCACCCTATCCTCAGCGGTCTGTTTGGCATGGCCAGCGCTAGCGGTTAACGCAGACTTTGCACATTAACAGAACAAGTAGAACAGAACGACAACAGAAGAGCAGATTAGCTGGGATGCACCTTACTTCGATCTCCCAAAACGTGCCACCCCTGAAATGGCAGCACCGCTTCCCGTTTCCAGGCCTGGTTTCGTGCTGCCAGCTGCCCCAAGGCGCGGACACGGGCAGTAGATGAAACTGCTCAGCCAGGACAGGGCTGGAAGTCCTCAGAGGGCTTATCCTGCCCTCAGCTTGCACCAAAATTGCTGGGGAGACAAAGTGGAGGCTCAAGTCCCTGAACGTGCCCCAGAACCTCAGTTTACAGTCAACCTTACTTGAATGTTGGAGTCTTCAGGACCGTATTGGTCTTCACCTGTGGGCGGTAAAATGAAGACAGGAGTAGAAACAGTCCTTCCCACGAGCCATGGCTGTCTGGGTATTCTCGCTGCTAGCAAATCTTTGATTTTTCAGCTTTAGTGGTCTTTGAATTGAAGTCACCTGCAGTGTCCTGCATTTCCTAACACGCTTTTGTCCACTGGGATAAATGCCCATTTCTGTGCTCTGGTCAAAAATGAGAATTTTTCCCCTGATCAAAGGAACTGGATCTTTCATGTTGCATAAACCACTACGGAAAGGAAAATACTTTTCCTAGATGAGAATGAAAAAAGAAGGACAGAAACCTTCCTACATAAACACGACAGAATAGACACTCAAGTCACATACCAAGCATTTTATAGTGGTTTGGGAAAGAGAAGGAATATAAAATTGGAAGTTAACATTCCTCATGGAATGAGATTAGAGATATTTATTTTACGCTCTACTTGAAACATCATAGTAATTTTCATCTGCACTAATAAAAATAAATCAGAAGCTGATCTTCCATGCATTAAAATTACCATTTCATGCAAGAGTCACAATGTTTCTGAGACATATGTGCCCTTTGGAACTCGTGCCACAAATAGAGCTGAATTTAAGGACCTCTGCGTGCACAAATTTATTACACCAATTCTTTCCAAAGCGGGATATTGTCATGTACAAAATGTCACGTGAGCAGCCACAGAAAAGCATCCAGCACTGAGTAAAGACCCTTAGCTTTCAGAAGAATATTAAGAACCGAGAAACTAAAAGAAATAATCATACTGCATGGCACCAACTGTTGGGTGACCAGCAGAGCCCCGTTTGGAGAACACTCATCACCCAGACAGGAATTAATGGATTCACCAGCAGTGCCCCCGTCTGCAGCCCAGCCTCTCACGAAGATGCTCATTTGCAGAGCAGGATACAACTTGCTGTTAGACAGGGGAAGTTCAATATTCATTAACCAAAAGAGCCCCCACTTTGCGCTCCTGTCTGCAGTACAAATCATCCGCCGGTGGGTTTTGTCAATGCCATCACCCGCTGTTTGGTGAAGGCTGTACCTAGAGACACCGCGCGATGCGTCAATATCCCAGCCCTCTGCCGGGGGGGGTTCAGAGCCAGAGTCCAAAGCTAGGAAACTGCAGCCACTTCCTGAGCGATTCAAATAGAAAATGCTGGAGAGACAAAAGGTTGCACCTCAAATTTGCATACAGCAACTCCTCTTTGCGAAAGAGCTACGTGAAAGGGGAGGATTGAAATGGGCCATTGCCCCGTGGGACATTTACTCCCAATCCTCCCAGGCGGCTCTGCAGCAGGCTTGTAAGTGGGCCCTTTTGTATTGCAACCCAAGACTGCAATACATTCAACTGTACTAAAGCAAACTTGTCAGGTACATAGATTTTAAGGAGATAACACACCGAAGGCATAAGGACTTGGTATAATCATAAAGAGACGCAGGCAGAAGCTGCTTCTTCCTTGCTCTTTGCTATCTGCCGTCCCCATTGTTACATCGGCTGGGAGATGCACAGGGAGGCAGCTCCAGAGGCAAGGGAGGCTGGGGTAACCTCACCCTGCTCTAGCAAACACCGCCAGGTGAAAATCCTAGGTTTCTTAAGAGGTCAAAGCCAACCTTTCTTAGATTCTTGTGTCTACATTTCTACTACTGAGCTCAGCACCTTGGCAACATGCAGATAACCTGAGAAGCTCACCCAAACCATGGATGGAAATAGCTAAGTACGGTAGAGCCCCAGTACTACAAAAGCTATCAAAAAAAACCTGCTTCCAAGCCTCTGGAAGCCATACAAAAAGATCTCCGTAACAGGGACCAAGCAGATGGCTAAGCACGCAGTCCCGGCAGAGGCACAGGTCATGCTGGAAAACAAATCCAGCAAACCGCAGAGCCCCGCAGACACCTTTCAGTACCACCCAGGCTGAAGCCTGCTCCTCCAGCACTGGCAAGGCTTGGTCACGAAGGTGTTTCCTCTCCTCACCGTATGCCTGGAAATGCTCTTTATAACACAGCTATGTCGTACGCCTGTCACCATGTTCCAAATAACTCACACGAATGTCTCGCATTTTTCAAGTGGTGTCATAAAACGCGGGGCTGCACATGCCACAAACACTGACATATTTCACTAATACAATCCAGCAGCAGCATACAGAGAATATTTATGCAGCTCTTTATTATTTTTTATGAAAGGTAAACGACCCTTTTGGTGAAATGGTGACTTGTGCTGACAGCATCTTTGTTTTTAGAAAAAAAAAAAACCACACAACAGTGAAGGGAGGTTAGGTGAGTTTGCAAATTAACTGAGGGGTACGAATTTCTCCAGCCTTGTCATAATAAAAAAATTATCTTCAAAAGGTTTTACTGTCATTCATCTTTTAAGCTGGTCTTGCTAAACTAGTTACTTCACACAGTAATTAGCAGCAATATGAATGAGCTAGAGATGCATATAAATTAAATCTATATATTGACTGAGTGAGTCTTGAAACACAGGTTTCCATGATTTAGAAATCACCTCCCCAATATACTTTCATATCTTAAGGTCAAATATTTCTAAACGAGGAAATGAGTGATTCTGCTCATTAGCGCAGGGCTGAGGCTAAGCAGAGTCAGCTGCACACAGCGATCTGCTAAAGCATTCCCAGGCCAAGGAAGCAGTAAGATTTCAGATGTCTGTCTAATTAAGTCTTCTTAATTGCTGTTTTACTAATTGGAGTAGAGTGGTTTTGTCATGATTTTAGCTGTTGACGAACAATTAAGTAGAATGCAGCATTAATTCCTCCTTTAACTACTGAGGAAGGCCAACGCATGCTCAGACTCCAGTGAAAGAAACCAAACCTAATCAAAGCGCCGTGGTTATTAGCAGACGAGGTGGGAAGCCAAGAAACCAGCACCATTCCCCACCAAGCCAGTGGCAGGACATCACTACAGCACTCCCAGCCCAAGCAGGTCGGATACCAAAACCTCAAGTCTTTGCACTTGCACCTTGCTTGCTGACAGCGACAACCTTTGAAGGCCATGCCAAGGTGATCCTTCTCCGAGTTATTTTTCTTCTTCTTTTCTTATGTGTTTTCTGGTATTCTACTTTTTAGCATTTCAGACAAAAGCCTGTTGGCATTTCTACAGATATTTCACATTAGCACACATCTGCAAAAAAAGATCTCTTCCACCACTAGTACTGAATTCAGCCCTCTTCTGCTCTGCTAGGAACAAACTTTTCAATATTTTAAGCACTTACAAGAAAGACCTGAGTAAAGTCTCTGTGAATCCAATAGTGCTTTTTCACAGCAGGGAGATAAGCCAAGGTAAAAGCTGATGGTTCTTGGCTTTTCTAGAGCTGGCCCACTGGTAAAAGAGCACCTCAGCCGCACTCCCTGCTGTCATGAGTATGGGGAACTTCAGGCTGACCCGTGCCTTGGACCTGTGACATTCACTCTGCAGGTGCAGAAAGGGAAGAGCCCACCTGCAGTTCCATGTGTGCTGCTGGATGATCGCTGCAGCCCGTCCCAGTGGCTCTGCAGCGTGGCTCTGCTGACCGGGGCTTTGGCGCTGAGCTCGGGCAGGGGGCGTTTTCCCACTGAATCAGCCAGACAGGTGCAGCATCAGCTTTCATGGCTCTGGCGCTGTAGAAGCCAGGAATTATCTGAAGTAATTGGGAAAGAAACTGGGCAAACTCGTTCCCCTTTTCAGCAATAAATCATCTTGGGGAAATTGGCCAAGGCCACTTGAAAGACCCAAGTGATGCTCTCCCAAACACCTTTCCCTTGGGAGACAGCTTAAGAGCAAGATTCGATCTGTAACAGTAGTATTCACTGTTTTCTTACAGATTTTAGATCCCCTCCCCATCCCTCCAGGAGGCCCTGGCAGCTCCTGCTTTCAGCCCAGACGCGCTTTCCAAACGAGATCAGTGCAAGCTCCCCGGGTCCCCAGGCTGCACGCAAACCGCACCTTGAGGGGAACCACCACCAGCTCCCAACTGTGCTCTTCATTCAGACACAGGAGAACCATTTACACTCACATACTTGCTGAGTTCCTCAATCTTTTCCAACAGAGGATTAAGAGTTGTCTTCAAGCTACAGAGGAAGCAAGCTTGAAGGGGCACAAGATCGCCCTAAGGAAGAGCAAGCCAAGACTCGGGGACCAGGATGGTTTTCGGGAGCCAGCTCTTAACTCCTGTCCTCTGCTACATCCCAAAAGCGGCCTTTAGATGAGTCCCACAATCTCCCTGTCCCTCTGTTTCCATCTACCAGAAGTGGCTAACAGCCTGTCTCTAGCAGGGAAGGACGCCTTGATAAATGTACTAATTATCACCAGACACCCCACCCAGCACGTAAGAACAGAGGCCATTTATTTGCCAAAAAAACTTCCAGTTATAAAATCAGCGCTAGAAAATTGTGCAAATCAAGACCCTGGAACCTGATTAATTAAATCAATGGGAATGATAGAATTAATTTATAAGAAAACTCAAACCTAACATGAAATAGTTTGTATCGATCAACGGACGAAGTCCTTCCACGTGCTGAGAGCAAATCCATTTTTATTATTCTTAGCGCTGCCGAAGCTGCCGTCCGGCCGCTCAGCAGCACCGCCACAGCCCTCACAGCCCAGCTGCAGCTCCGCTGCCCCATTTGTCATCTCAATGCCCCATTTGTTCCTCAGAACACCGATCATCTTACACACGGCAGTTGTCACCCGTCTTCCCAGCCCCGACCCTTTCAAACACTCCACATTCCTCCCCGCACGTGCTCGCAAACATCACTTGCCGGAAGAGTTTTAAATGGGCCTTGTCAAAGCATCAAAACAGAAGGTGTTCAAGACAGAGCCTCCGATTTCTTGTGCTGCTCACCCGAACGGCCACACGCACAGCCTCGCGCACCGGGCTGTTCTTTTTGCAAGGAACCACTGAGATATCCGGACGTGGCTCGTCAAGGAGAAGAATTATGCCAGGAGGGTAGGAGAGAGAGACATGACCACCTTGAAATAAATTCAGGCGCCTAACTACAAGAAGTAAAGCCTGTCTATCTGTAACAGAAGCCATTAGGAAGTGATTTAAAGTAGTTTGGAAGTAGGGTTTGAGTGGCTGTTTGAACACCTCCTTCAGAATACAAACATTCACCGGGCTATTTACAGTCCCTGTGGAAACGCTCCTGACTTCACCCAGCCAGGCACAGAAGACCACGATCTGTTCTCAGTGGGAAAAAAAACTTTACCAACTCCAGTGGACATGAACAAGTCACTGGATTTATCTCACTTTAACTGATTTTCAAAAAACTTAAAGAAGCAATACTCGAGACAAGTACTTCCAATCTCTTAGAAACTCAGCTCCCTACTAGACCCGCTGCTGTGTAGATAGCGATTGCTCATTTATTGACAGCAAAATGCTGTGGATCAAGCCTTAGTATCTGCTAATATCCCTGCCGAAATTGGACTTTAATGGTCCAATCCAACTCCCATTAACCAGAAAGGGCTGAGTCCTATTTTCTTTAATGGAGACGTATATGAAGTTGTAGCACTTGGGAAAAATATTAGGATTTTTTTTCCTGACCAGGGGGGAAAAAAAAAAAATCAGGATCAGAAAAAAATTATATAATTTTTTGGACCAAATACTTTTTACTGAGTGCATTTTATCTGATACGAAAACTCCAAATCTAGGGCTACAACAGAATTTCAACTACACTGATGTATTCAAATTAAAAAAATTACAGTGTTGAGAAGTAGAAATCCACCTCTCATTCAGTTGGGCATTATTCAGAAGCAACCCTGGTGATTATTCAGAAGCAACCCTGGTGAAGCCAGGGCAGCTCCAGGAACATAAATATGAAGTGACAAGGAAATCCAGCCTACTATTCACATCACATATTTCATGCTTCTTTCTATTTCACAGTAATACACGAAGCTAAGCTGCTTATTAGATGGGCACATTCTCCTAACCGCAGCCAGATTTGTATTTTATGTCGGGCTAACCATCAGTACTGACTGCCCTTTAATCATAATACTGCTGTCATTTGCGGTTCCACTTTGGAAGATACTGGCTTTAATACACAAACTGCACAGCTGTTAACGTTGCTGTACCCCAGAAGAGAAAGGCACAAGAGTAATTCCAAGAGAGGGACTTTATTGTAGCCATCCCTGTTTATACAGCCCGCTCGCACATTTTCCTCAAATACTTCTGTTAGCCTATAGGATGCTGTAGCATACGTTGCCAAGTCCCACAGCACACCAATTTGTAAATAATGACCTTCCTGACATGACCTAGTAACAGCTAATAGCTATGCCATAAAGAACAAAAGGCTTTGTTGCACAAAAGGTCTTTTATGGAATGAAGAAAAGCCCAAGTGCTTTTTATGAGCAGGATTGCTAAGAGATGCATGCTTCTCATGTGCTCTGCGTGGATTTGAGAAACATCTAGTACCAGTTAATGAAGTTATCCTAGAAAACACAAATAACCCCCAAAACAGCATTTCAACACGCGCACCGCAGCCTGGCAGCTTATGAATGAAATGCTCCGTAGGTGTTTGTGTACATTTATCATTTACTACACCACATTAAGAAATAAGACTGCAAACGACAAGCTGACACTCTTACAACCCCGCACACCATGTGATGGTGTCTTCTACCAGGGCTTAGCTGGCCTCCTGACCACCTTCTCATCTGAGCCAAACAGAAGGATCCAAAGGATCCAAGTCACCTCTAGCGTCTGAGTACCAACCTACAGCGACTCTGCCTTTACCAAGTTTTTATTGTGGATGGTTTAAAACAATACACAACACCTGAAATGCTGTTTAACAGAGGCACATGCTGTGAACAAAAGCGCAAATCCCATCCCTGACGTGCACAATTAGCGCGAGGCTCACGCTGGCAATTTCCATGTGAACTGAAAGGACCAGAAACCTCTCCTCCAGGTGTTGGCACAGCAAGCTATGCCCAAGTCCTCCCTTATGGCCTGAACAGAAGGGTCACGCCTCACCTTGCTCTACTCCAGACCCTACTTCCAGCACGCATCCCAAATTCGCATAAAGTCACTGCTCATCTCACAGAGCCAGACATCCCTATCCGACAGCTCACGTAGGACCAAAGAGCCAACTACTCTAACGGGCAGGAAGAAAAAAAATCTCATCCCTAAACAGCGAGCAGCCCTGTCCTTAATTTGCAAATGCCCACGCTCAGATACTGTCCCTGACTTCTGAAGAACAGGCCACACGTCCCAAATTATTCAGCTTATTTTAAAGTATCTTCAAGGTTACAGGCTTAGCATACTTACCAATTTGTCATGAAAATATATTATGAAGAGGGCAAAATTAAGAGCGTTCTAAACTGTGATCTTCCAAACTTCGCTTGCTTCCTGACTTCGTTACACTGGACATGGTAGGTGCAGTAGCCATAATTAACAGGACTTAAAAAAACAAACAAACAAACAAACACCACCACCAACAACAACCAAGCCTCCAACCAAAGCAATAAAAACAAAACACGCCAGCACAAAATTACTTGATTCTGCCAAATCAGGTCTTTGTGGCCATATGCCATGACCCAAAAGAGTAAGTCAATAAGCAAAATTAACTACTTCATCCGTCTTTCACTTTGGTCTTTTTCTGCTAATAGGTATTGGAGCTTACCCTCGGAAAAAAGGCACAGGATCCCACAGTGTCAGTGATGCTGGTGACAGTGGGGGCACTGTGTCAGAGACCCCCAAACATCTCCAACTCAAAACCGCTGGACTTGCAGCAGCTCCAGCTGTTAGACAGCAGGATGGGAAACAGGAAGAAGCCACCCAAGTTAAAAACACAATCAATTAGTGGACAGCCTACACATTTTAAGGCTTCATACCCCAAACCCAAGGGGTTCTACTGGGTCCATTGTTTGCAGCTCTGCCTGCAGCCTTGGTGAATTATTTCATACTGTGTCACCCTAACAGCCACATCATCAGTGACCCATGTAATTGTAACCTCAGACTCCTTTCTCCACATGCAGATAAAGAAGCTCTGCAGAGCTTCAGTCCCCTGAATAAGACAACAGACTTGAATGAAGTGACAGAAGAGATCAGAAGACCTCAACAGTCATCTTTGTTTTTCCCAGACCCACTGGGTACTCACAGCATCCAGCCTCGGTACAGCAGAAGTGTCCTGGCAGCAGTCCAGGGACTGCCACAGAGCCCCGATGCTTTCAGAGGGCACCTTCTCCAGTCCATGTGGCAGAGCAAGGGGTTGCACAGTGATGTCTGCCTGAAACCTGCTCTTGAGCCCGATTTCTACATCCCTGCATAATCCTCATTCCCCTCCTGAGCTCCAGCCCACCGAAAGCATCAGGCCTTTTGTCTGCACCCATGGAGAAAGTTGCAGCTTCTTGCACTCGTGGCTTTTTCTTCTATCTGCTCTGATTTGTGGACAGTAAATTCCCTGGAACACGAGCCCCAAGCTGGGTGACCAGACCCTGCACGCTATACGATGTTTACACACGCCTTCGAACAGACTATACGTACGTGTTCAAAATTGCTCAGGAAATGAGCCGCAAAATGTGTAAACGACAGCACATTAATAATCTTTTTTTATAGCTTAAATTAGAATCTTTGGAATTTCACAGCCAGAGACTTTTAAATAGGTCAGAAATGTGATAATCACACTTAATGATCGCGCTCATATGTGCTGCATCAGAGCTAGTAGCGAGGGAACCTGAGCAGAATGGATATGAACCACTGGTACAGTCAAAAAAGCATTTAACAAACCTCAAGTGATTTTTACGCCAAAGCCAAAACACACAGCCCGGGCGAGAAGTTGTTTTTGGTTTTGGTCCTCCTTGCCAGAACTGAGCTGTGAGATTTCATGCTGATCCGAAGCTAAGCGCTGTGCCTCTGCACCTTCCTTTTGGCTGGCGCTACTGATTAGCAAGACTCCAGATTTGACCACTTACAACAGGAGAGCATTTAGTGATGAAAAGAAAGCCTTTCCCAACTAGGGGATACGCTTTATTATTGCACTTGTCCACACACAGTTCACCCCAGGTATGCAGAGCTAAAACACATTCCTAGGTATCAGCATTTTGATCTCTTAATGAAACCAACAAGAACACACATCGCCATCCCAACAATCATCCAGGCTCCAAACCAGGCAACACTTCACAACATTTCCAAGTTCAGACACACACTTATGTTCTCTTTACAACTGGACTTCATGTACAATATGCCTGATGGAAAAATTGCGGTACAAATGAGAATTTTGGTGAAATACACCAGAGCTGCTAATAAATCCTGTACTGTCAAGCTACTGATATATAACCAAAAAATTAAACCAGGAAAAAAAAGTCAGCTATATTTTGTGTCAAGCTGAGGAAACAAAGTCAATGTTTGTCTACTGTGAAAGTACAAAGTCAGCAGGGGAGACTGCTTGGAAGCTTATAAGAAAGCTACAGAGAAATGTTTTTTGGTTTCTTTTTTCCTCCAGTCAAAATTGGCTTCTTCTGAAAAACAAAGCAAGGCAAAAGATGAAAGGCCTTCTTTTCTGAAGCCAAAGATGAAGAGTACAAAGAATATTAATGACTAACAAGTCTGTCCATAAATGCCATGAGCTTAGCTGTAGCAGGGACAAAAAGGAAGAACAGCTCTGCTATTAGGTAATGAAGTTTCTGATCTAACCAGCAGCGATGAAGGCTGATTGGGTCATTTAGGAAAGGAGCATTAGTTCAGAAGAACACAGATTTCCCGTGAAGGATAAAAGGTAAGAAGGAAAGATGCCATTATACACATGTGAGCGCTCAGGATGGCTGTGGCTCACTCGCAACGCATGGAGCAGTAAATTCCCAATTAGGGCTCGGGTCTCCCTCCTGCGCGTTCGGATGCGCAGGTACACAACACGTCTGTCCCGCAGGAAATTTAGGAATTGCTTCAGATTTGTCACTTGCCCCACATGCTACTTCCTAGGCAATTCAGTTTCAAAACGTTGTATTTTCATGAATCGCATTTCCCAAAGGAAAACTTCAGAACACAAAGGGGTTTGCCTTTGTCACGGTTATCGAATCCCACGGGGGCCTGCCCAGCCACGGCAGCTTCCCAGGATCCCGGCATCCCCCATGCCAGGAGGGATTTATTGACAAAGGGCAGAGCAGCAGCGGAGGCAGGCGCCCAGCCTCTCACCTTCACACCGCGACGTACAAGCAGCGCCGAGCAACATCAGCACAAAGCACATTCCTCCGCGTTTGACATTCGCCCGTTCGCCTTTGAGAAATTCTTTGAACTTAGGGAAATAAAGCAAAACAAAACCGCAGAGAAAAATAAAGAGCCAGAAGTGATACTAGGCAAACTTCAGATTGGGAATCTGATTCATTTGCCAGCTCACAGGCATACACACCTAGCGTGTCTCTATTTATATGCATAGACTCAGGCTCTCTGCTCTGTAGAGGCATTCTGAGTATTTTTAAATCAGCAAGAAATCAAGAATCATTGCGCTTCCAGGAGAGATGATGGAAAAATCCCCCCTGGTCTAAGCCGTGACCGTTCAGGTTACAGGAGCCTTGAGACTGCAGCTCTCCTTACAACATCCAGCAAGACGGAGAGCCAGAACAGATAAAAAAAAAAGTATTTGACATTCTTTCCCTTGACAGGCCATTGCTCACTCCTGCAGACAGGCTGTATTTTGGATTGGAGTCTGATCCAGTAGATGATATGAGAAGTCTTTGTGTTAACTTCAGAGGCCTGTGGGATGGAAATTTGGGGAGCATTCTTACAATATGAAAGCTGGCAATGTTTAAGCAAGCACTGCCAGAGAGCTGTGCTGCTGCCCCCGTCTTACAGGGCTGGGTATTAAAAGCTGCAAGTTCAATGCCAGCTTTGTCCCCAACACCCAGCGGTCTCAGCAGATCCCCAAACTCCCAGCATCTCCACCTGAGAAGTGGGGATAATGAAGTGTCCCAGCAGAAGCAGGAAGGTTCGTTAACGCCTGCAAGCACTTTGTAGATAACGAACATCAAGACAGCAGTTAGCAGAGGGATTTTGGGCGGGCAGACATAAATCTGAAGTACTCACATCATCTATGCTTTTAGACAAGTATAGCAGCAGATCCATTCCCTGTATTTAGTGGTTGTGGGCTCCATCTTCTCAACATACTGAGCAGCCTGCCTTTGATCCAAAAAATGAGCCCAGGGAGAATATTCACATGTTTAATGTTAATCATACGCTTAAATTCTCTGAATTTATAAAGAGGGTAAAAGAGAAAAGCGTTCCCCAGCTCCAAAACAAACACAAATTCCCAGAAGTTATATTTAGGACATGAGTAAACATTTGACCACCAGAGAAAGGGCCTCAGCTACACACCTGCTCAGCTTCCGCAGCCCTGAAGAAACCCAGAGGTGGGATAAGCACCTGAAGTGAGTTTGCTGAGACAAACCGTTCCTTAAATAACCAATGTGATGTTATTAGAAAGAAGCACATCGGAGCATTTGAACTACCAATCCACAGGCAAAAAGGGTCCTTGAGCAAGGAAAGGAGGAAAAAAAGAAAACAACCAACAAATGAAGTTTACTACAGAATTCATCACACAGATTTAAACTTACGATTATAAATTTCCTACTACTGATTACTACTACTTCCTTCCTCCTAAATTTCCCACTACTTCCAATTTCCTACTACGGAATCCTTTATTTACTGGACGGGCACTGCCACCAGGACCTCACAAGCACCTCGAGCCTTGCAGCAGACATTGGCAGCACCTTGAGCATCGTCTCCTTAACACTCTGCATTAGAGAGAATTTAAACACTATGCAAAAGGCTTTAGGACACCCCCTACTTTCCCCTTGAAAGCCTTATTCACTTTAAGCACAGCTAAGATGAGAGAGATCAGTGTATCCAAAACTTTTAACTCATTTTTACCTCCTGCCTAACTCCTGGCCTAATTCCTTGGGGCTACAGGTGTCCCACACCTGCTGACTGGGGTGTCCAGAAGTCCGTCCACTTGCATCAGCCCCACCTTGGCTCCTATACAGGTGCCTCAAGTCACTCAGCAAGGACACAGCACTGTTTTTGCACAGGTGAACTCGGGACAGCAAGAGAAGGTACCCACGGCGTCAGGTGAGCTGAGCTCCACCTGGTCGCACGCATGCGCCACCAGAGAGCAAGAAGCACCTCAGGCCACGTCCACAACTACAGCACGGACATCGCCCTGGCCCGATCGGTGTCAGGAGCACAAACAAATAGCTGGCTTCCAGAGATGATTTTCAAAACTCTGCTCAACAAGCATATATAGCAAGAAAAGCCTCAGGCAATTAAAGGACCACTATCCAGAGCCTGATTGCTCTAACAGATCTGCAAACATTACCCAGCTTACTCACAGCAACATCACGCTTCACCAGCGACGTGAAAAGGACAAATCACTCTCTCAGTCTAAATCACCCAAGATGCTAAATAAGGTTCCTAATTATTTCAAAGGCCTTTTTTTTTAAAGAATCCTTTAAGATTATTGTCCCCAAACTTGATTAAATAACACTTTAAATCCTTCCAACTGAACATCATTACATGAAGTTGACTCGATGCTATAACAAATTTTTTCACCTCAACTAATGAATTTTTGTGAAGTGTGCTGTATTCTAACAGTACACACCGCTTTAACTTCATAAATCAGGGGGAGCCTTATTAGTCACATCTTACAAAGGGTTAACTAGGTAATTATCTTCCTTGGTTGGCTGAGCTAGAACTGTACAAAACACTGTGCTTCAGAGGAGACAGCGTGTTCCTACCTCCACCTGCCGTAAACCAAAAACCACAGGGGACAGAATTACACCGCTCCATGAGGCTGCAGGAAGTCCAAGGG
This sequence comes from Anser brachyrhynchus, assembly GCF_964034855.1. Taxonomy (NCBI): domain Eukaryota; kingdom Metazoa; phylum Chordata; class Aves; order Anseriformes; family Anatidae; genus Anser; species Anser brachyrhynchus. Next base: position 5,170,370 of record NC_137709.1, read on the forward strand.
AAGTTACCCCAGGAGCAGAAATACCGGGTTTGTTTCTCCTCCTTTGCAAGACCCTCTGCTGTCCTAAGGTTTGCAGGTTCTACAGAACACCACCAAAGACAGTCATGGCACCTCATCTGCACGAGCTGGCAGACCCTGCCACTGGGAAAACCCTCTGGAGAGGGCCAAACATCCCAGAGAACACCACTGGGACCTCCTCAGCATGTTCCCGAAGAAGCACTCTCTCTCACGATGGGGTGAGTTGCAAGGCATAACCACAAGCCTGTGCTCTCTCAGAGCATCTCTGACAATGAGCTAAGACCACTGTGATATCAGAGTGCCTCTGCTTTGTTCTGTGCCTCCACTAGAATCGCCCAGGAGGTCAACTCTAACAGACCTTCACAGCCAGGCACTTCTCCCTGGCTAGAACCTGGATTCACCCTTTGCTCTACCATTTCTTGCAATCTAGAAAGAGCTTGAGAGTAACAAATGAACACATTCCCCATCCTCACCCTTTACCCAGTCCTCCCCCTCTCACCCCTACCAAAGTAAGCAGGACGTGAAGAATCCCCGAAAGCAGAGGCAAGGCGCATCGCATCGTTCAGGCAGAGCCACCACCGGGCAGGAGGTGCCAGTGGCTGCGGTGATCCCGCAGCAGGAGCCCGACGCGGGGAAGGCTTGCTGGAACTGACCTTCCGTGCCGCATGGGCTTAGGAGCAGCAATTAACTTCCAGTCTCATTTCCCTCTGACCTAAGTCCAGAACGACTCCCATTAAGTAATTACCGACACGTTGTCACTCTGGATTGTTGTCTCAAACAAAGAGCCTGTGAAGCTGCTAAAACAAAAACAATCTTTTGGACCATGAAATACCTGCCCAGGAAATTTCATCCGTGGAACATAAGTGAAACTGCAGCACAGGACCACGAGGACCATCAAGTCCAAGGAATGCAAGCCAGACACAAGCAGCTCCTCCTCCGCGCTTCCCTTTTCCCTCTCACCAGTGTTTCATGCTGTGCCAGAGCATCGCTGAGGGGCCGCCGTGGGTCCTCACAGAGGCCACCCAAACCCCCCCGAGCTCTTTGGTGTCACCCAGGGATACCCCGGGTATTACGGCCGGCACGGACAGGGGCTGTGCAGCTGCTCCCATGCCTCGTTAATTAGGTGCTACGGACACGCTCATGCTGTAAGCGCATCTTTGACATAACGTAGCATGACAATTTCTTCAGAGCCCCAGAAATGCAGAGCATACAAATAAACCTGAATGCTGAAACCATTTCATTGTTCATAAGAATATGCACACTGCACCTGTTACGGCCAAGGGCACTGCCTGTGCCTCGGAGCTGATTATTTCAGCCTCCACCAAACCTGCCTGTCTCGGAGGGCTGTTAAATTCCAGGAGCAAATAAAACACCGCAAAATTATTTCACGAGAAGAAATCATTAGCAGCTATACAGAGACATGTCTTTAGATCCGAGGGAAAGAAAACAATCCACAAACTGACATTTTTCCCCGAGCTTCTCTTGCAACAGGAGAGTCCGTTTAAATTAAATTCAGCCGAAAGAAAATAACTCTGAGACTGACACCGGCAAAGTCCGAGCCCGAAACAGAGAGCTGGGAGCCCAGCCGGCCCCGGGCGGGGGGCAGAAGGGCCGGGGGTCGCCCCCCGAGCCCCAGCCCCGCAGCGACCGGGGAGGAGGGGGGGAGCAAGGGGCAGAGCCGGGCGGGGTTTTACCTGGAGGGGGAAAGGAGGAGGAAGAGGAGGAGGAGTGCGGGGAGGGACGCGGCTCCCCGCCGGAGGGACCCCGGGACGGGCCGGGGGCACTCACCCAGCTACGCGCGGCTGCTGCCCCCGCTGCCGTCCATGGGGGCGGCGGGGGGACGGGAGCCCGCTGCGGGCCGGAGCCGCCCCGCGATCCGCCGCATCTGCCCGCCGCCGCGGAGGAGGAGGAGGAGAAGCAGGAGAAGGAGGAGGAGGAGGAAGAACGGAGCTCGCCGCGCCGCCCCGGAGCCCCACAGCGCAGCCCGGCCGCAGAGCGCCGCCTGCCCGCAGAGCCCGGGATGCGCCCGGCTGAGGTGGGGGGGCTCGGGGGGGCCTGGCCCGGCCCGGCTCGGCCCGGCAGGTGCAGGCGGCCGGGGCACGGCTCGGCTCGGCCCCAGGAGCCGCTGCGTAACGGGCGGGCTGTTCCCTGACGGGATCGCGTCGTCCTCCTCCTCCCCGTAACTGCCTGGGGCCGGACCCTGCCCGCACCTCCCTCACACCCACAGGGTGCGGGACAGGAACCCCGCGCCCAGCCCCCGGTGCTGACAGACCCGTCAGCGCGAGGATGCTCTTGGCTCACGGTGAAGCTAAGGGGAAGTGTTTATTTGCTTATTTCTTAACGCACGCGTCCCTAGAAAGCAAAATGACCAGGCCACGGGTTGAAAGGGAGGATGTGACATCCCGGTTTTACAAAGGAAAGGTTACAGCAAGTGCTGGGGAAGGCTTTTGGAGCACAGCCCCACGTTAGGACGGCCACAGAGGACGTCCTTGCTGGATGACAGGAGCAGCGTTCACCTCTTGCTCTACCTGTGCCCTCCGTGGGCCAGGTAAGCTGCTCCACTTCTTCCCAGCTTCGTTTGCCTTTAGAGCAATTGCCAATGAGGACACGCTAACACAAGCCAGATGCGCAGGCGTTTCATGCTTGGATGTGGGGAGAATGGTTCAAGCCCACAAAATCATCGCGCAGATGACAAGCAGCCAACTCAAGGTTACGATTTCTAGTCGCTACAGGCCCCAGACCAGACTGCTTTTCTGCAATGACTCAAAGCTGAAACATGGCCGTACCATGCCTGCTGACACTCGGGCACTATGAGGAGCGTAAATACCTCGGATAAGCAGGATTAGGGAATTCTCCTAGCCCAGGATGGCAGAGGGGAGCCACATCTGTACCTCTCTCCGTGTGCCAGCCCAGGCGGTGTCTAAGGGGCTGGGCATTCCTGTGTGGTAACACGACGCAGGCTGGAAGTGGGCACCCCACATCCAAGAGCCCACGTCCTGCCCGCTCTGCTTGCACAGTCTAGCACCTCGGCCATCACCTTCCATCAGCCTGGTTTGGTTTGTTTAAGTGAAGGCAAGTGACTGCAGTCCATCTGAGCAAAGACCTCCTTCACAGCCCAAGCCCACAATGCTGTCACTCTCCCACTTTATGTTTACCAGCACCACCAATGTGACACCTGCAGATTAAGAAGGATTTTGCACCAATGCACAGGGTAGAAGGGGTAGCTCTGCCCAGAGACTAGGGCTGCATCAGTTTTGTGCCATTAATTCTGACCTCAAGCCCATGCCTGCCCACACACGGGTTTTCCCTCTGGAACAAATTGCCATCCAGATGGGCAAACTCAGCTCCAGGGGAGCAGCTCTGCAGGCCCAGCTTAAAGACAGCTAGAGACAAGTCTGAATTGCCCACACAGGCACCAGCCCTCTGCACAAGGATCGCTGCCTTTTCTTCAGCAGGAACAGCAAAATGGCCCTTGTTTTTGCAACTCTGCTCTACAGATGGGGGGTGTTGCACAAGGCATGCATGGAACGGTTTGCCCTTGTTTTGCCCTTGACTGGGCACGTTTAGGTTTTTGCTCACCCTCTAATACTTCCACGGCTGCTCAGAAGTCAGAGAAGCCTACATGATCACAGAGATATAAGTGATGTTTTGTCTTTCAGCAACTATTTTTCATATTCCTGCTTTCTGTTGAGGATCCCCGGAGAGTGGAGCCACAGGGAAGGAGCAACGTCAGAGACAGATATGCGTGTTCCCTGAGCACAGATGTGACTGCAGCAGATAGCTAGGGAGGCAGGGAGGGATGAAGAAGCTCAGCCATGGTAGAATATTTTCCTTAGAAGGACATAAATACAGAAGAGGTGAGGGAAACACAAAATCAACACAAACTGGAACAAATATGGCTTGAACCAGAAGGGCAGGCAGCCTAGCAGACTGACTCCACAATCTTTCACTTAAGTTCTTTTCTTTAAACATTAACTTTTTGATTTTAAAGACCCATTATAACTACAAGCTCTCAGTCAGGCTTCCTAATCTCCATCTAAAACCAACACATAAATAGCTTCAAAGTTATTACATGGATGACATAGTTTAGTCCTTCTTACAGGACAGACACTGGAAAACATTCACCCTAAACTGGGAATTCTTCCAGTTTGTGAACTCTTGAGTGAGCATACAAGTAGACGAGCAAGCTTACCTTATTGACAACATCCTTGTTTTTCTTATGCCTCTTGGACCTTTCAGCAGGAGTAGGAAGGTCTTCTCTTCCTCACGGTTCTGCAGATCAGTAGTTTTCACCTGTCTCTCATTGACTCATTTTCTACCACGTGGTGCTAAGCTGTTGAGCGTATGACTTCTAAGCTTTGTCAAAAAGAGAAGGAATAGTGAATTTGTTCCACTCTGTTACATCTCCCATCCTCCAGCCATTACTATAAGTAGGTGGTTCAGAGCTGGCTTCAATTTGTTCCTTAGATATTCCAGGGTAATCATCTTCAGGCTTTGCCTGTTTCACTGTACCTTTTGCATCTGTGCCCCTCTGCAATTTCCATGTTGTTTTCTGAAGGTCTTCTAGAATTAAAAAAACAGGGAAGCTTACTGTAGAATTCAGCCAATAACAGGTCAGTCACTGATTTTGGTCTTTATTTCATTCCGTTTCAAGAATAAATGCTTTCTTAAAGAAAACAAGATAACGTAACTGTTTGATCCTGAACAAATAAGAGCAATGCCTTTTTTCCCCTGGTATAAGGCACCTGTCCAACATTTTATTAACTTTGCTAGTTGCATTAAGCATCATGAAGTGCTGAACAGTCCTCAACTGCTAATTCCCTGATCGCTATAGTTTAGTTGACCGTTAAATGAGAAAAAATCATAGCAGGAAAAAAAAGACATTTTAGATCCACAGTGGCAGAGCTGATTGCACAGTTCTGAATTCTGATCGGCTTCTAGCAGCAATCATACTTTATGGACCACTGGAAGATGATGCTGGACTCATACACTATGACACGCTTCTGAGCTATATGGGTGCAAGTGAGAATGACTGACAGATCTTACGTGTTCAGACATTTATACAAACAAGAAACATTAGTTTTCCATATGTGGATATTTTATGCAGATTTCTAGGCAGATAATTTGTACCTGCTCTTTCATTTTGTTACCTGTAGTATTACATGTGAACATAATAATAATCTAAATTTACATACACAAATTACTGGAAGGTCTGGATCTGGCACACTGGGGAGTAGTTCCTGGCTAGAAACATTAGAGACATGATAACTATTTAAACAACTATATGAAATGAAATAAGCACCTGTCAAGGGAAAATGCATTGTTAGGAAAACTGGAATTGGTATGTTCTCAAATAAAAATGTAATCTATGAAAAAGAGTTAATCAGAAATTCTCTCCTCCCACTCTCTTGCATTACTGCTTTTCTTGTTTCTTGCTCTCTTTTCCTGGGTGAAAACTTGCCACCCAGAAGCAGAGAGCTGAGGAGGCAGATTTACTGTAAAAGCAGTAAATCACCACTCAGAGCAGAGGGGTGGCAGGGGTCCTGCAGTCCAGATGGTGGCTCTACCTGCAGGGATCAAGCATGCGTGTGCACAAGGAGGATCCCATCCATGATGTCGGTGCAGCATACATTGGGACTGGCTGTGCGTGCATGGTAGGTTTGACCTGGGAAGTGTCGGACTTTATATTTTTGGTCCTGACAGTAGCTGAGACCTGAGTTCTGCTCCAGAAATAAGGAAGAAACAAGGCTGGAGGATACCTGTGGAAGAAGCTGCAACCTTCGGACCATGGTTTTGTGGAGTAGATATTATTTTTGCCTTTTCTTATTTGATTATCAGGGTACACGTACTACAGCCAACCAGAAGAAAACTATAAGGAATCAAGCAAAAGAAAACTAGTCAAACTATTGCTAATCACATTAGTTTATATATGTTGTTTACAATCAGTCTGCTTAAATATTCATTTCCTTACTTCATTAAAGACTGTATCTTTCCAGGACCCTCACCTTTGTCCATGGCTTTGTGGCAGACAGCAGAGATGGGTACCAATTACTCAGCTGTTATTTAGCAAGTACTTCAAAGTACTTTGATGCAGCAGCAGTGTAAATTATCAGTAGCAGGTAATTGTCTCATTTTAATGCATTTTTAATAAGACACCTGGGAGAATGAAGAAAGAGCACAAAACCACCCCAAAAAATCAGTATCTTTGAGTTGGCCTCCTAGTCTCTATTTCTGCCTTCCTGCAAAATGGCTTTTTCATATCAACGCACAACAGGGCAGCCCCTCAGCTTCACCCAGCTGTGTGACAGCACCATTCTCTGCCACACCGTAACCCATCTTCCACGGGCAAGGGAAGGAAATGGCAGATTTGTAAAACACCGTGGACGGGATCCACAGAGAAGAGGCCTCCAGTCTGCAGATGTTCCACATCTCCGTCACCTACGTCTGTCTAGGCAACAAAGCCACATTTCCTATGGTGCCAGCAGGCCGTAGAAGAAAAGTTGTCATTCCTTGTCATTTGAAATAGATATGATTTTCAGCTAGGAAGAAAAAAGGTGGCAAAGGGGTACATTTTCTTCATCAGTAACTGACTCCATATTTTTTTGATCAAGTAAGGGAAGATGTTGTCTGTCAGTCGCCAGCTTGGTCTCATTAGTTAAGAGATAAACCCACCCTTCTGATTTCTCACTTACCCAGCTTAGTGTTACATATTCTGCGCTAGTCTCAACACATAACATTTTATTGCCTCAGCGGGGGACTTAATTCCAGTAAGACAGAACTGCCCAAATCTCGGTGAGCAGCTGAGCTTCAGGAAGTCGCTGGCAGAGCACCCCGCTGGCCCTGCTGCTGCGAAGGCCAGAGGGGAAAGGCGCGTGCTCTGAGGCAGCCGCTCACCAAACCACACAAGGAGCTCGTAGATCAGAACCAGCAGCTGGAATTGCACCCAGGAGAAAGAGCACTGGACATTGAGCAATAGGTTTGCTACGTTCTCAGTTTAATTAGAAAAGTACCTATGGTCACACGTTGCCTATGTGCCAGTTTTCACTGAGGGATTCATCAGGAATTGAAAGGCACTCCCAGTAGGCCGTGAGATTTCCCTAAGATATTCCCCTCACAATTTTGGCAAGTGTCTGTGCTTTTTTCTTAGCATTGTGATAATTTTTACCAGTTGAGGCCCGTCAGCAGTCACAGGCAGGTGCAGCTGGCCCACAGCCACCTCAGGCCATCACAGAAGCAGATCCTCAGCTGCCCCCAGTGACGATGGCTGGAGCCCCTTAAAGTAATGGCAATTTCTGTCTTTAGCTCTGACATCTTAATGAGAATCTGGCAAGACATCAGGTCCATAGGAAGACCTACAAGTTTCAGAAGTAGCTTGCAAGTAGCTGTAGATGCTCTCTTATAGAGCTATGGCTGTCACAGCTGGGCACAGACAGCAGATGTGCACGTCCAGTCAGTCTGGCCTGCCCAGGTGCCTGAGCCTCCAGTCACGGACAGGTTTCAGCTGGGGAGAGCTCTGGTCCAAGCTCAGGACCTTTGGTGCTTAACAGGATAACGATATTTAACACTATTAGCACGCCGACAAACTAGCTGCTTCTTTTGTATATGTTTTAGCTGCTTAATTCATCAAGGAGCTTTGCACATCTGCCGTACTGAGACAAGGGGCTTGTTGAGCCCAGCAGAAGGGCTCTCAAGCCCTTGCTGTGGCTGTGGTGGAGCGCTAGCACAAACACTCCAAAGTTAGTCGCAAAATTCCCCTCGCGTTTTGCTGCTTCTGGGAAACGCCTTGAAGTGAGGTGAGCCGGCTCCTTCCAGAGAGCTGCAAAGCTGCTGGGTTTGTTTGAAGCAGGGGGCAGAGGGGCACGTTGCAACCGTAGGTCAGGGAGGGCATCACTTTTGGGAAATGAGTATTGACACACTGAATCTACTATTACAGAGAAAAAAAAAGAAAAGCTCAAATGGCATAGCACTTAATAGCCCTTTGTTGACGCAGATTATTTTGACAAGACCTTCAGGAAACTTACTTTCACACTGCAAGCCCATTTTCAGGCTATTTTTGCCCTTACTGGATTTCGTCTCTTTTTCTAAGATAGATTTTTCTTCTCCACAGATGAGATCCCAGTTTCTTTCCAGATTTGGACAATGGTGCAGTTGAAGAGGGTGACAACAACATGCTTCTTCTCAAACTACCGCACAAAAGCCATCAGTCAGGATATTTACAATAAATACAGGCTCTGAGTGTGAGGGCTCCCGTTTCCTGGCAGTGTTGCTCTACATCGTGTTTTCTCTGGAAGGAATCAATTACATCAGTGGCCTCGGGAATGTGTGTTGAGATGGTTTAATCAGAGTTGAAAAGCACAGTACAGAAAGGGGCTTCAGTTCTTCTGGCTGGACACAACGTACCCAATTTGGGAGCCACTAAGGAACTTCCCTGGTATCAGCCCCATTAGCTCATCTCCATCCAGTGTTAAAATGGCTGGTGGCAGCACAATGGACCTGGTTCAGCAGAGCACTGAAACACACGCTAAACTTTAATTTCTTCAATTAGACTTCAACATGTGCTCTGGGCTGAGGATATGCCACAAAGCCCACAGAAATCACAGCACTGTTCAGCAGGTAATTTGTTTTGGCCAGTGAACTCCTCTGTAGATAAAAGTTTTGTCATGTTTCCCGTACTCCCAGCTACTGCTCAGCTCTCCCTACTGACTTTATTCTTCCTTTGCTATGCAGTCTTTCAGGACACAACAATTTTTCTTCATAACATATTTGTACAACATCAAGTACAAATAGGCTGGAGTTTCTATAGCTCTCGTAACACCAATTATTACAACAGGAATGGATTAAGTGCAAGGTTTATTGCCCTTCTAAAACAGAGGCTTATATTTAGACCCTTATCTTTCTCATGCTTTCCTCGGTGTGTGAAATGAGGCTTTGCTCAACCCAGCTTGCTTTAGATCCCCACGGGGCAAACTGTCTGTGGGTGGAATGACATCTATTTGAAAGGAACAGTATTAAGTGAGAAGTAAAGATTAAAAGGTCTGGAAAACTTCTAAGACTTCAGCTGACGTGATGAGCAACACCAAGGTTGTGGCAAGATGACAGAAGCCGCGTTCCTATGTGACTTGAGAAGCTATGGAAATGCAGGATGTTTCTGCAGTAAGCTAATCTGCTGATAAGAACTTAAAGCAGTGGTTAATTAGAGAGCAGGTTCAAGGGAAAGCTCAGCTGAGCCTACAAAGTTGTTGCTCCATTGATAGGGCAGGAGGTTTCAAAAGGAGCACTGAAAGTAGGCAGGTAACCTGCCAGAGACGGGCCAAAGCCCACTCTTCCACCAGTGTAAAATTTATCGTCAGTGGGAGCAGATTTAGGCTGATAATCATCAGAAAGTTTCGGTGAATGCTGGAGCTGGCTGCTTAATTGTGTGAGAGTTGCAAGGGAACGATAAAGGTGATCTAACTCATTATCCAGGGGCAAGTTGTAACACTGCTGGACAAATATTTTGCTGAAGGGTCTTTCCTAGCTATCAGGTTTTTATCTGAATTCTATCACCTGCATTCCTACGAGGAGGAAAAAAGCCTCAAAGAGCAAACCCTCACCAAGAGAAGAAATAGTCTGTTTGACTGACAGTCGTGGGCTTTTTGTTATAAGTCAGATTTTTTCAAAGGGGGTAGGGCCAAGGACCTTCCCTTACAGAAGACCAAGGGTCATATCCGTTACTTGTCTCAACCAACTCGGCTTCATTGACTTCTCTGTTGATTTACAGCAGCCGAGTGTCTCTCCCAAAAATACCGACCAGACACTGAACAAGCAGCACACCCATGCTGGCTCTCCCATCGTGAGGTAAAACATGATTCATACCCGAGCACGGGAGAAGTGGAATGCAAAAAGCAAACAGAAGACAAGGTGAAAAGTAATTACACTTCCTTAACTGCACATTTTTTTAAAAAAAAAAAAGTGAGAGAGAGAAAAGTGTAACACTAAAAATTGTTCATTAGATTTTTTCTCTTTAGAAAGCCATAAACCGTGAAGCCAGGCTCTTTATTGAATCACGTTTTTTTTGGCAGAAAAATAAATATTGTTGTAGGAATTATTGGAACATACATCCAATTAAAATCCTCAAACAGAAACGCACCGTTAATGTAAGAGCTATTAAGCACAGCTGAAATACATAGATCATATTTAAACTGTAAGGAGGTAAATAATCCATTGCTCCGATGTGATTGCCATTGGCAGAAAAGGAAATAACACAGAATTATGATCAACGATGCAGCCAATAATGGAAGCTGTGGCTGCCATCCCTGAAGGAGGCACCACCCAGAAGTGGTGAGTAAAGAAAGTAGTAAGGTAAATAAAGTAGTGGCAAGAGCAAAATGCAGGATCTATGTCGCAGACCTCAGGCCTACAAAACCACTCTGAACACAGAGAGTTCAGCCCAGACGGCTGAAATTGGAGGGCCCAGAGCACTGGGGTGGAGAAGCCTCAGCTAACCTGGCATTATGCTTTGGTGGCATTTAATGCTGCTGTGTGACGGCAGGTGGGTGTACGTGGGTGTGCTGGGCATGGGCTGTTCTCCATTTCAGCCCAAAGTGGAAGGCGACAGTTTGCTTTAATTAGCTTTAACTGGTTCGAATTATGTAAACATTAATTTCACACCTATGGGTTGAGATAATAGATACTGTCAAAAGAAAAAATTACAAGAAAAATGGGTGTGCAAGAGTAGAAAGGGCTGCTGCTCAGTGGTACAGAGGAGAAGAAAACTCCCTGCAGGATGGGCAGAGCAGCCACCTTGAACAGGTCTCCCCCAAAACGGGGCAAAGTATTTTCTTAGTGAAAACAGACTGATTGTTAGTTTTGCCACAGCAGCCTTTTAGGTTTGCTATCTGCAATGGAGTCTGACTTCAGAACCAGCAGAGCAATACTGCATGTGTCCAATATCAAGTCGCAAAACAATCTATTTGCCTTTTCTGTCAGAACACACTGTTCCTACGGGGGCATGATTGTACAGCTCAACTCTTGTGCTGCCTCTGAAAGCTTCTATTAAGACAGAAATCTCCCAGATAATAGAAAACTGTCTTAGGCCCCATTCTCTTGCATCTCAGCTGCTGGCTGTCCATTCAGGAGTTTATAGCAAGCTCATCTTTGCAATAATAGAGAGAGGTCTGAAAAGGCCAGCAATTTCTATCAACATCCCTGTCCCCCTTCTTCCTCCGTTGCCTCTTTTTCCTCCCATGTTTCAGGGAATCCACCATCACTGCAAGTCAGCTCTGCTCGAGGGATCTTGCACCGAGTTTGGCGGGTGTCAGGATTTGGCATCATTTTGACCTCTTGTTACAACGTACCGGGGGTCCCTTCCTGGCAAGCTCTGGTCTGAACTGTACCCCACCAGCACCACGCACAACGCCACGTGGATTCCTGGTAACGCTTGGTGTGGAACATAAAGTTAGTTCCTGAGACACCCCCGGAGCCCCTCACCATCGCACCAGGACTGCCCACAGGAGCAATGAGATTCCCCAGGCCCTTATCACAGCACCAGTGCTGCTCCCCGATGCAGGCTCTGCAGGCAGTGACTGCAGCTGCTCCTGGCTGCCCAGCGGGCAACTCAACAAAACGGAGCTGAGCTGCTAATGACAGCCTCTTCGCTGCTTCGTATCCCCGCTGTGGGACCACTTAGGGCAACATTTTTTCCTAGAGTGATGTTCCAGAGGTTCAGGCAACAGTACAGAGGCTAAACTAGGACTCCCCAAACCAACCTACTCCCTCAGAGAAGCTGAAATCTGCTGGCAGCAGCAGTCTGTGCCCCCCGGAGCTCCCCAGGCTTTCCCAGGCAGGGAACCTGCTCCTGCTTTTCCCATGGGAGGGGATCACAGACCTTAGGCTCTTTTACAGAAATGATGAACAAATACAGGAGAAAGCAGAACTACAGCAGACAGCTGCATTTCATTACTTTCTGATTTAGTCATCCACAGAGCTGCACTTACAAGCGATAGTAAACATTGTTATCTCCGTGTACTGGGTGGGTGTGAAATACAACTTGAAGGACACTCAAAGCTGTTACTGGCTTGCTTTACGTTGCAGATTTCTCTATTAGAGCCGAATTAACTTCTCTGTACTGTATCACAGAAGGAGACTGGGTTTATTTAATATCCAAAGATGCTGGCCCAGACAGGTGGCAACACAGCCTTCAGTCAGCAGATGGAGAGAAGAAAAAAACCCCAGACCATTTCTCTAGTGTATTTGTTTTAACATCTTTCATTGCCAGCATTCAATTAGTCAGCAAGGTTAATCTTTAGCTAGAGCTCTTTGCAAGGACTGTGTTTCTTTCCTCCTCTCTGCCAAAGTTCCCTGTGCATGGAGGTTTTTTTTGTCCAAAAAGGCAGGAACTGACCTGGAAAAATGCAAAGCTGTCACCTTGTCCCCAGATGCTACCCGAGAGAGCAGGCGGCGCACCAGGCTGCGTTAGCACATCCCCACTGACCCGAGCCTCATCCAAAACAACAACCCCAGCCAAACCACCATGGATATTTGCTCTTAAATGTCAGGCCGAGGAATCCAGCCCAGACATGTCACTTCCTGTGCTGAAATGGCGTTTCAGCAGCCCCACGGCCCCCACCAGCCAGAACCAGCCCTCGCTGCCGTGCCGAATGGGTTTGCTGCAGCTCAGAGCTGCTGGGAGAGGCCGAGCAGAGACACTTCGGGAAAAACAGCAACAAAACCCAACACACCAGCAGCTGTACTTCACACATGAACTCCTTTTCCTGAAGAAAAAGTTATTAAAGTCTGAAGAAAAACTCCAGATTGTGAACTTCAGATCTCCTCCCAGCAGAGCAGCCTTATCTCACCCCAGAGCGAAGTGCAGGCGTGAGAGCGCAGGAGAGCCGAGATGGGATCACTCCTTTTCCTTTTGTTATGCGGAAGTTATGGGAAGCCCAAGCCAGGACAGATGATTTGTCTATGTATTAAGTCAGCCAAAGAGCTCGGACTCTTGCAAAACAAAACCACTACCACCAATAGTTCAGGCTCTCCAAGGAACACATTAGAGAACGTAAAAGCTGGAGACCAAAAGGCAAGTTGGGAGGTGGGGGAGTACTTTCCTCCCCTTGGCACGAACAAAAGACTCACGCTGGTTGTTCCCAGCACCGTGCCACGTCGACCCATGGCTGCGCTTGGGGCAAGCCTGTGCTGAGCACCGCGGCACGGCCCTGTCCGTGCAGGCTGGCTGAGGGCAGAGTCACCCGAACCACACGAGCTGCCAGGCTCCTGTCGGGGGGCTTCCTCCGCCAAAATTCGGTGAAATAACACGCTCCGTCACACAGGATAGACTCACGTCGTTGTAGCTCTGAAATACGTTTGGGGATTTATATTCCTTGACACTTTGGAAAAATAAGACATTGTTGGTTACATTCAAATGGAAAATATCGAGCAATGGGAGATTTTAAACAGCTCTCTACAAGAGTTTGTTATAGGTCCTCTAAGCAAGGAGAGTAACTGGACTATGAAATAACCAGTCAATATATGAGGATACAGAAAGGCCAAAATCCTAGCAATAGATTGTATGTGTCCAGTCAAACTAGAAAACACTACCAGGGAAAATTAGATTGGAAGTCTCCTTAGTTTTGGTGCTGGATTGTAATTTTAGAGCTGAAGTGTATCCAACAGGGAATGAAGTTGTGCAAAATTTCATTAAGCGATAACGGGGCTAGGGCTGAAGTTGGGCAGAAGAAGCAGAACAAAGCACAGACGAGGAAGATTTTAAAGGCAAAGCGTGCCAAAGGAGGAAAACAAACCTCTCTGAATGGTGGGCAGGCAACTCCATTTTTCCAAGTACATTATTCTGCGATTAAATGATAAATCTGGGCATTACGTTATTTATTCCTGATAACATCCAACCCTTTGGTCTACATAATTTAAAAAGTCCACAGCTATTTGGCAAAGAGGACAGAATGAGAAATGTCAGCTGGTCGGGGCTCCTGCTCTGCAGACAAACAGATGAGCAGACAAAGAGTCAAGGAAAGGCTCCGGCGTTTCAGCTGCGTGGACAAGAGCCACTTCGTTGTAGCATATGGCGTACACTAACGGGTTTATTTTCCATGAGGAGGATGTATAAACTGTCTGCAACTGCTCTTCACACTTGTCACTCTAAGTCAGATGATTTTTTCCAAGGCATCCTGCAAAAACAGCCCCTCGGTTGAAGTCGAACAAAGAATTTGTGGATGCCTTGCAGGTGGGCTGTGCTCGGCCCGCAGAGGGAGCGCGGTACAGCACACGTGGAGCGATATCAGAGGAGCTGACAAAGGCAGACGGACACGATATGAAACGAGAGCAATTAAACGAGGAGGGGCAGGGCCGGAGGGAGGCACTGCTGGGAAGTGGAGTTAAATTCGGGTCAGGGAGGAGAAGCAGCACGTGGCGGCATGGCCCCGCAGCTGCCCCAGCCACATGGGCAGCCCTGGGGCTCTCCCTCCACGCCAGGCGGCACCCGCGGGCGCCAGGGCCGGCACCTGCTGCCATCCCTGTGCTGCAGCCTGCCCCGAGGCCCGTTAGACACCGTGATTAATACGCCGAGACCAAAGTGACTGGCAAAGATAATTACACAGCGAGTCAATTGGCTGGCAAAGTTAATTATGCAGGGAGTCAAATGAGTGGCAAACCAAATGACTGAGGCAGAATAAAAAAACATTTGGCAGTGACAAATGGCAAAACAAGTTACTCCGACAGGGGGTCAAGCGGGCTGGACACGAGACGTGTTTTCCAGCAGCAGATGCTGGCAGGATGTCAGCGAACGCCGGCCGGCAGCAGCAGCGCGGGCGGCACAGCTCGGGCCCCGCTGGGACTCGCACCCCGATCACCCTTGGCCTCGGCCACTCCGTCACCCCATCACCTCGAGCCACTCAACATCCCGCTGCCTCAGGATGGCTCCAGATGAAGTGTTTCGCACTCCCTTCAGCTGCACGTAAAGCGGCCGTATTGACCTGAAAGGGGAAATACGAAGCAGGCCTGAAGCAGCTGGGGTGCGCCTCGCGTGCTGCTCGCTGCCACCACCAGCAATAACCCCTGCTGCACGCTCAGCTTTAGCTTTTTGCTAAAAAGAAAATAACCCTTCTTCTTTTGCCATCAGCAGTCCAAAGGGGAAAAATGCACGGGCGCAGAGGCCAAATAGTCACAGACCTAAAGGGACCTGCAAGAGGCTGAAGAGAGGCAGTAACGGCGGCTCTTTATTCTTCACAACATGCAGGCAAACTCCGAAGTGCTGAGATTCTCGAGTGGTTGATTTTGTTCCTTGCTTGTTTTTACGTTGGATAACCCACACAAACATCACAACTACAGACCAAAAATACTACTATGTCCCTAGAAATTAAAGAAACTAAATTTGAGTGATTGAAAAAAGAATGTTTAATTCTGCTATCTGCAAGAATTTGGGGTTTGTTATTATTGCCTTAATTCTACCAGTCAGTTGGCACTGTTGGACAATGCAGGGTTCCCCAAATCTATAGGAAAAGCTCAGGTGTCTATAATGCAAACCTGCACACAATTTCTCCAGTAAAAGAATATAAATTAATGTAAACTTTTCCAAACTGACTACAAAGATAGTTTTTTCCAAACTATAGCTAGCGTTTGCCACATAAACTCTCCTCTTTACATGCAACATTTTCATATCTTACTCTTGCATTTCATCTGAAAACAAACAGAGTTCTTCTGGGGTGATTTACGCTACTATGGCCAAGAGATAAAAATAAACGAGGAGAGCAAACCAAGGAACGCCGACCCCAAAACACTAGACAGTTTAAAATAAAGAAAAACAAATAACAATAGCAAAGAAACAAAGTGGTACATGCAAAATAAATCCTTTCTAGGTCATGCTTAAATTTGCATTAATGGCCTTCTTGTCAAATTATCTCAGGGGAGCTTCAGATTAGCATGCAAAAGCAGCATGATACAAACTGGAGCAGTAATACTTGTTTTATTTACCAGACCATTTTCTCGAAAGGCACTAAATATGAGTATTTTGAGGTATTTGACTTTCATCTTTTATAAAGGAAGTGCAGTTGGGAAGAGCTCACCGTAATTAGCAGCTAGTCAAATAGTATATAATTCCTCCCTGTATTTACCCAGCAGTGTGTACTTTAATCATGGAACACATTAAGCTGACCCTAACCAGCTCCTTCTATAGACAGCTCAGGAGCTCATTTGTTCAGTTCCTGGATCAGCTCTTAGGAAAACAAATCTTACCAAGCACGCTTACAAGTAAACATAGGGCATTCCCAAATCTGCATAGGAAAACATATTTAATAAGCAAGATAGTGCAGAAAAAAAGTCAAAGCATTTCATCCGCCACTCTGATGTCTAAGCAAGGTGAGGCCACCTAAGGCTTGTTGCTGGTGGTTTGCAGGGGCAGGGTGGGGTTTTGGCAGGATTTGGGAATTATCAGAGACCCTGGCTGAGGTCCCACGCACGGTGAGCAAGCAACTGGCTACACCGCTGCGTCAGCAGCACGTGGCGTACTCGCTGCAGTGGGATTTGGATCCACGCACTCTGTCGGCATGAAATGAGACCTCTGACCCTCATCTTTTCGTCTTATCATGCAGCCGTGCAGAAAGCATGTGTTATCTTGAGGGCACTCGACGTCTCAAGGGGTGTTAGTGGGCGGAACCTGGAGGCTGTGTTTTACACCGCTGCCTCTCTCCTGGCAGGCCATGGTACAACCCGTCAATTCAGGTTTTATTTAGCAAATCTGTTAAGGTTTGCTAGATAACCAACCCGCTGCTTGCACAAAGGGAGCCAGGAGATAACAAATGTACTTCTGCACCTGACTCCGAGGGGCACGTGAGCACACCGAAAGGCTGGCTAACCGACAAAGCGTTCGTGCCCGGGGATCTGTGCCGTCACGTGCCAGGAAGCCTTTGGTCGGATGCTAAAATCTCACCCCTGCCCCAGCAATATGCCATATACAAGAACACCACCACTGGCCTTACTTCAGGCTGAGAAAATTGCAACAAATCCTTTGAATTAAGTCATCTTTAGTACTAGCTGAGTGCTGCAAGTTCTTGGGCTTTCTTGAAAATCCTCTGAATTTTAAAGCTGGTCAAGCTACTGCAGCTGGAGTGGGAGTAGATAACCCAGCCCAGACACTGCTATGGGAAAGAGCCTTCACGGGGCAAGAGAACAGACAAAGCACCATGGCTGGCAGAAACTATTTACACCCATTTTATGGAGTCACGAGTCATTAACAAGGGGCACGAGGCAGTGGAAAACTCATGCCCAAAGAAAATTTAGGGCAACCAGGTTGAGACACAAGAAAGCGGCTAAAAACTTGTTTTTAAAGAATTAGCACCTACAGTGAGTACAGGTACCTGTTTTCATCCTGGTATTCAAATGCTGGTTTTCAGAAACATGAGGCCCATATATCGACGTGGTTCGATCAGCAGTTCTACGCTGCTCTGCCACGGCTGCCTTCATTATCTGCTGCCCATCTGTACTGTTGGTATGCTTGGCTCCTTTACAGTGATGATCGTGTCTTATTGAACACGCCAGGTTACATTAACAGCTCAGAAACCCAAACGGCCACGCAAGTCCTGGAAAAACGGTTGGGCTGCTTTGCTGTTGTTATGCGTTATATTCCCCTCCTCGTTGTCACTAATTCCAGCCCCAGAAGCACTTCTGGGGGGAACCGCCAGCACCCAACACCGCAGGGCATCCCAGCAGCCCGCAGAGCTCTGCCAGCCCACCAGCAGCTCTGAAACGTGCGGAGCTTGTAAGGTTTCTGGGCATCCCTCCTCCTCCCACTTAGTCACACCCGTGACTTCTCTGTACGAGGAACTAGGAACAGGAAAAAAATTAGCTTTTCCTCTGGCTTCCAATTTAATAAGTGGCTTTAAAGTTCAGTGAATTCAAAGAATGTAACCTTTGGGGCTCTCACGAAGAACAATGGAAATGGTAAGGAACTCCAATGCTTCTTATGGAAATATATCCTTAAGACTGCTAAAAAAAATTAGCTTTTTTGGTGAAAACTTAAACCAGAGGCAACTCAGTGTTGTCAGGCTGCAATAAGATTAAATAGCCTATTAATCAGAAATCAGATTAACAACACTTTGTTAGAGCTAATTATGTGAGGAAAGCCAGCCTGTTGTTGCGTTGCCAAAATATTGGATATAATTTTTTTTTCCTTATTCATTGCACCATTTTAGACCAAATGTTTTGGCAGCTTAATTAGAGGCAGGTGGTGCCGTTGCCATAATTACACAGAAGTCCTCATATTTTGTCATCATGCTTAATTAGAGCCGTTGATTCAGCGTGAGAGGGAAGCATCCCGGCCAGCTGAATATTCCTGCAGCCTTGATGGGAAATGCAGTGCACCTTTAGATGGGAGCTTCCTGGTCTAGATGATGCCAAGAATTTGGGACAATAATCTGGGACTAGGTTTGGGACAATACCGCCTTCTCCAGTAGAATACAGTTAAATTAAACCAAAAGTCCTTATTCACAAATGAAACCCAAGCCTGCTGCAGTCAATGGCAAAATTCCCATTGACTTAATTAGGACCAAAACCTTGCTTGCTTTCCTGAGCAGGGTAAGACTGATTTATTCAGGACAGATATGGGACAACCCCAGAAATATAACCGAGATCAGAACTTGGCTCGTTGATCTCACAGGAGTTGGGCCGACTGTGTCCAGGGAACGCAGAGCTGGATGTGGCTTGCGTGCCAGCTCAGGATCACAGAGCTCAGCTGCCTCTGCTCGGGAAGGGGATAACAATTTTCTCCACAAAGTCCTGCTAAGACTTATGCTGAGGTTGTAAGGAGAGTGGTCATCTTCAGTTCAAGGTCACCAGCTGGTACAAATGGGAAATTTGCATCTCCTGCCAGCTAAATGGCTGATTTTTTGGAGTGACAGAGCAAGCGTAGGTGACGATGTATCTGACTGCACATCCCAAGCAGTCAGATAACCTCGCAGCCTCAGACGGTCCTGCTGGGTGAGGGAAATTGTGCTGTGGCACCCAAAGGATGGGCACAACCTGCATCACATCCAGCAATTTCCGACACCCCAGACCCACCTCCAGGCAGAGGTAAGGTATCTGGGCTAACAGGTCACTGAACACAGAACATATGTACAAATACCACATGTACAAATACCATATGTACAACACGCATGATCTAACCGAAACAGATTGAATACATAATCGCATTTTTAATACCTTTGCTCTCATTCCCATTTCTGCCATCCCACTTTTTTTTACATCCACATGAATTATCTTATCTTTGTGCCCCTCAGACTGGGCTCTGGGGGCCCTGCATAGCTGCAGTGTGTGGAGCTCCCTCTGATCTGGATACGGTGCTGCTAGCATTACAGAGCTATTAATCAAGATCAGTACTGCAGACTGTAAGTAATAAAGGCCTTTAAGC
Source organism: Anser brachyrhynchus (assembly GCF_964034855.1). Classification (NCBI taxonomy): domain Eukaryota; kingdom Metazoa; phylum Chordata; class Aves; order Anseriformes; family Anatidae; genus Anser; species Anser brachyrhynchus. Next base: position 5,189,781 of record NC_137709.1, read on the forward strand.
ACCACATTTCCCTTAAGTCTTCTCATTTATCCTGAAGATCTTACACTGCCTGTTCAAGGTTAGTGACAGGACTCCATTTCCCATCCGTGCTTGCTAATTTCTTGCTGATCCTACAGGTTTTAGGCCATTCAATCCAGAGAGCTGTTCTGCGGGGAACGGAGCCAAACTAACACAGCTCAAAGAGCAGACCAGGAAAATCACTTGGGGATAATACCCAGCTCCCCACAAGGCCTCAGACTTTGGGAAACAGTTTGAACAAATCAGCGCTGTGCTCTCTGCTTTTGTTAATTTGGAGCCCACCTCCCACATACACACGAGGAGATCAGCTACCAACCCAAACAATATTTTCATTTCCCTATCTTGGCCTGTGTCTGCGAGCCTGATGCTGCTGCTGCAAAACTGATGGGAGCTCAGCTTCTTCTCAGCAAGATCGTCAGGGTTTTCCCAGTTCAAACGGGTAGGCAGCCATAAAGAACTGGGAATAAATTCACCATAATCAATGATACATTTTATCACATTTGTAATGCATACTACGATTTTAAAATCTTGTGGCTATTATTTTATTTAACATCAATAACCTAGTAATAATCTTATTATAGCTGTAGTTTCAATGCAGTACTTAAAATGTCACAAAGTCTTGTAAAGTGCAATCAACCCAACAGCCTGAATAAAGGTACTACAGATTATCAGATTTAGGGTGTTTTCCTTACACATAGCTAATAAACCCTGAAATGTATCAACAAAGCCCAACAACAAATAAAGATGATGAGGCTATAAAATACCTCATTTAAGACCTTTACATTACTAAAATAAAAAACAAAAATAACAGCAAGTATGTACTGGCCTTTGTGAAAACTCTGAAGCCTGCAATAAGAAAGAAGTCTCACAAAATGAGTCCCTGAGCTTTTAAGTTTACAAGAATAGACCCAGCTTGTCTGATAGCATTTACCTGAAATGACTGCGCAGCCAAAAAGGGAAGCAAGAGTCAGTCTGGAGACATATGATTTTCATATGTTTGTTTGTTTTTGTACAGGGAGAATGGATGAGAGGATAGACTCTAGCAGTTGTTGGAATCACGGCTTGTTCTGTATTTCTACGTTTCTGTTTTGGATGGACTCCAAGCTCCAAATGAAAATACTCTGCCCTATACTGCAAGGGAGTTTTAATCTGCCCCAAATTTAGCAGCAGCAGCAGCCTCCCTCCAGTCATGGCAGTGTGCATTTAACAAAAAACTGCTGCAGTCATTTTCCTCTTTTCCAAATCCACCGCTACAGAGAATCTCCGTGTTTCATTTTTATGATTTTCCAAATGAAATGGCAGGGAACTTTCCCCCAGGGAGAACTCACCGCTCGGTCCTACAAGCTGGCGGGTTCGGAAGGCAGCTGAGTGGCGGCACAAACACTGTCAGGCCTCCAGCAGGAAGAGCGATGATGCCCTGGAAGGGCTCTGCCCGAGCTCCCAGACACACTGGCACGGCTCCATTCCAGCTGCTGTGCTGTGGCCGGGCTGGTTCAGGTGCTCCCAAGCTGGTTCAGGTGCTCCACGAGTACAACCCAGGCAGCTGAACGTCCCCCTGTACAAGCACGCAGCTGAACGTGTCCAGCAGTGGTGATGGTGAATCGGTAAAGCGAGCTTGGGAAACCCCTCGCTGAGCTGAAACAAGACTGTGACTCCTTTAATTTGTTCTGAGAGAAGGGAAACATCAGTATTTAGCACGGTCACAGCTGGATGCCACATCCCTCACTGCAGCATTTTGCTTTGTTTAATTACACAGAGTTTTTCTCTTTAATTTAAAGGTGTTTCCTGGAAGCGGAAGAACTGCAGACAACACACCAAGTATGTCTGTAGATTTTAGTATGATATTTTTGGTGGTCACAGCAACTCGAAGTGTAACAGGTCAGAGACACTCCACATCAAACTCTCAGCTCACTTGGACAACTGTACCTTTGAGGTACTGTACACCTGTCTGTAAACGATGGAGAATCCACCTTCCTCCTCCAGGGGCTCCGATCAGCCCGTCTGTAACAGCATATCTTTACATCCGAAATGAGAAACTGCTCAGACAGAAGTCATTTTTGCTTGACAGCTGTGGAGGCCCTGCCAGCAATAGGTCAATTTTTCCCACGAAAAAGTCAGTGACCAAAGCAAATGCTTTGCCCGGCTCCACGAAGCACTCCAGTGGACCAGTAAGCTCACTATTCCTCCATCCATCGAGGTTTGGAACACGGTGCTTCAAGAAAAGCCCAAATTCAAATCTCAGCAAAAGTTACTTGATACTGATTTGAAATCCGTAAATTACTTGACTTGAGAAAGGTTCCAAGACAGAAAATAATTTTGGACTAAACCCAACTCTCTTTCTTTAGTTTGGGTTTTCACGGTTTAACCGAACCCATATCCTGTGGCAGCCAACACCAGCCTCTTTGGGGTGAGATGTGAAGACCCTCCATGGGACAGACGCAGGGCAGCACGCCTCCCTGGCACGTCCCTGAACCTTTAGCACAAGGGACTTGTTTCTCCCCTGAAAAAGGTTTACTATGTACAACATGGTAAATACAGGTCAAGGGAAAGTCTCGCAGGAATCCAGCAGTGCATTTACACACATCTTGCCTGGCATTCACCGAGGTCATGCCCACGGACCCCAGCTCAGCGCCGTGTCTTCACTCCCTGCCCAAGTGATGCTGCAGGACTACCTGGCCCAGTTCTCAGCTTCAATTTTAGCAACTCCCGAAATGGTCCATGAAATGTACCCTTTTCCCTAGCCATTATAATACCTGGAGTATGTAAGGTTGGGTGGAAAGCGTTTTTATCTAAAAACCACTTCAAGCAAAGTGATCCCTGTCAGTTTTATTCACTGCAAGTTTTATAGGAAGAGCGAGTACAAGGCGTGCGGTGCTCCAGCAGTTCTTGTTTCTGCCTTGCTAGCTCAAGGAAAATTCATCGTTGCTGCCACACGGACGCAACGTGGGTAGGGCATGGTTGCAATACCTCTACTGGTATGGAAGAGATACTGCGTGACTTAATATATTCTTATCGCTAGTGTGCATCATTCGATCACGCTCTGTTGGCTTTTGTGGTGGTTGATTCACCCCCCCAAATAAATAACAACAAAGAGGGCTTACTTCAACACACGCATTCCCTTTACGAAGGCTCTGTAGCAATGGTGGTGATTTGTTCATTGTTGCCACGATGGACAACATGTGGGACGTGGCACAGCTTCAGGGCTTTCTGGGTTTGCTGCACAAGGCTGTCACTCGGCAGCCCCACTAGCTTTCCAGGCATGGACCCCAGTCCCACAGCCACAAGACTGAGCAAGCATGGAGTCACTTCCAACACGGACTTTAGTCCTGACTGAGAAAAGCTGGTTGTCCTGTTACCAGTCCCCCAGACCCCCTTCTTTATACTTCGATGCCTTCTGTTGTACTTCAAAGGCTTTGACTCTGCAATCCTTAATCAAGAAATCAAAAGGAATTTTACTAAGTTCAATTAAAACCAGATTTACAAGATTAAAGACTGTAGAATCAAGAATTCAGGTTGAAAAGGAGAGTCTCTGAAGTGTTCAATACGCAGCAAATAAGTATGGTTTTCCTTATGCATCTGGGATGTGGATTTCCAAGTAGGTGTGATGGAAGGAGGCACCCAGATCCCGCTGAAACTCCTGGGAGCCCGGCACCTAATTGCATTAGGGCACTTTAAAAATCTCAGTCATGCTTATTAATTGTCTGTGATAAAATTTAAGCGATATATTTGCCCTTCTGTTTTCCAAGGCAATAACCCAATTAATGTGTGGATAAACTAGGAGGCCAAAGGGAATTGGATTATGTCTGAAGAAAACAGAGGAGCAATTAAAGTATCGCTATCACAGGACAGACTGAATTAACATAGTAATGAAAACATTCTTCCCTGCTTGGGAAAAGGAGGCTCGGTCTCCAGTTCTGTGTCTAGGGCTACAAGCAGCGAGAGCTCCCTTTTAATAACCCCTCAGCTGACATCACAGCCATCATTTTATTGCACGAGGTGGCTGTATAGGAAGGAAAAGACAGGGATAGAAAGAATAAGGGTTCACGCACCTCTTTTTACCCCAACGCTCCACTCTCCTGCCAGCCTCAGCCGCCCTCTCACATCCACACCCAGGGGCTGCTGCTCCCCTGCTTCCAGACAGCACTTTAATTTGGAGTCCAAGTGAATGCTTTAATTAACAGAGAGCAACTTCTACCTAGAGCAAGCTCATTAAACACATGAATCCAACACTGGTCATGATTTGCCCTCAAAATTAAAATGGTGCCTCCAGGAAAACATAAGATTGTCTTACAAACCCACAGAAAACTATAACCATAAACCAAAATGCCTTAGAGTAACAGAACAGCTTTATTTCACCCACATTGCCAAGCCTACGGCAGGCTTGTAATGCCAGTCCATGGGCCTATTTGGCTTCACTGAGTATAAAAGTCAGGAGTGGAAAAAAAGTATGGTTACTGACAATGGTTACTGCTAGTTTATGGCCTTTCTCCATCTTTTGTCCAAGTGCCAGGGTCTAGCCTATAGCTCAGCCAGTAATATCAGTGTGCACAACGGTGGAAAATGAATTATTACTTGGTGTAACAGAAGGGCTTCTGAAATCGTGATGATAATGCTTAATCATGTTCTTTGCAGACTTTGTTCCCCAGAGTCATAAGGATGCAAAACAGTGCTGGAAACACATTAGCAAGAGAAAGGAGGGCTCCCACCTCTCTTACGACTTTGTTAAAACTCTGCATTTTGCATTGTCTTTTCTGGAGATGTGAGTTGAGTCCTGGAAATGTTGAACAAACTGATAAGTTAATGAGTTTTGCCAATGAATAGACTTTCAAATTTAAGGCTAGGGTTGAGTTTGTTTTAATTGAGAATTTGGATAAAGCTATTTTCAGTTGTGTGCTAAGAAGTACGTGCTCACACACCAAGAGGGATTACTTGCTTTCTCAACCACGACAGTAGTAGCAGAGAATTACTTCTCCTAATGCCCAGCCCAGTGTTCGCAGCACTGTAGCAACCATATAGAGACCAGCTGAGATGACGTATGAACAAGCTGGGAACAAAAATACATATTGCCAAGGTGAAAAATACAGGTGATAGTGACAAGAAGCCAAGTTTCAAGCCAGGGTACCTATGCAACCTGGTTGGGCAATCTGGCTTCTTAGCGTCCAAACTCAAGTCAACACATTTGGATGAACATCGGACAATTTTAGGGAAGGCATTATTCAAACTTGCCAAAGTGATTTTGAGGCACTGGTGCCACTACATGCACTTCTAAAAATAACAAGGACAATTTGTAGGTGAAGAGCCCGTTTTGGAGATGTGACAGATTGTCCCTCATGTCTTTATTTCAACTCAACTAGAATGTAAGGAAGGAAAATTCGATGACATTAAACATCCTTGATTTAAATAGCTTAATTCAGCCCAGAAAATATACAAGTATGATTTCCAAAGCCAACCCCACTAATCCATACCAGACTATTGTTTAATTCCCTGGACTTCTGGATATCTGCCCACCAAGGTGCACATCAGCCAAGTAATCAGGGTTTTACAGACTTAAGAGTTTGGGGTATCCTCATTTGAGGGCCTGGATTCAAAGCCATAACCGAAAAGTCTCGGTCCCTCTCCCCGCGGCATCCCCACACTCTGTGCAGGAGCTCAGCAACGTTTGCTCCACCTGTACTGCACTTGTGCAAGTAAACCCATATTAACTGGAGTACAACTGGGGTAAATTTCTCACTTACAATCCATACTAAATCAGAACCGTGTCTGAATAATACTAAAAGTTCAAGACAAACACTCCCACTAAGTCCCTTCCACAGAAGACAAGGCATCTGCAAACATGCCTTCCCATCTGTGTGCTGTTGTGGAATGAAACCCGGGCTTCTCGGGCTCCCAAAATCTTACAGCTGAATGGCTAACGCTGTGCTTCACAAATATTTTAGACCACTTCAGGGCTGAACTCTCAAACCTATCTTAATCCATCCTCACTAACTGCAAGTGTCTCTAATCACATGTAATCTAATTGAACGCTCTCAATCTCCGTGTCTGTAAATGATTACATGAACTAACAGTGCACACACATAAGCCCAGTTAAACAAAAATTAGAGGTATGTTACCACCCTGCCAGAGTCAGGGCAGATCTGCGAGCAGCGCAGGACAGCTCTGCTCCACACATTGTCCTGCTGGCCTGCAATAAATTCACAAAAACTAAGACCCTTCAGAGTAAGCAAATCTTCCTTGTTAACCCTGCTTCCTGGGGCAGGCAACAAGTGCTGGGGATGGAGTTACAGCACACAGCTGGGGTGTCAGCACCACGGTCCTGCTCTCTGCCTTGCTTCAGCTCTGACGTGCATCGCCTCTTGTGCTGCGCTACCTTTTCTTTCCTATTTGCCACCATGGTTGGACCCACAGAGAACCTGCCCCAGTCCTTCTTAAGTGGCAAACAAACACGCAGACATCCCAACCACTTGCACTCGAACCAGTCGTGGCAGACAAGCATTACTACCTGTCTTTTGAGACGGCCGGCAGTGAAAGCTTGCGGTCGATGTTTGTCCTTGTCCCCGCAGGTACCGTGACCGCCGCTGCAGGCTTCATGCCTGTGCTCTGCTTTACCCCAGGGCTGTGCCCCGCGGAGCACAGCTGCTTGCTGCTAGAGGCAGACAAGACATGAGCTGACCCCTTACCCAAGCCAGCAAGCTCCACAACAAAGATACCGCTTTTGCTTCAAAACTGGCTGCTGGCTGGCTTTGCCCTTCTTATTTAGAGTTGATCTGATACCACAGGTTACTGCACTTGAGAAGACTACAGGGGATGCATGGTATTAAAAAGCAGAAGCACCAGGAGAAGCCAGCCCTAAAGACTCCTAACCAGAGCTGAGCAATGGTAGCGAGCAAGAAACTTTAAACTGCTGGGTGTTTTTTAGCACGCATTCAGCAGGGAACTGCTGTAAATTTACCAAGGGTGGGTTTCTCATCCTACTCAGGACTCACTTGCTGCAGTGGGTTGCAATCAGCCTGGGCACATGCAGGTGCATACCAGGTCCAGGCCCGATACAGACATAAAGATGGATGTTCATCGTAGCAGCCAAACAAATTTTCTAGCTCATTTGATTTTAAAGCAGGCAGCTGGAAGATCAGAAAGCAGAGTTCTTTCTCAGTTTGAAATGCTTTTAATCTTCTTTGCAAAGGAAGTTTCTTCCGATTCCTTCCTTACTTTCTTCTCTGCCTCCCCTCAAACTGCAGCCTCTCTGCTATTTTAACAAGCTATCAGTCTCTTAACACTTCAGTGCATTCAAACATTTCTTAACAAGAGCCTAGAGAAGGACCAGGAAGAAGGAAAATGATTATTCTGAATCCATTCCCTAGTCAAGCTCTTACATTTTAACTGCACTTGAGCTGAAATTCATTAGCAAATTATAGGTAAAGAACTCAGAGAAGAGTCAAAGTAGCTTTCAGAGAAATTATTCCCTGCAGTCTGGTTATTGAATGGATAAGGGGGAGAAATCCACATCAATATAAACACTCGTCCTTTGAAAAGCACTTTTTTAAAGCCACTCCTCTAAACCAGTGATTTTTCCCTTTAAATGGTTAATATTAATAATTCACCAGTACTGAACTGATTCCAGCATTTTATTTCATTTTTGAGCTAGAGCTTTGCTTTTATCTTCACAGACTTAAGTCAGTCAGCATTTAGCTGAGATCATGTTAACATAATGAGACAAAGATCGTTCTGTGGTTAAGGCCCTCCTAACGCTGAGGAGCGCTGAGTTCAGCTCAGCTTCTGCCCCGGAGCATGTGTGGGACCCCAGGGAAGTCATTTAGTCAGCTTGCTCTTGAAGGCATATTTCCTCCATCTTTTCTATTAGACAAAAAGGAGAGCTTAATAGGAAATTGGTCTTTGGTTGCAGGGGAAAAAAAAAAAAAAAAGAATTTCCAGAAACATTTTTGGACAGAACGTGCAGCCTTTTTATGGAATTTAAGCCCTACACTATTTACTCGATCTAATATGGCATTTTGGAAAGGCGAGGGCTTCCAAGCACGTAGGAAATGGTGACCATTCAGACATGCATAAGCTCCGTCAGGAGCCTGGGAAGTCAGGTCGTTTCCACAAAACCTCTCAGATTTGACAAGTGGAAAATTCCTGTTCAAGAAGCTCCCTCCTAGTTTTGCAGACGAGCTCCAACTATAAATTCTTCAGGGCAGAGATGAGCTCTGATGACCCAAACGTATCAATATTAGGAACAGAGGATACCTGCTCTTGGTTGGTACCTCCTTGTGCTAAATAACAGCGTGTGCCTAACGAGGGGCAGCTTCCTAATATGCAAGATCGCGTTATTGAATTAGAAGGAAACTTTTGACAACAGCTGCTTTCAAATGTCTCATTTACACTGTAAAAGCTGCTGCTTCCTGTAATAATTGGGAGGGAGAGGAGGGAAACCACACGTAAGCTGATCCGTGCCCCCAGGAGCTGTGCACGCAGCTCCTGTCAGATCAAAGAGGAGCCACGCATGGAGTCTGAGGGGAGAGCTTGGCCCCTGGCACTTTACACAGAAATACGCTGGAGCTTGCCTTGTATTTAGGCAGCACCCGGCCCGTATCTTTGATGTGTGATAACAGCGAGGCAGGTAAAGCATAAGGGGAGGCCTAACAAGTTATAGCGTAAGTGGGAAACGCCGTTACAAGTCCAGGGAAGGATGAACGAAATAACGTTTGTGCTTTCCTGTGAGAGCCCAGACATACCTGAGCCATGGAACGACCCAGGCAAAGGGAAAAAAGCTCGAGACCCAGCAATCTGCAGACAGTGAACAAGCTGGGAGGTGAGGTGAACGGCCGGAGGACTGATCCAGCTGCACGCGGCGTGGGGGAACAGGAGGGGGTGGCTGAGCTGCAGGCAAACCCCACGCTGCGTGCACACAGGAACGGCCCTCGGAACAGCAGCCCCTGGGTCCCAGCTGGGGGGACGACGTTCAGACCGGTGTAGCTCCGTCGCTGAATTTGTTACACGTTCAGCATCTTCGTATCACATTAAACCGTCTCCCTAATGAAAGGGATGCGGTAAGCCACTTACATTTTTGAAGGCAATTTCTCTTTGAGATGGGCACAGAAAACACACGGGCTGAGCCAAACCATCACCACCGCTGCAGATCACATCTCAGCTTCACAGGCTCCCAGCCGTCCTGTGCAGCCCATCATTCCCTCCCTCTCCTTATTTTCATACATCTTTGTCCTACTCAGGAATAAGAAGAGAGCAAACAATTCCCACTACCAACATTGCAAGATACCACTGGAATAATTTCTATCCAGCTTTGAGGAAGGGAACCTTTCCGTCCTGTTACACGCATTGGAAGCCCAGGGGACCTCCATGTGCAACTTTTGTACGTTTTCCACTCACGGGCTACGGCCCAAAGACTTTCAGAAACAAAGTCACTGAACAAATGAAGTCGAGGTTCCTGCTCTCCGTTTCACATTTATTATTCTTTAAGGAAGAAATACCCTGGCTGGATTTTTAAAGCAAGGCTTAAATCAGCACAGAAAGGTTGTGCAGGGAAGTCGTGTTTGTGCATGCTGCACATGGCAAAAATAAGCTACTACGTAGAAAGCCTAATGTCATAAGACACCTAACAGAAAGCCAAGAAAAAAACAGCTTGGCCTGATTTGAGTAGTTTTACTTCTGCAGGATGCCTTCAGGAACCTTTTGTTTATCTTTGACTTTACAAAGAAACAAATGCAAAAAGACTCCAAGATGTTCCTTTGAAACTTTTTTCTGTAAAGGGAAGGAGAGAATTTAAAATCCCTCAGAAAAATCAGGCTGCTTGTGAAGATTCTTATCTCCTAAATAAATCATTTGCTGCTACTCTTAAAGATGTGACTGATTCAAGAGTCAGAAGGAATGACGACTGAACGCACTTGTTAACAGCTCCAACTCATCTGTCTTCAGCGAGTGACCACGTTGGTTTAACCTTCTTAAGCCTACAAACGCCACGGGCTGATCTGATGATTTTAGTGATCAGTGTCACCCCCAGGAGATGGGGGAGGCAGAAGACTTGACAAAGCGAGTGGTAAATAAGGGCACCAGATCGTCCCTGGGCTCTGGCCCAGATACTGAGACCCTCCTGGTACAACTGAAATGGTCACTTTCAGCTGATGGCAATATTTTTTATTTTTTTTTTTAATCATGACATTGAGACAAGCTTCAGTTTCAGGCTCAGAGTCCTTCTAGAGACTGCTTCTACAAGACTATCCCACATAAGCATAAATCTAATTATATCCTTGGCCTTGTCCAATTAGCTTTTTAAACTTCACTTATAAACCACAGAAGAAACTTGTTTGAAAGGAAAAGAATTCTTTAAAAAAACAACGTCTGTCAGGCAGTTTTAACAAACTTCACACAAGTGCATGCCAACACTTTTCTGAGCCATATGGGGATTTCTGTTGTCAGTTAAAAATTGTGAATACCCCATGCACGAACTACTGAATAAAGCTGTTTTTATTATAGAAGTAAACAGAGAAATTTTGGATGATTCTTTGCATTTCATCATTATTACCAACTTAAGGCACTTTCACACACATTAAAGTTTGCACTGCTCAAAAAACCATCAAGTTTTATGAGTAGAAACAGACATCGCGTTTAATATGATCTTTTCAGCTAGAACAGCTGTAGCTGTGCAGAGCTAGCGCTCTTCAAGCCAAGAGCCATCTTTTTGTTTTGTGACTATACAGCGCCTCATGCCAGACGTTTATCCTCAAACCAGTAACTCTTCTCATAGAGGTTTACTCTGTAGGATCGACCTGGCATAGGACCGAACAACCCACCTTCCACTGAAGGAAGTTCTTGTGGCTCTTGTCCCTTCGGAAAGCTGAGGATTCGAGCTTGCTATCACAGAAAAATCCCGAAAGTGAGAAACTCCAGGGCTCAGCTGGTTCCCCGTCCTATCCCCATCATCAGAAAAGCACAAGAGCATGGGCCAACGCCACAGCTCGCTCACGCTGCGAGCCGAAAGCCCCGATCCAGCTGCTTTGGCTGGTGCAGCTCCTTAATATCTCCGGAATCCCCCAGGCACCGCTCTCGGTTTGCAGCAGGATGAGCCCGAGCGGCGTGTTTGTGCGAAGCCTAACGCTCAGCACACGGCGGCCTCAGCACGGACAGAGCCTTCCCGGCTGCCATCAAAATCCACCCCGAGCAGCAAGCTGAAGAAATACCGTTTTCTTTCCACGGTTCATCATCTGAGCTTCTCTTTGCTTTCTAAAGGCAGCTCGGCGGATCTACGGGAGGCCACTGCGGGTGCACCCGGAGCGCTAGTGCAGATGGCACCGTCAGCTGCAGAGATGGCACGTCAAGTCAAAATCCTGACAGCACTGCAGACAGCTGGCCCTACAGCGACAAACTTTGCAGACACGAGAGGTTTTACAGCTAGCGGTGGCTCTTCAGCAGGAGCCACTCCTCCGGGTCTGTGCTACCGCAGGTGTGGGGGCACAGCTCTGCTGCAGCAGGCAGGGCTGGGGTTAAGCAGAGTGCTTAAAAATCTTGGCTCGTGTTCTGCAAAAGGAGGGCTCTGGGATAGCATCCTGGTCGATCCCTGGCTCTGCCACCCGTGTTCTTCCTCTAAGCTGTTCTAGCTGAGCTCTGGGGTTGCTGGGTCTCTCCTGTGCCTCTTCGGCTGCTTGGTTCCCCACCTCTGCTCCAAGCTACGGGACCATCCCTGGTTACCTTCCCGGGGTTCTGAGGTGCTACCAGGATGCGGAGGCTTTCAAACCAGGAGCAACCTGAGAGGCCATTTCCAGGTCTCCCACTGGTACTCACTGACGGACAAATCACCATTTTGGATTTATTTTGCAAAGAGACCGTGACGCTAGAGCCCAAGTGTGCCAGACCTCCAAGTAAAACCAGCTGGGCAAAACCACTGCTGCGATATGGCACCACTGCAGTGACAGTCCCCAAACCGAAGCAGCTGCAATCCCAATGAACACGGCAGATCAACAACACAGAAGCAACTGCGCACGAATCAGGCTGTGTGTCTGTGGCCTTCTCCCTCATCACCAACCTCCTCTTCCTCTAGGGCCAGCTCAGTGCTTTGCCACCAGACTGACCTTTTTTTTTTTTTGGCTTCCCTAGCACGTCTCCTCCTCCAGCCTCGGAAGCTGGGCTGCCACAAACCGCCAGCTCTGCATGGACTGGATGCATCCTAAGGGTGTTTTACATGCCAGGGAAATACCAAGAGTTTTATAATATGCAGTAGATCCTTCAGTGGAAAGTTAAGTGTCACTGTTTCAAATTCCTCTTGAACCATTACAATCAGCCTGATTTTTTGCTTTTTAAAGAATTTGCACTGACAACAATCTCCCTCATTTAAAAAGAAACTTTTACCAAAACCTGCTAAAATGCAAATTGTTGAATCTCTGCTATTTTGGAGAATGATAGTTATGAGTTGACAAACAGTCTACTCGCCATCTGAAAGAGCTTGTCACAACACACATACATTAACCCTCCCCCCTCCCACGGAGTATGGTAAGCTAAAAAATAAAAAAATAAAAATTTCTTTTCTTCTTCTACAGCCCATGGAGAATTATCTTCTTTGCAGGGCTCCTTGTGATGTATTGCTGCTCAATCATGCATGCACCTTTGAAACAGCATCACAAGTTCTTCCTGACAGCCAGGAATGTGTTCCTACTCCAAGGTTACCTTTGTTCAAAATATACAATAGAAAGTAGATGCTAATGAGAAAATAAATGCGCAGCAGTCTTTGGAAATGGCAGTGCTGAAGCTATCACCTTGCCTGAAGCAATAAATTCCAGGCGAGCACAGACTGTATTTTTAAAATTTATCACCTCCCAGGCTAACAAGCATTGATTACGTGTTTTTCTTTGAGTAATTGCCAATATTGTTAATATGTTCAAAATTATACTTAAAAAGAGAAATCACATTCCGTACTCTTCTCCGCAGAATATGCATGAAGTACAGAGACTAAAACTGGCTGCGGAGGAGAATCTTGGCCAGCCCCCAAGCCTGGTTAGGTGGCACAAGCTCAGCCCAGCAGTAGGATTGTCGCTGAGGTTAGGTGCTGTGACAGGTCGGGGAGAAGCCCTGAGGCCCCACCACTGGGCCAGCCCGTGCCATCGCATAGGACCCGAGTCCCCTCAGTGTCCCCGCTTAGGACCTCACAAAGGACAGAGTTCAGACACTCTGCAAGTGCTTCCAAAGCCAAGTGCAGTCCAACTCCCACTGCGCTTTCACCTCCAGGTTGAAGTGTGTTATGTTTTTCTGCGGCAACCTAATTTATATCCAGTTAGGTTAACCAAAAGTGGCTGGGGGGGCTTACTTCCCCTTCATTTGGTACAGAAAAGTCGGAATAAAACCCTCCTTCAGAATTTTTCCTGCCAGTTGATAGCAGTCCTTGACCATGAGCGTTTAACACGTATTTAACACACACAGCCTTCAACTGAAAGGCACCCAAGGGCAGCACCAGCTCAGCTCCCACTTGCTACCAGAAACACTGCAGAGAAAAAGCATTTTTGGGACGGGAAGCACCTTATTTTCTCACCGTTTCAGTGTTCTCTGGCCTCTACTACACCAAGGCATATCTGTACATGGCAACCACGTTCCTCATTCTGGCTGAGAAAAAACTGACTCTTAAAAGAAATAAAGAAGATACTTGCTAAAACAGTGGATGGAGAATGCTCCTCACCTCTGTGAGAACTAAATTAATACTACTTCCCAGCAAAAGGGCTTGTCCTACCTTATTTAGGAATTTCTCAAAGTGCCACTGGGTTACTGAGACAGGCACAAAAGCAGAGGGGAAGCCTGTGTGGAGGCCCAGCTCCATAGCTCTCACATTCACTCCCTAATCAGGGGTTTCAGAATCTAAATGAGACCTGGATCAGCGTTTGTGACACTTATCTGCGTCGTACTTCTCACATTGCCGCTGTACGTTTCAGCCAAGACACTGAAATCCTATCTCAAAAAGGCGTCAAGAACAGAAAAACCCTGGATAAGGAAGGCTACATTTTTCCCTACACAACATTATAGATAAGATATAAGCTGCTCGTTTATCGGTTGTCACCATTCTAACAACGCTAAAACACTTCATTTTCTGAATACCATCCTTAAACATGTCTTGAAAAATTAAGTAGACCAAAACGAACAAAATAACCAGAGCCCAGTGCAGATAAGAGAAATATTGCAGAAGAGGAGCCTTAAGAAATCCAGTGAACATTAGATATCCTTCATGTACATTCTAAATTTAAGATTGAGGGTAATTATTTTAATGTGGAACCTTCAATCACTGCTCACCCTACAGAGCTTCCCCATGGGTTTGAGTTTGAGTAATGTAGTAATGACAGCATTACCACTTGTAATAGAAAGAATCATTACAGCATCATTATCAAGGAATTACTCTTGCAATTAGTAATAATTCCCACATTCGGAGTCAAATAAGTAACACTTTCCCCATTAATTTAATTTTCCCTGTAAGCGATAAGAATAGTTGCTTACTCTAGCCTGTGTTTTAATATACCTATCTGCTTCTTTGTCTAAATAAGTCCTAGTGCTCTGCTTTTGAAGAGCACTGCATCTAGTCAGATAATTTCACAGGAATCGAACTATATGATCTGTCAGGTTACTGGGCAGGTAAAAAAAAAAAAAAATCTCATGTTTGACCTGGTTCCACAATGTACTCTAAATGGAAATCACACCCTTCAGATGCATTTACACCATGGGAAGAATGATAACTGAGGACAAGGAAGAATGTTATGCTGTGTGCATCCAGTTGTTCGCAGCGGCTTCCTAACTACTACCAGTAAGCAGCAGCTCAAAAGAGTACTGCTATGCAATTCCTGGGGCTTCTGGGATAAAAATCCCATTAAAAGGGGTGAATGTTCAAGCTATCAGAAAGAGCAGCCCAAGTTCAGAGTTCAGGACCACGCAGTGCATGGGAAGGGTTTTGTTTGCTTGTTCCTCCAAACACATACTCCTCCAGGGAGGCTCAGGTAGTGATGTCTTCATCCTTCGTTAGCTCCCATCTCATCAGCCCCTCCATCACGGCCTCCCTCTATAGATGAGATTTCAAGGAAGAATGTAACTCCGTGGTTTTATATGTACTTGTGTAAAGTATTTTGTATCAGAGTGAACCATATGTATTGAGGCTCTGGAGTATTTTCTTTAAGACAAGAAACCTCACTGCAGTGCGGATGGAGGATGAGGGTTTTTCCTGATACTTTCAGTGATGTCGACGGCAGAGGTTAACTTACAGAAACCTTCTGTTGTCCTTTGGTTGCTTATCCTGGGGAAAAGTTTGGCAACTCAGATCAATCTTCTCATGCCAAACCGCCCTGCATCGTGCCAGTCCCTGTCCAGCCCTATTAAGAGACTGCTGCAGAACTGAAAACACCGCACTTCCCACGTACTGTAACTACACAAAACGCCCGCAGCCAGTCCCCCTCTCCCTGCAGGCGTCGGGGAGCTAAGAAGGCCACAGCACTCGTCTGCACTCCGTTGCTCTGGGCTGACATGACGGACAGCTTTTCTCCCTGGCAGAGCGAAGAAAGCACTGAGCACAGTGCTCCATTCATGATCCCGGCTCCTTCACACAATGCTTAAGCGGGAGCCAAAATCTTACCCTAGGTATGGGCGCTGAATTTTTGAAATGCTTTTTGTAAGTCCTAAGCACGCAAAGCGAGAGAACAAAACAGCCAACCCCATGACACGGCCTGCACGGCGCATCGGATGGATGTGCCAATCTCATTTCTAATTCTGTTACATCCCCCTTCATCCCCCAGCTTAGCTCTTTGCCGAAGCCCTCCTCAGCGAGATCTTACAGCTGCTTGATAGGGAAGCCGATGAATACGTTCATTGTTCTTACACAACTCCAAGGCATACAGTTCCTTAGTAAATCAGACATTCAATACACAGAGGAAAACACTGTAAAACAGTACAAGATACAGTAAGCAGTACTTGGATTACTATGAATAATTAACTAGAAACCACTGGATAGCACATCTCCTGATGTTCCTCACGCAGATTTTTCCCACCTCGCTGACGTTACACATCGTCTCTTTACTTCAGCTCGCGTTTCCTTACAACTGCAGAGGATCTCTCGAGCCAGCACAGCAATTCAGCTGTCATACCCCATGTCATGCAATCCTTCAGATACTAATCAGACGCCAATTTATGGCTACTTCAGGTGCCTCATCTACATTATACTTACTGCAAGATTTTTCCAAATCCCCGTAGCTCTCGTACTTAGAGACCTCTTTATGCCCAAACTAAATTGGTTCTCAGCCAGACTTAAGTGTTTCAGTGCCAAGCATAGAGCTGCCACAGCTATTATTGTCTAAGACTATAAGAAAAGCAAAATCTGCAGGGAGATGTAATATCTTTCATTAGATCACCTTATGCAATGGGAAAGCACTGGGCAAGCTTACAGATGCAGAGGTCAGCACAGGTTAACTACAGAGCTCTTCTCCTTCCCGCTACCTACCCCCTTGTTTTTATAGCCAGCAATCACATCCCCTCCTTAGTTTTCATTTCACGAAGCTGCGCAAGCCAAGCTGCTTCTCCTGTGAGAGCCTCAACCTCCTGTCGTAGGATCAGAGGAGATTTCTTGTTCTTCATGGCGAGACCAGCCGCCACAGCGTACTGCTTGGACGGCAGCCTGCTGCTCCGCTCTTTCAGACGCTGCAGTACAAGGGTCCGAGAGGCAGCACCAAAAGAATGCTCTGGAAAAAGCCAAAACTTCAAGCATCCTATGAAACGTATTTTTTTGTTGATATGGTTCCAGTCTTCTCACAAAGGAAAGACACAACGTGTTTGCGTTAACAGTGTTAGCATCAGGAACAGAAGCACGTTGGCTGAGGCTGGGTGCTGTTTTCCATTGTTTGATACTAAAACAACTCTGGGTGGTTTGCTTCTGCTCTTTAAGAGAATTCATAACTAGAGATCCACTTCTTGCCTCTCTCTTTGTGCAAAACAATTTTTTCCAGCTCTAGTGTCAATGGGAAGTAGTGTTGAAGGGCATTTCACAAAAAATATTAATGTCACAAGTAGGAATTTTGTCCCCACAGCACTTGTACAAGTGAATATGTAGATTGCTTCAGAGGAAGGGCTCCCTCTTGGATGATGCTAACTCATTGTGCTTTGTAAAGCCCTGAGCTCAGATAACTTTTTTGCTATGAGTGAATGAAAAAATCTGGCATTCCTCCAAACATAGTAAAATGAAAAACATAGAAATATCACAGAGCAATTTGTTCTAGTGGAGCGCTCCAGCTCTGGGACTTGAGCACGATCCTGCAAAGCAAAGCCCTGCAAACAAAGCCCTGTATTTACTGCTAACCACCCCCTCCCAATGCTGCTGGGATCTCGGCTTGCAAGTGTCACACAAGGACCCGACTCAGCCATTAGATGCCCCGATTTTGTGTTCCTGTACGGAGCAGTCATGTTCCTGAGGACACTGCCCTCGGTCCTGGAACCCTGGTGAAAGGAAGATGGAAACTGTGCTGTGGATCAGGTTTCACTCCTTAAAACCCAGGGATGGGAAGTCCGCAACCAAGGGGAGCGTGAAACGGTGGCCTCCACGGCCTTCAATTTCAGCTCCAGCACAAGGAATTGAACTTGCCCGACCCTAAGCCCAAGCTAATAAATCCTCCTACAAAGCAGCTCTGTTGTTTGCAATCACAAGCAACCATCACTTCCCTGCTCTGTGACTGCGCTGTGCAGCACCTAGCGGCGTGGGAGGTGAGGGGGGCCAGGAAGGGTTGGCGACCGTGGTCTTATTTGTGCTGCAAGCAGTTTGTTTACAGAGGCAATCGCCACGCTCAGCACACTGAGTGCTGCATAAAGATCATACGAAGAATCTGCCATGAATTACAAATGAACAATACTTAAACCCCCCATTTTACTCCTCTCAGCAGCACACAGCACAGCAAGGTAACTTTTCAAAGCAAGCCTCATCAGTTCTGACACTTTATAAAACGCACAGCCTGACCTGTTCAGCATTTACATAGTTCACTGGTCAATTAGGATGCGGCACTAAACAGTAGTGCTCAGGACACATATTTCTCCACCTTGGCCCTCTTTGACCTCCCCACACGGTAATGAATTTTCTTCCTGCTTGCCCTGCAGAATGGATCAACCTTAATTACCTCACAACAGACCAGCGTTGACCTGGATTTATTAGAAAATTGAGGGGCTGTCATACCAAACTAAAAACTTCGATGTCACATCGAAATTAACTCATAGCATTGATACGCATCTCTGCAGCCAGGACTGCATGCAAGTCAACAACAATTTCAGCCTGCAAGTCAACTCCTGCAGACTGAAACGCACGGCAGCCTCTGAGGGAATCACCTCTTAAAGAGCAGTCCAGCACTATCAGTCATTTTCCATTCTGTCTGCTGGGGGGATCTCGGCATCCTCCAAAGTCAGGTCAGATGTGAGGCCTCACTAAGGGGAGGAATTCACGAGGATGGAAATCAGCAGCCACAAAGCCAACCTGGGCAACACGAACGTCTACAGAACTGGGAGTGCAGTGGACCACAGCAATGATTTGGTATTGGAAGACCTGGACTCAAGAGAGACCTTGCACAAGTCATTCAGCTCTTCTGTAATACAAAGGGGAGATCTTCCTCAGCAACTGCTCTGTTAGCGGATCAAATCCTTTATTAATTAAAGCTGGTGGCTACAAATGTAATACCATGCCCAGCTTCTACCAGAATAAGTTAGGCCTAGATTGTAAGAACCTATTAAGTATATAGGTAGGCTCCAGACAAGACAAGTTAATTAAAACCCAATCATAAATCAGCATAATTAGAAATAAAATAAATGTGAGATGTAGCCATAATGAGAGAGCCCTTCACGAATACAGAAGAGACAAATCATGCAATGGGGTGTCAGTGCAGAGAGATCACGCACAAGTGTATTTCCCAATCTACGTTACACTTGAGGTGTTTGCCAGCATAAAAGCCTCTGCAGCATTTTCCTTTTCATTTCGGTGCCACGCCTGTCCTTGTACATGCCCAGAGCAGTGGCAGCTTATAAATATAATCACTATGGATTGATGCACATACAACAGTTCTATTTTAAGTATTACATTTTCCGAGGCACTCACTGGGACTGAGAACTGAGCTAGAGGACAGAGGCAGCTGCACGGCAGATCTTTGGTAAAGCAGAGCTTCTTGCTGGGAAAATCCACATTTTTGGAAGTACAAAAATGAGACTATGGCTAGAATATCAAAAGTACACAATAAACCCTGCTAATGGATCAGGGGAATTACCACTGCTTCAGCGCTGTTCTTCCGTGCAGGTAGAGATGCCTTAATTGTGCGATGCTTTCTCTGGGAACTGATGGGAAAGCATGCTGGTCAGTGCGTGAAAGAGTCCTTGCATAGGAGGTTATTCAAATCAAAGGTGCCAGTTTCATCTAAATTTCAAACAGTAATTACAAACTCTCTTTCAAGGAACAAACACCTTGCATACTGAACCAAAAGCATTAAAAATGCACTGATGTGTCTGACTGTGAAGGACGTCCTGAACTACCCCAGCCCTCTGCTTCTGCTGAATCCAAGACACTCAGACCACAGCAGGTCACTTTGCAAGTGACATCTGGGGATCCAAGAAGGCCACACCACACAACACAGACTCAGACCTGGAGAAAAGCCAGGCCTGCATCCTGCTTTTGCATCTCTGGTCCAGTCTAAGGACTCAAAGTGAACAATGACAAATTAACTCCACTGAACACCCAGATCTTACTATAAGCCAGGAGCCCATCCCACCAACTGATCAACAGTAATTTCCATGCCCCAGTGAATGAGCATACAGCAGTAGGATTCAGTCACTCTGCACAATCTCCAAAACAGATTTTAAACAGCAACACTTGGAAGACTTATTTATACTGCGGCAGTATCAAAATTAGGATTGGAGTCCTACAGTAGAAGATACCACATAAACACATAAGAAATTGTTCCCTTCCTCCCCAAGGACCTGCAATTTGACCAAAGATGAAGCTTGGAAAATAGTGGAAACTATCCTAGTGGGAGCTCATAGACAGAATGCAGCTTTTAAGCAGCTATGTAGTATGTATCAGAAATCCCTGCAGATCTGTGAACTATCTAACCCACCCTTTTAGACAAGGAATCAGTCTGAGTCAACCTGTATAAGATTCAAAAGCATTTTTTCAATCTCTAATTCACAGCCTTCGTCAGTGATTATTTTACAGTGGAAGTAATGGAGCAAGAAAATGATGTACTTAATATACCAAGTAGCTAACTTAGAGCAGCTATTTAAATTCATGTACTGCTCAGCTTCAACTCCAATGGAAGTTACTATTTTATTTTTGTCAGCTTCTCGTCTGGTGTGTATCAATAATAACATCCAGGGAGTGATACCCACTTCCATCAGACAAGAACATGTCATGATATTATCTGCCTGCCCGGAAAAGCTGGCTAAAGTTCTGAATCCCATGGGTCATTCCAGTCTGGAGAAATAATTACTAGTGGAGTCTGATATCTTTGACACAATCCTGTTTGCTTTTAAATTATGTACAAAGCCTTGTTTCCCTTCACATACCAGGAAAGAAACAGCAGGAGAGATCTCCAAGCCCCTTTTTAGCCAGCAAAAAGCTGCATTCAGCATTTTCTCAAGACTGTGTTTTTTTCTCTGTGCTTTTTCTGTCTACTATCTTTCTCAGATGATCTGATGCCATTCTGCCAGAGCCATGCAAACCTTCACAGCAAAGCATCTCATGAAGCCTCTATACTTCCTCTGACTGGTGACTTCAGCTTATGCTTTTGCTGGATTCTTTAGCACACAAACAAGGAGATCAGCTATCTCCTTTATTTTTCTGAAATGAAGAGACAGCCATTTACACCAACATTTACTGCAACTCAGCAGTTACTTGATTTAATGCAACTCATAAAATTACAATTTATACTTTCTAGAGTCACAATCCTGGTGGCTCTCTAGTCACTGAAGTGCTTTGGGGTGCAGGCAAGTATCAAGAACATTACTCTAATACAAAGACAAGGTCTGTCTCTGTGGCCCCAGATCTGACCCCAGCTACTACTGCAGCTTCATCCCCTGCCTGGGAATGACTCCGGATCATGGAGTTTTAACTGCAGCCCTTTTAGCTAAAAGGCCAATATTTTAGCATTGTAACCATCTGACTGAGGCTACATATATACATATATATATATATATATATATAAAAATATAAACACACACACAGACTCAAGGCACCCAGCTGCCTGGCACCAATCTAGAAACAACTCAAAAGCACGGCATGGCATATGCTAGACCTTTGTGTTCATCTTCCCTCTTCTCTTAAAGTAGAATGCTTCAAGGTTGAAACCTTGTCGCTTTTTTTTTTTTAATTGTCACCATGTATTTATCACACATCTTAGTTCGATTTAAAGCCACATGCTGAGGCAGCATCCCACTGTTTCCCTGCTTGTTCGCAGACTATGGACTGCACCCTCTAAAACGTGCACAGGCATGCAACAGCACAAAAGCCAGCCCTGCACTAGTCTGCGCTGCCCCCTTGCAAGTTTGCTCAGCACCATATATTCCCCACCATCGCCTATTGCGCTATTTGCAAATGGGAGACATTTGCATTCAGACAAGTATTTAAAAGCACTTTGGATTTGTTACAGAAGTCATCATTGGAAAGGTGGTGTAAATCAATGTGCTAAGGGTGAGAAATATTGATTTCCCTGCAAGGTTTATTTGCAGTATGGCTGAAAGACCTAATACTAAGAGACAACAAATTGAGCCATCTCAAAGCTCAGGGGCAGTTTGAACAGGGTTACAGGGTGCACAGGGAGCACAACCAAGCAGGCAGCATGCCAACCCCATGGCCAGGGCCCAGCAATGAGGAAAGCACCCCCAAAATACAGGCAGTACCAGGAATAGTGGAGGGTCAGACCCTGCAACAAAAGCACCTCTTCACAGCAACCCACTGCCTACCTGCCATGTCAGAGGCTCTTCTGCACACCAAAGCTGGCTATGGATGATTTTCCACCACCATGAGCTCCAGGTGTTCTCCAAGGGCCGTTTGGTGGTCACTTGTCTCCCAGAACCCTGCATGGGGCTGCTGTGGGGAGCTGGGATCAACCCCAGGAGTCAGGGCCTGGGCACAGGGGAATGTGCAGAGCCTCAATGCCTAGGAGAAACAATTCTGTTGTCATTATTGTTTGTTAAAAATAAATAAATAAATAAAATCTTTGTTCTTGTGTTTACTTCATAGGAGATCCCAGACACTCTGTCACTGTTGGCCCAGGCCTTCTGCTGAGGCCCATTGCACGCCCTCATGCAGGGAGCAGCAAAGAGGACAAGGGCAGTCTGGCCAGCCCTGCTCACTGTTCAAATCTTGGCGGCAAGAGGGTGCTGAAAGCATGAGTGTGAGTGAGGGCAGCGCATGGCATCTTACAGTACTGAAGGAGCCCTATCATGGAAGGGCACAGCTCCTCTAGGATCCCCAGAGGAGGAGGCCATTTTGAGAGGGGCAGGTGATGGTGGCCATTTTAGAGTGCTCAAGAGGCAGCACCTGTGGACTGTGCTAAGGAGAGAGGCCTTCCCTGTGCAGGAAAGCACCTTTTTCCTGTTTCTTACCCCATTTTTCCCAGTCTCAGGAGTGCAGCTGGTATCTTTCTCCTGAAAGCTACTCCAACAGTAGATAAGGCTGACCAGAAGTTACTTCAGGCGAAGTGGGTGATGCCTTATCTATGAGGAAGTGCAGCGATCACCTCCCTTCTGAGTGAGCTGTTCCTCCCTCAGAATTTCACCTACAGCAGTGTCCTTAGTATGCAAGAGAGATTCTCAGAGCTAAGGGCTACTTCACAAGCATGGTGGCTCAATACACATGTGCAGGGGAAAGACACCAGCTAGTAGGGCAGAGACATGCCAGAAACTCCAGCAAGGGCCTAGCAGCAGGACTGGGAGCAAAACCATCTCCTAGTCCTATTCATGGGGCAATCCTGTTTCTTGTGCAACCCTGCTTTTTAAAGGGGATATGGGATCACAACATTGTTCACTCACTCCTGGAGGAAGGTCTCACAGAGAACATCTCAGTCAGAACAAGATGGATGTGCCATACCCTTTCAGTGAGCTGAAAACACAAAGGGCACCAGCTCCGAGATCAGCACAGGGGAGACACTTCAGCTGCTTCGAGACCACAGGGGAAGCAGAAGCACTGCCAGCAGCTGATATGTGTTAAGTCTTACAAACATAGGTTTTAGTCTGTTACTTCAGGAAATTAATTTCTACTGAGTTTTGCAGTTTCCTCTCCTTCTCCATGGGCCCTGTGATGGTCATTTGTCACTGCTGCTCAGAAAAAAAGGCAATTTTCAGGAAGGCAATGAGGCATTCGACAAGGTTTCCAGTAAGTGTGGAAACATCACACACTGTCATATAATCACACTGTAAGCAGCGACGCCTCTCAGACAAGTTGTATGGTTACATCTCTAGGTAGTGATGAAAGCTTTTGTTAGGTTTAAGAAGCTCAGCATGGATATGCTCCAGAGCAGGGAAAAATATGAATAAGCAGGAGATGATTAGATACTCAGTCTCACAGACATCATGCAAATAAATTGGTGTGGAAATCAGAAACCCCTTAGCGTGAGTCAAGTTCTGCAGTCCTCATTCAGCCCAGCCTCCCTGCAATGGTTCACCCTTAAGCCACTTTCTGGTAATATTACTACTTTACTAGTTTGATAAGCCTCCTCCACACACGCTCTGATTTACATGAGTGTATAGACAGACCTTGCCACTGACATTTGCTAGAAACTTTCCCAAGGCTTATACTGAATTAGCTTTTCTCCCCAGGCAATTCAGGCCCTGGTGTTGAAATCCTGCAGCATTTCCTCACAGAGCAACGAAGTCCTGCAGGTGTTTATTTAGTGCTGAAATCAGGCTACAATGGAACCAGAACCCTTTTGACCTTGTCAAGTAAAGGGGTTACAAAGTTTTAAGTACTCCCTTTGTCAGGGGTCATTAATTGACTGGTGACCAGTCTCCTTGACAGTTAAAAAGAATAGGACTCTCCTCTCAGAAGCTTGGGAACAGGCCTTCCTTGTCCTGCCAGCCTCCCTGCCTTCTGAAGTCTACTGCTTCCCATTTTCCTGGGAAAAATCCCATCTTCCATCACAAACAATGCGTAATTCATAGTCTGGATACCAGGCAGAGGTCAGTAGGAAGGTACAAAATGGTACAAGTAACAGTAGGAATGAATAAATTTAACTTCTTGGCTCCTGTGGAGAATGAAACCTAAAAGGAGGTGTAGCCTACTTCAGTCAACACTTTCATATCACTGCTTGTCTTTCTAAACATACCCTGCTCTTCTGGCTCTTTACACTGAAAATACTCTAGCTCAGGTGGAGTGAGGCATTTCTGTGGTTATGCGTGAGTAATTGTAATACTTGTAGGTGCCAACCAAAGGGCAATAAAACTGGTTTAACTAGCATACCAAGGGGTCCGTGCAAGTGATGCCAGTTTTGGCTTAATTCTGAATTTACAATTGTCATCTCCATCACTGTTTACTAAGAGATATGTATACTTTTACTCTAGTTAGTCATCTCTTTCCAATTCAGTTCCAGAATAGGTAAAATATAGGGCTTATTTCCATATTACCTTGTGCAGTTCAAGATCCCATTTTGGAAAGACCACAAATTACAGCCATTTTTCCTTTCACATTTACCTGTGCCTTCACATCTGCATTGCACTGTTAAAAGGTTAAGGTCTAAGGCAAAGATTGAAGTTTGTCTGTGATAAACAGTGAGGAGCTGACCTCATATATCGGAGTGGCTTTCTCCAGGAGCTAAACAGCATCTTCCTTATCCCAGCTGCATATTTTCCTCAGGCATTTACTGTTTCAGCTAACAGTTGTTTCCAGAACAGATCTGGTCCATTTTGATTCCAGTGCCCTCTAAACAAACTGGCTGAAAGATGGAAAGAGAAAAAAAAAAAAAATCTATCCACAATAGAAGTAGTTGCCTTGAAGAACAAAATGGGTATACCTCCAGATTTGAGGCTGGAGATCTTAAAGAGACTAAAGGCCTTAAGTGAGTCCAGAAGAGAACATTTCAGAAGCATTTGAGGGAGAGGGAGCATGTGTGTCTAGCTGTAGTTAATAGGGTCTAGTTTTGTCCCCAAACGTCCACTTACTCAAAAACAGCCCTGCATTCAGAGGTTCAGTTTTTATTCCGGATCCTTACAACAAGTGAGAAACTGAAACAATGGAAAACATGAGTAGAACATGTTAGACTTGCTTCTATTCTTATTTATAGCAATTCTGGTCTAGCTTCATTAATTTCAGTAAAAGCTGGATAACGTTCAGAAATCCCAGTTCAAATTGGGGCAATACTTAACCATGTACTTTACCTCACAGCAGCTGATGCAGCTGAAGCAGACTTCCAACTGATTACATCCTTAGCTGCAACTGCAAGGTGAATAGCTTTATAGAAATCAATAGGAAGGTAATCCATCCCTCATCTCAGACAGCTGTAGAAGTGGCACCTTTTTTGCCCAGGGCAATATTATGGGTTCTCTCAATTTTATCTATCCACATATGCTCTGAGTTAGGTTTGTCACATTTCTAGCTGTTTAGAACGTCACTTCTCACACTTAAATAGCCACAAAGCAAGACAATGTTTGTAATAATATAGAACAGTCACTTACCCCTGAGCAAGTAATTTATCTCAGACCAGAGCGCCAAAGTAATAACTGGGATTAAAGATAAAGAAGTCAAGACAAAAAAAAGGTAAATCAATCACTACATTAGGATATTGGAGGAATCATTTGCATGTACTCAGAAAGTATGATACTTGCTATTAAGCCCAGCTGTAGCAGAATCTCAAATTCATAAATATTCATCAAATAACCTTTTAGCAAAACTCAGTGACTACGATGGTGGCCAGCTACAGAATTCAAGCTAATTGAAAACCTGAGAAGTAATGAAATGATTGCATGTCTGTCTCTTCATTAAATCAGTGTGCAAATTTGCATAGATTAATTTGTGTCAAATTAATAGCTCCACTCTTGGCTTTGAGCCAAGAGAACTTATGATCAATCTATAGTTTTAATTCCATTCTGCACTCCCAAAGTGTTGGGTGGTTTTTGCTATTTCAGAGACAAAAAAATTAGAGCTGAATATGATTTTCACCACTTCTGTCATTTCTCCCTATTTCTTATGTTATGATGATTAATTATAATAAAACGTGCACATGATTAAAAAGCAAAAATGAAACACACTCTCAGCCATGGAGAAATGAGATCCGGTTTGCTTCTCTGCAAGTGAAGTCACATTGGAATGCCTGAATCCTCAGCTACATTAAATTCAACAGAGGGTGGTGTATGTGTGGGGCTGAACAGGCAACTTACTTGCCTGTTTTATGAGCAGTTCCCAAGACTGGGTATTTTAGTAGAATTTTGCCTGTCATTCGCTGGGTCCCCAGCCCATCATGCTCTACCTTTCCATGGGATGCAGAATTTGCGGTACCTATGCGACTGTTTGATCCACGTGATGTGCAAAATATATTTAAACATTTAATGGCTGCTATGTTGAGATCTGTCTGGAGAATAATTATTTCAGCCTTCAGTTATTTGAAGTTAGTGACAGGGACAGACAGTGCACTCATTTACATTTTCAGCTTGCCTTTTTTTGTTGTTGTTGTTGTTTTAATACAATCAGGCTTTAATTCAGGACATTTGATTAATCAAACTCAGACCATCTGCTGCAGTCCTGTCTCCTGCTGATCTGCATTGCCTGCAGTGACATGCTTCAGGGCTGCAGTCTCACACTGTCTCTTCCTCTGTCAGCTGTTTTATTGCTAATCTGCTCCTTTCACCCAACATACAGTGACTGAGCTTTGTTTACTATGATGACCACTTACGATAGTCAGTGCTAGACAATTAGTATCAAAATACAGGACATGTGCAAAAGCCAGTTATACAACAAACATACCAGAATGAAAACAGTATGAACCAAAGATTCCATGTTAGCCAAAAGAAACTCTTCACTAAGACAATTCAAATACTTCCAGTAGCAACAAGAAATTTTAGCTTCCTCATAGTTAAAACTTCCTAGCATTAATGGGGATTCTGCGTTCATGTGATTTTTCCTCTCATGGTCAGAGATGGACTCAGAAATTCAGAGTGAGGAGCTAGACAGCATGAACTTGCACAGCTTGGAGATTTGAAGGCACAAGAGGCAAGCAAGGTGCATGATTTCCAAGTAGGATTTCAGTTTAAATGGAATAGGAAAATATTGCAGGCTTCAAATCAAAAATCTCAAAAGACATCCAGAGAAACTAACTTCTACCAGCCATCAGTTACTGCTGTGGATAGGGCAAAGCTCTGCACATCCCTGGGTTTGGGCCAGCTCTTGCTGGTTCCTGTGGAGCTCCATAAGGGACTGAACACACTGTGGTCTCTGCAGAAATGGGACAATAGCTATCTGAATGCCTTCGATAACAAGCATCCTCTAGCTACCGAGGCTAATGCAATAAAGAGAATTTCATTTTGGCATAAGAACGACATGATGTATTGGCAAGATTTCAATTATATGAGGCCAAAGAGGCAGCTTAAAAGAGTTAGGCCTTTATTAATCAGGTAACAGTGATGCTGCATTTCAGAACAGGCTTAACACCTGCTAATTTCATTTCAGTGCTGCAGAAGCTGAGTCAGCTAACTGAGCCTGTTGTGGAACAGGAGCAGCAAAGATATTTCTTGCCTTCATGAAATTGTTCTCGTCTCTTCAGTAAGGACGCTACGGGGGGAGTGAGGAGAAAGGATGGCACCCTTCCTCCTTTAAGCCTGCCAATACCCTGTGCTGCTAGAGCTGTGGGTGAAGGACGATAAGAAGCATCACAAATCCTTGCAGAATGCATTGTTGCAGTTGCTAATGTTTATTAAAAGCTAAGGTTTCAGTAACTTCAGAGGACTTGAGGCAGATTCTACAACAAAAACACTGGTGTAGGACAAATTATCTTCTTACTTTCATTCTGTTTGGAGACAATTTTCACCCCGAGGCTGATGATGAGAAACTTGAGTCAGATTTTTATAATGGAAGTCATTTTGCATCCTCAACTACAACATTTGCTATCAGCAGAAACTATAACGCTAAAACTGTGTGATAGTTTAATAGTTGCTAATACAGCATACACCTCATTTTCCATGACAAACAGGTCTAGTAATAGCAAGAAGCACTGCAAATCAACCATAATATACTGAAACAGGACTTATTTCACCAGGATTGGAGCTTACTTACAAGTAAGTTACTTACTTACAAGTGCTTATATGGTTCATTTATACGGTACAAAAGACAATTGTGAAATGACTGGAAATGTAATATGGAGGAATGTAATTGGTCTTGCTGGAGATTGATAGATGGTCATTTATGAAAAGTGGCCATCAAAGGTTGGATTGTCTTCTCAGTTTCACCAGAGTAAAGCAGCACAATTATGAGATCAAGGAAAACTCCAGATTTTTACTGTCCAAAGGACTCAGGCTGATCTGAAGCAAATACTTCAACACAGAACTTTTTTTTTTTTTTTGAAACTGCCACAGTCCTTGCTGGCCAGATGGAATTTAAACATTGTCATATCTAACTTAGGTCCAAAATGTTCACAAAGTAATGGACTCTGATGAAACGTTTGTGTTATTCAGTCAATACTACTGTTGTTTAACACATTGCTTTGTTCTTCAGAAAGTTCTGCTGTAGAGGAATCAGCTGAACTTCTCATATCAGACCCATTTCTAGAATCAGAATAGGAAACGAAGAATATAAGCTAAGAAGATCCCTCCCACCCCACCCCCCTGATGCCATTAAGTGACAATCCTTCATCCTTGCAAGAACCCCCAGTTAACACCTCAGTAAGACTCAGAGCCCAGGGCAGTCTGCCTGGCTGCTGCACACCTGGAGTGTGCAGATGAGACCCAGGGGGAAGAAAGGCATTTTGATGCAGTAAGAAACTGAGCCCTCTGTTTTGTGCCTTGCAGATGCTCTATTAACCAGAGGTCCTCAGCTAGGAAAGGATAATTACGGCAAGCATTCAGGTCACCTGAAGAACACTAGCTACTGTAGACCAGACAATGCTTTGATGCCAGTTCCCCCTCGCCCACCTCCAAAAAAGAAAAATTCTTTTTGCAATCAAAGCAATTCTGGGGAAAGGTTTACTTCTTCTTCCCAATCTTTTTACCTCTCCGAAGCCTTGATCCTATAAGTTATCCTGTTCTTATACCAGTATAAGCAACCACAAACTCCTATGGACTCTACCAAGAGAAAACTATCATAAGTAAAGGGAAGACCTGAATGGCTTAGAAGTCCAGGCTATCGAGAAAGAAGCCACAAGACTCCCCTTTCTTAGTTCAAGTGTAAAACAGGTCTTTCGTAAATGTATCGTGCCCCACTGCAGTGAGACAGCCCACAGTGGCAGGAGGATGCAGCAGATACAAGAGGTCAAGCACTGTCTGTTCCTCGGGATCAAACATCTTTCATCCTCTGTTCAACATTTTTTATCTTCAGAGCTCTCAGTACAATAGGTGTTGAACTCTTCTGAAAATCAGCAGACACCTGTCTACCAAGAACTGCTGAGTAGCTTTATTGATTGCTCTCGAAGTGGGCAGACTTGTATTTCATAAACAGCGTATCAAAGTTCAAGTATAATGACTGAGGACAAAATGCCAGTAGAAGCATAATAAAAAGTTTCCAGTAATAATTGAATTATCTTGGCCATATATCACTGGACTTTTTTGCATGCCCAAACAACCCACAAACAATAATTATGGTTAGCTATACAGAGGATGATAAGCAATCATAACAACAAGAATATCACACAGGTCTCATATATGTAGCAATCCACAAAGAATAGGATAACCCCAGTCCAGCTTTTCCTTTTGTAGGACACAGACCTCCCTTCCCAGCAGACTGTCCCAGGGCACTTGCAAGGACCTAGGAGCAAACTGAAAAAAACACCTACATGATCCCCACTTCAAAAGCCATAGAAGCGAAACACTACAAATGAAAACATTCAGCATCAAATTAGCCAGGGGACTGCTGCTTACCCAGGACTTAAAAAACATTCAGGTTGCAAGACAGCTTCATAAAAACATGTTCTACAGTAATAAGGGGAGAAATCCCCCCCCCAACACACATCATTGTAGCTACATCCCCTTAATTAATAGATCATTAGAGCATGGCTGAACATCTTCTGGGGAGGTGTGAGTTGCAGGATGGAGACCAGGGAGGGGGCAGCATGCAGCTGGCAGCAATTCATGGCTTTTCATCAGCTAAAAGGATGCTCCCCCTCCACCACCAGCTGCTGCTGGGGGAGATGGAGTGGCCCAGGCGAGAGGCTGCTTGCACCTGAAATGATTTACCAAGTTAATAGCTCTAAGAAGCCAAACATAGCCCCTCTTTAGATCTAGCAGCATAGAGAGAGGGTCTTGCTCCAAAGGCAAGCCTTTTGGGGTCATTGTGTGTGCCTGGCTGTGCTATGGAGTAATTAGAACAGCTAAAACCGAGACGTGGCAGCTGACCTGCTTTCCAAAACCATCATGATCTTTGGTATTTTATTAACAGTAGCCTGCTACCCTGAGCTGCAGGACAGCACAAGCAAGGTGCAGAAATAAAACACAAACAGCCACACATATTCCTTTGGGAGACTTTCCTTTAGCCTCCATAAGAACAGATGAGATGCAAACATGCATGAGTCTCCCTTCAATACCGAAGGTCTGCCTGCGAGCAGAGAATTCCTGTAAAAAGAAAGCTGATCTCTCTAGGGGCAGATTTCTTTCTTTCCTTTTTTCTTTTTCCAAATGACATTTAAAGACAATGAGACCCCTTTGTATTTTAGGTACAATAGCTAAGCAATAATATTAAAGCTTTGAATTTGCACAGCACTTGCCACCAGCAGCCCTAGCATGCCTGACAAATATTTAAAGTGGGCTTTTCCAGAGCATCTGTAGGAATTAGAAGTGTAAATCACAGAATCTGTAATCTTTAGAAGAAATCACACTCTTAATGTTAACTTCCTCCTTGTGGTGTTTCTGTGCCTTTGGTGTTATCAGGGCCAGTGTTCTCAGTGCTGGTAAAAAACACATGCCTAAAATTAGGAACTAGACTTGGGCACCTAAATAAATATCTAACTCAATACAAGTGACATGATTGTGTTTTGTGGGCTTTTTTGTTTGTTTGTTTCATGCTATTCTTGTGTCCCAACAGAAAATCCCTTTCCTTACAAGATGATTTAGATTCTACATCTTTTCAAGCCTGAGGGGAAGCTTTATCCATCAGCCATAAGAAGAAACATCCCTGAATAAAGTTGCCTTCTGGTTTGCAGAGCTACTCAAGGACATTGCATGCCTCTACCAGCCCATTTGCACTAACCATCACAGCTCTAAAATTGAAATTGCTTCATCTTGCACCAGGTTTTCTCCCATACCTTACCCCCCTCCTTTACAGGCGAGTGCCGGTAGGGCTATATGAGATGTGGTGCTTGGTGCCACTTCCTAAGAAGCGCTGCCCTTCCTTGCTGTTCCCTGAGGGGTGACTGCTCCCTCTCTTCCCACCAAGAGAATAGCCAAGGCCACCCTGGGGATTCCTCAGCCGCCACTGCAGCAGCCAGGCACAGGGGAACGCGAATTTATCACTGACATCAGAGGCAGCGAGCTGCTGGTTCCCTGCAGCCCTCATTGCAACGGCCACAGGTACAACCTTTGTTAGAAAAATGATGATTCACCGCGTAGCGGAGGCAGTGGCTTCAGCTGCTCGTCTGGATCAGGCCTCCACGCTGAGCTGGGAGCTCTGCTGAGAGTCAGACCTTTGCCAGGCTAATTTATATATTTTGTCAGCATGCTGGAAAGGAGCCTTTGGATATATTTTCAGCTTGTGTCAAAACACCACACGTTATTCTGATCCCAGCACTTAAATTCTAAAATGCTTTAAATCTGCTCTCATCTTTGATATTCTTAAATAAGAAGTGTTTACATATGCATCACTATGGTGACAGGAAAATAAAAATAAAGGGAAAAATTCCACCAGCGTATCAAACTCTATTTCAAGTACAAACACCATTAACATATCTAAACTAATCAATAGAGTCTGGATGTCTCGTGATACCATTTGGATCAATAACAGAATAGGTATGAAGATAAATTCCCATTACAAATTCCTTATAGATTTTCAGGTCTCTGCCCAGTTCATCAGCATCCACCAAATAATTAACCCCAGAGAACGTGAATCAATCTCTTCCTCCAGCACCACTTCTCCAGCATCTTCCCCCCACAGTGAGCCCCCACCCTCTGGCCACTGGTGTTATCACCCAAAAAAGAGCCCACAGAGATGATGATGCTTTCTCGTCACTTGCTGCTGAGCCCGCTGAGGCACCCCGACCTGCAGGCTGACCCCATATTTATGGCTGCACCCATTGATCTTTCCTGAAGTCTTTCAGAGCTTGGGCGGGGGCAGGCTCTGGCCCAGAGAAACCACTCCAGAAACCTTCGTCCTCTTTCCTGAAGGACCGTTGACCTCTTTTTCACCTGAGTGCAGCTCTCAGCACTCTAGTAGCATAAATACAAGTGCATTCATTTTATAACATGAAACTTCTCAAAACATAAATAAATAACCTTAAGAGTTTCCCAGGCATCACAGCAAATCTTACTTTCAGGAGAGTTCTATTTTAACAGATGAGAAACCCGGAAAAAAAAATGTAAAAAAAAACAAACACCAAAAAACCACCACCACCACCACCACACACTGCTCCACAATGACAATTTTTATTGAGGTCTGAAAGCAAATCGTCTACACTCGCAGGCAATACTTATTAAGGTCTGGTAACAGGAACGAGAACATATCACTCGTCTCCCTCGCACTGCCATTTATTGCAGGGTTGCAGACTACACTTCTACTACTTGGATCTTAGCTATTGAAGTAACAGCCCCCGAGGGCCGTAAAAAGTCGCTGCTGTCACATATAAATCAGTTTTCATCATAAAAAATGACACGGCTTGACACGTAGGGATAATATAATAAGGTAACTACTGTGGAGGTTTCATGCTTCGATATGTTCAAAAGGATGTTTCTCTTTATCCCTGACCACAAATACTTGTTGATGGTTTCTTGTCAGATGCTTGAAAGCCTTAAAGAGCTGCTATCTGTGCCGGGGTCTACTCCTTGGATGAACTTTTCATTAACCTTTGATCATTCTCCAGTTTTTTGTTTTGTTTTGTTTTTTTTTTTAACTGGCTGAAGAATTTCAAGTGCTACAACGTGTTCATATGTGCATGGGGGAGAAGAGGAGGTGAAGATTTTTATAGACACACACATACATCTTGTACAAATATACACCCGAGTCCTTAACACGGAACAGGGCTGGAGAAAACACAAATGGGTTCTTCTGTTTTTAAGGTTTATAAAATCAGATGTGAGAGGAAAAAGGATTTATTCCCCCCAGCTTACTTACCTCTCTTCCAGCCTCTTCGCTCCAGGAAGAAGAACAGGAATGGTCTCTGCTGAGCTGATCACCACCAGCAAGGCTCTGCCTCTGCATGAAACCTCCGGTTTGCAAAAAGCTAACGTTTCACATGCCCCTGAATGGCAAATGGCCACCTCGAGCTGGCAGTTGGGAAACTCGGGGTGAGACGCCTGCTTCCCGAACAGGGCTGGGACACCAGCATGCCCTGTGGTGGCAGCTGCTTGCCAGGGCCAGCCCCGACCTTGCCAGTGATGCTGTCTGAGGGCAGCAGCCCCAAACCCCTCCAGGAGGGCCTGCACACAGGGCTGCAGCTTTTTTGGCACTCAAACACCGAACACAGCTTCATCCATTAGCTGCAATAGCTCATTAGGGCACTGCGGATGTGAATACCCACGGTGATACATTTTACCTTCTGTTCTGCTCCTTTGCTAATGCAATTTCAAGGATTTTCTCTAAAGCAAGCACTTGTTCACAGAGGTGGTTTTATGCATTTGGTTTTCTTCCCGTGCTATTGCAGTACTCACCAAGCTCTCCACGAGTCATTTTTAGCAACCCTTTTCCTCCCAACAACCACCATGGTAAACACATTTTCACTGGCTAACGTGCAGGGCAAACTTGTGAGCTGGCAGCCGCACCAAAATTTCGAGGATATGGAGCAGCTGTGGCCATAATCTGCTCCTGTTTTGGCAAGGCTGGTTAATTACCTCTTCGTGTAAGAAATCATCCTGCTGCCGAAATGTCCTTTTTTTGGTGCATGCTGGGAGCTGTAGTCTTTTGGGAGATTCATGGCTGGGAGGAGGGCCTGAGACTGCAGTGCAGCTTTTATGGCTCGCCTTGATTTGTATTTTAGGTGCTTCTGTTTTGTTTCCCTAAACGGGTTTCTCTGTACCAAGCATATAAATCTGCATATTTACATATGAGCACAGGAGTGTAACAAATTTGAAATGCCTGAAAATAAACGTGGCTCTTCTGTTCACAGCAGCTCCGATGTTTCCAAGAGGATTAAATAAATAACAGCATATCGCTTAATCAGAGTAAGACATGGAATTGGTTTGGGGATGTAAGGGTGTTAATTTTGTTTGGGAAAATGCCTAAAGAGAGTGCCATTACAGACAAATAACCAGTCCTTGTCTCTCTAGCTGGCTGCTTGAGAAATGTTAAAAGGTTTCAGGTCAGGTTTTTTTCCCTGCCTGCAGTCTGTGCTCTGGACAGTGCCCGTGAGCAGCAGCGATGCCATCGGAGCACCTCCAGCTCTCTGGAGATGTGGTTACACGGGCACCCGTTTCCATCCCGGGGGTTGATGCCCCTCTCTGCCGAGCTGAAGCCCACGTCTTCAGGGTGCTGGGTTTAATCCACGTGGATCAAAGCCGTGGGGCAGCCCCACAGGTGCCAGATGCTACACGTGCAGGCAGACCCAGGGGGTCAGCACGGTGGGGACGTCTCTGGCTGGCTTTGCTGCTGGAGAAAATGCTTGAGTCGCCGCACCCAGAGTTTAGTTCTGATGGGAAAAAGGATCTGTTTTAATGATGTATTTGATATGAAAGGGCACAGTGCTTCAGTGCGTAGCTTGCAATAAGCGGAAAGCAGATATGACAGCTGAGATTTCGCAGTGTTAGAAACGGGCCTTTCGGACTCTAAGACAAGAAAAACAAACACTGAAGGACAAATTTATGGCTAGAATAATAGACTGGTGGGTTTGGGGGGACATGCTTCAAACAAGCTTCCCTTGACAGCTTCTATATTTGTCTCAGGCTGCCTGTTTTCCGTGCAGCATCCCCACCCCCACAAGCCCCTCAGCTCTAGGTGGAGCTGGAGGTTTAACTAATTCCTCAAAGCGCAGCTAAACTGCCTTGGGAATTATCACCGCGAGCGCGTACGCTGTGCTGCAGAGCAGGAGACAACCCAGTGCAGCTGGGGCTGGCGGAGGCGTGAGGAAGGCTTGCTGCATGCTCGGGGTGCTCTCGGTTCAATACGCAGGAAGGCAGCCACAAAGTCTTTTTTGGTCACTGACAAAAAAAAAAGACAGCTTGTATGTGGGGAGGGATCACGGAAATGGGAAACCATTTTCAGAATCCGAGCTGGGTGTATCAGAACACTGTTAGCTATATTTATATGTAGGGGGGAGAAGAAGACACAGAATATATGGCTGGAACTCTTCTCTGAAGCTCTCCACTGCCACCGTTCCCCCCAGATAGCACTGGCATGTCTCGTGTCGTGTCTTTAACATTAACCCCAGAAATTAACTGATGACAGCTCTTTCTAGCGCACTCGATATTCTTTATTCCTTGGTTACGCTTCTTTCTTCACTTTATCCCATTGAGGCCTGGGGACACTGCTAGTGCTGAATGTCACTTGACCTTCTCCGTCTTAAAAGTGATCTGTCTACATCTGGACACTCTTTTTTACACACGGGCCACTTTTACTCATATAAGTGATTTCTTAAATACATCAGAATTTGCACAAATGTGGATTTCTTTCTCTAAGCTTTGGGTTTCTTCTCAATTTATTTTCTCTCCTGGGAATGGTAAATCTGCTTTTACTGGCCAACCCCCCACTTTCCGGTTACTGACTTTGCAGACATATTTCTTGATGAACTAAGCTATGAACTAAACTATGTCTAAATTTTGTTAAATGTGTTAAAATTGAATAAAATGTCATTCCACTTCTTAAACACCAGCAAATTCTGTGAATGTTGTGGCCTTTTTAAGAAATGGAAAGTGTACTTTCCATATAACCATGCAAAGAGACTGTCATTTTCTACAGTTTCACAGAGTTGAAGGGGTAGAAAAACTACCAGGATGACTGCTGAATAAATGACTGTACAAATACAGCAGCTCAAGCGTGCAACACACTCAACTTTCATTTTCTCCTGATATGTGATAGGTGGGTTTCCATTTACATTCCTTTACTACCTGGACCGCCCATAAAATTCTCAAAGAATTACCCATGTTCAGTTTGTGCTTATTTCTGTAAAACAGGGGCACAAGATTTTCTGAGAATATTACCATATTTCTTCCCTTGCAAGACTTAGGCATTTATTTCACTCCCATACTGCAAGACCTCCGACTGGTTCTCATTTGGAGGATTGGGGCCCAAGTGTTTCAAACTATTTCTTTTGGCTAACAGATAAATCTGACAGCAACAACAAAAGAACTCTAAAAATAAAAAAAAAACCCTCCACGGTAGATGGTATCACTGAAGATCTGCTTTCCATTCCTAGACATCTTGGGGATCCAGACCATTTCCCAAAGCCAGTGAATGCATCGTGGTTCTTCCAGTTTTCACCCTGACCATCATAACTGTTTTTCAGTAATGCAGATGCACCATTTCTAGCAAAAGGACTTACTGTGATACTGGCTATTTACAGCCAGGAGAATAGAGAATGTATTTGGCATCTTTCTTCTGCCCTCTCTGGTTTCCACTCCAAGGGGTCTGTCTTTTTGTTAAAAAAAAAAGTATCTTTTTTTCTTAACTCCCTCTCCAAAAATATACTTGAGGCTTTCAGTAACATAACCGAAAGCTAATAGAAAGTGAGTGCATCAGCTAATCTGCAGTTGTGTTAGGTAAGTTTATGTATTGGCTTGCTAAATAATAAAGTAAAATAAATTAGTTCCTATCAAATGTTCCCTGAACGCATTCCAGCAGGAGCTTATTGTTATTTATTCATCTGTTGGATTGCATCTGTAAAAGCCAAAGCTGTTTCAGGAGCGTATGTGACTGGAATAGTCTAAATGGAGGAGCCAGGACTCGGGAATGAAGCCAGCAGGTCGTTAATTAAGTGGCTGTACAGTTTGCAGTCAGCCTGGTGTATCGTGAAAACCGCCTAAAATCGGTTACTGTCTTCTTGCAGCTGCAGAGGTGTCACCGCTGTGCTTTGGGCAGGAACCCGCAGCGGTGGATGAGGAGAGGCAGATGCACACCCATCACGCTGGAGCGGCAGCACAAGGTGTCAGCTTTCTGCTTCTCCCTTGGCATGGCTTTATTTTCCTGTGAGGTATACGATGTTCTTTGCATCCGATATGGTGCCAAGTCTGCATTTCTAGCCATATCTATCCGCCTGCGTTTGAATGGCCCCCATTACAGAAATAGCTGAGATGGAGCTGTGGCAGAGGATGACATAGCAGCTGTACTTTAACAGAGAAACCATTTCAGATCCTCCAGGTCTTATTTCACGATGTTGCTTTTCTGCCCTCTCTCAAAAAGCCTCATGTAATGTAGTCAAGAGAAATGTGCCTGGCTAGCACAACGGGCTTTTTCTGTGTCACTGCTCTTGTAACCCTTTTGATTACACTTTTAAAGTGTGGCTCATAACATTTCATAACAATGGCAATAGAAGTGTGTATTTAAATTACACTTTAACTATCATTAGAAATATGTACAGTTACTTAGCCAATTTCTGTTTGAAAATGATGGAGTAGAAAATTCACAGGAGATCAGCAGCTGCTCAAACAAATGCAAAGGATTTTCTTCTTTTATTTACCCTGGAACAATAAGCATGGATACAGCATCTGGTCCTCCACGAGGTCTTTGCTCCTTACAAAACTTCCAGCTGGAATGACCGAGAGTCAATGTGATCTACCGACCTTCCTCAAGGTCTCTGGTGATGCCACCCAAAACAGAACAAAGCATCCTAGCTGGATGCCTTTCATGCTAATCCCTGAATCAATACATTTCCAAAATCATTATTGGGCTTTCATGTGCTGCCAAAAGATTGTGTTCCAGCGGTTCTCTCCTTCTCTGTGTTGTTTATCCTTTGGAGCACTCTAGATCATAAATCATTTTAACCATCACTGTCTATTGTGCTCCCCTTGTCTAATAACCAAGAATGTGGGAAAACTTTTCTTCATATCTTCCTGAATAGGGACTGGAAGGCTGTAAGGTAGAGAAAGATGGAAGGTAAAGTCCTTTTGAGCCCTCCATGTGGAGGCAGCCTGCTTGGAGGATGCTGCCCCAGCCTTGCCTCCTGCAGCATTCCTGTCCGGAACAGCAAGGCCGCTCTGGTTGCCTAACACACAGGCACCCGGATGACGACTTCCCATAACTGAAATATTTATTTTGTTTTTTAAAAGAAAACAGCGATGTGCTAAGACTTCAACGTCTTCACAGGAAAGGAGCGTGACGCAAATCTCCATCCGTTCACAGAATGGGCAAAGAAGGCCCGAACCTGCACCGTCCCGTCCAGGTGCTGGCTCTTGGCAAAAACCCGTGGGAGGTAAAATCCCATCGTCTCCCGGGACATGGTGGAAAACAAGCTGCCTGTTATTGTGAGCGAGAACAAAGAGCTGGAAGAGCAGCAGGCACCTTTGTCTTCTCATTAACACCGATGGCTAAAGCTCTTTAGGGAAGGGACTTTCCCACTGTGTGTTTGCACAGAGGGAGCTGATCCGATGAGGGCAGCTGAATGCTGTGGTATAAATAATGAATTACACAATAAACGCTACTGAACTGGTTCAGTTGAGGAAGAAAAATAAACGCAGCAAACAAAGAAATTTGTCATATTAGTTAGAAATCCCACGGCAAGACCCAGCAGAGATTCTTGCCAACTTCCTCCAAGAGCCCAGACTGCAAACATTATTCCATAAGTATAAAAAGTACTTCTACTCACCAAACTTTGCTGTGTCTCACATCCACCCAAAGGGCAGAATGAGTGTAGATTTCCTTTTCTATCTGTATTCTCAGTTTCTAATATAAGCGTGACCTTTTAAAGAACCAGCTTTGCATATTCTTTCCCAGTGGCAGTGAAGAGTTACTACTTGATCTCTCCTCTAGCAAGAAAAAAAATTAACAAAATATTTATTTCAACAGTGTTGTATATTATCCAGCCAGGGAACCTTACGATGTGCAGGGAAAACATTTGTGTAATAAACCATGATAAGGGCTGTGAATACCGGTGCTGCAGAGCTCTGGGCTCAGAGCCACTCTCGTGGCTGCGTTCAGATGTTGCTATTGATCTAATCTGTAGCAAGATGATCACAGGAGACACTCCTTACATTATTTATCTTGGATTTGGGGTTGGACGGGGATTTTTTTGTTGCTTGTTTTCTTCTTTATTCATTTCTGTTATTATTAATATTACACGCTGTTAACAAATTCCGCAGACAAACGACTCTCACCTCTCGTGACACATTATTAATCACAAGCGATGAAGGATTCTGCATTCCTCACCGCTCGAGCTGTGTGCGACCAAGCCCAGCTTGTGATCTACCCACAGCGTAACGCAGGGATTAGGCACCACAGCATGCAGGCGAGGAGGACACACAATGTGCGGGGCGGGCAGCGACACAGGCTGGGCATCCCGATTCCCACACAGCGCCGAGGGGAGCAGGAGCCAGCGGATCCACGTTCTGCAGCTACACAGCGCAGCCAGAGCCAAGGAAGAGATGAGAGACACCAGCTCTCCAAAAGATTGATATCTGACAGGGAAACCCCAACACGCAGCTAAAACCGCTCTGACGTTCCGATGCCCTGCTTTGCACAGAGACATTTGTCTGCACATGGGTTCATTTCGCTCCCAAATTCCTCTTGCTGGACCTGTTATTTGGGTCTGGCATTCCTGCCCCCCACTCTGAGTTACTCAGTCTAGGCCCTCTTAAGCAAGATTTTGATGACAGTCGCAGTCATAGATGTGGGGAATAGACAGACCAACTCTCAGTGGCTAATAGCTTTTGCCTGTTTTCCAAACAAGGATTTCTCACTGGGACTCCTCCTGGAAGCAAGAAAATCCCCAAGGAGGTTTTGAGGAGCAGAAGATGAAGGCCAGGCTTTAAGCAGGGCTCTTCTGGCCGGGCTCCTGAGCCAGCAAGCAGCCCGTGGCCCTGCTCCATGGGATGGCAGCTTTGTGTTCCTGCCTGCTCCTGAGTTAAAGGGGGCATGGAGCACAAACGAGATGCACAACGGAGTCGCTGCAGCTTAATGACTTATCACATTCGTGATGGCTACTGGGAGGAGACCAATATCGTTAGACATGTACAGCATTGAGCTTAACGTGACCCAGCACATAGTGGTCAATCAGCAACACAAGCTGTATGGGGGGAAGAGGGGCTCCCTGCCTTTGGTGCTTTCTTTTTTCATTCTGATTTCCTCCTCTTTCCAACCCCAGAGCTGCTCAGCACGAAATACCTGTTTGCTCTTTGTCTGCGGAAAGCTCTAACACATACCTGCATGCCATATGACCTCCCTTGCACACACATACATCAAAAATGTCAAACTCATCTCCAAGGGTTGTCAGAAATAGTTATCATTGTAGCCTGAGCTCTTGAGATTGCGAATGGTAATGCTGAACCATCCAAACAGGAGATGTCATCCTGTCACCATGAATGACAGATGATTATGGCTCTTTCTAGATGCCTGTAATTAACATGGCTTTCTAGCTTTGACGCAAACATCCAGAAGCCCAGTAGATTGGGAAATCATTTGGAAGCTTTGGCTTTCTTTTCCTCTCCTGCTTCTTTACCCTACAGGTCTTCAAATAAACTGAAGAAATCACCAGTGGGTCACTAAAAAGCATCACAGGAGGGAAGGTGCAATTCAGAGCACCAAATAACTATGTGGATAAATATCAGAGCTGAGGCTGAACCCAGGCATTGGACATGCACAGTTCTTCCCCTTCAGTGTTCAAACATGAATAATGCGGGGAACGGTGCCTGGGAGTCACGTTGTTATCTTGAAAATCAGGATTGACTGCTACCAATCCCTTTCTTTGGCCTATGCCTCCTAATATCCTCTGCCATTTCTGTCTTCTATCACCTTTTTGCATCTATCTGTTAACATTTTTGCTCCTGACCTATGACAACAGGCTTTGTCAGGGCAATACAATTTAATATGTGGTGGATGCACGATGTCAGCAGTGGGCTTAGGTATCTGAAGAGCCTGGTTAAGAATAATAACTCCCTGCTACGTATCCTGGATTGCTGTTTAACTACATGACGCTGAACATCAATCAAAGAAGGATTAGATGCTCCTGGTAATAGATAAACAGCAAAATGAACAAGATCATCTAAGCTCTTCAAACAAAATCATGTATTTTTAGTCTATGGAAATCCAAACCAGGGCTCAGCCAGAGAACAGGAAAAAGCAAAACAAAGATTATTGAAAGCTTATGTTTAAACAGTTTCAGCCCAAATATTTACTGATGGCACAAAAAAAGAAAAAAGAAATGATCGTATGTTTTGCAAGGAAGAGCTGGACCCTTTAATTGCATAGGAAGCCAGGCTCAGAGAATGAAAAGAATAAACAAACATACCCCCTGCAGAATTCACTGCAAAGCCTGTACATTTGTTTACATTCCCATTTCTCTTTAACCTACATTTCCCCTGACAAAGGCGTTGTTTTGGGTAATAATCCTTTTCATATGGGCCAAATCTACAAGAAACTATTTGCAATTCATTTAAAATATGGATTTTGGAATCTACTGTAAATCCCTTTTGCTAAGATAAAAAAGCACAGAGAAGAAATAACATGCTGTTTAATCTTTGGGCTCATCAAGTCCTGGAAGATTATTTTGACAGTTAATTTGATGTATTTAACTGAGCTTCCAGTCTGCACTGCTCGAAGAAAGCCATCATTTATGACTTGCTGTTGTGTAGGAACATCCCAGATAGCTGCAGTGTCTTTTGAAGAAATATTTTCAAGGGGAAAGAGCATATATATTAATGCTTCCCTGCTGTTTGAGCTCAATACTTCCAAAGTCCTCACTGCATCCTGGATGCCTTTTCCTTGGCTGTTCCTCAGCCAGTGGATGGGCAGAGGGAAAGCAAAGGGTCTCTGCAAAGCACGTGGGGGCTCCTCCCAGCTGTGTCCCTTGCAGTCCATAGTGTAGAAATGGCTTCATTACTGCACGCCCCTCAGAGGCTGACGCATCCCTAGGGACTGGCACACAGCCATACGTGGCCATAGGGTGCTTGTAGAGGACTGGGAGGTCGCCACGTGTGCAGTGGCATCAGCCTCCCTCAAAACCACCTTCCTGGCCTTGGGTGCAGATTTTCTACGGTGAATATTGCAGCGCAAGGCTCCGGCGCTCACGGCTGGAGCTGGCAGAGGCTTTCAGGCACCGAGCACTCCTGCAGCAGCTTGACAAGTCAAAAAAAACAACAAGGGATGCTGTTGTGCCTTACGTACAAATAACAAAAAGTAGGTCAGATCCCACAAATGCAAACAGACAGGGGGGAAGGCGCTTGCGGTTCTTTACGCTCATCTTTGGGAACAGCTTCGTAACGAGGACCAAAAGCCCTTGAAGGACAGCACCCAGGCAGGGCTGCTCGGCGTGGTTCCCTCGTCCCTGCCGGATGCTCACGGCCAGACACCACTTGTGACCAGCTCAGCACCCGTGCACGTAGAGGCTGCTCCGGGGGGCGACTCCTGCCACACTGGTGTGATAGACTCCAAAAATAAATGCCACAGGGCTGCTGCGGGAGCTGGGGTCAGCTCCTTTGCCTGGTGTAGCAGAGCTTGTCGCTGTCGGGCGATGCTCTCTGCAGGGAGGACTCTCTGCCGGCTGAACAGCCCTCTTCAGGAGGAACACGAGGCATTTCTGAGCATGCATAAGCAAGGCAGGCTCATTACCATTTCTAAAATCCAGCTGATGAAGCCTCTCTTGGCTCTGTCACCTCCGGCTTGAGGACTGATGAAAACAGGGAATTTCCATGTGGTTTACCATGTTTAGGGCTGTGCCCGGTGCAGCTGCTGGGAGGGGATGGGGTGGCAGAAGTCCAGCCCAGCACATGGGAGCCCCTGTGTCCCCCCCTCATACTTCAGGAGGAGCCTCCCCCGGTTGCCATTTATGCCACAAGAAGTGCTGTTTTGGATAAACTTGCCCACAGCCCCTGGGTACAGGTAGTGGTGCCCAGGTGAGCGAGGATGTGCAGGAGAGGAGGGCGACAGCAGCTGCCCCCCGCCTCCCCCACTTCACAAACCAGCCTCTGCCTCGTTTTCTCCCTTCACAGCTGAGGCCAAGGAGATGCAGGGAGTAGGGGGAAATGTGGAGAAGTGGCCAGCAGAACCAGGGTCATTCTCATATAGCCCAGTCAAACAGTTGGTTTTGGCCAACAACGCATATTTTTGACTGTTCTTTCTCCTCAGAACGCATGACTACAGGAAATAAGCCAGCAGTTTTCCTAAGCAAGGATAAAACCTCATCCAGTGCAAGGAGGTGGCTTCGTTGCATTGAGCTGGGGTGAGAAAGAGGAGCCAAGTCACCAGGTGTTAATTGTGTCCAAGATTAATCTACAACATGGTTCTTCCATCTCTAAACCTCCAGCCCAAGTGGTTTTAGTGCCAGACTTGCGCCTCCTATCCCCAAATCCCAGCAAAGCTTGAAGCACACCCAGCTGCAATTTGCAGGAACAGCTGCAGACGTGGAGGCTCCCAGGAGCGTGCTTCACGCGTGCAGGCTTTTCTCCAAACCCTGCAGTGTCAAACAGCTGGCACGAGAAACCGCGGTATGCAAGCAAGCTTCACAGCAGCGACTGA
This sequence comes from Anser brachyrhynchus, assembly GCF_964034855.1. Classification (NCBI taxonomy): domain Eukaryota; kingdom Metazoa; phylum Chordata; class Aves; order Anseriformes; family Anatidae; genus Anser; species Anser brachyrhynchus. The sequence continues at coordinate 5,233,711 of NC_137709.1, forward strand.
GCCTGGCTGCATATTCCCTCACTGTGAATATCCCCATTCATCAGCGTGGCTGCAAATCAGCAACAGCACCAAGAGAAGCTGAAATTTCTAGAAGGAAGCAGGGAGCTCCAGGGTCTGATTTTGGGTGATGCGTCAGTGAGGTTTGGGTTGCCCTGCCTGAGCTGTGCCCGCACACCACAAACACTTTGCTGCTTTTTCGGGCCGCAGTAGGAACGTCTGAGTGCCCACAGCAGTGCCTGTGCACTACAGAGTCTGGGAACACCAACTCCCTGTATTTCCTCAAATAATTGTGGGAGTCACCTGGAAACCCACACAATACGGTTTTACAGGTGGTGTACAGGGACAAACCCTTTGGTTTTACAGGGTCAGAACCTGTCCTTTGAGTTTCTGATTGAGGACTACTCAACATACCACCACAAGGCAACTGCAGGACTTTCATTCAGCAGCTGGTCCAGGTTTATTTTGGTTTTGCATCGCTGGGCAGTAAGGAAGGCTGTGAAACCAGCTGGCTACATGTCATCTGCTGTAAATTATATCTTCCCTGCCAGCATTAGCCAAGCCACTCAAGGTATTTCTAACCAGAGATTTAGTATATTCTTACCATAATTGAAGTATACAGTATTAAAAAATAACTGCATTTTTTCATTTTTTTATGACTTAACTACAATTGCCAAGCGCCTGTGTGCAGCTTGACTATTATAAGACTGCATTAGCAAATGGGAGTTCATTTGCTGCAGTTGACTCACTCCGGGCCTGACCTAAGCCCACTAAAATGCCTTTCTGCTGTCTTGAGATTATTTTGGATGAGGTTGTGGTGATACGAAGCACACTCGGAACAAGGAGGTGTTGCATAGATGAGGAAAAACCCTTCCTAGCAAGCATGCAGATGAGCCGAAGTCATGCCTGGTACCAGTCGGACGATGCCCGAAGGAAAGTGCCAGGACAGGATGGGGCCTTTTCAGCTTTGACCTTCGCTGTGCATGTCCTTGGGAAGCACCAAATTAGGTAATCAGAGGAGCAGCAAGAAAAATTTCTCATTATAAATATTCACAGGATCACATGCCATCCAGCAAATCCTGTCTAAATGAAGGAAAATAAATTAGGAGAGGATGCTGGCCCGCTGATTAAAACTTAACCCCCGCTCCCTGTGATGGGCTGACATTTGCCAGCTCCTCAGAAGCTGCAGTCACGCAGACAGCCCCTCCGGCTGCCGGTGACATTAAAGGATGAAGCTCCTCGATTTTAGCAGCAGCAGGTACGATGGCACTGATGCTCCTGGCTGTTAGCTGCACAGGGAGCAGCCCCGTCCCCGGGACGAGCTCTGGTGTCCTCCTCGCCACTGCAGAAGGCAGGAGCACAAAGTGCTTTGCTCCCCTTTGGTACGTGCCTGTGAGCTTTTCTTCCTAAAAGCAAACCTGTTGGCAACTGTATAGCTAGATCCCCATTTGCTTCAAAGAGAGAAAAAAATAATAAAAACATGAGGAAAAGAAATGCCCCTTCCAATGCTTACCAAGCCCTGATTAATTTTTCATTTACAATTATTTTCTGTGCAGCGCTGGAGAGTTCAGGTGGTAACATTAAAAATTCCCTGTGCCCTCAGCTTTCCCTAATTAAAATTGACAACCCTCATTTTGAACCACAAACATAATTACCCGGTCCTCCTCACCGACTTGATAGCTGAGATTGTTTGTTGATAATTTATGAGCACCGGGGAAGATGAATAACAAAGCCGAGGCTCTCAGAAACCTCTCAGCTCCTGCCTTTGAAGTTCCAAACGTGCCAGCGCAGAGGAACCTGCGCCGAGGCTGCGCAGAGGTGTCCCTCCCCAAGGCTGTGCCATCACTGCCACGGTGACACCCGTGGGACTCCCGGTCCCGCTCTGAGCATTGGGAGCGGTCAGACAGAACGTTTTTCTGAACGGTTTGCAGAAATATTAAGGCACCTACTCAACTCCAGCTGCTCTGCGGTATGAAAGCCACCCTGGGGATGCCCAGCTTGCTTTATGGCCCCGTGCAACACATGACTCTGTCCAAGGACAGCTTGAAAAATAGTTTCCCCACACCAGACCATCAAACAAACTAGATTTTCCCCAGGTTTTCCCACATTTCCTTATCATCTAAAAAGAAGTATCGTAGTAACTCTAGGAAATCCTACACATATTTATGGGTAATCCCAGTATTTACTTGGTTTCCCACAATAATGGCACACTGAATTTCTGATGATAACCACAGCAAACGTGTGCAGGAAAGCACCCATCACACAGGTCACCCAGGCTGGGTCAAACTACTGCGTACATCAGGTGAGGGCAGGGGAAGCAGTGAAAAGATGCATTTAAATGACTGCTTGCTGTTGGGCTTAGTTAGGGAAAGTTTTTCCTGGCCCTGTTCTCAGAGAGGGATTTCTAGGGTGCAAAACTTAAATGCTACTTAGATCAGAGTGGCAAAGCCATTCCTCCAAGAAAAATTGCCCCCCCATGTTTAAAGACAGCAAGAACATGGGGTTGTTTTGTCTATCAGTGCTTGCACAGCCTGACCCACTGCCAAGAACGTGGAGGCTGGAGAGAAGAGAAAGATGGGGAAGAGACTGAAGTGCAGAGGCAGGATTATTAGAAATTCATGTATAAATGAAATAGCATGCTGAGAGCTAGGCAACATCACTGAGCAACACAGAGTACAAACAGACAGAGCAAAGCTATGCTATTCCCTTTAAGGTCAAAGCTTTCTATAAATTCACAGCAAAAGCAACTCAAGTGCACTCTGTTCTCCCCTTGACTTACCCAGACCAAAGGCTGGTGTGTATCCGCATCTTTAAAGAAGCCATAACTCTCTACATGGCCATACACATCTACCTGCAAAGGGCAAAAGAATCCAACGTGAAACATTTTGTTCCTTCTGCTGCATGAAATTTTCCATGCACAAATCACTGACTGTGTACCTGCTCGTTGCTCCTCTCTGAACTGCAAATAGCGTGCAGAGTGCCATTGCTATAAAAGAGCATTGCCACTCTATCGGCAATTTTCCCTGCTAAATTGTAGGAATTAATAAATGAATGCGTGCCCAGGTAATTAAGAGTCCCCTCCCCAGAGCCGGCCCAAGATGATAACCATGATGTTAGATTGGATTCAGCAGAGACCAAAGTACCAGCGTTTTTCATTTAAGCTGCATCCAAAGCTGCACACACACAGACCCCAAATTTGGGGGCTTTATAATGAAAAATTTAAGACAACAGATTTAATGGGGGGAAAAAATCAAAGTGGCTCATTCTGGAAGCGTTAAAATAGTATTTTGACTTTCAGAAGAAATTTTTATATTAGCAGCTTGGTGAAGCCAAGAGGAATTTATGAAACATTTGGATTTTAGCAAATTACTGGAAACACTTCAGCGTAAAACACAGCCCAGCTCTGCCTCCAGCTGGTACGGGGGGTTCCTCTTTCCTCAGGTTGTTCCCAACCTGTTTCCCTTCCACTGTTTTCCCTCACATTACTGCTATTTCATCAATAACCTCCATGAAAAATGACAAACCACTGAAGAACAATTAATATCTATCCATTTCCTCTGGCATTAACAAAACGCTTCATTTACAAGCCAGCTCTGCGTGCTGTAACCCAGACACATGCCACAATTGCACCCATTTGTCACCAACCCAACTCTCGGAGTGCATGGGGACAGCACCAGTCCCCAAGGGCCAAATCCTGAGACAGGATGGGAACCTCAGCCCCCCAGAAAGAAAATTAGGGGTGCTCAGTGTCAGAAGGTGCAGAGTTACAAGATGGGCATGAAAGGGACCTAGGGGTGTCAGAAAGGAGGGCTTTTCTTTGGGATCACAGGCATGTGTTCAATTAAGAAGTACACAACCAGTCCTTGTGTGCACAGCTGCTGGCACCAGCCCTTATCACAGGTTTGCCATCAGCACAAAATTGGCTTTTAAGAACTTCTCATTAAAAGCAACAAGGGTCAGGATTTCCCCAGTCAACACAAAGAAATTATGCATCTTGGCTCTTACCATGTGCATGAGCAGAGCTAGTTCCTGGGACCATGCTGCTACTCAAATGCATATTAATGGATTTTTTTTTTTTTTAAGTGAATTTAAAGCAGAGTGAGGGAAGCAGACAGCTGGGTTGCCAAAATTCCCACCAAGGTGTCACCTCACCCACACTGCGATGGGGCAGGACGCCACTGCTGCTCCCACACATCACGAACCAAGCCGTGCTGTGCCACGGCACCCACTCTGCCCCCCGAGAAGAGACCCCGTCCCTGGGCACTGTTACCAGTGAGCAGAGCTTGAAATAAATATTCCAAGTTTAATCACTGGCACAGTTGTCAGAAAATTATTTTTAATTTGCCCTGTGCAGCATCTTAATTATGCAAGATCCAAGTTACTGCTATGCCCAGTACTCAGATTTTGCAAGGGTGTCTTACAGAGAGCAAGGCTGCTGCCACTGAGGCAGGAGTGAGGCCTCAGCATCTGCTGCTTATGGATGGAAATAAGTGGTTTTGTGCTAATTAAATGTGTATTTTACTTTGTTGTGGATGCTCAGCTCTTGGTGATTTTAAGCTACATTTCAATCTCCACCTTATAATACAAGAAGGACGAAAATGCACTTTTTAGTTCTGATCTAAAATTTGCACAACTCTTATCATTCAAGCAGGACAGACAGGGGGAATTTGGGGCAGAACCATCACCTGCTCTGCCCCTTCCCACCCGGGCTGTTCCCGTCTCCTTCCTGACCAAACCCGTTCCTGAGCACCACGTTCCCCTGAGGGCTCCTTGGGCAACCTCCTCCTGACTCACCCTGCGTAGGAGGGCCCTCAGCAGCAGCAACCACCCGCGTCCGGGCAAAGCTTCGGTGACACCTGGAAAATTCCCCTGTGACCGGGGCACCTGAGCTGGGAAGGCCACAACAGGCTCTGCCAGCCGTGGGCCACTCCATGGTGTTTGGACAGCCACTGCAGATACGGAGCTGAGTGTTTTAACCCAGCTTGGTCTCACTGCTAACCGTCAATGCCTAACCCCTCCATTTCCTTAGCCTCTCCGTTTCTAACCATCCTATTCCTGTTCCTGAGGAACAGGGTCTGAGGCCTCCAACCCAGCTCAGACCTCAGCTTAGGAAGCCATCAACAAACCAGGCCTTGCTGCCCAAAGCAAGGCCCTCAACCCCAAAAAGCTTGTTTAGAGCCTCAGGTTTGTTGAAGCAGTGTCTCCTGAGGAAGCCAACATCAGTGAAAGCCCCCCAGGTGCCCCCTCCACGGGGTTTGTGTTGGGAAAGAAAACCCCACAGCACGGCATTCACCCTCTGAGGGAGAAGTGCAAAAAGCCGGCACTTGGGCTGTTTGAGAGCAAACTGCTGCTGTAAAAAGCTGACAGGAAGCTTAAGGGAAAAAGAGCAAAAGCCCTAAAACTGCCGATCCGGTTTCCCCAGGACCCCATACCATGGGCTACCAATCTTCCAAAGCTGGCACATGAGCACATCCCAAACTGGGGATTTTACAAGTCAGGAGCAACTACGAGTAGCTATAACTTCTATAATCCCAGAAATCCAGGCTCTGGGTGGGTGGTTTTCACTAACACAGCAAATGGCCCCACACTCCTGCCCGGGGCAGGGGATGCCCAGGAGATGTGTCAGGGCCAACCCGGCACTGGGCACCAAGCTCCTGAGTATGGCAGGCTGGGGATCGGAGCAGCTGGGACCTGTCGCTTTGATGCCCAGGGCTTTGCTTTGTGGTCACAGGCCTCTCGTTCAGTAAGTATATAAAACCTAAGATGGTTTCCTTTACCTGATGGGATTTCTTGGGCTACAATTAGCATCACAGGCTTTTAAAATGCAGGAGTGTGAGTTTACAGACATAGCTGTCAGGTAGAAAGGGAAAAAAACCCACCCCTTAAATTACCAGCAGCTTTGGCTTTTCCATACTGATACACAACCACAGCAGACACCACACCGTCAGTGCTGTTGTCCACGTCCTCAGAACAACTAAAATGGAATAATATACATAATACAAATAAAACTGAACATAACAGTCTTCATGGTTATAGCTTCCTGTAAGATCTACGCAGGTTAGACTTTCTGTATAATTAAATCTATAGATTGCCTTCGAATGCTTACCTTGCAGTTCCCAGAGCTCTGATGAGAAGTGTGCTGTTCGCAGCGACAAGATTTATTGCATCTAGCACTCTATATTATAGCTGCTCTGCTAACCACAGTAAACAAGATATGAAAAGCAATCACACAGATAATGCCATGGAGGAACAAGCACCAGCTCTGACTTTAACCCTTTCACCCGCCTCCATGCTGGAAACTCCAGTCAGTATTTATGTGGCACCATCCAACCCCGGTGCGTTAAGGTTTTTATTTCTGCCCTAACAGAGCCAGGCCCTGGGTTTCTCTCCCCTCATTTCTAAAGCACCAGCATTGTCAGGAGATGTGGGTTTACCTCTGTTGCTATTGAGGGTACAGCCCATGGTTAGGTTAAAGGTTGGGCTAGATGATCTTGGAGGTCTCTTCCAACCTAGATGATTCTGTGATTCTGCTGAAAGAAAACTAAGTAAGCAGAGCCCAGCCAGCTGCCGTGGCCTGGGGCTAGTTAGCAGGACCAGCAGGGCAGGACCATGGCTGTTCCCAGGGGAAAGGAGCTTTGTGGCTCTCCAGCCCACACTCAAAGCCTGGTCACCACTGGGTTTCAGCCCCCTCCCCAGGGTTGCAGTGGGTCCCGGGCAGGGCTGGGACCTCCCAGTGTCACCGCGGGCTCAAACCCGCTTCCAGCAGGATGCTGCCAGCCCAGGATGCACTGGTTTCATTAGCAGTGGTTTGCATCACAGAAGCCTGGATTTGACCCTGGAGACTTAGAAACATAATTTAAAGGGCAAATTTCCATATGAAGCTTGAGTGGAGATGCGTAAGCTCAATCAAGTCGCTGCTCGCTAGCGGAATAGGTCCCTCGCTGCCCACACACCGGAGAATATTCTCTCAGCCCCTCCTTTAAATCTTCACCAGGTCCAGAAAAACACCCCAGAGACAAGAATAGAAAAGATTAAAAAAACACAAACATTTCTTTTTGCCATTGCCATTCAAGTAATGTAAACAATGAGCACATATTCCTTGCACCTAATCAAATAAATAAAGCCCTGCTAAATATTAGCACAGGAGGAAGCAAGCAGTCACTTGTTTTCTGCCTTACACACGTAACTTATTGGCCATTTCAACCCAGAGGAATAAGAAATGCTCCACAGGCAAGAATTTGCTGCTCTATTACAGTATTTTCTGCCCCAAAACGCAGTTAACTGTTTACAAACTAGATGAAAATTCCAGAGGTGTTTCATTGCTTCTTTTATATAGGAACAACTAGCTTCCTTTCTTTCCTGTCCACTTTTTTCCATCTGTATGATGGTCCCTAGCCAGACAGAAACTGACACAGTCCTTGCCCACACAGAAGTTCAGAGTAATAAGCCCCCTTCAGTGGTGCTGAGATTGGGCAACGGAGAGGCAGCAGCCTGGGGTTTAAGTACAGATCAAACTGTTCTATCAAGGGCAGAGAGATTGAAATATGTTGGAAATAAATTTAAAAATAGACCAGGGTCTGCAGTCCAGAGTGTATATTTAGTAGTTGTGAACGGGAAAGAGCAGAACATTACTGGAAAACATTCAAAAGGCATCTACGAAAGATTAAAAGATTTCCAAGCAGAGAGTTTTAGGGCAGGTTGCTATGGATGCTGGAGAACGGCGTTAACCTCTGACCCTCAAAACAAGATACGTTCCCCAAAAGCCATTTTTCCAGGAATGGTAAAGGGAATGATAGTTCTGGAAACCTCTGAGAAAGGAGTTATGTTGGTACACAGCAGTCCTGAAGCACACAGGACCTTCAGCCCCAGTGGCAAACAACCCTGGGAAGGACCAGGAGAAGCAGCCTAACCCCTCCCTCAGCCTCTCAGTCAAGGTTTGTCAAAAGCATTTTCCCCACCCAGGCTGTTCTTAAACATTTCTTGAGGTAGAGGCCATCCCATCCTCCTCCCCAGTGCAATCCAGTTGTGGCCTCGCCGCTTATGCCCGATATGTGCCCTGCTTGCTGCAGGTAACTGTTGCTCCCTGCCCCATCCACCAGATATGTGTATATATATCCATATACTTATATCCAAAACTTCTGCAGGATTGGATCTTTCAGCATGATAGAGACAGCAGGAGACTAATCTTCCGTGAAAATGACACTAATAAGGATGATTATTTCCTTGCGAGTTTTCCCCTTGTTTTGTCTCTTAAGGAAATAAACCTTTGTGGCATCTGCTGCTTTTACAGCTCATCAGCCCGGTACATCTGATGGAGACAAGATGCATAATAGAGGGCAAAAGGCACAGACAGCCTCCAAGAGCCCACCAAAAGCTGTCACTGCCCGAACTTCTGCCCTTATAAACATGGTTCCCTGTGACATAAGTCAGACCCATCGATTTTTGACCCAGCTGAGAAGCAGCCCAAGACTTGCACACAAAAATGAGTACTCTGATATTGAAAGATTAATGACAAGGAGTTGAGCGTGGGCTATGCATCGCTTCAGGCAGCTCAGGGACAGCAAGCACATGTTTCATCTCAGGCAGCGCTTGGGTGCTGGTATCACTCACCGCAGCGGAGTTTGAGCTGTTCACCCACCCCTGCCCCCATGGCAGAAGGCTCCGAGCTTGGATCACAGACAAAATTTGGTTGCAGCATAGACTTCTTGTCATCACACACAGAAAATTAAAATCTCACAATATCCTGCTTGGGGAGAGCGCCCAAATTTATCTACAGGAAAATGGCCCTCTATTTATTTGTTTCTATGGCAAACTCATGAATGGATAACCTGAGTTACTACAACTATTCTGTAAAGCAGCTGATGTCTGAGACTAGACAGAGGCAAAATAAAGTTTGTTTTTATAGTCAAAGCAGTGAAAAGTCACCCCCCTTAAGAAACATGGAAGAAAAACTAATGTTTGCATGGGAAGTGCACGTGCCTGTTTGACCAGAGCACACCCACAAGTGTCTTTCCAGGACACAAAAGCAATGATCACTCTCATCAGGTACAGAAATTTGATCTCTTTGTAATATAATGGAAGAATTTCAGAGATTCCTGCCTTATTGATTTTGCCTAATGGAACAAGCTCATTTCCTAGGGGCACTACATATTCCAGTCCGCAACACAAAGGGCAGGAGAAATCCTCCGTTCCTACTCTAGCAGGCTGTCAGCATTTAATTAATCCAGGGGCTGCAGGGCAGATTCTTAGTGCAACCAAAAAGCTCAAGACAAAACATCAATTTATGCTCTGAATGCCCCAGTGCATTGCCGTGCTCCGGGAGCATTTAACTGGAGGCTTCACGGCTGGACTGCTGGTAGCAGCTGAACACCTGTCAGATTCCTCCCCTCCAAGGGCCCTGCCAGTTACTCTCCATCCTTTAGAACATCAAAGGCTTTCAGTAGGAGGTTCTCTTTAATGCTGACTTTCCATCTACAGATAAATGAAGGTTTCCTTTATGTTTGGAAGTATAAGGAAAATATCTGGTGTTTCCTTAACTGCAAGCACACACAGAACAACGGACCTGGGCAGGATCTTTGGGAGCATCCCATAACACTCCAGTGGGTCGCTGCTGCTTGTCAGCACCTCCTCTGAATGCCACCACTAAGTATGCATACACCTTGTCCCTGATCCCAAATACAACCTGCACACATGGTGGGGTGCAGAGTAGCACACAGTTTTTTCCACTCCACACATTTTTCTTCCTCTGATACTGCAGACCCATTGAGTCACCTACTCAAAGACTTTTTTTTTAAGCAGCTTCGTAGATAAAATTTAGAACACAAACTTTTAAATTACTCGTTTTGTTTTCAGTTACAGGTCTTGCTCCCTGTCAGTGCTACAAGCTGCCCCACTTTGCCTCTCCGGTCTCTCCTTTTCTCTTCCCACCCCCACAAATACCTCCTGTCCACATGGATGTCATTGGTGAACATCTCCTGCTTTGTTTCACTGCAGGTTAGCCAGCTAAACAACAACTCACCAAAAAAAAAAGTATAAGTTGTAACAGCTTATGCATGCTGGGGCAAAGCTACCACCTCTGTATGCCTTCAGGGACCCACGCAGAAGATCAGGTGCACTGTCCAGTAATTCAAGGCCCCTAGGAGCTCCCTCCCAGATGCACAGGGCTCGTAGTGAGTAGTGTTGGCCAACAGAAGTGGATGAACAAAAATATTATCAGGGACACCAGGTCACCCAAATCTCCTGTTGCTCTGTTTCTCTGAGCATTGGGAATGCAGATAACAGGCAGACACCATAGGGGAGGTACTAACCAAAAGGGGAGAAAAAACCCTACCGCAATACAACTCTGTTTTCAATCTCTCAGGCTTGGCAGGGAACATGTAATTCAGGGCCATGTCCAGGAAACAAGTGATTTTACAGCCTGGCGTGGCACACTCCCCACGCAGATGACAAACCTTTTTCTGGCACCAGATGCAGACCAGAACTTGACACTGGTAGTGATTCACTGTGAAAATGTGTGTTGATTGACTTGGCTTCTTCCAAACACAATGCTACCCAGAGATTAAAAGCTACACAGCAAGGACGTTTGAGACAGATGAATTTGTGAGCATTTCTCAGCTGCCAAAGCAAGTAGTTGTCTTTAGTGGTTTTCAAACATTTTGCCCCTTTCTTATTTTTTCAGAATCAGGAGGCTGGGAGTTGTTAAAAATGTGTGGCAACAAAACTTTTCCTACACATCTGAAGGAAGCTCAGAGCAGGGTTGTTTCTGTATCTGCAAGCTCAAGTCTCTATTGACTGGAAGTTTGCAGTGATCACTGCATGTTCCCAACAGTGTCTTCACACTTCTTTGGCACTGGGTGCAGCAATGCAGAATGAGGGACCTACGTACAAGAAAGGACAGAAAGATGACGTGTGTCAATGAGATTCCTTTGGTTCAAGGCTAGGGTTTCTGTTCCTTTCCATTTCAGGAAGAGCTCAATGGCACTAAGGGCTTTATTGTGCTACAACATTAACCTAAATTGTGATTCATGCACAGTAAGAGAAAACATGCCAAGGCCACCCACTGTCCTGTTCCTTCACAGGGGTTTAAGGATGGTTGAAGAGCCCCTTCAGCAGTTCCTTCAAGTTGTACTTCCTTGAGCAGAGACAGAACCAGACAGCCTCTAGCAGTGCCTGAGAAGCCGCCAAGGTCTCAGGCGCCATGGGAGCATGAGCCATGAGGAACCAGATCTTTGTCTCCCGACCGTTGGCTTGGGACAGGCTGCTTTGCTTTCTGCTCTGCACAAAGGCAGCAAGCAGCAGCATGCTTCAGGGAAGTGGGTGGACAGCTGGGATACCTCTGACTGAGCAGACGATGCCCAACAGGGCTTCGACCATCCCAGCTAAAATATCGTGAAACAGCAAAAAGTTCCCTGTGTGCCTTTAAAACCAACTCCCTCTGTACAGCCTGATAAGGGTTTTGTCCATCACCAGCACCAGTGGAATAAATACTGGTTAAAGCATGGCATTGGGTGCCTGATCTTCAGCTCTTACATTAAGAGTGGATGCAGCAAGTGGGGAAGCGCGTAGGAAGGTGCCCTACCCCTTAGCGAATTCCTTGCCATCCATCTCCTTCCCACGTGTTACATCCCAGAGACACCACCGGCGTGCAGATAACTGGGTGCTGGACCGCCGCCAGCCCTGCACAAGTAAGGGCACATCCAGGCCCAAGATGTTTTCTGGCATCAGCATCCAGCTTTCTTTCTAACTAAAGATGCTTAAAGGGCATTATAATGGCTGCCTGAATATCCGAGACACTCCCATTACTGTCTGATTTCCTCGTGCAATAACGCATGGTCAGATTCACACAAGGCTTGCAAAGGATCAAATCTGCTCTTTTCAGAGACAGCTGGGAATACCCCGGAAAAATGTGAAAAACACAGCATGTGTTGGGACCAGTGTCTCTCCCTCATTATTCCATGTAAATACAAGCAATCTGACCCTCCAAAAAGACTTTGCATTTCTCAGAAAGTGACCATCTGTCAGGCAGCAAGGGGCGCTCATTATTTAAATTAAGGATCTATTCCCTGCTGCCATTTTCACTCACATCTCATTATAACAGAGTTTCTCTAACACCCCATTCCCCTAGCACGAAGACCTGAGATCACAAGTCCCCCGGCACCTTTCCCAGCAGCTATTTTGCCCATAAAGACCCAGCTAAAGGATGCCAAAATACGTGGGCCAGTAGAGCCCTGGACTTGCCATCCCAGAGAGTTATACAAACCAGGAAACACACAAAGATTCCCTTATACTGTAATTGTGTAATAGTGATTTTGGGGTATCTTATGAGATTTAAGTTCTCTAGAGGGGAGCAGATACACGTGGTGGGGCCATGCAGAGGTCTATCTGCAGGCTGGGGCTGGCAGGAGCTGCCCTCGCATGCTCCATGGGCTGCTCCCTGCCTCCTGCTACCCCTCTCAATCTTTCCAAATAACCCACACTGTGCAAGGGGAAAGGCAGCAAGGCCAGTCAGATACTGGTAGTAGTCATCTGTGAATCACAGCAACACCTTGTGCGCAACTGCAGAAAGAGGGACAGAGGAAACCCAGCACAACTCGACTCCCATGGGCAGCTCTACAGCTTTCACAGGCCTGTGCTGCTGGAGAGACAGCTCTGGGATAGTTTTCCTTGCTAGTTCTTGTTAAATCAAGAAGCATTTCTGCCCACCCCAATCAGACCAAAATAATCATATCAATAAATCCCCAGCCTGATGTGATTTGCTAAGTGTGGTTCATTATGGGATGCGCAGCTCATAGAATGTTACTGAGAAAGCAGAGCCAGCAGATCCCTGTCCCCACAGACCTGTGTCCTCATGGCTCTGCCTTGGGCAGCCCCCTCCCCTCTCCAGGCCTTGTTTCCCTCCTGGACAGTATGAAAAAGCCTATTTCTTGTGGATGGGTGGGGAAATAAGTGAAGGACCACATCATATCCAGATACTTCAGTGATGTAAATAAGCAAGGCTGGTCTGAGAAATACCCAGCTCCTGCTCGGCTGGTGGAGCAGGTCCAGCTTTTCACAGGCTGTTGTCTCTATCACGAAATACCCAGCGCACCAGAGATGGAAATGCCTGACTTCCCTGCGGCGTGAAAGACAGCAGGGGGAAGCTCGTGCCAGCCGCGATTAGAGAGCGCTGGGCTCTGGGTTGGCAATTGCACATCGTCTCGAGGTACCACACGAATTACAAACCCTTTGCTAGAGGCAAGCTGCACGGCCAGACGCCGGAAAGGATTGTGAAGAAGTCATTCTCAGCTGGAAAGAGCCTTGGGAGTGCAAGCTATTTATTAAACCAAAAGAGACAAACAGCTTTTAATATATCATGTTATGAAGTGAATCAATTCTTAGCACTTTTAATAAGGCAAATTTAAAACATCGTCAGAAGAACAGGACGGGATCTATCCAAGGCAACTGTAAGCTTTCCACAAGCAATCCCAGCCTGTGTTTATTATGGATATTACCACATTTCTGCAAGATGCAAAAATAAGAATCAACAAAGCACAGCCTGCTGTATCAAATTGCTTTATACTCTTAAAAAAAGCCAAAAGGGAGGGGGAGCTTCAGGAATGCTGAAATGACATCAACTCTTCTCTTGATCAAAATCAAGACCGAACAAGTAGAAGTATGTGATCTTCTCAAGTGCTCGATGCCAAGTGACCCCATACCAGGAAATTCTGAGAGCCGCATTATAGATTGAGCCTGACATTTGTCAAGGAGAAGCAAAGAAACACGTAGTGAATGTATGGGGGTTGGCTGGAACTGGCAATAGGTGGCCGTGAAGAAGCTCGGTCAAATGCTAGGATAACTGTGCTGCTCGAGATCATGTGAAGAAATCCCATTAGGTGTGACTAATCAAAGACTTGGAGGGGAATGGTCTGATAATGCCTGTTGTCTGCCTTCTTGGCATGGCTTTTTTATGCTGCTGAATGTTTTAGACTGAGATTTTTAGAGGAATTGAATCTCTGCATGCCAGTCATTTGTGTTTGGTGTCCAGCCACAAAAACACCCTCTGCTTGAGCTCACTCCTGCTGTTACCAGCCACGCTCTGGGAAAGAAATAAAAAAACAAGCAAGTAAAAAATCTCTGGTACAAATTTAGGAGAGCTGGACAAAATTAATCAGACCTCATCTCTGGAACACTCTTCAAAAGAGATTAGCTGAAAGCAAGTCAAAGGCTATCATCCAAGAACAGCAATGGAAAAACATCCCAGAGACACCAGTTACAGCAATCACTACAACAGTTAAGGGAGTATGAATAGGAGAATATGGTGCTTTCTGCCTACCCTCTGCAAGTCCTGATTTCTATCACAAGATACTTTGCCATAGCACATGCCCCTAGGAACAACCTGTACAAGGTACAGAAGAGCCCTGGCCTCACACACAAACAGGGAATTATTTTTTCTTGATGGCCAGTTTACCCACCCAAGTGAAATCACAGCACAAAGCCCCACTGAAAATCAGAACTCTCTATTGCACAAATAGGAACATAACCCTAGAAAAATGATGCCCCGTTTTGCACTGGAAGAGCCTTAGCTGAATTTTTTTGTCTAGTTGCGCATCACACAAAAACAGGTCCAGATGAAAACGAGAACAGCTTAGGGAAACCAGTAGAAAACAAGATTGAATGAACTGGGACTATTCAGCTTGAAAAGAAGAGCAAGAGTGATGAACTTGAAATGCATAGCTGGCTTCCCTGCACGGAGGGAAGGTGGGACCTGCTTTCCATGCCTTTGACGGATCAGATGGGAAGAAATGAGCTCGAACTAGATCAGGGAGGGCACAGAGTACACGTGCCTCTGTACAACCCATTACAGTTTTCTCCTGATTCTTCTTGGGGTTCATATTTATGGAAGCAACGCTTCACGTCACACAGCCAGAGAAGCACCTTCACTATCAAATTGATGGTTAAATGAGAAATCAAAGGAACGCTTAAAAATTTCATCAATGCCACTTGGACATATGCCTTCAGGCTGTTTATCTTTAAATGAGATGTCACATGTAATTTAGTGGCGAGATTAAGTATGGTTTTTCACTTTTAGTTGCATTGCTGTGGGCAGCCCTATATCAGTGCACACCTTCATTCTTTATTAGGTAAGATAAATGAAAATGGCACCATTTTTCTGAATTAAAGTCCAAATATCTGACATGTCAATACCGTCTAATGGAACAAAGCACTACAGATTCCTAGAGCAGGTGTTTAATTTGCATGTTATTACTGACAAGCAAGATTAATGCTTTACTAAGTACTTATGCTGCAATAATGAGAGAAGCAGAGGGGGGTTATACTCAAAATGGCTAACAAGGACAAAATACTGTAAGTTCCTTTTACTCCTCAAGTTGTTTTGTCATTAGAACTGAAGTCTTACAGCTTTGGTGGTGGGGTTTTTCTGGGGGCTTATTTGCAGAAAAAGCAGCCTGGGTCACACCACCCAGAAATCCTACAGGTTTTCCCTACAACCTCGAGGCAAAGCTGTGGAATGGTGGCGATGCTCTTGCAGGAAGCAGGGATGTTACCTACTGCTCCACCTCCCCAACCCCTCCTTCATCCAGGAACCCTTGTGCAAGGAGACAGAGCTTACACCTCACCCCCGAGGCATTCTGCCCCCCCAGGACATTTCTTTCTACACCACGAGCTGGCTCTCAGACTGCTTCCTACATATGCATATAACAGCAGAACATAACAAGAATCCAAACTGCTTCTGGAGTAATAAAAGAAAAGCTGAAGTGTAATTAAACTACAGCTCAGGGCCATTTGTTTTTACAGGAAATCTGCTCTGCAGAGACTTGCTGCAAAAATGTGGCAGGATCAACCCTGCTCTCAGCATCACCACATGAACCTGGAGCCTCTGCCCTTGTTTCAGGAGAGCTCCTCTGTACACGTCCTGGTCCCATCATTTTGACAAGAACAGCAGGAAATATGCTCAATTTCAAATTGAAAAGCTATATGAGCTTATACATGCCGGGTATCCAGCTCCTGTTCTCCACTGCTGATCAAATTAGCAAGAACTTGTTTTTCACCGGATATAAGAAAAGCCAGAGGACAGCACTTGTATCAAGAATCTGCCATTTCACCGCAACCAAAACCAAACTAAGAGACTTCCCCCTCCACAACTGCTCCCACTTGCTTTGAATACTTGCTGATAGGCACCAGCCCAGCTTCATCTCACCGCAGCACAGACCAAAACCAGCAGGCCAGGCCCTTTCCCTGGCACACACCAGCGATGCTTTGCTGTCTCCAGTTAGCACAAGCACCACAAGGCCAGCAGCAGCGATGGCAGAGTGCCAGTGGGGCAACAGCATTGGGTTGTCACAGACACGGTGCCTTTAGAAATCAAAGTTTAGGTGCAAACTCAGCCTGAGAAAAGCAATGACCGCCCCAGGAGGCCACATCTGTGCTTGGACATTTTTGGCAGTGATTTGGAGTCTTGTTTCTCCCTGGCACCTGGTGTTTGGTGATGTGCCCAGGAGAGGGATCTTGCCTTTAAAAGCACACCACAGCACACCTTCAAGACTTTCATTACCTGATCTCCCATTCATTTTCCATGGAAGGACTTTTACTGTTTTGCAGACAACAAAATAAAAGCTACCATTCACTGGCTGTCAGGTTAATGATTCAGAACAGGCCCGTGTGCATTGAAGAAAGCATAAGTTCAGGGAGTAAAATCAGTATTAATTGCAGCACTAGAGAGCAACAACCTCATTCATCAGCCCCGGGCCCACAGCACAGCGATGCGTTGGCCTCACTGGAAACCAGAGGAGCCCAGCCCAGCAGGTCAGCACACACCAGGCCTGTGGGGGCTCCTGAGGGGGGCGCAGGCCATACCCTGCCTCATGAACCAGGCAGGAGGGAGCGATGAACCTCAGGTGGAGGGAGAGGCTCGGAGCCACCACCTGCAACAAAACCCTTCCAAAGCTATGGAAAGCCTTTTGTTCTCCCTTTGTCAGAAGCATTTGGCCCTTTCCACTCTTTTCCATGCCTAACACAAAAAAGCAACCCACAGCTCTTTGGTGTTTTAAGGACACTCAGGTTTAGGGAGGGCCCCCAGCAACCAGACAGGCCCCAGGCCCCTCACAGCAAAGGCTGACAGCCTCATTGTGCTGTGGGTTGAGCTCTCCAGCAGCTCTCCTCATGGGCACGGGAAGAAAAGATGCTCATTAGGGATGGCTGCTGCTGCCTGGGATCATGGCAGGGACAAGGAACGGCTGCAGGCACCACCATGCTACAGGACACATCTACAGGCCTGGCACTCAGCATCCCCCAGGGCCCAGGTGGTGAGACACACAAGGCACCAGCTGCCTGGAAGCCTGGCCCCAGATTTCCACATGCACCGTGAGGTATTTAAGCACAACAAGCTCTCCTGAAGTTTCTTACATTAAATAGCTTGATTTTTAAGAAATATTTCTCACCTAGTTTCTCCTTGGGCCAGCTTGAGGGCACCACCAACCTTTCCCAACTTGCTGTTGTAGCCAAAGAACTTTAGTCCCCATCTCACACAACACTACCACATCCCAGCCTCACCCAGAACTGATACCCCCAGTTTGGGGGGCTGCCCCTCATTTATATCCACCCCAGGCCATTAGCACAGGCTCCACCTGTACTCAGCTCCTAGCCACAGGGGCTCCAGCTGCATCCCCCAGCAGCATCCCCCAGCTGCATCCCCCTGCTGTATCAGGCTCGTCTGTCCTTCTGGGCAGCTCACAGCGAGTGGGGCTTGGGGAATTATTGGCCCCAAAGTGATTCCCACAGCTGAGAGCATCGCCTGGCCAGGGGTGCTGGGAGGATTCAGCATCATGGCTTCCCCAGCATGTGTCAGGAAAGTTCAGTCCAGAGGGGTTGTCTCTGATTAGAATCACCTTATCCATCTTTTAATAAAGCACTTGCTATATTAAAAGCCAACCTTTTTTTTTTTTTTTTTTTTTTCCCTCCGTGGAGGAAGCTGTGTTAATAAGCAGCTCATTCAGCTGCTCTTCCTGCAGCAGCCGGTGCGCTGCAGCCTGCAGGCTGGCAGGGAACTGTTGCATTCAGAGTCATTAAGTAAAAGCCTTACCCATTGTGCTGCCATGCTCCCGCTGCATTGCATATCATAGAAGAAATGAGGAAAAAAATTAATTGCTATTGATTTAAATAAATGTGCTCGCATTATCAGGTGGCAGCAACAAATGGCCAACCTCACCGAAGCCACTTCTCAGAAGCTGCGTAAGCGGCTGCCTGCAATCCAGGCCTCGATGGGGCCTCAGCAGAATCGCTGAGATGAAGGGGAACATTTGACTATTTTAGCCCAAATGAAAACAGAGCTCATTAACGTGATCAAAAACCTTGGTGTCTGCACTTCTGCACTGCTTGCTGTTGCTGCTGTGGTTTGAAGTCCTGACGTGAAAGGGACTCCTGGCATGCTACACAGGGGGCAGGTTACAATTTGGCATCACCTGGGGGCAGACCAAGGCCAGCACGTATTCCTGCAGCCAGTGAACCAAGGGGCTGATCTCCACGGATGATGGAGGAGACCAAACTCAAGGCACCAAGGCAGGTGCTTTGGTCCACTGCTGAGCCACAGAAATTGAAGAAAACACCCAACACGATGAATTGGGCCTGATGTTGTGGCCACAAGTGCCATTGAGGCCTGGTTTGAGAGAGGCGCCACTTTCGCACTCAAACCCTCAGCAAAGCCAACCAGTCTTGGTTCAGGTTTGCTGCTGATCAAGCAATAGGAGGTATTTTGGGGACTGATAGTTTGAGGACTTGTCCCCAGCAGCCACTCACAGCTGGGCAGATGTCATAGCCCAGCAGTGCCCTGGGATGTTTTCAGCCCAAAACCTGGCCAGGTTCGAGGTTCAAGCACAGCAGCTCTGTGCTCCTGGGGCCTTCCAGCTTGGGATCACAAAGCAAAATGGACAATTAGTCATGTGGCCTGGAGAATTTTCTCTTTAAGAGTGAAAAGCAAGCTAGAAATATTGAAAGCACTGTTGAGAATCCATGATTTTTTATGCCTGCAATTTAAAACAAAACTAAAATAGAGGGACAGACTTTTATAAGTGGCTTCCTCTTAAACTGGCAATGTGTAAACCAGCTTTCGCCTGAAGCACAGCTTTGCCTCTTCCTCCCAGGCAATAACTGATTACCACAGAAATCCAGAAACAGCCATAGCAGCTTCAGGAAGTCCTTCTAAATGCCGTGGCCACAGTCAACACTCATGCTTTCATCTCAGGCTCAGGCTTCAACTTTTGGCCAACGAGTTTGATATGTGGCTGCCCTGCATCCTTATTTCAGCGGTGTTGCAAAAATATGAGCCATGCATCTTTAAATAGCTTGAGAAGAGCCTGATCCAGGCACAATTTATGTCGCCCAAGCGCTGGAGCTCCTTCCAGACAGAGCGTGGTTTCTTCTCGGTGCATGCTCACAGCGCTGCTGATGTACGGCCGTGGGGGTCCCCATGGAGCCCGGGCGTCGGGGTGCTGGCAGCTGCAGGAGGCACTGGGGTGCCATGGGTCATTTGCACTGATTTATTGTCCTAGAGGAGGAAAAGTAGCACGGCAATTAATTGCAGAGCTTTAGCTGTGGTTCTGTTCTTATTTTATTTATTAGTAATTACAGACGGAGGAAAAATGAAGGATAGAGCGTTGCCGCTATCTAAATAACTCCTTTGCCCACTGCTGCGCCTGCACTGATGTGCAGGCCTGTCTGCACTCTGCGAGTAAACTCTTTAAAGATTTAATCAAACAAATTAATCCCCTAACTCGCCTGTTCCCTCGTAGCTGTCATTCAGGACAGCTTATTTTCCCATTTCCAAGAGCCCGATTTCTGCTGAGCGCAATTTTAAATTGAAAAACTCCTTTAAAAACAGCCAGATAAAAGATTTGTTCCCCAAACCAGTTTATAGCCTGGCATTTGCCGTGTATGAAATTGAGATCCATTTCAATCCCACGGCACCGAGCGCTGCTCCTCGGGGTGTGCTGGAGCCGCCGGGGCCCTGCTCCCTTCCCTCCGCCATCTGCCCTGACCTTGGGGACGCCATTTGAACGCTCCACGCTGTGCAGTCATCTGTAAAATTAGTCTATTGCTATTTGCCCACCTCTAAAGAGATACAGTGAAGGTCACTCTTCATGAAATACTTGGAGACTTTCAGGGGAAAACACCTCGTGCCACGTCCACTGGTTTCCGACCGGCACCGAGGCCCTGGTCCTGCAAATCCTCATCACCCACGGAGCCCGGAGGGAGAGACCCCGCTGAGCTGGGGTGTGGCTGAGGTGGGCATTGCTCAGGTCCAGCAACACAATGCTGCTTCTTGGAAACGAAGCTGTATCATCTCAGCAAACAGTTCCGTGTTTTAAGTCATCGCTTGACTTATTTTACACCTGAAATTACAAAATAAATGGCACAGCGACTGCTGAAACTCTCCGCAATGTTCGTCTTGTAAATGAGAATGAAACTGAAAAATGTTTACTTGGTTCTGCCGGCCATTTCCTCCGGAAACGTAAACCGCCCTACGAACTGCAACAGCTCGGCTTGGATCGGTAGGGAAGGCAGCCCTTAAACTGGGGTGTCCCCAGCAGCCATGGAGCCGTGCCATACCTCTGGCTTTGTACCCAGGTGTTTGGGGTCATCTCTGCAAAGAGGTGCTAATTCCTGCTAATAACCAGAAGCAACTTTAAAAGAGGTATAAATAGAAATTTTGAATTTCAGAAAAGCCTGCGTTATTTACAGGGTAAAAAAAGTACTCCAACAGATCTCCTTTGTTATTCAGCATCTTTCAGACCCTTAATTCCAGCTGCCCCAGAAGTGATGTTGGAGGATGCAGCTCCCCCGGGTCCCAGCTCTGCCCAGCGGCACTGGGAGCTGCTGTGCCGCAGCGAAGGCTCCTGTGGCCTGGCCCAGGGCACTGAAACACTTGGGGCAAAAGGGAAAAACTGGGAGCAAATGGAGCCGAAACCAGTGCAGGACCACGAACGGGCACCCTGGCACGACGCCGATTCCCCAGCTCCCTCCCACCCCGCACAGACATCACTGTGTCATTAACCTGAGCTTGGCTTTGAACCAGGGCTGTAAGGGTTTATACAAGTAGTAGCTAAAAGGCATTTAATAGAACGCTGCAGCCAATAAGCAATGAATTATTTAGAATATTTTACTAAGAATAATTGCTGTTTTTAAAGTGATTTTTTCCCCCCATCCTCCCTGGGGCCTGTAAATGGTATCACAGTAGTAATAATGAGTAAGAAGAAAAAAACACTAAAATACAGAGCCACCCAATAGTGGCTGCCTGGGATCAACTAAATCATGATGCAAAGGAGAAACTAAGCATCTCAAATGTGGTTTCAGTCTGTGTTTATTAATTAAAGCAAATACACAACCGCAGACAACAAAGCAAGCGCACTGCCAAGAGCCAGACTCACAGCCCAGCTAGCCCAGGCAGGATGGAGCACACTCTCACACTTCTAATATTTATTATAACCTCCCCCAAATGCTAAAGAGCTGTTCCCCATGCCCTGGGGGGAGCCAGCACCCAGTGCTGCTATGCCATGTGCAGAGCAGCACCCACAGAATTTGCAGCTCATGCATTATTCAGAGATGGGAGGCCACGGCTGAGCAGAAGGCTGTTTGAATTTTTTTATTATTATTATTATTATTTTTTTTTTTGTCAGGGGACATCACGGGGACAGCAAGGCTTCTGCCTGGAGGCCTGATGCCGGTCACTTAACCTGGAGAAATGAAGCGAAGGGCGATGCTCAGCCCCCCCGGCCTGGTCCTGCCCCAGCGCAGGGATGCTCTGCCTGCCCTGAGCCCCTCTCCTGCAAACTCAGCAGCAGCTGCTTGCACACGCAGCAGAACGGGTTTATTTATGTGCCATTCCAGGCTGGGAGCGCTGCTGGGAGGGCTACGAGGGATTGGGGATCAGAGAGCAGCTGCCCAAAGATTTAAGAGAGGGGTTACACTGAGCAGGGCTGCTCCTGGCTTTTTTTTTTTTTTTTTGCAATTCACCCCTTCCAAACTCCAGGCTGAGAAACCTCTCTTTTCCTTCACAGGTGGGAAGGATGCGCTTCCCTCGGGACCCAGGGTCCCACAGAGAAAGGTGAAACAAATTCACCTCCAAAAACTTGGTTCAAAAGCTCTGAGGCCTTTTCCAGTTGCCAGTGCCCGAATTACAAATGCTTCCTCTAATTAACAGTGCCCCGCTCCTCCGGTGTCTACTAATGACAAGCCCCAGCCAGAAGACATCGAGCAAGATGCTCTCTATTGATCCCTGCATTGATTTTTTATCTTTTCCCCTGTTGTTATCGTACATGCAAATGGATGGTAATGACTCAACGTTACGAGCGCTCTCTCCAAGTGATGTTTGGGAAAGGCAATTTGGTGCGAGGCCTCACAGGGCTGGGCTCCCTCCGCGCCCCCGCTGAGCCCTCTGCTCCCAGCCTCACGCACAGTTCCACTTTTTTCTCCCCAAAACCGTGCCCAAGTGCAGGACCAAACTGAGCACCCTGTGGGGCTCTAATCAGATGGATTAAGAGCATGTGTTTATTCCTTCCACTGGCTTTACTGGTATCAGAGCTCGCTTTGCCTGGATAAAATAACTTGTTGGGTGACGCAGCGAGGCAGCACAGGAGCACGACCAGAGCCGGGAAGGGAGGTCCTCTCGGGAAGGGGTTTCCTTAAGAAATCAATTAAGGGTCAGTGTTGCATGGGGATGGACAGACATAGCGCAATCAAAGTTAACGGTGAGGGAAATTTGAAGGCAGTTGCATAAAACCCATCGGTTTCAATTCACAGCAGATTCTGGGTGCAGCGTCGGTGGCAAAATGCAGGTAAAGCCTAAATGTTCGGGCAGAGCAAGTAAAATTGCAGAGGGGTGGGGAAAAATAATCTCCTTTCTTCACCCTTTCTTTTGTATCTTTCCCTGGGACGGGAGGATTTTGCAGTCCTCCCAGGATGCTGGCAAAGCAGTGCTGCACTAAGCCAGCCTCTCGGCTCTTGCAGCTTTCACCATCCTGCACCATGCAGGCAGCACAGCGGCACACAAGTCACACACGTTACCCAAGACGATCGTGTTGACATGAACCAGAAGAAAAAGAAAAAAAAAAATGGAAGCACCAAATAGATTTTGTTTGAATGTGGTTTAAAAAAAAAATCCCTTTAACGGATGACCTCGGAGCTTGTGGTAAGGCAGCAAACCCACGAGAGTTCATTCCTTTCCATCCTGTCCAGCTCTGGACAGTTCAGCCAGAAAACCAACAACTAAGGATTTTGTTGGGAAATTCCTGACATTTTTCTCCTCTTTGATGGGCCAGAGGACATCACAAGAACAGCCTTTCCCATGGTGTTTTGGTATTTCTTGTCTGGGAACCATCTCAGTGCAGGAAGGTTGCTGAGCCTCTCCCCATCACCTCCCCAGACAGCAAGGGACAGAGCCCACTTTGGTCCCTGGACTGGAAAGCAAGTAACAGAACTTGCTAAACAGCAAGGGATCAGGTTTGGGGCCAACTTTTGTAATGCGTCACAGTGCTGCCTCCCTGCAATGCAGCTGGCTGCTTGGCCAAAAGGAAGCAACCAGGGTCCCACCCCAGGAGAATTCCCCCTTACAAAGGCTTTGCAGGAAGCCCCAGGTTCTGAGCAGAGGTTTTCCCGGCCTTCCTGCAACCGCGCTCCTCCTGGTCCCTGCCTCCCACCACCATCCGATGCGAGGCTGCTGGAGCCAGCACTGGGCATTTCCCCTCCTGGTCACACAGCCCTGGGCACCAGCCGTGGTATTTCGGGAGCACCTGACCCCAAATCTGCCAGGCTAGGAATGAGGCTGCTGCTTACAGTTGCTGTCAATGAGGTTAATGACGTTAAATGAGGGTCACTGTGGCATGCCTGAAGTTGTGATTCATGGAAGAGGTCGCCTCTGATGCCCAAACACAAACATCTGAGGAGGAAAAGAAATAAGTAAGAAGTGGGATGGAGGAAACGGGGAGCCCCTGAGGTCTGTACCTGCTGATGGAGCAAAGCTGCTTTTTCCTAGCTCTGCTTGAGAAACGTAGAGCTGAAGATGCCAAATGTGCATCATGTTAATCTGATGACTCTCCAAGATGTCTAGACTGCTGTCGGAGCTGATACGAAGCTGGCATTATCCGAGCTCATTGAGCCCTTCTTGCCTTCTTTTTTTTTTTTTTTTTTTTTTTTTTTTTTAGTAATAAGATTCTTTTCGTATTATGCACTGCTGGAAAGTCCCGTTTGCATGCAGACAGCTGCTGTGTTTATAGACACCATCCAAAATGCAGCTAAACACGACAGCTCGCTTTAAGTGGAGCAGCAGACATTTGTTAAACTGATTTCCAGAGGGATTGCAGAAGCTCTCAACTTTTTTTTTTTTTTTTGCTATTTTAAAGACAAAGCCTTGTCCTTGTGCAAAGACAAAAGTCCCACATGGAAACGTGCCTCGGGAAGAACCTGGGAGAAAAAAAAAAATCCTTAAAGCAAAATAACAGCCTGAAAATCAGCATCTCCTGACGATGTTAACCCGAAGGCCGAACACCGAGCTGAACAAGCCGGTCCCGGTGAGTGGCCGAGGGCTCATCCTCCAGGCACAAGGAGGTCAGCTTGGCTTCAGCGCTGTGCAGACCAAACATCTCAGCTCCTTCCTTTCAGATCCGCAGAGCTAAAATTATAAATAAGGGGGGAATTGCATCAAATCTGTCTACGATTAAAAACAAAATCCTGAACAGCAATTTGGGAGGGTTTCTTTCAGCCAGCTTTTCCCCGTTATATTGCAATAGGAGTTATTGTACAGAGGGAAGTGAAGGACGAGGGCGTTAATTTGAACAAGCGTTTCAAATGAAACCCCATTTCCCCCCTGAATGGAAACCCTATACCTAAAGCAAAGAGGTAAGCGATGCTTCAGTCACCAAGTGCAGCATTTCAAGCGCTGACACCCAACTTCACCCAGATTTGCTCCTGTGTTTGTCCCACTCTTTCCACCAGCAACCCCTTGTCCCACTTTAAGCCGGCACCTCGTGCCACGCGCGTTTTAGCTCCAAACCACCAAGAAAAAGCAGGGGGCTCGGGATCCCAGGCTCCTCTCCTCGCGAGCCTTTCCCCACCGCTCACGGAAGCGCGGGGACAGGGGTGGCCTCTGTGGGGAGCCGGCTGCAGCCCCCCCCAGCCCCACTTTCTGGTCTGTGGGGTCCCTTGGAGAGGGGATTTTGCCCCCTCCCTCCAAAAACAGCCTCACCCCAAGGGCAGGCTGCGTGGCACGGCCAAGCACACAGTGCCCTCTCCTGCCGGGAGCTGCCGTGTTTTGAACGGCCCCCTCGCCCACCTTTTTGCCCTTAAATTGTGAAAATTGATTCCCGGCTCGCTTTCACAAAACGCTGGTCACAAAAGGCGACCGAGCTTGACAAAACTCGCGATTTTTTTTTTCCTCGCCAGGTTTCAGGTTCCTGCACCAATCCAGACCCAATCGTGACATCTAGTGGGTAAGAGGCTGAATGCTTTCCTTGGGTCCAAAAATAAATAAATCATTTTGACTTTCCCACCCATTCCTGCGCCCTGGCAGCAGGAGCCCCTTACGTTTGGGGGTGTCAGCCCTGGGGAAGGGATCGCAGCCGCAGGCAGAGCCCCGCTGCTGGGGCCGGTGGCACCGCGGGCAGCTGCAGCCCTGCACCAGGGAAAATACCCAAACGCAGGCAGAGGACTCCAGCCCCGTTTTTCGAGCAGCTTCCAGCCGGCCCAAAGGCAAGCGCGCTCGCTTTCTGTGATGCTACCTCCTGCAGACCTCCTTATTTATACATGAAAAGCAAATGGGGCAATTTGCAATATTTCTGACGAGCCCCGAAGCTTGAAAAGCTCTGCGGTGCGCGTCTTTTCCTAGCCCTTCTAGGACAGGGCAACACCTTTGCACAAGAACAAGGATCACAAAAAGGCAAAGTATTAAAGTTTAATTAGCTTTTAAAACCAATTTATGAACATTCGCTTTTTATTATTTTGTTTCTGTTTCTCTTTACAAAAAGACTGATATCAAGCAATACAGGTCCGCTGCCAAAAGTTGGAAAACTGAGACACCTGAAGCAGGGCAGTCAGTAAGCACCTGGAGCTTCTCGGAGCCAAGGCTGATTTGTGCTGTGCCTCTTTTTTTTGCAGGTGCAGAGAAAAGCTTTTCTATTATTTCCAATTATACATCTTATTCAGCACAGGAAGTAGTTTGTTCAGAGTTAAAAAGACCAAATGGGATTTGGAAAAAAAAAAAACCAGGAAACTTGTTTTCCTCTTACAGTTGATAAGTTAAAAATAAAAGTAGAGATGAGATTACAGGATTCAAAATTCTACAGTCATTGAAATCCAAGCTGAAAAATAACAGCAAGAGCAAAACATCCAATTCATTAATGGAAAACTAAGACAGCACTAAAGTCAGTTTTAGATGCAAAACATGCTGACTACAAGTAGCTCCATTTAATGAGAAAATCAATTAGTGCATTCTTGTTGAGTTCCAGTTTCCAAACATAGCTCAAGACAAATCGTTGTGTAAGAGCCCAATCCAGAACTGTTTCTTCCATTACATCACAGAGCAGGTGTGGAAGTTCAGTCTGAATAAATGCGTACAAGCAAACAGCTCATATACATGTATGGCGCAAATCTAGCTGTGAAATAACTATAAAATATTTCAAGTTCAGCATAGGTGTTTAAGTGCCAACACGTAATAATTACCAACCAAACAGAATTAAAATATTATCCCAAAGAATGCCTAAAATTATTAAACTTCAGATCCGTCCATCCATCTTGACATCACACACACAGCTCCGACTCCATCCTGATGATGACAGCGGTTCTCCTGGCTGCTGGTACATCCTCGGGATGTCTTCTCCAGCCCAGCACGAGGGGCCTGTTGAGAGCGAGGCGGCTCGAGCACAGTCCTGGTTTTTACCTTTTCCAACCATTCCAGTGCACGCTCGTGTCCAGCAGATTGAGAACCACCTGGCTGCATGCGTGGCACAGGGCTATTTCGACACCCAGATAGCTGAGGCTGTCAGGAGGTCCCCATGAGCTGCATGCAGATAACTCTTTTTTTTTCCTCTTTTCCCAAAGCTGGCAACCGAGCTTGTTTCTACCACTAAGTTAAAGAGGAGAAAGTGCTGATAAACATGGCTTGCAAAAGCAGAGTGCAATTATCATCAGCTTTTGAGTAAAGGAAGCTAAGAGCTTTTATCTGGGCAGTAACCCCAAAGCACGTCCCCAGGCACTCTGACATCCTTTTTGGAGCAGTCGCAGGTCATCTGTCCGCAGCACAAAGGATGTCCTGCAAAAGGCGAGCTGGGGTACGCTGTTCTCTCTCTCAGGACCCGGCCGCGATGCGCAGAACAGGCGGCTGGCGCCGCACCAGGACCGAGGGAGCATCCCACAGCTCGCCTGGAGGAACTATTTCAGGCATGTCACATTTTAACCACACATGGCAGCATCTCTGCACTCCGCAGAGAGGTCATCCCGGAGAATCACAAGCTCCATCCGAAGTCAGTCCAAAATAAGAAACAATTTTTCAAAACATCCCAGCTCCATGCAAGCTGAGAGTCTGGAACAGCGTGCTTCCTCGGCCTCTGGGCAAAAAATACACAATGTTTTCCATCGATGATCCTTAATTCACGAGGAAAGTAATACCAGACATGGGGAAGGTGCACGAAAAACAGGGTGTATGAATAAATGTAAATACAGAGGTGGAGGGGTGGAAAAATCAACGTTATGTGGTGCGGTGCCAGGTTGATGTTACAGTCAGGATAGGAATCAGAGGATATGAAACCGCAGCTGCTGCACCCTGATGCTGCACCCTGCCCCTGCAGCTCGGCAGCCCCCTGCAAAGGGGTTGTTATGGGACTACCTTCAGAACCAGGCACAGAAAACAGTTTCAAGGTTGAAGAAAACGTTTCCGTTGGCAGGCCCCTCTGCCTTGCCTTCACCCCACCCTCAAAGCAGGCCCCGTGCAGCCGCCCTCATGGCAGCTTTTTGCCCTGGGGTCTTCCTCTGTCCCCCCCGACGTGGCCAGGCCAGCTCATGCACTGACGGCAGGACTCGTCCCGGGGCAATTTCTTTTCCTCCCAGCTGCCCTGCTATCCTGCCAGCACTGACCTCCAGGAGCAAGCAGGGAAGCCGCATCCTCCTCACCCCCTGGTTGTTCTTTGATCAGCACTGACCTTCCTCACGTCGCTCTGAAACAACGCCAGCGCTGGAAGTGAGCTGGCGAGAGGGGCGGCGGGAAGAGGACTCAGTCTGTGCGTCCGTCGTTATCTTTTCACTGCACGTCAGCTCCGAGATAACATCAGGGTGAGTAAATTAGCAAAAACGCAAAACTAGAAAGAGCTCTATCGTAGGAGTGCCGGCTAACGCAAGTGTCTGAATCGGTGCTAAGATGCCTAGGAAAGGTGCAGCAGAGGAGCAAGCCTTGTGGCAAGCTCCCACTAGTCCCCTGCGCTTTTCTACATCTCCCTCCTACTGAAGAGATTTCAGAAAAGTGCCTGAATGAGCTCCCAGCTCCTCAGCAAGGAACATACCGCGGCCTTGTGATTAACGATTTTGCTAGGCATGACTGACCATTTAATTCTGCATTTTTCCCCGCTAAGACTGAGGATTTTGACTGGATGCAGCCACGCCTACCCCTCTGAGCTGGTGCTGTGCTCCCCTCTGATGGGCGAGTTTGTGAATGCCGTTTGGTTTACCTTTGGCAATGATGCAAGGATGGGGGGGCTCGTAGAGGGGAATTTAGGAAGTTTAGTTAATCTGACAGTTTCCTGTTACTATCAGAAAGCTGATGAAAAGGTGATAGTCTATACAAGATCACGGTCTGGCATTTCCTACACCACTTACTTCTTACACCAAGAGACTGAAAAGGCGGGGGTCGGGGAGAGAGAATAACTTCCCAAATCACTTGAATGAGTGCCTTAAAAATAAGAGTTTCAACTTGCTTGCACATTTGGTCTTCCTTCAGTTACAGCCAGGATATTTCTGTACCGTACCCATTCTCCTGTGAGAATAGGCAGCAAAACCAAGCACCCCATATTTATCCCTATCCAGTAGTTTCTGTAGTGGGAACTGAGGCAGGGCTGTGAAGCCGGGCTGAGGAGCGCCCCACATCCCCTTCCCCTCCACGTTCTTGCCCTCGAAACATCACGCAGAAAGGCCTGGGCCTGCCTCACTCGCAGGGCCGCCATTTGCCTTCCTCACAGGGCCGGCAGGGGCCCAGCGACCTCCGACGTCCATGCGATGTTCCTCACAGCCGAGGGGCCAGGGAGAGAGCAGCCAACAGCTGGGACTTGTCTCTTTTCTGACCCCTGGAAAGGGGAGCACACAGTCCTGTGCTTTGCAGTGTGAAAAATATATTTTCAACTGTTTTTCTTTGACTACAGACATAATCTTCCAGCCCAGGAATGAAACAACTCCATGGTGGGCAGCTCTGCAATGGGCCACCCGCAGATGTCAGTCAAATAACACTGAAAATAGAGAGGGTCGGACAGCAGGAGCAGATCCCGGGGCCGAGAAGCAGCCGGGCATGGCCCCTCGAGCCCACAGCGTACAAAAAGCAAAACCAGAGCCTGAAACGAGATCCAGGCTCCAGCGAAATGGACTATTTCCAAGTATTTGAAAAGCTTCAGACAGCTGTGGGAAGGAAGAAAACTCTCACAGGCTGTGACAAGGCAGAGCGAGAGAGGCACGAAAACAAGTTCCCCCGTGAAACAGAAAAGGCATTGAGGCTCTGGCAGCCCGCAGGGGACGGATGGTGCTGGCTGGGCAGGCGCTCACTGCTCAACAATGTTTGAGGAAAATCCTCCTTCAAGGTACCTGACAGGGCCAAGTCACCCAGGAGACTCCCAAGAAACGAACACGGCCACAGGAGGCGTTTTGGAGGCTCGGGAAAACACAGGACCCATCCCAGGGGACACCAGCAACAGCCGTCCTCTCGCCAGCGAGCAGCCAGCAAGCCCCAGCTCCCCGGAGCAGCGCCTGGCCTGCCTGAGGACGCTGATGTCCAGGCAGAAGGCGGCGTACGAATCCAGAGTCGCAAGGTAAAGGCTTTAAGAACTGCTTCGTACCGCATGCTGCTGCTGCGGGGGCTCCAGGTGCTGCTGCTGCCGTACCACCAGCAGCAGCGTCCAGGGCCAGCGTTACAGGACAGTTAGCAACCGCTTGGTAATTTCAGTCCATTTCTGTGTGACGTGCCTGGGAAACGTCAGAGCACATATAAGATTTTCAGCGGGGCTGTGCAGAGCTCTTGAAAAGCATCTGGTATATTGTGTATTTTTCCCTTCAGCCTTAATCCAATATTAAACGTTTCTCTAAAGAAAAACGTGCTGGGTTCTCAGCAGTGGTGGTGAGTAGTAGGTCATTATTCTTTACACATTTTAAACCATGAATTTAAAAATCTGAGGAAAGCATTCAGAAGTACTTTCCAGCTTTCTCAGATGAGAAATTGAATACAGATTTACCCATAGCTTGTTATCAAAATAACAACATGGCAGCATTTCCAGGCTCCACTTTCCAAATGTTGCTGTTTTTTCTGTCATGTAGGTAAAAGGAATGAACGTTTTAAATACAGCATCATTAGCTATAAATTACAGGTATAAATCATGCAAAATAACTATTTGATTAAAACATAATACACTTTAACGTGCATTTTTTCAACAGACAGCACGGAAGTTGTTTAATTTTCCATTACACTTTGCCTTGAACACTGAAAGAGAAAAAAATCCATTAAATCTTTAATTTCCTAAGGAGGCAGTCACCAATTTCTTCTTAGCAAACAAACCGTTCCTAGGTTGTTCACTTTTTTTTCTTAATTATCATTAAACTCCTCATTAAATTCTCCTTAAATTTTCCCTTGCAGTTCAAGCTGGTATCCTCAGTGTTTCCTAAAATAAGTTGCACTGCCATTTACTGTTAGACTACTGTAGTACTCCATAAGGAAATGATTTAAAAAAGCATCTCCCCCAAAATACTGCTTTGGCCATATGGTTATTTGTATTTACTCTAAATTAGGATAAGTAAGGTTAATTGCCCCCCCTTTTTTTAATATATATATATATAACACCATAAACTGGAAAAGCAAGCGCTAGTATCAAGTGCTGAACAGCAAATTCTGACAGAAAATAGGGTATGGATGGACCTGGGTGTTGAAGAGATGACACCAAGAGCCACATCAGACTAAGCATGCACACTTGGGGGCACGGCCACACCTGCATGTGCTGCAAAATGCTGCATGCTGAAACAGCACTGTGCCGCTGCGGCCTCCTCACCCCTCTTCCACCAAAATCACATCGCACAACCCAAGAATTTAAATGGGTGCATAGGGCTGAAGCTCCTTCTAATGCTGGGTAAAGACGTAATTTAACATTAGATTTCCCTCACAGAAGAAAATCTGCCAGTGAGAGCAACTTTGGTGCATTATCTCCTGAAAAAATCAGTATAAAAATGCCATCCTTCTTACACAGGTTAACAAGGGGCATGTAACAGCCCGCTTAGGGGCTGCTAATATTTGTATTTATAGGAACATATGTTTAAAAAATTAAAAGCTACAGTTTCATTAAGGGGAAAAAACGTAATTTATAATGTCCGTCTTTCAAACAGCCTGGAGCAGCGGAACAGAGAGCTGCAGTCGGAGATTAAGGACATGCATTCGAAACTGGGACAGCAGCGCAAGCAGCACAGCCTCGTGGAGATGAAAATGAGGAACGCAGAGAGAGCAAAGGAGGATGCAGAGAGAAGAAACGAAATGCTTCAAAAAGAAATGGAAGAGTTTTTTGAAACCTTTGGGGAAATTAACAAATGGAAATAAACAGGGACTTGTTCAGTTTGAACTTGAGCTCTCTCTGTAGGAGAGAGAAAGCCATATTCTGATCTCAGAAATTAAGAATCTCAGCAGTAAAAACTGGGCTGTTAATTACAAAGCAAGCAGTGATACAAACCTGTGGGCACGCCTTAACTCCACAAACTCTCTGCAGTGCCCTGCTAACACTAAGGATGCTCTCTTTTACCCCTGGAGAAACCTTTCAGACATACTTTGCATTACCCATTCCCAGATCAGCCTACACAGCACAATGGGAAAGCTCCCCGGTATTTTCGGGTTCGCTTGTACTAATGCACCAAGTGGCTGACTTTTTTAATTTCCGGATGTTGTGCTTGCTGGGAGTGTTTTATTAGCCACCTTAGAAGTCACACAGGTGTTAAATGGGCTTTAGGGGTGCTGAGTTTATACCTGCATCCTTAAGTCAGCTGTTTTATTTGGAGACAAATTTGGAGAAATAATGAGACCAAACGTCTCCCCGCAGCCCGCAACAGCACTGCCATGTGGCCCTGTGGCTGGGATCCAGAACTCCAGGGTAAGTCCTGTTATCTCCCTGAAGGAATTTCCGTCCATGGAGGAAGAGGTATCTTGGGCAGCCAAGAGAGTCTCTCCCTGCAAGACTCCCATAAACACATTAGTCTTAAGACTGTTCCTGGTAGACTCCTTCACTCATCTTTGCAGAGCTACCTCTATACACACCATAAACACATTACCTATTTTAATACTAGAGTTTTAATAACTATAGTTTTAATACTTCTTAAAAATAGTTTTAATACTATAGTTTTAATAACTATATTAATACTTCCCCAGTTACATCAGACAGCTTTACAAAGTGACCAAGAAACCTTACCAGTGTCTTCACGAGAATACTTACCCCTTCAAAAAAATACAACGGAATGATTTTTTTTCCAATTTAGCTGTACATCTGCATTGTTCAGTCAGAACAAGATGAAACAACATTGTTAGAGCATTAGGTGAAAAGCAAATTATTTCAAAGTCCATATATATGTACAA
Organism: Anser brachyrhynchus; assembly: GCF_964034855.1. NCBI lineage: Eukaryota > Metazoa > Chordata > Aves > Anseriformes > Anatidae > Anser > Anser brachyrhynchus. The sequence goes on from NC_137709.1 coordinate 5,266,538, forward strand.
ATATACACACCCCGTACGGCCAGTAGCTTATCTGCAACTTACAGGCAAGTCTGAAAAACCAATTATGATACTGTTTAAACACAAGGATGTGAATATAGATCTGTCAGTATTACCCAGAAAGGTTCTGCAATTTTGGAAAACAAATTTCAAAATACACTTTTTACTTGGCAGTAAAACCAAGTGCTGTTAACATGTCCAAATGTTACAGCTGATCAGGAGAAAGCAGCTCCAAACAGTGTCTTAAGCTGATATTAATTTACTTTTCATACTCATACTTACTTTTTGGTTAACCGAAAACTGAAGTGTAAATGAAACATCATGTTTTATAAAACTAAGAACATATTCTTTCAGTTATATAAAACATTCCACTTCAACACAAGAAGAATCAAGAAAGAACACACAGCTGTAGTAAATAAAACAAACTGCTCAAATTGTTTAAGTATACATATTTATTTGTAATTTTACAGTGGCTTTAGTACTGTTTTATGATAAGTTTTTTGGAGAAAAAAGCATCAGAACAAGGCTTTAACTAGCACTTCAGAACTAGTTATTGACAGCTTTCCTTATGAAATTCTAGTTTCCTTAAAAAAAAAATCAATCCAAAAAAACAAGGAAGCATGACTGCTGTCCACGAAACAAAAAAAATACTGTCTAGTCATCCTGAAAACAAAGTCCAGCATCAGACAAAATAGCCACTGCATTGAAGGGAACATGTTCCTATTGCACAAGCTTAAAGAATGAGATATGACAATCAAAGCCTAATTTCATACGCAGAAGAGGCCACATGTATCTATATAATTAGACTTCAAAGCACATCTTTCTTCTGAAATAATATACCATATCATAACTAATATTAAGGCCATAAAATCAGAACACGGTAACAAGTGATAGGGCTTGATGCTACTTTTTGTGACATTTGGTAAACAGAAGGTGGAAAAGAGGGCCAAAACAAGACATACAAAGCATTTCATAGGGAGTTAAAGGCATTTCAAAAAAGTTCTCAAAGAACTGAAGTGGGAGGGAGGGTGGTTATTTTAAGTGATCAGGAAAAATTGGATTTCAATACAAATAACTCAAGGAGCCCATTATACTCTTTAATAGCATGTGTTCTGGAGCAAACTACATAATATATTCTCTGGATTTAACATTTGCATTTGTACAAAACAGTTCATTAATTCCATTTGTTATTCTCTCTTTAAAATAGATGAAAATTCTTATAATCTTTATAAGTTATCTTAATGACCAGATAAGGCTTCACTGTACTGGGTTAACTAAATACAAGTATCTCTGATTTGCCCTTATTTAGGTATCTTAATTACACTAAACTAAAACCACCTGTGGGACCCAGCATGTCATGCAATTTAAAGAAAGGGACTGTAGTTATGCATTGCTAACTTCTCTAACCATGTTCATTTTATTAGTGTATAAATCACCTGAAATCAATAGCTCCAAAGAAGCAGTAACTGGAATTTTACATACTTTACTTTTGGAAAAATCGGGAATCTGACGAACCTAAAAATGTACATGAGTAGTTTTATAAAGTTTGGTTTGCCACAATTTAAGAAAATATAGGTATCAAAAACAGACAAATACATTGCTAACCATCTGTTACATTTTCTTTTAAAAAATTAGCACCAATTTAAGCATCTGAATTCATAGAAAAGCTAGTGACACACGTGGTTTTTCAAAAAAGTTTTTCCCAGTAGAAGACAATACAATAGCACATGTTCATGGGTGTTAAACTAGCTTTGCTATCGTTAACAAACATGACTACTGTTTCAGGTAGTGGACATAAAATGTGGTTCTTACGTGACTGCTTTCTTCTCTGCTTTCGTTATCCTAAGAAACCATGGAGTGCTGAACTAAAGACCCAGCCTGGGAAACGAACTCACGTACTTAAACAAGTACGCCATAGGAGGCACTAAACTTTCAGACTAGTATTTTACAGACGCTGTCTTCCTACGGTATCCTCATAGTATCTGTAACGGTGGAGTCCCAGTGTAAGCAGATGTTCTGGCCTCACCACAGCACGTACATCTAGCCTAATGTTAATAAAAGATAGCTAGCTGATCTTGCTACATGACAGACTTCTGCGTTTCTTTATATCATAGATGCCTAAGTAGTCACACTGCTATTCAAGTCACCCTACAGGCGTTTAAGTAGGGGATGCTTCTCAAATGATCTCGTACTGTGTGTTAAATTTCAGTTAAATTTTAAATTTCAGAATCTCAAAGTTCACATCTCTCAAAGAAGGTTTATGTTTAAAGGAAAATGCTGATCAAAGCTATCAGATCAAAAGACTGCAACCAAATTTGAATACATCTGATCTTTTGTCATTCCTTTTAACACCATATACTGGTTGTATTCAGAAGAATCCTAAAGTGCTTCAAACCCAGCAATTAATAAAGTTGATTTCTGTTGTGCAAAACTGCAAGCACCTTTTCAAAAAATAAGCAGCAACATCAAGGAATAAGAACTTAAATATTTAAATGTTTTTTGTTCTTTGTTTTTTTAAATTATTGGACCAAAATAACTTGTCATATTTTCAGTAACAAATTGTAGAAGACTATTTTATTATTTTAATTTTATACTGGACTTCTTATACATATATTTCTTTGAAATAGCGGACCCAGGTAAATTTATATCAACAAAGCAAGGCTATAGGATTGAAATCCAACAAATAAAATTTTAGCTACAAAAAGTCATTTAATAAAACACAAACAGAAGTGATGATCTTCTCTTCACCTTCCTCCAACACTAATATGAGAAAAGATGGCTTACTTAAAACATTAGTTTAGCTCCAGACGTTTTAGCATGCAGTGGGCAAAAAATAAAACTGATTTGATAAGTTGTGTAATAAGCTTTTAGAACATCACTAATTACTCATGTAATAGACAATCTAAGATATATGGAAAATAATGAGGCAGAATACATTTTTGTCATACTTCATGTTGAAAAAAAATCAAAGACACTGTGGAAAAGCAAAGAAGTTACTAGATTCATTTATAGGAACTTAAGTCCAAATTCTGCATCTGGGTGCACGTGTCCCTGGATCAAAACCAGTTTTGAGCAGGAATTACACAATACACATCCCAGGAAAGAATTTGGTTCCCAGTATACAGTATCACTAAGTTTAGCATCAAGCCCTGATAGAATCCATATGACGTATGTAGAATATACAGACAAAGGCTGGTCAGCATTTACCCCTCACCACACTAAGTACTTCCATTTCAAGACTCACAATTCAAATGAAACGCTCCACACAAACTGTATTGCTGCAAGACTGAACCTGTATTTAAAAACAGCATTATGCTCAGTAAAGATTTGTCTGCACTTCAGCATCTGAACTTCCAGTACACACCAAACGGGAGGATTGCACTTCTGCCAAAAAAGGCTCATTTACCCAGTTCTTGGAGGCTCAGTGTGTAAGCTTTTTGAATGTCTGAATCCTATTTCATTTGCAAAATTATAATTTTAAGCCAAATACAATCTAAAAAGGAAACCGATTCAGCATTATGATTTAGAAATTGAGGTCTTTCCTTTAGGAAAGAAAAATAAAACACATGGAATTACTTCCCCCACACACACTTAGTTTATAATAAACATATGTGCACTCTGTTAGGACTTTAAAAGACAAAAAACAATAGCCCTCTAGTCCCTAACAGTCTTAACAACCAACCAGTTAATTCTGAGTTAAGGTTCAGTTTAATTTTCATTATTTTGACAAGGAAATGCAAACCGTTACCAGAAACAAGATAAAGCTTCACAGGCTGTTTGCAAACACTAGTTTCCAGTCGGACTTGTTTGTATAGTAAAATCTGTGCAGACAAAACCTTAATTTTGACATTCATTACTCGTGTTTTTGTCATTTTCCATTAAATAAAATGAAGCTTGTCATATCACACTGTTTCCTCAAAGCACACTTACAGGCTACTTATCCAGATTTCAAAAAGCCAGGTTTCTCTAAGAGTGGTGGTTTTCTGTTTGGTTGCTGTTTTTTTTTTATTGGATTTTGGTTTTTTTGAGGAAAAACAATATGAGCACAGAACATTTTAAAACATACTCCATTTCTGCAATGCCATTCAGCTACTCAGTGTTCATATATCTAACAATGTTTCTGGTAAATAATCTGATTGATAGCCATAGATCCCTCGTTTTTGTTGTTTTTCAGGTGAGCAGTTAAGCTTACAGATTGCATCTATGTTGACTGCCACTTCTTTTTAGTCATTTTATAAATTGTTTATGCATACTGCAGTAGTGTTAACACAAAGTCTCTCATACAGAAAAGTAACATTCATGTTTACAAAACTGAGCAGGTTTCTAATATATATGTATACACACTCACATATTCTTAGTCTTTAAATACATATAAATATTTATAAAAGCCAAAGTGCAAAAAAATGGTCAACTGTATCACTTTACATACATGATTTTAGCATTAGGAATAAAAGTGATTATATTGCACACCAAACTTTCTAAACTTTTAAACCCCTGTCAAGATACATGTGCATTTTACTTTCCATCAATGATGAGGTTCTCACAGCATCAACAACCATTTCACAGATGTGGCACTGAACTTAATCTGCAGTCAGGAATACAACTAATATGTGTAAAGTCTGCATGCAGTGCATTTATAGTCTATATGTGCACACTGAAACAGCATGGGAGCTTTAGCATGCATCTATTCTGCATGCGTTTTGCTGAATATAATCTGCCTTCTCTGAGAACTGGATGTTTATTCAGGTTATTAGCAGTTTGTTTTTAACTTATGCGGGAATCAAAATCCACAATATTCACACTTTTCATTTCATGCGTGTTTTGAAGGCAGTTAACATTTTGGTAAAATTTAAAAGCTTCAACGTATGACACAGCAAGAAGCCATTAAAAACATACGGTATGAAATGGCTTTTCCTACAAACAATAAGATTTACAAGGAAAGTCAAGCTCAGGGCTTATTTTGTTCAAAGGTTACATATTTGATATAACAGCATATATTAGAAGGTCAGATAACAGTTCAAATCCTGGGGATATGGCAGTTCTGTGTTTAAAAACCAAACACACACACACACACACACACACAACATTAAAAGACGATTTGAATCACAGAGTAATTTGGGTTGGGAGAGACCTGGAGGCCATCTGGTCCAACCAGCCCAGCACTGAGCAGCCCAAGTCCAATATGAAAAACTCAACTCTGAGAATATCCAAAAGACGTGAAGAGTATTTGTTGCATTAAATCTTCTGAAGTAATAAATGTTAAGATGATGAATGTAGAGTACAGTGCAACTTCACTTGAAAAAGCTAAAAATCAATCTTGAAAAATGAAATCCAGTAGTTGACTTCCATGGTGAATCAAGAATATAAAAATATTCAGTGATAATTAAAAACAGGTCTAGAGTAAAGCAGAAAAAGATATAGCCAATTACCATGCAGGTAGATTTGACAAATTTGCTTCGCAGTAGATTTAAAACTGCTAGACACCTTAGTCCCTCACGTCCATATAAAGAAAAAAGCTTTTTCAAAGAAGTGTAATGTGAAATATATAAACTGCTATATACTGCTACATTCAGAGACTTAAGAAAAAGTCTTCTAAAAAAGTAGGCAGAAATTTTGCATGGCCAATCTGAGATTGTTTGTAGGATACTATTTTTAAAGAGAATGCTAATGCTATTGTCAGAAAAGTCACCTCTTTATAAAGTACTATCAGCTTAACACCACTATGTAATTGATAACTTTTGAATATATTACTATGGACAATCAACAAAGCATAGTTAGCTTTTGCAATCAAACCATTAGTTTTCTTTTTCGTTTCACTCCATAGTGGCTGCATCTTTCGGTAGGCTAAAAAGGAAGGGGGGGAGGATTACAAGTAGTCCAAAATCAGTAATATTACTTTTGGAAAGGTGTCTTTAATAGTTTTAACTGGCACAAATAACAAGGATTAAAAAGAAAAGAAGAAAAAAAAACAATAGCAACCTGTACTGTATTGCTATATGGTAAAAGGTATTTTAGATTTATTTTTTTCCAGTAACAAAAACAGAATAAAAATGTACCATCAGTATCCAAAGAAACTAAGGCATCCATAGGTTTAAAACAAAACAACAACAAAAAAAAGCCCTCAATATCCTACAATTAAATAAAACTTTTTTTTTTTTTTAATAAAAAGTTCATAATTCCAGATGAAAATTCTGAAGTTAACATCTTCAGTACTTCATTGAATTTTCCTTTTCTGGGACAGTGAAATATTTTTGCTACACCAAATTAAGCTATTTAAAAACACATGGATACAATTTAACAAAAACAATTTTGGCATAAAGTTACTGCTTTTCAAATCTTAAGGTCAGAAACAAGGGACACTTGTCTTTTACAAGAACGTACTAGACATGTCAGTTACGCAGTGGCTAGCTGCACAAGTATATTTTGTAAGTGCTCTTTTTAATTCAAGTCAGCAGTATCTGAATCAACAGCTAAATACAATGCCTTTAGGAAAGTGGTGTTTTACCTCATCTTGGACATCTATTACTATTATAGTTATATAGTTTAATCATACACACATGCACACCTAAGATCCTTTAGCAAAATTTTACACACCTGTGCACTCTAAAGTGAATGCGCACAAATTCACAAGTGTGTAGCATCTGGTAATTTAAGCCCTACTCTACTGCAAACATTTGCTAAGAATTCAACATACTGTGCAGGCAGTGTTTGTATTATACGATTCTGAAAACTGCATTGACAAGCCTGTATTGAAACAGCAAATAAGCTCCTCTCCTCTGACACAGAAAATATATATGTATTAAATATATTAATTTTTCCTCTCCAGTAGGAAATCGAGAGGTTTTCCTAATTTGGGAATAGAACTAAATTCAATTAAGTAAATACTTAAACTTAATTGTCAAGTGACTTAAAGCTAATACATTTGTTTCCTTAATTACTCTCTAGATAGAATGGACCCATTAAAAAATGGAAAACATCTTTGCAGCTCTTTTTTAGGCCACTTAGGCTGCAAGTCTCTCCAATTCACCTGTCCTTTTATTAGAGTTTGCGCTGAATGAAAAGCGCAGATATAATTTCCTTTTCTGTTTGTTTTTGTTAAAGGACCAGTATTGCAAGACAGAATGTACAGAACAATTTAGCACTCTCCCCTCTTTTAACAGGCACAACTTCACAGAGAAGTCACTCATCCTTAAGATTGAACTAAGCCACTGTGTATCTTCCATCCGCTTCAGTTTAAATAACTGAAAAGAACGTCAGAGACATATTCACTGGTGAAATATGAAGGGATGGCTACATTCTTTAAACTTCACAATTTTCTCTTCTACAAGAAGATAGACAGTATTATTAGGAAGTGAAGATAGAAAGGGCTCAATAAAAAAGTGCTATATGTAAAAATAACTGCCCTTTAAATATAGTACTGAGTGCTCAATATGTGAGTTAAGACTTACACACAACACTCCAGTAGTTAAATAAAGCAAACTGCCATAGTCACACGTTAAAACAAACTTCATAGACACTATACATTCAAAAAACCTACTAATGAGCAATACTGTACTAAAATGTAAACAACCATCGATGTCACAAAAGCCTGCCAGTTGGTACTGAAGATTCATGAACCCATTTAAGAGAAGTTATTGGTTAAAAGTCTATTATAACTGCTCACCTGAAATAGGCTGAAACAAAAGAAAAGCCTATTATAGTGTCTAAATTTAATTTTTTTGTTGTTCCTTAGACATTGATTTACTTTAAGTTCTACAACATTAAGCAGGCAGTTTCATAACAACTGAGTAAAAATAAAAACAGGCATTACTTTAGTAGAACATGCAGAACATGGAGTTTTTCTAGTTTTGTTCCATTAACTTACAAGCAATTCAGGCCCAATGGAAGCGAGAGTTCTTTTTCCAGAGTTAAGTCTGCAATCCTGGCTGATCATCGGCATCCTTCAAGGGGTCCTGTCAAGGCATCGAGGCTGCTGTCTGTATCTGAAGCCAATGTTTGCTCTGTTGACATGGATGAAATGTCATTGATAGATGATGACTGGGAAGGACTGGTGTTGCTATTCACTGCTGCATCTGTGCTAAGTAAACCAAACATAATAACATCTGAGGCAAGACAATATTGCAAGTACAAATAATCCCACTTCTAGGCTCTGAGCATCATTTTCCCTAGCGAAATTCTTAGAAAATAACAAATCAATAAACAGTAGAAAAGCAAGCACTAAGTTTCCTAACATGCAAAACCTGAAGTGAATACCTAGGAGGGAAAAAAAAAAAAGAGACAACATAAGATTTTGTTCCCTAGTGGCACAAATATCAAGAAATCTAGATATAGTTAATAAGAGAGAGTACAACTCCAATTACTGAACCAAGAGAACAGCAGCAATTGTTTCTTTTGATGCTTAAGACTTGTGCGGAGTGTGTTGAACACCCAGACGTTTTCCTACAACTTATTTCATAAAAATGAAATACGACTGTACATGGATCTCCGAAGTCTGATCAGAATCCTTGTCTTTAAGAACAGAATTTTTGCCTACCTGGAGTAAGTAGGATTTTTTCACTCCTCTAGTCCACCAGATCAGCCCTACGCAGCATAGTTATAGAAGAGCTACTGAAACAATGACTAACCTGAGGGCTGATCTTTTACCACACCATTCTTGCTCCTTTCTTCCCAATCCATTACTTCTTTGTATATTAACTCTAATGAGAGGAAGGTGGGAGGAATGAGAGAAGAGAGAAAAAACACTGTAAGATCAGAGGATTTATATACAATTTATAAATGCATAAAGGTACAATTAAATGGTTATGGGTCAGTCTAAGTACAACTGTAAGGGCCTTTTATTTTTTTTAAAGGCCTATTAACGTAATTAGAGAATCCTACATATATTCTTTATGTATCACAGAAAGACACTAAGCATGTGCCAAAATCAACATTTTACAAACAGAATAGCTAAGTCATCCCACCTCAAAATATTACATAGATACCTACAATGCACTAATATTAATTGCAAATAAATGCATAAATAAATCAAATTTGTATTTAAAATATCATGCAGATAATCCCCCGTGGAAATTTTAGTTTGACATCAACAAACGTCTGTTCTTGAAGAACATGACATGTTCTTGGTGTCCCATAAGGTACACCAAGTTATACCTTCACTTAACACAGTGTGCATATCCACAGGCATAATGAAACCAGGAGTAACAACATTTAAATAGATTAAGACCCCTCTAATTCTGAGTAATAACCAAATGGATTCCGTTTGTTTCTCTTTCAGAAAGCATTTTCTATCAAGGAAAAAACAATCATTGGGATTACAAACACTTCACAACAAAATATTCAAGGGAAAGGAAGAAGAAAATGAAAACTGACATTTTGGTGAACAGACTGCAGAATGTTACATGTATATGTACATACATGCATATATATTCATTCCAAAAATAGTACATTTTTCCATTGATTTCTTTTCATACTGGCGTAAGTAGTACTGCATATTTTGAATAGCGGGTTCCAGTTACACAATCCAACACACATGTACTGTGAGCTGTCATTAATAACCTAAGTTATTACAGTAAATTTCATCGGTCAGGCTCGCTTTTTTACCTTTCCATTCTTCAATTGCATGTTCTCTTTCTTCCAATTGTGCATCATAGATTTGGGGTGGAGGCTACAAAGAAAAGAAAGTGTGTAATTTACCTATTACATATGGCCAACACAATCAATTATAGCAAGAAAACTAAAAACCATCTTCTTAGACATTTGTTACCTTTCTCTTTGGCAGTCTATCCCCTATATCTCAAAATTACATTCATTTTGTATCTCCAGAATTTAAGTCCTACCTCCCACTGAAATGCTGTTTAAAAGCATCAATTAGAAATTAAACTTTTCATAAGGCTTGATGGGGCTCTGAGAAAGCCCACTATTCAAAATGCACTAGCTTGCCACCATGTAGGCAACTCTTTCCATAAAGGGAACTATTATATCAATTCCACTTCAGGTGGTTCGTTGATCTGAATGCTTTACATGCAACTTTCACTAGTTAAAATATGAGTTCAAAGTATGTTCTCGACTCAAACTAAAGATATTCTTTAAAATTATTAAACTGGTATCTTAAAATTTATTTTCAATGCAAACTTACAGCTTCTGCTTCAGCTGGGTCATACCAGACAGTAATATAAGGATGACGTAAGGCTTCATCTACAGAAATTCTCTTGTCTGGATCTACTACAAGCATTTTTGATAATAAATCTCTAGCTTGGCTGGCTAAAAAGTAAAAAATAAAAAAAAAAAAAACAGATAAAAGAGCTGTAGATTTTTAACACATGACAAAATACGTACTGGGAACAGAAAACACAAACAGATTTCTTAATCATCTAAGCCTTTTAACAAGTTCCATTTGTTGGTGACATGAGAATACTTAACTTTTAATCCTGTGGGGGTTAAATAGGTCTCACTGAGCACTGCCTATTCTTTTTTTTATTTTTTTTTTTTTTTTTTTAAGTACTAAAGCTCCACATTTTGCTAAATACACAGAAACATTAACCTGCACTATCAGAACAGGCTCAGAGATGCAAGCTTTCTTATACTGGTACAGATTTCTTTCAAAATGAGGCCACAATCCTCTAGTGTAAACGTGATTCTACTGTAATCCAAAGCATAAACCCTGCATCTGACATCAACCAAACTCAGTTTTGAACAGTCATGTTGGTGCACGGGTCACAGGTTTTGTCATTAACTATTGAACTTAAAATACATTTGTAAATGCACAGTAAGTTGCTATTCATTGTTGCAGAGTCACTGTATTGACATTTTTTTTTAAATGAATGATCATTGTAATACTATAAAATACGCTACAAGTTATTTTGCATAAAAACTTATTTGTCTGTCCATAGACTAAGATAATAGGTGTATATATATTTATTACACATGTTGCAGACATTTTAAATTAAAATCTCGAAAAGGAGAAAAAAGTTTGCCTTACTTTTTAACTTGTCACGATCAGATTCTGATGGAAATATCCAGTCTGGGAAGAGCTCTTCAAATTTAATACCAGGATATTTGGGCCTGTTTTCTACATAATTCCGCACTGTAGGCTGTAGTTTCTTCATGAAGTCTGCTGAAGGTGTTCCTAATTGTTCAATAACTTTATTCCACTGATCAATATCTGCACCATATCTTTAGGAAAATCAGCTGAAGAATTTGAAGTCTGCACTACACAGAAATATCATTTACAGAAATCTGAAAAGTTGAAAACTTGAACAAATGACAAAAAATAAGAACTTCATTCTAAGACCAATAACATTCTGAACTGCCATGCAAAAAGCTACATTGACAAAAATCTAAAATTTAGGGCTTTGTAAGACAGACTAGAAATGCTGCACAATGTATTATTCTTCAATATCTTTTGCTAATTAATAGCTATTGGCCAGTTTTGAAAACAGTCAAGTCAAAAAGAAGCTTCACTTGGTAATTATACCCATAACAAAACAACTACAGGGACAGAAAAGAAAAGCTGCTGTTGAATCTTCCGAAGTACACAATATTATCACATGGAAGATTTTTGAAAGTAAGGAAATACATGTTTTTTAAAAAGCCCAAAGCAAAAATACATCACATTCTTCAAAGTAAGGAATTCTGTGCCTATGTCATGAGGAAATTAGGCTTCACGTTGTGGGAGTTTCTTTGTTTGCTTTTGTTCATTTGGTTGCTTTTTATTTTCAACTTTGGAAGTTCAAAAGGGTTCTAAAAAGTGAATCCAGATTTCTGTATGTTTTTAAATAATTAAACCAAACGAACCTCCTAATCAAAGACTACTGTTTTTAAATGCAGATTCTACATATTTCTTAGGAATTGGATTTACATACTACCAATTGAAAACATGCCTCAAATTACTTTTGGACTGCCCTTCTTTCATCTAAAGGTATTTTCCCTAGACTTGGTGAAACATGCTACAGATACACTGAAGCCTTCCCTGAGCGAGCCAAGTCAGGACAAAACTCTTTCACACTGAGAAGACATACTGTGTTAATTCTGTACAAGTATGTAAGAGACATAAGTACCAGCAATACTAATACAGTAAGTTTACTCAGACCTATACTTTACATTTTTCTGATCAAAAGAATGTGCAATTCCAGCAGAGTCTAACCATCGACCTTTATATATAAATTCATTATCTATCATTTCAACCTATCCATCCTCATACATATTTTCTACCAAAATATGTTACCTGCACTTAGAATTATTTATAAAACACTGAAGCGCTTTCATTTCAGTTAGTGCACCAGAAATACAACTAGAAATATATGCATAGTCACTGCTTCATGCTAAAACTTCAGATGCAAAGATTGAAAATTTTATTTGCTTTCTCAATACATTCCAATGGAAAAACAATATTAAAATAAAAATTCAAGTCAGTATTGACTCTCATGCTAAAACAAAGCACGTACAAGGCAAGTTTTGACATACACCAGGAAATTTTGTTTTGAGTTAGAAAACTAATTTCTGCAAGAACTCCACCAATCCAGTTTCAAGAAGGTTTTTTTCTGAGTAACAGTAGTCTGGTTAGCCAGCTAACCAAATTAAAGTCCACTCCATTGTGGTTTCAGGGTGGGGGTATGGACAATGATGACTAAATACCCTACTTCAGTAATAAAAACGTGGAAAAAAATGGAAAAAAAATCCCCAACATAGAGTTGGACGTTAAATAAGCTATGCCGATTGTTAGAAACCCATCAGGGAGAAAACCTTAATTTCACTGTAAAGCATGCAGAGCATCCTACAAATAACCTTGCAACCTGCAGACAGAAGTCCCCTCCTGGTCAAGTAAGTAACCTCAAGGTCAAAAGTAACCCATGACACTTTAGTCCATACCAAGTGTGCCTGCCTACTTTGTCAGTCTGGAAAAAGAGAAGTTGAAAACAGAGCCCTTATTAAAATTATAATAAAGCACAATTTTCCCCCAAGAAATCATGACTATGACCTCATGCTTTTTCCATCAGTCAGGCAGTTTCTTTCACCACCTGGGTAGCAAGAGCATTAAAAACATTCTCTGCTGCTGCTGCTATGCTTTCCATCATTTCATCTCTGGTATCTACGTTCCATAGTTTTTCTACATTTTCTATCTCCAGTGCAATAGCAACTGCCAGCCACTCGGGCCAGTCTATACTCTCAGCACCCGTCAGGAGCAGGCTCAGCCCATCCATCGCTCTGAAAACGTGGAGCATCTCAGCCCAACCAGGGCACTGCTGCAATTCCCTGAGCAACCCCTGTCAGGGTACAAACTACTGGATCTAAGAGCAGGTTCTCCTAAAGATAGTCAAGGGCACATCATTAGGCAAGGTACTGAAACTGGCCCTGCTCTAAATACCCAAATACTACGACGTTTCAAAACTTAAGTCAAAAAACGTTTTGTAAAAGGGAAAATTTCACGGCCATGCACACTAGCATCCCCCATAAACCACACAGTCAAAACAGTCTTGCAGCTGCAGCTAAACAAAAATGACAATCTGAAACTTTTCCAGACTGATAGCTGCTTAAGTCAACAACATGAATAGCTGTCAGTATTTCACATTAAAAGGAACAGAAAGTCTTATCAGAAGAAAAAATACTCTAAGCTCAGCTATGCATTGTGGTAAGATAGAAGGGGAGACTCCTTGAAATATAGACTGGTGGAGCTTCAGAGAACCAGATGATAATTCGCATATTCAAAAATACGGACAAAATTTCCTTCATTTATCATGAATGAATCAAAATAGCCCATGCTGACATGCAGGTGAAAGACATATAACATACATGAAGAATTGTGTTAGGTTGGTCTGAAGGCTTTGAAAGGTAAAACAATAAATATAGAACGAAAGAAAGGTGGAAAACAGACTTATTTAACAATTAATCATTTACGCTACTAAATAATGCATGATCAACTGCTGAAGATTAGTGTCATGAAAATTAGTATTCAAATTTAAACTACCCCTCTATAAGGTACAGAGGTTAATCTTATAAAAAGATTATGTGAATGTATATTTGATATTCAAAGTGGCAGACCCAACATTTACTTGCTGACAAGAAAAAAATATTGTACCTTCTTCAAAATGTTGGACCTCAAGTAGCTAGGGCTTCTTAAGGCCTACAGCCACAAGTGGCAATTGTGGTTTAATTACATCTTCTGCTTTCTATATATTTACTGATAAACTTGGAACGTCTAGTCCTACAACACTACTACTTCACAAGACAATTCTTTATAAAGGAGAAGAGAATTGGTTTCACTCCATTTTTTTAAAATTGGAGCTTGATAACGAGTCAAGTGTTTTAAATTTTGTTTCTAGGGAAATACTTTGAAATGCATCAAATTCTTCAAAGAACGTGCATTCGATTAAATGATCATTTTTGTTCACTTAACACAGCATAAGGGCTTGTCTCTGATCCACTGTTCTTGATATTTCCAAACTAAGGCATATACAAAAATATATGGCTTTAATACAGAAAAATTTCCTGTAATTACTATCATATAAGAAAGCACAATTATGTGAAGATAAATTTGGATCAAAAATACTGGAGAGGGAGATGGAGGAATCTTAAGAAAAAGTAAGCCTGAAATAAAGTTTTCATAAAATGAAAACAAAAATTCCAAAAGAAAAAGAATTGTTCCTTTTGTATTAAATAATAATTTTTTAAAAGATCTCATGCAGTGTGCTTGCAATTAGCACTTGCTGGACAGCAGTGTCCTAACGAGCAAGAAAAAAAATCTGAAACTCAAAAACTTGTATGTTAAAAAAAAGTTCACTGTTCAACAAAATAGGAAGCAAAAATGCATGCATAGTAAGAAGTAAATTTGTAGGCTTTTGCTTATAACACTTATCTACAAAGAACCATAGTAAGAAAATATACTTACTGGTGTTTATTTTTTAATCTAACAGTATCCTTTTAAAGCTAGAAAAGCTGAAGCTCTTAATGTAAATCCTATGGATTCAATCAATACAAATTACAGTAAATAGTCTACTACAAAAATAAAATGGGAAGGCTTAACAATTTGGCTAATGACACTAATTTCATATATTACAGTAGATCTATTAAAACATTATGGAAAACACTGTTTATGCTTTTATACTTATACAGATCAAAATGTGTTTCTGTTGGAAGTGGAATGTGATTCAAGGATGACTAGGGAAGGATACGATCAGTGCCTTGGAAAATCACACAACCTTTCACCAATTCTCCCATGATGCACCCAACTGACCAGATATCAACTGAAAGTAAAAATGAGATGATCAAATTATGAAGTCTCATGAACAAAAGTGAGGAAAAAAACAAAAACATCTAGCATCTACAGTAAAACACAACAATGTGGAAAAACAAACTGTTAACATGAATTTTCAATCATTTCAACACCAACTAACTTAACTGCTATTAAATTGTCTTTTTAGCATTTTGTAAAATATAATCAGTGTTTACATTTCTGAAACAACCATGAAGAAGGATACAATCTCTTCCTGGGAACAGGACCTTATGGAGGACCATTTCTGCCATAATGCACCCAACAGACCAGATATCCACTATCATATGTTAGGTGCAACAAGGACAAAAGATTAAAGAGTTTTTTTTAAATACGATGATTATTTGTAGCTCCACACTGCACATTTATAGTCCTGCAATTATTTTCTTGTCCTATCCAGAACTGCCTCTATTAAGGTTCTCATCCACACGAGCATTTGCTGTAGTACAAGCTGCCACACACATCAATGTAAATTCCTAGGTGGCTCAGCAAGGTCCTGTGAGTCCCTTGTATTAGGCAGCCAAAGTTACAGAAAGCACAATATCCCCAAGCCCCAGTGACAAACCAAGAAGATGTACTATGATAAAAGACCAGAAGAGGCATCATATTACTCCACAACTAGCAAAAATCATCAATTAAAACACTAATACGCAAGTTTGTTGGCTGGATGTTCAAGGTATTAAAAACAGTTCAACTACAGTATAACACCCAGCCTTTTTAAGTGCTTTGCAGGTTTAAGGGAATATAAGACATGGTTTGTCCTAGGAATCTGAAATAGATTTTAATAATCACAGACATAAAAGGGGCAGACTGTAAAAAGAAGATGTTTCACAATAAAAATCACACTGATAAAAGGGTTTATTATTTATACAATGATCACTATTTTAAAGTATCATCCAGCATAAATGTCTCACTTTTCTTTTTTAGGGTAAAGAAAATGATACCAGGACAACACATGAGAAGATAAAACAACAGCAGGGGAGCAGGAACAGTATACATTAAATAGAGATAAGCATGCAGTAAAAAACTATTACCTTCTCCAAAATAATCAGTGTATATTTTTGTTGTTATTTCCAGTAATGTCATTAGCACACTTTAAAAACAGACTTAGCAGAGCAAAACCAGCTCTGCCCTGATCTTTTAAAGCTGTTATATTCGGAGACAGATACGCGTTAGACAAAAGAGTGTTAAAGAGAGTTTAAAGTGTTACTCCAGTAACTTACCATTTTCTTTATAGCCCATTCCAAGGATAACCTCTGGTGCTCTGTAATACCGTGTTACTACATATGGAGTCATCATAAAATTAGTACACGCTGTTCTTGCCAGTCCAAAATCAAGGATTTTGAGTGTACAATCTGATTTTACTACTATGTTGCTAGGTTTCAAATCCTGCAAAGAAATTATTTCAGTTAAGGAAGGATCAACATACTGGATAATACATTACTCCCCACTCCCCAAGTCATTATATACCACCAGTTCACCTCACATAGCGGCTTTACATTCGTGTTCTGATATATCTGCTGATTTATACACAGACCACAGACAAGCGAAATGCTGCACAGCTCAGTGCTCAAAAAAGTTAGGGAAATACCGAATCAAAATCATCCGCAGACTTTTAATCTACACAGTTGTGCACTGACAGTATAGTCAGTTACCTTACATTCTGTAATGCACAATGTGTACATTTATCTACTTCCTTTAACACATCGAGTGGACCTATTTTGGGTACAAATAACAGTTGCATAGTAAAGGAGATTGTATGAATCCGTCAGGTGTCTGTAGTAGAAAGTGTCACAACACAATGCATTAATAAGCATATTCATTAATGACAGATAAGTCACCTGTATTATTTTGATTAGCAAATTTCAAAGTTAAAATTATGATGTAGTGAAAATACAAAGTTATCCAGTGAGCAGGGAGAAAAATAAAGTGTTTAAAGATATCTGCCTCATGGGAAAAAGCATTATTGCACCCAAAGGAATAGATAGCACAGGAAAAACTAAAGTACTTTTTTATTCACAGATTATCACAAGTCGCTGAATTACAGACGTACATTTAATTCTGCTCAAGTGCTTGACTTGGTTTCAGTCACATGAACTATGCTTTCAGGTACAAAATGTTCTTTTCTCAAGGGAGATGATGGGGACATGCAAATAGTTCAAGTGTGAACATTTTAGGAAGGCAACAAGTTTCTGCAGAATGGTATTGAACCAGCTGGCTTGGAGTTTCTAACCTTCCACTCAGACTTTTCTCTTGAAATAACAGAATAATTATTTACAGTTGTTGGCAGTGAAATTTGTTGTCATCTCATCTTGCTATAATGCCGGGCCATGTGAAGGATATCACATTTCAATATTCATCTATTAATAACAGAGGTGGGAGTCACACACATTATTTCAAAGTTTTATTTGGTCAGAGACGCTTTTAAGTCATCTCTAGATATATTCCTTTGAGCTATCCTAGTTCTGTTCCTCTCCTAGACCAGATTCTCTTCAAAATCAAATCTCCAATTCATAAGAACATCTGTGTTCATAGAGTATCGTTAATGATCTAATACTACCTACTCTGTGGATGATACCAGCTGAGTGAAGATGTTTGATACCACATAGCATCTGGTAAAGAAGATAGGACATTCTTTCATGATCCAGTTCCATATGAATAACCTGGCACAAATTGGCATCCATCAGCTCCATAACCAAATATCTAAAGCATAAGAAAGAAAACATTAAGAAACCCTGAGTCAAAAAGTTAACAAATTTAAAATATATTTATTATGCATTACCATAATTTCAAAATTATATTGTTATCTACTCAATCTAACTATTAAAAGTGAACAAAGCGTTCAATAGTCCATCACAAGAAATTAGAATTTTGCTAGTTTTAGAAATGGCAGTCAGAATAATAATTCTGAGTTTACTAAATTGATACAGCACGAAAAACTCAGATTGACTGAAATTGATGAAGAAATTGCAGATACTGCAATGTATCAGGACTTGATGTTTCCTTTCACCATAATTACACCCCCCACATCCCCCAAAAAATAAAAAAAATACAATTATCGTAAGGGCTAATAAGGAATGATTAATTTTCAAGTTAGAATATCATCTGCTTACCCACTCAAAGACACACACACCCTTTTACACAAGCCCATTCACAAACCACAACAGCATATTCACTGGAATGACCTACACTTCCATCTTACGTGTGTAGTAAAACATCTTATTTTTTGCTTTCTTTCAGAAACATCCAGAAAGACTACCTAACGCCTAGATTTAGTCTTTTAGATACCCTCTGCATTCAAAGCATAAAGTCTATAAGATAGTGGAAATATAGCTCTATAGCTTATGCTACTATTTGTCAGGAAAATTAAAACAAAAAAAATCTAGTACTTACACATCCTGAAACTCTTCTAGTGACTTCTGTGGTGTAAATACATTTAATAAACTAATTATCTATAAAGGAAAAACATTAGAAGAAGTTTCAGCTTTAATTCAAGTAAAAATCCATTTATTGCAGAAATTATTATTCAAAATCAAAGGCACACTGGTAATATGCACAATTTAAATATTACTTGGTTTCACTTAATTTACTTACACTGAAAAACTGCTGTTTCAAAAACAGTTCAGAACTGCAGCACGTATGCAGAAGGAAGTAAGACTGCAGAAATGTTTTTCACGTTACATGACACCTATCTCCCTCTCCAGTGCCTGAACGGCACCCTTTTTTTAAGCTACATCACTGCACCCTCCAAACCTACCAGTTAAATACTGTATTTAATACAAATCTTGCCTAAACTCAGAAAATATAACTACAGTGCAGTTACAAGAGACAAACCACCTGCCAAACAGGCTTCGTTCGCTTAACAGGACTTAAAAGACCAAACACACTACAGCAGTATCGTCTTTACAAAGTCTACACTGAAGGTAAATCCACAACAGCATTGCAACAAAAACCTCCTGCTCTTGGCACTTCATCCTCTTAACAACCAAACAGCTCACCCGAGAGCTCAACCACACATAGTGTAAATTGTATTACCTACACCAAAACCTTCCAGCTTCACCATTTTTCTGGTACTTTGGTTATCGGTAACAAGCAAGAGAACAAATCCTGAGCTTTTTAGACAAATTACACTAAGATGAGAGAAGGAAATATAAAGCCGAACTTACATTTTTGTGGTTGACACATTTTAAAAGAACAAGCTCTCTGTAAGCTCTTTTTGCATGGGTTTGATTCTGAAAAGGACGACTCAACTTCTTTACAGCAACATTTATTCCAAGGACTGTATCAAACGCAGCACTAGAAGTTTTCAAAGACAAACAACGTAAGCTGAAGTCTGTTTTGGGGAGAGGTGAGGGAAAAGGGCAGAGAGGAGCAAGGAAATAAGTCCACATTTGAAAAAAATTAGTATCAACTAAGCAGCTTCATCTGATTTGTATTTACAAAATGTGCATTCCTTAAAAACAGAATTAGGTTTAAAAAAGGCACTAACACTCTTAAGAGAAGTCTTCTGTGCCCCCCGTAAGATAGAATCTGCTGACTCAACAGATGGAAAAATATGTTAAGCTTATTTTAAATAAATTAGTATTTCAGTTGCCTAATCTGTATACTTCGGCATTTTTTTGGGACAGCACTGCTGACAGTCATTTAACATTTGCAACAGGAATTTTCCTAAAGGACAGTCACCTGATCTGTTCCACAGGTGTCAATGCACTCCTGCACGTGAATAAATTACAACCCATAGCAATTTTAATGCTTAGCAGAAAATTACACTCATCATCTGGTTTTGCACAAAATAAAAATCAATAGAATGGTGCAATATGGAAAGCTCCCAGATCCCAGGGAGCAATACAACGGTTTAAAAATGAAAACGGCCATTTATCTGGTATTATTTTTCAGTTGTCCTTGTTCAGTCCCTCTGCAATTTGAGATACAGATGCAAACTTGCTTTAACAGCTGTAAGAATCTAAGGCTAAATTATCTGTATATCCAGAACACTGAAGTCTGAATATCCTCATTATTAACACAGAGACTATTTGGCAAATTATCTGCAAATGCATACCATAAATGACACAGGTGTTCCAGTCTCCTACCTCTGTAGTTTTAAATAACGATTCCCATATTACTTCCATTTAATATTACTTTGATAGGGTAGGAAAGAAACATACATTTTCCCAGAACATTTCTTTGTGAATTCCTTCCCTGCCTCATCAAGACGTGTACAACACCAGGCTTAAAAGGACCATCATATTATAGTACTCTTAGAAAAGACCAGCTCATCTGTGATAGAAATACTCAAATCATACAAAGTTTACCAGCATCAAGCCACTACTTTCCCTACTGGAAAAAGCAGTACCACCACAAAGCAGGGTTTGCTTGCAAAATGATGTTTTCTGGGAGGCGTGGTTCTATGTCCCAGATTTGAATCAATGCACCATTTTCATTAAAGGCTTGCGAGCATTTATTTCAACATAGTTCTGTGAAATACACAGGTCATTATTCAGTGACGTATGATCACTCTCAAATTTAAAGCCTTTATGTCTATGTGAAACAAAACACAAAATGGGAGGCCAGGCAATTGCACAAACTGTTTTCCTCCCAAATATGAAGCACTGATGCTTCGATATTATTCACTTCACCTAGAAGACATAATACGTAAAAAGTTTCACATGTATTAATGACTAACAGCGCCTGGGAATTAGTACAAAGCTAATAATCAACAGGATCCATACGAAAAAAGCTGTTCAAGCCAATCACAGCTAGCTAGGTCACTGCAGCAGAGGGGCATATGAGCAATTTTAGGCCAAGTATCCCTTCGCAATCTGACAAATCAGGTATGTGTCAAGACTCAGCCTCAGCACATACTAAAAAAGTCACCTGTACCTTTCATTTTGATTATTTATCTACATGAAAGTGACTGGCACTGCATCTCAAAAAAGAATCTGCAGCTGCATCTTCACAATCCAAAATTAAAAACAGACTGATTGGGGGGAAAAAATCAAACAGTAAAAAATGTATGAGCATGAAGTAATTTACCAAGGAAAAGATGGAATATAACATCTTTTACCACCAAAAGCATACTTCTAAATATCACAATTTTACGTAAATATAAAAATTGTGGTGAATTGTAGTAAGGTCTTCCTGCACTTGTAATAGATTTGCATCTTGAGCAAACATTTAATATTAGGAGTAACAATGTCACATACGTGATGAAATTATAAACAAAACATTACGACCTAAATTACAGCAAGAAATTACACTTCAGATCTGTAGGCAAAGGACTTTCTCTTTGAACTGCAATATGCTGCTACCATGGATTCCTGCTTTGCCAGTTCCACTTCACTAACTTCCCTACTGCCTAAACACAAGTTTGCATGCAGCAACCAACTTCTCCCGACAATTTCTTCAAGTCCAACTGTAAATAAAGTTATCAACAGTTCAAGCTCAAATGAGTCTACGAATAAGATTGTGGTTTTGCTGCACTGAAGGACAAAAGACATTTGTTGGGACAGAAAAATCAGATTTACTAGAAAAACATAGGAAATCAAGGGCAAGACAAGAAAAAAATGATGACAGGAAGTCAAAGAAAAACTTCAAGTAATTTTGTGCAAGTGGTTACTCAGTAGCAAATAGATTGTAAGGTTTCAGATATGTAAATACTTCAGGAGAAAAGTGTGAAAAGTCACATATAAAAGTGAACTTCGTACAGAAATACCCCCTAGATAACAATCAAGTTCCCTTTTCATTTATCTAAAGCTCTCATTTCGTATTTCCTTTATCACTGTTCTTCATTGTTTTTAACTACTTAGTTTTTTCTTAATATAAGATGTAGAAAAATAAGCAGCAACAATACCAGTGAAGTTTCCTATTAATGTTTGGAAGAAAAACAACAGCAAAATTCAGACCTCTCGCTGCTGAAGTAATATACTCGCTTTTAAAAACTCCCCACCAAAAAAATACTACACATAAAACCCCAGAAATATTTTTGTAATGTTTGCATTAAGCACAGAATGATTTTAAAAAAAGAAAGTATTGCACGTGTGTATCACACGAATGACACTGACATTTTCCCAGCCAAAAATGATAGCACAGAACTTACCCTAAGGTGAGATTTCTACACTATATATCCGTGTATTTTGCATATTTCCTTTGCGCGTTTTAAGGACTTTTATGGAGAAATTAAGATTTTGCACCTTCTTCAAATTGGACACAGTTTTGAGATGTTTCACATGAAGATGAGAATTTATGCAATGTTTTACCCTGTTGTTCCAAAATATCAAGTATTCTCAAAACAAGTCAATAAATCAGATCATCCCTTCCTCCACCCAAGATGTTGACCTTAACGCAACCCCAACTTTGCTTTGCAGCAGACGCCTAGTTTAAGTCATACAGTTTATGCACTACTTCCAATGAAAGGAGAAGCAATTACAACCACCCTAAATTCTTGCATGCAATCTATAATACATAAATACACTTAATGTTATGCTGGTTCTGTATGTGTATTCTTTACTAATATGAAAATCTAGCATGCCTACCCATTCATCACTCAGCCCACTAAAGAAGAATGAAATAAGGTGGTCTCATCTTGCTTATTTTTCATCTATTAGCAGGGCAATAAGAACAAAGTCATTTTATTTTTAAATAGAGCTATGTTCACGCAAAAACGCATTTTCCTATGTATATGCAACTTTTTTTAAAGGTTTTGAAAAGGCCAAAAAGACACGGGCAGGTGCAGTATAAGGAGTTGCTCACAATATGAGTCATCACACTTATTCTGCAGAATTTATAGACAAACAAAAACCGCAGGCTGGATTTAAAGCACGAACAACCCACCACACTGTTCTGATCAAGTCTAACATTTGAGTTCCTAAGCATATCTGCTTACTCCCTTGCGTATGGAATTTTAAAACCGCATCGATAAACATTTCTGTTGTTACCAAGTAAGTTTTGCCCAACGAAATAAGGGCTGGCAGTAAGCGGTGTAGAATGGATTGCTGCAGTCTAAAAAACATTTGAAAGTGTTTACCTTTAGCTGGCCCAGAGGTGTGGTGCCATACAAGAGACTAAGGTTCAGGATCAGACTAACGACTCTCTCGTCCTGGGCCAGTGGAGGCTGGACACAGAGCTGAGGTGCCACACCAAGGAAGAGACGGCCAGCCCAACCCCTCACACAGCATCCCTTCCTGGTTAATCCATGGAGTGACAATGACACTGACTTGCCTCGTCCTGCCAGTTAATGGCAAGGCACTGCATTGATGGCTCCTAGAAATGGACAGGAGTGATCGGGAATAAAAGGGGGGGAAGAAAGGGGGCCATGATGAAGAAACGAGTAAAACCCAGAATCTCTCACCATCTCATTGTCATTCCTTACACCGTAATATCATAACTACATGGGGAACGTGAGAACTAGAAACAAAAATAAAGTGGTTAATGAGAAGGAAATTTGTTGACCCTCTTAAGTTACGTAGTTATATAAATATTACTTTTCCTCTAAAGCCAAAATAAAAAAGCTAGTTTTGCACATGAACTACTGTGGGCAGGTATTTTAGTAGGTATTTAGTCCATCATAACCCTGTAGCAAGAGACAGAGAAATTAGCAACAACATTTGACATCCTGGCACCTCTATTGGGAATACATTCAGATTTTGTTATATATTTATAGCTTTTTATGTTTTAATAAATTATTTTTACTCACCAAACAATGCCCTGTGCCCCTGATCCTATGGGCTTCAATTGCTGATAACGTTTTAGTACAGTGAACGTTGAATCTGCAACTTGAACACTGTAAAACTGACTATCACATTTACTGTCACTCATGGTGTAGTGTCATGTAGTTTTCTCTCTCAAGGACCTGGTACAGGTTTCAAGATCTTGAAGAAAAAAAAAAGAAAACAGATGTTCAATCTCTGACTAATTCAAGGCAAACAAGTTGGAAAATATATTTTAATACAAATAACTTTTTCAGTAGCATACTCTTTAATAAGCATTCTTTCAACTTCACTTATTACTACTGCTAATGAAAAATTCCTGCAGACAAGACAACAAATAATTATAACCTTCACAGCTGTAAGCAAACACGTTTCTACTCCAATCCTCAACACAAAAAGCAGCCAAGTAAACTGCAAAAACAAACCTTAATCCAACAGCTCTTTCTCTACAATGTGAAGGATACTGAGCTACGGCTATCTCAACCCACTCTCCTCCTCCTATCTTAAACACACACTGACAGCCCATGCTATTTGTTAGTGTGCTTAAAACCCTACAAGAATCAAAGAGTTCCCTTTAAAGAAGGGAAAAGCAAACTGTATGAAAAAGAAATACCATCCAGGCAGTGACACTCTGCAGCTGGCCTCCCCCAAGCAGTTCTAATCAGCCTCCCGCTCAAAGCTGCAACCAGACTTTTACAGACACAGACTGAAGTCCAGAGGGCAGTACGGAGCAAGACCTGGGAGGAAGAAGTGTCACATTAACTGGGTTCGTTGCCCAGAAAAAGAGGAGAGGAGGAAACGCACGAGAGACCGAAGAAAGGAGGCATTAAATAATGTATTCTCCCCGGACACAATGGATGCGATGATTAGCAATGAACTGTTAAGATGTTGATTAGACCTTTTAAAAGAGGGGAGAGAAAGAGAAGACAACGAAACAAAAGCCAGTTTGTAAAAACAGGAGCAGTGAAGCACTCTAGAAGATTCCCTAAGGAAGTGATGGACTCTCCTTCGCTGGAGGTTTCTGTGCCACACTAACATCTGTCAGGAATGAATTAGATGTACGTAATTACATCCAAGAGCAAGGTTAGGCACTAAACCTCTTCAGCTCTAAAGCACTACAGTAATGAGCGTAGACCTCCCATTTTCCCGGGCATCCATCCCTCCTCCAAACCTTACAAGACCTCAATTACCTCGGTGATTACGGTAGAGGTCCCTAAGAAATTCCCCAATTTTTAATTTCACATTCAACACGATAGATCATGTCATTAGAGCCCAGACTAAATTGCATAGTCAAGTGTTCCTTGAAACAGGAAATGAAAGCCGATCACCTTCCCTCTCAGCAGCTGCCCTAACCACCAGGCTGTACAATGTCCTCGTTAGCTACAGAACAAGCAGTTGTTCTCTCTCTCTTCACTGGCCTACAGAATATTCGTGAGCCAATGCAAAACAGAAAAGCCTCAAGAGCAACCCAGAATCCCCCCAGAAGGGCGCACAGCCACACAAAAGGCTTTCAGTCGTTCAAGAATTAGCATTTGGATGTCTCCCTTCCTTGGCACAAGCAAGGAGGAGCAGCATCTTCTCCATGGCCAGGGCCAGCAGACGAACACCAGGAAACGTGCAAGGAAAACAGGCAGAAGAGCTGCAAAACCTAACAGAGACTGGGGTTAATCCAGTAATGGCTAGTCTTAAAGCATTCTCAAGAAATATCTGGAGCCCCACTTAGCTTCTAGCATCCTGGAATCTAAGTAGCATTTTAAAAAGTAGGTACTCAACTTGGTCATCGCTGGCAGCAATTTAGGCTGTAAATTTACCTGATACATCCTCTTAGAAGTTTAAGAAAAAAAAGCAAGGGAGAAAGGATCAGCGAAAGGAAAACGTAAGCCACCAGTTTTCTGCCTCTGCCATGAGCTCACACTTAGATAAGACCAAAACCCTGCCTTAAGAGGTGCTCTCAACCTTTCCTGCTACACCCTAGGAACAAACCCACTCTTCCTTCCAGCCTTTTTTATTACTCCAAAGCTATTCACTCTGCAGCACTGAATTTTTTGATTAACGGTCCTTGAGCAGCCCTGATATTTTCAGTAAGTTTCCAATGTTGCAAGAGAGACAGCTGGAAAGTGAAGACCCTACCTCTGCAAAAGACTTATAGAGGAGGGGAAAAAGAGTATAGAACTTGATTAAGTTGGAAATCAAGTTAAACACTTGATAGTTATGTGAGAATCATGCTGTGCATCTTCAGAGGATAATGAAGATCATCACTTCTCTGTAGCAGTGATAATGAAGAATAGGGAAAAGGAAGTTATCCTGAACGGGAGAACCCAAACTTTAGGGAATCTTGTCTGTACAAAGCCATCTTTTGGAAACAACCGAAAGACCAGGATGAGCTCTTTAGGCAAGACCCAAAGCAGGACTCATGCACTGCAACAGACAAGCTTCACGTTTTCTGACGTCCTTTGGAATTCAGTGTGCGGAGTGCCCAGCCTCTCCATAATACGTGGAGAAAAGCAGCAGGCAGAGCCCCAGCTTTCACCTGGGCTGCAAGCTGCTTGGAAGCATCAGCACATGCGTTACTTCAGACGCACACGAACATAAAACTAGGTGGTGCGGGACTGTAGGTGTTCACAGGACTTAAGCCTTGAGTCTATTTTGGGGGTCAGGGCCCTTGAATAAGAACAGATTTCCCACTGCTCAAAGGAAAAAGTATATCTGACAAGTGACTTTCATAATCCTGAGCTGTTCCTCTCCTACCTGAAATAATTCGATGCACCACTCCACCTAGCAACGTACGCAACATATTCCATGCTTCTGATATACAAGAATCTTATTTCCATTTTGGAAATGTATGTTTTCATTTATGGTTCCCTAGCTACAGCTGCACCAAACAGGACCAGCGCCAAATGTGGAAGACATTCATTCACACGATGGTCAGCAAACATACTTCTACGTTATTGATAACGGCGTGTTACCAAATCACAAAGTTTCAAGATATCTTCTTATTTTAGAGCATGCATGAGATGCATAAATTGGGTGTGGGTTTTTGTGCTTGTTCTAGTAGCTTGCTTGTACCGTTGGAGGAACTTAAAAAGAACGAAGTTGATTTTACTGTGTGCGGTGAGTTCAGAAACACTCACAGAAATGGTTTTCAACCTGTAGCTCATGAAAGATGAAACAGCCAAAAATAGGAAAACGATAAAACCACCCAACCTATCTCCCATAGGTTTATGAGTTATCACACAGAATTCCAGTAGGAAATATTCAGCGGTTGAAAGCGACTGCACTATGGTGTGTATGTATATACACGGCCTGTATTCAAGTCACCTCTCTACAAGTCATTTATTAAAATGGCAACTTATTATTAACCAGATCCATCCTCTGGATATTTTCCAAGTCAAAAGCTTCTGAAACAAACAGGTTTTAACAGCTGGGAACACATTCCCTGTGTTATTTTGGATACAGGGGTGTTATTACAACGAAGCGTATGAACATCAAGAAATTGAACTTGATTTTTAAACTTCAAGCCAAATCGCGCTGCAGACGGAAAGAATACACGTTGAACGTGCTACCCATATATGAAGATATTCTGCGCTGTTTCCGTATCTCCCCCCCTTAGCTTATTACCTTTGCAAGTTAACCAGCAGTGCTCGGTTTTTAATCGTTACAGCAGAACGTATCAACAGGTGCACGTCCCAGACACAAAACCCTGCCGAGTTACCTCCCGTGCCGCTCCTGGCAGCCCTGGGGCAGCCCGGCACCGCAGGTGAGCGCAGCACAGCGGCGCCTCGGCCGCTCACAGCGGGTTTTGAGGCACCCCCGGGCTCTCCCAGCAGCAGCCCAGCACCCCAACCCACCCCAGCCACCCACCCTGGGGCGAGCGGGCGGCAGGAGGCTAAGCCGGGAGGCGGAGAGCACCGGGAGCCGAGGCGGAGCGCTGCGGGGAGCTCCTCGCCTCCCAACCTCCTCGGGGGCCTTCCCCGGCCGGGGCCCGCGCCCTCTCCCCGCTGTGGGGCCGGAGCGAGCCGAGCCCTGCGGTGAGCGGAGCCCCGGCCCCGCCGCCCTCCTCGCGGCCCTTCCCTCACCGTCGCGTCCCTCAGCGGGCTCCAGCGGGACGGGCCCCGGCGGCAGCCACCGCCGCCCCCACCACCACCGCAGCCACCTCCTCCTCCGCGGCCGCCGCCTCCGCCTCGCAGGGCCGCCCCAGCCACAATGGCCTCCCGCTGCTCCGCGCAGGCCGCGCCGGGCCTGCGCGCGCTGACAGACGTCGCCTCGGACCAATCGTAGCCCGCCGCCGGCGAGGCTCAGCCAATCGAGCCCCGGGGGCGGGACCTCGCCGCGCTCTCCCTCAGAGGGCGGGGAAGGCCCGAAGCGGGGACGGGGAGGCTGCGGCCAATCGCGACGCGGCGCCCGCCCCCCGCCGTGATGTCATCGCCGCACGTCAGGCTCTCACGGTGCTCGTGACGTCGCCGCCCCGCTGCGGACTGCGAGGGAGGGGGGCGTGCTGCGATGACGTCACGCGCCGGCACCACGTCACTGCCCGGCCCCGGCCTGCCTCAGGCCGGCCCTGCGGACGTCAGCCCCTTAATTAAAATAAATATTTCGACCTCTTCAGTAAAAAGATAAATAAACCCCGTAATTGAAAATAAATAAATAAATAAGTGAAGCAAGAGTTGTCTGTTCCATGGTTTCTATGCTCCTCGATGATTTTAGATAAACACACTTTTTATTTATTTATTAATCAATTTAATGTGTCTTACAGAGCAGGTGATGCCAGCTCCCTTCAGTAGCTCTGCGTTTTAACACAAAGTGGGCGCTAACTCCGGGCACTACAGGGGCCATGGGGTCAGTACCACAACACGGTGGCCACCGCGTTACACAGCCCTCACACAGCTACCGCAGGCCGGCAGCGTGGGTTTTGTCCCAGCTTATCTGGGCTCTTTTACGCGATTATAAAAAGTACGCGGGAGCTGTTCTGTTACGAGCTAGCGTAGCACTTTCCAGCTATTAACCTGCATAAACACGCAAACGTCACTGGTCGTGACATGACTGGGCTTGCTTCTAAAGAAAAAAAAATAATTTCACGAATCAAAGATTTAATAAAAAGGCAGACATGAAAGATTCCAATTTCTGACTGTTCCAAAATACACAAACACGTGAAGCTCTCTCACAGTTTGATACCCACCTTATTTCTTTGAGGTTTATAATGCTTCCTAGGGCTAGTTGGTTCACAACTAAAAATACAGGCCGTTGTGAAAAAAATACATAAAGATCTGAAATCATTAATAAGGCCTTTCATATAAACAAGTGTTTCTTTTTCTTGATTAGTCATAGCTTGAATTTGTAAATAGTACTCTCTTATTTACCAGTATAGGGTTTTGTTTGTTTGTTATTATTTTTTTGTATTCCTGTGACTGTAGATTAGATACTATATTAAATACAAGTTTATGGCAATTTTTTCTTGGCCTAGGAGACAACATTATGTCCACAAACAAAACACGTAAAAATACAGACACAGCTTCCCTTTCCGACTACAGATTTCTTCCCATGTTCATCTACCTCAAAAGAAGGTAAAATACGAAGGCTTAATCCATTCTGTGACTCTATGCTCATGTAAGGAAATGAATCCAACTCACTGGGTGCAATCAATAGCTGGCGTGAACTACAGTAGGAGCTACAGAGACTGTGCTGCTGTACTGCTACAGGACTTGCAAAACACTGACGAGCAGTCACTAAGTACAGCGCTCCTGTACTCACACGGTTTGTAAAGATGGGGCAAGCTACCTAAACCTGACGAAGTCTTTTGAAATGCAGCTGCAGGAGAATGAAAAGTAAGGTGTGTCCACCTTTTGCATGAGTACCTGTGGCTAACAAGACCTGTGTCACACAGAAAGGAAGAGATGAAAGAACTCTGATACCAGGACTCAGACGAGACTGGAGGAAAAATCTCTCTCCTGCTGGTACCAGAGTACTACAGTGTTGTATTTGTACTCAGACCTGAGATAAGGAGGCATTAAGGGATGTAAAAAAAAAAAAAAGCAAACCACCACCACCAACAACAAAATCAGAAACAAGAAGAATCTATATAATCTTTTCTTTAATTGCATTTTAATTTCATTGTACATACTTCAAACAGAAGTACCATTTGATGAAAGACATCTAAGTTCCCTTATTTTGTTGCACTGTACATGTTAGGCAAGTAAGAGCTGGGGCAGCATACAAAACAAGATGTTGTTCTGGCTTTTCAAATAATTAGTTGAAAGAAACAGGAATTTAAAACATAGCTGGGAATTTACAGCCACAGAAGAGCTTTACAAAAGACTGGTTAAATACAAAACAGTCACGAGGGCAGGGAAGCAGAAGCTAGGAGGGAAGAGGGACAACAAATTTCCAGTTTGAGGCTGAAGTAGGAAAAAACACACTAAAAACTGTACACAAGTAAGTGTGTCAAGATGCTCAGTATTTACATTCTGAGCATTACCAATGCTACAGATAAGCAACATACTAAAAAAATAACTTAAAAAAGCTATACAATTGTACTTATAAATACTTTATCTTTAAAACTAGTTAAGTAGTGTAGGCTAAAAAAATGTTCACAGTTACTCTGAAGAGAGCTGTATATATATATATTGCACAGTAGAAAAGTTCATTCAGTATACCATGTGTAAACAATTATTTTTATCTTATCCTTTGGCAATTTCAGGACTTAAAGGAATATTTGCTGTGAGCAAAAGCACTTGGGTAACAAGGCACATGAAAAGCTTTTAAAGCTGCAAGATAAATCCTTCTGACACTTGCTACTTAGCACTGTCATTCTCTTTCAAAAAACGTGTACCTATCAATTCAGAACAACACATTTCTACAAGAATAACTCAGAGGTCTGGTGACAAAAAAAGAAAAAAAAATCAGGTTTTCTTTGCTGTTATTCTACAGTAACAGATTTGGCCAAATTTCTTGGAAAATCCACCTAGAAAGAAAAGACAGACTTTCAGTATATGACAGAAGTGGCATTCTGCATTTGACAGTTCATTCAGTACACTGGTGTGTTTGTTTGATTTGTTTTAAAGCTTTCCTAAGGAGATTTGCTTTATTCTGGACACATTAACACACACAAGAGACCACAGATCTGCAGACAAAAACTCACTGTTGAATTCATCCTTGCTTCCAAAACCCTCCTAACATACACACGCTATTTTTTTGCACAGTGCATCTTTGCACAGAGGTCATAATTATCAAACTGACACACCTAGCCAGAGTCAACAAACTACGCTGTACAAGGCAGTGAACTAAGTTAAAGTGCAATACCATGTTTTAAGATTTAGTTTTCTGAAAAAGTATTATCTGCATTCTTAACTAATCAAGCTAAGCAATCTTTACATGTTTTAGAAGGATACCACTAAAACAGGAGGCTGAAGAACTGGACCTCTTTAACCAGAGTTCTACTGCTACCACCACACCTCTACAGGCTCTGATAGCGACTGTAACTACTATTGTGTTTGGTTTGTTGTTTTTTTTTTTTCTTTTTTTTTTCTCTTTTTTTTTTTTAAGAAATGCCATATAAACATATATCTCACTTTACATTGGTAGAAGGAAATTCGCAACTGCTCTAACTGGAGGGCTAAATGTAAAAAGCACTTACATCATATCCTCTGAGAACAGCCAGGTGGAATGAAAGCAACTGGAGAGGAATAACACTCAAGACTCCTTGAAGGCAGTCAACTGTATGAGGCAGCTCAATGGTCTTGTAGGCAAATTTTGAGCTTTCTGTGTCTTCTTTAGAACACAGAATGATTGGACGACCCTGAAAATATTTTTACAATGTTAAGTGAAGAGCTGATTTAGAACTCCTTTGCAATATTAGTTCACAACATGCCTGCAGTATGTTTGAAAATGCTAAAGTTGCTAATAAAGATATTGCCGGTCTTGAATAATGGCTTTCATCACCCACTGTTGTGTGAGAATTGAATGTTTTCACCTCTTAACATTATACCCTTGGCTTCAAAACTGAAATACATCCACGTGCAATCAGTTGTCACTACTAGTGTAATGTTCAATGACAAACTGCAGTGCGTGTATAACACCTTATTTACAACTTTTAATTAGAAAAAAATAAAATCAATACCTCTTGCTTCTGAGGCACAGTCAGCAGCAATACAGTGTGCACAGTTTCTTACTCTATGACATTACATTAGTTAAACAACTTACCTGTCGAGCAGTGACCTGTTGCAGAGCGTTCTGGCATTTGGTGAAGCAAGGATCCTTCATTATCACCATGATAACCGGCATTTGTTTATCTATTAGGGCTAGTGGTCCATGTTTCAGCTCACCAGCCAGGATACCTTCAGAGTGCATATATGTAATTTCTTTTATTTTCTTAAATAAAAAAAAAAAGCAAACGCCAAAAAGTTACAAGTAAATCAGATGACAAATAAAGCTGCAAGAAGCAAAATATCAAAGCTGTACATCTGCCAGTTAAATACAGACGTACACTATCAAGTTGCCATTTTCAAAAAATCAGCCAAAGGCTAGAACAGACAAGCTTATATGCTGGTGGAAATTGAATTTCCTGATGCACATACATTTTCAGTTAAAGCAAGGGAGTAACGAACAGGAACTTTTAAGAGCACAATTTTGCCTAATGCAGTCTACCTTAAACATTTCAAATTTCTGACAGACAAATATGCATCCATTCCACCATGACATTTGAAATATAATTTAGCAGTTTCCTGCATGAGCATCTTACCTGAACATCAGCACATTGTGTCTTATGAGAATATTTTCAAACAGGTCAGCATTTTAAACTAAGAAATTGATATTGAATCCAGGTTCACCTTATGTATGCTTTCAGTCCAACAGGACTAAACGTTCAATATTATAGATAGCAGTTTTACTGCAGTAGAATTAAGCTTTAAAGAAACCTGAGAAATAAACTATTCTGCAGAAGCCACGAAAGCTCATTTTAAGTAGCATGCAGTGATTTTGAGAGGTTCCTACCAGAGCTCCTTCCAGACAAGTGGCATAATTATATCCACGACCCATAACCAGCAGTGATCTTTGTTTGTACAGTTCAAGAGCCAAATCATGAATCTTCTCATCCAAGGACAAGACTTCCTTAATCATCTCTATTGGATCACATAAAAAGGACATATAAAAAACTCTATCAATTGGAAAAAATATTACTGCCTGGTTTGCTTCCAATATGATAATCTCATGATCTATTATAACAAATATGCTTAACATAATTCAACTGTTAACTACATATCTTTGCAACTTTGACTGCAGTTTAAATAAACTTTGGCCTTATTTACAGCAACAAATTTAACGTTTAATTAGTGTCTGTGCATCCCATTCTAAAGGAAGTTGTGAACATACATTTTAAAGTCATCTCGAATTAGTTTTGTCTTTATCTATACCGTTTTAAAAGTGGAAGGCTTTACTAATTTTAAATTATCAACTTAAGAGATCAAGGAATATTTCTTAGACAAAACGACCCTATTGCAATTCTGATCATCCTGCCAGGTTTCTTGAAAGGGTATTTGTAAAACTGGCAATAGGTGTAGAACCTAATAGTCCATTTTTCATATATCATCCACCTTTCAGGAAGAAGGGAAGAGTGAGACTTAAACAAGAAAAACATTTTTAAAAGAATTTCTGAGTAGTATTTTACTACCCATTACACAACATCCCCTATCCCTCCTCATACCCAAAATATCAATATACCTGGCAACGATTTTAGTCCACTAATGATTTCCTGTCTCCTTTTCTGCAAGGAAATTCTGTCTTCAGACATCATTAGGCCAAACATTACAAGAGACACAAATTGGCTGGTATAAGCCTGCAGACAAAACAAAAGATTTAGCAGCTAAGTCTGCAGAGTGTTAGCACAATCTCAATTTGAAGTGCTACAATTAAAATTTATATTGGTTTACACAGTGGTGAAGTATGGAAGCCGAACACTGAACAGCAATTACCTTTGTGCTTGCCACACCTATTTCAGGTCCTGCATTGATATGTACACCACAGTCAGTCTCCCTGGATATCGAGCTTCCAACTGTGTTTGTGATGCCAACTGTTAGAGCACGACGTTCTTTACAATACCTCAAGGCCATAAGCGTATCTGCAGTTTCACCTGGAAAGCATTTACAAACATTTACATCTTAACTTAAGGTTGATAGAGGGTAGAAACGATTCCAAAGAAGCATAAAATACTAAAAAAAAAAGTTATACTGTGTTCTAAATAACTGCATCCACACTCACACAATGCAAAAATACATCTGAAAACAATGTTTCAGCACTCGTTCATTGTCTACGTACCTGAATCAAGACTGAAAGAAACTTCATTCAAGACAGATCTGGCCCATTAGCTATCACCCTCCTCTGCAATATTCAGATTTTTCTTTTCCATTTCTCTTTAGTTTGCACTCAGTCAAAGACAAACAGCAGAAGCAGCTCACCTGACTGACTTATAAAAAAGCACACGTCATCTCTGAACACAGGTGTGTTTCTATCCAGGAAGTCACTAGCAAGTTCCACCATCACTGGTAGTTCAGTTAATTCTTCCAATACTTGTCGAGTCTGTATTCAAGCAGCACACAACAACATTTGTCACTATTGCCACCCCTTAAAGTCTTAACATCTTAAGACTGAGAAATAATCTAAATCAATTCTTATTAAAAAATGATAATTAGAGCCCACCAGAGATTTAAACACCGAGACTAAAAAAGTTAATTTCTAGCATGGTAGGTAACAACACTGGAGCTTTAATAAAGAATGTGGCACAAAGAAAAACTAAACAAATGTGTACAACCCTTCATTGAAAGGCAAAGTTTGTACCACAAACAGAAAAGCAGATGAAGAACTGTTGTCTAAAAGCCCCAAAACTAGGAGTTCTATATGCATTTCTGCTAAAGCTGAACATACGGCTACTGCAGCATGGTAACTGGTCCCACAGCCAATAATGATCAGTCTTCGGCATCTTCTGATTTCTTTCAAATGGTCCTTCAGGCCCCCCAGCAGAACTGTAATCAAACAAAAGCAAAAATCAATGATGTTATTTCATTTTCTAATTAGTACGTTTAAAATTTGTAGGCTTAGTGCAATTTCAATGCCTGTTCTGAGTTACCTGTGCTGCTCTCGAAATTCACCCTGCCTCTCATAGTGTTGACAACTGATTCCGGTTGTTCAAAGATTTCCTTTTGCATGAATGCACTGAAGTTACCTATGCAGAACAACATTACATGGTCATGCTTATGCACATGGTTTGCTGTTAGAGGCCTATTACGAAGAGAACTTTACTCATTTACTGTTGTTTCAACCCACCCTTCATGATTTGCTGCAATTCCATCTGCAAGGTTTGGATGGCCCTGGAAGGATCATCACTAGCTGAACGCTCGAGACGGTGAATCGAAAGCTTCCCATCAGTTACTGCTGCAATGTCATCATCTTCTAAGAAAATTACTCTGTTGGTATGCTCAATGATAGCACTATAGAGAAAACAGAAGCAAAGACAATCCTGACATTTCAGTTAGAGCTGATAGCAGCATTCCTCACTGAAATTAAATGTGTCCCATCACACTTCCAGACTCACTTCTCTCTTCCTTTTGGACATAACTACAAATAGAGTCATCTTAAAGGAAATGGCTCCATCTGCTGCTCCTCCTGCACTCTCACAGGAACCTGGAGCAGGAGGCTCGGGAACCAGAGCATCTCACATCAGCCAATTGGTGCTGATCTGATCTTACTTGTCATGATCTCTAACAGATCGCTGAGGTCACGATCACGCTTCTGCTACGTGTGTATCCGATGCCCACATTCCTGCTAAGTTTGGAACCACACCACTATTTCCTCCTCTGATATCCTAGATAGCTGGATTAAAATGCCAAAACACAGATTAACCTATAGTTTGCCCAAATACTTGGCTGATAGTGGCTATTTGTACCCACCTTCCCTTACTGCACTGGATATATTTCTCATAGAAGGCAAAGAGGTTAGTAATTAGCAGATATTGTACCAGATACTGTAAACAACTCAAATGCTGATGTCAAGATTCCACATTTTTAAACTGTGGGCTTTCTGAAGTAACCTGGATAAGAAGCTGTCCCAACAGAACACAACTGTGCAGCAGCATGACAGCATAAGATTCCCAGAACCACCTTGCTTCTAAACGAAAACAATGATTTGAGAAAAGTTCAAGTACTTTACTACCTTGCATCTGAAGCAAAGAAAAATTCCACTGCCTTATCCCCAACAGCATGAAGGCAGGTAGAGCTGTCCAGTCTTTTCATTCGTGAATTGCACATGTTCTTCACATTCTCAAAGTTGCCTATTAAATTAAAGAAGTGAGACGCTTTAAATGGAGAACAAGACCTGTTCAAGCTAGACATTACAGACTATACAGGTTAAAGGTATCACTGTCATACAGTTACACAAATGCTTAAAGTTTTTTTGGGGGGAGAAAAGGGATGGGGCACTTTTACATGAACTACACATTCAGTAGTGTAAAAATGGAATACCCTCAGCTAAGAAGCTATTTGGGGCAGCAGCTGGTAGTTTTATAGTACAGAGATGAAATTAATCTTGTTTCTAATCAAAAAGTAACAATAACTTTAGCTTTTAAAAATAACGTAATTGGTTTTATCAACTTACATGTTCTATATAGAACAGGAATCTGTTCAGTGGAGAGCTTGTACTTGCTTCTAACCCCAATGAGCAAAGGACTCCCTCTCCTACAAAGAGAAAACACATAAGTTTATACAGAGAAGTCAAAGAGCATCTGTGAAGTTGAAAGATAACATCCCATTCAGCTTCCTAAATGGAATGATCCTTCTCAACTCTGATTCTAAAAACATTATATGGCAGGAATTATATAAACTTGACTTGTTTCTGTAAGACTCTCCAGATTTTATTATATGGATAAGTGCCATATGCCTATGTGAATCTTTCCCAATGATCTACCACCGGGTAGAGAAAAACATCTATGAACTAGTTGTTTTCCTTCCAGTAATAAGGAAACAGCTTAGCACAGGCACCATTTAGCATACCATTTAAAAAAAAAAAAAAAAAACTCACTCTGACTCTAAATTGAGGGAATTAGCTCTATCACTCTTTACTATTAAAATGCTGTTCCACACTTCAGTGTTTTAAACTCAGAACTGTCAACCACCACTACTGGACCTCTGAAACCGTGGAATATTAAAGGCAATTTTTTAATTATATGGGTCATGTGCCACATAAAGAGCTTATTAAAAATAAATAAATCTCACAGGAATAAAAGAGTAATACATTCCCTCGACACCTCAGATTACAAGTTTAGCTCTTCTTAATCCCCTCACTCTTGAATACCCAAACCTGAACCACATATAGAATAGTTCAGTTCAGATGTTCTCCAGTTAGAATGATACAGCTGTCTTTTTCACAACGTTAATAGTGTCCCTTTTTAGACCACAGAAGCAATGGGCTTTTAGGTTATAGTATAAAACAGGCTTTATTCCCACTATTACTTCACTTGCTACTTCAGTGTCTTTACATTTCCTGCAAGTTTTTTCCAAGTATAAATAGAACTAGAACTTACAAAGCTCATAAATGCTATAAAAACTATAGAATGCTATTTGTATAACCTATCAGTATGATGGGATTTCGGCCAACCTGAACATATGCTCAGTATTTATTCATAGTGAAAGGTGCGTGGTTGGACTTGATGATCTTAAAGGTCTTTTCCAGCCTAAATGATTCTGTGATTCTATGAAAAACTGTACCAAATCCTTTCTCTCCCCTTTTTGATAAAGTAGAAATGTTACCATACTCTCAATACAACTTTAGAAACAGAAGATACACTGAGCATCTCCATTGACACACTATAACAGATAAAAGGACAGACTACAGGAATAAGTTTGTCAGTGATAAATTCTTCCGAGAATGTCATTTGGATGACTAAAAGTGTATTTGTGTGAATAGAGAATACATCATCTGGTTACTTTTCACTGTTGTGTTTACATCCTCAAAGTTTGCATCTAATTTAGTAAACAAAAGCAAGTTAAAGATGACAGAATCAACAAAGGCCTCTGCAAATTGTGTACAGTCAGTACAGCTCAAATTAAGTTATATTTAACAGCCAGTTGCAGAGAGGCTCAGCAGAGCTTTACTGTGCTTCAGAAAGATTCCACTGACATAGCTATCTACCTTCTGAGATTTAGTTAATCACAAACTTCTCATATTTTTTTAAATAAGATACTGATGTTAAAGATGTTTACTGACGTTTAAAGAAACATTAGCTTTTTTTTTTTTTTAATATACCTAAAATGGCACATAATATATTTAAAATGGACTTTTACTAACCTGGTAGCAACAGCTTCACCTGGGTAATGGATACTCTTGAAAACCAATGCAAAAGCACCTTCCTAGAAACCATGGAGACAGAAGAGAAAAAAAAAGTCCTAAACAACTTATCTCAATTAGTTGTGCCTCATATAACTGGGGCCCCCTCTTCCTGAGAAGGCTCCAAAGGAAAGCTCTGCACTACTATCAGGAATCTCTTCCTGAAAGGCAGACTGCACCTTTAAAAGGAATTAGTCGTGAAGCAGAACAAGCTAACATACGCATACAGTGCAACAGTTGAAAGGTCAGGAAGCAAGCACTTAGGCAAGACACTTAGCCTCTTTTTATAAATAAAAACAATACCTTCCCAAGTAGGGGTTAAGAAAATCTCAGAGATGTATAATCAACATGAAGATTTTGTTACAGATTTACTTTTATTAGGAATATGCACATAGGTTTGCCTCCTTGTGCATTTTAAGCTAAGATTTTGAAATTACTACTTCTAGGTTAAGCAGCAAAATCTTATTAGTGCATTTACCCAAACAAAACAACACACAATTCAAAATCCCCTAATCCACAATGCAAGAACAAGAGCAGGAGCATACAATGAACAACTTGTATTAACACAAAACTCACAAGTATTCCAAAAGCAGAAACAAAAGCCCTCCCACCTTGCAAACAGAAAAGAGATGGTAATATTCACTCCCCGTACAGAGGCTCTGGTCTGAGACTACTCTGCACTTGTTCTGTGGCCAGATGAAGCCACCCTTCCCCTCAGCTAGGCTGGTGCACCACTATTCCCTCATGACCCACAAAGGCCTTCCTTTACTTCATGTGTATTCCAGCTCTGCTCTAGGGAGAATACTACAGAGCTGCCTTAGAGAGGAGAAAGGGGAGGTGAAAAGAGTGTAAGAAACTGCAGGAAGGGGAGGAAAAACATCTGCCTGGGTACTGGGGAAGGAAACAAAGCAAGCTTTCTCCAAGTTTGCAATGCATCTGTCAAAGATTTAAGTGTTCACGTACTAAGTAACAGTAGATTCCCACTTCACAGTTTGGGAACCAGCTAAGCCACGAATCAGTACAGCTCGTTAGATCTATTTCCAAACATGGGAGCCGAAGCATATTATGAGACAAACTTGAATCACAGCACTGTTTTAACATGATCAGAATAGCCTTTGATAGCACACTGCCCTTTATGAGAGATACCAAGCCCCAGAGGCTCCTACAATATATTTATTTTTTAAACTAAGCTGCTTCATTCGAAAACTCTGATAACTTCGTTCTTAAAAAAACAAACAACACACACGCCAAAACTACCCACCAACTTCTAATGCAATTTAAAATTTTGCATTGAAAAGCTTTTGAAGTTTCCAAAATTTTAATCTAATTTCTTGGTCTATTGAGCATTGTTTAGAAGCCAAAAACTGTTATCTGTAGCACTTTCTAAGGAACCCTAAAGAGAATCCAAAGGCATAAATGCAGAATCCTAAGGAACCACATAGTTAGCTTATACTTTAGAACGGGGGGAAAAAAAGGAACTTCCCACTTACCAACTGTTGAATAACTCTTTCTACCAAGGCTGAAAAACTGGTGTCTTCACTCTCTCTGTTGTCATACATGTATTTGATCAATTTGGGGATCGTTTCTGTATCTGTTTCAGATTCGAATTCGTAGCCTTTGCTCTCCTAAGAATATTAAATAGGAAAGTAAAAGGTGTTTTCATCCTCAAGCAAAAAACACTTCATCTGTCTCCCACCAGAAACTGCATGGTAAAACAGATTGCTTGGAGTATTACATTGGATGGGTACATATATATATCACTACGAAGTATAAAAACTTGTCCTGTCATAGGACAACTGTTTCAGAAACACTTTAGTAAGACTTGCTTAGCATCTTTAAGCAATGAGAGACAGGAGGAAGCCCACTCCACATGCACTCTCAACCAGTTTGAGCACAAAGCTACTCTACTCAAAGTACTTTGCATTTAGGATTACAAGAGCATATTGCTCTTTGCCAACTCCTGAGTATCTTTCTTAGGCAGATTCCTTCACACTACTATTTTACAGCTGACATAAGAAATTTGAATTCAGGTTCTAACAGTCCTGAAAGACCTAACATCACACAGTGGAGTATTTAGTTTCTAGTTTAAAAATGAAGTTGCCACAGACTCACCAAAAATTTTCTCAGGTCCTTGTAATTTGTGATGATACCATTATGGATAACAACAAATTCTAAAAGGAAAAAAAAATAGACATACATAAGTAACGTATTAAAATTAAGATATCTAACCAGAACATAAAATTAGAGAAAATGGCTTATAAGTACACTAGGAACCACCTGATACAGTTTTCAGACCTACAGTTTATCTTAACATTCACAACAGAAAGCAGAAGAGAGGGAATTTTGAAGGCATACAAAAGTAGAATACACCCGGTAGAACAGCACCAAGACATACCTCAAGAGCTATAACAAAATGAAATCTCTTCTACCCAGCCCAGACAATATTGATGCACTTAGATTTTTGGAATCTCGATTTTTAAAATAAAAATGTTGTCCTTTGACTAATTTGCATCCATTTTCAGAGAACAGACCTCATGAGTCTTTTACAGCGCTACGTTAGCCTCAGAAGAGGCTGTTTTATTGTAAATGTCTCTAACCTAAGCAGAATGGTAACAACTTAGCCCTAGTATACAACATAGATAACCTCTCTTCTTACTTGCATTCGGGTATATGTTGTACTGTGGGGATTCAACTGTTTCAAATTCATACCGTTCCAAAACGCTGTGGAAAATACATACCATTCCCTTTATCTGATCTCTGAGGGTGACTGTTTATTGCACTTGGTACTCCATGGGTCGCCCAGCGAGTATGAGCAATTCCAAAATGTGTTTCAAAATCTGCTTTGGAATCCAAGCCATCTTGTTCTATAGACAAGAAATTCAAAAAATAATAATACTTAAAGTTGAGCGAGTCTCCCTCTCACACACATGCACAAAATTAGTAAAACTCTAAGAGAATTCTTGCAGCAAAAATCTAAAAGTTATCTTCTGGCTTCCTTTAAAACCATTTGCTTACTTGACACTACACTTCAGACAGTTCAAGCGACTGTGATTAAAACTTTGTTTGCCAAGACTCAAGCATTCTCAGCCAATACCAACAACTAGGCCAACAGACCACATTACTACAAATTATAATATAAACTTACTAAAACACAACTTCAGTTCTTCACAGATGGAAGCGCTGCATAAAGCAGATTGTGATGACAGCCAGCTGCTTAAGTGCTCATAAATTCTGTCAGAGTCCATGTTCTGACATTTTAGCTACCAAACACAGAAATCATCTGAGTAAATCACCAATGGAGCCCAGGTCTTTAACACAAACAACCAAATGAGAGGGGAAGTAGACTGATAATTTCACAGCACCATACCTGAAGACCAAGCTTGCTTTTTAAGTGCAAAATTGGGGAGCATAAATTATTTAACTGCAGTTATTTCTGCAATAAAACCATAACTGCAAATTTCATGGTCTTTCTGCTGAGATGCAGATATTAGCTGACTGGGTGGCCAAAGTAAAGGGGTGTTTTTTAAGACACGTACTGTACAACTCTTCTTCCAGGGCCTTTACTTTTCCTCTTTTCTTGACCAGTTTGATGAACCTTTCTTTATCTTCATTATTATTTCCATCAATTGCCACTCCTGCAATACAGGACCCAGTCACAAATGTTAATTAAAGCATGAAATACATCAGTTAAAAATGGCTGAGAAAATACAGACAATCATATACAGATGCAACTGTTATTTGAAAGTTATCCTTCAAAGAGATGTACTTGAAATCTGTCACTAGACCCGTGTATGTTCAAATGACATTATTTGATCTCAAATCACTATTCAGATCAAACTAGATTAATGACTATCCACTGTATAAATGAAAAAAATACAAGACGGTTAACTCAAATTTTGCTTGGAGACACACTGACATATTTTGCCTGGTGAAATTAGCAAGCTCAAAATATAAATTCAAGCTCCCTCATCTTTTCACTAGGACTTACATACACACACAAAAATTGAGGCACAAACTACATGACCCCGCAATGCAAGTCTTCTTCCTTACACCCTGTTTACTTTGCTTATGTGTACTAAACTTCAATCACCACCTGATTACAGAGCTGCACACCCAATTTGAAGTCCTGAAGAAAGCTGAAAGAAGCAGATCCAAGAATCAAGGTAATTAGTACTGATCTTTCAAATTGAAGGATAAAAAAGAAAAATTCAAGATGAAGAAGCTGAAAGTCACGTAAGTAACATAAGTTGCTATTGGTCGCTAAAATTAATTTGTTAATTTAGATACCTGCAGAGTCATATCCTCTGTATTCCAATCTCTGTAATCCTTTTATCAGGGTTTCAAATATTTCCTTTCGAGTCCGAGGTACTCTGTAGTTCAGATAAGCAAAAATTCCTGTTTAAAGATAAAAAGGGAAGGGGGAAAAAAAGAAGCGACATTTTTTTGTTAGTTTGTATCCCTTCAAACTCAATTTAAACTCTTTACTTACTAGCATCACAGAGAGGTCCAAGGAGGATGCCACCTCCCATTTAGTACAAATCTTGCTAATGGGTTTTTAAGTTGAAAGAGCTCAAATACAGTAAACGAATCAGGACCATCATGTTGATCAAGCAAACACAAGCTTTCTTGGCTGGTTTCACTCGTCTCATATTACCCACCAAGAGTTAAACAGTTGAGAGAGCTTTAAAAAAATCTACTTTTAATGAAAACCACAGCTGAAAATGGAAACATTATGATCTATTTCATATCCCAATCTAAAACTAGACATTTAAAGAAGGAATATATTCACCAGTTCTAAC
Organism: Anser brachyrhynchus; assembly: GCF_964034855.1. Lineage (NCBI taxonomy): Eukaryota > Metazoa > Chordata > Aves > Anseriformes > Anatidae > Anser > Anser brachyrhynchus. Next base: position 5,309,668 of record NC_137709.1, read on the forward strand.
ACAAGGAGACTTTTGTAATCAAAGTCACGCCCCCAAATACCCATGGGTAGGTACTAGGCACAACATCTATTTTTGAAAGGCTCCAGCCTAATCTGGCATACAACAGTCACTTCAGCAGGAACAGAATACAGAAGCCAATATAAAGAAAGGGCAGAAGTCAAAAGGATAGGACAACAAAGGAGAGAAACAGAAGACACAGAACAGGCTCACCCAAAAACCAAGCATTCACCCTTCGCGCTGCCTCAACACAATGCTGCCTGCCAAACCCAACGCAGAGACATAAGATCCCTTCGCCTGCCCCGCATTACTCAGGTCAGCTTTTACAGAGGCATCACAGGAAAGGCACGAACTTGCTCCTTGCCTACTTGGCAAACAGAAAGCCTGAAAGAGCCTGCAAGTCTGATCTCTCTTCTCTTCAATAAGCTAGTCATCAACCAAGAAGTGGCTTTTTGAGTTTTTGGCCCGTTTCCCCTCCCTTCACACTTTTTTTTTTTTTGGAAGGCAAGAGTACACAAGCTTTTTTCTTAAATGGAGTTTGGGGGATGATGTTGTATCTTTAGAAAAGGTTTAATAAAAAAGGGTCACCTTCAAGGGAGAACACAATCATTTCTTTCTTCTGCCTACTATGCTTCCTTGGGACTTGGGCATCTATAAGGACGAATTAGGCCCTGTTATTAACTCCTGTAAATCTGTATCCCAGTAAACCAGACAAATCTAACTGCACTGTTTCAAGGATTTCTCCAAGCAGCAAGTGAGGACTGGAAACTGTTTGCAAAAGGCAGACTTGAAGAGCTCAACAGATAAGCAGTTCAGACAAGCGTTTTAAATAGAAAAAGCCTTTGTTTGAAATTCAACACCCTTTTCCCCCTCAATTAAGGCTTTCGAACTGTAAATGGTTGTAGTGAAGAAGCTGTTATAACGATACACCAGTAAATCGTGCTTATAAATATTGCCATGGATTTGGTACTCCCCGGTTTTAAGCCATTAATACTGCTGATCTGACAGTGAGCCTACGAGACTATTCCACTGGTCTCTGGATTTATCTTGGAAGAATTAAAGGCTGGTAAATGCTTTTCTGCTAAGGAAGTGAGATTTACGAGGAGCTTCGCCTAATTATTTCTGGAGTGTCCAACATTAATGGAGATATTAAGACAATAGTTGCATTTAAAGAGGTACTTGGGAATTCGAACAGCTAAATACTGTTCTTCATGGACGCTTTGAAAAATAATGCCTCCAGTTATATAAAGCCACCTTAGACTGAGAGCTTGTTGATCATTTTTCCAGACAGACATTTACCGTTCTCTGGCACTAACCACGAACCTCAAGAGCAGCATTCTTCAATACAAATTTCTCAACATCATTCCAAAACATTGCTACACACCTCATTTCAGACCCAGCTATACTTTCTAGGCCAGATTTCACAATGTATTTAAGATGCATCAGGCTTGTGTGTTCCATGTGGCATCTCTGACTACACAGAGCTCCAGGAAAAACCTTCCTTCGGGACTGTCCTCACAATACTACCAGTGTGCTGGAATTGTTAAAAGGATCCTTGTTTCTAGGGAACTGTAGCTGTGCTTCCACACACGTGAATTAGGAGACTCAGAAGTCACCAGCGGCTGTTACAGTGAAAGCAATAGCTGGAGCCTGACTTCTTAAGAAACGCATTACAAACTCTTCTAGTTAAAGGAAATAAATCTTGCTCTCAGCACCTTTTCTCCAGTACTGCTCTGTTTCATGATTTTCCCGCTTGCGTATTTTCTTCCCTACTCAGTCATCATTTTGACTAGATTTAAAGCACATTGCTCAACTCACAGAGAAACAACATTTGATAAAAGCTTCTCGTGGCTTCCTTCCTTCTGGAAGCAAATCAGTGCAACTGAATCTTAGCTGAATCATATTCATGATAACAGGGGTTTGTGATGTATGTAAGTTCCTTTATAACTGCCTCCCCAAGCTACTAGATGCCATTTCCAGAGCTTGCTTCTCTCCTCCTCAGTAAAGGCTCAAGTACTCATTTGGCTTACCTTCAGAATCAGACACTTAAAGCAGGGTTGTTAAAACACTAGTATAGACAGCTTTAAACCAGTACGGACACTGAAAGCAAGGCTCTCCCTTGACATGTGTATCAAGACTTTAAAGTTTCCCCTTCCCCTTTCAGTGTTGCAAGCCGAGTGTCACGAAGAGCGGCAAAAAGTTCACTGAGTATTTTTGTGAGAAAATTCTACAAGAACTCATGCAATTGCAAGATTTCACCAAAATCAAGAAGGGGGCAGCCTATACTTGAAGTTTGAGTAAAATTAATTTATTTTTTAAATAAAAGAGTGCTTTATTGGGGTAAGCACATTGTTGATGCCAGAAACTTACTTCTGAGGAACTCCCAGACACAACCTCATATGCTGACGAAACAACGTTTCTTTTAAAATAGGTAATCCAGTTTTAAGAATAAAAATAAGAATACTTCACCCATTTGTTTAAACTCTGTACAGTTTTGCTGTACTGTCTTTGTATATGCGAGTGTGATAACATCTCCACTTTGTTGCCTAAAGAGCATGCGAATGTCAGTACCTAATGACCTATGTATTTTCAAAACAGAGAAGAGTAGTTTTAGATCTTCATGTGCTACCTGAAGACAGAGAAAACACAGGACATATTCCTTAAGTGTGAAAACTGAAACTTGGAAAGACATTAAAAAAATGTTTAAAACCGCTAATTGCAACCTCAAAAACTCCTGCACTTCATACATCATGGCAGGGGTCGCTGGAACTAGATGATCTTTAAATGTCCCTTACAATTCAAACTATTTTATGACTGTATATTCAGCATAGGAAGGGAGATATAGGACAACTTTCATGTTAACAGACACCACATTAAACTGGCTCAGATTTCAGAGTTTGGGAAACAGACCAGCGATTCCCTAAGACTTTTTTTCCCCTCGGTAACTTTTTAGTCCTAACTTTCTTGTAACATTTACCCATTTTGCTATTGCTGAAGGTGGCGGATCTCCAACCATTGACAGGAACAAACTAACGCTACTCTCACTGCGCTTTATGAATTACTGCCCTCTGCCATTTCATACTGAGTCAGTAACTCCACCCCAAGCTAGCTGTTTCACCAAACTCATTCACCAGCGCTGACACCCTCGTTTCCCAATCAATATACAGCTCAGATGTGCCAAACTTTTGATATTGTCATTACCTATCTCACTGTTTAACGCTTGCAACCAGTACCTCTGGTTCGCCTAGGCACTGAGCCAAGTCTCTCACCTGAGGGGGTTTTGTGTAGAAGGCACTGGGCTTGTTCTGGTGATAGCGACAGGAGAGTCACGTAGGCGCTCAAACAGAACCATCTCCTGTTTCCATTCAAGTGAAAGAGGCTTGCTAGACAGCCTGCTTTTTTTTGAGGTTACGATCAAAGAGGATGTGGAGGCAGGGAAAAGATAGCTAGCTCAGAACGTGCATTTTTGGGAGCGGTAACTCAACTTTTTTTTCAGTCGTGATCTCACAAAGAAGGTTTTGTCTGTGACTGCTAAAAAGTACAAGGGGAGATTTTTCTCCTTTCAACCAAAATATCCTCCCCGACCTCAGAGGAAGTTTCGGTGAAGGAACAGGTAAAGTTTAATACAATTTCACAGAATATATTGCATTAGCAGCCTTTGAATGCATACTTTTTCACCTCGCCCAAAGCATCTCTTAAACAAACCGCACACGTGATGCGGGCGTTATCTCCACTATCTCGTCTTTACGAGATAAAGGAAGGCGAATAAACTCATCCGCGAGGAACTAAGCTCCTTCACAGCCTTTGTTTGAAAACCACAAACTCTCCCTGCCACCGCCGTCGGGCCGTGAGTCACGGCCGAGCCGCAGCCCCGGGCTGGCAGGGGCAGAGGCACAGCGCCCAGGGCTCTGCACCAGCCCCGGCGGCGATGAACCGAGGGGAGGCACCGGGGCCAGGGGCGAAGGCAACAACGTGGCCGGGCCCCCCCGGGAATAGGCAAGGAGCCGCTGCTGACCCAGAGACCGCGGGACACAGCCCGGGGCAGCAAGGCAGGCTGCCTGCCCTCGGAGGAGCGAGGAAGCGCCACCTTTACCTGCCGTTACCGCTCAGCCCCTTCCCCCCGGCTTCCCCCCACACACACACAAAATGGACGCAGAGGGGCCGGTTCCCGAACAAAGCCGCCGCCGCCTCACACCCCGCGGCTCCGGCTGTCCCTGCACGGCACAAAGCAGCTCTTATCCCGACAGAAATCGCGACCTGCCCCGGGGACAACCCGCTTTGCCCGAGCGACCCCCGCCGCGGCCGGGGAGAAGCCGCCGGCTCCGTCCCGCCCGGAGGACGGGGGCTGCCGGGGGCCGGCCCCGTCACTCACCGCACATGGTGGCTGCTCACGACCAGTCCCGCTACCAGCAAAAGCGGCCTCGCCGGGGGACTGCCGCCGCCCCGGTTCTTATAGCGCGGCCGGGCCGGGCCGGCCCCTGCCTCCCTGCTCATTGGGCGGGGAGCGGGCGCTGGGGCCGCTCCGCCCGGGGCCCCCAGCGGGTGGGTGCACGGCGAGGGCAGAGCCCGGCCGCGGCCCTTCGCGTCCTGCCCCCAGCACGGCCCCGCCCGGCTCCCCCCTGCCGGGGGCCCGAGGGTCTCGCCCGGGCGGCTGAGGGCTGGGGGAGCGGCGGGGTAGCCGGGGGTGTGCACACGGAGGAGGCCGGGCAGCAGCGCGGCGGTCCGTCCTGTCAGACCAAGAGGCCGGGGAGCTCCTCTCGTGGCTTGGCAGTGGGGGGTGTCCCCCACTATCGAGTCTTTTCGGTTAAAAACACACACACTGACCAGCACGTGCAGGAGTGAAAGCACCTGTGTTAGTGCTCAGTCGAGCAAGGGCCAAAGGCCAGGGCCATCAGCCTCCAGCAGCCACTGAGGATTCCCAGCAGCAGTTGACCAAACTCCCAGCCGGTCTGCATACCCCTTTTGCAGTTGCTCTCCTCCCTTTACTTTGTGAGAAAAACACTACAGACTGGCTACAAGAGCCTCCAGCCACTTCTGTCCTGGGTTGTGTGCTCTTTTGGGATGGATGTGGGGAGGGTGTGAAAGGCCCACAGGGCCAGCACTGCTCACAGGCACCTCGGTGCAGACGTGACCCACACAGCAGGCTCGAGCTTTGCCTTCTTCTGGAGAAACTTGTGACCTCTTATCTCAGGAAGCCTCTTCCGAGCAAAGGAATGGGAGCGATGACTGACAGAGCGAGTGCCTCAAAGTGTGTTGCTGGGGAAAATGCAGCACTTTTGCTCACAAAAGTAGCTCAAGCAGCTGTCAAAATAAACATGACTTTTTAAACTACATAGTCTTGTGATGTTTCAGTCTGATCATAATAACAAAAGGAAAAGAGAAAGTACACAAAAATACTTCACAGAGAGAACCCTAGCTACGCCTTACATAGTTACCGAAACTCAAGTGCAAGGCATCCTATTTAAAATAGAAAGTAAGGGCTCATCTTATCTTGTAACCTCTTTGGTAGTTCATTTTTTACTTAAAGGAGTGATTCCTTCAAACTGTTACTTTTGTTGTTGATGCTAAGGTTGAATGAAGAATAAAGATTGAAGCCTCAACATTTCAACTCACAAAAAAGCAGGTACTTTTCTTAAAGTAGCACAGGAGTTTACAAAGGAAATCACACCTCATTTTTAAGGCGAGATTTAAAATATTTTGAAGTCATAAAAATAAAGAAAAATGGTCTATTGTGGGAAATTGGTTTAAATTAGTTTATGAGAAAGAAGACATGCATTTTTACTGCCTGTACGGAACAGCTATGCACAGCATACTCAGTACAAACCAGTTTTGTTTTCTTCTCCTCACTCCCCCAGAATAAAACCAAACGGGCACATGATTTGTCACTCTGGTAGTCCCAGCTCTGTCACCAACTTGCTGTGTGACATCAGGCAAGTCATTTTGACACTCCATTCCAGTTTATCTTGTCTGTTTGGATTAACTTCCTCCTCCTCTGAAACAGTCTCTGATCTTGCATTTTCTCCCAAACCCAGCCCAAATTGAGTGGGAAGTTCATAATCTCAGCTATTCGTGTTAAATTATCTTGTTATTTGTATTAAATTGTATACAATAAATATAACATCTTTTTTACTCTCTATACAACATGATTTTTAGTAATTTGTCAGATTTTGATTATTTTTTTAAACAATCGTACCAAACTAATGATCTTATCTAAGATAACCAGCACAAAGGCAAGGAAACACCGAAATACAGATGTGCAATAGTTGAAGATTTCTCTACTTTCAGCTGGGCCCCCTCCCAGTCTTCTCAAGGTTACCTACCTCCTTCGTAACTCCAGCCCATTATTGCCAGCCCATCTGCTCCTCAGCCTCTAGAGTATTATTTTAAACTACCCTTCGTCTCAGTTTGTTACTGTTCACAGCCTGGTGTGTTAGCAAGCTGGGAAGGGACAGACCCCTCTCCTGCTGGTACTGGAGGTAATTAGCCAGCAGTGCAGACAGTGGGAAAGAAGCTTTTTTTTTTTAATATCACCACAATTAGTAATTGCCAAAGATTACAAGCCAGAGCCCAAAATTTCACTCATGCAAAACATTTCATCTTTCTGTGTGATATTCCCATGAACAAAGCCAAACAAAAAAAGAGATTCAACTGAGCGTATGAATTGCATTAATTAGTGATTAATGCATCCCTTTGATAACTTATCAGTCAACACTTCCCAGACTCATCTAATGCTTTTCCATGATTTTCTTGGAAGTATATTAAAGAATACACTGGAAGAAATGCGACAAATATTAGGAAAATTTTAGGAGAAGCAGTTATGCAATAGAACAGGGTGCAAAGCTGGTTTATGGCCCTTTCACTGGTGACAGAACTAGACTTGACACTGCCCTATGAAGCATCACTGAAGTGAGTGATCTGGATATGGTGCAGAGGACGGTGGGTGAGCAAATGGAAGTCCTTTACAACCTCTGTGGCTGTAGCTGGGTTATAAAACTCTTTAACTACCCTTTTTGCTGGTTGAATGGTGATTGATTTCTGAGAACTAATAACCTGTAGCTAGATTCATACTGAAATACACAGCCGAAGTTCTTATATCGATGATGACAATTCAATGAAAAAAAGAAACTGGAGAAAAGGAACACTGATAAGGATTCCTTCAAATCTTGCTTCAAAATGTTAAGAGAACAAAAGCAGCCATCGTACACTGCAGGTCACCATCTTCCTCAGCTACGCTCCTGCACCTTCTGCATATTTTATATATTATTCTCAGTAAAAATATTTAAAACGTTGAAAAAAAGTTGAGCACTCCCATTGCCACCACTTCAGTTTTAGTAATGTGCAATGGAGCTATTTCCTACCAAGGCCCTCAGGAATATTTGGGCTGCCAGCTCAATCTGAATTTCCCTTTGATAACAGAGTGACTGCTGTTTAACCTAGAGTCATTACTTTTAAGCTGAGATCCACCAACAGAGGGAAAAAAAAGGAAAGAGGCTGACCTTGCTGGCACTTGTAGAAAGCTGGGCTGTACATGGCATAGTGCCGGTGTGCTTCAGGACAGGACACAGCTGAGTACGAAGGGATGGCCGCCCTCTGCCTCCATCTCAGCTCCACAGCGAGTTTTGAAGATAATCAGCAAGTGCCTTTGAAGTGAAAACAGGAACACCTTTCTTCTGCTGAGAAGTTCAAAGGAAAGGAAAAGATGTTTGTTATATTGACGTTCTCTCAGCGGAGGTGTCAACTAGCAATTCACCTGGGATTTGTGTAGGAATAGGGACTTGGTATTTTCAGTTTAAGATTCCATAATAGTGATTAACAGCTTTGGAGCTCTTTGAGAACAGGGGAGAACTAATCAGCATTCATCCCTGTCAAACATCTGGCTTTGAAACAGTAGAAATCGTGTGCTAGGAGGAGTTACGTGTAAATGCAAATCAACATCATACCTATGACTGAGAATTAAGTAACCAGGATTCAACTCAGTGACAGCTTTTCACCAGAATTGCCATGATGAGCATATGTAATGTAAAGCCAACCAGGCTAATTAACTACATTTGCAATACTTTAAAAACACAAAGGCGCATTTAATAATCATTCATTTAAAACATTATGTTTTAAACAGCATTAAGCATTTTCCTGAGTTTTGATGTAAATTGCTCATAACAGGAGCTGCAAATAAGTTAATGGGAAATGACAGGGAGAGAAAAAGTGTTTGGAAAAATCTATAGATTTTTCAAGAAAGCTAGCTTTTGGTACAGGATTAGTTTTCTCAGCCCATTGTGTGGTCTTTAGGTCAAGAGTAAGAAATGCTGGCAGAGCACTACAGATACCCTTATAACCCCCAACCCCAAATTTCTGGGTATCAGGACTATCCACTCAGTATTTTTCATAAATACAGGATTCCCACAGATTATGTGGGATTGGAGGGAGCAGAGCTAGCTTTTCTCAATAGCTGGCGGAACCATGCCAATGTTAGAAATCAGCAAGCTTAAATCCCAAAGATTAAAAAAGGCATTAGAAGTAATCCTCAACTCTATCCACTATACACCAATTTATGGCTCGGGGCTTCACTTAAAGTGTTTGAACAAGGAATCAGAAAGGTACCACAGTCACTGCACAGGGCTGGTACAGCTAAGTCACACCATCATGTCCTGATTCTCCACTGGAGGAAAGCCTCGGGCTCCTTGCCCAGCTCCTGCAGAGCCCTCCTTGCAGCAGCCACGCTGCAGCAACGCGGCACTTCCCAGCTAGCACAGGCTCACTCGACACCGCAGAGCAGGGTGAAGAGCAACTTCTGCACTGCTCTGGTTGATTTTTGCTTCTAAACATATGAACCTGGCTTGCTACTTTGGTAAGAATAATTTCATTCCATTCTTCTCCCGATTTGTTTTCTCAGCTTTAATACTTCAAGGATTTAAACTGGCCTTTGAAAGGAACACCTTTGAAGCTAGAAAATAGTTTTGCTGCTGGCTGCCCTCTGGTTTGCCCTTTAGACAGTTCTCTGGCAAGAAGCTTCTGATTTTGCAAATCAAAACCTGCTGTTCTCCAGAACACATACCAACACTCTCCACAAAGCAAGGCAAGGGGAGGCTAAATAGAAATCCAATTTTCTCCACCCTCTCACCCCCCAGCATTGCTTCTTCCACCACTGCCTGGCAGGAAACTGCTACGGGAGCAACTGGAAGGAGCTGGAGGGGAGCAAGGTGCTGGGAGCATGAATTGCTTTTGCAAAGCTCCAAATACCAAGGTGCGAGGATGTCTTGCACCTTCCTGAAATATCTGATACAGATTACAGTCAGAGATGAGACAGAGGCTGGAAATCCATATGTCCCCATTGGATTTCAGTATAAGAAAGTGCACTTGAGAAATAAGGGGATAAATAAGGAAATTTCTTTTGAAACCAAGAGCCTGGGTGCATAAAGCTTGATGCGTCCACCCAGACACCAAACATCTCAAACTTAAACTCAGAGCAACCGTAGTTCTCATTGATCCTCCCACCACCTGACCGTCTCCCTACCGCCAAGAAGCATTCATTTCCTTAGACTGCCAGGCAGTGCCCCCTCTATGCCTCTGTTTTTAGAGTTGTAGAGCTTTCAGATCTGCCATGATCTACCAGTAGTCAATATCAGGTTTGGGCACATTTGTACTGGTTTTCATTGCACACGGGAGACTGAGAGAAACTTTTCTATCACCATTCGCATACACAAACAGTTCAAGTCTTGTGCAGTTCCTCTGTACCAGGGATCAGGAAGTACCAGAAGTAATGCAGAACATTGAGTTGTTCACTGCATACATGGCATTGGAACAGAACACAGTGAGAGAGACTGCTGAAGAGAAATTACAGGTTGATAAATTAATAGAAACAGATTGCTCTACAACTAGCACGCAGGATGTTAACCTTAAATTAGCACAAAACAGAGGCAAAGTTTTGCAGTGACACAGCAGCTCCCCTGTAGCTTCATCTGGAGAGCACATCCCACACCAAGCTACCACCCCTTGGCTAGGCTCATGTTCATCTATAAATCTGTCCCTCGCCAACTTCTACAGCAAATTACACAGCTAACCAACTGTTACAATAAAGTTATGAGTTACACTGCTTTACTGCCAGAATAAGAAAAAAAAAAAGCCACTCTATTTTCTTTTCATTCCCTGTAACTCCCTTAATGAAAAAATAAAAAAATTCTCTCCTCTAAGCAGAGGATCTTTGTGTTATAATAAAATTAAAAGTTTCCTTTTGGGTTCACTCAGACTCCTGCTACTCCTAATAGCTCCAATTCCTAAACTGATTTAGAGTCTTGTGTTCAGGGTATACCACAAGATGCACAAAAGGATGGCATCCCTGGGGGGTGTTTGTGCTGTAGAACTGCGAAGTTGCCTCCGGCAACCAAATCTGCCTGTGGCATTGCAGTCGGGCTATGAATATTTTGTTGTGAACATACTAGATGAGGTAAGTTATAGGTTTCCCGAAAGCAGGAAATTCAGTTTTGAAGCAAACTATTGTCCTCAATTCACCCCATCACTGTATCTAGGTAAGGAGGAGATAAGGTGATGCTTTTTCTCTCCCAGATTTTTTTTTTCCCCCCAGAACATTTTTTTGATTGTAAAAAGAAGTATTGCCACTTAACGGTACTTGTTTGACTTACGTGCTGAAACCAAGCACAAACATTATAAAAATGCTTCCTCCTGCTTCTGCAATTCAAAGAGGAAAAAAATAGTAAGGCACTGCAACCTGGCCAAAATTTGGAGAGGAATTTGTGGGGGAGCATAGAGGAATGGGAGTAGGCAGTTGCCAGAAAATCAAAGAGGAATAGATATTTATGTTATCCATATTTTACTTGTTTCTTAAAAGGAAATATTTTTAGTCTTAAATATTCTCCCCAGTTGTAACATTTAATTTCAGATCAAATCCAAAAACCTTTTTTTTTTTTAAAAAAAAAAAGCTGTACATTTTGTCAGCAAATTCACTTTTCAATTCAATTGACCAAAATTGGCTGACCAACTTGAAACCAAAAGAGCTGAGGCCCGTATTTGTACAGCTGCGTGCACCAGGCTCTCCTCCACCCCCTGTAGATGTCCCTGCAGGACACCACCTCTACACCAAGGCTGTTACCACCGGGTTCTGCAGCAGGCAGGCAGGACGGTCATAAGTCTCCTTGGCTTTACAGGCTATGGGAGTCCTGCCCATGCTTTCGAGGGAAGTGGTGCTAAAGTCTTCAAGCCACAGAGGTGTTTAAACCGGTGCTTGTACAGTTCCACACATGGCATTGCCACAGCCTAAGGGAGCAACTGAATGCAATATATTCAGTTCGGGTTGAGAGCTTGGCTTCAGTCATGTTGTTATAATATACTTTCTTAAACCAAATTTAGTCAAACACAGATAGGTGTCGAATTAAAGATTTGAAGTGGCCAACACTTAACCAGAATGTGTATTTATAAATCTCCATTTTTCATGCCAGGTGAATTACTTCTAAGCAGCCTAAATGAATGCAGTCCTAACTTGGTTCTACTAAAAACATCGTACACTCAGGAGGAATTTTCCATTAAGGAATAATTCTATTTTATATCACCTGTCTTCTGAATTTATTGGCAACAAAAAGCACTAAAATAATGCAGAAAGGACAGTTTCAGTCTGTCTGTCACCTGCAACTGGAGTTGGAATGAGAATTTCAGTGCTGGGAACCGAAGGTAATGCTTGGTAGGAAGACTGTCAGTTCACATGGAAGCAAGCCTGAAACCCCTGGTGCTAAGGACCAGAAATTTGCTACTTCACTTTTGCAGTGATTTCCACGAAGTGTCACTTGATTATTTTTTTTTAATGAGTCATCCTAAGGAAATCCCAGATAAGAATCTTTGCCTTTTCCAAGAAATGGAGGATTATCATCTGCCATAACTACACACTCTGGTTTACTGAAAACTAATCCATTTTCATTTTTTTCCGAGTCACATTGTTTACTGGCTGTCTTGGAGCAAGGAGCATAGATGTGAAGTGGCAACAAGCCACAGCACGTTCCGTATGCTACCGATTAGCAATGGCTAACACCGAGGCGTTAGTCCTCAGCTCCAGTCCAGCTGGCAAGTCATTGCCCTGTCCAGATGAGGGCATAGCTTCCTGATGACATGACTTCAAGGGTGCTATGACACATTGAAACTGCTCCCCCCACGTCTGCATAGGAGGATAAAACCTAACATCCTGGAAATCCAGGAGGACTGAGAAGCAGGAAACAGATTATTTTTTTCTTTCAAGCAACACTCCCCCAATTCCAAAGAAGTTTACCCAACCCTTTTAAAGTCCCAGGCAATGTCGCTCTGTTAGCCAGTATTTACATAAGGCTTAAAGGCTTGCCCAGACTGTAGGTGCCTCTAAAAGCACCGCACCATTCACAAGCCATGCAGCTTCTGGAAGCTCACATTGAAACACCCCCTGCAGCAGAACCACAGCACGTGCTGAAGGATTTTAGTAGGAGAGGTTTCGTGTGCAGTTTTTCCTCTCTACTTCGTCTTTACTTATTGAGAAGAAGGCTCTCCAACTCATTGCTTGTTACTGTTTTGCTTGTCAAAGCTGCTGGCCCCAGACCAAAGCCCAGCTTCTCCAGCAGCTCAGGATCAGGGGAGCGTAACAGGATAGGAGAGTACCTTCGGGAACAGGAGTATTTGTTGTTGAAGAGTGCGGGGAAATAACATGATGAGAGGAAAGGTGGTTCCTGGGGCAGGCTCAGGGCACAGACCTCAAGAAAAACGTCAGCAGAGGTCTAAAAATGGGATACCAGGAGTTGGGACGATGCTGTTGCCTCCCCAGATAGGGGAACTGGAGCAGTACATCTAGCGAGCTTTGCTCCTGTCTCAAGTCAGGGTATCACCGGTTAACATTTGCTCTGCAGTTTTTATTTCTGTACAGGATTCCTGTGTGTTTTTTGGTAGGAGAAAGAGATCCTTGTAAGGAATGCTACACAGTCCAAACCCTTCAAGGAGTAAATTAACATCATTTCTTCTGTCTCCTCCCCTTTCCTTCAAAGGATTAGCACAAAAACAGTCTTTACTATCAAGTACCTTGTTGGTGTTCTACAAATAAACCTGAATTCCAGAGAAGCTCTTAAGAGTTCCTCTTCTCAGTATTTTTTTTCGTCAGAGATAAAGCAAACAAGGTAAAAGAAATTCTTAAGTATTTGATTTTTCTGTCCAGTCATTTTTTTTTTTTGGTGAAAGAGGGCAAAGAAACTCTTTCATGCTGCTTGCTATGAATTTTCAGCTCTGTTTGCTTTGAGTTCTTGTAGCTAAGCCAAGGAATTAGAAAAAAAGAGTCTGAAAATTTCCACTAATGAATTCCAGACTTCTGGACTGCAAAGCCATCTGCTTTCTCCCAAGCCATGTTGTCAACAACTGAGCACAGCTGTATGAAGGACAACAAAATATTATAGTTACTTGTGTTTCTACACCCCTAAGTTTGCAAGTTTACTGAAGTAAAAAGCAGTAGTAGAAATCAAACCGGTAGGTTTTGTGCAGTGTTTTATAGCTACATTTACCTCTGCAAAAGCTGGAAGTATTACTGTGGTCCCACTGGGCAGACGTGTAACGTGGTCCATCTTCACTGTTTTTTGCATTAACGCTGCAAGCTAATGGATGAATACTTTTGCCCATCTCTGCAGCTATCAGTGACATCCACCTACAAGTCTGCTACCTCTGTGACCGTGCAGTGTAAGGGTAATAGCTTGGTTTGCTCCCCTGAACGTGCTGCTGACGCCCTGCAGCACCCTCTGCAAGAGCATCAGCCATCATCCCCCAGCACACCCATTCAATACAAAGAACTCAGAGCACTACCACTAAACTCTTTCCTATTTTGAAAGAATAGGATAGGATCTTTAGTGACTTTGAGAAAATTCTATGCCTTACCTGCAGACAGCAGCTCTAGGTGCCTGCTCACACGCCAGGTTGTTGTTTCAAGGCAAGGGCATCATCACTGAGATGCAACAGCAAAGGCACAAGCCTGAACCCCTCTGCTCTCGGTATCCCGCAGTTGCCACAAACCCCACCAGGCAGCTCATTCTTGTTGAGCATAACATTTATGCCTCTATAGGGCAGGTTCTAAGTAAACTTTCTTTGGATACATAGCCAAAGTGCTTGCTTCCTACATTCAGCCCAGCAAACACAGCTCATTCTCATTGTCTATCTGTCTCTCCCCCATTCCATGGGGCAGCTCTGTCCTGAGGCAAGTGACATTTTGCCTGAGTTAGTTCTTTTATCTTGGAGAACTCTATCCCAAAGCACAACTTCTTTATGAAATCCTACATGCCTTTAGACTTTTTCAAGAAATGTAAGCTAAATAATCAGTAGAGCTAATATAGCAATTTCAGTGTACTAAAAAGGGGGATAAAGAAAGCAGACACCACAGAAGGCTTCCTACTTGCTCCTCTTAAATTTCAAGTTTTCTCAACTTGTTTCTTCCAGTCTTTCTTTTTTATAAGGCACAGAGGGAGGAGAGGCTTTGAGATAGACATTTAGAAGCTAAAATCACATACTTAATGCAGAGCCAGTCAGATATTTCAAGGTAGAAATAACCAGCAGTGTATAAATAGCTTGTACTTCAATTGTTACAACCTACCTGAATATATTTATTACTAGGTAGGTAGGCTGGGGAAAAGCTCAACTCAGAACAGAGCACATCTTTTCTCCTATGGACAGAGCTCCTATAAATTTCCATAAACAGTAATAAATATATAATTTATTTTACAGACTAACAAGATCCAACCCCCAATCCTGTTCTTCCTCTCCCTACTCCATTAACAGCATAAACCACAGCTTATTCATTGCCTTAAGCCTCACAGATCCCTATTTGGCTACTAATACCAAACCAAATCAAGCTTCCTCCTGATCCTTTAAATTTATATACATATAAATATACATTAAAACACTTCTCCACACACAAAACCAGCTAGATGCAGTTCAGAGGGCACTAACACTACAACCCTTAAATATAGCTAACTTTCTCCCACTAATCAGAGGAGTTCAGCCACAGAGCAGAGCAATTTGCCTCATCCACACCGACTGAGAGCAGCTGAGTTAATTTACAGATGCAAACTGTAAGCTTCTCAAGAAAAACAAAAACCAAAACACACACACACATGCAGCTGCTTTGGGAACCTCAGTTCCATTTTCCATACAGATGGCTTAAGTATTCAGGATGAGATCTGAGCTTTCAGAAGCAACACTGGTGAATGTTACATCAATCAGGCTTTTCTGAAAAGCTTGCTCAAAACTGAGCAGCTCTCATGGAAATGCTCGAGACAAGCCGTGGGCTGTGTTGTGTGATGCTGCAACAAGCACCTGGTTTTGCCCAGTGGTCATGCAGGGCCTGGCCCCCAAGATTATCCTATCTGTTGACCCCTGAGGGAAAACAGTTGAGAACGAAGCTGGAGCCTGGTTCATTCTTGGTCGCACTGGTGGTTTCTTGGTTTTTGCTGCTTCTTATCAGCACCTCGCCAGGTGGTCACTTACTTCACTCAAGCCTAACCAGCAACCTCAGGGAAACCCTTTCCTCTGATAATTTGTGTCCAGTACATGTCTGTCTATTTTCCTTAGATAGATGATCACTTGTGAGGAAAATTCGTAAAAAATCAAGCCTTTCTTGCTAGGAGTTTCAAAGCACAGAAGTATAATGCTGGAGCAGTATGCACGCTTTGCAGTTTGGGACTAGGGCTGTCTCCTACGGGCTGTGATCTCGGATCTGTGCACATGGTCTTTAATGTGCAGAGATGTATGTAGGAGGGATTATTCACAGCACCTAGAATTCAGCATTTGTATTTAGTTTTAACAAGGCAAAGAATCTGCAGAGGAGATGAATAGAGTATTCGTATTCCCACTCATGGGGTAAAGGACTTGCTAAAGGCCTCAAAAAAAGCAACAGTGACTTTGTGACACTGAGCACGGGAGTGCCTCTGTGGCATTCTGCAGTACTGCTGTCCCAACCACAAGCTCATCTCTAACCTCTCAACCTACAGATGAAAACAAAAGGCAATGAAATATTTCACTTTTCCATACAAGAGGTTTCCCAGATGACCCAGATAGGTAGGACCTGTCCTTTATGAATTTAGCTTCTGATGGCTTCAGCTCTTCTTACCTTGCAATTTTTACTCTATTGTTGTGTTACTCAGCACTTGAGAGAACATATCCAAGAGGACATTGAATGCTTCTATTGCAGCCAACAAAAATAAAGGCAAAAAAACCAGTATCCCTCTCCTCTTCATTTTTTCTGACTGCCCTGTGCTATGCATTGTTAGTGAAACAGTACAAAAATGCAGTGAAAACTTCCCTTGTCAAAGGGAAGAACTAAAAAGTTTCCTGAGTAAGCCATATACAGTTCTCCTTCCTCTTTTATTAAACGATCATCCCTAATAAATAGCTTTTGTTTCTTGCTTTAGTGACAACTTAGAGGACATTTCAGCAATGACCGTCTTTTAATGGAGTTGAGCTCAATTAACCGGGCAAAAAATTAAAAGGCATGTCTGCAAAATTAACAGGAAATACATCGTTTTCTGGCATGCAAAAATACAATTCCTTTCTACTAAATTTGGCTTAGATTTAACAAAACATGTTACACAGATGGAGATTCTTTCAAAAACAAATTAGCCATCCTAAACTAACCAAACTTTAATGGTGCCGTTAGGACAAAGAGAGACAAAATAAACTATCCAGCAATATTAGTTATATTTTTCCTCTTCTGTCAATGTATTGCTTGCCAGTTGGTTGTGTTTTATCTCGACATAATTGTCAGAGTAATAATTGTTAGACTACTAATAGTATAAGTCAAAATTTGGCCTGTGAGTTTTTGAAAATGTCCATTTCCACTATTTGCTGTACAATATCTGGGGCAAATGGATTCTGTGCAGTGCCTTTTGAATAAATTTCAAAGTGTTAGAATGCAGAAAGAGTGAATTAGAATACGTTCTTTTCCTATGTGAATTGTCTGATGAAATATTGTGCGTACCACTTGGAGGAGTCATAAACTTCTCCAAAAATCAATGCTCAGCCATTCCAGGACTCAGTTGATAAATGGTCTTACGCAAGATAACAGCAACTGAGTGAATTCATCTTTTCTGTTTGATAAGATTTTGTTGTGTTCATCCAGCTCTAGCCTCATGTGTATGGAAATGGTTAGGTTCCTCTGAGCTTTCCTTACTTTGATTCAGGAAAAGAATGAAGCTGGTCTTTTGATCATGTACTACTCAAAATGAATTTAAACCCACAGAACATTTTGCCAGATCTTTTGTGGTGAAGCAGTATCCTCACTATTTGCAACAATTATTTCTGCTTCCTTCCACAAAGTGAGACATCAGAAGAACACCACAGGGAGAGGAAGCTAACAAAAGGAAGGTGTCTCCAGTGAAAATCATTCCCCTCTTCAGACTGTATTTAGATATCTTAAAGGTTTCCAAGAAAATGGCCTAGCACATGCATTATTTTCCCCAGCACCCCAGCTGTTAGCAGCTGGATGCAGTGTTTCAGCAGTCACTCTTGAAGGAAATATAACAGCAATTTTCAATAATGGACAGCAAGCATCCATGGATGTAGACTAGGAGCCCAGTTTTGCAACATAACCCCCCCAGGCTTTCCTTTGAAGCACAAACCCACAGATGTTACTCGCCAAGATGCTGAAGCTCCCAGTCTGTAAACTGTTCAGAAGAGGCCCTGAGCAGCCGATTTCCTGACCTTCAGAAAGTGCTATGAAAGCAGAACCTTGAAACACCTATCAAGTCTGCTTTCTATGTAAAGGCATCTCCAAGGTGAACCCAAGAACTGAGCTTGTGGCACTTTCCTTTATCTCTAAAGCACCTCTTATACCAGGGGAAAGGGTTCAGGGGTTCAAAGTGAATGTGGGCTTTAGCAGATCCTACTTCAGTCTCATGTTCCACCACTGCTTTTTTATGTAGATTTAGGTAAGTCACTTCAATCCAAGTAATTAAAAATACCTGGGTACCACTTTGTTTGGCATTGTAATGCCTTGTGCTTAGGCAACTTGGGAATTTAAGTCCTGAGCCTCTAGAAGCAGTTCGGCTACACAAGAGTGATTAAGGAAAGAAGGATGGCCTTGGGGAACTGGGAAATAAACCCCACCGAATCACCAGAACTGCCCACAAATGACCTGATGGGAAAGAGGTTTGGACAATAAAGCAGCTGCCCCATACATCTGTCTGGCCTGGTGGAAGGAAGAGGCAGCTCCCTCTGCCAGAGTAGCCATGAACCCTCTCCCAGATGGCTGCATGCACCGTAACTCATCCCATACCAGCTGAAACCACTGC
This sequence comes from Anser brachyrhynchus, assembly GCF_964034855.1. Taxonomy (NCBI): domain Eukaryota; kingdom Metazoa; phylum Chordata; class Aves; order Anseriformes; family Anatidae; genus Anser; species Anser brachyrhynchus. The sequence goes on from NC_137709.1 coordinate 5,327,949, forward strand.
GTGCTCATGCCCTCCTTTGTGTCCCCTGCGTGCCTCCAGCTCTTCCTTGTGTGCATGCTCTGTGTCATCCCTGCCCGATGTAGGAGAATAGATTCAGCTTTCTGGTCTCTGTCAGTGACCATTTCTCTGGCATGTTCTGCGTGAGCTGGATGAGCTCAGATAACAAAGATCTGCCTGCATGCAATGTGTTGGGCTTTACTCTACTCTTTCTAAAACTTACTTGAGCTCTAATGCAAGGCTGAATTAATCTGCTCCTCACAAAATATTAGATTTATGTCCCTAAACTCTTTTTGAAGTCTTTTACTGAAATCTAGGCCGCAAAACACTTCACATGACTATGCCAGTAATGTCTGTAAGCATTCACTCTAGTGAAAGGACTGAAAAAAAAATGCAATTCCTTCCTAGCTACTCACTCTGCTGTCTGCCTCTCCCCTTGTGCGCAGAAACACAGTCAAATGATGAGATCATGTGCATTTTAGTGACAAATACATCCGAGCTAATGCGGGAAGAGGCTGTAGTCAAGATGGATATGACCCATTGAAGCTGTAGCATCAGATCTTGCACCATTGGGAACTACATCTCATAATTTTCTACAATAAATAGAAGCTTCAGAGTGGAGTCAGCTCAGCAAGAGGTATCAAAAAACCTACATGCAGAAAGCCCAAACCATCTCCTAGCTAGTCAGTTTACATCACGGTTGGCATGTTTGAACTGATGGGTAGGGTGATCTGCCAGTTGGAAAGATAGGTGTGCAGCTATAAATGACCTGTAAAAAAATGTCAGAAATAGGCCATCTGCCATGTGAATTTGCTTGAAAATTACTTGTAAGGGTGCTGCTGAATTGCCTGTAGATCCTCAGGGATCCAGCTGATTACCTGGAGAGGATGAACTGCCTGGTGGCATCTTCCCGACTGCGAGACGTAATGACTTGACTGGCTTTGTGTTGTCTACAACCATCCTTCAGGGATCTTAGCTCGTCTTCTTAGTCCTTCTTTTACAATAAAAAGTTATAAACCTATCTAAATGGACCAGAGGTAACTGTAGCTGGGCTGGACTAGCAACATACAGGTTTCTAGAGGCATTCAGGTTTCTGTTTAGGGAAGGGCCTGCAAGGAAAGGCATTGTATAGCACAATTTGGGAAAGAGTTAAAGCTGAATGTTATACTCTATCCTTAGTGCTCCCAATGAAGACAAACAATAGAAGATAGATGAGAGTTTGCATGATCTCAGTAGAGAATGACGAGAAGTTTTAGGGTTCTGTAACAGATATGGATCCCAGAACACAGCTAGAGAGAGGTGATTTCAAGCGTCACCATTTTTAGATGCCCAGTCAGAATCCCTATCCAGAGGAAAACACCTCTGTGACGTCTGGTCTTTTTTTATGACTCCAGCAAATCTCTAATTCATCACTGTCTTTGCAGAAAAAGGTCTTTAAGGTAATAATGCAAAACATCTATTTAAACAAGATAGAAACAGCACTAGACCTGAAAAGCTTCTTGTACAGACACCAGGTTCGCAGCCGTCTTACCAGACACCTTGCTGACTGCTCCAGTGCCGTTACACACAGAGCTAGATTTTGGGGGTGGGAGAGCTTGTGTAATGGCAGCTCAGTGGCCTTCATTTGCAATGAAAAATCTGTCAGAATTGTTTTTTTAATCTGATACTGCAGATTACACAGCAGTTTTGACCCTCATAAAAAGAACTTTCTTCTTGATCTTTCGACTGAGCCGGTCTTAAACTTTCCCAGCAGGGCACACTGATGAAAACAGGATGTGATAGTAAGTTCTGCTTTCTGTACAAATCCAGACTTGCACATTAGCTAAACCATATTTGCTGCAGGGGAAGAATTGTTGATATTTTTTTTTCTCCTTTCCCATCTGTTTTGTCTTTTCTCCAGGGCATCCATTCTAACATCTAATCCTAACACTCTGAGCAACAACACCAGTGCACGCCTGACGCCACCAGTGAGGCAGGGAACTTATCGGGAACATCGGCAGCAGCCAGAACTTTAGCCTCTGAGCGAAGTTACTCAGTGGCCATCTGAAGATCTACACCGAATGTTTTCTTTTCCAACTTCCACCAAAGGGTGTTTGTTTTTATCCGCTCCTTTTCTTTCATCGGTAGCAGCAGAGACGTTTTGAATAAAGCAAGGGGGATACTTCTGATTGTTTGGATTCAGTTCAAGAAGGACAGATTTATATGTTTACCCTGGAAATGACTTATTGAATCATACTTGTGAGCAGAGCCAGGGAGCCCCCTTGCCTCCACCCCCCAGCCAGTCCTCAGGGCTCTGCCACAAGTGGTTTTAATTATAAGCAGGAGCCGCTGCAGTGTTTTCTCCTTTACTACAGTATTTTTCATTATGCAGGCTGGAGAAAGACTAGGAAAATCAGCCTCTGTTAAGGAAGGAGTTGATTAAAATTATTGGGGAAAAAAAAATCAATTTAAAACTCTTATATGTGTAGTCGTGTTAAAAACATGCTGGTAGGGGGTGAGCAGAGACTTGGCTGTGTCTACAGTGCAGCAATTTGATATAATAAGGATTAATTGACAATGGACCTCGAGACTCAGTTTAGATCCTTGGTGTGCCTCTGCCCTAAGTTCTCTCCTGCCATTCAGGTGTATTTATTCGGTGTGATTACTTGGTGGCAATCCTACCAAGGAATGTTTCTGCTTGCCAGCTCAGCACCTCGGTGCTGCCCGACACTGGGCCAGCCGAGTGTAAGCAAGAAACTACTTCTTGAGAGATGAAGATGTTGAAGAAAGTCCCCTTCAGATTCAGCTTTCCTTGGGCTTTATTTTTTCATGCCTTCAGTACCTGAGGGTTAATCAAATCCAAGGTACTTCTCTTGTTTTTGTCATGTCACTATAAAGCACTTGGGAGGAACACCAGAATGCAAATGTTCCCTCTGTTGCCTGGAGGGAGAGAAGACAGAGCTCCCATGGGTGAAGAAATAATTGCTACTTTTTGGTGACAAAAATATTCATCCCACTAACTTGCCGAGCAACAGTGCTTTCGCAAGGCGTTTTTGCCAGCTGTATTCATCTCATATTTGCTCTGCCATGAGGGATTAGAGCCCAACTGCCTCCTTAGCAAACCAGCCGGGTGGTTATATCTGCTGCTAAAAAAGCCGTGACACCAGCAGGGAGATCAGCCCTGTGCACATCGGGTCTGCTCACCCAACTCACACCCAAGCATGGCACAACGGCCTCCGGGCAAAGGAGGCCACTTGCTTCAGACCCCAGGGGCCCATGGGTTGCTGTCAGCATTTCTGCACTGACTTTTGCCCCCCTCAGAATTGTCCTAATAAATCCCCCAAATTGTATCACTACTTGGAGAAATTTCTACCTCTACAGGCCCTCAGTCTCTATCAGTCTGACAGGCTGATATATACTGAATTGCTGGTGTTTTTGCACATTTATTTGTGCCTTTCTTCAGCTTTCTCCTTTTCTTTTTCATCTCTCAGTCCTGCAGTTTGAGTTAATTTAAATGAAGCTTTGGTGAGTGATATCCTGTTTTATATTATATTCGAACTTTATTGGGATGAGGGGAGAGGTGATGAAGCTGAACAGTGAACTTTTGAGGTTTCCATGGGAATTCCTGATCCAGGGTTCACGCACCCCTCCCAGAGCAGTCAGTCAGGAGTTGGTCTTTCATGCATGAGACATGGCAGAGTCACCTTTCCACAAAAAGAAACACTCCTAAATTCATATATTTTCTCTTCCGATATTTTCTTTTCAGCTGTGGTTTTGGATGAGACAACCCAAGTCCGTTGTTTTTTTAAAGAAACTCAACAATTAGCAGATATAACCCCTTAGGATATTGAGCAAGGAACCATTTACCCAACTGGAACCACTTGAATCATTCTCCAGATGTACCTAGAGCATCCCTATCATGTTATGTGGAATTTCCTGGGGCAGAAAAGACCAACTGGCATGTTTCTTGCAGAAAAAGCATTGCAGAAGCTCTTATAGAGTTATTTTCAGTCTAATAGCAAAGCTTGGAGCAGTGCGACATTTCTTGAGCAGTGTGACATTTCTTGAGTTGGGTGGGATGAATGATGTTTTATTAATCACTGCTTTTGGCATTACATCACTGTTTATGAAACTGAAAAACAGAATATGCTGTGTAGTTTCAGTAGGTTTTACCATCAAATTACGCAAGTCATCTGTGGTAGGGGAGTGGAATAGGCCATCCTCATGGGCTAGTCCAGTGCATTTTTTTGCGCTACCTAATGTCTTTTTCATCTGAAAGTGGCTGTGCCTAAATCACACCGAAAATTACACAACTGCAGAATTGTGTCATTGACATCGTCTTTACCAACTGTGTTGTTGAATACGTAGTCTGTCCCAGCAAAAGATTTGTATTTTTCATGTGTTAAAAATCAGGCATAGTACTGCTAGAATGAGGCCTGATAAAATGCCAGTGACTTTTTTAATAAAGAACACTATGTTTTGTTTTGTTTTGTTTTTTTAAAAAAAAACTTGCAGCATTTGTGAGTGGAATATACCTAGCAACACTCAGCCAATTGCCATCATCTTCCATTGTTATGAGGTAAAACTGGCCATTTTCAAATGTGACCTTTGCCCGTTCTTGGATATGGCACAAATACAGTAAAATTAATACCAAAAGAATGGATGAATTCTTTGAGAGATCCAAGCTATGCACCACCGGCTACCCGGATCCAGCTGGCTGCCCTCTGCAGCAGGGGGTCTTCATACATGTGGGCTATTGTGGAAGGAGCAACTCTGTATACAAAACAAGACAGGATCCTGCAGCAGATGCTGGAAATTTCTTGCCAACCCTTAGCCTGGAGAGGCCATCTGAGCACTTGGAGTTTGAGCCAGTTCGTGTTCCTATTGAGGTTAATAGATTTTGGCATCATTCTCAATGGGCAGTGTAATCAATCTTCCAGGGGGGTTTCTCCCACATGTGTGATTAAGTTTGCGTACAAGCTCCTGAGTCAGTTTTCATCGGTCATTTCTTTAATTAGGTTTGTATTTTTCAGACATACAAAATAAACATTGATTTCCTTTGTTAAATGGAGAGCAATAAAGTGGGGTTGCATACTTTTATTATTAGGATATAGTATAATACTCAAAATTTAAAAGCATGCAGTTTAGTATGCTATACATCTAAGCCTGGGGTGAAAACATCCCATTATTGATATCAGAAAAAGACTTTGCACAATAGTATTCATTTACATATGTATTTACATGCATATGTGAAGCAAGATGTGGCTAGCCCATAAAAATGTAGAGAATGATACAGCAAGCGAAACAATATATAAAATGATAATCTTCTCCATCTACTATATTCAGCTACATCTGTGTTGGATCAGAGTTTGGCTGCTGAGGATGAACTTTCAGAATATGTTGTTCCCATTTTTGTTTCTTTGGGGAATTGGGGAGCTTTTCCTCTGAATTTTCATGAGTTCTTCATTTCATATTGCAAAGAGCTGGGCAATTACAGAGTTATGATGTGGTAGATACTTAGGCAGGAGAAAATGCTAAATGGCTTCTTCTTTTTCACATATTTGTAAACTTCATGCACTCACAAGGACTTGAGCAGAAAGCTCCTAAGTAAATAACCAGTAGATGGCAGGGAGGCAGGTTGCCTCCCATCTCTGAAGTAGAAGTCAAGATGTTAGAGCCCGATATGTCACTGGAGTTGCCAAAATCATTGTTAGTGAGCGAATAGTTCCAAATCTGAGACTGCAATATCCAAACACACGCAATCTGAGACTTTACTGTCAAACCAGGAACAGAGCTGGTCAGTCCCTGCAGCTTTTAGCAGAAGTGTCTATCAAGAGGCAAGGGCTGAAGTAACAAAAGAAAATGTAAAGCCAAGAGTACAAATAGCTGGCTGCATTTTGAGATTTTAAGAACAAAGGCTCAGAAAGCATTGTCTCTTCTATAATGCTTCATAATGAATTTATGTGAAGTCCAGTCCTTATCCCACTTTGAAGAGCTATCATTAACACTGCACAGTGTCAAAGAGCTCATTCTCAGGCATTTGCTTTCCACTGCCATGACTTCATGGCCAAAAGATGACAATGTCAAATCAAGATTTTCAAAGAGTGATCCTGTAATCGAGAGACAATTTCTGTGTGCTCAAGGGTCCGCTTCCTTTCTAGCCACATATTTGCATGGAAGTTCATGTGATTTAATAACCCCTATCCCTGCCTGAGTCTGCAGCAGCCAATGCTCCCAGTGGCCAAAACAAAAGAAAGACATGTTTTTGTTTTGTTTCGTTTTGTTTTAATTCCAGACCTAGCTCCTTTTCCTACACCAGAATGATACCGTTGCTCTGATAGCTGGATTTTAGTAATTGGGACCATATTTAGGACACCTCACTTTGTATGGTGTCATCAGCCTACAGTAAGCCTACAGATAGTGATGCTGGACGTGACAGTGTCAGAGTGGAAGTGGTTTAATCAGTAAAGGTTTTCATCATCATGCTGTGGGATTCCTGATCATGCAGCCTAGGTAGTGGTGTCTAACCTGTCCTTTTGACCCTCTCAGTTTTAATTCTCTTGGTGCTGTGGGAGGTCTTGCTGGGATGTTCTTGATTTGGGGATTAATGCTTTGCATCACGTGCCTTCTACAACAGATTTGCTCTCTCTGTTGTGGTAAGCAGTGAGACATTATAGTAGTTCACATTTGTTTAGGTTTGTGGATTTTTTTGCTGGTAACTACTTACACATCTCCTTTTGTAGCAGCTGTTTTTCTGTGACTTGCATCTGTGTCATGTTTCTGAGGCCAGGAGATAACAGATTTGTTGCTGAATGTAGACATAATGTACGTTGTCAAGATTCATATGCAGTGAAAATCTGTACCCCTTCAAAATGCACCAGGGTTTATTTGTTTTCTCAGATTAAACTTCCCTAACTGATCACTTGCTGGCTGGAGTCTGGCACAAATTCTGTGGCAGAATTGAGGGGACTGATAGCTTCAAAATGTTTGAATCGCAAAGTCACTGGGGGGCATTTTAGTCCTATAACTTGTGCCCTTGGAAGGCAATACAGTAAAAAAAATATAATGGGCTGCTATTCAGTTTCTTATGACAATGTTCAGTCTATCCTTGTAAACTGCAGCACAATTTTACCCACAAAAAAACATGGGTTTGGACATACTCATATGGCAAAGCCACAAAACAGCCAGCCAAATGCAGAGCTCACTTCAGAGCTGCTTTGTCCTGCATCTCTGAAAGAGTGAAATTCAGTCCTGAAACCTGGGCAGTCCCTTCTGGTCGTTAGTTATTAGGTGGTATATGTTCTCATATGCTCTTGTATACCCAAAAGCAATGCACAAGAGGACATGTGAGCAAACCTTGGCTTGTATCTACAAAAAAAGAGCTGTTTGGATTTCCTGTGCAGTTCACCCTTCCTGGGTCTGGCACATTCTTCTCCAGGGGACCTGCTGCTTTAGAGGATATCCAAAGTGACAGGCACAGAAAGCGGAATGCATGAGAGACAGAAGACAGTCCCACGTAACCTGTATTATTTGACCCACTATGAGCTCAGATATCCAGGTCAGAAAAACTGTGCTGAGCTCTGAAAGTCCTGCATTGAATCCAACATGGTGGGGCTGCTTCTGTCTCAACTCCTTGGCTCAACGCAATCCTGATGACGGATTATCAAGTGCCAAGTCCATCCCCACTGCTAATCATACATGGACAGAGCCTCCTGGTTCTTATTTTAGTGTTTTGAAACAAGAGCATTCGTGTTTTTCATTGCAGAAGCCTCCCTTGCTCTCCACCAGCTGGCACCAAACCCCTCAGCTTATCAGCTTGTGAGAGAGGGGAAGGAAAGGTGACCAGAAGGTATGAGAAAGGCAGAAATCACATACTTTCAGGGAGGTCTCCTTCTATAAATCTAGTTTCATTTACCCTGTCAAGACCCAAAGCCTTCCAAGTGTCATGCATCAGAAGGAAACCTACAAGGAAAAATAATATATATATTTTTTTTCTTTTTGCTTGTCTCAAAGGCAACAGGATTGGAGGAATAGTTTGCATTTAACAACCCGAGGCATTTTCATTTTTCTCCAAACCTAATTTCCTGGTATTTTATGTGTTTTCTGGAAGATGACCTTATCTATCTGCCTCAAATCTCTCCTTTAATTTTATTCAGCATGGCATTGCTGCATTTCACACATGGAATAACCATTCTACCACCTGAGTATGCCTGAAGTCTTGTTCTATATCAGATATACAAAACCAGAATAAATCCCAGCTATAAGTTATCTAAGGTAACACCAGTTATGCTAACAAAATCGTTCCTTGATATGTGATTTTCTAAAGAACAGGAATGTGGTAGGTCTTGGCTACTAGGACTTCAATAAAGTATTTGGTTAGGTACCAAGGTATCATCTGGAAAATCAAATAAATTGGAGGAAACTGAGATTAGCAAGGAACCATTGACTCAATAAATTCCCCTGGTGAACAATAAATAATAATAATAATAATAAAAAAAAAAGAATCTTGTGTTGAAAAGGGAAATGCCAAAGCAGCAGCTGGAAAGGGGCATACTGACTGCCCACATCACCTGGGGAGTTCCTCAGAAACAAATTTTGAGAACTGACACCTCAGTCTACACAAGTGACAACAGGAACTGATGTCTTTCTATAAATACACGGCAAAGACAGCGCCTGTGAGAGAGAAGAGCTATTTAAGAATCATTTTGGCACAGGAATCAGGGGCTTTCTAAGCTTTCTAACAATCTGAGCGGTGTGGTTCTGGAACCGCCTCCAACAAGCGAAAACCCCAGCTAAGTGCACCACACGTTGCGGCATTACCCAGGAGGGCGCTGTGCCATAGGATAAACGATTTATTCCCAGATTTATGCCACTATAAACCCTCGGAGCTTGTGCCCTAAAAGGGGGCAGACAGCTGTGTATGACGGAGGCGATGGAGATGGTAGACATGGGGATCTGGAGGGGCTGCTTGCGGCCTCCTCACTGGTCCTACCGCTGCTATGTGAGTGTGTAAAGAGGTGAAACGTGGCTGCACGCTTCCTTGGCCGTGTGGAGACAGGGCCGGCCCTCTCCCAGGCCTGCTTGTGGTGGTGCTGTGTTCCTGGGAGCAGTGGGTGCTTTAGGAAGGGGCGGGAGCTTTCCCTGCAAAGCCCGCTATCCGGCTCCCACGCCTGGGTCAAAACTTGACCCTTAAAACTGATGAACGTGACGTCAGCTTGTGGAGATTAGAGCTGTTCGATTTGGGGTTTGGGAAGGGTTTGTTTGTCCTGTGCTTTAAAAATCCCACAAGCATGGAGGGAAAAAATGCACCGATGCAGTCTGAAGCTCTGTTGGCTTCCAGCTCGGCTCAGCTCGGGATGACTGTGGCACAATGGATTCCAGATGCTGAATTTCCGGCGGCAGCTGACACACACACACACACACACACACAAACACTTCCCCAGCTCCGAGGGCTCAGACATAATCCCAGACTAGTACAGACATCTGAGACTGACACCATGAGAAAGAGAGACATTACCAGCTCCGGAGCTCATTCCCCCACGGACCTGACTAGCTCACAGCCTGGCAGACGTTTTGGGTATTTTTACGTGTGTCCTGGCAGCGTGACGTCCCCCGCCTATGGCAGCTACGGAGGAGCCCAGCACGTTGTGCCAGCAGCAGCACTCGCAGGACTTGCAGCAATCTCATCTCAGCCCCACGTGAGCGCAGACCTCCAGAGGTGCAGCGCAGTGGTAGCAGTGCCTGGTTAACCTGTTGCTGGCTGTAGGCAGAAAATTAATGACCTGATTCCAATTAGAAATATCCCAGAGAGGGCTAATGATGATTAATCTGCTGTTACAGAGTTATTCTTTTATGACTTGTTATTTATTGCTCGTATGACTATACTCGCTCGTGACACCTGTTCCCCGTGATAACATCTATCACTTATTAAATCTTTGTAAGTAATTTTGTAGTGTAACCGCCATGTATAAATGGTACTCGTATCACGTTTTAATAGGATGAATGACACTAGTGATCAATTGGCAACGCACAAACAGAATGTAGACCATTACAAACCCCAGATATGTTCTGCATCTTGCATTTTGTCGGGCTGCTGCCCAGTATCCGCAATAAGAAACAATTAAACTTTGGCATGTTAAGGGAGACTGTCTCCAATTCTCCTGTGCAACACAAAATCAGAGCCTCTGCTACAGACAGTAGACTCCAGGAATGCCCCCAGGCAAAGGCTCGAGCTGGGACTCAGCACAAAGTCAGGGGAAAGCTAATTTTATTGAGAATTTTTAATATGAAGATATAAACTTGCAATAAAAAGTTAGCAACTGCTTTAGGCTGGGATTTTCCAGAAACATAAGGGGCAATAGGTCCCCAAATCCCACTGAACTGGTACCCAGCTCTTACAGGCTCCTCTGAACAGCACGACCTTCGCTCTGACTCATTACCCATTCCACTGCTATTATTTCTTCATAAGATTTTGTTTAAGTTATTGTGCTCTTAATTTCCTGTTTCACAATCCTTTAGTGATGCCAGCAAAATGTATTAATGCAGCTTTCTGGATTTGCATTTAGACATTCAAAGGATTAAAATTAATCACAGCTTCTCATTGGCTCAAGGCGATCAAAGGTTCAGTATGGAGGGCTCAGATTAATATTTCTCCAGACTGTCATTCGCCAAAGCCCAAGTAAAAGAACTGGATCTCTCCCAGCCATGTAAACACCGGGGCAAACCCACGTCTAACACAAACAGGTGAAGCTCCGTGAATCTCACTGAAGGCACGCTAGGTGCAGAGTTGTTTGGCTTGCTCCTAGGCAAGGAAGTGTACCGACAAAACTAAGGCTGTATTCACCGTGAGTAACGAACACCCGCAGCTCAGGTCTCTGACTAAGGGCTGCTTCACCAGCACGCTCATTATTTCATTATTTCTTTATTTTTTTTTTTTCAGTAAGAAACCATTTCTCCCAGTGGAGGTATAAAAGCAGATTAAGTGGGAGTAAAACTTGGCATGAGCAAAAGATCTGTCAGCAGACACATGGGGTTTGTAGGAAAAGCTTGGAGACGCTCTGACATCAGGATTTACTTCTAACTTGACTGTGCCTCCAGAGCCTCTGTTTTGTGAGATCTCTCTATAGAGTGCCCAGGAGTGGGAAGGGAAAAGAAATTTAAACAAAACAACAAAAAAAAAGAGTTGTGAAGCATCTGGACTGACTGCCAGGAAGTGTCTAATTGCAGAGTAATCCAAGTGTCTCCAGTGAAACACACAAACCAAAGGTGACGTGCCCAGATCACCCAGTGGGCCCATGGCCAAACTGGAGTGAGGATCCCAGCCTCCTCAACCCCCACCAGCCGAGCGCATCACAAGCTAAAAGATTTGTATAGACAAGATAGGTTTATCTAGAGTTCTTCAGAGAGATCTTGCCCCTAATTTATGCGTGGTCCATCCTCACTACTTTAAGTAACAATGGAATCTGGCCCTTTTATTCTCATTTCCATTGCAGATTAGCAAACATCTTAGAAAAGTCTGGTGTCAAGATGTTTCTTCGGGTTGGTGGTTTGGTCAGATGGGAATAAGAGAACTTAATTCCCTAGGGGAGGATGTGTGTAGTCCTAATTCTTTCTTCCAACCATGTGTCCGGCCAGACAAATCCACAAACATGCAAGATGGTAACAACTCTAGCCAACAGAATTTTTCTAATTATCTTTCTGTGCACAAAATCCAGTGTTTCTGCACCTCAGACCCCATCCAAAGTGCATTTAAGTCGATGGAAAGGCTCCCATTGGTGCAGCAGCCATGGGTCAGAGCCCCGGGACAAGAGGCAGAGCAGTGGCTCCATTTACTTTAGAAATTCCATCCGTGAGCAAAACACTTGTTGGAGAAATCCCATCCCTCAACATGAAACATTTCTCAGTGCTCTGGTCTCTTGTTCCAAACAGTGCTCCAGCCAGTGGCATTTTGGTACATAAATAATTATCCTTTGGACTGCTGAGGCATCGCTCTCCCTGCCAGCTTTCTCCTACCCCCTTCCTTCATGTCCAGCACTGGTCTACAGACCTTTTGTGAGCCTCAGGTGTGAAAAACAGGCCAGTTCCAAGGGCTGAAGTGGAAACTGGAAAACAAACCAAGCTAAATAAAATATTCAAGGCAGGCATTTTGTGTGTATGTAGCAACAAGTGCTGCTATCCAGAAAGACTGAAGTCTCTCCCAGCCTCCAGATGATGAACAACTTTGCTGATGATGGGAGTCATATGGTCATTCTCTGCTGTACCCACCACTGAAAAATGGGAAAAAGAAGCATTTGTTTTGCAAAACAGTCAACATTTATAACCTCTGTTTCTTAAAGATGGTGCATCTCTTTTTCTCCGTTTGAGGAAGTGCCCAGGCAGGTGGTGACTGCTGAGGTCCTGAAGAGGGGAAAGAGCTCTTTTCATCAGATGCAATTTGAGAAAACTGGCATTGTTGGAAGCTATGTAAAGTCCGAGGGGAGTTTACATCTGTCAAGCTTCTACCATGCAGCATCCGCTATAGACAGTCCAAGCAGCTCAGGGTAAGTCAGCTCTTGTCCTAAAACCAGTTGGCTACAGGGGAGAAGAGAGCGAGTGAAGGAGAGAGGGAAGGAAGGAGGGAGATGTGGAGACCATGATTCTGCCAAGGGATGGGGGAATGCATCCTGCACCAGCTGATGCAGCGGCACAGCTTAAACTCCTCCTGCCCACCTCAGAAAATCAGTGGCTGTGTTACCACCAAGCTCCAGGCAGCCTAATTTATGCTGCTTAGACACGATGACTATGCTGATCTCTGCAGGCTGCAGGTGTAGGGTCAGACCTGAGCCCTGTCTGCATTTCAGGTAGCTGCAGCCCGGGCAGGTGGCTGGGAAACTGCTCCAGGTTGTGCTGCCCTTCAGCAGAGCGAGGGGGAGGAGGGCAGGTAGTGCGGGGGCAGGCGTGGGGAGGCTGCTGGACCTGTGGGTGGAGAGGAAGGGGTGGTGTAGGGGTGGCAGCAGGAGGCTGATATCAGCCCTGTGCTTGCAGAAAGCTGTGACAGTTGGAAGCGAACAGAAAGCAAAAGCTGACTCCAGCAAAGTTAATGGTAATACTTCCCGTGACTATGCTACATTTCATAAAAATTTCACTGCGTTTCATAAAGATTTCACTTCCATGGCTTACATTCATGGTTATTAAAAAACCAGGTGTACTGTTCATTTTGAATAAAATGTGGTGCATATTTAAATTGATACAATTTGTTGCATTTATAGTATTAATAAAGCTAAAGCCTATAAAAAGGAGGCATTTTGGGGAAATAAAATCCTTCTGAAAGTTTGGTTAACACAGGGCAGATGTTTCTTCTCCTACTGACAGTCAGCAGTTCATAATAGTGGAATTTGCTCCCTTTTTAATTAAAAAGGCTGGTGTTCCTTGAAAGGTGAAGAAGAATAGATGTTTGGCAAAGGATCTTAAGATGTATTTTGAAAGAGGTCTGTTTTATTTCCACACTCATAGCTGCTCATAAGTCTAAATCTCTGAACTGACTGTTGCTTTTGCAACTAAATGCAACATATCCCCTTATCTTCTCGCTGTGGAAATCGCTGAATTCTCTGTTACGCAACTTCACTTGCTCACGGATGGGCGAATATGGGTAACATGGGCTGCTTTGGGTTGGATTCGTTTCACTTGCTGGAAAGCAACTGGAAACAATTTCCCATTAGAGTGCTACACTCTGTCATTTTATATCAGGCAGAACCATGCAGCTCTCCCTTTGAAACGTCACACAGCAAATGAAACCAGTGAGCCCTGAAGATTAAATATTACACATGAGCTTACGCAGCATTTCAGTTCCGTATGGGACACGGTCTCCTGTCTTTATAAAGGGGATGTAGCCAGCAGGCTGTGCGTAAGGAATGTGCATTGCTGTAAGGCAATACGGGTAAAAGTCAACGTCGGCAAGGGGGGAAAGAGCCCCATGATCCAGCCTGGCTCTGGGCACGTTCTCTGCATTTGGCACACCTCACAGCCCGTGTTTTCCTGCTTTGGGCAGGTCAGGAAGACTGAAAGTCTATTCACTGTACCCAGCTAATCTGCCTCCTAGGAAAGGAGTCAAGGGAGGTGATTTCTCAGTGTGTGTGGTCACATTTCTCATGCGCTGGAGCAGAAGGAGCATCTCAGAAGCCTGAAAAAATCATCTGAGCTTGGCTGGTAGAGGGGGAGAGCAGAGAGCTGTGAGAAGTGCCAGGGGAGATGGACACTGTGAAGAGGTTTCGAAGATAACCAATAAGAAAAATGAGTGGGAACCCGTCATTGACACACAGGACGGGGCAAAAGGACATGCAGAAGGGACAGGCACTTGGCTGGGGACTGAGTCTGAACTATTGGTTGGATAAAGGGAAGAGATCCAGAGCTGGCGGGCCTCCCATTGAACTTTCTTGGAGAGCAAAAACCTCTCCAGCAATCCGGCACTGACCTCTCCCCATGCTCCTGTGCCCACACAGAGGCTGGGGCATGCTGGTGTCTTCCCCTGGTCAGAAAGGTTTTTCCTTAGCACCCAACACTGGATCACATCAGCTTTTGTTTGTTTTTGTAGACTCGGGGTTAGCTAGAAAGTGGTATTATGTTTAATTAAAAAATAAATAAAAACGGAGCTTTCAAAATTTTCTTTCTGCTTAGAAATGAAATTGAAACTGCTCAAGAAAATTAGCTCACCCCCAACCCACCCTAATAAATCTTCTAGCAAACTTGAACCAAGGGGTTTCTTTTGCTTGCTTGTTTTTTTTTTATTTTTTTTTAGCAAAAAGCATAATCGAGAAATTTCCAGTCTTTTTTCTTTTATAGTGACAGAAGGGAGAAGAAACAGAGTGGGTGTTTTCAAACTCTTTAAACCACCTCTAAAAACTGTAAAGGTCTGGAAGTTACCATATTTCCTCAGTGAGAGTCAGCTTTCAACCCAGCCGGAACCAGCTGTGACCGTAGTTACAGACAACAGATTGTGCTAGAAATGCCAGTGACAGATGGCCCTCATATATAAATGTATTTATACACACCAACCCTTACATTCATCCACCTTCGCAAAATATTTTGTGACCCTCAGATGAACGCTGATGTTTTAAGATCAAAATATTATTGTTGCTTCATTGTGCCAGGAAAACAGCTTTCCATCTTGAGAACTTTATTAGCTAATGCAGAGCAAAAATAATTTAACTGCTTCCTAGAAATGTGGAAATTTATTACATTCAATTTCATCAAATTCCCAGAGAAAGAAAAAAAAATATTATTTGGGTATATTGACAGCTTTTAGATACAATGGAGTGCCAACTACAATCATCTGAGCTCTGGGATGGGGGATTGGCTCACACTGCGAACCAGCCCAAGCCTAATTGCCAATGTGACTTTTATTCATCGCTTCTTTCCAGGTACAGCTGTCATCCGGGACAATGATAAACCCCAACACCTTGTAATTTTCTCAGCAAAAACAGCCTGGAACAATGCATCTGAAATTAAAGGGTACCGAGAAGATAGAAAATGTAGTGAATGTACTTTCAATACCTCTTCCTATTGTTCTTCCAGGATAAAATTCTCACTTCTCAACAATTTGTGAGAGCGAATCTGACAGCTCCCCCAACTATTTGACGCCCAGCGTGTCAGCAGTTGCTTTGGCTGGGATGCATGGAGCAGACACTGAACCCTGCTTCCCCCAGGCTTATCACTGGAGCCAGACTAGCTCGCTCCAAAAAGTATTTTATTTACACTTCAATCCTCAACCGCACATCAGAGAGCCCCTCACTAGCTCTGGGACGTTCCAGCAACTGCAGTCCATCAAAAGCATTTAAGAATGAAAAAAAAAAAAAAAAAAAAGAAGATAAGAAGTTCTGTGGATGAGCTGCTGGGCTGGGAGTCTGGAGGCACTGGTAGGCCTCCAGCTGCAGCCGCAGGCCCGCCAGGCCATGCGGGTGAGCCGCGGCTCTTCCCCTCTCGCTTTCATCTGCTCCGAGCGTGAAACCTTCAGGAAACAGCGTCTACCAGCATCCACTATGCTCATGTGGGGTTTTTAGGCACCACTGAAATATCAGCAAGAATAAATTGGTTTAGACAGCGGCGCTCCCCTCCTCTGCCGGCTCCAAAACGCCCCTGGAGCCTCCTTGAGCCCCGCTAGAGCCAGCTGAGGCAGAGAGGTGCTGCGGCTGTGCCAGGAAGGCCGACAAATTCTGGAGTTTGCTCAAACAAAAGCTTTACTTCATGTGACTTCTGTGGTCTCTTATGGCTTCCTGGAAAAGGCGAGGGGCAGGGGTATGTATATGTGTGTGTGTGTTCATGTCCATGAAAACATGTAAGAAAATAGCCATCTAACATGCTTGTGTTGGGCAGAAGTGGTATTTAGTGTATGTATTCTTCCTCGAGGTGCTGCTATACTGCAGCTTGCAGAGAGCAAGTGACGCCAAGGAATTTCAGAAATACCTCTGTTTCTGAAAGAGGAAATGAATTAGGATATGAAATGAAAGCTGAAGACAGGATTAAGGTAGATGGAAATAAAGGGTTGGCATGCTGAGTCAAGTGCCTTATTCCTAAAACCTTCTCCTATATTTTTCAAACAAAATTAATGAGAATCTTTCCAGCCATAATTCTCTTCAGACCTGTATTTATTTCTCCCATGATTTGTAGTGTTCCCCATGGCAGACCTTGTTAGGTTGAGAAATGTGAAGGCAACGGGATATATGTGCGTTAAAAGCACTAAACTTCAAACCGTTACAGGACTTTTCTTGTAGAAGAACCTCAGAACATCTGTTCATTTTATCATGTCCAATTGCCATGGAGATGAGAACACCCTGTGTTATTCACAGGAAGATGACATAGCTATTCTTCTGCAAAACAGAAATTACTTTTTAAGTATTTCCAATCATAAATCAGGAAAACACCCAAAAATCCAGATTCCACCCAGGGCCCAAAATACCACACCCTATTCTGTCAATTTAAAATAAATGCCTGTGATAACCTTAAGCAGGATTTGGACTTGGCCCACAATGAAAACGTCAGTGGGGCAGCTTGCTTTCAGCCCTCCACAGCTGCCACAGCCTTTCTCTGAGCAATGGAAGTATTTTTATGGGCAACCAGTTTGCAGAAGCAATGCTCGTGCTGGCAGAAAACCTTTCACTGCCTCAATGTCAGGTATCAACTGCTCACAGAGGATACACCAGCCACCAAACCATGACTCTTCTTGGACAACCTGGCTGGGAAATAATTAATGCATGTTAAGGAGCAAGACAATTGCTTTCCAAGCAGAAAGCCGTTAATGAAACAAAATACACGTGGTTATATGCACTGTTCTCTAGGCTCTACCTTACATTAAATCTTGCAAGTCTGTCACTGACTGATTGTTTAGCAATAACATCATGTTTAATACCAGAGGGCCTGGAATTTTAGCCCTGAAGTGCAGTCAGTGAGCAACCCCAGGACATGCCTACCCATGCACTGTAGTCCTGTGGAATAAACTTGAAAACCCTGCTGACACATGTGCTCTGACTTCTCCCCTGGACTTCTTATAGGAGCAAGACAGGTGAAAGAAGGAAAAATGAGACACCATCAGCAAGCGACAAATAAGCCTTCAGACCATGAACTGCTTGTCCCCTTGGGAATGTAGCTCCTTCAAAATACAAAGAAAAATGACAAGTGATTGCAAGGTCCTCTGCAGAAACCTCATTTTTCTGGTTTCCTTTTACAGCCTACTCTCCATTATCTCAGCATGCGTTATGTCCTCCTATTTGCATTATCTAAATAAATTGTCATCAAACTTAGTGACTTAGCATGTCGCTGAGTTCCTAGACTACACTGACTGAGGTATGACCAATGCTGGCTGCGCACACAGCAGCATCTCAGGCAAAACTGGTGCCCTGCTCTGAAGTGGCTCTGAGGTTTTGTGGGGAATGTGGTGCTGCTGGGTCCCCTGATCGATTCGGATAATTAGAACTTAGCTGCATTGGGAATTAATTCAGCGCTTCCAGCACTTGCAACATTACAAGGACAATTGCCAGGCACAAACTTTTCCTTTATAAAACATAATTTTAGTCTCATAATCCCAGCTTGATATCTCACCCTCCAGCTATTTCCCACATTTTATGATTAAAGTAGGCTTTCAATTAACTTGTTTTATGGATCAGATGCCACAGGCAGATAGAAATACAATCATAAGAAGCGGATGGTTGCTCTGAGGCTGGAGAAAAGTCCTGTACTTCATCACTGGTTTAAATCCAGCCAACGTGATAGGGAATGGATGCTTTCACTGATGGCTCTGGAGGAGATGATGTTTGATTTTCTGTGCATCCACCATTCAGCACATCTTCCATAAAAAGTGGCACTGCTGAATTCTGCAGCACTACGGGACACAAAACAGACCATCCCATAGACAAGTGGCATCTTTAATGGAAGAAGACTGCAAGCATGAATAATTATTCATTCTAAAAGTTATTTTAATAAATAAATTCAAATTTCTTTCTTTTTGTGTTTCAGATTATTTTTTCTGCAGGATCTTAGCAAGCACTGACCTTCATGTGCTATGCTCCCTTTTTGTATGTGTGGTGGTGAATGAGAGGTAACTCTCCTGCACCTTCGCACCACTGGGAAAGCAATTGTTAAAAGCCGAAATGACTGGCTAATGTTATCAGAATAAAACCACACACTGCAGGAATTCCTGCTGATATGAAATGAAGTTGACCTATCTGCAATTTCCACTGGGGGAATTGCAGTGAGATCCAGTGGGGTTTGCAAAGCATTAGCTCTTCTTCTGGCAGACTTGGCCAGGGGCATTGCCAATTGCTCTCATTAGGGCCCTCAGTTGCTATGTAGAAGAATTGCAAAATCTATGAGATAACGTGTCTGTTCTTCCGGGAGGGAGAGAAGGAAATGTTTAGAAGACTTCCAACCTGCAATTTAATGATTTCTGATGAAGTTCAATCGGTTCACAAGTCTTTAAGGTTATACAGACTGTTGCTAAGTGCTCTAGAAGACATAGTTGTAAATCGCTGTATTCCCTTTTGCAATCTACATCTGCAAAATTTGTATAAGGGCTGTATTTCACTAGGAAAAAGAAAAAAAAAAAAGAAAAAAAAAAAAGGAATCACTAACGTAAAAGGGGTTGAAACCCATCCATCTGTGCCTTGACTGCAGGTTACCACTCCAATGCAAAGGAGCACATGGGTTTTAACCCCTCTCTGCAACTCTGCCAAGTGATCCAGCATGAAAAGAGGTCTGCACTCAGGTGAGAGATCTGTGCATGTGGATAAGGGAGCATTAAAATCAACACCCAAGGGGATTCTGAGGGCAGAGAAATACCCTAATTACCCCACAACTACCCCCACACGCAGGGTTTCAAGCTCTCTATAACAAGTTCAGCCTTCCTCCTTGTAAATTTCTGGCAGAGACTGCAGGAGAGCACCACGTAATTTGCATCTAAGACGAACGCATGGGAGATTTCGATGGCTTAGCGTTGCTTTGCAAGGCTCCCAAGAAATGGCAGAGAAGGAAGGCAGGCCCCCAGCCCTTGCCCAGCCCTGCACTGCCCCGGCCAGGCTGCTCTTGGCCCAGGAGCCGGCCACGCTGGGGCATCCCCAGTGCCACCCACTCGTGTCCCCAGCACCAGGCAGGGACGGATCTGTGTGAGGCTCTGCCAAATGCAGGCGACAGAGGCTTCCTGGCAGCCTCTAGTGGCACTGCTGGGTCCCTGCAGAGCTCTGCCTGGCTTAGCCCTGGGTTTAACCCAGCAAAATTTGGCTTTTTCAGCTTTCAACGTTTTGCATGGAGACAGGTTTGGTGCTTGCACATTCCCACCTTGCTTTCCTCCCAAATTCGGCGTCTCATACACCCTGGGTAGGGTAGGGGCAGCCGCCAGCAACTCGCTTACATTTATCGCTGTGTGCACGTACGCTTTGCTCATAAACACCATATTCAGGCCCAGCACTCAGTTAGGATCAAATCAGGATCTCAGTGTGCTAAGGCGTGTGTTTTTCTGGAAAGCTTTAAATTTATAAATGATGAGAGCCTGGAGGATGGATAGCTTGCAACATCGTAATGGTTTTAAAGCATCTTAATATTTATATATATATTTTTTTTTTCCTCCCAAATTAAAACCTACCCTCCTTTGGCTTTTCACTAGACAAACATTAACTAGTCAACTAACTAAGTGGCAATGAGCTAAAGTAAAAATCAAAATGGGACCTGTGGGCAAGAAGTCCTGGTCTTCTGAGTGAAGTCAGGGCTGGTGATCCAGGTACAAAAGTCAGGGCAGGGGCAGGGGAAGGAGCTGCTACATCACAGGAAGGGCCCCGGACCACTTTCAGCACAGGATGGGTGCAGCGGCAGAATAGGCACAAGGGGATGCCACAAAAGAGGGAGGTGCTGCTGTACCTGCTGCCAGGTAGGCAGGCATGCACACAAATCCAAACACTTCCAAATATTTATTAAGATCCCAATGAAAGTCTGTTGGTTGAAAAGAAGGTATTTACTCCTGAAACATCTTTCTTTTAAATGAGACAGAAACCAGCAAAGACTTTAGGAATTAGTGCTAAGTAAGAAAATGCTTGTGATAGGGTAATAAAAGCCAACCAGCTTCCCTACAAGGGCAGCAGCGATAACAGAGTTGCTTTTCCTTTCCATTTCTTGTAAATTACAGAACAACTGTAGAAAATCGGCAGATCTGTGCAATGCTCCTCTTGGCAGCTGGCACATTCAAGCTGAACTTTTCAAGGAGCACAATGTGGGGACGCTTTGCAGTACCCCTCTGTGAGTACAGCCAAACCACAGTGCACGCCAGCCTTCTTCATGCTGACGGTGTTTACTGGAAATGAGACTTCAGTACCTTCAGGATACTGCATGAAACATCACACTGGGCATTCATCCTGTGCCACTCTGCAAAAGCCACATGCAACACGGTTTCTAAAATGCAAGCAGTGCAAATAGAGTTATGCTATTTCTTTCTAAATTGCCTGTTCTCTGCTTCAGCTGCTCAGCTGTCTTCCAGAGATGAGCATCCAGGATACTTTCCCGTAGATGCTTGGAAGTGAGGAGTAGTCCCCTGGACTTAGTATAGCTATTTCAGGGCACGGTGCCAAAGAGAGACGGTGCATTATAGTGCTCCTTCTAATACAGTTAAGTGCACAAGGACCACCGGTAACAGAGTTATCACAATTTAAATCAACATTTCAATCAATTGAAATGATGCTGTAAGGGCAGTTATTGATTAGAGGGAAGTAGAAGGTTTCAATGAGCAAAGGCAAAACCAATGACGTCTTTGAGCCGGCATTCAGCGTGGGTCTTTGTTCGAAGTAGATCACTGCGACTTCTGGGAGCACCCAACCTTCCTCCTGCTTTCTGGGTGCATTTGCAGCTGCTGAAGCTCAGATATCCTTACCCTATAACTGGTGGTTGGAATAGCACAGATGGGCTGATACAGAAACCTCCTGAGGAGTTCTGTGGTTTGGGTTACAAAGCAGGCAAAAAATGGGCAATTGCTCAGTTGCAGATAACATTTTCAAATAGGCTTTGTATATATTACTAAGCTACATATGAGGCAACCAATCAAGTCTGATTGGGAAAGGCTGAGATTTGTATGTTCAGCTGTTACTTGTGATGTAGCAAGGGAAACATCTGCATCAATCCAGTCACTTCCATGTGCAACAGCGTAGATTAGATGCTATGGAGCGGAAAGAGCTTGTATTAAAAATCCAAATATTAGGTCATATCTTATAGAACCACTTTTTATCTTTATACACATTTACAAATATGAAGCAATCCTTTTAATCATTAATCTCCCGTAAAAAAAAAAAAAAAGCCCAAAAGAGCATGCCTTTTACAACTGGATATACTGGTAATCAGTTCAAACTAAAACCAGACGTGTTGTTTTGTTTTTTTAACAACTTGGTTATAGGGAGAATCATTTTTCCTATGCAAAGCAGTACAGCAGTTGAAAAAACAGGGATGTTTTATGGACAAGCCACAGGCCCTTCAAAATACTGTCAAACATTTCTCCTGCCAAATGAGAACTATTTCACACTATATAATATAGCGTAGTGCACACAACACACCCTATGACGCATCAAGTAATACTGCGTCATTAACAAAGTTACTGGAACTGATACTCAAAGAAGTCATTTATCTAAAAAATATGCTCTTTTATCCTGCATTATCTGTTTCTTTTTATCTGACCTGAAGAGGTGATCTGACAAGTCTCATTTGGATTCAGTCAGCCCAGCACTGAGGAAGAGTTTCTTTTTAGCAACACTTGAATATTTCCATTAAATCACTTTTTTCTTTCCTGGAGGCCTTTATAACCATTCAAAGTACTCCAACACCTAATTTTAAATACACAAGCAGTTTCAATGAGATAAATGAAATTACTCGCATTCATTGCATAAGCACTGAAATACTTTGTAGGGCCAAGGTGAGCAGCAACAAAGCAAGCATGAGCCACATCTTTTGATCTGGACCTACACATCCTCAAACTTTGAGAAAGCAGGATTGTGGCTGCGGTCTGTTTTTCAGTGATAACTGACAGAATTCCTGAAATCTCCCATTGAAAAGGGCATTTTTCCATCTTGGCTGTATTATTGCTGGGTTCTGGAGCAGATCTCCCTTCTGCATTCCTGCGTGCTGATTGCCTCTACTCCTCCTTGATGTCTGCAGCCTGGGCTGCTCCTCCTTTGCTTCCAAATCCTTCGTGGTGTTGAGCCAGAATGTTACTTCACCTGCTGCATTACATTATTATTTTCTTCATTCATTTCAACGCTGGTAAGATAGTTTGCAGCAGAGACAGTTTTCCTTAGTGACTGTGCAAACCTCTGTGGATGCATACTTGAAAAGCCTACAGAATAAAATCCCCTGAACCATTCTGACCTCCACAAGCATCACCAAAACACCATAAGCACTTAAATGAAAGCCTGTTAATATGAGAAAAACACAGACATGCCCTGAATCTCTTCAGGCAAAGCCCCATCTGAGAAGCTTTTTCCTAATAAAACAAGACTTATGGGATCTGACATCTGTGGGGCAACTGGTAGCAGAATTGTCTCAGGGAAAGGAAATCCCTTTCCTTCTGGCTGGACCATACTAACCCAGCAAATCTATAGTAAAAACTCCAAATATATTTTCAACTTGCCCTCATTCAGATCCTTTTAGGAACGCAGCACATATACTGTTATCCTTAAGTTAGATGCTTTGCAGCTGAAACCTACAGACATCAGAGGCCAGTTGGTGGATTCTTATCAGGTTTACGGGAGTTTTTCATGGGGATCTCTCAGGCGGGTACCGTATCTCTACCATATAGGGTGGAGTTGTCCTAATTATTAATGTTCCCCTTAGCCCCCATCTATATGTAATAGCAGGACACTGTAGGTGAGATATCTGCTGTCTTGGCTGACAGCCTGACAACTGAACCTGTGACATCCCCAGCGAGGAGCCAGAGCCGCGGGAGCCAGAGCTGAGACCTACAGCCCCAAACGTGCTCACCTGTCAGTAACACGAGCACCACGTTCTCTGCCAAATTTTACTGAAGCATCCCTTTAGTCCCTACATATGCACACTTCATCACTCTGGCTAGAAGACAATATTGGATGACAGTCAAGGGACACAGTGAAGCGTGGCACCATGTGAACCACCAGCAAAGGGGTTTAAATGGCAGAGCCTCCCAGGTCAGAGGAAAACACACATGAGCTCAGCTGGACTTTCAGACAGAAGTGCCTCTGTTTCTGAATGAAGTTCTGTAACTTGACTCTGAGCAACTCAACATTTTTTTTCTTAAAGACACAGCTTAGAAACAAAGCTAAAATCATTTACACCACTAAGCAAAACCAGAAAGCTGTCTCAGTCCTTCCTTCACATTACTGGTTATTCACAACTCAGGTCCTTCTACTGCAAACCTTAAAAGACCCCTAAAAGGGAAGGAATTTGTGCAGTAGAACCTGGTCCAGCCTGCGGTGCCATTAGCCCCAGGTATGACAAGAAGGAAGGGAGAATAATGGCTTTAGGTCCTGTTTCTGTTTACAGAGCTGGACACCATCCTGCACATCCACGTTCCACCTACAATTAATTGCATGTTCCCTGCTGTACAGAAATTAAGCAAGAAAGCGTGGATCTGTCTCAGGGAGACATCTCTCATAGCATGAGCCATCTGCACTCCTACAGCGGGTGGTTCCCCCCACGTCATCGCAGAGAAGGTTACTGGCAGGACACCCAGTCTGTGCTAAAACTTGTTACAAGAGCTTTCCTATCATCCTGTCCTGAAGGGAATTTTACTTGCTAGGACTGATATTTCTGCAAGCAACACCCTTCAAAAGCAGCATGCTGTAATTACAAGTCAGAGTCTGGCTAAGCTTGACCGGTAACTCCTTATCAGCTACTTCGACATTCACTTACACATCAGTCATCCTAGCAAGCCCTCTTCCCCTCCATTCAAAATGTCTCCCACAGTACGGTTTACTAGGTAGCAAATTCTTCTGTAAACTTTATAAAAACAACTCAGAAATGTGCAACCTCACTGAGGAATGATTCCTGCTATTAACATTTGGCTAAGTGAGATTTGCCACGTGACTGGGACGCAAAATTAATATCTGCTCTTTTGGAATAGTTGGGGCTGGCTCAACTACTACTCTGGAAAACCAGAGGACTGCAGAGATAATTCATCTTCTAGATTATTCAGATGAGAATTAATGACTTTTTACTGGTAAAAGTTTAATGAAATAAAAGTTAATATTGCCACATATTGAATTAAGCACCTGTCTGAGACAGGTTTGCATTGAAAAAGAGATGACACAGTGACCTCAGCGTATTGAGAACTAATTTAAACTACACAAAACAAAGCTGCTAGATGATTTGGAAGTTTGGCCAGTTCTTTGTAAAATTATTACTTTTCCTACATTTAAGTTGGGAACAGGATCTCAGCCTGCT
Source organism: Anser brachyrhynchus (assembly GCF_964034855.1). Taxonomy (NCBI): domain Eukaryota; kingdom Metazoa; phylum Chordata; class Aves; order Anseriformes; family Anatidae; genus Anser; species Anser brachyrhynchus. The sequence continues at coordinate 5,352,834 of NC_137709.1, forward strand.
GCTGAAGAAGAAAAGTTCTGGCTTGTTCAAATGAAGACATAAAACCTCAAAAACAATTAAATTACAGCAGGCTTATGGTTCAGTCCTGAAGAAACCTAGACAGTTCAGTCTATGCAGAGCCAAGCTGGATCATATATTCTTGTGACAGCATCCATTTTCTGTAGCATAAAATTCTGGCATTTCTGCTCTCAACTATAAACATATAAAAATATAATAGATTATATATATATATATATATGTATTATACAACCAGCTACCCCTGAAAATACATCCCATGTAGGAGGGCTAAGCCTTCTGGCACAACCCAGCTGTGCACTGGCCCCTGTCTGACCAGGAAAGAACTCAGTTGTTATCTCAGAGATCAAACTGCAGATGTTGTTGTCCAGATGTGGGCACTTTTAAGAGCAGTCTGAAAGCAATTATAAACCCAGTTGAAGGAGAAATCTGAAGTTAGATTGCCTACATTTCATTTAAGAATATTTCATTGAAGCAATTCTCAGGCTACAGCAGATTGTCTTAACAATTATGTAAGTCTAGTTATTGAAAAGTTTGCACCTTTACTGGAACTGAAACATTTCCAATGCAAGCAGTAAACAGTGTCTGTACTAAATAAATTATAGGATGAATATATTATTGACAAATCAATTAACTGGGCTGAATGCTCCCAAACTGCATATGCGTCTTTCCTCATGTTCATGCAGATGTTTTCACCAGTCCTATGCAAAGCACCATCTTATGATAAACTTACAGGAATACTTGTTCAAAGTCATTTACTTTTTTCCTGTTGATTTCCAGCTTGCAGGGAAGAGAGAGCTGTGTGTTTTACCTGCCAGCAAGAGAGCAGACTGAACCAAGTGGCCAGACACTTTCTATTTGAAACTCTGCCCTGGTTATTGTACCACCTCACAGGAGCCTTCTACTCATGGTCCATCTGGGCTGGCAGAGCTTATTTCGTTTCAGAAGAACTGCTAGCTGATGCAACCAATTTAATTCAGCTTTCCCATGCAGGTACACACAGTGTATATAAGCTCACTGCTTTTCCCAGCCTGTTTCTTCTGCTTATTCAGCACTACCTGCATGCTTCCACAGCAAAATTATCATGCATGATATTACAGATTCAAGCCAAGACTCGTTCTTTCGGTAGTACAACAGAGGAGCTCAGCAGGGAAAAGTGACTCTAGAAATGTCAGAGGTGAAGGGAGTGGCTTTAGCTTTCTTAGAAAAAAAAAATGGAAGCAGGCTAGATACTCATCCTCTCTGGAAGCAATCTTTCTCCCCCAGATACCTATTTACAAAATAAAATGAAACTTTGGAAAGCCCAATTCTTTAAAAAAATAAGTATTGAAATGAACGTGTGCTACCATCTGCTGTCCATTATTTGAAAGAGCAGCCTCCACAGCGTGGATCCTGGCAAGTCACTGGGACCTGCAAACTCTGGCACCAGAAAGTCTCTTCATAGATTAGGCTGCATCAGAGCAAAATTATGGCGTTCACTAAAGATTTCACATTCCTGCCCCAAACCCATCAGAGCAGCTTGAGTCTGTGCAGGAACACCATCAAGGGACAAGGAATAGTCACGCTAAGGAGAAAGTTTGAGATTTTTTTTTTGATTTGTGAATATGTTCAAGAAAAAGCAACATTAGAATTAGGAGATGAGGTTAGAAGGCAGCTCTGAACGGTGCCCAAGCTGGAGCAATTTCATACCTATGTCAGAGCCCTGAATGTCAGAGCCCTGAATGCACATGGAGGTACTGAGATAGAGAAAACAACACCAACAGCTCCACACACTCACTTCCCTGTGGCCCATCATCATCTGCCAGCACATAACCGAAGGGCAGCTGCTGTTACAAACCAACAGCTGTTACGGCAAGCAATGGCAAAAGACTTTCTGAATAAATACAGGTTTAAATAAATAAATCGCTGTACAGGTCACTTAGCTTCCACACATCCCCACCAGGTCATCAACGTCAAACCAGCAGCGTGAATCTGGAGAAATAAATCACCTAGGGCTGACAGGAGTAACTTGGCCCAGCGCTCACAAATACTAAGAATGTACTTAACCTTTTTCTGTTGCTGTGGTGAGCAAACAGAGTATGCCTGGCACATTAGGGAACAAAGGTCTGGGCCCTTCTTGTGTTAACAAAATACCCATAATTATTTGCAAAGTAAAATGGAGGCCAGTGGATTCGGCGTAGGTATTTGCTATTCAGTGCAGCAAAAGGACTCCCAGGAATCATCGTCCCAAAGTCCTGACAAATAGGTAATTAAAGGAGAAAAGTGATCTGGTTGCAACTGTTGTAACCAGAGTCGTGTATGTCCAGAACCCATTGCTATGGGTAAGATATTACAGGAGAAAAAGAAGGGGAAAAAAATCTGGATACATCAAAACTCCACCTGTATGCTTCACAGTCTGTGTGCTGAACCTTTTACGTTTGCAAGGGTCCTATGGTACCTCTCATCCAACACCCACAAAACAGCTCTACAACTACTTGTTCAAGCACACTTTTTTTAAAAAGCTATTATATAACAACATCTTATAGCTGAGCAGCAAACTTCAAATACTAACTCAGTGCAGAACACATTACAGGTTTGTCTTGAACAGCCTAGGTGCTCATCTGTACTACCACACTGAAGATTAATTAACAAGTAATTAGGAAAGATATTATCTTCTCAAAGAAGGTATATGAAAATAAAGTGTGGCTAAATTTAATTAATAAATTACTTAGATTTAATATCGTGATCAAACTGTGACAGATGGCTTGGCTGCAGTACAGATTACACTGGTAACTTCCTTGGTCTTCCCAAGCCTGTTACAGTTTGCTCTAAAAGCAAATCATCCTGGATTGGAAGCGACCATTTCTCTAACATTTGCCCCAGTTTTATTTGAAACTGTTTCTGTCTAGCCAATGTGCTGGAGCAGTATCTACCAAGGAATAAAAAGGCTGATCCAGCATCAGCATGAAAAACAAAGGCAAAATGTACTCAGAGAAAAAGCTAAAAGGGGAATAAGCTATTAGCAATTCAGGCTTTACAAATATGTTTCAAGGGCTCTTACTTTCCATTTGCAACAAATAAAAGAAAGAGACAATCTGTGCTGAAATAAAAGAGCAAAAGAAGAAAATAATGTGTTCTAAAACCATTTTTTTCAAAACCTTGATGATATTTTGCTTCCGCAGCACTCCACATCTATTCGTAGGATTAAGCCAGCGGGCGGATGCTGGTTTTCTTCATTCTCATAGCATGAACTCGTACTCCTTGCAATTCTCAATCTGTCACATTCAACAATCACATGCAAAAATGACTCACACTGCCAGTTGTCTCCGTGTTGTGCTTGTTGAGCATTTGCCAGTTCTTCAGGAGCATTGAGAGACATGCTTTTGAAAAGGTGGCTGTTGTCTCAGGTTGTTGCATTACGCTGAAATGTTTTGAATTTTGTCACACAACTTTTTGTCCATTTTTCAGTCTGCAATCCAACAATTCTGGACACAAAGGAAACAAGAACAGATTAGAGTGGTGGCTCATTCAGCTTGGCTTTTTGCCCTTACTGAAGGCATTTATTCAAAGTGCCTAATATTTTGGAAAGAGTGGAAAAAACTTAATGCACCAAGCCAATCACAAGCTGTAAACATTGGACAATTTTTCATCCTATCACATGCAGTGATCACCTGAGAAGCAGGTAATTATTTTGATCTTTCTCTGAGCAAATGCAGTTCAATTTTGCAGCATTTTGGAAAGCATGTCCATAAGAACTGAGCCAACCATCTCCTATTTGCAAGAGTATTTAGCATTTGTTCGGCTTACTGAGGTCTCCCAGCCTTTTGAAACAAATCCCTTGCAAGTTTCTTACTTTCAGCTCCAATATGTGATTTTAAATCCTTTGAAAAGAAATTACAGCACCAAAGATGTGTGCCATAAACTCCACTGACTATAAAAGCAGCCTATGGTGACCAGCTCACACACACGTTCAATATATGCCCCCACCCATTTAGGTGACTCCTACCCTTGGGTGTCCCAGAGCAATGGACCCAGCCCTGCACAAAACAATCTAGGAAACAATCTAATGTGTAGCTCCATGACAAAAAACAGATTCTGACTTTTAATATTTAATTATACTCCCTGTGATCTTAAATGCGCTTCAGCCAAACTATATTGTTCCTCCTCTCCACAAATCTGGTGCCTAAGGAAGGTATTTTGTCAATTCAGATGAAAGAAAAATATACAAATATCCACATTTAACTGTTAGCTAAATTTATTCAGTCGCAGTTTTTGTAACTACCAATGGAAAAAAAATATTACTACCTATCATATCCTCATGATTAAAGTGTATTTTTCAAATTCAGAGACTGTCCTTAGACAAAACTCTTCAGATAAATAATGATCTCCCATGCAAAACATGCAGCAGTGAAGAAAACATATTGGAAATGTGAAACAGGTAGCAAGAGAAAGATTATGTGTAACTACAATATGGAAAATGTATGAAGTCATTTTCTGTTATGTAATTTGTGCCTAAGGTTTGATGCAAGAAAATTATAGAGATTGATCATCAAAGATTCATGCAACCATTTTATTGTTATTCAAAGCAATTAAAACAAGTTACTAATTTACAAAAAGTAAACTGTATCACTCATTCTGTCTATCAAATATCAAAAGTAAGGTCATGGTGAAGATAAACAAGGTTTGCAAAGTCTTCTAATAAAACGGGAAATGGACTTTATATTCAAGAAGCCTCCGTAACTTCCCCTAATTGCATAGATAGCTGTCTATAAGCATATGGCTTGTGTAAGGACTGCGTATACCATATGCACGTATCACTTCACTTGCCACTGAAACAGTTGTGTCATGGGTGGAATGTGGCAACTCTACCCACACGCAGTAATGTGATACAACAGATGAAGATAGTGGAAAGCCATGAAACAGCATGGAGAAATTTAAGTAGATTGAGTCCATCCCTACTTCAATGGGAATTAGATCAGACTCCAAATGAGAATTTATGCATGACAGCTGGATTAACATATATATTTCCTCAAAGATAGTAGCTTTGTAAGCTGAAGAGTTTCCTCGTGCCACACTGGAGCATTAGTTCAATTTTTATTAAGAGAAAAACCATCACTTTTTAACTCACAGTAATTTCCTCCAGGACAAAGGTTTCCTTAGTTATCTCCTTTGAGTCCTGATCCTACTTAATTTGCAAGGTATGAGATTGCAGCAAGAACAGCTTAGTGCATATTTGAGTTACAGTCCCCCATATATTCTGCTTCATGAGCAGGAAACAGTGCAAGCATGAGAGGCCCAAATGAATTAAAATTTCAAAAGTCTCCTATTTCAGTGAACTATCAAGCATCAAAATATTGTGGTATTATTGCATTTCTTTACACAAGAAAAAATTGCACACCCTCATTTTTTTTTTATTTTTTTTAAACCATGCCCAAGTGCAAGTACCCTGCCTGTCTGATAAGCAGTTTGAAATCTTGGCACTTCTGTACATTGGAACTTCCTCTCAGTCATATGAAACTAAACCAGACATGCAGTGCCACTGCAGGGGGAAGCTTTACAACACAGGAGCACAGATGGGATCAGCTTGCAAGTAAATATGTTTCTGTTGATAGAGAAAAGCGTAGAAAGCAACAATGAATAAAGATGAAAAAAATAAGATACTGACAGAAGAAGGAAAAGGAACACCAAAATGGGTACAAAGAGAAGAGGATATTGTAAAAAGGACCAAAAAGCTGAATTGGCAGTATGAGCATCTGGCTTTCTGCTAATTAGAATCCCTCCATCTTACATCAGTAATGCCATTAAACCTCTCAGTTGTGACTCCGTAACTGGGAATTGAAATATTTCATAGCAATTTTCACTATTTGCTCACTGAACTCACATATGTAAAAGCCCTTGCCATGCAAGACAAAGCCTTTGCTGAGCTTTGAATGCAACTAGGAGCTCTGCCTGCGTAACGAATGTGTGCAGGTCATACCTTTTAATTTTTCTTTTGTATCAATATCTTAGTTTTAATATGAGAAGATGGCCATTTTCTTGGAGAAAGAGCTGAAGAGGTGATGCTAGAGACAAAAATTTGTAAGAATTAAAAAATCACCCTATTTTTTTCTTTAAAAGTACCTAAAAAATTACAGTCTGGAAAACAATATCATAGTTCATAATTCCAATTCAGCCTCTTAATGATGTTCAGATTTTATTATTTGATTAGGACAAGTAAGAATCATAGCATTCTTTGATCTGTTACTTTAATACTACAGTATAGCACAAATGTACATACTAGAAAAAGATTAATGACTGAATGTTCCATAGACCTGCAAGATTACGGTAGAGAACAAAATTTAATACACTTTTTACTCTGTTACAGAGCTGATAATGGTTTGAGTATCTATATAATTAAAGTAGTCTTGTAAACATGGCATGCAAGCATCTCAGGTGATGGCAGAACTCAGCGTTAGCATCCATAACTGACAAGGAGTTAGAAATTCTCCTCTCACTATGGAAATATTCATATTAGACATAGGTATTTCTAGACAGAAATATCCGAAAAGTTTTCATCGTGTTTAACTTCTTTTTATGTATTTAGAGCATATCTGTATAACTATGTACATTAGCATTACTTTGCTTTGCAGCCAAGTACCTACAAATTGTGCCATCCCAGGATTAAAATTCCTTAATTCAGGACTGTTGTGGATATGCATAAGCTGAGTTTTCAATTATCTTCTTACATACAAGTCTTCTGGAAGCTACAGTCCATGCAAAGGAAAACAGGAATATTAATTGCCTCGATGCTTTTTGTATGGGACTTTAACTGAAGTTTTAATGCTCACTAAACATTAAAGATTTATCTTCATTATCCAGCTGCGACAGAAGACACTCTTACATTCATTTGATAGATGGAGAACAGGCCATAAAACTGAAGGCTGAAATCATCAAATATGTAATGATTTTAAATGTCCAAACTGAGAGCGCTAAGATGTCATATTTCAGACTACCTGTCATTTTAGGAATGGTCCACGCTCAGAGCAGCGATCCCACTGATCACAATAGTGATGGAAGCTATCTGCAATTCAGATCCCTGTCTCTCTACCTGGATATATTGAAAATACAGATCATAGCTAAGTTCTGCTTTCCTATTTGAGATCCCTCACCTCCTCTCCCTTCTTTCTTCCCGATTATCTCCCCTGCTTTGTTATAATTCAACTCTTCTTTGGTTCATTTTTTGCTTCCTTATATTCCAGTTTTATTGTTCCTTCACATTTCTTGGGCACAGCAAGTGGGAGAGGTGAAAGCACTGCAAATTTCCTTGTTCACCTCTTCTGTAACCACAGACATCAGAGGCTTCATAAGCTGTGACGGCTCTGCACTTGTTCTGTCATGACGGGGTGACGTCTCATCAGTTCACTCATCGTGTATGAGCCATGGAGGATGAAGGACATGTCTTCTAGCCCAAAGAATTTAGAAGTCAAACAAGTCTTTGCTGCACAGCTGTATATAGGTACTTCAAAGATAACAGTTTCACTAAATTTGGCCATTAAAGCAAAGAAAAAAGTACTGTAACCCTGCCACAGAGACAACTCTCTACCCCAAGTTTCACATCCCTGTCAGGGCATGGAGGCAACAGGTCCTCAAAACAGCTGCGAGTGCCAGCAGCGTGGACAAAGCAAAACTCCCCGAGTCCTCCCAGACACAGTCCCCAGCCCCTACCTTGTACACAAAGAGGGAAGATGACAGGGAGAAGGGGGTGCTAAGAGTTTTTAAGCTACTCACAGCAAATCCTCCTAGCTCCACGTGTAAGGTGAGCAGGGTTGGAAGACGCTCACCGTTGTTTGGGTGTGTGTCACAAGCTGGATTTGGCCCAAAGGCAGCCACCCAAAGCCTTGCTCCACAGTGCAAAAAGGTATTTCTGTGTATGGGTAATGAATGAAAAGCTCAGTAAATTTAATAGTGTTAAAAAGAAGTGATTAATTTCTGCTCTAATTGGATTCTCTAACAACAGCACCATCCTGAGCTCAGGGCAACTGTACTCCATGAGACACGGCAGCTCCGATGTATGGAAACTCTCAGGGGCAGGTAAAAGATTAATGGGAAGGGGTCTCTTTTGATTGATGAATCTGTGACCTTGAGCAACAAGAGCACTTGCATGAAGCCTATCCACCATGTGAGACAGATAAAATGAAAGAGGCTCATGTTACGCTCTTAGATCTCATTAGGCACCCAGACCAGAAATACCGATACCGGCACTGGCCATCTGCTCCAGAGTTTGCATGGTTACAGGTTTGATAACATGCGGAGCAAAAGTTAATCATATGTACAGAGGAGCAGCAGCACTTCTGCACAGGAAACTCAGTGCAGCACAACAGTTTCTAAAAAAAACCACATACATGTTTTTACCTCATTTTGTTGCTTCAAACCACACAAGCAAATACTCAGTTCAAACAAAAGCTGTTAACGTAAAAGGCCGTAACTTTAGACTCTTCAAATATCACTGTGTTGGTTTTTTTTTTTTTAGAAGTTAAAAAAGTAAAGATATCAGAAAGTTAATTAACTTGAAATTTGCCAAATGGCTGTGATCTACTATTAGCTTTTTATAATGGGCAGTAGAGAATTATTTTGTGATTGATTTCATTCTTTTAATGCTCTTTTTTGCTTATGTCAATTATTTGAGAATTGCTAGTATTTTCTGCCATTTGCTTTCCATTTGCATTAGTGTAGGCCCTTGCCAGTAGACCTTTCCAAATCTACTGTAATATTACCCCAGCATCCACCCCCGAGGAATGAAGTTTCCCTGCAAGCGTTTTCAGGAGACTTGTGACCAGCTGAGTTTTCTTTGCTGAGAAGCAGTTCCTGGAAAATCCTGCAACACACTCAAAGACTTTACTACTGCTTTTGGAGAATTAGCTCCAGGCAAAACGATACTGTCTACTGAGGCCATATCTGACCTAGAAAGTATTAACTGAAGAATGTGTGGGACAGCTGGTTATCGGAAGGAAAACACATACAGTGCAGGAGAATGACATGTAGAGCTACTTCACCTAGTTCTGAATGACTGTCAGCTCTCCCGAGCCACTGGAAGCAGACACAGCACTGCTGCCAGAGCCCGTGCCGCATCCAGTAACTGAGCCAGCTCAGGTATCTCTAACGCAGCACTGCGCCTTGCGGCAGGGAGACAGTTTATCATCTGAGAACCCTTCAGATACGTGATACGATAAGGCCGAACAGAAATCTGAAGTACAGCACGATTATTTCCCAAACTGAGTGCCACAGGGCTAAGCCTTTCTGAGGAGGAGGTTTTAGGAGCAGACTCGGTACGCAGCATGCCAGAGGCCTTTCTGTTCAAAGCGCTGCTCTCGTGGGTTACTGCTGGTGTTCCTCAGCAGAACCAGGTCCAGTTCTGCCTTTAAACTGTTAGAAGGCCTTGCTGCACAATGAGAGTACCATTTACTTCCACATAGGTATCCAGTTATACCAAAACAGGTGAGGCTTCGATTCTTTTTCAGCTTTCCGATTTCAGAAACAGGGTTGGGTATCTGGGATTTTTCTCTTTACGATTCCTTTTGATGAGGTGGTGTACATTTGCTGCCGCATCGCCAGTGCTTGAACATTACAACAGTATGATAATCAAGGGAAATTCACTTCATTTTGCAATTGTTATTTATAGCTTTGGCCAGTACCACACCACTGATGGTACCTTCCCACCACCTCTTCACACAATTTCTCGCATGTTACAGTAAAATCTTGTCACACAGTGGCAGCAGTAACTACACTTGAAAACAATGTATTTTATTTTTCGAGGTATCTGGATACACATCCATTAATTGAATAAGAAAACAATGTGCAACATGAGTTTCAGCAGGGGTGCCGACGGGAAGTCGGTGGCCATTTCACAGCGAACACTTCATGAAAACTTCACAGCAAAGGATCTGGGGCATGGATTTGGTACATACATGTATAGAAGGGATATATAGAGGATCCCCTGCACTCAGGGGCACTCAACATGCTATCCACATCATGCCCGAGGTCATACGCTGCAAGCCTGCGTTCTTGTTTCATACTTATGCAGGAGAATTTAAAGTTAAATCAAGTGATCACTTTAATTAGGCTTCCTGGACTCACACTGGGAACTGTTTCGCTGCTGTACATCATTTACACCAGCTCAGCGTTTAAAAATACGCCTGATGTGCTACTTTTATCTACTTTTCCGTCTCCTCCTTCGCTCCTCGCCCACATGCCTCCCCCCCCCTCGACTTCCTACGGAATCCCCCCAAAACAAACCCTCCCAAAACAACCCCCCCAAAAACAACCCCTCAAAACAAGCCCCCACAAAACAACCCCCCCAAAAAAAGAAGTACCCCAAAACAAGCCCTCCCAAAAGAACCCCCCCAAAACCAACCCCACGACAAAACCGCCCCCCGTTTCGTGACACACTGCCCCCCCCCCCCCAGCCCTCTGCGGACCCCCTGCACAACTCCCCCCCACGTCCCGCGGCCCCCTCAGCGGCACCCCGCGGCCTGAGGCTGCGCAGCCGCCGAGTGTGGGCGGCCTCGGCAGGCGGGGCGGCAGCAGGAGGAGGAGGAGGAGGAGGAGGAGGAGGAGAGGGAGGAGGAGGAGGAGGAGGGCCGGCCCGCCCGCAGCCGCCGCCGCCGCCACCGCCGCCATGATGCTTGTTTGCTTTCAATGAGTGTGAGGAGGAGGCGGGGGGGAGCCGCTCTCCCGTCCGGCCCGCGGCAGGAAACAAAGAGCCAGGCAGGCGGCGGAGCGAGGGCGGCGGGGGGACGGGGATGCTGCAGCCACAGGTAGGGAGCGGGGCGGGGGGGCGACGTGCGGCCGCGGCGCCTCGCCTCGAGGGGGGGCTCGTGCTCAAGGGGGACGGGGGGGGGGGGGGGTTGAGCGGGGCCGCGGGGGTTAATTAATTGTTGGGGGGGGTGATGGGGGAGGGGAGCGGCGTTGTTATGGCGAGAAGGGAAGGGGGGGGTCCCTTAGAGTTTGGGGAGGAAGGGGAGGGGGTGTTTTGTTGGGGGTGGCACGGAGCGGGGAGGGGGCGAGGGGTTGCCCCGGCGGCGGGGGGGCGGTGGGGGGCAGCCCGCGGGGCAGCGCTCGGCGGCCGTGGCGGAGATGATGATGGAGGGAAGGAGGAAGGGAAAGGAGGAAGAGAAGGGGGACGACGACGGCGACAACGACGCCGCCCCCCGAGGGGGGCTCCGCGGCCGCGGAGGGCGCAGGCAGGAGCCGCGGGGCAGGGGCTGGGCGCTGCGCACCCCGCCGAGGGGCAGCCGGGCGGCTTCTCGCCGAAGAGCCCGGCTTCATTTGCATCGGGGAGGCAATTAGGAGAAATTAGTATAATGGCATCTGGAAGCCTTAAGTTCTTTCTTTCTTTATTTTTATTTTTTTTTTAATTTTCTTCTCCAACCGGGCGATCGAGTTTAAAATAATTAAACAAAGGCAGAGGGAAATGACATCAATCCGATGATCGTCCAGAGCCCCCATTTTCCTAGCCGGCCTTCCCGGGGCGGCTCCGCGCGGCGGCCCCGGGCCGCGGGGGCTGGCGGCCGCGGGGCGAGGCCTGGCGGGCACCGGGAGGCCGGAGCGGCCCTGCTCGCCTTGGGGAGAAGGGAAATAAACCGGGGGGGAGGCTTCGGGGCCTGATTGCCAGCCCCGGCGGCCAATGCAGGCGAGCGGGAGGCTGGGCTTGCGCTGACATGTGGGGCGGGGGGGGGGGGCGCACACATGCGGGGATAAACAGAGGGGATTTGGGACAGGGCCTCCCGCGGGGCCTCCGCGCTCGGCGAGGTGGGGGCTGCGGGCTTCCAGAACTTCCCAGCAGGCGATTATTCGTTCACCGAGCCAGCCGCGGGGTGGGTGGGTTTCAGGGCGGCTCTGGGACGGGTCTGCAGGGGCTGAAATCCCGAGGTGGGCGCACGCTGGAGCGCAGAAGTGGGTCAGTAGGGCTGGATCCCGCGCCGCACCGCTTCTGGGTTACAATTCGTAGAGAACTTTAAGCTCGGGATCAGATAAAGCTCTAGAAAAGTACGTATCTGTGCATCTGCCTCTCCATCTTGATACACACGTATATCGTGAACGCGTTCTTATCAGTAATTTTTCCATGAATGGTAAAAATTCACATGAAGCTTTATTTGCATTTAGTCATACAAAAATACAGTCAGAACAAATACAGTAAAACAGGGTTGGGTTTTGGTGTTGTTGCCTTTTATTTTTTTTCATTCCAGATATCTGTCTCTGTAAACACACAGAAAACTGTACTAGTGAAAATATAACTCCACAGGGAGGTGTTTGCTTTATAAGCAGAGTTGCAGATCTCCATTTTTTTTTTCTGGGTCTTATTTTCTTAATCTAGATTTCAGCACAATGGGTAACTAATTCAAAATTCAAGGGATTAAGAAATACCTGTGGTATTTGTCTGGCTTAAATGCGAAGATGTGCAAGTGTTGACTGGTAATTGTGTTGTATCTTGCATTTTTCTTTCATTCTAGAGCAGGTCTCGTAATTGGGAATTTATCAACATTTCCACTGGGGTAATTTTACAGGATTATCCACCCTCTGTTCTTCCTGCTGGTTCATCTGGACTCTGTGGAGTTTGCTGCTAGCAATGAAGCCTTCTGTGGGGGTTTTATTCATGCTATTACTGAAATGGAGCCCTTCGCATTTGGATTAACTCTTTATTCACTTTTCACCTGAATCGCTTGGATCAGTCCATTTATAAAAAGGATACTACCATGCACCCCTTTTCTGTTTGCATTTTGAAGTTGAACTCTGAATACAGTCTTGATGTGTTCAGGCTGGTTACTTTGCTTGAATTTTAGAGGAAGATCTGAAATATAAAGATAGATGAAACTGTAATACTGCATATGGGCAGGTAAATACTTCTGATGTTTTATATATGAAGACTGAAAGCATGTCACAAAGGGCCACAAATTGAATGAGCATGGTACCCATCAAGGTAAAAATCATTAAGATCAGTCAGTACTAGATATTAGGAAGACTTATTTTCTATGCAAGTGCAATATGCATAATGGAAAACATTCTTTAAAATGGGGTAGAATTCTCCCAGGATTGAGCAAACTGAAAACACTTTCCCAACTGACCAACAAAAAATAACTATTTTTAAAAACATGGCAGTGTAAATAAAAACGGTCTTGCTAAACTATCACCAAAAAGTGAAGTATTTTTGCTTGTAGTGCAGTGTGTGTTATTGTTTATATTGCCACCATGCCTAGGAGGCTGGGTGGTGAATCCCTCCTTCCAGTTGTGCAGCACCTGCTACAACAGGCAGCCCCTGCTGCAGAGGCTGCAGGCCTCCTGGTTCTGCTTGCTATCAGACTATTGAGGTCTAAAATTATCCCGTTGTTTTCTCATGTAATTTTGGCTGTACGAGTGCATGAGTGCAGCCTGTAACATTACATCCACGGCCCAACTGGGGCCACGTCCAGTGAAGATTATATGCAGGCTGTACCTTTATGAATGAAAATGCCTTTCAGTCTTCATAACTGAAAGAACATACAACAAACGTCACATACAGGTGGTTTTTTTTCTTAGATGAAATATGTAGTATTCAAAGGTAATAACAACATATGATGAACTTAAAAGGTACTGTTTGCCTTAAAACCCCATGAAAATAATCTCAACAGACCCTACCTCTAGATTTTAGTCTTAGTTGCATGATACAGAGGTTGGCCTTTGCCCTATTGCATACAATGTATCAAGGTTATTTTTTTTTTCAATGTACTAAGAGCTTACGCTATTTTCCATCCAGTTTAAATTTAGACTTCTTCATGGTGTAATTTTGAAGGCTTTATACATAAAGTGCTCAGACTGAGTCACCGCAGGGTTTCATCTGCTTTGTATTCCCCTTCAGCGTTGGTGCTTCACACTTGGAGGTGTGTTTATTGTACAATATCATGCCAGATTATTAGCATTGTATTAAGTCACATAAATCGTTCCTGCATTGAGATGAGGTTGTAGAAGTCCACTCAACAAGGAAGCTTGCATAAGCTTGGGGACTTGCACTCACACTTTCTAATTGAGCGATTTCTGCAGGTGAAGTCTTGAAGCGTACAAATGCTTAGGCAGGCCCCATAGAAAAAGCAGTTTAAATGCTTAACATATCCTTTCGAGCTACTAATTACGCTTCCAAGATGGTGCTTATTTATTTAAAAAAAAAAAAGTTGGCAACAACTCCATTTTCCCTTTTGTAGGACTGCAACATGAATCCTTTTTTTAATGCCTGAGAGGGCTTTTTTTAGCAAAGGGATCAAGGAGGGGCTAGGAGCAGAAAATGTATACATAGTTGTTTACTTGAGAAATAAAATACTTGCTGTTAGTGTTCCGGTTTGTACTGTAATGGAGCTCTGAAGGAAGAGGTTTTTTTTGTGGTTCTTTTTTTTATTTTAAACTGGTAAACATGTTAGGTATTTTATGGAGGCTGCCATGTAGATACTGTGATCAGAGCCCTGATACTTTGATGATTTTCTTGTGTCTTATATGTTCCTGGTAGGCAAATTGAGCAGCTTCTTGCCTAAGGCTGTCCTAAAGACTTTGTACCATTTTCTCATAGCAATACCTCCAAAGCCTCCTTGAGCTCTTTGCTGCCTTGTTGAGGAAAGGGGGAAGCTCAGTGCCAGTTTGAAGGCTGGGGCCTTGTAGAACACACTAAAACAATACAAGTGATAGATCATGGTGTTAGGGTACAGCCCCTTGCCATGGTTAGGAGACCATGAAGGGTACCATAACTCAGTGTCCTTCATATTTCAGATGATCCGTGTAGCTTTACTACTCGGGGTGTTTTGGAGTGTATTAATGAGTGAAGTGTGGATCCTGCAAGTTGATCTGGCTTAAATGGAGCCCCACAAAAGTTTCTGTTTATATCAGTTTGCAGGTCAGAGATCAGAAAAAAAAAACTGGCTGTGCTTCACAGACAGATCCTTTCACATGCTTTTTGGAACTCACTGAAACAACACCTGCAAAGACAGGAAGACTCAAAACTAAAATAAAGCAAAGCAAGATTTGCATGTATGCAGTCTGATCTGTATCTCCTGTCAGAACAATGAGCCTGCATCATAAACGGCTGAATAATAAAAAGCATTGAGATGTTTTACGTCAAGCTTTCACCATGAATTCTTGTTCATTCTTGTTTTAAAGTTTTAACAGTTGTCCACCCGACGGAAGAGGGTTGCCTGACAAAGCAAAGGTCCTGTGGACTCAAACAGAGGAATTTCAGTGCTGCCTTAATCACAGTCTGTCTGTAAATAGACGGGTACTTCCAGGGACAAGAGTTTTTAGGAACAAGTGATCTTTGGAAAATAATTAAAACTAGAAAGTAATCTTTGCTGAGGAACATCATGAAAGATCTAATCCTGGAGATTTAAGAACTGATTTTACAATAGCTGCCTGTGCTGGCACAGGTGTTTCCTGTGCAGGGAGCAAGAGATTTGGTAGCCCCGTGGTGTCTTCTGGTATAACCACAGTTCACATAGGAATTAAGAATAGCAGCATGTGAAGACTTTTTTTTCCAGGGGCAGAGCTGGGAAAACTACTACACAGGTTGTTCATTACCTCACATAAGCTGTGTCGGTACAACCAAAGATAGCGCAACTATCTTTGGAAGAGCGCTGAAAACAGACCAGTGACGTGACTAAAGCGTTAATTTTTTAAACCGCCACCACCAAAACCCACCTTCCTAGCTGGGTATCACTGCTGGCTTACAGCATTGGCTCACCAACAGTTGCTCCAACACAACTGAGCAGGGTGATGAAGCAGAATATGGGGTCGGCAGAGGAATCTCGAGTGGTCTTTGCTGTGCAGGAGAGCGGTTGTGAAACAACATTCTCGGGCTTGTTGGTCTCATTCGAAGTAAAGGATCTCTGAGTAGTCTGGTTGCTTCTGTCAGATGGGTAAAGCGTGCATAAATGAATTCTGCAACGTGCTGAACTTTAGTTAATTTAGCAACTAATATTTGCAAGTGTGTTTAAATATCTATTAAGTATTTTTAGGAAGGCAAAGCGCTTTGGAACTAGATATTGAAATATTTTGTCATAGTCATTCAGATCTATAGCAGGAACACTGAAAATGAGCTAATGTCCAAATAAAATAATTAGGTTGTCTCTTACCGTTAAATTCTATTGCAAGGCAAAGATACAGAGTAATGTTATGCATGGCGACTTCATTTTTCACCCGCTAAGTAACAGAAACGTGGAAATTATTCTGCAGATGGAAAAAAGGGAAGTGTGGTAAGGATCCTTATGGTATATCGGCCAGCATATAGAATGGTTTCAGTTGCACAAAGCTAAGAAATTATGCAGTACTTCAAACAAAATAGTTTTCCATGATGAGAAATCATAACTGTCAAATATGATTGTCTGCACACAAGATATGGAATAAGAATTGGTGTTTATTAATGTTTTTGTCTACAGGACCATTCTCAGTATCTTTCTGAAGGTGTTTGTAGGCAAAGCTTTTGAGCTTTGGTCTTAGAATCTGTTTACATTTTTAAAACTTGAAGCTGAATGTTTTAAGATGGAATTTTTCCATTTAGAGTTGATCTTCTAGGTTCCATCTTATTTGTACAGTATAATGTAATGAAAGTAAATGCTTAAAGCAATTAGTGAACCTGACTGGTCTTTTAGTGTATTGGCATTTCAGAATACTCTGAAATAGAACATACAAAATCCAAACGTGGTGTAGTGCTCATTAGCTAGCCAAAGTGTTTCTAGGGATACCAGTTAAAGGTCAGTCTTTGCTTTGCAATTTGGTTTTGCACTAATGCTTGTTTTGTATACAGCAGCCTTTTACTATAGGCATAATTATGTATAATTGCTGATAATTAAGAACTATTCTAATCATCTGGACTCTGTGTTACACAGAGAACATTTGGAAATGGTATTTCTCATCCTTAGATGTTGAGCAGGCTAAGGGGTGGGAATTTGAATTATCATGATTCAGATAAAGTGTTATCGTGTAGATCTGTCTAAAAGATGGAGCAGTCAAGGACCTTTGTGCTGAAACATGCCTTTTGTACTCTGAACATTTTAGAGTTCTCTTTTGAACCCAAACTGATCTTTATAGCAACTGAACATGGAAGTGAAAAAAATCACTGCTTTGCATTAGTGAAGCTATGGTAAATACATTTTTCACTCCTTGCAAGGTTCAGAGGGTTGCACGTACTCCATTAAAATACTGGGCTGCAGGTTGCTCAGCTGATGGGAAATCACGATGGAGGTAGAGGGGAGGGGTGGCAGGGCTGGGGAGGAGAGGACTGGAAAATGGCAACCTCCCTACCCCTGGCAAGCACCTTGTAACTGGGCAGCTTGCGTTTCCATAAACACGTAGTTAAGGACAAAGAAACCTTTATTACATTCTAAATACCCGAAGGTTAAATTTTAATAACGTGCTCATTTTAAAAATGTGAATTAGCTGATTTTTAGACTTGATGAAACTTAAAACCTGACCCATTTAGGTGCTATAGTCTGATCAGGCCTTCCTAATTTGAAAACAGCAAACATATCCTTTGACTTTATGGCTTAGTTGGTACGAACTGGGATGCTTTGCTTTTTTTCCCCCCCTCCCCTCCTCCTCTTTTTTAAAGGTTTCAGGAGGGTTGTATCTCATTTTAGTCGGCTTCAGTTAGATTAAGGGCTTTGCAGAACTTTTAACTCTGCACAGATTTTGTGAAAGAATATTAAAACATTTGTCAGCTTACAAGTTTTCTGTAGTACCACCTATTTATGCAAAACTAAACTTGATCTGATTAGCCATATTTCAGATATACTCACGTGAGCTAACATATATTGACTTAATCAGTATCTTACATTACTATGTGGTTGTACTGCACGCTCACATACCACTGCATTATTTAAGTCTGCAAAAGAGGAAGGGTAGCTTGTGGTTCTGTATTGGCAGTCAGGTGAAACTCTGCTTTTAGAAGTCCTTAAAATATGATGAAGCAGCATTACTTCCCTGATGAAGCCATTAAATGTTACTGTGCTAACAGCCCCTGACATGTATGCGATCATACCAAGTGAAAGACCTCTTGGAATAAAGCAATTGACTTTGTGTTTTTCTTTTAAGTTTAGATTATTCCAACATTAAGCGATACCTTGGATTAAAGGAATCTTGACATTTTCCCCAAATCTCTTGGGGGGTAGTGACTGTTTTAAAGAATCATACTTGTGCTGCTCCCCTATGGTACTCCACTTCTGCCTGTGCAAGCAGCTGTAATGTGCACTGCAGGGAGAGGTAAATTCTCAACTCACAGTATATATTCTGAAGAATTTACCCTTGAGCTAATTTTCCAGTCTGATTTTTTTCCTAGTTTTATATTTTCACTGCTATTATGAAAAAAATTGATTGGCTTTTTTCTATTAATGCCAAGAGTGTTTACACTATTCAACAAATAAATAGGTGTTTACACAACAGATGATATTTACCTAAGAGTAGCATACTGGTGGTGGTAGGGATCTGTGTTTTCTTGTAACACTTTTCTTCGTATGTTTCAATAGAGCAATCCTGTTCTCTAGCACTGTGTTAAATGTAAGGTTGCATTTCAATAGATAGACCAGTCCTTAAAATCCTGTTTATTCAGCATCAAAATATTTGTAGCGTTAGTTCTGATCTGCTTTAGTATGGATTACCTCTCCTTTGAAGAAGCTTTAATTCTCAGGAAGTTTATTTTAGGTGTTGGCTTACCCCTGCATTTCTGAACTTTAGTTTATTTGCACAGTTAGGTATTGTAGCAAAATATTAGCAGAAGCAATATTTCTCAGTAGGATGCAAGTCTTCAGTATATTGCTTATACCTGCTGCTGGTTGGGAAGACCAGAGTCATAGCATATGTTAAGATTTTTAACTAAATCAAACTTTTTAAAATAGGTTTCATTAATACATGTTGAATAAAACAGAAAATAAGACTGGCACAAAATTTCAAAGACTTCGTTGGAACAGTATCAAGTACACAGAAGACAACATACATTTCTCTAAGTTTTATAGGGCTGTGCAGGCAGACAGGTGGCCATGTCTGTGTCCCGAATAACTTTAGCTGAATGACACTGGGTTTACTTCATGTGACACTTGAGGTTCAGCCAGGATATATTGGGTACTTGTTTGCTTCCTTTCTCCACTACGGTGTCTTGCTATGAGTCCTTTTTTCCCATATTTTTCAGGATTAAGATCATTAACTAGTTTGTGTAAATCCAGTCATTGACTCAATTCATCCCTTCGAATGCTTGAAATTCTGAAGGGCCTGACCTTTACCATAAACCTGTTTTTGTTGTTTTTCAGTAAGAAGACAGATGTTGCACCTTGTCATCCCAGCCAGGGGCAGTGTCCATTTACATAGGGTTGTTGCCTCTACTTCAAGCCGAAATGTAATTAAATTCCCATAGAAATTCATAACTTGCTAAATAAAATGTCAACAGTGAAGGGAACATGAAAGTAATAAGCTTAATTCATCTTGAGAAAACACTTGTTTAAAGAACAGGTAGTGTTACTTTGAGTGGGAACGAGCAAAATAAGCATCCTTGAAAGAACAGGTTATTTAACAAATCTTAAATTTTATCATAAACACAAGTACAACACTATGAAATTAGCTTAAGGACTTTTTTCCAACGTGTAGTAGGTATTTTTAGATGCAATTCTGTTCTGCATTCTGTTTAAAAAGGATCATTATTCAGAGTTCAAAGCAATGATTTTTGTTCTTCCTAATAAAGCTCAACCATAGATTAACCCTTCAAATGCAGGTTAACATTTTTGTTAGCCTATACATTTCTAGAACTACTACAGTTTTGTTATCTAAGAACCATTGTACTTTGACTTCACTTAGGATTTTAGACTTTGTTCAGTGTTACTATTTAACTAATGAATGGATGAGGGTAGTTGGAGGCAAGATTTTGCTTCCTGCTTTGCGAGAACAGCTTTCAGGTAGGCGTGGCCAAAACCAATTATGTTGTTGTTTTGTTTCAGTCAAATAAACAGCTCTGTTGTGAATCCACAGGTTGGTTACTACTGTAATTCAGGAAGCTGGGCACCCTTAAAAACATTCCTGCTTTTTCCCCCCACCTTTGCTTTTGGCAAGTTTAAGTCTCTTGACCTTCTTCTGCTGATGCAAGCGTGAAGTGGAAATGCAAAGTCCTGGGGAGGAAGGAACTACAGCAGGACCAGCTTAGTTCTGCTTAGCGTGGTGTGAAACCACAAGGCAAGTGGCTGGGGAGGCAAAGAAGATCCTAAATTAACTTTGAAATCAAGATGTACTATTCAGTTTTGGCATCAGATATTTGTGGGGAAAGCCCTTGAAGTCCATTCTCAAGCTTTGGATTACATGAAAGAGCTTAAAGGTCAGAGGCACAAGGCTTCGAAAGAGTGGTCAGATATGATCATCCAGTATTAGAGTTGAGGGGTGTGGGGCAAAAAAAGATAAATATCAACTTCATATTCGCTTCATAAATATCAAAACAGTTCTTTCAGAATAATTGATTGGATCAGATGACATTAAACTCTTATCTGAGCATTAGCTTACGCTGTTTTTAGTGTCTCATGATTTTCAGAAGAGTTCTAGAATTAGAGTTTTCTTTGCCTAGTTTAAAGTTTAGTATGGAAGAAGCTAGTATTTATAGGAAGTTTTCTGTAGATAACATAATGCCTCTATTTATAGTGACATCAATGATATGGAGGCTAGATAGTAATCTTGGCCTACAGGAGTGGTCTAATGCATTTAGTTTTGAAATAGAGTTAATTCATCTGTGGTCTTAAGAGAAATCATTTCAGGATATGAAGAAATGCTGTAGGTTTTTGTTGTTGCTTTAAGTGAAAAAAGTTTTAATCAAAATAGCTAGGTGAGCAGTATTCCAAGAGTAAGCAGAAAGCTATCTCCCCACAATCTTCCAACTTTGTAAAACTGGCAGAAGAGAAGAACAGGAATAAAATAAACTCTTTTCTGCCCTACCACTCAAGGTAGTTCTCCCAGACTATCATCTCTATTTTAGAGACATTATTTATTGGTACTTTACAGAGTTGTTTGGATCATTAACTACCTTGTATTCTAGCTTTTACATTTCATATTGCTATAACCAAGCAGACTTACCATTCCACAGACCTTCTCAAGCAGCACTCTGAATTTTTTTTGCACTCTTCTTCAGATAGCAGAGGAGCTAAAATGACTTGGCCTTTAGGCACCTCCTCCAAATCCTCCTTTTCTAGGCCATTGACTTTTCCCAAGACTGCACTCTTAATGGCACCAGTGCTTTCATTATAAATGCTCTTCAGCAGCAGAGCAGCACCTGCGTAATAGAGCAGCACACCCACTCACACAGTTGCCGGTAATCACACCTTCTCTTTTCCAGGACAGTTTTCTAAACCAGCACCTAGCTTGGCTGTTAATCACCTGACTGCACTCGTTACTTTAATCTGGAGAGACAGGCAGCAATTGGTGCAGGTGCAACTCAATCCTGGGGAAATTTAGCTTTGTCTCTAGTGATCTGTTCCTGAGCGAAGCCAAAGCCAGTGCTCCATCCTTCTTTTGTCATATTAGCCACTTTGTCAGCTCTTCTTCTGACAGCTTGCCCTCCCTTGACATCACAGTCTTTAGTATTTTTCTTCTCTCTTTCTGATCCTTGCCACCCGTGCACCTCTCCACGAACAGCCTGGTCTGCCTTGGTTCACCATTTCCCCATTCTGCTGTCTTTGGGTACCATCCCTGGAGTCGAAGACTCCAGATCTAATTTCCTATGCCAGATCTTTTATGCTGTTGACACCACCAACCTGTTTCAGTTCAGCTTCTTTGGGTAAGGAGTGTTAATTCCACGTTAGGATTGAGTGACCTAGGGTAGGAATGGGCAGCTGTCCTCCTCTTAAAGCCCTGCTGTGTTTAAAACTCTTAAATGCAATTGCAATAACGTACTACAAGATAGTAAACAGTTTTATTTGCACTTAAACATACTTCAGTGTCCTCTTCATTCGATTTTTGTAGTCTGGAATGTGTTCTGGGCATCTGTGTCATAACTTTGTTTATAAACCTTTTCTCCCTCACCGACTTACTGCATATAACAACAGGGGAATATTCAGTGGTGCTTCCCCCAGTCTGTGTTGGTGCAAGTGAAAATTGCAGATGGTGAAAGCTCTTTTGAAAATGAGATGTGAATTATCATGTTAGTTACGTTATTAAAGCTGCAGTTACCAAAAGCTTTAAGGTTGTTCAGTACCGTTTTGTGCTTCGTGAAATTGCTTTAGTCTGACAAAACTGTATCACTTAATCTAACATTTACCTCACCAGTGAACCAGAGTACCTCAGCAGGCTCTAAATTTTGAATCGGGGAGCTGGGGAAAGATGAAAGTGATTTGTAAAAGAGAGTAATTTCCTTCAACTGCAAGTTTTGATATTTAGTTGAAGGTATCACGTTCATATTTTATGATGACCTGTGAAATGTGACCCACATTTAGCCTTGGTGTCAGCGCCTGAGAGATCTTGAACTCCGCAATGAATAAAGATGCACTAATAGCTGGTAGGGTGATTCCCCTGGCGTTCTGGTGTGGCTGGGATCAGCGATGCCGATCAGCAGCTGGACGCCTGCCGGCGTAGCTGCCCTGCCTCACAGCCAGGAGCGCTCCTTTAGCAAGGAGGCCTCGTGTGCATTTGCTGCTTTTTCTGCTCTTGGCAATCCTCAGCAACACAGAATTGCCCGCTTTGAGTTGCAGCAGTGAGAAAGGGAAAACTGTCAAGAGGAGGAGTGCTAACGAGGGGTAGAGCAGTGACAGGGGTGGACTGGGAGCATGGGGGCACCAGGATCCTGCGTTAAAACCTTCAATCCTTACAACTCTTCAGCTGTTCTAGTGCACGTTAACAAAACCCCTTGGAAAAGTATGTCATCCTCTTTTAGTAGGAAGGAGCCATGTACTGCTGGTACCAGCAAGTCTGTTAATTAGTGCATGTGATTGACCGTGCTCTGGGGAGTATCCGTATTGCTGTGCTGAATGAGATTTCTCTCTAGTACTACCTGCTTTAGTTTTGACAAATTGGAACACGTTTATTAAGTTGGGGAACCACAGGAAGAGAAAATATCAAATGACCAAGGAAGGTAAATGTTTCCTGAAAAAACAGTGCTCTTACGGGGTAATAGTGTTTGTGAAAAACTTACTAATTTATAGGAATTTCAGAAGAGAAGCTGTATGTATTACTTTGCCACGTATTATTGCACTGATTAGATAGTTACTGTAGGGAGAAGTTATGATTTTACCTTCCTTGTGGCTTTCAATCAACTTTTAACTCCTTTAATTGGCTTAGTTGGAAGAAGAAATTATTACACTTCATGATTTTAGCATTCTGGGTACTTGGGTATTGCCATCCTTTAATGAACTCACCCCAGCTGCTATTTATAATCTCATCATTTTTCCCACCATTCACTTCTTAAAGAGGAATTTTCTTGGGCTTGGTAAATCTGATTTTTGATGAGCAGTGGGAGTGGGAAGGGGGGAAGAAGGAGTGTGAATTAGTAGAAGAGCTGTTGTATTGAAGTAAGCATTTGGGGGTCTAAAAACTTTTAATTAAGACACATAATTAGTTATGTTATTTTTGTTTGTTTGTAACATGTAGAGTAAACAATTCCCAGTAAATTCAATACATGAGAAACAAGTCTGGTTGATAGCCTCATCTTGTAAAGGTTATTATTGGTTTACGCTCTGGATAAGTACAACACTTTCTGATGTAGTCAGTTTGTCCAGTGACAGGAAGAAAATTGACTTGATAGCCTTGAAAAATTTGGTAGGTAGCTGTTCTCGGGATTTTAACCAATGGAGTTTTTTCTCTGTTTACTGTTTTTGGGATAGTATTATAATATTGCTATAACATATTTTGTTTGATAATTGCGTAATATTGCTTGTAACTTGCTCGTAAATACGGTTTGAGCCAGTATTGTTTAACTTATTTATTGTATATGAATAACTTTATAGCTTGCTGCTTGTGCTCTTCTGTGTGTTTGGATGCATCAGTTTAAGCTGGTGAACTCTTTGCCATAAAAGCGCTTACATCTACATAGAGCTATGCAAAAGCACTTTTCTAATCTGTTATAAAAGCTATTTATATTGGAAGCCTTCTGTAACCTTAAAATATGAAACTAATGTGTAAGTTAATACAACAGTTACTTAAATCAAAATATATTTAAGCTGTTTTCCCTTTTTAACTGACTAAAACCCAAGTGCGATTCTTAATCCTGAGATACAAAAGAGAGGGTTATGGAACAGGCTTTTAGTATCAAGACAGGAATGCCTTATTTTCCTTCCTTCTCTCTGCAGTGGGGCAGTACAAGTATGCTGATGTATAGGAATGCCGGAGGGAGGCTTTTCGTAGGGGAATTTTTGCTCCTTCTCTTTCACGGTCCGCAATTGGATACGATAAAGTGAGAAGAAATTCAGAAATGTTTCTGGTAAAGTTATCAGGAGTGATCTGAAAGAGAGTGAGAAAAATCATCATATCATAGAACGGCTTGGGTTGGCAGGGACCTTAAAGATCCTGCCATGGGCAGGGACACCTCCCACCAGCCCAGGTTGCTCAAACCCCATCCAGCCTGGCCTTGAACACCTCCAAGGATGGGACATCCACAGCTTCTCTGGGCAGCCTGTTCAGTGCCTCACCACTCTTATTGTAAAGAATTTCTTCTTAGTATCTGATCTCAATCTCCCCTCTTTTAGTTTAGTATCATTCCCCTTGTCCTATCACCATCTGCCCATGTAAAAAGTCGATATCTTTTTTTTATAAGCCCTTTTAAGTACTGAAATGCAAAAGGCTGCAATAAGGTGTCCCTCAAGCCTTCCCTTCTCCAGGCTGAACATCCACAGCTCTCTCAGCCTTTCTTCATAGGAGGGATGCTCCAGCCTCTGATCATTCTTGTGGCCTCCTCTGGACCCCTCTAACAAGTCAACATCCTTCTTGTACTGGAGATAAGTGTAATTGTTAAACGCCTAACTGAAGAAACTGGCAGGAATCTCTACCTTAGATGCACTATTTTCAGATTCAAAAGAGTAGGATAAGGTTTGGATTAAAAGGCTGTTGCTTTGCAGACATGAAGAATTGAGGATCCTTTTGAAATTTTCTTTTCTTGGATGCTCTGAATTGTGCGATGGGTTGAGAATTGCAATAAGGTTGGAACTGGTAGATAAGCAAGGTCAGAGACAACTGTTTTCTTCACAGTTTATATGAGGAAGAATTTGGTGGCAAAGGAGACTGCAATACGTTGGGTTGTTTTTAGAAAGATACAGTGAAATACATAATACTCATGAAGGGTGTCAGAACAGAATCTTTATATTGGTTTACAGATTTTGTTAAATTATTGTCAGAGGGTAGAGGGAGGATTGTCATATGTCGTTCTGGGAGCATCAGGAATCTGAGCTCATCTATTTTTATAGCAGGCTTTCCCATTCAGTAAAGTTCATAAATGGTCACAAGTTGTCTTTATTTTAAGTTGAGAGATGTATTTGGAGTGAACGTCTGATACGATATATAACTGTGAAATGGAAATTACCTCTTAAATAATTCACAGGGTAAAACATTGTAATTTATTCTTTGTCTTTTTATCTTCACAGGAATGCCCAAGGAAAAGTACGATCCACCTGATCCACGGAGGATGTACACAATTATGTCCTCAGAGGAAGCAGCCAACGGAAAGAAATCACACTGGGCGGAGTTGGAAATAAGTGGTAAGAAACCGGGGAATGATTTTGAGTTACAATCTCATTGCAATTTATGAATAGCCTGTGATGTAGTACAGGCTTGAACAAGAAATCTAGGGAACATGAAAGAACGATAGGAGAGAAGTTGTACGCTCAGTGTGGTACATTCACC
The DNA here is from genome assembly GCF_964034855.1 of Anser brachyrhynchus. Classification (NCBI taxonomy): domain Eukaryota; kingdom Metazoa; phylum Chordata; class Aves; order Anseriformes; family Anatidae; genus Anser; species Anser brachyrhynchus. The sequence goes on from NC_137709.1 coordinate 5,378,661, forward strand.
TGTGGTAAATTGATACCCTGCTTCCACTGGAAGAAGGAATAAAAAACTGAGGCTTAACTTTTGCTTAACTTTTTGACTCATTAAAGGTCTCCACACATTGCACAGCAGTGTTGTAGGTTATCGCATCCAACAGATTTTCTAATGATGTAAATTTAGGCTGAAACTTTGATTAAATATGGAATTTCTTCAAGAGACTGCAAAAATTGACGTGGTATTTCTAAATGACTGACTGTCTAATAGAGAAATTTGTAGAATACAAGTAGTTCGAACTGAGAAGAGTCTTTCTTTCTGTCCAGATCACTGAATCTGTGTCTTGATTCAAGTGCTACATGCCTTTACATGCGAATAGCGTTTCGTACCTGAAGGTTGCAGATGCAGAAACCTAGTTAAATGGTGGTGTTTTTAAAGGCTTTCAAAACCTTTTTCACCTTGGAGAAATTGATGTTGGTACTCTTCTTCCAACGCCATTGGCACAGTTAGATGACTCGTAAATGAAAAGAGTTCTTCCAAAAAAAAGTCTTGGAGGGAGAAAATGTTTTGAGACCTTCTTCTGATTATATCTCACATTGCTCACATGCAGCAGTGTAAGAATCTTGATTCTATAACACAAATCCATGTTTCCACCCTTCAGTTTATACAAAAATTATACCTTTTTTTAAAATCACTGGCAATAATTTATGCAGCTTTTAGTTGAATAACAGATGGAAATCCATGTTCTTAACCAAGCATTTTAGTCACCCCAAATATAGTACTTCTATCTGTTCTTGGCTGGATTAATGCCACAGAATAAAGACTTTGGGTTTGAAAGATGTTACACAGAAATAAGGGGCAAACTGAAGAAGCATCTTTCATCCCAAATATAACCTGTAATAGAAAAAATGTTTCTTAAACCTCTATGAATTACTGAATGCGTGGTCAGTTAGAATGTCTGTTGTTTTGTATGGGACTTGAGAAAGACAGATGCTCAAAATCTAAGTATGGATTGGGAGAAAAACAATCTAAGCGTCCCTGACAACACTTTACATTCTCATGTACAACGCTGAATTTCTTTGGATCTCTACAATCAATGATTAATGGATTTTTTTATTTTTGTTTCTCCACATTCCTTCCACAGGGAAAGTGAGAAGCTTAAGTTCATCGTTGTGGACACTGACCCATTTGACAGCTTTGCATCTCAGTGACAATTCCTTATCCCGTATTCCTTCAGACATTGCCAAGCTTCACAATCTGGTGTATCTGGACCTGTCCTCTAACAAAATCCGCAGTTTACCAGCAGAGCTCGGAAACATGGTGTCACTCAGGTATATAAGTTTTAGCAGTTGAACAATTTTAACTCCCTGTTATCTTACAGAAACAGCTTGGGTTTTGGCATAATATTGATGTTCTAGTCAACAGAAAGGATAAATAAATATCCCCTTCCTGACTCTTTACCTGTCCCCCTGAATACTTGGTATTGTCTTGGCAGCTTATAGCAGTGCTGGATTTTCTGTGATATTCTGTTCCAATGTATAACAGTTCGTTATGAGCTCCGGAACTGCTCAGTTTGATAACAGTCACCCATTTTATATCTTTGCAAGTCAGGTTTCCTCTCTTATGCGTCTCTTTCCAAACTCTTTTATAAATCTTTATGTGGAGTTCTTCTCTAAGAAATGCTGATGCACAAACAATTGCCTTTATCTCATAGGGAAGTAGGAAGAAGGTCCAATTAAACATTCACAGTCATGCTAACTACTATTTTTCCTATTTATTCATCTTTAGTAATTATTTCTAATAATAATCGTTCTTATTCTTTGGGTTTTATAACTACTGCAATTTTTCTAACATCATCTCCTTCCCACATTTGCTCTCATGTAACTGCATTCCTATGCAAATCGAAGAGGGGAAAAAAAATACTATATGCAACTTTTTCCACTCAATTTTACAATGTAAAAATGCACAAAGTTTGCATGGAATGATACCTCAAACATGAATAGTGATGACTATTTACATTATAATTAAGGTTGCAGCTTTTTGCTCTGTAATACACTGTTATGTAAATATGTAAATGACACATAAAGGTAAATATTTACAGGCAACATTCTTTTGCCCTTGACCCAAAAGAAGAGCCTTATCTTTAGTTTTATTAGATGGTTATAAGTAATTGACCTAATTACTTTTAATTTTGAAGATGTTTATGGCCAACTTTCTCAAAACCAGAAAACACTGAGTCTACAAGTAATTCGAATGTTATTGGAAGTAAGGAAGAAAATAGAGAAATGGACTGCCAGGACAGCTTTAATAAAACTGGAAGCAAAGCAAGCTTGTACATAAATGTCACTGCATTTTATTCTACTTCAGAGCAGTCCACTCTGTTGGAGAGGATTAAACTAGCCAATTAAATTGGTACTAAAAGCTCAAATTCCAAAGTACTTTAAGTCTCAGTCTTGGTGGTTGAGTAAAGGAACTGTACTTTTTAGGATATAATTGGCAGCTCTCTTTTGTAGTGTGTTGTGTAGTTGTTATCAGATGTGAAATAGCTTGTTTTTTTGCATTTTATTTTTAATGTTTTGCATTACTGCTCCAATTAAAAGCAGTTATTAGTAATTTTCTTCTCTCCTTTATCCATTCTTCAGATAACATGAGCTAGTAATCCTAAATGTACTGGAATATTTTCAAATTAATCTTTTCATTTCATCAGCATTATTTTATTTTCATCAATCTTTCTTTCTAAAATGTTGCTGTAAAATTAATATTCATGACATTGAGTTAGCATAGCACCATAGAGTCATTAGTAGAGTCAAAAGATACTATGCTATCTTCACAACATTTTTCCCAATTTATTCTAACTTTATGAAGTTTCAGTTCTCTTCCAAGTCCTAAACCTCTTCCAAGTAGAGAATGCTAAATCTTGTGAATGTGAAATGTGTAGCCAAGGCCTAGGATCAAACCAGTTTTCTGTTTGTGATATAAACATAGAATTTGAATCCAGATCTCTAGACATGAAAAGCTAGTGCATTAATCCACTGCACTCTCTCTGTCCTCAGTAATTGCAGCTGATCCATGATTTCTTTTCACTGTGGTGAAAGTGAAGAAAAATCCGTAAGTGCATCCTGTGTGATAGCGCTCTGCAGGTCTCAGTTGTGCTGTAGTTTTATGTTTCAGGCTAGCTCTTACTGCTGACACTTCCCATAAGTTCTGGGAAGTTGTTCAAACTAACGGTAATTCAACACTGGGCATTGCTAATACCCTGAGCCACAGAAATAATTTGTGCTCTCACACGTTAGAATTGATAACAGGTCTTCCAACTCTCACATCTGGAGCTCTGTTTTTGGTCTGTATGGCAAAGCTCACCCAAGACTCATTGCATCTCTGTTTTTGCTGCAGGTACTCAAGAAAGAGGTGTCAGAGAGAGCAGTAAGATTTCTCATCTTTGGGGAAAGAGGAGAAAAAAAACATTCTAACATATTACCTTGAAAAGCTCAGATCTAAAACAGATTCTCTTGATATGCTTGAAAGAACTAGTGGAATTTGCTGTTCTCATCTTTGCTGTGTAAAGGAGGGGTTCCAGGAGGCAAAGCTTATTAGAGAAAATAATCCTTTCATCCAAGAGAGAAAATGTAATGATACTTACTTTTATGCCATTCTTCCATCTCACTATTTTTCCACTAAAGGAATTTAGAATAGATATATTTTTTCCAATTCATACATAATCTATCTTTTTTTAGACTTCGGCAGTGCTTTGAAAAGCTCTTAATGGACAAGGTACCTTCCTAAAGAATAAATTAGTAGCCTTTTAATGTCCTATCAAATAGTATCTCTAAAAAATAATATCCACTTAAATCTCAAATGTCTATGGAAGTGCTGAGAACTGTTGGGAATATTTTGTTTTAAGTAATATATTGTCTCCTTATTTACCTGCCATGTTTATTGTTCATACTTAGAAACTGTATAATGACACAGTGGGCTTCTGAGTTTGTCTAAAATAACGTGCTTTCATCTGTGAGATTTTATATTCAAAACAAACAAAAAAGTAACTACAAAACAGGTGACCAGTTGTATTATATAGTCTGGCAATCAGATGAGTAATGACTTAACGTTTCTAGATAACCCAGTCAATCAAAAAGAAAGTCCCCTCCTTTATCTTCTGCTATTCCACACACCAGAGTATCTGTGAAACAAGACACTTCATTTTTACCGAGGTTTCTAAATATGCAGTTAAACTGAGAGAATTTTTTGGAAGTCACTGTTAGGGAAGAACAGTGTAGAATTTACTTTTGAAATACAAGGCTAGAAGAAGTGATGCTTCTCAATGCTTTGAATGCTGTCTTATAGAAATCTAAAGCAAGTAACATAATTCTTGGCATCCAGGTTTGGTGTCGTTCACTCCCCGAATAATTTTCGAGTCTTTAGACACCAAGGTGAAAACACTTTGAAGTAGCAACCTTATATTGAAAATTTCGAGGGAAGTCTTCACCACTTAGCTTGGAATGCTTTTAAGAAATTGAAGAGCTTGCTCACAAGTCCATTTTCTCTGCCCAGTTGATTAGGATATCAGAATTCAGACCTGTTCCTGTATTCATTTTGCTTTTTGGAAGGTAAAAAGCACGTATTTCATCCTAATGCTGAAGTTACAGAAACAACAGAAAATTACTACTTGTCGGCCAAAGACACAGATCATCTCTTTCTTTGTGTCTGGAAACTCGTACACAGTAGATCAGTATGCACTTACCTTTCCTTATGTGTCAAAGGAAAGAAGCTTAGTGGAGAGAATTAAATTACTTGAGGCATGCACTCCGCTTTTCCCTACTCCATGTAAAGTGCAAACCAGTATTCATGAGAGACCTTAACCACAAAGAATTTTGACTGTGTACTAACATGATAATGTCATAGCTCTAGTAGTGCTGTCATGGTACTTTATTTATTTTTTGCTTATTTGTTTTCTGGGTTATAATTTCCCTTTATTTGGCTTTTAATCGTAGCTGAACTGTTTTATGGTCTGGTTTGTCAGAGCTGTTACTACTTGATCACTTGTAGTTATTAAATGCTTTCATAATTGTTAATGTTTACAAAATTCCTGACTTTTTAAGATGAACTTGCCAAACAGCTGCTTTCCTCTTTACTTCAACGTAATACATATTCTGTCTGTGTATGTGTGAGTACAGCAGGATTTCCCTAACTATCGCTGTTTAGTCTTCAAGTTTTTTGAGTATTGTGGTTTGCTAGTATGTTGTTTCTTTTAGTTAAATCTCCTGTGCTATAGGTTGCTGAAGACAAACTTCGGTCTGTTTTCAGCCCTATATGATTCTTACTCTGTCTACAGGGAACTACATTTAAATAACAACCTGTTACGAGTTTTACCTTTTGAGCTGGGAAAACTGTTCCAGTTACAGACTTTGGGTCTGAAAGGTATTACTACTTTTTCTTGGTATCTGTGCTTTGTTTAATGATATCACTCCTGAGATGTAATGGCTATAGACTGCTGATTCATAAAATGTTACTGAATAGCAATCCCAGATGCTACTTACTACTTAGCTACTTACTCCACTCTTACAAATGTTGTTATTTAGTGATTCAGAGAAGAGCAAGAGCTACTTGGGTGAAACACTCCAAATGTAGAGTCTTGCTTCTCTTTTTGCAGAGAGGAAGCTTTCTGTTGCTTGCACAGGAATCGGATACAGTGCTTGTTTAGAAACAGTCTGCAGTGAGCTGTTGATAGTGAACTCCAACCAAAAGGGGTATATGTTTTGTGCTGCTGTAGGTTATTGTGCTGTTTACACAAGCAGCCATATATTTTTTTCAATTTTTTCTCTGAATTGTATGAATTATTGTTGCTATAAAATTGCTGATTTCATTGGAAATTGTCACATGAGGGCCTGCAAGGTCAGGAGTACTGAGCAATAGCAAGATCCCTAAATGCTGTTAAATCTCAAGTCTTCCTCCTTTAAAACTGGGTAATTGCCATGTACATTGTCCATGAAAACCTTTATGATCGGCCTTATGAGTTTAGCAGTTTGTAGACTCTATTTGGGTAAGACAGGCAAACCGACAGCGGACATTTCACTCGCATCAAGCAAAGCAAACGGAGGTTTGCTCTTGTGTTTTTTGCCTCATCAGCTCTGTGCCTGCATGTGATGCAGCACACTGTACCATGCCAATTCCTCCCTGCTGTTGGATCCGACACCTGCACTTGGAGCAGGCTTTCAGAAGAAACCTGCAGGAGAGAATGCGATTAAATTCACCAGAAATACCTGCACGTGTTGTGGTTTGTGGGACTGAAGACTTGAGATTTGAAGCTTGTTAGTAGTTCATAGTAAACTTAGTATTTTTCTCAGAGATGCTGGCTTTAAATGCATATATGTAAATTCATACTGGTTCGGCATATTTTAGTATTTCTGTAAATGTGTTTGCAGGAAATCCACTTACACAGGATATTCTGAACCTTTATCAGGAACCAGATGGGACACGAAGGCTACTGAACTATTTGCTTGATAATTTGGCAGGTACTGCAAAAAGAAGTAAGTGATCATTCTTAAAACATTTATTTCTGCTGTATAAATTAAATGTGATTATCACTTTTTGTATTTCTATTGTTAAAATATTTCCGTAGTTTCAACAGAACAACCGCCTCCAAGATCTTGGATTATGTTGCAAGAACCAGACCGTACAAGACCAACAGGTACTGTAACGCTTCAAGGACTTTTCATTTCCTTTTATGAAAACTGTTGATCTTTATTATCTGCTGAAAAGTTTTTGATATTAAATTAACTAATCATCTGACCATTGCTAGCAGCTAGTTGAAGCAGTCCTATCTCAATTGGAACACCTAGTTCAGATCCTATTAGGAAGTAGTTTCTTTTCAATGAGCATACTCCTCCCAGGAACTGAAATTGTTGTCCAAAATGAGTTATGTAGTTGAATTATAACAGGCTTAATTGAACATTTGTTGAAGAATAAAAAATGGAAGACCATGGTCATAATTCCTCAAAAGGGTAGATTTTTTTTTTCAAGTTCCCTGTGTATCATCTGCTTCCACGCATTTCTTGCTCTTGGGAATCAGGATGTATTTATCTGCTTACTAATTTCTTCTGCATGAATTGTCTAAAATACAGCCTTTGTATTCATTTGCAGACTGAAAATATTCCTCAATTACTGCAGTGTCCTCTCTTTCAGGACTGACGTACATTACTTTCCCCTATTGATTTTATTAAGGAGGTTACTTCAAAGACCGTGACGTTATGCAATATGTCTCTTGCTCTCACCTATTTGTTTTCAAAGGATTGAGCTTTGACCCCCAGTCAGCCTTGGATTGTTGCCTCATTTTCTAAATCTTCAAACAGCTGTATTTTTTCTTCTCCTGTGTTGTCCTCCACAGTTGAGAGGAGCTACCAGTAATCTTCCAAGTAAAGTATCTCATTATCATACTGCAAATTCCTTAGTGCTTTTTTAAAAACAAACAAAACCAAATATCCATCCTACTGGTTTACCTGTCATGTTGCCCCAAACTGTCTCATTATATCCCTCCTGTTCAAAATGAATACAGAGAAGCAGATGTTTCTTAATTTTACATGTAAGTCTTAAGCTTTCTGAGGGAAAATTAGAGGTGGATTTTTTTATTTATTATTTTGTCTATACTTTTGGTTTATGTGAAGAGTTCCTAACCCTGATGTAGATCTGTGAAATTATGAGGATCTGTTACATTTTATGGTGATATTAAGATAGATTTTTAAATAGTCTGCTTGAAGAGCTTACAAACCTTAGGATAGCTAGCAAGTTTAAATGTTCAAAACACCTTGTTCTAGGCTTTTCACAGCAATGCATCACTTAGCATGGAGTACATTTGCCTGCTGTCTACTGCATTATCCATATAAAGGGTGGTTTTGGTTTTGTTTACTAAGTAAATGTTAGTAGGTAGCTTCCAGAAGCCCAGACTTGAAGGTAACATATCTTTCCAGAAGGACTAACAAATGCTTTTTTAGTATAGGTACAGGTGCTATGTTTTGGTTGAAGCAAATGAAGCATGCGTTTATAAAGCTGCAGAAGACAAAAGTGAAGAATATAACCATGTTTTTTTTGTTGTTAATATGTCAGTGTGTAAGTAACATTATTTATCTGCAGCCTTGTTCTCTGTCATGTGTTACAACGTACTTTGTGATAAATATGCTACCCGGCAGTTGTATGGCTATTGTCCATCTTGGGCACTGAACTGGGAATACAGAAAAAAAGCCATTATGCAGGAAATCCTGAGCTGTAATGCTGACATCATAAGTCTTCAGGTAAAAGATATACTATTATTTCTTTTCCTTTTGTATTCTCATCTGCTGGTTTCTCTATATTAAGTATATTTACAGTAAATGATCTGTTTTCAAAACCATCTGAAAACAAAAGAAAAAAGAAGTGGTGTTTAGAACAGTATTTGTTGCTTGACATCAAAAGAATGCTTTTCAGCCCACACAGTTGGAATGTGAACAGCAGCTGCTGATCAAAGAAATGTATGTGGGGGTGTCTTTGTGTGTACATGTGTATGTGGGGGTATAATTGACACGTTTTCAAATAAAAGGCTTAAGATAATCATAACTCTGTGGATTACAGAAATTCATTCTATTTTCTTCTTAAAATAGGAATATTGCTCTCAAATTTACATTCTGTGATGTACTTGATTCTTATGTGTGTTTTTTTCTAATCTAATTTGAAAATGATTTAAACTTCAAGTCTAAATAATAACAGTCTTATGTATTTTGCTATCGTACATTCATGCTGTGCTCTGTTCTGACTCCATAGGAGGTTGAAACTGAACAGTACTACAGTTTTTTCCTGGTAGAATTGAAAGAACGTGGCTATAATGGATTCTTCAGTCCAAAATCCAGAGCTAGGACAATGTCAGAACAGGAAAGAAAACATGTTGATGGTTGTGCAATATTTTTCAAAACAGAAAAGTAAGTGATGTGTTTTGTAAAGCCTTCTATTGTGTCTTGCTCTTTTTCACACAATTTCTTGTGTCATTCTACAGTCAAAACAACTTGGCACTAGTCACCCTTTCTGTAGCTGTTCAGTGTTTGTTATGGAGCGTTCCAATCTCTAGAAGGAGTAGTTTGTACAGGAGAAGTCTTTCTGTGCATAACTAGCAATGGAGAATTTTTGCTGAAGTTGAAATTTTCTTCTATTGGAACAAAACAGGTTAGGAGTTCACTAAGTTACACTTCATATACTAGCATTAGGTGTTAATAATTAGAAGGAAGCAAATTTTTTTTCCTTTTTTTTAATTAAACGGATAAATAATCAAAATCCCTGAAGTAAGGGCTCAGATGACTGACTTTTGTGATGCGTTACCCTTCTGAGAAAGGGGGGGGAAAAGAATGCACCTATTTTTAGGAGTGAGCAATGATACTAAGACATCATTTAAGAGCTGCAGTAGTTACTGGTTGTATCATATTATGCTTGTACAACTGTTTGGATATGAGAGTAATAGTTTTCCTTCATTCTGCTTCCATTCCTTTGTGTTTACAAGTAAATGTAGGTGTCAAAAAACAATTATTCAGTCACTCTATTAAACCTGCAAGTTTGAACTAGAATCTCCTGCAGAATCAAAAACGAGCTCCTATTCTATATTTTTCTCTTTTTAAAAATAAAATAATTGTTTAAATTTAAAATCAGCTTAATATCTTACAATTTCCCTAGTTTTTTTATCCTTTGATTTCAGTTTAGGATTTTTATGAAATTATGTTATAGGCTGAGACTTTCTCATCATAAATGTGTTTGCGCTTTAATTAAAAGGAGAATTACCTATAACATGTCCTTTGGTATCTGTTTACTGAAGAAAGCATATATGATGTTCCTCTTTCAGATTTACTTTGGTTCAAAAACATACTGTTGAGTTCAATCAACTAGCTATGGCAAACTCAGAAGGTTCAGAAGCTATGTTGAACAGAGTTATGACAAAAGATAACATTGGAGTTGCTGTATTATTAGAACTGCGAAAAGAATTGATAGAAATGTCATGTAAGTCCTATCTAGCTTAATTTTTGAAATGATTGTATTTTATAAATTAAAAAAATGGACTTTTGTTACAGTAAAACAGAAACCAGATTCTACAGATGAATACGTTCATACACTGTATGCCCAAACAAACTTATTTCTAAAGAGAAATTGGGGAAAAGATGTATTATTCAAAGGACGAGATAGTTGTTTTTTTCTTTGTACCTTCACTTTATACCATTTTGCTTTTAAAGTATAAATAAATACGAAATAAAGACTAAAACTTGAGGGATTTTGCTTGGAGATACGTACAGGTATCAGAGAATCAGTTGATAGTAGTTGGGTTTTTCTGGTTCATGTATCTGCATCGTTTGTTTTCTTCAATGTTATGCTTAAACCCAACTTGTTCTGCCCTGTCATTCCGTAACTTATGAGATGTAAGTTGGCTTTATAAGTACCTCAGTGGGTACCTATTCAACATATGTTATGTTTATCCAAGTATGATTTTAGTTCACATTCTAACAAGCTTTTTAAGAAGTAATTCTAACAAAGTCGGTGGCTAACAATGTGAGTAACTTTAAAATGCAGAGCTCGTTGCCTAGTAAGATATGGGCAGAGCTTGTTTACACTCACAGATAACCTGAGGAAAACTGTTTTAGTTTTTAAAAGCTACAGTAGTTTTCTGTTAGTGTGGTCTCCTATTATTTATGGTGATCATGGTATTCCTAAATACGTAAGCATTATGGTGATAGTCTGTTAATGGTCTTCAATGTGAAATAAAATTATTTCTAATGCTTAGGATCAACTAAAACACTTACTAGATGTAAGAGGAGTTCATAGTCCTCTTAAACTAAATGGTATGAATTGTCTTCAGGCAACTGGTATTTTTTCCTCCCCTCAAATGTCTTGTATAAAATTAAACACAGTTAAAGATAATATCATTTTATGTTGCTGGCCACATAAGATAAATAATCAATTTTAAATTTTAGCTGGAAAACCACATCTTGGGATGGAAAAGCAGCTAGTTCTTGTTGCTAACGCACATATGCATTGGGACCCAGATTATTCTGATGTGAAGCTAGTTCAGACTATGATGTTCCTGTCTGAGGTAAAGAACATTATTGATAAAGCTTCCCGTACTCTCAAGCCTGGTGTTTCAGGAGAACATGGAACCATTCCACTTGTACTGTGTGCAGATCTGAATTCTCTGCCAGACTCTGGTAAGAGCACTGTTTTATTATTTTTTCTTAGAATTTAAATTCTAAGGTCTCAATTTTTAGAGGAAATGTCAACCCAGGTAACACGTTGCTTCATATTACAAGCTCTAAAGGTACTAAGGAAGGAAAAAAGATAGAACTGCTTCTTTTGTGAGTGACTTTTATTGCCTGTGCAGTAGTGTAGTTCTGTCTTGGCTTTCAGGATCATTTTGATTGTTACCTTAAACAGGAATGGAAAGGAAGAAAATGTCTTCCAACATAACTGGAAATGTTAGTATGTTACTGATAACTGTGGGTTGTTGTTTTTGTATTTATTCTTATTACATTTTAAGTGTGAAAATACATGTTCTTCTCTTCAAAGTTGCATCCTTATAGTCATTTTCTGCAGGTCAGATGTTTTAGGACTTCTAAAATTCAATATATCTCCTACCAGAAAGGAATTCTTCAGAGCTCTTTACTATTGTGCTACATATTTATGATTTTGTGGCAACTTTATAAAGTGCAAGAAAAGAATAGATTCAGTGAGACCCTTCTTGACTCTTTCTAAGGTACCCAATTCAAGTAGTAAACTCAAGAGCCATCCTTCCTTCTTATTGCTAATTATTAAATATAGTAATCTCCATACATGGTCCGCCTTCCTTCTGGCCTCTGCTTGGCAACTGTTAACATCTGCTAGGGTTGATAAGAGTGGTTACTGCTCAGCAGTGCTGGAGATGTGTGTGGTTTTTTTGTTTGTTTAGTTTGTTCTTTTTAAATATGATTCCAAAAAGGCAAGTATTGCTAGTGCTTATTGCAATGGCCAGTTCATGTGTCTGATTGTGTCTTCAGAACAGTTAGTCATTTCTTTTACCTTCCAGAACTTTAACACACCTGTTCTGAAATGGAGGCACGATTGTCGTTTTCCAAGACACAAATTTAATTTACTTTGTGGCCGCTTTTAAAGTTAACTTTAGCTCAAGTAGTGTTATGGAACTTGGCTTTTTGGCAGCATTTTAGTCTTGGAATGTTGAAAGCTGAGACTTGTGCATGGAGACAAGAAGAAGAAGCTACCTACCTAGAATTTTACTTCCACCTCTTTCATCTTCACTTCTCAAGTCAGTCTGTTCTTATTAATGTTCAAGTTTTTCTAATCAATGAACATTTCTTTGTTCTAGGTGGCATTTGCTCTTGACATGCATATACATTGTATCACAGTATTTTACAAGAACAACTGCTGACTATATTGTGTACATATTAAGGTTTTGCTTATATAAAGCAGAAAATTGCACATACAACTCAAAGTAATCCACACACACTTAATATGCTGAATGCTTGTTAATATCTTCTTGTTTATTTGTCTCTCCTAATAGGTGTTGTTGAGTATTTGAGTACTGGTGGAGTGGAAACAAACCACAAAGATTTTAAGGAACTGAGATACAATGAAAGTCTTACTAACTTCAGCTGTAATGGAAAAAATGGAACAACAAATGGAAGAATTACACATGGCTTCAAGTTGAAGAGTGCCTATGAGAATGGTCTAATGCCTTATACAAATTACACATTTGACTTCAAGGTAAAAAAACTTTGTTTTGAAAAAGTTTCCTATCTTAAGTTTTATTAGAGCAATTCATGTTAATTGTTTAACAAAGAAGTTAATGTTTAGATAGCTAACAGCAAATTTACCAAACTTATATTTAAAACATGGTTTCTTGGACATTGAAATGTTGAGCACTCCAGTAGCTAAGTCATCCTTTTTTTGTGTTAGGATCTTGTAGTAGATTTGCAAGAGATGGGGTTGTGTTTTCTTTCCATGTATATATGTGATGTTGTATTTTAATACTTCAAGCTAAATGAAGTAGTAGAACCCAGGCAGTTAAGCTTCCGATTCCAAGGAAGCAATCCACACCACTACTGGAAAGCTGTCAGTGTACCCTTGGCATGAAGAAACGGAGGGCTGCTTCCTTCTTCAAAATCAGAAGTGTGATTTAAAGCTTTGTAGGAGGTTGGAAATGACAACCTGCAAAAGCAGAGCATGAATGATACAATGTGGACTTGTTTGTTTCCCTAATCTGTACTGGGCGACCCACAGGACAGGAAATAGAAGTCTCCTAAACTGATGGTATACTGTGGAGAAGGAAGGGTAGCATTTCAGTTACTCCTAAGATCACATTTGTTTAAAAAAATAACTGAGGTAAAGGTTACACACTAATAACGTTATTTCTATTCTTGTTTTAGGGTATTATTGACTACATCTTCTACTCTAAACCTCAGCTAAACATACTTGGCATTCTTGGACCTTTGGATCATCATTGGTTAATAGAGAACAATATAAGTGGTTGTCCGCATCCGCTCATCCCTTCTGACCACTTCTCACTTTTTGCACAACTGGAGCTTTTGCTGCCTTTCCTGCCTCCTGTAAATGGAATCCATCTCCCTGGCAGGAGGTAGTTAAGTACATTTTAGAGGGCAACCTCAATCTAACTTGTACAATTGTAAAATCTGAATATAGAGGAGTGAGGTATGGCCAACAGGGATTTTTTTTTCTTAATAATCTTAAATCTAATTATTTGCTAAAGACATAGTAAAAGCCAGGTGCTATCAACAGACACAATTCTGAGCCCAATATACTTTGTATACTGTTCAACAGCGATTGGTGTATTTGCACCTTTCTTTAATACGTTACAATTAACCTTCCTGTTTCTTTTATCCAACGTGACATTTTCATGCCTTGAAATAGGGAATTGTTATACAGTATATTCTCTTTGCACAGTTATCTGTAGCACTACTTTTTTGAGGCCAGTAGGAACATCCACAGAACATTCTTCCGTACTTCACTCCCTCCTTTTTCAGACTTGTTTGTAAAATATAGAATTTGAATTTAGCCTTTATTGATTGTATATGAACAACAGAAAACCTGATTTATGAGATTTTGTACTTTAAAAAAAATCAGATTTGGAAAATGATTGTATTGTAAACTAAGGCTAAATTTTTATCTGTTTTCATGTGTTATAAAGGCCAGCTTGTAAAAGAGGTTGTCACAGGTTTTCTCTGCTAACGATTTGCACTGTTAGGGTTTTGTTAGCCCTTTTGTACTACTTTTTATGTTCAATTGAGAACGTTGCTTTTAAAATCCAAATCTATAAAATCGTAATATCTTACAGAGATATAACTAAATACTTTCTGTTGATTTCTGATTTAAAAAAGAGAAAAGCATAGTGTTCTCGCAGAACAGATAAGCTAAGCAGTGAATATAAGTAAACCTGTATGCATTCAAAGTTATTGGTGATGTGTATACACTCAGATATTTTTCTCATCTCTAACTTTTGAAGTAAAATTTAGGGATAACTGTGTACAGCTTCTTCGTTTCTGTTTTAAATACTCGTTCTATCTCCACTGTGCCTGCTTAAATTTGTTCTCAACTAGCACTGCCTGTGCATGCAGAGAGAGCCTGTGCATCCTCTTTTATTTTTTTAAATAACGTTAACACTTGTGAAAATTTTATGAAAATACTTTTGTATAAGCTGTGGCATCTTTTTTTTTCCTTTGTGAAGCATTGGATATCACACTCTTTGAACATGTTCAGGTTATGGGTACAGTTTCTAGCTTCTAATACCCATGCACTGCTTCTTTCAGTGTCATTGCACAGTGCTCTTTTTCCCACTAAGAATTATCATGTGAATTCTCCTTAGTTTAAGTGTGTTCCTCAGTTTCAGAAAGTGTAATTCCTTGAAGAAAAAAATACTTACAACCTTACACTTTCTATTGATGAAGCAGTGTAAAAATAAATGCGTTTTCAAAACAGGTCCCAAAGACAATTCTTCAGATCATTTTTTAAAGTGACCAAGTCTTATTTTAAAGTGTCAAGACTAAAGTTGTAGTATACCCTCAGTGCCATTTGTGTCATGAAGCCAAGTATATAAAAGCTTACAAATTTAACTTGCGTATTTGTATCCTAAAAGAGAGAAGTTATCTCCTTAAACTAATACAACTTAAATAATCAGTGTAAAAAAAAAAAAAGTGGAGATAGAGAGCTTGGTCTTAAACAGCTTTTGTTTCAGCTGCGGGCAGGGAAGCAAAAGGACACTGAGCATTAAAACTTTCTAAATGTTGTGAATTTTTATATATATGAGTGGATTGGTAATAATGATTCAAAATTTTATTAAAAATTGGTAAGCACGTAAATGTGCTCAAACAATTCTGTTTTAAGCTGAAAGTAAACATTTCTAACAGTTTGGATATGTCAAGTGTACATTTTAAAATTTCAATAGGAGAAATTTTGATCTTGAATCCTTGTCTGGGACCTGATCTCTTGGGGTTATTTTGTTTTGGTTTTAGTTGTGAAAACACCAAACATGTCCAGTTTATAATCAGTACATTGAAATGCTGGTAGTATTGCTGTAGTAGACTTAATGCGTAGTGTTATTTTTTTTCTGTTTGTTTTTTTGGGTTTTTTTGTAAAGTGTGAATAAAAGGTGTTTTACTCATGTTTCCTTAATGATGTCTTGGTAACGTACATCATGACAATTTCCAGTGATGATGAGCCAATTTTGCTTGTCAAACTGAGCAAACTATTTTTCTTTTCTGATTATCTGGATTGTGTAATGAGTCCAGAAAGCTTTACAGAAGGGGAAGGGAAGCACTTATTCATTTTGTATTTCTTAGAGGGGGATAATTTACTTTAATAGATGCTGGAGCTTGAGTGCACTTGTTAGATTCAAAAGGTTTGAGCTTTATCCAATATGTGTTCTCCTGTATCTCTTAGTTTTAAAAATATTTGACTTTATGACATCCTATTAAAATATGGCCCATTGTGCTTTTGGAGACACAACTATTCCCGTTCAGTCACCTTACAGTCTAAGGGTCCATGTAAATAACCATTTCCTCCAGCTTTTATATTAGTCCAATTGGGTCCCAACCCAAAACCCGATGAATACATTGAAGACACTCCTTTGACTTCACTGGGTTTTAACTGGACTGCAGTGGTGACTTGGGGGGTGAGGGAATGAGCAATCGTGTGAATACAGGGAAAGACCAGATGACACCAAAAGAGAGCTGAGATACACTTTGTCAAACAATCTTTCAAAGAAAATATATTCCTGTGTCAAATCTAACTCAAAAATCTCAATTTCCAGCTATAACATAGAATAAGGCAATAAACCATGTCTTCACAAAATCAAAATGTTTGCTTCATAGTCTTTAACATAAAATGGTTATTTGCGATGTTTTTATTTGAGGTTGTTTTGGGTGTTGCCATAATGTACCTTCAGTGTTCTTGTAAAAGCACATAGAGCAAAAGTCACAAAACATCCAAGGGTTAAAAGGATTTATTAGGTTTGACCAGGCTTTTTTTTCCACTTAAAGTATGGTCAGCCATATCTTGTCAAGTTTTAGCTACATTTGCAAAGAATTCTGGATATCCAAATGTAAATTGAAGCATACTCTTAACTACAAGAATTGGTTAGAGTGCAAGACTAATACCACGAGTTACTGCTTTAAAATAACACGAGTTGGAAGATGGAAGGGGAAGAGCAAATAAGTTGGTGAATTTTGTAATTATTTTGTCCTTCTAGCAGCTTCAAAAACAAAAAGGTAAATTTGGCTAACACTGACAAAGCTGACTTTGGTTAGAACATTGTATGTATGCATTTTTGGTGTAACCTTAGCAAATCTCTCAAGTTTTGGTGGGAGGGGGGATGATTTTGTTTGGTTTTGAGCAGACTTAGGAGAGAGTTTATGGTTTGCTTTTTCAGCCACACAGTAAAACCTGTACTAAAGACAAAATAATTACAACATCATTGGAAAAGAAAACTAATTACACTGTAAAACTTTAAAAATAATAATCAGTTAACCGCATAAGTAGCAAGCCTTTTTCATCCAGCCGGACACAGTATTTTTTAGTATGTTAACTGCTATTCTTTCCTTTTGGTTGCATAAATTTGTAACACTTAAGTGTCTTGGTATGTTCAAGTAGTGTCTAAAATAGAATATCTTAGTCTTTATTCACAGTACTTCTGTATAATGTGTAATGCACTGGACTAACTCTTGTTTACCATTCATGTAACAAAAACCAGCACATTATCTGCACTAAGCTCAAAGAATGTTGCATTTGTCTATAGGCAGCTCTTCAATAAGATAAATGGGAAACTGAATATGGTCTGATGGTAAACAAGGGCTTTTACTGTTCTCTTCAGTGGAACTTTCTTCTTGGTCAAATTTTAACTAGTTAGTATTATATTTATATACAGGGTCTTCTTTTTCTTTACCAATGTATTTTCCTACTCATAGCTGACCAATAAATCCAATATCTGTTTCAAACCTTCTGGAAGTCTAATTCATATTTTAACTTAATTTGTGAAGCTTTTCCTCAAGTTGCACTTACGGCCAAAGTGAATGAAGTATGCTAAGGGTGAAATGGAAGCAAATACGAGACTCGATAATCGCCAAAAGCTTTTCCTGTACTTCATAGGTCCCCAGAACAAAAAACCAGTCCGAATCAACTGCCTTTGGATTGCAAAATCAAGAAGTGGTTAGTAATGCCTCCAGAATTGGTGGAAAACACCTGTCCAAAACTAAAATGTGAAGCCTTCTCCCTCATGTAAACTGCAACCTCCATGTCTTCATAGCTGGCCCTCTTCTGACCTTCACAAGTCAGTCAGTAACATCTGTTGTGCAGTGCAGGAGCCGTGGCCTTGGTCTGTGTCCAGTAACCTGCTGTGCGCCCCCACCACAAGTCCCTAGACAGCCCCAGGTAGATCTGCTCCTTGGGATCTGCCAGCAGGAAGAGATTCAAAGGTTCCCCTTTCCATTAATTTATCATAGAAGGGGACCAAAGTGAAGATTTCTTGCCCCCCCTATTTTTTTCCTTCAGGAATGAGGTTCAAGCCAACTCTCGTCCTTAATTCATTTTAATATCGCTGTCTTTATGCAGTGTACTCGTACTCTTCTGCAGCAGCGTGTATGCATAGAAGTGCAGGGTTTTTTTTTATATGATGTCCCCATTGCTAACAGCAGAAAATGAAGTAGCTGAGCAGGCTTACTGCATAAAGCATTGAAGCCCCTGAAGACCTGTCGCTGGCACTCCAGTGTCACTTCAGAACTCACGTCATTTACGTTGGCATCCATTTGTTTGGAAATAAATGACCTTGTTCAATGTTACCTTAAATACCCCATGCCTCAGAGTGCTCACCTCTTTGTATTTTTAAAATTTACCATCTTGAAGTAGCTCTAAGTCCCTAACAGAGTTACGAGACCATTACAGACTTCTGCGATGATTTCTCTGTGGTTCCATGTAAAGTGTGAGATTTTCATTCTCGCCAACACATTTGCTGTCTTGCCACTAGATGGTGCATGCATCACAGGCTTCATGTGCACGGGGAGGTGCAGGCGCTGTGCTTTGAGTGGCATCCAGAAAGTGGAGCTTGTGCAATTAGTCTTAGAATATTTGCAGAAATTCAGGCCTAGGATCTAACCTTCTCCAGTGGCAGCAGTTGATTTGGTAACGTCCACGTTAGTTTAATATTGGCTTTATAAATCCAGCTGCCACAATGGAAACAAAAAAGATCTACTTTGCAGCTAGTTCAATATAACTGAGTGCAAAATCACTCTGGCCATACTCCTGGTTACTGTTCCCTTATCTACTGGCTCTTCAGGCAGAGCACAAGGTTATTTTAGGGTGGGAACTTCCCCAAATGGTACAGGTGACTGCATGGCATTTGTTTCTACTGACACGGGTAGAGAAAAAACACTTAAAACATTTAAAACATTTGGAACTGAGCTGGGAGAGGGAAGGCAAAAATTCTGAGGAAAAGGTAAGGGGGAAGGATGAGAATATGCAAGGTACATAGGGTGACCTTCAGGGGAAAAAAAGTCTTACGTCGTTAAAGTGTAAGTGTTCTGGTTACTTCCTTGCTTTTCATCTTACCCTCCTAACCCAGAGGCACTAATTGTTCGCTCTCTAAATGTTCGCTTACGCTGTTTGCATGGAAAGCAGTAAAGTTAATTAAGCTATGGGGACCTTTTTTTTGCATTTGAATATTTTCTTTTTCCAAAATAAGCCCAGTATTCTTACATATTTTAAGTTTTTAAAAGATAGGAAGATACGCTCTGGTTAAATCTTCCCAGTGTGTCAGTGGACAGCATTAATTTACAACAAACATGGAGCAGTTTTACAATAATAAACATACATTGCATGAAATAAAAACAACTGTTGGGTTTTAATGACCACAAAGATGTCAGCTTCAGCTAATTGTTCATTGCACGCTTTTTTGTTGTTTGTTTTTCTAGTTTCAGACCAAGAACATTCAAGGTACAGACTGCTCCCCTTGGGGCACAGTAGTGGATTAATGGCACTTTCTCCACAGTGGCTAATGGTATTGATAGCTCTTCAGAGGCTGCAATTATTGATTTTATTTTTCTTCTTCCTTTTTAAAAAAATAGCAGACCAATTATTAGTCTGCTTTTTGGCCAAGAAGGCTAAGGCCTGTTGTACCTAAAGACCTGAACCAATCCACCCTGGCAGCAAAACATAAGATGCAGATTAGCTGGGGAATAGCCTGGAGATACACAAGGATTTCTTTTAATGATCTCTTCCCCTCCCATCTCTCACAGACACCACGGTGTGAGTGAGGAACTGCATTAAAGTTACCTCAGGCCTGTCAGACCCCCCCCCAAGCAGAGAAGACAGCCCTGCTGAAAGGGGGGGCCCAGCCCAACCCTGACCGTGCTGCAAGCCAGCCGGCTCGTCCCAGCGCAGGGGGCATGAGGTATGAGGTGGGTCTGCGCTGTAATTTCTGACCTTAGATCACTGACTTTAAGCCAGTGAAATGGGGGAAATAAATTACAAGAAAAAATATATATATTCTAAGAACTGACCTGGGCATAGGGTAGCGTGGTGAAGGGAAGGACCCCGCTTACATCCTATCTGTCAATGTGGTATCCCATGATGGAGCTGTTGCTTCAAACACCTCAGACACTGGACGAGGCTAGACCTTTCTTGTTTATTTTTCTCTGTGATTTTCTGGGCTCTGGTGACGTGAGCCAGACTCCAGCTGGTACAAGAGAGCATCGCCTGTCTTCGTGGTTGTGGTGTTTGGGTGCTGTGAACCAAGTTCTTGTTAGCCAGACGTCTGCTCTCACCCAGGTCACTGAGAGCACAGGATGCCATTCAGGGAATATCTTCTGCCAGAATCTCAGAAATCTGAATTACAGGTTACTATGTAAAGGAAGCAAATGGAGATATTCTGGCAATGAATGGAGTTTTTTATGAAGGTTTCATTTTTAGTGGAGACAGCCACCATCTTTTTAATGTCTTAACCTTGTCTCAGCATGGTCCTGAGTTTTCTAGTAGGTTAATAGCAGCTATATTCAGCAAAAAGTCTCAGTGCTCTGCCCAGTGAAAGAAGAGCAAGCCAGACATGCTTAGCTTTCAAGCTGAGGTTTGTTCTTCAGTTTCTCAGCTCATTAATTTATGTATTTTCATTCTGTTTGCAGTGTGTGTGTGTGAGTGCATGCGTGCGTGTGTGTGTAGGCCATACTCCCTTCCCTTCCCTAACCCGACAGGCAGGGGGAGGGTGTGTGTTGGGATTGTGGCACCAAATGCAGGAATTCAGAGTCCACGAATTGTTGCTTTGGGTGTTTACATTTCTAGTTGGATCCAGTCCTGAGTCTTTGGTATGTCTGTACAATTTAATTAAGCTTTCACATTTGACAATGTCAAACTGTGGTCTCATCCAGTTACATAAGCTTCAGGAGACAGCCAACTGTGCCGTTACATTTGTCTTTGTATTGCTCATGTATTACAGAACCACGCAAACGAATAAAGAGAAGGAACCCACCCAGTGCTGCAGCACGTGCTCTTCTTTCTCCAGCGCGATTCTCTGCTGGCTGTGCAATTACAGCCAGTGCCTGCAATCTGGTTCTATCTAAACGTTATTTCTTATAGGTCTGGCTGATCTTACAAATCCTCCTTTTTCCCACAAGAGTTAGTCTCATTCTACAGAGCACAAAAATCACTCAAAAAGGCAATAAGTTGCTGAAGGTCACACGTGTCAGGGCTGCAGAGCAGATTCTGCCCGCGCTCCCCAGCTCTGTCACTTTCTGCTCTCTCATATTCTGCAGGTGAGTATCAGAAACTCCCATCCCATGAACCAAAGCATCTGGAGAGAGCTTAAGGAGGGTGCAATTGCTCTGCATTTGTGTAGACCAAATGGTGTTAGCAGAGCACAGAAAAGTGGCCGTGTCCTACCCTGAGGACTGCTCCACCGCGTGTTAAGCAGCGTCCTCTCTCCGTCCCGTGGCGTTTGTTCTCCTCTGTCCCCCACAGGAGGAGCGCTTTGTTTTCATAACGGTTTTAAAAATATTTCAGTGCTGGAAAAGCTGAACAGTCTGTATGACTTACTGAAAGAGTGGCTCCTTAAATATGTCTGCAATGTCCTGATCCGTAAAGATAGATAGGTCTGTATTTTTGCTGAAATGTGAGGGAGATGAAATAAGTCACTTGGAGCTGCCGGGGATCAGGGCGTGAGGGCTTTTGCAGCAGGAGCAGTGAGATCTTGTAGGCCAACTGTTTTATTATGACATAGCAAGAAACACTTCTCTAGGAAAAAAAACCTACACGTGACAAACTGCTGTGCAACTGCAGCCCTTAATACTGTTAATGAGAAAGAAAAGAATTCTAATAAATCCTAATTAGAGCATTCTCTCTGGTAGCTGAGTCTGTGTAGCCCCACTGTGTCTTGGAGGCTGACAAAGGTATGGCAGGTCATGTTCAGGGCTGCTCTTCCTGCAATACAGGGCAGGTGGAAAAAGAAAAACACAATGAAATTTTGCAAAATGAGAACTTCATTTTGAAATGAAATGCTGGAATGCACTCACAGCACTTTCATGGGACAGACCTTGGTGGGGAGGCTTTGCTTAATTTCCCTTAATTGTGGCAAGAGTTGTTTTCATCCTTATTTTCAGATGCAAAAATCTCTAAGGCAATAGGCATCCCTAAATGTGAACATAAATGTTGTTGTGTTTTCCTTTCTACCCCATACCATTGACAGTGGGCTGTAGGAAGACAATTTTTGTCTTTGGGCACAAAAATCCAAATTTTCTATTACTAGTCCAAGATTATCAGGTAACTTTTCTGTTGCCAGCATTAGGCTTAGAGAGGTGTTTCGTTCAGAATCTGTTTTTTGAAGACAGTGAAATTTAATAATTGATGAACTTTGGCCGTGCTGTGCCACAGCTGCTGTCACACACTGCACCATGCCTGCTGGCAAATTGGGCCAGGAGCACTTTTACAGTATCCATCAGAAAGATGTGTAAAGACTATGGATCTTTAACCGGATATTTAAAATGAAAAAGAAAAAAAATGGAAATGATTGTAATAAAGAATTTCACTTGTAATATGTGTTCTTTGTTCAAATTTTAGCAGTTCAAAGGTTTTAAAAGAAAAGAATGAAAAATCACACGTAGCTATTTTAGTCTCCAGCACATTTTTCTACTGCAGGCTTACTTTAACATTGGACTCTGGAGGGAGAAGGCTCCTAATGCAGCACGGGAGGGTTTGGTGAACCCGTGAGCAGGCAGCAGGAACAAAAGCTGTGCCCATTTCATTCCCACTGCACACATCCCTGCCGTGCTGCTAGAGTTGGCTTCAGGGTTCAGATATTACCCTGCCTGGTGCTCTGGTTCATGATGTCACATTGTTAAATTATCAACTTAGTTAATTACACTTACAAAAGGGTTGTAATTTTGGTCACAGTTCATTTGAAGCGGAAGCCAAGAGTGACTTACACGATTTCTGTCCTGGCCGGAGGCAGCATTTCTACATTCCCTAACTCTTTCAGCCCCCTCTTGTCGCAACCCAGGTTGGTGTACAAACAGCAACTGTGTTCTGCTGATGAAAAGCACAGAGGAAAATTAGATGGTATTTATGAAATACCATGTTGTTATCTCAGCACTCAAAAGTGACATTTTGAAAAGTGGTTGGCAGTAGGGTCTGCTCCCCTGGGGATTGATGGGGTCCGTGTACAGTGGTTTGGTTTATATCAAAGGGGAGGGTTTATATCACAGGAGGGTTTGCAAGCAGGGCATGAAAGGTCAATGGTAAAATGGAAGTTTCACCTGGAGCAAGAAAATAGGCTTTATCCAGGAAAGGAAACTAAATTCTGCACACTGGGTCATTTCTCCAGTTACATAGTAATCATTGGTTACATAATGAGAATGTACTCAGTGTCCTCATGGCCTCAAGGAAAATATTTTGCATGCAGTACTTTATGGGCTGGCACAAGACTGCTCCGAGAACAGCAAACATCTCCCTAGAGCTGGAGCCCAGGCCCGAGAACAAAGATTGCCCAAACCACAGCAGAGCTGCTGCAGGTGGTGGTCCTAACCCAGAGTCATGCTGCTCACCTTTGGGTTGGATCGTGCCTGGTTCCTCTCCTGGATGGAAATCCCTGCATAGTCTGAGTGGTTGCAACTATTGAATAGTTATGGGCATGTGCATGCAGCTAAGGAGCGGAGGTGAACTTTGGTGGTGGAAATCTCTCTGCTGCATTTACACCTGCATGGGGAAAGGAGGGGAAGCCTCTGGGCTTGAGGAGAACCTAATGCACCTTGGCTGCAAATGCTGAAGAAGCTGTTGCAGTCTGGTTTTCCACGTTTCATTTGTTGTTGTTGTTTAGAAATAGTCATTTATATGAATTTGTAAGTATAATTCTTCAACACAAGCATGAGCTGATGGGGAATACAAAGAGCATCTTGAGCAAAGCTGCTATTTCTTGTGTAGTTGCTCTTCCATGAGCAGAAGTTGTAGCCCAGCACCTCTGGTATAAACCAGAGGTACTCTCCCCTGTTCTCGCAACCAAGGGAAATAAAGCATTCTTCTGAACTCGGATGACTTGTATGTGTCATATTCCACCACCAAACACGACGTGGCAGTCTCCCAGCTGGCTGGTACTGCTTTCACCTTGCATGACCACCGAGCTTCGCCCAGCAGAGGCTTGCTCATCCTGGGGGGGAAAGCCAGTGCATGTGGTGGGAGGTGCAGGCAGGTAGAGGGATGGAGTAACACAGCTCTTGCTAAGCTCACAGCAAGCTGATGGGCTTTCAGCTTGATTTGTTTAAAAAAAAAAAAAAAAGAAATGGCTGACAAAATGTTAATGCACACAAGTAAATAAACTAATAATTCCATTTCCCTCATCAGCTGCTAATAGAAAGCCGTGCTTTACATACAGCAGAAAATTGTTCCCATTATGAGCCCATTCCAAAGCACTTACAGGCTCCCTTTGATTTTAGATGAGATTTGGTCAAACGTTATGTAGCAACTAGATGATATTCCAGAAATGCCCAGATTTTTGCAACAGTCCTCGGAAGTGCTGCCTCCAGGAGCATTAATTCCAGGAAGGCTATGATTGCCAGGGACATTATATGTGTATTTACACAACGTGTATTTTGCATCAGCTTTATCTTGTGCCAGACAAGTTATACTTGAGAATCCAGGATCATGGGAAAAGGCCACGAGACCAAGATGTAGTGTTTCAGGGTTCATCACTGCTGTCAACTGTGGCCCGCATAAGCAGTGCCAGCCACATAAATACACATGGGCTCTGGTGATCGAGGCAAAAAGCTGTGTCTGAATGATGTTCAAATGCAACACTGCAAGCTTGTGCTTTCTGAGCTGGTACTGCAGAATTATCTGAGGTGCAAGCAGGACTCTGCCTGGATAATGCAAGGCGTGTCACTGACAGCACTGCTGCCTCTGCAGTGACTGATGCAGCACTGCACCCTGTGCTGCCTCCAGCTGCCAGCCCTGCTCCCCCGCCCTGTGCACGCATTTGGCAATCATTTCGGATCTCTTTTCTGCCTGTGGTTGCTGCTGCAAATGCAAAACTCTTGGCCATTAATAATGTTGCTGATGGAACATATGAGGCTTTCATTCAAAGCTAAGGGATCCCTGCTCAGTCACTAAATGCAGTTTAACTTAATTGTACACCATTTGTTATTACTCTCCATTTGGGGAGGCTCAAAGTTAATTAAATATGCCCTCAATTAGGCCCAATTGCAGGCACTTTAGGGTGAGGGGAAGTACTGATGTTCTAGCCACACAGCCTCCAACCTAGGCAGGCCTCATATCCTGCCTCAGGCTTGGGTCTGAGTCCCTTAAATTAGGCCCCGTGTTTTCTCTTGGAGCTTTAAGTTAGGGATTTTCTCTTAAAGATAGCTGCTTTTACCCTAACTTCAGTACTGACATTCAAAGAACTTTTCAGAAACTACTTTTGCTGACTTCACCCACATGCCTCCTGCATGGACCTGTCTGTTGTGTTCAAATCTTCTCCATCTCCCCTCTTGCCATTGTGTTCACCCTTTGGGGCAGGCCCATTCCTGACCCTTCCCTGCTTCTAAACACACTGCATGTTGGCCTGTCGCTTGCCTGTGAACTGGTTGTGAAGGCTGAGACTGAAAGCTGCTGCTTTGGCTCCTCTCTCAACGTGGTTGAGCCTGGATTTGGGGTGATTTTTCTTTCTAATTTCTTTGCAAACCCAGCAACTGCAAAACCCAGCCCCCTGAGGAGAAACAATTTTCGCTAGAGCAAAAGGATGATCCAGAAAAAGCCAATGCACTCTGAAGCTTCATCCCCGCAAGGTTTGCAGCTCACCATGCCTGGGGCAGCCCACAGCTGAGCAAGCCTGGAGCCGTGGCTGCACTCATACTGGGAGCTCGGACTGAGAGACCATGGCTCTGTGAGGGGCTGAGTGCTTCTCCTGGGTGTCCTGGGCTGCAGCTGCGTCCCAGTGCTCTGCATATTAACCAATTTATGGAGCCAGCAGTGGTGGCAGCAGCCGAGTCGTGTGCTCGTGGCTGGGCTGTCACTGGGACACACCACATCAGCGCTCCGGTCCCTGCTCCAGGAAATGCAGGTGGGTTTTAGGTTTCCAGGGGGCTCTTTTGGGAAAGGTGATGGGTTTGAAGATTTGGCGCATTTTCGGGAATATGTGGCAGCTGAGGAGGAATCGTGGAGCTGGCCACCAGCTCTGGAAGGGGCTGCGTGTGGTGCCCTGCTGCGGCTCTGCCGTGAGGGCCAATGTCGTAGCTGCGGCCTTGTCCTGGGGGAGCCCTGCTGATGCACAGCATGGCAGGTTTTGTACAAATCAAACACCTGGGCCTGACTCTGACCAGGCAGAAAGGCTTTGTAAGGCATTGCCTGTGTGGGGAAAGGGCCTGGGGGCTGGCCATGCCGTGAGCCATGCATGGAGCCACAAGGCCGCACCTCACAGAGAGGCCCTGTGCCGAGAATGATCACTCGTGGGTCTGCAAGAATGGAGACAGCTGCTTGACGTAACGGTTTTATTTGTTTTTCTCAGTAAAATGTAGTGATACATGCAGTTGGCACAAGACTTGCTAGGCATTAGTGTCAGAAACATTCACGTGGAGAGAAACTGGAATGTCCACAGGGCAATGAGGACAAACGTCACCTCCGCCCCGACGTGGGCCTGAGAGGGAAGGGGAGAGGAGGAGGAGGCAGAGTGGGCGAGTAAAGCTGGGGCCGGTGCTACGCCTCGATCAGCTCGAGCTCTCCGTCAGCCTGCATAAACGCTGGAGCCGCCTTCGCTTTTGTTCTTGCTGTGTGGTTAGCTCAAAAACTAAGATGAGAAGCAGTTCAGCTCCGTAGTGCTAATGAGTTTCAACAGGAATAAAAATATTTGAGGTAAGAGATGTGAGAATGAGAAGTTCAAATATGCTCACCTTTTGATCTTCGAGCATATTTACACTCACATTGGTACTGAGCAGAAGTTGCCTTCTGATTTAATCTACTGCAGGGTGTTTTAGAAATCGCTTGTGAGCACTTTTATAATTGCAGCTTTGTGGTGGTATTTCCCATCCTAGCTGCAGTTGAACAAGCAGCCTGGTCCCTGTGCTCTCCTCTGTGCCAAAAGATTTATTCGTGGTAGTAGCAGTAATAATTACCCTAGCATTGCTTTGCAGTTTTCTCATCCACGTCTCTCACCCAGCTACACAGGCTGCTGCCCCCTGTGTGGGTGCTCTGGCTGCAGGACAGTGCGGTGACAAGTGACTTTTTTTTTGTATACGAAGAAGTCTCAGTGTGGTAGTGAGGGGATGACTCGGCTGTGTGCTCACCGTGCCAGGACTCCACAGCAACATGGCAGTGTTGCTCTTTCTCCTGGCATCCCATGTAGCAATGGTATCATCAGCAAACAGATTGTCCTGTGCACTTATGCTGGTTTTCCATGTTTCACTCTCACAGCACCAGGCAAGGGAAAGTCAGCATGGTTAGCATGGCCAGGCAGGGGAAACTACAGAAGCACACACATGTAAGGAAACCCAGAAATGATTCATGCGTACACATGGCTCTCTCGGCACTCAGCTCTGTACATGCCTGGGCTCTGTGCAGACACAGCAGCGCTGAGGCCACCACGATGCAGAACGATGGACCTCGATTCCCTCCAGGTCCAGGACAGCAGCAGCACCAGGCAAGTGTTGTCTGGACAATGCTCACCCAGGGCTTGTAGTTCATCCCCAACGAGGGCAGATCATGGAGTGAAGGTAGTATATTTTTGCAAGGCTGAGGACGAGGAAAATCCCCCCCCCGAGCTGTTTCAGGATTTTCCATGTTGCTCTCTAACAGATCCTTATCAAAGACTTCCTATAACTTCCTATAACTTTTAAAAGTATTTATTTATGTGAATGCACTAACAGATGACCTATCCAGTGATGTTCAGGTGTCGACGCAGTGATCTATGATGGGTCTCTTGGTAAATGTTTATGTCAGTGAGGAGGGCATATTTAGTACTGTCCAAGCATTGTTCCCAATGTTCCTTTTGGAATAACTGTACCCAAGAGTGAGAAACATCTGGCTGCTTGGCATTTGCTGTAAAACACCACTAGTTTGATGTCCCCACAGATTACTTCTCCAAAACAGATGGGTTTTTGTGTTGTCTTCAGCTTTTCTCCTTGCTCAGGGTAGTTCTAGGCAATAGGTGTGGGACAATGCTTTGTGAACTGTTGCCTTTTCAAAATGAGAATTAATTGCTATTTCCTCAGCAGACAAGACTCTGGATTGTCCATTTGCCCACCGATGAGGGATATGATGGATCACAAAAGGCTGCCTGACTTGCATGCACGTTCAAGCCATATATTCCACGTAAAGACTCCAGGGAGAGCTTCTAGAGCACGGGGTGGTTATTTCTTGCAAACAACATTATTCGGAACAGATACTTTTTCACACTTCAGCAATGGCTGGAAGCAAACAAGCCTTTATCTTTGCTTCTTTCCAGATGCATCTGTGCTCTGAAATCCAGTTATGGATCACGGCTTTTTTAGCTGCCTGGAAGCACTCGGAGTATCTCTGTTTACTGGGGACATCACCCATTGCATTTTTGTCACTGGAAGAAATTTCTCTCTCTTCTTTTTCATCAGCACCTGCTGTATTGAACGAACTACTCTGCTTCCTTACAGAGCACCGCAAAACTCGGTTTCCTAGCAGCTTCCCTCTGGCTGAGCATGGCAATAGCTTTTCACTGTTAATGAACACGGTACCACCTTCTTTCTGACTGTGATTACTGCTTAAAACCACTCCCTCATCCCTTCTGAGATACCTCATCTCTGAGCACAGCGTTTCTTTCTGCACCGGCCTTGGAGAGGGAAGCCTTGGAAAACTGAACACCCGTGGGAAGTTTGGGTTCCCTTCAGGTTCTCCTTTCATGGCTGGGGGATGAAGGTCACCATGTGGGGTGTCCGTGCAGCTGGAAGAGTTGCACTGTGAGTAGCCAGTGCTGGAGCTTTTACTCCAAGAACCCTTGGAGGAACAGAGCTTTCCCGCACCCGTGTAGATCTGTGCCAGGGGGTCCTCTCTGGACCAGAAGTCGGTTTCTGCATCATCAGGAGCAGGTGTGACTTTTCCCAGTGGCACCACATTTGAGATGAAACTGGTCAATTTACACGCTGACGTTTCTGGCAGGGATGGGGACCATGACGTGGCTTCAAGGCTCTGCAGAATCTTTCTGTTCTGAACTTTATGGCTGCTTACAGGAAGGCCCGGGAAGGTGGGTCTGGCAAGGTGGCAGATAGATTGAATGTAATCATCGCTGGAATATGAATCTGGGTTGGTTGAAGTGCTTCCAGTGTGTTTCGGGTTGCTGGTTAAATCTTCCATTGCTTCCTCATGGGTTTCACATATGGTTGGGAGAGGTTTTGCAACACTGAGCCTTATCCGGGGTGCCATGGCTGCAAGGAACAGACGAGACACGGTCAGCACGGGACAGCCAGCCATGGTAAAGAAATCCTGGGGCTGTTTCTGTGAAATCTGTGCTACTGGATCCACCCAATATTTTCTTCTGGCCAAGAGTGGTGTTTACAGACACTTCATTCTAAAAATCTGGTGGCAGGATTTTTATACCTATGGCTTCCAGGGAAGCCCATATACACAAAAGAAGCCAAATGGTTAAGTGCAGTAGAAGGTAAAAGGTTCATTAAAGAGACTCATGGAGGTCAGTAACTGTGTTCCCTTCTGAACTCGTGCGTGCAGTTAGCAGCTGAAGCAGCGCAGTGCTTGTGCACCACCCAGGCTGTACCAGCAAGGGACAAACTCCTCTCCCTCATCCTCCGCTGCCTGCTCGCTGTAGCAGGGCCCGGATTCCACATTCGGTCTGGCCTGGCAAGAGCTGATCCCAAAAGGAGAGGAGCTGACCTCCTGCCATGGGGAGCGTCACGTGAAGGATGTGACATTAAAGCTGATCTCTGCTGTAAGACTACAGTAAGGTGGAGGTGATGATGTACAAACATTCACTTTCATCTCTACCAGGGGTTTATAAATTTAGGTATGGATTGGTAGAGCCTTACCTGAATGCTTATATAGATTCAAGTTCTTTATATGCAAGTTGTTATCCTCATCTCTTTTTAGGCTGGCTTTCCATCAGACTGCTCCCACTGGTCAGGTACACCCTTTTTTACAAATATTTCACGTTGCAGTGTTTGCTTACTATAGGGATTATTTTTTTTATATCAAAACACTCTTTCATGTGCTTTGTTTATCTCACGTTCTGGCAGAAATGACAACATTGCCTGGATCCTTTTTTTTTTTTTTTTTTTTTCCTATTCCCCCCATCCCCAGTGGAATTTGTATATGAACAACCTGTCAACACAATCCAGCTTTGCTGTGTGATTAAGCCCAAAAGTGCTCTGCTAGCTATTTTAGTGCCTTGCTTGTCATTGCTGGAAATAAGCCTGGCTTTGCTGAGCCTCCGCGAGGCTGCGGCTCCCGTAGGGCACGCAAGCGAGCGGCTCACGCAGCGCCCCGTGCCCACCCCTGCCCATCCTGCTGCTGGCTCTCACTTCAGGTGCGACTGCAATGTCAGCCGAGGTGGGCTTTGCTGAATTTAGGGGCTCGTTTTAAACCTCATGGCCTTTTTATTTCCCTTTCTTTAGTCTTTACCTGCTTCTTTCTTATCTCTGCAAGCTCCAAGGGAAAGGTTTCTCCCCTCCCTCCCAGCCCGGCACCGAGCAGTCACAGCACCAGGCCTGCAGCCCAGGGCAGCGGGGGGCTCCAGGGACAGGCAGGGGGTCGCCGGGGGCTCAGCACCACACGGATCATTAACTGAGCCCTGCCAACGCCTCCTTCCTCCCGAAGGAAACTGTTACCTACTTACATCGCTCTTCTGCTGGGATGGATGGGTTCCAGCCCGGCCGCATCCCCGCTGCTGCCACCACGGCCACGCCGTGAGGAGGTCACCTTGTCACCTGCAGTCACCCACCATCCTGCTGGCCCCAGCAGCCCTGGCACCCCCCCAGCCCTCCCCTCCCTGCTCCTCCCCAGCGTTTCAGTGCCTGTGACCACCCGGGTTCCCCTCCAGCCATGCCGAGGAGAAAGCTCCGTGCGCCAGCGCCTTGCCCTTACCTGAGCCGCAGCCTCTGCGGGTGTTCGGCACCTTCCAGCTCCCCCGAGCCCCAGCTCCGTCCCCTGCTCTTTCTCGCCCTGTTTTCCTTGCAGGATACGTGCTGTCTACAACTCAACCGTGCTCGCTGCGCCCAGTCAGCTGACTCGGCTGCCTGTTTTGTTGTTGGTGCTAAATATAGACAGCCGGAGCCCTTCCCCGCTGGAGCCCCGGTGTGATAAACGCAGCCGAGCCGCAAACCAGCCTCGGCCGGGCAGGATGAGCCCAGCCCGGGTCAGAGCCCTGCTGCTGCAGGGCTGTGCTGGGTGGTCGGCCAGGGGAGGCTCCGTGCACCGAGCTGGGTGTGCGAGCAGCGGTGCGGTGGCTCGGATGCATTTCGCTGCTGCGTGCAGGGTGCGGCCCTTAGGTTGTCCGATTTCTCTCCTGGGTGGCTTCGTGCCTCCCAGCTCGGGTCTGGGGGTGGCTTTCACCAGCGCTGCTGCTGCTCCCCTCCATCCCCGTGCCTTCCCCAGCCCCCTCGCCCTGCGGCATCCACCAGCCCTGTGCCGAGGGAGACCACACAAACGCACTGCAGAAAATCACTCTGCAAGGAGGGCAGGCAAAGTCTGACCTCCAGGGCCAGCGGTCTCCAGGCAGCAAGGGGTTTCCTTTGTTTTCAGGCTTATTAGCACGCTGTGAATTGATTGCAGTTCTGGTGTAACCCCAGCATCCTGCTTGTAGCCTCCCCTGCACGGTGGGTGGGGAGGTGAACTGCAGTTTTGCAGCAGAATCTTCCTTCTGCTGTTATTTCCAAATGCTGCCCTCGGTTCCTGCTGTCAAGGACCAGGGAACAGCCGCGCTGCACGATGTCCCTGTGTCCCCTAACCTCCCCACACCACACGTCCTGAGCTGCTGGGAGGGGCAGAGAAAAAAGCAGATATCCTAAACTGAAAATCCCTGCTTTAGTTTTAGTGCAAATATTCTCAGTGTTACTGTCACTCGGGCTGGATCAGCTTTGGCAGCTGATTTGGTGGCCCAAGTCTACACTCATCATCCAGGTTCTTTCTTTCGCTCTGGTGGAGAGAAGTAAGCAGCTCAAAGGACTCAGGCATCCATTCAGGTGTGGCTCAAACCGGAGATTACCTGCTCCCTGGAGCTATCCGCTGCCCGGTGTTTAAAAGGTGTGCAAGCTGAAGGTGTTTGCTGGGATTCCGGCTGGCACGCAGCTAGTTGTTGATGTTAAGTTAGATTAAATGACCCTCAGCCTTCATGCACTAAATATGCTAACAGCAATGATCAGCAGGGCTTATGCTTTAGCAACAACTCGCAGCTTAGAGTTCTCCTTTCCCTTAGATTTCTCCAAGGAGCAGCCCGAGAGCCTTGAAAGAGATCAGGATCCTCAAACAACAGGGTTAGGTAAGGCATCTTTCCTTATGAAACCAGGCTAAAAATACAGTTTTGCAATAAAAATCCCTTTCATCTATTGAAAAGAGTTTCTTCAGCTGTCTGATGTTACTGTAGGAAAATCACATTTTTACAAGTCCCTGCTGCTGCAATAACTCAGATAACCCCCATATAAATGATTTGTTCTCCCTCATCTTTTGTATTTTCTTGGTGATATCAAAAACACCAGATAGAGATTAAAGAGTAGCTACTACCATCCACGTATAATTTACAGCAATGCCTTACTTCTGTTACCTCAACCACAGTCGTTCTGTTTTCTCTTTCTTCAAGTGGTTGCTCAGATTTTTAATTAAAAAAAAAGAAGAAAAAAAAAAAGAAAGGATGCACCTTTGAACACTTGTTTTTCTCTTCACCAAACTGCCGTAGGTTTCTTCCCAGCATTTCTGGGGCGGCTCTGGTTAAACCATCCCCATCTCCTGCAGCCTCCCCCGAGTGAGCGCAGTGAATCAGCATTCCTGAGTGCACGAAAACCGTAACCAAATGGGATTAATGGCAAAAGAAAACAGCAACTGCAGCGGTGCCCAAGCTGCCAGGGAAAACAGGAGTTGTGAGTTCTGCAAGGTTTGGTTGAGTGTCTGAGATCTAAATGTCGGGGTGTTACTTCTTGTTTGGTGCTCTGCTTGTGAGCTCTTTTCAAACACTTCCAGTCTGGGGAAAACCTGCCTTAAAGCAGTTCAGCCATGGGAGCTGCACAGGTGGAACAGGCAAGTCTCCTTCAGGCGTTTTTGAAGCTTGTTGGTGTTTGGATAAACAAAACAGTTCATCTTTGGGAGCCCTGAATGGATAGAAAATATCAGTTCCCATCTTGGGTGTGCTCAGGAAGAGCATTTGCAATGCCAAAGCGCGGCTCTGCAGCCACCACGGCGCTGCCTGGCTAACCCGGCCTCCACCTGCGGGGCTCCAGCATTGCCAAAGCTCCTTCAAAAATAACTTTTGCTTTGGATGATGGCAAGGAATATTTATTTGGGTGGGAAAAAAACACCCTATGTTTTCCTAGGCTATGAATCTGTACAGAAAAGGTAAAAGAGTAGAAGCCCCTCCGGCCTGGCGTGGCAAACTGAAGTCCGTGTGTGGGCAGGAGGCTCGTGGTGCTCAGTGATGCTGCTGGGCACCCCTCAGCCCCTGCTCTTCACTGAAACCTTGTCAGATTATCAGGAAAGGAGCAATCCCGAGCACTTGAAAGCCATGGCGCAGAGAGCTGCTGCTTTCTTGCATCTTTGACATTGAAATTTCAAGAAAGGAAAGGAGTTTGACCTGATTTGTGCCAGATTCCGGATGATTTCTGTTCTCTAATTATATCCCACAGCCCGTTGACCTCCCACGCATTGCAGCAAGCTAGGGTATGCAGCAAAGATATTCCCATGAAACGTTAATGGGCTGTTTTTGTATTAACTCGACGGAGCCAGGTTAGAAATGTCGCACCCACGGTTGTTGCCTTGACGGCAGCTCACACAGTAACCAGGGGCAGCTGCTTGTGCAAACACCGTAATTGATGCACACAGGCTTTCTGGAAATTATTTCTTTCTCTTTTTCAAGCAAGGAACTGGTTGCAGCACAGACTTGGTATCTCAGCCCCTCGCCATTTAGCACAAGGCTTGTTTGCAGGGGCTGAGCTCTCCACCCGCCTGGAAACATGGGCTCAGTCCTTTTGGGAGGCTTAGAAAAAGCTCGGAGCAATGTAGGTGCTTCCCTGGGATTTCAGTTCAGCTTGGAAAATGACTCCAGGGAGCCTTTGCAGCACATTTCGAGGAGGTGCCAGTTTCATGGGTTTGCCAGCCCGGCTCTCATCAGGCGCCAGCTGCCCGTGGTGCTGGAGCTCGGTGCCGGTGAGGACACCAGGATATAGTGACTGACTTTGTTAAGCTACTTTGGCATCTCCGAATGTGCAAACCTTGGGGGCTGCTCGCTGGCCGCTTCCTCTGGAAATCCAGCCCAGGGTATTTCGTTGATAAAATATAAATAATTTTTATTTATGGTATTACAGTTCTGCGGAAGGTCACATTGTGTCTTTGTATGAGGATATTTTGCCGTACCTCATTTCAGATTTTAGAAACGCACACCCAGCCTCCAGCTGAAACCAGCAGGGTGGCCAGGGATGATGGCAGGGCCGAGGCTGCCCGCAGGTCACGGTACCTGCCCAGGGGGCTCTGCGCAGGAGCAGAGATTCCTTGCCCGATTCCTCGCCCGTGCTTTTCACCGCTGTTGTTACAGACGGGGGCGGGATTTTTTCCGTTTCACCACTCACCCTGTCCTGTCTGTCTTTACACAGCTGAAAGAAGCCAGCCCCGAGTTAGTGGCTGACCTAACTCCCCGGCAGCGTTGTGAGAGCTGGACCAAGCAAAGCAGTGAGCCATGCGAATCGTGTCACCTCTTGCAGCAAACGAGTTGGTTCTTGCCGGCCAGGCTTTTAAAGAATTGAACTTTACTTGCCTAGCTCCTTTCTAAACTCCATATGGCATTGCTGGTGGAGGAAAAGGGTCTGAACTTGCCAAGCTACTGACCCACCTCTCCTCTTTCTGAAAAAGAACCCAAATGAACGAAGGTCAGCGTACGTATGTGCTGTGCAAGAGGGGGTGAGCCCTCAGCTCCAAGCAAGCAGGGTTTGGTTCCCTCTGCTCTGAAGACCCCACTGGTTTCCTGCTCGCTGAAATGAGTTTTTAAGAATGTGTGTGCACTGATGTGGTTCAGTGCCTCTGTCACTTCGGTCCCCTGCTCGGTTTGAAAAGCTGCTCATGAAGAGAGATTGTGGCAGGGTGGTGGTGGGGAGCGAGGACATTCAGCCCCCAGAAGGGCTCTGCGCCGTTCTTTGACCCCTAAGAGCAGAGCAAAGCCTGAGCTGACCCTGGGCACTGTGTGACAGCAGTCAGAGTGCCACAGCACTTTGAAGGAGCTCTCTTCTACCTGGTGTAATTGAGAACAACCTGAGTATCTACTTTCCTGCTTTTTTTTTTGCCATTTTTTTTTTGGTCCCCCTGAGAGCTCTCAGTGGAGCCAGCTGTGGGATTCCCCAAGTCCCTGCTCACTTCTGCACCACCAAGTGGCGCGTCCTTCCAAGACACAAATATTTACTCAGGCAGGCTCTGGTTTATCGTCACGGACTCCTTGCTCTGCCCACAGCCTGGTGTTAGTGGGTCTGCAAGCAGATTTGGGGGTTCTCTGCTGGGCAACTCCATCCCTAGCCCACCCCTCCTGTCTTTGCTCCCCCCGCTGCCCTCCAGGCAGCCCTGCAGCATCTCTGCCTGCTGGGCACGAGCCAGCGAGCCCCTTGCATGTGAGGAAGACGGGCGTATGCACACACCATAAAGCAATTTATCACACGTGGTGGGTTTGCTTTTGTGTGGATTTGTGGAGCCAGACATGGCTTTGTGTTCAGGAACAAGCAACGCACCAGCATTTGGTATTTGTGCATGCTGTGAGAGCAGGATTCTGTACGGACATTGCCTGTGCAAACAAGACAGAGAATTTTCCCCTCAGCATCTCTCTTTTAGGGTAATGTTTCTTCTCCTTCCACTGCCAGCGAGCTTTCTGCTTTAATGCACATCCTGCTCTGAGCTGGGTGACTAAATCCCAGCTCGTGATTTATTCGGTGCTGTTTAACCCGTTGTGCTTCTGAATTCCTTGCAGTGCTAGACTTTGTTATCTGTGATAAGACCAGAACTGGCCTACTCCATTTTAGGGACATGAGCATAATGCCTTCTCCTGAGCCAAACACTCCATTGCTGTTCCCTAAGCTGCTTCTGAAAACATTTTGATAGCCCAGGATTGGTTCGGGCCTAGAGGCCCCAGCTGGGCCCTGGGTACTGTGCCTGGCTGCAGCAGCAAATGTGACAGAAAGGGGAGCAAAGGAAAACAATGCTGCAAGATAAGGAGGCCTTTGGCATCGCCCCCATGCCCCTGGGCTGGAGAAAGGGGGTCAGAGCAGCCCCCAGGCTGCTGCTGGAAAATGCTGGTGGGTCCACGCCTGCGGAGCTGGCACAAAGGGGCTCAAATGTTAACGCAGGCCAGGACAGGAAGACCTGCCTTCCTGTAGCCTCCTTCTTCAGGCATTTCAGACACTAAGACTGGGGGAGGGAGGGGTGTTTGAAACCCACTGTGTGCTTTTTTTTGCCTGGGGTACAGATGTGAGGCAGTTTCTGGTACCAGAGCAGCCCCTCTCCTCCTCTGCCAGCCGGCTGCAGGCACGGCGAGCCCTGTTCCCTGCCCTCTGGGACCAGAGGCTGCTTTTCCTCTGGCCCTTGGGTTGGTGACTCAATAACCCCAGCTGCATAAAGACTTTGAGGGAAACCAAGAGCCAATTAAATACAGCCCTTGTCGCAGCTGTAAATTAGATACTATGCAAATTGTCACATGAAATGAAACCCGTGTTTTGTCTGGTCCGTTTTACCATGGCATTTCAATAGATTAATGCTTTTTTTTCTGAATTGAAAATGCTGAGGTGGCCTGTTACCTGATTAAAGAACATGTCGGACTTCAATGCACGGCATGGTGCTAACTGAATAATCAAGGCAAGCGGGGAACTTTCAAATCCTCAAGCAACAAAATTCAATTAGGTGGAAGAAATTCAATTATGCTTTAAAGGGAAGCTGGCTATGAGCTTGCAGAATATGGCATGAAAATGTATGCAAAAGAATTTCATGGAAAGGAGCAATTATTTTATCAATAGGACTTGCAAAGCAAAATTTGGTCATCAGTCCCCAATGGAAGCCCAAGTAGCTGAGCATTTAAGATGATACATGGACAGAATGGGTTTCAGCAGGATGTAAAACATGAGAGTCTCAAGCAGGCTTAGGTAAATTTGGTTTTGTAACAACGAAATAGAACTTTGGCAGGAAGTATATCCCACTCCCAATCCCAATCCCAATCCATTAAGATAAAGTTTTAAAAATTGAATTGGCTTTGAGTTTAAAGATGCCAGTTTCTCCTTCCCCAGCATCTTTGCACAGTGTTACTTCAGTGAAAAAAAAAGCACAGGGAAAAGTCAAACACTTTGCAAAAGGACACAGACATTCGAATTTAATAAATTATAAAATTAAAGATTCTAATTTGTATATACATTTTTAATATACAAGAAATGGCTATTTATTGCAATTTCTGTTAAGGCATATGTAAGTGAATGGAAGTTGCATATAGATATTCAGATGAACATAGCTAATACTGTGCATTGTAGGTGAGTAAATAAGACATTAAATACATTACGTACTAAAATAAAACATAAAACCCTTTGAGTACTGGTAAAGCACCATTTATAAAATTCTCAAAATATCTGAAAGCATTCTATGGAGATGTTGTGAGGTTCTAAATACTGAATGGATATATGAATATAAAAAGTGATGCATTCATAATAGATTACAGAAATTTTTAAAGGCATGTTGGTGGAAAAATGGCAGTCGATTGGAACCAAAGGAACATAAATTGGTTTGAGATCTTTTTTTTAAATCTTTTTTTTTTTTTTTTGGTGAGGGGCTGACACTTGTGTTTTAAGCTCAGACAAACAGAAAAAATAAGAGAGCTGTGTATTTGTATGGTTTGATGAACAGACATCACAAAACGCATTGCTTAATGGGAGTACATTTGTTTTAGCTCTCAGAGCTCTGAGACAGCCTCTGCAGGAACATAAACCAGCTTACTTCTAAATCTGCTCTCTTTAGTTTCTGGGGATTAAGTTAAATTAAATTACTATTCCGCGCATTATGTCTCAAAATGCAGTACTTGGGCAACAGCAAAATGGTTAAAGGAGACATACGCTGATGATGCTCTTGCCCAATTACAGCCCTGTAGAAAAAAGGATAGAGCTGTCAAAGTTCAACCAACCAATAAATGACCAAAATTTCCACCAGGTAACAAGGAACAAGCATCTGCTTACCCAACCTAGTGCCCTGTGCTGCTTTTTCTTTATGGACAGAGCTCTGCTCTCTGTTTTCCAGTACAGGTGTGGTGTATGTTCTTAGGAAACCACCATCAAAGGCACTTGCTGAAAAAACATCTTCTGAGATACGCACGTCAGCTTGAAAAGAAGGCACCTTTCCTGGTATGGAGACTTTTTTTCCTCATGCAGCTAGACTGTACAGAGAAGGCAGCTGGTGCCCCTGCTCCAGAAGGAGATGGGCCAGTCTGTGTCTGGGCAATCTAGACTGAAGCTGCTCCTTCAAATGTCATTTCAGTGTTCCCCAAACAGCAGCAAGAAAAACATTCAGTAGAAGTAAAAATAGCAAGAAATAAATCAAATTAAACCCCTAAAAAGGTGAGACTGAAAAAGGAGCAAGCCCTTCCTAAATGCAGATGTCACCAGGCATTGCATCAGGTCCCTAATGAGCACCAGATGTAGCGTAGCACCACACCAGATCCAGAACACAGCAGAAATTTCCACCTTATCTGGAAAAATGCTGTTGGTCTGTTTGATTGAGAACTGACTCACTCTGGAGAAAAAGCAAAGCGGTCAAGTTTCTGCACTTTGAACCAGCTTTGCAAGTCCAGCCAGGGTGTCTGCGCCGCGCGAGAGCGAACCCCTGAGCATCAGCCCTCGCGTGGTGGTGCTGACCTTGCCCAGCCCTGCTC
Organism: Anser brachyrhynchus; assembly: GCF_964034855.1. Lineage (NCBI taxonomy): Eukaryota > Metazoa > Chordata > Aves > Anseriformes > Anatidae > Anser > Anser brachyrhynchus. The sequence continues at coordinate 5,417,704 of NC_137709.1, forward strand.
ACTGGGGGACACAGCTGGAAATGCTCAGCACAGAACCGCCGAATCCCCTTTGAAGATTTGGTCACTGCACCGGAACGGGCCTTTGCTTGTGCTGTGTGCAGAAAGGTCACTTGAAGCCACACCAAAAAAAAAATCCTGCCCCACTCGCTACTGGGATGCAACTTAAAAGCTCTGTGGAGAGAAGAGGCATTTGTGAGATGGCGTTTGAGCTGTGGGCACCTCCTCATGTGGCATTTCTTCACATTGCCTGGTTGTCTAAGCCTGTTCCTGATGCTAAGGAAGACCAGAAGCCATCAGATGTGTTACCTCAGGCTTCTGCAGGCCAGAGATATGGGTCTCCACGAAGTCCCAGAGAGTAAAACAGGTACCAACCAGGGAGCAAACTTCTACCTCACCACCTGTGTAACTCCAAGCCCCAGCCCCTCTCTGTCCTTGGGTTTGGCGGGGCTTTTTCCTAAGTTTCTCATATGCTTGGAAAATACTTCTAGGCTATGACAAAGCTTGGCTTTTTTTTTTTCCTTTTCTTTTTTTTTATTGTTCACAGATCTAAAAACAGGATAACAACTTGAAGGGGAAGAGATGAGTTCTACACTGACCACGTCTGTGTAAACGAAATATGAAAAGCAAGAAATACTCACTATGACTACAGGCTGTGAGCCCAACTACAGCTTGCTCCTCCGGTGGCACAGCTGCTGGAACAATGTTGTTTTAGACACGTCTTCCTTACTTATAAATAGCACGGTGGTTTTTTTTCCCCTTCAGTGCACATTATTACTACATTGCTGTTTTACACCGATGTGACCTGACCCTACACTGTTACAGAAACTTGCTCTCTCTGTCGGCAGCATCTTCCTGGGGGCCGCTGGAGCAGCTTGCTGCAGCACTGGCATGGAAACCAAGCCAGCTCGGAGAGGCCGGGGGCGGCTGCTCCCCCCTGCAGCTTGGCTGGCTGCTGCCGTCACAGCTGCAGCCACGTCTGCTTGGCCCAGGAGATGTTTGCTGGTGCTCTGGGCTTTTATCCGTCCTGTTGTACTTCCCGGCCTTCGCTCCCATCCCTACGCCATCTGAGCGGCTCCCACTCACTCACCCGAACGTACCACCACAGTCCAAGAAGGGACTCCTGATGCTGTCACGCCAGCTGAAAACCTTCCTTCTCTGCCTCGGCTACTACCTCCGTCAGGCCCTCTTCTTAAACCAGACTCTTGTCCTTCAAACGTTTCTGGTGACAGTTCAGGCCATTTCAGCGCTGCAAAGACTGATTTTCCTGCAAGCTCTTGGCCCTTTCCAGCAGGAGCAGCTGCACGGTTTGTTGTTTTGTCACATTTTGAAGAGGAAATTGGGCATCCTGCTCAGCCGTGGTGTGCAGGGCAGGAGGGCCGCCCCGGTGGGGTCGCAGGAAGCCATTTGTGGTTTTCACTTTACAGTATTTTTGAAGCTTTTTTGACAGCAGCCAGGCCACGGGAGAGCTTACCCGTCGCTGGAAATTTGGCACATGCCCAGTGTCCCTGTGACTATGTACAGGCTTCTAGTTGGCTCTGCTTCAAACTCCAAACAGCTCCAGCTAATGTGATAGCCGGAGGATGAGATCTTCCTCTCGGACTGGAAAATCTGAAGCAGACCTCCCGAGTGGCAAGAGGAGGATTTCAGGGAAGTCCTGGGCTCTGCAGAAAGTTGACCAGCAAAGAGGAAAGAAATGAAAGAGTCCAAGCCAGAAGACAGGAGAAAAACAGCTCAGATGCCGCCTGCAGAAGGAAGGCCACAGAGCACGCTGCGCCACGCTCCTGGGAGAATTTCCAGGGCTGGGGGGAGAAAGGACAATTTCCTCACCTACGTCCACAGTCCCTGTACAAGCACAGCCCTGCTAAACCCATACCTCAGCCAGCAGCAGCTTTTCTACTGCTCTCCACAGGCTCTGGATAAAGCCTTTAGTGCCTGATTTACTCACCTGCCATTCTGTTGGGATGGCAGAGATAATTCTGACATTGGATGCTGACGGCTGTATCTTACTGACCTCCCCATTGCCTGAGACCTCAAGGACAGAACAATCCCCAAATTAAACAGCTGATTTGAATTTGTCTTCTGATCTCCAACCAGGAATTTGAAATGACCGATGAAAACCATGATGACCCTGAGGGGAAAGGAAGTACTCAAAGGGTTGTCAGGTTACACATTTCTAGCAGACCTGGTACTGTGTGTGTGGAGGGGTGTACCTGTAGGTGTAGGGGCACAGGGAACAGTTGTTCACGTCTGTGCCAATAAAGCTGTCCTATGGAAAGGAAGAAAAATATGATTTCCTCCAAAATAACCTTGTCCTATGGGAGAAAAAAAAAAGTTTTCCTAACAAAGCACCAAAGAAAAGGCAACAAGAATCCAGTCATCTTTAACTTAAACAGCATGTGGGTAGAAATAAAAATCAGACCACAAAAAAAGCACCAACCAACGAAGATCACTGAGGCTGTTGCGTTATATGAATGGATACTTGTAAACAGAAAGACTAGGCTGTCGTCAGTCCAAGTTGGCCGGACCTACCCTAATCCTAAATGTCTTGCACGTATTCGAACATTTGGGAGAATCCTTTAAAACTGTTTATGGAAATATGTAAACTACTGCTTGTCAGTTTTTAATTTACACATAAATATACGGCTACAGAATTTTCTATATATTTTCTTACGCAGTCCCGGTTAAGAAAGCTACATGAGCACATGCCTGGCTGTAGCCACGAGAGCAGCTCGCCTGAAGCCGGCTAACCTGGGGCTGCCACGTCCTCAGGTACCTTCCTGAACCGGGGGCTGAGTTAGTGCCTGGCTTTACGCAATGCACAGAAGCATCACAGGATTGCTGACCACCTGCTTGTCAGTATTAAAGGGATCTTTAATGTCTTGGGACCATTTTCCTCCATCATGTGTTAACTCCCATTACTATTCCCAAGCAGTATTACATGGGTTTAGTAGACTTAAACGAGCCCATAAACAAAAAAACCTGCTAACCTGGCTTACGTATTAAGGTTTGTTTGGATTCAGTGAAATGCTGTAATGATATTGCACTAATACTCTACTGTACCCTGAAAAACCTAGCTGTCAAAGTGTTCAGATTAGCACTTACAAAACAATCTGTCGTTTCCATTTATAGTAGGCTTTAGAATTTGGCATCTCTGCCATAGCACCACTTTGATTTTTCCCCATTTTTAGTCTCTACGACATGGGCAATCCTATGATGTTGGTAACATCTCTATAAGAGAAAAATGTTTTTGTGCCATATTTCCATTTTAGTTTGTTTTTCTAAGAGTCTCTTTTTTCCTTTTCTCAGCAATCAGCTCCTGGATTCTTTGATTCCTTGTCCTTTCATAAGGTATCCTCCTCCGTGTAATGATGTTGTGCTGTGACACTTCGTTATCCAGCCCATCGATTTTATAGGGAACGTCCACCGCATTAATTTCTGGGTGCTCTTCGGTTGCATTGGAAGGAGGCACGTGTGGTTTGGAAACACGAGGAGGGCTGGTGGCAGGCTGTGTGGTGGAAACTCCTGTGAGAGGGCTGAGGGTTGTCAGGAATTCCTCCTCAATGACATTATTCTTATTTATGTTAGATTTGGTCGCATTGCCTTCCTCGGTTACGTTGTTGTACATATTACAGGACTTGCAACAGAGCTTATTGTAACCGGGAATTGAACAGTACCGAGAGAGAACTTCCATGCGACAAAACATTGACTTGTCTCCTTGACAATGATCTTCTGAAAGAGAAAAAGGGAACAGATAAATAAAGAGCATCTTCACGTTAATCAGAAAAAGAAACACAGCTGAGGCTTTGGCAGTGGGCTGAGGATTTGGTATTTTAACGTGGGATGGGAAACTGGCAACTGAGCCTTCTATCAGCAGAAGCAGACTTAATGCTAAACTTAAAGCTTGACTCGCTTGAAGGAAAGCAAAACCTGATCTAAACTCCGTGTACTGGTGCCGTCCACGCTGATGGACCTGAACACTAATTTTTGGCTTTGCATTCTGCAAGTGCTACCCTGAAGACTGTCACCAAGGTTCATATTAAGAAACCCTTTTTTTTTTTTCCCTTTGCACCTTTTAATGTTTTTATGCAATCTAGCAGTGACTAACCAAAGTCAGGGGGAATTTATGTCTATCTTCACTGCTTTGAGAAAGTCAAGTCCTATTTCTGTGTGAACCATGTAACTCTCAGAATTAATCCATTTCCCACTGGAGTGATTTTTCTTCCAGGTACCCCGGTTCTGAAAATGGCAGCATTGCCCGAGCATGTCCCTTGCTTGAAAAAGAAGTGGTGCATTTAGCATAAGGCTTTTCTCCTCCTCCTCGAACAGAGCTGGTATTTTTAGGCCAACAAACTCCAGTGAGATGGAGCCAAGCCAGTCCATTAATGACTGGGAGACTCATAATAAAAAAGTCATTTTTTGTTTCCCTGAGTAAAAAAATAAAAATAAAAATAAAAATAAAAAATAAATGTAATGAAAGGGAAAGAATGATAATGTATGGGTTCTAAGCTGCCAACACCTGCTATGACATCGTGCGTTACAGTACAGGTATCATGCCAGATCCTGATCTTTCTGAACCGTAGGTGGCATGATGTAGGCTAGGGTGTTAAAGTGGAACAGATCATACTATTTGATTGCCTAAAGAGGCACTGACTGAAGTCTACTCAGAGATGACTCAAGCCCATGTGATTTCTGCTCAGAGGATGTGAAGACACTATGAACTGGTGGTGGATGGATGGCGAAGGCTTAGCAGGCTCCTTTGAGAGAAGCTCCTGTCCTCTGTCCCACAGACAAGCCCCAGGCCTCCTGTGTCTCAAGGGTGAAGTGATGGAGCCGGGAAGTACCGGGAGCTGCAGGGAAGTGAAGTTCCCAACACGCAGCCCAGGCTGGAAGCAAGAGGAATCAGAGGGCTTGCAGGAGAGGAGAGTGCCAAGGAGAAAGGCAGACGGACCAACACTTGGCAAAATCAGTAACAAAATATTTTCTCTGTGACCACAGTGCTGAGGCAGATGAAATCACTTCTGCCTCTCTCCTTACTCTTCCTACATCTCCACCTACTCTTACAGTAAAAGATGAGTAACTCCAATTACCCGCCTTTACTCAGAGCACATGTGATCACACAGCGCGTTCCTGGAGCTCGCATTTACCATCCTGCTAGGAATACTGACTTACCCTGTCAGCAACCTTACAGCAAAGTAGAAAACCAAAGCAGATTCAGAGATACTAAGTGAACTCAGAAAGTGTAGGTGTTGCCTCTTCACTCATCCTCAGTTAACAAAATAGGGCGCTACAGGTGTTTAATTGGCAAACATATCAGTCTAAAATAAACTAAGAATTATTGCTGCTGCTTTCAAATTCTACCAATGACTGACAAAGGTGAAACACCTTTCTTGCACTGTATTTATGCCCTAATCATTGCATTTGCTGCAGAAAAACAATCCTTATTCTTGTTTTCAAATGCATCAGTTCATTTTCATAGTTTGCAAATGCTAAACTGTGAGGCTGCTGGAAAAGGAAAACAATTCCTTCCTTAGGAACCTAAGAATAGTATTTTGGTTTTGGACAGGTTTTCAGACCAGCCTTTAAAAACTGGAACTGTTAGTATCTGCAGACGTAACGCTATACAAAGGACTGCATGTGCCTATACAGCTTTACATATTTTTTACATACCACGTAGAATCCCCTTTGAACATTCTGCCTTGTGTTGCATCACTTTAATGCAAGCTTCTCTAAATGGCTTGCAAAATAGAAGTCAACAAGCGTAACTTAAATGCAGTTTCAACAAGGCAGATCTGTTCTTGGCTTTGTTAGAATCACTAAAAACACCTTTAGAAAAATGCCTTTTTTCTGTCAAAGTCTGTAATGTCAGCTTAAAAATGCATGAAAATAAAACTGCATTAAGTAATATGCTTAATGACATCTGATAAGTTATGTAAATAAACTTTGTATCTTATGAATGTCAGAATGAAAATTTAATCTTCTATCCAAACCAAAATATCCAGATTTGCTGAACTTTTATTTATTTTTACTTGCAGTATGCATGACAGACTGGAAGTATATCTTCAAAACATCAGTAAGAAAAAAATAAATCAGTTTCACAGTCACTTTGGTACACATTAGTCTCATAAAAAATATTGAAAAGCAAACTGAATTGGCACATCTTTAATATTATGTTAAATACATACAAAACACTAATAAAATATCCCTGATAAACCAAAGTGCATATAGACATAGTGCACAATGCCCAGATACCTTATTGCACCATTCTCTATAGCCACCCATCTCTTGAAACATCACTAAACATTGTCTATTTAAAGGTAACAGTCATGAATATATTTATACAGTTAAACATCAATTATTTTACATAACAGTATTCAGTGCCAGATACGTGTCTTTGCTTTTTCACCTTGTCATGTAAATTGTTAACATGTTTCAAGAAATTATCATATTAACAGCAAAATTTAAATATGTGATCACATGATAATGACAAGTTTGAAGTGCTACACTGTTGAAGATCCAAAGATTCAAAAATGCCACTTTTGTAAAGAACATGATCAATGCAATAAGGTAGTAATTTGCTCCAAGACTGCAGGTTTAAAACTGATACGTTTCTACTATTGTTACTGACTGTCACAAACAGTTTTATGAGTTGTGAATTCCAAATCCTCAACACAAACACGTACGGTGAAGCAACAATGCCAGTTAGATTTCAGTAAGTCAGGTAACAACCCTGTCTTTATGAAGGTATGGATATGCACTGTGCAAATTAACCTCGGATTAAATTTACTGCCTTGTAATAGTTATCGTTCAAGTAAAAACACTCCATATGAAGATTAACTCAAGGTACCAGTGTACTGTTTATATTTAAAGCTGGATCTGGTAAATTAATGCCATTTACATTTCAACATTAAGGCATTTTTCTAAAATTCTTCTTCTAAGCAAAAAAAAGCAATAAAAATTGAGGTAATTCTGTAGTAGTTCACACTGTTATGTTTGCCAGTTGACACTTCTATAGAGCACACACACACACACGCACGCACAAACCGTACCAGTCAAGTCAGACATGCACATGGTGAAAAAAGACCAAAGATGTAATGAGTATAAATAGCTCCTCGCCGAGCAGCTGGAGACATCGTAGTCAATGAAATGTCATATTGCCTCAACCGAGTAAACAGAACCACCACACAACCTCCAACATGGACCATGCCCGTTTTGCCTTTGTCTTTGTTTCTAAAGCGAAAGTAAACAAAACTGGCAAAAATTGTGCGATGGGAAAATGGATGCAGCTTTTCACAAAGGAAAAATATTTCAAACCACCAACAGGAGTTTGGCGAGAGCAGACAGCGTCATAGCAGCACTTCAAGTACCGACAGAAACTGAGCGTCTGGTGTCAGTGAGCCCTCCCACAGGTCACAAACACAAATGTTAGGGTCAGGAATAAAAAATGAGCAGCAAGGGTGAGTAAAGCAACAGCACCACAAAGGAAAATGGAATGAATAAGTTCTGTCATTCAACAGCCTACCCTGTCAGAAAACTGAAACTAGAGTTATGAGATTTAGGGTCTTCAGATAAAGGAGAACTTTAGCACTACAAGGTGTCATTATTGTGATGTGATCACATTCACAATAAGTTCTCAGTTTTGCTATCAAACTGAACATCATGAACCAGTAAGAGCCTTTTTTCACCATCACCAAGCAACAAGCAAACTGATCCCAGCTTCCCTTCAGAGGACTGCAACATACTGTGGAGATCCAACTTCACACATCCAACACTTCAAGACCTCCACCACCAGTGCTACACAAGCTCCAGAGAAGAAAGACACCGAGCACCGAGTGCCTGGTGTGAAAAAAAGATTCAGCCCAAGATTTAAACTTGGCAAAGTCAAGGGAATTTTCCGCATAGAGAGAAGAAGAGAGCAAAAGGCAAAGTCCACATTCGATGTGGCATGCATTTAAGGGCAAAGGCAGAGTTATAAATGGGTCTTTTACTTGAAGATATTTTCTGGATGGGATAGTCTGGATCAGGTCTCGACAGCCATTGTATCATGTAGGTTTTCTTGGAAGGATCGGAAACATTTCCTTGAATAGAGGAAAAGGAAAGATAAATATTAGCATTAAGTAGTTTACCTGTCAGAAGTGCATCCAAATAAATGCAATCAACTTTATTTATTTTCAGTGAGTAATATATGTTAGAAAAGTCAAACGCTTACTTGGACATGGAGGTAGTCTGCAAATCCTTACGGTCTCTGGTTTAGCTTCTTTGCAAAGGCCGATAACATTGTCCCTGGTCCGGCACAGGACTGGGCGATCCTGTGTGCCATTTCCACAGCTGACGGAGCACTGAAAGAATATGCACCAGTTAGACTCTGAGTCACCCTTTGAAAACAATAGGTTAGAAATTATTTTTTAAATTTTAAACCACTGCACTTGATTTGAGCTGACATGGTACAGTATTTGAACCAGAGCAGTACCTTCAGTAACTAAACAAGAGGAGGTGTTACTGCTTTTTGTGGCATACAAGTATTTATGAAACACACTGAGAAAGAGCTAATGGTCTAAGCAGTATAGAAACAACTGCAAACGTGAGGCACCTATTCATAGTGTGCACCAGGGATAGCATTCCTTGTGACACCTATTAAATCTAGGGAGGACAAAAATGGCTTGTGTATATTTACATGGCATGGTTCCAAAATGAAATGTTGTATCTACATATACAGCCATATTTTTAGAACAATTTAATGGGGAAATACTGAGATGAAATGCAAAGATCCTGTATATCATAATTATAAGAATAATTTAATGTTACAATATTGTATTCACATTTCCTGCCATTAGATAACTGCAAAGGTTTGTAGATGAAGCTTCTTATTACTCTACTAAACGCTGCAGCAAGAAAGAGTCTGTGCACAGTGGTATTACTTTCCTTGCTCACACGAGGAGTGTGCCGAAGAGCCAGCAATGAAAAGCACAAAATGCTCAGCTCCTGACACTTGTTATAAGAATGACTGAATCCTGTTTTGCCCATAGCAGTGGTAAACAAAAAAAGGGTAGAAGAGAAGTTGCTCTGTGAATAGTTGTCCTGTGTTTCCTTAGGAAACTAGGTAAAAAAAACTCTGTCCTTTGGCTTATGGAAAGAACCTTATGAGACTGAGCTGTTAATCTTCTGAAGGCCTTTACATCAAAGACGCTTGCACCTTTTGATCTCCATGAGCTTGGTGCCTAACTTTCTTAGCTGCCCTTAACCACAGTAACTGAAAACTTCGATGTCTTCTTTACTTGAAAGACAATAAAACAATGACAAAAGAATTAATTGCCCTTCTCTCAGCGTAAGTCAACAGGTAAACAATTGTGAGCAGAATAAAGAGCAGGCAGAAGTCAGCTTTCCTGACCCTGACATCATATATGGAGAGAGGTGGCTTCACAGGGTCTGAATCATCCATCGTCACTGCAGGATGGCTTCACTGGGCAGTTCACTGCCACCATCTCTCCACCCAACTCACCTTCCATCACATTAGTAACAGCGTAAGACAGAGACCCTCTGTGCAGGTGTTAATTTATCACCTTAAATAGCACTGGAATAGAAAGCACAGAACGAACTCTCCATGATTTTCTCATAAGAAATTAGTTGCTTGAGGCCCCCAGAAAGAAACTGACCTGTGACCAGGATCCTATTCTCCACTGTGCTGGACAAAGCTCCCGGTTGCAAGGCCTCCTGCCTTCTGGACGATCATTGTTGCAGTACTTGGTATGAACAGACCGATTTGTGTTGTCGTGCAGGGGCTGGATGCATCGGACAGATCGCACTTGGTATCCTGTTTTCCCACAACTTTTGCTGCAAGGCTCCCATTCTCCTGTAACCCATCTGCGTCAGTAAAGAGAAAGCAAGTTAAATAAAATGCTCTGCCTCCTAAACTGGATGTATTTAAACTGTCTGTTGAAGTGTAACTCTTTATCAGGGCGTTAACGGGATGTTAGTACTGGTTCTGATATGGAAAAGGAAGATGATAAGCAAACCAGTAAAGAGTTCTGGGAGGTGTTATTTGATCACGTCCCTGAAAAATCACTAATAAGACCTAGATCTTCAAACTCATGTCTTTCAATTAGTATCTCTGATTTTTTTTTCTCCTAAGTTGGTACACACATGCATCCAAAGGTTACTTTCCATACTGGTAGGACAATGCCATGTGGTTCTGAGCTGTCCTGTTAGCAGATCTGACCACTATAATTAGAATTGATTTACAATTTTTTTATACTGCAGTCAAAGCTGTTTACCAGAAAACTGTATTAGATCCATTTACTAATTGAAATCCATCACCTTTATTGAATGTTAAAGCAGATTTAGCCATTAATAACCTCGAAAAAAACTCGTATAAAATGAAATTTGCCTTTTTTTAATGTGAAGGAAGCCTAAATGATCTCAGACTGAATATAAATGGCCTCCCTTACTAAGCTTGAAAATACACTAATTCCATTGGTTTGAACTAAGAGGAATGTGTGTTGCTGAACACTTACATAACCTTTAACTTCCCATTATTCTTGCCTTTCTTTCAGTCATTCAAAATGCATTTTCCCAAACACAAATTTAATCATGTTTAATTCATAACAGAGAATGGAATTGCATATTTTTGGAAAGGAAAAGTAAGGAAGCATTAAAAACAACCCAAGGAGCCAGTGCTTTGAATAGCCGCAATATGAAATTTCAGCTTTGAAGGACTACCATTTTGGTCCAGGGATTGAGTCACCATTTTAAAATATGATACTAATGCCGACACTAGATCCAACTTTTTCTTGCATACAGGTTTATTTATTACTGTGAGGTGCTTTCCAGCTGTGACAGTATGACATTGCCACTAGTATAATTATGTCAGATGGTCCCTGTGAGTACTTGTACAATCAAAGCTCTGCTGAAGTACCACAGTGCAGACAAAGCCTCTGCTCATTTATCTCTCAGATAAGCATTACTCTTGCTTTGCTTCATTTGTTTTGATTTTAAGCTGGCTCCTCCAAGACTGCATAGAAGTTATGGTCTGTAATTTTTAAAGTCAAAAGCAGCCAACCCCAGGGTGCTGCTGAGCTTCCAGGTCCTGGTGCATGCATGAGCTGGGCACCTGCCGTCCCCACAGCTGGGTTCCCACAGGAGTGAATCCCAACATCATAAATGTTTGGTTTTGGGGGAAGGCAAAACTTCATCAAAAATCAGAAGGTCTGAGTTTAAAACGTGTAAATCAGTTTGGACACTGGAAAATATCACGTGTTTTTTAAGGCGGCATAGATGAACACTTCACTGAAGAAATATCCAGAGTATTAAGTGATTTTCCTAAAGTATTCATAAAATCCTGTTTTTAGAAATAGTTAAGAAATATCATAAGCACAAAGAAATGCATCAAGCTCCCAAGTTAAGCAAAAAGTAAAGTGGCAATCATCCCACTTTCTCTTTGTAACCTATTGAAATTACACAAGCTGTGGAACTCACAGCCATGAGTTCTAAGGTGATTTCTGAGTCAAAGTTGATTTTTTTCCCATTAACCATGAAGCAGCAGCATATCAGTGTGGTTCTGGGTGTTGCAGAGCTTCATAAAATCTCTTAAATAATTGCCTCTCCTATGTGTAAGTGCGAAATGCTCCGATGCTATTCTGTAGAAACAGAGGCAAGAGAAACATTCAGGAATCCAAGTTCAATTTAGGATCCTATTGAGACTTTGTGGTACCTCGGTCCAATTATATTTGTGGCTGAAAGAAGAATAAAGTCCTTTCCAGAGAGTCTGAGATATGATCATTAGGTCATTACTTCAGTTCCAATAAATAAATGTTAAATCCTGACCCATGCTGAGTTTATGGGGCATCGTTTCTTGATTTTTCTTTTTCAAATCTCTTTTGAAAAGAAGTTAGGAAATATTGTGTGATATGTTCTACTTATTTGCTGTGCTCCCTGGAATCCAGACTGAGTCTCCAGAGGTAAAATCTGAAATCAACATACTCCTTCCTTGTTGCAGTAGCAATATAAGGAATAAAAAATAAAGAATAAGTAATATAAGAGCCCTACGTGTGGCAGGGTAACCTGCTGCCAGTCAAAAAAGCACCTGAAAAATGTAAATAAAAATATTCATAACAACTGACTATCTACAGCAAAGATGAATGTACACCAGGTGGACCATGCCACATGAGGACAGCCAGAGAAACCAAGCAGGCCAAATATTTTTCCCTGTATTTACATGTCCAAAAATATGCTGTGAACTCCACGAAGATTTGGGTTTGAGAGCATGCATGACATTGATTTTCTTATGTAGCACTCAGTAAATTTGTTCTTATGTGATTAATTCACACTGTGTAAAATCAACTGGTATAAACTGAATTTATGTCTATTTTTTATTTCCTCAAGATGGCCCAAACACAAATGTTTGGATCAAGATAGCACGTCTTTTCTAATCCAACTTATTTTAGAAGTCATAGGAGCCAGCAGTCCCAGGAATGGTATTTCTACAAGCGGAATACAGCATCACACCCTCACAGCCCTGGGTCTCCGTAATGATGTACAGATGTCCTTAAGAGCTCTTAAGTTGAAGACATACATCAAGTTGGAAAAACAGAGATCAAGCTTAAACTACCTTCTTTCAGCTGATAATAGCTAGTTGGGTGTGTGATGCTTATCACAGGCGCCACTGACCAGTGCTGGTGGGCTCCAAGAAATACGTACATGGGCTGGGAGCACTCCTGCAGATTGCACACCCTGCGAATGGGTTTTGGCTTCTGGATCAACTCGCAGTAACTCCGATGAACCATCTTGTGGTCTGTCTTCCTCCGGCAGCCATATTTTGTGAACTGGTAGCCTGAAGAAAGACACTCCTCTTAATTTCAGGACTAGCAGTTCTTACACGGGACTCAGGTTTCAAACAAAACTGCACACACACTGTCAGAGGCTGCAGTTTGAGCTACAGGTGAACATGCTACAAAAGAACCGTCAATTGCACTGAATAAACACTTGAATTCTTGTAGACCTAGCACCCAGACTTGTTCATCCCCTTTGCTGTTCACTACAGGCTATAATGCAAAAAACACCACCACCTAGTGTTTCAATCCTGCACAGCCACACTGAGCGGCTGAAACCTGCCGTCACTGGTGGACACCGATCAGGGCCTAGCTCTGACTCCCAAAGGAGGAATTGTCACATTGCAACGTCCACATCACAGAATGCAGATTTATTAAAGGCCTGTCCCCGCTGCACCACGATGTTTGGCACCCTCGTGTCTCAGAGACTCTCACCCAATCTTGCACACTTGTACAATTTTTCAGTTTAATAAACACAAGTCGGAAATGAGTCATCCCAGATCTGCCCCAAGAGCCATTTTACTCAGATTTTTAACACCATTTGTTATTTATTTATCTTTTTTTGTAACTTAAATGAATCCCTCCAATACTCCTGCTCTCACTAACATCTTGTAGCAATGAATTCCATACGTGGTGTTCCTTCTTTCAGTTTTCTGCTTTGTTGTTTGTTTTTTTTTTTGTTTTTACCTCCCCCACAAGGTCTTGAACATTGCGACCATTTCTTCAGAGCCCATTCATACGATACCGAATCCTCTTCCAAAACATTATTGTTATCTACATTCAAAGAATCTTCATGGATCATGTACTTGTAAGTCAGAGATATCTTGGCACTACCATGAGGAATCACCTAGTAAACAAAACAGATGTAGAGAAAAAAAGATTTAAAGACTGGTATCAGAAGCTATGCGAGATGACATGAAATAGCAATCATCACGGTTCAGATACAAAAACAACCCCAGAGGGATTTAAACCTTTTAGCTGCACTCAACACATTTTTTTTTCCTGATGAAAAAGTATCTCTCTCCTTGTGACACAGAGTTTCTAAACTGCGTATTAAAGACTGTTGTTGATTTAGACTGATGTTTCTTGCCAGCATTGGACTGACTTCACAATACTAAATTTTTTCCACATCCCATCATAAAGGAAGGAAATGTTCTACTAAAATGATAATGGATAGTTCCACTAAGAGAAAAGGCAAATTCAAATACACCAATAACTGAAAGAGGTGAAGAAAAATGCCTAGATTTCTGATAAAATGCAAATATTCCTATGATAATCTTGGGAATTCTGTGAGGCTTGTTACTTTATCCTGATAGAAGCATAAACTATTTAGAAAGAGTTTTTGCTATCACACTGCACCAAGACAAATGCAATAAAACATAACTCAATGTGAATAAAGTGTAAAATATTGGTCCTTTGAAAATAACATTTATTCTTCCTTTGATGTTCAGCTGGTGCAGACCAACACATTATAGCTGCTTTCAGAAGGATTCTGAATCAAACTACTCCTACTTATTGTAGTCTATCATTTGCTATTTTGCAATGAAAAAATAATATAGTTACAAGGGTTTCAAAGTACAGAACTGGTTATGCTCTAGCAAACAGCCTCGAAGCCCAAGAATCCTGCACTGGGCTTTGCATGATACATTTTCAAAACATGGACAGGAGGAGTCCTTAGATCTATCTGATACGAATCACTTTGATTTTTTTTTTAAACTAATGATCACATAACAGATATGGTAATTGGGCTGAAGAGTCTTTATTCAGTGACCATTTTCTTGGCTACTCACAGGAAATAATCAAGAGAAATGGTTGCTCAACACGTAATCCTGGGTTATAACAATTCGTGTACAGAGCAGTGAACTAGGAGAAAGGAATTGAAATACATCTTCTATTGTCTTACAATCGAAACAGATGTCTTCTTGTAAATCACAAGAGGAATCTAAAATATATTATAGCACATTATGACTCTGTAATCCTGACACTGTGTTCCATGGAAGATGGTTTTCATTTGACTTACCAGAATAACTATTCCATTACGCAGAGGCCCCATGGTCTGCACGGTTTCTCTATCATCGTCATTCCGATATTCCCACTCCACACCCATGTCAATAAATACTTTAGAGTCTGGCACGTAGTTGTCTTCACTTAGAATGAATCTTCCCGTTTCGCGAATTTTAATTGCTAGAAACAACATAAGAAACGTGAATAGTAAAGGTTCACTTCTCACCTCTGTTTTTGTGTGCTCATGTCCCAGTGGAAGAAGCAGAAAAGGCCAGGCACAGCAGTGTGCAATTTCCTTCTGTTCCCTCACAGGTTTGGAAAGACTTTTTCAGGTGTTTCACTGAACTGCCAACGCTTTCCTGCTCAGCTCCAGAAACATCAATCGCCCTTTTCTTTTTGGTTTTTCATAGCCTGCCTTGCCAGAGAAATGAGGCCAGCACAACCGCAGTGTGCGCGCCTGTCTCTGCCTGCTCCCAGCTAATGACTTCTCAACCCACTGGCCAAATCTGAGCTAATCTGACCACCACCTGGGGGTCCCGTGGCTCCTCAACTCTTTCACATCTTGTATTACTGCTCCATGAGAGAAAGGCTACTGGGCTAACCCACAGCAGTCCCTGCTACAAGGGAGAGGGAGGCTGGAAATTGTATTCCTTCTGCTCAGATACAGCCCTGATAACAATACAGCCCAGATGAAACTCCTGGTGCTCTGCAGGAACATGCTCTTCCACACAACACGTGACTCCTTGATCAACTGTAATGAGCGTCCCATCCTTCAACTGGAGAGACTTCGGCCACCTTTGTATTAGGACTCTTTGTTTTTTCCTGAGATGGAAAATTTGCTCTCCCCATTAGAAGCAGCAGGGACTGTTTGTTATTTACTGCCAAGCTTTAACTCTCTTCTCTCTCCAGCAGCTAACTGGGCTCCCCCCGCCTCAGCACTAGCCAGCTCTTTGTTCCCCCATGCACTGCTTGCCCCACACTGACAAAGAGCCTCGTCTGAACCTGAGTGATGGCTCCTGCTCCATGGGGCAGGATGGGAAGCATTTACTGGCAAGAAGTTTGACTGACTCATGATACAATTAGTAGGCCATTCACTGTGAATCTACTTCCAATTAATAACAGCCTAGTAGATACTGCTTCTCATCGATTACATGGCACTGCTAGGAGAGGATTTCAATTACTTCCTAAGCTGTGTGATTGATTGGGCTGCCTTGTGTCAATACTGCTAGCAATGGGGCAGAATCCGAAACGCAGGGAATGCACCCACTGCTCTTGGGATGAAGCTGGGAAATGACTGAGGAAGGGAAGCATGTTGTGAGAGACGTACATGAAGATAATGCACTGCAACCCATAAAGCAATTCAGCTCCTCTTCCAGCAGCTTTCACACATGCAGGGATGTTCTTGCTAGGACTCCAGAGAATACAGCACAGGGAAATCACATTGCCAAACAAGTTTCCTAATTTAACATACTTGAAGGAGGTATGTGATGTGGGAGGATAATGGGTAAATAAATGCATAAACACATTGTGAGGCTCCAGAGACAAAAATAAACAGCAGAAAAAACATTCTGACTGATTTTTTTCCTCCTTGTTACATACTTACCAAGATTATGACTAGTGGCGTCTGTTTCCTGTATAAGTAAATGTCTTGCACCAACAGGAATTTCAAACATCTTAATGTGACCTTTATTGCAATATTTAAAAAGATAGTAACTGGTTAGTATGCATCAAACAGGAAGAGCCTGTCTAAGGAATTTAAACAAACATTATTGTCTAATACCGGGGCATATTACAGAAGCTAAACCTAATCCAGCATCTTTCCCATCCCTATTTCTGTGCCAGGTGATGAAATATAACAGGGAAAAAGGGCTTTGGGTCAAAAGAAAAATGCCTTGTGTGTCATCAACAAACCAAATTTGCTTCAGAATAAAAAGTGCTTCAAGTGCCATACACATCCACAGAGAACATGGAAGCTTGTGTCTGACAGTGAGTGATGACAACATATTACTGCAGTACTGCGTGACTCAGACCGAGCAGCCGAGTGACATCAGCAGCACAAATCAATCCACAGCTCTTCAACAAGGAACACCGAAGCCCTCCTTCTCTATGCATGTGCAGGCCCTGATATCAGCAGACTTAAATGATCACTGGAAAAAAAGTCTCATTTTTTAATTCTAGGCATGTCTGAAAGTCCAGAGAGTTTACTGGAATTAGGGATGCTGTAAATTATTTGTGATTGCTCTGGTATTTTCCATGAGACTTTAAATACTAGAAGAGATCAAACAAAAATACCCCAAATTCCCTAAGACAAAACACTGAATGCGCTGACCTTGTTTCTTTGGTACTCTTGAAAATGTTCCTTTCACCACTTTGCAGTGGGAATTATCTCCTCCACAAACACCACACTTATCTTCCTGCTTCGTGGAACCTATGACCCTGTCACACCCAACTTTCTGTGCACAAAAGAGAAAATCAGTCATTTTTACTTATCCAAGTTTCAGTTCAAATGAGCCTTTACTTCAGATACCAAAAGCAAGACTTCTCCTTCAGCAAAGTACAAATTGTAGTATTTTCCTGGAAAATCAGCAACTAACTAGATTTTAACACTTGTACTTCCAGTTCCTATAATAACTGTCAATTAGGTGATGAGATTTTGCTAATATGCTTCAAAGTGGTCTTCATACCAAAGCAAAGCAGCACTGCTAAGGAAAAGCTCTCAAACCTCAGCTTATCTTAAAGCAGATGCTTAAATTCCAGGGGAATCAAAGCAACTGTGAGAACCTCCACCAGTGCTTTGCTGAGTCAGAGCCTCTAATTCTGTTGACAGATGACCTGCGTCAGATCCCAATTTAGAGGAACTGGTATTGATTTTTTTAAAATAGCTTGATCAAGTACAGAGAGAATGCACATCAGTCACATATTACCAGCGCTTTCCTTGAAAGCTGCTGCATGTTCATATTTCATTGTACATTCCACCCCCACTAAACCTTAGCAGGAAAAGCTTTCGTTGAAAGCTAATTGTAATAGTTCATCTTAAAATACCACATTAAATAGTACTTGTGTAGGTAGGCGCTGTTGGAATTGAGTCACATGCAGTGTGATGGTAACTGTGAATATCACACATAATATTGTGACAATAATTCTAATGAAATCTCCTTATTGCCCAAAGTGTTATTATACCTACTTAAATACTCATTCTCGGAGAGAAAACATTCAAGCTACCATTTAAATTGTTTTCACAATACTAAGCTCTGAAACAAGTAACCAAAAGCTCACCAAGCAGTCTCCCCTCACACAGATGCTGTAAGCATCTTTGTAGGAGCAGCGAGTCCCATCATGTACCATCCTCTTCATATACACGACATCGCCCGTTTCCTTTGATTCGCAGTACAGGTGGCACCTTTCCTTAGCTGGAAAACAGAATTGCAATGTTCAGCTACAACAGTTTATTTGCTGATTTTGTGAACACGACAGTGTTTTCATTACTCCCTCTTACTCCTTGCACACATCACAGAAAAACACAGTGCCCCATAAATCATCGATGCTTATCTCCTTTCGAAGGCTGTGTGCCCATTTGGAAACTGATGAGCCATAAAGCACCCAAGCGTCACTATTAGGAGACAGTCTTAGAAAATAACAGATCATTTACTTTCACTGGGGCCTCCATTTAATTCCACGCCAGATTATGCAATCTAGCAGAGGTTTTTACCTGTGAGAGATGCATGTTTCTGCATCAATTTCTCCTACAGCGCACCTAAATCTGAAAAAGCAAAAGCAGTTTTGCCATTAAAAGCCGTTGTTTGACGCTAAGTGAATATGGATTCCAAAATGTCTTCAGAGACAGCTGGGTCACACTAAATAAGAAGCCGATTCTCCTTCTTTGTTGAACTTGTATTTCTGATGGTTTAAATCATTACGCAAGATGAGATGTCAAAGAGATTTGGAATAACACAATTTTTAACCACTAATACACGCACAAGCCGCCAGACAAGTGTACCTCTTTCTCCTAAACCATTCCAAGGAACCAAGAACAACAAATAAATCTGAAATGACTAGTCAGTGGCTGAATAAAATTGTCTTCCATCAGTTTATTTCATTTTACCCATTTCACTTGCTTTCCCCAGCGCTATCATAGGATTCACTGTGCTTTTTTTGGCAGTGAAGAGTAGATGGCCCTCCTATTAGATGGAACAAATAAAGATTCGGCTGTTTTAACATGATCAGATCTTAGGACACTTTTCCCACCATTTAGAAGAATAATGAACCTTCAATTACAGTAGTTCAATTAACATAAATCTTCACAGGCCCTTTGCATTCTTCCCTTGTACAGTTTCATGGCCTCTGCCCTCTTTTAATAAAGTTCTTGTTATTGCTGCTGATGTCCTCATGGCCACTGGGTATTGGTACATCGGAGACCTTTGTTACTGCTCCTGAACAATGCAGATACATCTTGCAAAAAATGTAGTGTCTAGACTATTAAAACAGGTACTTTACTTTTCTTGTGCAGAATCTTAATGGAGGAGTATTAAGGTTAAGTTCACAATAATCACAGACCCATGGATCTGCATACAATAGGAACATTAAGCTGTGCACAAGACATAGATGTGCACACACACACACACACACCCCACATACCATACATTCACTGCATGCAAGGAAATGAAAACATCAGAAGGTATGACTGGGTGCCACTGGCCCTGTCCAATGGCTTTATTTTAGAAAGAACTTTCCCATTGCTCCCTAAGGATGGTAAATTTGCAACTGCAATGAAATGGGACCCTGGTAATTGCAGTGAATTGTTCTCTTTCTTTTCTCTTTCTATTCACTGGTGTCTGGCATAGTAGAGGTGCGGGAGCACAAAAGCGAGCGTCTGCCTGTCCATTGCTGTACCCCAGCTTGGTGGCTTTTCTCTGGGCACGGGATGAAATGTACCTCCCTGTCCCCATCACAGACATGCGTCAGAAGTGCCCAGCTGAGCTGCATGTCAAGTACATGGATTTATGTCACTTCAGAGTTGTGGCTGTGTTATCTGCACAAAGTATGTCACTGGTATGCCTTACCTTTACAAAAGGCAGTTTTAAATATATTAAAGTTCACGCATAAACCATCCTCTGGCCTTTCTTCACAAAAAGAAAAAAAGCTGTTCCCTTTAATAACGCCACAGAGGTAAATGGAATTCTCACAAAGGGGGGCTGCAATTTATATCACAGCTATGTGGAAAACCAGCAGTGGCCAGTGATCAATCCTCTGACATCACTGAGCTGGTTTCTGACCCAGAAGCCATTGAATTTAATAGAAGATGTCTGATTAGTTTCAGTGGTCTTTGCAGCAGACGGCTCCAAAGGCTAAGTAAAGGTCTAAGCAGAAGCAAAGGTCTCTGGGCCACAGCGTTCCTCCCCTCTCCCTGTGCCAGCAAAGCAATTTCATGAAACTGAGCCATGAGGCCGTATCTGAGCTCTGAAAATCCCAGATTGCACAAGATGGCATGAAAAGAATGAGGGAACCTTGAGAACTGTTTAGGAAAAAAAGCCAGACAAATTAACTACAAACAATTTGCTGTTAACTTCTGGCAGTGTCCTCTCTCTGGAATGCAAAAGGATTCACCCACGGTGACCCTTTCCCTGCCGGAGACCTGCTCCTGGCTGAGTACAGCCCGGGCACCCAGGTACCTGCCACCCGTCTCCTGCCATGCCAGGCCTGGCCTGGAAGACCTGTCGTTCACACAAAGTGACCAGGTTTAAAAACAGCGAGCAGCCCGGACTGCTTGTCAAACAAGTGGAGAATCATTGCCATCTGCCTTTTCGGTTTTTAAAAGTACGTTTTTCAACACAATACGGCAACAGCGTGGCAACAGTCTTCATGCCCCAAAACCAATTAGCTGCACTTCTGCTGTCAGGTACAGCAGAAAAGTTAACAGGAAAATTAACATTTTTGTTCTAGGAGGCGATCTCTGCCAAGATGCTGGAACACCAGAACGATCGTGCTGGTTCCCACCGAGCTCCCATCCAAACCAGTACCTGGCCTCCAACAGTACCCAACGGTGTTTGCAGGAAGATTTAAGACAAAACCAAAATTGATACTTTCCTTAGTGTATTCTCCAAGGTTGTTGTACACTGCAGCTCAGGGATTCCTAAGTCATGGCTGGATCTTGGTGTTTAATAGTTCTTGATGGATTAAAGACCTCTCAGAAATTTCCCTAAATCAGTTTTAAAACTCCTGGAATCTGCAACATCCCATGGCAATGAATTCCACTTTAATTATATGCTGTGTGGAAAAGTACTTCCTCTTATTTGTTTAAAACCTGCCACCTGATAATTTTATTTGATGTTCCCAGGCTTGTGTTATGAGAAACAGAGTGTAATTATTTTGTGTGCAGCTTCTTCAGGCCACTCACAATTCTGTAACTATATGTTCTTAATCTAAACCATCACTTTTTTTCAGGGTTAAAAGTCCTGGTTTATTTAAATTTTCCCTATTCAGAAGTTATAGCTTGTGCTTGCTTTGTTTGGGCCTCTTCTACTTCAACTGTTGTTTTTTTAGCAGTGGGCAGCAGTGAGACGGGGACAGCCTGAGCTACATCAGCGGAGTATTTAAAAGGCATGCACCACCAAGGAGTCATACGGAGGCAGATCAGTGCTCTCTACCCCTCTCTTAACAGTCACTGAGCACCGAGCTTAGGTTCTGCTAAAGCTACCCACAACCCCCAGACCTTTCTCTTCAGAGTCCAACTTGTGTATA
This sequence comes from Anser brachyrhynchus, assembly GCF_964034855.1. Classification (NCBI taxonomy): domain Eukaryota; kingdom Metazoa; phylum Chordata; class Aves; order Anseriformes; family Anatidae; genus Anser; species Anser brachyrhynchus. The sequence continues at coordinate 5,439,267 of NC_137709.1, forward strand.
AATCCATGCACATATACACACTCACCATTTTTCCTCCCCCAGTCTGCTGCTGGCATTTATCAATGCCACGCTTTATTTGCGACATTCAGTCACTTAGTATCGTAAGGTCCTTCCTCAGTTCTCACAGTGTGCCTCTGTATTTTTATTAGCCTGAATAATTTTGTACCCCTGGAAAATTTTGTCAACTCCCTGTTCACTTCCTTTCCCAGATGACTGCTGCTCATGCTCAGCAGCTCTCCTCCCAGTACAGGCCCTTGCGGGACACACACACCTCCAGGCACGGCTATTCCCTTTTATCTCAGGATAACTCAGTTTAAGAGCAGTTACTGGGGAACAGGGTCCAAGGCTTTTTGAAAAAAAGGGGAGGTTTAGATTGGATATTCAGAAGAATTTCTTCATGGAGAGGGTGGTCGAGCATTGAAATGGGCTGCCCAGGGAAGTGGTGGAGTCCTCATCCCTGGAAGTTATTTAAGAGAAGCCCAGATGTGGCACCAAAGATGTGGCACCATGTGACATGGTTTAGTGATGGGTCTTGGTAGGTCAAATTAATGTTTGGACTTGATGGTCTTGAAGGTCTTTTACAACCTAAATGATTCTATCACTCTATGAAACTTGGCTTTCCATGCCAATGGCAATGCCAATGCCAATGCCCCCATTAATACCCAGCTCCAGGCCTGGCACTGCCCTCACTGAGTCACATTTAAGACAAGAAGAGGGACTGCTCACCATCAACGTGTTCATAGGGGAGCCAGTGGTGCTTCATGTTCTGATACTCAAAGTAAGGATCCCACTGCCTGCACTGCTCCTCTCTGAAGTCTTCAAAGTCCTTAGGGCAATCCTGAGTGTTGCAGAGCTGGAACTCATAGCTTGGCCCCACGCACGTACGGCCTCCGTTGGCTGGACTGCAGAGGAAGGAAAGCAATGGTTAGTTTTGCCATTAATGCCTGAACGGAGCATCTATCAAATCCTCTGAGACACAATTTAATTCCTAGTCATGTCAACAAGAACTGACGAAGCCAGTGGTATATTTTGGGTACTTCCTTCCCCTATTTTTATCAGTACTTGATCTAGTTTAATGATTGCTCTGGTATTTGTTTCTGTTGAAACAGTCTGGGAGACCACTGGAAAGATTTCTCTCTGTATACATCATCACATCTGGGATAAAAGAAGCAATCATTTAAAAACCCGCTGTTGCTCTTTAGCTCTCACAGAGCAATTTCTACAAGTAGAGCCTCCAAGCACTTGAAATAAGCAAGAAAACCCATTTTTCTTGGTGTGGCCCAGGAAAGGAAAGCACAAGCAGCTGAAGCGACTCATTCCCATTCACCCCTAAGCCAGCAGCAAATCCAGAAACGGAGCCCAGATGAGTGCTGTATCCACCAGACAGCCATGCAGCTCACGCTGGTACTCTGTCATCTAGCAACAGAGAGCTCAAGTCATATCTGGATTTGCACCCTCTTCCAGGAAACACAGAAAACACTTTAAATAGTACACTAGCCTTTCCTACACAAAGACAGATTTTACAACTAAAACTGAGTCTGCAATTATAAAGGTCACTTTCATGTTGCCAATGTAATAAAGGCTTAAATTAGATCTGGTACATTTTTCCTTAACAGAGCATTTCCATCAGAAAATGCAGCTTCGTTGTCAAAATTGACTTGTTGTGGTTTTTTTTGTTTTTGTTTTTGTTTTGTTTTTTAATCAACAGTACGATTATTTTCAACACTAAAGTCAATTTCAATCACTTTATCCTGTCCAAAAATGTTCAAAAGTTCTCCGGTAAAATCATTTAATTCTGAATATTGTTTCACTTCTTGCTGCCTTGATCTTGATATTCTATGATATAGCAATAATTATATGTTTAATAGCATTTGTACATACAGATCTATATTAAATATGTCATAGTTCCAGCGTTACTGAAATTAAGTAATTCTACATCATCTAGATGATCCACATGTATTTTATCAAAGCAAACCAATATTATTAAGATTAACTTTGGGGAAGGTTCTGATCTCTGGAGCTTTGTTCCAACTTGAAATGAAAGCACTTTGAAAATGTCAGCGTATTCCATCTTATAAGACTTTCTTGTTGAAATATCCAGAAAGGTGGATTAAACAAAAAGCAAAAAGCTGTATTAATTTAAAAAAAAATCCAGCAAATCATTGCCATTATTTCATACTGACATGTTAGAATAAGACATATATAGGGCTCTGAAGTTTTACTTATGCTTTATGCAATAATGTAATAGCACTTTCAAGATCCTTGTAATGGTATAACCAGCTTAGTAGATGGATAAACTGAGAAATAAAGATGATTCATGACTTGCTAAGGGCCAAAAGTAGAAATTCTAACAAGTACTACTCAACATGCTTTACTGTTTTGTTGTACTAGCACTTTAGCAAGGATTCTCACCATTCATTCATTCCACGTTAGAAAAACGTGGGTGTAGGTGAACTTACTGCGGATTGTCACATTGCCGTGTCCTGTACTTCACCCCTGTGCCACAGGTGCGAGAACAAGAGCCAAACTTACTCCATGCCCCCCAGTGTCCATCCTGTTTCAAGATGTCTGGTGTCAGCCAGATGCAGTGACCTTTAAAGCAATGCTAAAAGAGAAAATTGGACAGGGGATGGAATGATGAGGTGATTAAAGCATATCATAGGAGAAGCTGTGGTACAACAAACTTCATTTTAGGCAAAAATAATGGATTTTTTTCACCTCTCCAGGAGAAAGCAATGAAACCCATTGCCATATTGTGCTCATGATCCCAAATTCCCTCAAATTTTACAAACTTACACATGTTAAGTATGCCCGTATATGCTAGCAGAAGTAAAGCCTAGCAAGTTTAGTGAACTGCTCTCAGCATTACATGCCTTCATCACGTGTCTGCAGCAGTGATTTCAACATAACTGATAGGGATTCATTTAACAGCGATGGCAGAGTCCCAAATCTTGGAGGCTAAAGGTAAAATTCTACCGCTGCTATTGCACGCAGCGATGGCAAGAGCTCATTCTGCAGCACTGTCTTTCCCAGTAGCTCCTAAAACTCTGCATACCTGTGCCTGCAATAAATGTGGTCGGTAGAGTGGCATGAAATTAAAGCCAACTCACATTTTAGACATTAATAATATTAAATAAAGAGCTCTTGCAGTCTCCCTGGAGATCCCGGTAAAACTGACCAAAATACCAGGAAGCCTTCGTCAGAAAACAGCCCTGGACAGTCCCATTTCAGAGCATTTGCTCCCAACCTATGAGGCTTTCTCTTTTCTCGTACCTGATTTTTAATACAGTTATTCTACAGAGGCTAAAACATGAAATTTGCTAAATTCCCCCAACCCATAAGGTGTTTACACATTTCTTTAAAAGCCTTTGTAGCTTCAATACCGATATCCTCTTTACTGCCTCCTCTCATTAAAGAAACCCGCCATTGCCTTTCGACCAATTTCTCCAGTCCCTAATCAAGGAAGTTTTTCTTAGCTCGAGTCAGGATGAATTCTTCTCAAAGATCGCAGCTTCTGGCCCTTTCTGGTATTATTTCTGCTTACATAAAAGTCTACTGATGAAGTGCGGGTGCTAGAAAATATTTCCAGCACAACAAACGACTTTGCATGAGACTGTCGCAGTCTGTCTGCGTTAACGGTTACTGTCGGGATAAGGGCTCTGGCTCACGCACACAGATGGCTACAACAACAAGTGCAATCAGTCACTTACTTTCCTTAACATTCAAGTCAACAACAACATTTTACACAGCTTAACAAGCCCTGGAATTCAGGAATTTGGCAGGCAGCACAAGCTGAGCATATGGTTAAATGCATGCTGCCAGCAAAAACAAAATCAGAAGATATATAACAGGAGAGGGTTCTTAAGCATAGAGCGATTAGTGATCTGGAAGACAAATTTAAAAGGGATGGATAATCATTAATAATGCTGAATTTAAAAAGAGAGTCATTAGTAAAATGGTGACAAGACACAGCTTACTGATTTGCTAATCTGCTCAATGACTCGCTCTTTATTCATGTAATTTATTTTGTTACTGATTTGGTTGGACAAGGAGTAGAAAACAGAGTAGAAATTTGGTTTCAACTATTTGTTATTTCTCATGACTTCAAATATTCAAAGTCAAAACCTATGAAGTAGACAAGTTACCACAAAGCCAATTATAACAATCCTGCTCTGGAGATGTAATGGGCAGATTTTTCTTAGCTGTTTGACAGAACAAGAGATAATTCAGCAAAGCATGAAAGAAATGCAAAATGCTAACACGTCCTTTGCTTTTTTTGAGTTTTGAAGTTCAGCACTGTACCCTTCAGGGACTCTTTACTTATGGCTCTACACAGGTTTGTTTGTACACACTTTGAGTCGTCTGGCCCTGTGTGGAAATGGGACCATTCGGAGGGATGCAGAGGGAAGCTGGCAATACAGCAGCCTGGCAGCACACATTTCAGCTGTGCTGGGAAGATGAGATGTGATGGCTCCTGAGTCCTGCTTGTTTAAACATCTTTTTATCAGGGTGCTGCATCCTTCAGGTGTAAATTCCCCAGGAATCACTGAATCTGTTTCAAGAGCCACGTAGTGTGTGCTCACTGTGTGATGCTCCAGGGTCCAGCACTTGGATCTCCTCGGCAGAGGAGAGGAGAAGGAGAGATGTGATGTTGTGTTTTCCAATCTCTTTCCCTGTTTTAGCCAGGAACAGGGGATATGGGTTTGCACCAGCCTCTAATAAACCACCCTTTTGACACTGTGACTCGTTCCTGAACTGGAAGGCAAACATGGAAAAGTGTTATTGACTTTGCTGTGCAAAGAAAAGAGCAGCACGGAGTTTTACTGGAGAAGCTGGTCCTACGCCGATTGTCGGGAAGCTGAGGCAGAGCTACGAGGAGACACGCATTTCTGCACAATGAGTCATCACCAGCTCTGCCTTTTTGCTTGTGGATTATAAGAAAGGAGCCTACATAATATAAAATGATTCACAACAGACTCTTAAACTTTGCAGACCTAAAGCATGAGGAGATAAAACTCAAAAAAAAAAAAAAAAAAAAAAGATGGAGCAATCTCCAGTGCAATAAAGGAAGCTACAGCTGCCCCTTCCTATTGCTACTCCATTAACTACATAATGAGCTGGAAATGAGCCAGTTTCAACCACCATTCCCTTCATATACAGGGGTTTCATTTAAACAGTGAAGCATATTAAAGCTTTTTTTTTTTTTTATAATGTGAAAAAAAATGGGTAAATGCAAATTGTTTTCTTAGTGGAAGAGAAGATGACTTCTTGTAGTCTCGCCTGTTTTTCTGGCATGCAGGACAGTCCAAAGCAAGTGCAATTTCCAGGAGAGGAAGCTTAAATCTCTTTCAGTAAAACATTCCACTGCTGTTTTCAGCAGTTCTTTGAAACAACTGCTGTGGGGGCCAAAAAAAGAGCCTGTGTGTTCCTGTGGGCTTAACACATCTGCAAGTTAATTTTTCAAGAAAAGACTTGCAGATTTTCCTTTGGTATCTCTACTTATTTTGTACAGGCTACAACCGGCAACCCTTCTGTCTGCCTCCTAGCCCAGCTATCTGCCAGGCAGCCCTGTGTCCTCGCTGTGGCTGGGGGCTGTCAGCTATCCCTGCTCTGCTGAGATCGTTTCAGGAGAGGGCTATTTATTTATTTGTATTTCCCATCACACGCAGGCTGGTCCTCTCCGCTCCATCTGTTTGAGAATAATTAGTTGCAAGGGATAAACTGAAAGCTGTAACACTGCAACGTACCCTGAGCCAGTAAAAGTTTCTTCAGTGGAGAATCAAATATTCTTACTGTTTCTGTGGTGACTAACACAGCATACACTTACCCATCTGTCTCCTGTCTCCGAGAGGAGCTGAGGTCAGCTTTCTCAGTGGGAAATTATCTGGATTGCTTTGAGTACACATTAGTGTTTTCAGAAACCCTTTTTTCTACCTCCATTTTTCTTCTCAATAATATCTTTTTATGTCAATATTTAATCATTCTCTTCCTTTCCTGACAGGCCAAAAATACTTCCAAGTTCTACTCAGCTAATCTCAGCAACATGGGGCGAGTGCAGAGAGTACCTGCTAGGTTTGTCTTGGATCCTTGGCGTGCATGCCAAATTCAAGAGCAACATCAGCTCGGTTGGCACGGGAAGGTAGCGGGTTCTTACGTCTCTCCATGAAAAGAAATAAAGGAGTGTCAGGCAGTGCAAACCTTTGTGTTTGTCACTATAGCGAGCAGATGGACTCTAGCATGCACTCTCCTTGCATGAATGACTTTCTTTTTTTACTTCTGTCTTGTGGAAAGCAGTTAGCTACTTCAGCTGATACAAATGTCTCCCCAGAAGAGTAATAGCTTAAAAAAAAAGAGGAACAAAAAACGGTAATATATTTCTGAAGGTTGCCTGACTTCCAAAGCCTGAGCCTAACGGTGGAGCTGACAGAATTGTATACGAGTAAATAAATCATTAGCTGAAAGCATATGTGTTTGTTTTGTTTTTTTTTAATCTGCAGAATGTTGTGCAGTTAAGCTTTGCATAATTATCCCGTCTGCGATTTTACAATGGCGATTTATGGTGCATCTTTGACTTCACATGAAGACTCTGGCTCTCCGTGTGCTTAACTTTACACACTGGAGATATTTTGTAGAAGCTAATGTGACCATTCAGACACAGAAGTAAGTGCAAGTTGCTGCCTCATTGAAGCTTCAGAAAATCAATACAGACTTTCCTCTTGCTATTGAAAACTCAATCTAGTTTTAAAAATTGGGTTGGGAACAACATAAAATATTTTATTTCCTTTGAGATTCTATAAAAATAGTAGTTTTCTTCACTAGCTGGGAAGCCCTGAGGAAATATTTTATTTTTCTGTCACTAAACCCAGCAAACTACTATTTGCCAATTAACATAATGTATCTGCTTGTTCACTGTCTCCATTTGCACAAGGAGGCATTAAAAAGATTTTTCAAATGGCAGAGCCTCATTCTTTTAGCAACTTATTTCAAATCAACACATGCACAGGAGAGCTTACAAATATTTACATACATTTTCTTACATACACATCTGTATGTATGCATACACGCACAGATACATACAGCACTACAAAGCCTGATATCCCTTCCATTTCTCAGTTGCAGTGCCTTGGTCCAAGACACAGGCTGGGCATGCAGAGACATGGCACTTATCGGTGTGGTTGCTGAAAATGAGCTACAAATCTCGAGACTGCAGTAGGTGCCTTTGCCCCTTGATCTTCAGTGAGGAAGGAGGCAGCTGGACTGGGTCCTCCTCGATAGCATCTGCTAAGTTTGGCCAAGTGAAGAGACCAGTTATCAGTTATCTGAACACCAGGCTTAGGGGAAAATATCTCCGCACCATATGCCCTTGTAGTCTCCCGACCACCGCTTTCATTTCTGGCATTTGGCCCCCTCAGCTGCTGCAAAGCCAGGATGTTTCTTTGACACATCAGCACTGTTTTGATTGGTCTGAGCTTAAAATAGGCGCTGGGAATTGGTGGTATGAAATCATGAAAACTGCACGTCTCTGAAGTGGGAAACAAATGGATCTTTTTGAATCAACATCTTTAATTGCTTATGTTTCTGTTCCTTTCTTTTCTGGCATTATTCCAATAATAAAAAAAAAAAAACAGCGGATAGAGTTTGAAGTTATTTTCCTCTTCCTCATGCTGAGATATCACGTGAGACGTATCTTAGTGGAAATTGCCACATTAAGTCCCAACTTCAGGCAATGTACACACTTTACAGTTCTTTCAGTTAAAAGTCTCTGGTATTAACCCAGTTGGTGAAGACAGCGAAGAGAGAACGGCCAAATCAAAGGCAGGGATGAAAAGGAAATGAAAAGGTGGAAAAGGACTGATCTGATGTGCTTGTATGAAAACACCAGCAACCCCTAATAAATACACCGGTCAAACGCTGAGCCCAGAAACACGAAGTCAGTTGTAGTGCTTGCATAATCACTCAGCCTATTGAGCCTTATCTAACAAAACGGTTTTCATTTTATATCATTTTCTCAGGTTCTGCTGGAAGGCTGCAATAAGTTTATTTATCAAAAAAACTGGGACAGCTCCTCTGGGAATAAAACAGTTACAGTCCTATCATCTACTGAAACTTCAGAATGTGCACATACTCTCCTGCATCGCCACTGAACTAGAAACCTGGCTGTCTGGGCAGTTAGCTGAAGCCTTGGATCCTAAGTTCCAGTCCAGAGAAAATTTTTACAGCTGAGTTGCATAATATCCTGACAAACTGTTTATAATGGAAGCACTGGACTGATTGTTAACTGTGTGGTTACAAGTTCTTTTTTTATTCTCCCTTCTGTTCAAATGCTAAAATGAATGAATGGCTTGGGGAAGTAAGTGAACTAACAAACTGGAATACAATTGTATTTTTCTGGGGGTTTCATGAGCATATTTAATAGAGAATCAATATACAGAAAAATGTCTGAGGTGAATCCAAGGAAATTGCCTAAGATTGTGTATTGTAATTTGAAAATATATATTTTTTCAAACAAGCAACAAAGCTGTTATGACATAAATAATCTAAAGAAGAGAAAACCGAAAGGGAGTGGCTTATACGGAGCATGGCTTGCTACGGAAGGAATTTAGCATTAAATTATGTTTTCATAAAAAAGGCATTTCAAACCACAACAGCAGCTGCTAATATGGTTCATTTATCACATAAATGATGTCATCCATTCGGTTTTACAAAACATCCTTCCAAGTAGCGACATCTTCCTCTCCCCCTCAAACACCACATCCAAAGCCCAGTGAAGTCAGACTTTTCCGCAGACTTCAAAGGTCTTGGAGTTCAGACCCGCTGTGAGTACAGTGTGACCTCCTTAGAGGGTAACTAAGACGTGGAGCAAGTCCAGTGTGATGGCTGAGGGGTCTGAGCTGTCTGAGCCCTTGCCACTTTGCTCCTTCCCTTCACAGTTCTTCATCTCTCCCTTGACTCTCATCAAGCTAGCATATCCACCTCCGCAAATCTGCATTTCCTCCTAGGCCCTCTCTGCTGTCATGTCAGCTCTCTCCAGCTGGCACTCAACACCCACATCCATCCTTTCCCTTGGGGCAGGCACTGCATGCAGCCTAAGTTTGGCTGTGATCTTCAAAACCTTACTGCTCTCAGCCCCCTCAGCACCATGCAGGCCAGTTGGCATCACTACACTGATACAAACACAACCTTCCTTCCCGTCCCCAACCACACACTTGTCATGGGCAAGTGAAAATTTCCCCATTTTTAGCTCCACAGCGGCATGCCAAGAAGCCAAGGGCAATCCAGAGATGTGCAGATAGACTTGCCTGAGGACTGGGTTCGAAGATCAGGCAGCTGCCACGCAGGACACACCAGCCCTGCATCCAGGTGCTTGCTTCACACCTCAGCTGGTTTCAAATCCTCAGATAGGTTTTTCTGTTGTTAAACTGACTGTATTTTATCTTTGGCCAAACTGGGACTTGGGAACTTGTGAGTTACGATGCAGCTCACAGCCAGACCCTCCCTGAAGCTTTTTTGGGGGGGTTAAAGAAAAGCCATGAGGTTTTCCCTTTAGGCCTTCTCCATTACATTCTCCAGTCATCTGTTTCATGCATTTCTAGATATGAATCAGGAAGAGGAATCCTGCCATTTTTGCCCTTGATATTATGAAGAACATGCCCAGCTGCACACAAAGGCACAGACTTGAACATGCACAAGCGTGCTGGCACACAGCACCCGCTCCTACCTTTCCTGGTGCACACATGGTCCCGTCCAGCGGAGGCCCTTTCTTTGTTTTGCAGAAGTAGGGGTTCTCGGGGTGGCTACACCACAGCTGCTTGCAGGGATCAAACGTACGGAACTGAAACACAAGAAAAATCAGAGCAGAAGATGCTTTGACAGAGCTCCGACTTGAAACTCCAATAGAAGCCGCAGCACAGTGGGGTTTTTCCTTGTCTAGCTCTGAAGTCCCAGCTGTTCTCAGTGATTCCTGAGGAACTTTGTGGACTGAATGTGTCTGAACTTTCTTGCAAAATCATCAGTGACTCTGAAGTGACATCCTGCCTGCATTTGAGGGAATTATGCTGGGCAAAAATAGCTTTATGCGAGTGACCAAAGGCAGAATGGGCAAGGGGGAAACCGGTGTCCCCGGATGACAAGGCCCACTGCTTTTTCTTAGAGTTTCTCCAAATGGTACCACTTCATTCGACAAACAAAAAGAACACTTGAGTATTCATGAGAGAGGGAACCAAGCTGCTCCTCTTAGGAGGGTGGAAATCTGACCTCAGGACCCTGATGCAGTGAGCAGTTCATCATTTTACCTACAATACAAGTGCTTGTACTGGAGAGAGTGAGAACCACCCACCACACAATGCAATAAGCTATTTATCTGGCCTCCCAGGCTCCCAGGCTCCAGAGAACAGCTATAAGACCCTCTTTGGCAGGGACATTCTTCCAAGGCAGCATCAGTGGGAGTTATGTCAAGACACAATTTTACAGCTGATGCTTAAAAGGTTTTTATCCATTATCTGGAGACACTATGCAGCACACATAGTCCTGCAGATGGGAGTCAAAGCAGAAATATTATGTGTTAGCAGCTGCCACACCAGCTGAAAACACCTCTTTGCGTTTCATATTTTCGTCCCACTTGAGGAGATGGAGGTGGGAGGCATAGCCCCGCTACAGAGGACTGCCCTTTCTGAGGTCAAGCCACTGCAAATTGCACCAGTTCTTGCTTTGCTTTTACATTTAGACTTACTCCCTTGTGTTCCCAGTACAACAGAGCCAACCATGTCATCAGAAGCTCTTGCAAGTTGTTCTACTGGCTGTCACACTTACTTGCACATGCTAGGCATCAAAATGCATCATGTTTTCCACAAAACTGGAACATAAAAGCATACTGCCCCACGTACGCACTACAAGATGTGACACCAAATCCATCTCCTTCTCATCTGGGTGAGAGTTTTGTAACAAAATAACTAGCTGCCAGCAAATGAGGCTCAATAATACAGCAAGCTTGTTTGCTTGAAGTCTAAAGCTATTTATGAAATTACAGCATAATCTTTTCTGTAAATTCAGTTTAAAAACAAACAAACAAACAACTACAGAGATTCTTAAAATAACGTATTTGTCAGCATCAAGTTGTTATTTCTTGCTTACAGCTAAGTGGGCACAGCATCTTTCCTTGTGGGCTTCACTACACTGACCCTATTAAGAGCATTTCAGAGACACAACACTCCTGGATGAGAAATAGCAGAAGCTAAACTTAAGTACTCACAGCTGTGCACATCATGTAGCCCAAACCAAAATCAAAACGGCACTGCTCATTCATGGAGTAGTGAATTCCTGGCAGCTGTGGAAGGGAAGGCCAGTCATGTTCGAAGGGATCATCGCGCAGACAATCATAGGAACTGCAACAGGCAAAAATTACAGTAACAGATGGGGCTGTGAGACTTGCACAGTATTTGTGGTTTCAGTGGCTCCTTGTTCCAAACAAAACAGAGCCTACGATTTCTCAGACATTGGTTGTGAAGAGCATTTAATATTGCAATTATGCTCACATAAACTTTATTATGTTGTATCTACCTTTAACAGATTCTATATATTTTTTCTTAAGCCTTTCCAGTTTAACTTCCATTTAGCTTGCAGGTAAATTACTATCAGTTTCCAGGTTCCCTATGAGAAATGAATCAAAGGAACAATCCACATGAGACCAAGAAGAAAAGAATGCTTAATTAATTTTCCATTTGTGGAATTCCTTACTACCTGCAACTGCTTTTCAAGTGGAGTTTTAGAAGCAGAAGCCAGGGTAACCACCCAAGAATACTCCTAAGCTTGCAATACTCCTGTCCCTTGCCGAGAAGCAGCAACTCATTTATAAGCACGTGCACTTTTCAGCCTGTATTACATGCTCAGGATTTCTCCCTCTCTCTGTTTCTCCTGATAGCTGTCAGGAGAAATAATCTGTCATCCATAATCTGTACAAGGTTTCCTTTCCACGGAATGAAATGAGAGATTTGGAAAATGGATGAATGTGGGAGATTTTCCTAAATGGTGAGGATAGCTTGTAACATACTAGAATTGTATTTGACTAAGGTGCATGGAGAACAGAGGACTGATGAGAATATCATTGAATAGCTAACATGGTATAATCACTGGTTAATTCACAAGACCAACATGGTAGGCAGTATCTCTGAAATGTCTCCAATTTACTTAACAGACATCAGGACACCATACCCAAGTCTATTCTGGCAATCATTCAGGCTGCCTTTAAGATACCAATAGCTGGAAGCAGAATTTTGAGGTTAGATTTACTTCAAAGCAAGCCATCATTCTGCTTTGTTATAAGACACTTAAAAATAACTGTACTTAAAAGAATATAAAGCAGCAGTCTAGGCCAGATGATTTTTATTTAATGGATAATGCTCTAAAGGATCTTGCTAATTGAAACAATCACACATCTCTCACAATACTTCTTTGCTTTATTGCCATACCTAAATTATCTAAGATAACAGAAATATTGACAAAAAGACTGACTTATGTGCATTTTGCTGCATTTTTTCCTACTTGTTTTCAGTTTTTGCTGTGTGTCCTAGTAGTTTCCCCATAAGTTTTCCATACATCTTGCACACAACAAAAGGGGGAAGTTCTTTTCCATAAGAGGCAAAAACGGGATCATAAACATCAGAGTTTATCGGAGAACTTGGGTGCAATTCTAGGGACTGAAGGGTCAGTTCCAAAGAGAAGGCAAGGGGAGTGGATGAAGCTGTTAAAAGGACTGGAGAATAAAATAGCTTTTTCATTTAGGATATTTAAAGGAAAAGAACCCCCTGAAAAATTAATTCTAGAATCAAGTTATTCTTTAAGATATCTATTAAAGTCAAGAAAACCTCTAAGCAATTTAAAAGGGCAGAATTTCATCTTTAATTAGCACCATCTTATCATTGACAGATACCATAAGCAACCCATGGCACTTGGGGCCATATTTGGTATCTGTAAGATACAAGCCAGCTAGGGGTTACGTGAAGGGGGAAGGAAAGTTAGGATATCAGTGTCAGTGTCTCCCACTGAGAGGACAGCATACGTACTATCAACATTCAGAAAATGAAACTAATTGAGAACTTGCGTTATTATTATTTGCAATTCATGGGAAAGCATCTGTTTCCCAGTAGGGCAGGGGTGAATTTCTTTGTTTTATTCAACCCCATTTGAGTAACTAATAAAAGGATAAAGCATAAATGCTAAGTGTAGAATTGTTCTTAGATGCTTCTTCATCAAAGGAGAGACTGTTTAACAGCTACTCACTGGAGGTATCGATTCAGCTCTTGCTGGCTGCAGCGAGACCAGTGGAAGCGATGAAACGCGGCTTGTACAAGGGGGGCCATGATGCTCCCCAGGCGGACTTCATCCCCACATCTGTTTCCCTGGCCATCGTGCTCCATGCCTAAACTGTCCCGCACAGGAGAGAGCAAGCACAGTTACATTGCAGACAAACTCTCAGTGACCAAATGGTTTCGCGTCCCAAATGTCACCAGTGCAGCCAGGTTCTTACATCCCACAACTCTTGCTCACAAGAGCAAAGTCATTAGCTCTGTGACAGGGTGACACTGAAGTGAAAGAGCTAGCCTGTAGCCCACACAGAAGCACTGACCCCCTTCAAACACTTTTGAAATACACTAAAAATGCCTTTTTTTGGACTTCTGTGCACATCAACATTTGTGAATTACTATGGGTAAATGAATCAATTTCTGGATTAAGAAGCTAATCTACTCTCCAGGGGCATTAAAATAAATTCATTTATACTCCCTATCTGGAGCTATTCAGAAGTTTCTCCAACTTAACAAACAAACAAGCTTATTTGCTTAATTTGAAGTAATCTGCAATTGTAGCCAAGTAGGGAAAAAAGCCACACTGCAAGCTAGTTTAGACTAGCTGCTGCTACTGCCCACTAGCAATTCCACATTGTTTATATGTGAAATAGCCTGGAAAGTGTTGGGTGCCTTCAAGAAAATTACCCCCAGTTACAGATACAAAAAAAAAAAAGCAGCTTTCTAATGAATGTATTTTCTTCTTCCCTTGCTAGGATCTTATATTGTTTTTTTTCTGTGTTCACTGTTTGACTAATATGGGCACTAGCTGTCCATAACTGAAACTGAGTTAACAGATTGGGGCTGAATGTGATTTCAGAGATTACAAACAATCTTCAGAGGTCTCTCTTCTAAAGCTCACTGTGTACTCTTTATAATCCTTATTCAAAAATTCTGGAATCAAATACCATCTGGGTATCAATTCTATGTCCCTATCTAATTAAGATACATTTATAGTGAGATTCAATAAACTTTGGCAATTTTTTCATTTAAAGCCCTCAATAATTTCTGATACGACAGAAAAGGACCTGCAGGCTTTCTTAGGGAAAATATAATAGATTGAAACTGTTCAGAAAAAGCCTTCTGGGAACTGCTGTTCTACCAAATAGAAAATCAGAAATCAGTGGGTGTCCTCTGCAGACAGAGAAACTAAAAATGCTCTAAGAGAAACCAAAGCTCTAACAACTGCTGCCTGGTCATTGGTTCCAATCACATCAATAAAAAAATATTATTGCATTTTAAAAATATGAAACATAGAGAATAGTTGCAACCTCAGTGCTTAGCAACTTGTTTCTGTACAGTACTGTATCCTTTACCAACAGTAACATATCTCATGTGCTTATTTAATATGGATTGTTTCTGAGAATCATGTATTCCACTAACTCAAAAAATTCATATTTCATCATAACAGATACTTTACATTTCCACCAGGAGACCATAATACATCATTCATTCTGGTTTCACAGCAGCTCTGGGAGGTATTTGGGTATTAGTTCCTTTTTTCCATTTGAAAATACCAAAATATAAAACTTACTAAAGATCATAAATAAAGTCTTGAGAGAGCTGAAATCTGAAGCCAGGGCTAACCCTGAATATTATTTCTTAATATAAAGTGCGCCTTTCTAATGTCATAGATATCTGTCAGTGCCAAAAACATTATAAGGTACGACACGGGATGTCCACAGTTCTACTCACACATGTCCAGTTTCATGAGCAACCACAAATGCAGATGAAAAACCATCCTCATGGTTGAGAGTGCAACTTCGAACAGGATGACACATTCCAGTGACTGGAGCATAGCCTGTGAGATATGACATTGTTCCAGAAAATGAACAAGTATTGAAAGGCAACGTGTGGTGAGAAGCTGTAGGAAAAATCTCTGTCTTCCCCCTTGTGACACAAATATGGTTGAGGTGGTCTTTTCAAAGGTAACAAGAGACCTCTGCTCACAGACAACTAATATTGTCCTCCCTCATCTATGAAACAGATGAACCCAGCCTGCTGAACAAATTAAAACTATATTCCTGGCTCACTGAGAAGATTGTTATCACATCTAGGACCATTCTGCAATTGCCTTCTCCAAGTACACAAGGCAGCAGAGGAAAAGGATGCCACATACTGCTGTGTTACAGCTCATGAGCTCGCTGCAGTTGCAGCCCTCAGGGAATGCATGAGCAAAGCCCCAGCCCTGTGCTGACAGCAGATCTGGCCAACCCAAAAGGAATGGGAAAGCACTGAGATTTATCCCCTCCAGTGAACAAACCTGATCCCAGAAGAGGCAAAAAGAAAGGAAAAAGTGGACAATACTGGGCCCTGCTGTTCCAGGCCTCTTGGTAACCGCATTTCTTGGCAGTCCGTGCTGCAACAACTTTTTAAACACAAAATCTATTCTTTAATCTTTGGGCATTTTCAGATATTTACATAGGGATCCCATTTGTTTGTCTTCACTGAGAGTAAAGAAATGATCCAATAAATAATCTCATCAGTTCGAAAGGACAGAATAAGTGAAACAGTTACAGTTGAAAATGAGCCTACGTAGAGCAGTTGGGGAAAGTGTTGACCAAAACTAAGTAGAAACTACACGATAAAACGTTGTACAATTAGCTTTGCAAAGTGATAAAAATAAATACTGTTCAGAAGTCTTGCCATTTACGACACAAAACCTGATGCAGATCTTACCTTGCATGCCAGATGGACCAAAATCCTGCCTTGTGAGAAAGATAGCATGGTCGTGATATTCTGCATGCCCAGTGTCCGGTTTCTGCTGCAAGTAGGCCCAGCGACACACGTTCTCCAGGCTTTGAGAAGGGTTCCCAATCTCTATCAGACTCATGGACTGGACAAGCCCAGGAGAAAAAAGAGCAATAGATATTTATTAAACTTAGGTGATTTTTTTCCAACTTGTTCCAGCACTTGGGCAAATATTCCATTTCCATTAAATCTCTGTTCTTAATAAAGAAACAATTATGCTTCACAAACAAATTTTACTGGATCAGGAGAGTAAAAAAACAGCTAAAGTTCACGGTTAGATTGAATATGATTTCTGTGACATATCCATAAGCTTTAAGATATAACAAGAGGGAAAAAAAGGTATTTTAATGACAAATCAGTATTGTGTTTTGCACCGTGCATTATTATTTCTATGCCATCTTGGCACTAGCTTGCGCCATAACCTCCAGTCTGGATATGTTTCCAACCAAGCACATACCCTGCAGGAAGTGCACCAGCACTTGGCCAGCAGAGACTGCCGCAGCTTGGGGAGGGCAAAGCCCATCAGACACCCAGCCCTGGTTATCGGCCACTTTTGCCATGCAACTGGGCTGTCAACTGTTTCTTCAGCGGTACTTGAATCATTACTTTGAGAAATGGACTTTCCCAAAGACTGCCTTTTAACATGAGTTTTCCTTAACTCATTCTGTATTTGAAGATCATTCACGATGTAGCCCATCTTCCCAATCTGGTACACCTTTCTTCTACTTCCAAGTTGCGCGTTACATCAGTGCTGTGCTGGCATGACTTAGCTGACTTGAATGAGCTAACATGCATTAGGTGGGTGCAAAGGACAATTCTCTTGAATGAAAAAGAGAAAGGTATTTTAAAATTCAACTAGTATATTTGGTTCTTTTTGTTCAATACTACTTTCTTAAGAGAATTCCCAGCTAACGCTACTTAATATTGTGCATTGTTAAGACTTTAAAAAGCTTATTGTATGCAGGATGCTGTAAAATGTATGACTAATTGACCCACCCCAAGTCTTCCAGGATTTTTAAGAACTACATATGTGAACCCTGGCTTTTCATTTACAAAAATTATATCACCATGACAACACTGTGATCATAACACAAACCACTACAATTTAGATGCTATACTGTACTGTAAGCATTTATAATTCCCAGATACTTAATTTAGAGCAAAACCTAGCCTGGGCCAAAAATAAGAGAGAAGTAATATAGTTCGTGTTTAAATACAGATGTA
This sequence comes from Anser brachyrhynchus, assembly GCF_964034855.1. Classification (NCBI taxonomy): domain Eukaryota; kingdom Metazoa; phylum Chordata; class Aves; order Anseriformes; family Anatidae; genus Anser; species Anser brachyrhynchus. The sequence continues at coordinate 5,456,579 of NC_137709.1, forward strand.
TTTGACATCTCCTCTAATTGAGTGCATGATGGAGTACACAGAGTATTGACTACATGAAAAAGCAAATCCTCAAAGGGTTGTGGAAGAACAACTGGAACTGATAAAAGAAAAGCCTGCCAAACTGAGGTCTGATTTTGGCAAAAATGGGATATTACAATTCTGCAAATGTTCAGAAAAACAAATTAATAAACGAAATAGAGGCACAGTTTGGATTCTGATACCACTTTGGAATGAAAAAGTGGTAATATAATCCCATGCTGGATCATGCTGCTTCCAGCCATAATTCCCTTAGAAATAGAACTAATAACCATGCTAAAATGGTGGGACAGTTGTGGTGCCTTTATTGCATCTTCATGTATTTATATGAACAGACAGGAACAAACTTTGAGTGACTAATACAAAGGAAAATCCTGGCTCTTCAAGCATAAACTCTATTCAGCTAAACAATGTGTGACCACTATTTAGGTCTTTAGTAACATCCATCATTGGTTTAAAAAAAAAGAAAGAAAAAAGTAACTATTTACATCATCTCCACCTCGATCTCTTTTCTCCAAAGCTTCAGAAGAGAAATCAGTCCCACCACGAAGCCTGGTGAGAAATCTCACCATGAGATTTAAAAAGCAAAGAACATTTGTAGCATGAAGTTGAAAAATTTAAAGTCATGTGTATAACACAAAAAACATTTACTTTGTGAATGGTAAATCTTTGTCTCATAACGACCTCCTTCTACACCTTCTACCAAATGAAAGTAATTTCATTTTATAAGACTGACCAGAATGCAAACAAAAAACACGAATTATCAACATGTGCTTTGTTTAAGGGTATCTCAATATTTACAAAGAAATCTCTGCATGATAGCAAACAAGCATAGAATATGAAAAAGCCAGTAATTTCCAAATTACAAATTCTCCTCCCTAGCCTCTAAGCGGCAACCTTTGCTGATGGACCCCAGTACAAAAGCAGAAGACTAGCATGAACTAACACAGCAGCTTGCAACACTCTTCTGATGAAGGCTGAGCCTGCCAGAGACCAGTCTGCTGCAGTGCACGCAGCAGCTCCCACAGGCTGGGCACGGTGCTGGCATTTGGAATGAGTTGACAACTGTTTTCTTTGTATCCTGAAGTCCACTCTGGAGAGCAAAACCACTGGTTCAGGCCAAGAGCATCTCAATGCCTATTTATCATAATTGCAATTTTAGAGTTTGTCTTCAAGTGAACAAAAGGAGAACCAACTGGCTAATGTGGAGCATTGAGATTTTCTTTTCCAACCAACACACTGGGGAAAGTGGAAGAAAAATAAAACCCTCTGGCTTAAGAGGGGAAACAGAACATGCAATTCTTTAAAACATGTTTCAGTTGATGCCCAACTTTTTTGGCAATGACACAATTTTTAAATCAGAAATGTTGCACATATAAAATTGAGCCTTGCTCACTGTAAGCTAGGAAATGCGGCATCCATTAGGAAATCAATTCATTTAGGTGCCCACGTGCTACAGATATGAAAAGCAAGCCTTGGTCCTGCAACAGTGAGGAGGGCTTCCTCACTTCCTTCCTGCTGTACAAAAAGTATGTGAGCCCACTGAGCATTAACACCATCCGTCTTTCTTCACTGTAATGTGGCAGCCTGAAAAGAGAAATCCACTTGGTTCCTAGCAAATTTTCACCTAATTTCCCATGCTCTGCAATTTGTCAAGGACTTCCAAATCAGAATGGCCCCAGCAGTATTAATAGTGACCTTGGCACATTGCTGGGATCTTCCCATGCTCCAGAAGTCTCAACTGAAACAAGGGTTCATTATCCCTTTATCCAACACTAGAAACTGATGGCAGTGGCTAGGCAGAGTGTCACCATTTGCAGTTGAACCTCCCAGATCTGTCCTGAGTCATGTTTCATTTGGAATTGGTGTGATCCCGGAGCAGTGAATATTGCATGGCCAGGGAACCACCACTCTGGGATCTGATTCATCCCCACTGTGCTACGTAACTGCACCAGTTCAGCCAAAAATCCATGTAAGCCGGTGTCCTCTCCTGACAGCAAGCACCAGGATGCCTAAGGTCGATACTTATGGGACCCATGTATACTATGGCATTTTCCTCACATAACCTCCAATTCTCCAGTGGTCTTTGGATCAGAGATTTCCTGAGCCAGATGTGTCTTCATACTGAATTTTCATTCACTTTTTCAGCTGCCCTGCCTTTAAAGATAAATGCTGCTGTCCTACAAGAAAGGTGCTTAGGAAATCATGGGACCAGGCGCAGCTTGTTACTAGACAGGGCAGATATAGTATGTTTTGGAAGGATGTTGTCCAAGAATTTACTCTTGTAGAGGTATCAGATAACACTTGATAACATTTTCTCTTGGAAGTCAATGGGGAGCTTTCATCAGACTCAGAAAACCTCAGCCCCTTATGAAATGTTCACAGTGAAGGGATAAAGAGGAAAAGAGATGAACTGCAGTAATAAGGACTGAAAGTAAAGCAAAAATCCCTCTCTGTCACACTGTGAACAGCAAAAGGCTGGGGGCTAGCGGGCTGGCCGTGGAGAAGAGGTATAGGTGTTAGTGTTGGCCAGCAATGGGCCCCCGCTGCCAGGAACACGCAAGTCCTGCAGCTGGCTGGGAAGGCCCGCTTTCCAAACAGGACAGCAGGCCTGTGGAGAGCATTACTCAGCTGATCAGCAGGAAAACTGCCAGTGGAAAGAGAAATTTTCCTTCTCACGGCAAGAAAAGCAAAAAATCTGCGGGCATTTCAGAGAGCTGCTGATGGAAACAGATGGAAATGTTTGCCGAGAAGTGGAAAGGCCTCAGCTGGGAGAACGGCTCCCACACGGGGAGACACCCCAGAGGCCTACGAGGACAGCGTGCCCTAGAGATCTAGCTGAGATCCTCGCTCTCAGAAACCCAGCATCTACTCACGCCCTCCATTTTCCTTCTTTTCTGATTCTGCCGTCACATCTCTTCTACTCTCCTCCCTTTTTAGAGTGGAGCAGCAGAAAAAAATAAACAAAAATAGAAGAGGACTGAGTCGCAACCACCATGAGTACGAAGAGGCAAAGCAGGGCAATAAGAAATGATTCTGAGGTCATTGCTACACAGATTCAGATGTCTTTGAGCCTTCTTTGATATCTGTCTTGCTTTTCAGGGAGTTATTGGGGCGATGTTCAGTTCTCTGTTATAGAGAGACTGAAAACCACATCATTTATGAACCTGTACTGGAAGGTCCTTCAAATACTTTTGGAAACAGTTTGGAAACTAAGAAATACGTCAAATAATTTTTCTTTAAGAATTTCAAATATAAGATTTTCATTGGAGAAAACTGCAAATTTAGTCTATATTCTACCCAAACTTTTCAAGAACGTTCAATTTGCCAGTACATGTAAAAAATACATTGGTATCATGCATACATTGGCAGCTTTTATTAACCGTTTGATTCATCTGCCATTTAGCCTAACTGGGTACAACTTTGCAAAGGTGGCGATGAGCAGGTACTTGATAATACGAACAGAAGGACTTTAGGTAGGTCAGGAGATTGCCGGAAAAGCACCTTCCCTAACTCATCCATTAGGTGGTGCTCCAAGAGTGCCAACAGAGAAGGCTCTGCTGCTCTTCAGTAGCTCCAGAAGGAGCAGAAATATGCTGAACGTGCTAGACTCCAAACTATGGTAGCAAAAGTTGGAGCATTCTTGGGAGACAATTTAACGTATGACTTTCCCTTCTTGAACTTGTAACATCTCTGTGAAACACGGCACTTCTGTTGTTCACTGTATATTGGATTAGATCTTTTATATTCTTCTCTAACACTGAACAAGACAAGCAAAAAATAAATAAAAAGAATTATCTAGTGTCCATGGTAACCAAACTAACGAATATAGCTCATTCAGCAAACTGTCATTTTGCATTCAAAGGATCTGTAAAGCTTTCTTATGGCAGCAGTTTGTAAACATTTTTCAGTCTCTAATTCTGTATAAATGTAAGCAGATCAGGAATACAAAGTACTGTTTATGCTATCAGCCAGCTCTACATTCTTCAAGGTCCCAACAAAACACACTGGGAAATTATAAGTGGTGAGGATAGTATCTAAGTAAGGCAATTCATCAGTTCACACAGATAAAAATAAGAAGGGCAATATCTTCTCTCATCTTTATCCCCATATTAATCTAGCCATACAGTAACAGTGCAAAAATATGAACAGCAGCCAAAATGGTAAATAACATGTAGGTTCTGGCCTTGCAGCTAAGACTGTGCAAAATCAGTTAGTGTTCATAATCAAGAAAACACACAGAAATGAGTTACCATTCTCAACCAGGAAATGGGCATCAGTTTTGCAGGCTCTTTCTAAGGATCTTCTGCACCTACTAATGTCCATGGAAAACTACGATACTCAACATTTCTCATTAGTGAGCTTCTAACACAAGCACAGGATAGAAAAGAGAAGGCTCAGGGGAATCTCATCAATGTGTATAAATAGCTGATGGGAGGGGAATAAAGAAGACTGAGCCAGGCTCTTCTTGGTTGTATCCAGAAAAAAGACAAGAGGAAATAGGCACAAATTGAAATACAACAAATTCCATATAAATGCAAGAAAAAAAAAATTATTTACTGTAAGAGTGGCCAAACATTGGCAGAGGTTCTAGAGTCTGTTTTCAGAGATATTCAAAACCCAGCTGGACAACGTCATGAGCCACCTGCTCTGGGTGACCCTGCTTTGAGCAGTGGGGTTGGACTAGACTAAGCCCTGAGGTTGCTTCCAGGCTCAGCTATCTTGTGACTCCAGCTAGCAAACCCCTTGCCTTGCCAGGCACAGGTGCTCTCAGACTGAGCCCTCACCTCTTCTCAAGAGAAGCAGAGATGAGGGGAGCACTGAGCCTTTCCTTCCAGCCTTGGTCAGCCGAAAAATGGGGAGGTCAAACACCCAATTTAAGGGAGAGACCTGGTTTGTCCTTCCATCTCAGCTGTGTCACCTGTGCCACCTTCTGCGAAACAGAGAAAAACCTGGCTCAGACCGAACTGTTGCTTTCCAGACTGGCTGAGCCAAGAACATCTTGCCCACTTGCATCAAGCTTAGACATGAAAAGGTCAGATGGCAGAGACGGAGAACACCATTTTGTGAAAAGATCGAAGGTAAACCCTTGTCTCAAATGAAGGCAGCGGGAGCTGTGTGAATAACTCAAACCCTTCTCAGCTGAACAGACCTGTCCTGTGAGATTGCAGACAACCATCTCATATTACCTTTTTCCCAAATTGCCATTTTAAAATTCATTTTTCTTTCTCTCGCCTAACCTTTTTGAAAGGTTCTCTGCCCTGGTGGTCCGGTTCCTCTTTCAGTTTGACCAAGCTGATACACGGCCAGAGGACAACCATTTATTCTGGGGCCAACACTGGTCTGTAGCTAACTGGTTTCCATCCTAGCTGAGCACAGAGCAGACATGGCATCCCACAGCCTATCCCAACCCGTGCCAGTCTGAACATGAGTGCCTGGAGCTATGCATGTTGCTCCAGAGAAGAGTTTAGAGGTGTCCTGCATGGCCACGTTCACATTTCCCAAGAAATAACTCTCATAAATCCTCAGGTGGCTCATTTAGTGAAATCCATGCAGTTCCTGTGAAAGTCTTCATGACTTTTTTTTTTTTCACTAATAACTGTCCTAATTACACCCGTCACAGCTAACGTGTGCTTTTCTCTGCCGCTGTGTAAAGGCAGTTCATCTGCACACAGAGTCACCATTGTCGATGGACAGAGCGTGGGGCTGGAGCCAGGAATTTATGAGGTCTTATCCCCAGCCTGCCAGTGACCTTCCGTGTGGCCTTGGAAAATAACACTTAGCGTCTTTGTTTTTTTAGCTGTAAAATGGGAATAATGATCTTTATTCATCCACCTCAAAGAGGCGATGAGAGGATTTTATGCAGTGCTTAGGGTTTAAATGTTTCCAAACAAATTTTATGATATCCAGTCAGGGTTTTTAAATCCATTTTCAGCTCATCTCTTGCCACCTCCTCTGCACTTGGTGATAGTGGTTGCTTTGGCTATTTCTCTGAGTGTTCTAGAGTTTGCTGGATGACAGAGCTCTTCTAACAAAAATACATCTAAATGGAATAATTTGCTTAATCATTGAATAATAGTCTTCTCAAATGATTCTGCATTTTCCAAAATTTGAAACTACTGAAGTCAAGAAGGCAGAAACAAGCAAGCTCTTCTTCTTCCATTTGAAGAAAAATACACTTTTCTTCGTTTTGCATTTGCACATTTTCATTCATTTTTCTTCAATTTGCAGCATCACATCACATCAAAAAGTCAATGTAAAGAAAACACAGAAAAATGCACAGTAACTCCCAAATATAGCACAGATATGGGGCAGGCTTTGCATCCTGCAAAGGATGGGACAGGATGTGAAACCTGCCCCAAAGCCTTTGCACGTTGCTCTGTGCTAATGGTCTCCACCTGCCACAGCCTCAGCCTAAGTCCAGAGGTGATAACCTGCACCAAGCATTACTTCAGTAAAACGGTGTCGGATCTTGTGAACCTGCCCATGGGGTAACTTCAACATCATCACCAGGGAACACCCTTTTTTTCAACTTATCAAGTCAATTAATACAATTAATGAAATTAGTGAATTTTTTGAATGTATGGCTGTTTGCTTGAAGATATTAAAAAGTATGTTTCAAGGAATGGAGTACCTTCAAGCAAGAATCACTGAAAAGCTGGTTGCTATGCAACTCAAGTATTGTCCATATTATTCTTATCAAAAGATGACATATTGTATAAAATAATATAATCCTCTTAAAAAAAAAAGCACACAATATAGTAGAAGGCTGCTTAGGGGTTGAGAATTGGCAATAGCTCAGAGTGCTGTCAGAAACATGACGGTGAGGGTACATACTTCATCAGTTACAGAACCATAATGTAATTATTATGATTATTTAAATGGCACCCTTGATAATATGTATAAATTACCTACAATAAAGCAAGTGAATCTGAAGATATCAGCGACAAGCTTTGAAAATAAATGCTTACTCTAACAGGACTGGGATAATATTTCCATATTGTGAAGCCAAAGAGGCTGCTTTATGCATGCATTGCCTTAACTTGTACATTCACCATTCCTTTTACTATGTACACAGAATATACGATCCTGAAAAATGATAGTGCTGGTGTGTTTTAGCAGGACAATAAAACATTGAAGGTTTTATTCTAATTCTTTAGAAAAGGTTCGGAAGATAAGAACTATACATCTTTTCCCTCTGCCTTTCCACTGCTAAATAATCTCAGCCCTCCAAAGAGAAATGTCCTTGTATTCTACTCTTGGTTACTAGTCCTCTAATGAGGAACTTTGAAATATGAACATACAAAAGCTTTATTCTTATACAGCTTGGACATGCAGGCCCATCAGGCAAAGGAGCTCTGAAATGATACCTATTACATTCATTTTACCTTTTTTTTTTTTTTTTTTCAGAAAGCCATGAATTGCCTTTAGACTAAATACGAATCAGATATGGAAATGCAAGAGAATTCTCTTTGTGGTTATTTAGTGCTAGCTTGTGACACTAGAATACTTCATACTGTGTCCTGCTGAAGCCAGCAGAATAACTCTGGAACTAAAAGATTGTCCGCTGTGGATTATGGACCTAGAATCCATAAGTAGACCATCCACAAGCAGATTAGACAGAGCAACCTGTAACTGCTATTTAGTAATCTGACCAAATATCCTCCAAGAAGTTGTCTGTGCTCCACCCTGCTCTCCTCTCTGAAGAAGATTAATGTGAGATTGGTAACTTTCAAATTATTAATTGACGATGCTTTACTCTGCACAAGACAATAAAGGTTCTCAAGGTGAAATGAGGTCTATTGTACCTATTGTCTTCTATCAGAAAAAGTGGCAGAAGTTGTCTGAGTTCACACTACTACCAGTGCAGATTTGTTGAGCTAAAGATGGACATGCACAATTATGAAATATTTATGAAATAAGGACAGCAAAGGAGTGACTAGCCCGTGTGGTCCTTCCACTATTGCAACATGAGATATTTTTGAGAATTATTAGTCAATCTGCAATCCCTCAAATTGCTGTCATTACAGCAATCACAAGACTATTTAATTTATTTCACCATTTAATGTCACTAGACAGACCATAAACTTCTGATCACAAAACAGAAAATGTGACCTCTTTTACCTTTTATTTTAGGACATGCAGCTGATTGAGCTTAGCCAAAAGACTTAGCTACATCGTTGTATCTCTGCAGGAAGAGCAGAGATGGATTGTTATGTTTAGTTCTCAGATAAGGAAGCTCAGACAGAACAACTTATCCCAACACCAGGTGCCCAGTCCAGGCTGGAACTTGGAGCTCCTGCTCCAAGGGAGAAAAATTTTTAGCTGGAAGAAAAATTTTTAGCTGGCGTCGAGCACGACAAACTGGTGACTGTCAGAGGAGCCTCACCACTGACACTGAATTGGCTCTTTCCAAACAGCATTTCAGCAACTTGCATGAACATACAACGAGTCTTCCGGACCTCAAGTTTATTGCACGAGCCTGCAACGAATACCAGCACACCCAGTCATAGAAAGGGACATTAGATTATAAAGCTTTCCTTTGAGCAGCTGGACATGCTGCTCTACTAAAGAGCACTAAAACTGCCTGTCCTTAAATAAAATGTTTATCGACATACTTGAAACTCCATTGTCCAGTTTCTGTAGAATTTGATGTTGATTTAGCCAATATATAGATCATATGAACATAGCAGTTTAATATTTTTGAAAACCATGTAGCATTCCTTTCCTCTTTACGCAAATTTTGCCCATGGAGTAACTCCTCCCTTAGAAGAGACAAGAGAACACTTGGAGCTCTTAATTACAGATTTGATCTGCAAAGCTCTTGCCTTCTGGCCCCTATCCCACTGAGCTTGCACTTAACTTTAAGCATGTGTAGTCCCACTAATGTTAAGCACAAGCTGAATGAGTTCTTGGAATGAGGTCGTAGCCCTCAGCATCCTGCAGAACTGATCTTGCATGTGTTCGCTGTTAGTTATGTACTGTTCTACCACGAAACTTTGCATTTTTCTTAGGAAACAGAATGCTCACTATGTTTCATGGATTCCAAACAAGTCTGAAAAGACAGGCTTGCAGAGCTAAGTGGCAACTTAAAATGACACAGGGAAAACCCAGAAGAAGTCATAATCATTTTCCCAGCATGAAGTTCAAATGCTAGACAAATACATATAAACATAAATGTTCTTTATATTCATAGACTGTAAAGGCAGTGTATAAACTAAAATACAAACCTGATACATGTCACGAGTAACTACACCACTCATAAAAGAAAGAAGTTCAGAGACCTTGCTCTCCTCCATCTAACATAACCCTTACTTACCTTGCCGTAGCTCAGTAGGATTATCCTCACCAGGACAACGTTAATGTGAGCACCCAGGGATTCGTCGTGGTAAATTTCGTTAACCTGCAAGAGAGTGGTCAGAGCTTCAACCATGGTGCTGGCAGCAAGTAGCTCTGAAGGCAATGATAAAGCAGCACCTTTTATGTGCTGTCATTGAGACAAAGATCACTTGTGATCACATACAGAAAGGGACAAATTCCACTGATGTGAGAGGGGATTTTTTTTCTAGACTCCATTGCAGCTTCTGAACAGGCCATAATTCAGGAAATCATTTAAAACCAACACAACATCATCAAATACTTCATGCTAACAGCTATTTAAGTGCCAACCTAAGCAGATTTCCACATCTGCATAGCCTGGTGTACCTCTGTCCCTGTGATCTACCGGCTCCTGGTGCCGAAGGAAGAGTCCCAGCTCCTTCCTTCTCCCTGCCCTGTCCCACCTGCGTGCACCTGAGCCCAGGGCACAGAAATCTAGAAGAGCTCTCTGCTGGGTGACACCACGCATGGGAAAGGGGCGAGTGAGCAGAGGACCAGGCCCTGGGGCTGCCTCTCTCCCGAGTGATTTGCTGGATCGGCTCAGCTGCCCCCCCGTAACTCTTCCATCTGGGACTCATCAAATTCCATTCTGACAAGGGGATCTACCTCCCCCCAAAAGCATGGTCGGCCACATGGGCTGGCTTTGTTGGATGTCACAACTAATCAATGTTAAACTTTGCAAGCAGAACAAAAGCCAAAAAATGCCAGCAAATAAAAAAAAAACTGTCTTCTGTTTTGTGCTAGAGCTACACAACTGAACATGCACACAGGCAAATCAGCCTACAAACACTGAAAAGAGAATGGTAAATATTTACAGTGCAGAATGAAATGTGGATGTATAAAGATGACTTAGGAAACACCGTTACAAGCAAGCTAGGCAAATATTAACTGCTAAAGAGGCTGATTTAGATATTCTGTGATGAATGGATGCATGAGACCAGACTGCTCATTTGCACCAAGGTGCTCAGCCAAATGGCAGGAGTTTAGCTTCACAAATTCGAAGAGGCAGATGAAATTCCCTGCAGGGCAAGCGTCTTTCCACAAACATCTTCCCCTTGGTAATGATTGCACCAAACTGGACCGCTTTACTGGCTGGACACAAATTTCATTCATTCCTACAAAACAGATTCCTTACTACAAGCTAATAAGTAACATTCAGAATACTTTTCATTAGAAACACAGTAATAAAAAATGCCCTGTTTCTTCCATCAGCCCTAGCTCTAACAGCCCAACTTTTATCTCTGCAAAAATAATTAAAACTAAATACATCAGTGTAGGTTTTACTCAGCAATCCTCATTGACATTTTAAAGTGAATTTTCATTCATTTTATCAGTATTTTTGGATATAAGAGCCTAATCTTATCCCTGGTAAGAGTCCGGGTTTTCAAGTCCTGAGCATCCCGCACCGCTGGTTACGAGGCAGCAGGGCTGGCCGGCGGCTCCTGGAGCAGACTCACGCCCTGCAGGGCATCTGCCCGGGGACCCAGGCAATGGCTGCCTGACGTCTGAGCACCCGGGCTCCTTACGAGTGCATGAGCAGAGCTTTGGCTGGAAGATGGGTGGATGAAAAGCCCAGGGTTATGAGTGGCTTCAGGGCTGCTATTTTCATTGCAGTGAGCAGCAGCTGATCTGCTTTGTAAACAATAGCTCTGGAAATTAGATCGTGTATTTGCATGTGTAAATAAGATTTTACAGGATTAACTTTATGTTTCTGTATCTAAAAGATTTTTTGAGGACCATTACTGAATACAGATTATACAGAGGTAAGATGTGAACAGGTTTACAAGCTTTACAAGACCAGGAAAAAGCCCCTTGCCTGTTGTCCAGGGAGGGAGGGATATTAATTTGCCTCGCTCTTTGTGTACTGGGAACAGAGCATACGCATCAGTGCTACGAGGCTTAAATACGCTGTAAATTATCTATATGTGAAATGAGTCCTGCACAAAAACTCCTCTATAGAAGACAGCAAGCACAGCATGTAAATAGGTATTTAATTAGTTCATAATGCATAATCCAAGTTGCTGCGCACCATTCTCTCATTAACTTCCCGAATTTAACCTAAGCCTCTTCTAACAATAGTTGAGTAACAGAACAACCGTATCACTGTTGCGTGCCAAAAGGAAACTTGGCATGAAAACGTTGACGGAACAGAATCGAAACACTGTTTGACTGTTCATGCAAATGACATCTAACAAACAAACTGTGAATGAACAGAAAAGCACAAGCACTGTAAAAAGCTGCTTGGTTCTCTTGGGATACTGGGTTTTCTACGAGACAGTGGGTCAATTCAAAACTCTGGGTCTTGGTTTCATTAAAAAGGATGAATCCAAGCCCTCTTCACACAGCGGCTGAATTGAACCCACTGCTCCTTTCTCTAAGCTAAACTGTGGCTTTCCCAGCAGCGTCTCACTGCACATAGATAATATGCTGATACAGATGCTTTTCTTTTTTTTTTCAGCATGACCTAAATTGCACCTATTTCTTTCAGGAAGCTATTAAAGGAATGAGATCCGAGTGACCGAATGTTGTGCTCGCAAACATTCATGAAAAGCGCACGCACTGGAAGGGCCTCCACCAACCCTAGCTCAGGCTCCCTGCATTTCCACCTGTCAATTTAACAGGAAAGCAGAGTTTAGCTAACGCAGCCTGCTGCACAGGGCCCAAAATGACCGACCACCCCGTGGAATCTGAAATGTCCAGGCTCTTATCCAACACAACTGCTGCTTTAGATGCTGAAGTGTCTGTTTCCAAGCACGAATAATCAAACTATAGGCGTGTACGTTCAGATGGCTGTATAATAAACACACTCAGGTGTGAAACTGATTACACAGTACTTTTGCAGCACTCCATACCATGTACTTCTGTAGCACATCCTGATTTCTATCAACAAAGGAAGAATCAGAATCGATCTCCTGCTCTTAGATCAGCAAGGACCGCAGGCTGAAGTTGTTTTGCTGTACAGGAAAAAAGAGCGCACAGAGACCATCTCAAAATGCCAGCTCCTGAACCGAAGGCAGTGAAGATTTTGCATTAAACCTTGTTAGATCTCCACGGTGATTCAGCATTTATACCGGGTGATGGAGATGGCTGGGTAAATCTCAAGGAATTCAAAGCACGATGAAATACCCTAAAGAGACTTTTCATAAAACTATTGTAGTTCACAAACTATTTTGGGGCAACTAAGTATCGTGGTTTATTTTTGTGGGATATTTCAGTCAAAGCAAAACATGCATTTCTATTTCTGTTTAGAAACCAGGCTGGCACAGATTGGTGCTACTTAAGAAAACAAGGACTTGATTTATTTTTTCTTCTTCTTTCCCTCTCTGCTTATTTTATCATTCTTCTGCCCTAAGCAAGTTTGAAGCCAACAGAGTAAGCAAGCAGAATACATCAAAATAACCCCAACAACTAAAGTGAAGATAAGAATTCATGAGATGCATCATGCTTTGTTAAAGAAAAAAGCTTCGTTTTTTTTTTTGTAAGATGTAAATTGTAAAGCACTGCAAAGCTTTTATTAGTCAGCAAAACGGGGCCCAATCCTGACAGGGAATTTTGAAAATTGCTGTAATGCAAATAGCAATAAAGAGCCTCCAGCTTTGCCAGCGTTGGTGCAGAGTGCGCTACCTGCTGCTACAGCTGGCAGGATACTTAGGGGATGTCCAGTGGTTCCCTGAATCTCTAAGTAAAGCAAGTTGCAATAAGAGAGCAACAATCTGCGTATGTTGGCAAGCCATCAGCATGCTCATTTAGGTGGTTTGATGGAGTTCCCAGAGATGCAAAGTTTGTTAGTATCTGCTGTGCAACAACAGCCCTCTTCATCGCAACACGGCTCCATCCCGCTGAACCATAAATCACTCTGGGTGATGAGGCCCAAGGCGTGCCCACGGCTCCGTGCATCGCGTTGTTCGGCTGGGCAAGCACCACTTCGCAAGCACACACCCCTGCCAGGCATCTGATAGCTACAACCGCTGGCTACCCTCAGCCTCAAACGAGTCTGACCCAGCTCCAGCAGCCATCAGAGGCTGTATCTGACCATTTGGGGAGAGCACGACACAAGCTGCACTTTATGCATCTGGCTTTTCAGCCACCGCAAATTGCTGATCCACCCAGCCCAGTCAGACGGCCCTTTGGCCACCCAAACATCCTTGCACAACCACTGCTGAGGACATCACCTGTGGCTAGTCGCCCTCGGGCAGCGTGGGGACCACGTGCAATAGCAGAGGAGCCGGAGAGCATCAGCGCCTGCCCCGCGGGACGGCAGCGCTCCTGGCAGGCCATTGTTCGAGCCCAGCCCGAGCTGCAGTTCATTCATCGGATCTTAATTATCTGCTGCAAAGCCTCGGTGCCTGGTGGGCATCCAGGGATTGTCTATTTCTGTAAGGAATGGCTGTTTTGAATTACGGACTAGGAACCAGAAATGTCATGGTGGATACTGAGCACAAAATTTTGTAATCTGACCCCTCCCAAAAGCGTTCCCCCTCGCACTTTATTTTTCTGCGTTCCCACTTCAAACACCACTATCCTCTTCTATTTTCATCACCTCCTTTATGCTTTTGAAGATCCCAAACTCACATTTCTAACATTCCCAAAGCTTCGTCTTAATCCCACAGGAATAACATTACATCAATTCCTCCGGTGGATAAACTACGGTCACATAGAAAGTCATCAGGCAAATCCAGGGCTCCCAGTCTCCCTTTTTAGTCCCCACAAGGCATTTCCTCATTTCCTCAGAGAGGAACTCTTTTTTTTTTTCTTCTGCAAATCTTTGTTGAGCATCACAAGGAAAAAAGAATAATGAAAGCACACAACACACATGAAACTTAAAGGTCAAACTGTGATCTCAGATTTGGAAAGCTACTATTCCGCTCAAAACCATAGGCAACGGGCAGCTTTAGCAGTGCTTGGCAATGTGCATTATGAAACAGAGATAAGAATCTGGCATTTTGTATGTGAATCCATGTCCGAGGGCTGATTTACCTTCACGGGGGTGACAGTCAGTAGATGTTACCAAGTCCAAGCTAGCTGCTTCTGATCAAAATGAAAAACATTCCCCTGAGCAGATGTGTTGGCAAGACACTTGGTAGCGTCGTGTTACAGGTCTCTATCTCATCTTTGACTGTTACATGGGTTTTAGAAAGGTCATAGACTTTGTTTTCTGACTTCACGACTAATTTATTTTTCTCAGTTCCTCCCTCGGGCTCTTGGAACTCCTCATTTTTTGCCCACAAACCACTGCTCTGGGAAGTTTCTCCAAACACCGTAAATTATATTTGCACCAAAAAAATTAGTATTTGTTTGAATTACTGTCCCAAGGTCACTTTAATAAAATCTACTGAAGTATCATAAAATAATTAAGCAGATTAACTCATTTTAACACAAGACGCGGTGTCAATACAAAAAATGTGGTGAACTCTTTAAGTGGTTTGGTTAAGGAAAGCGTCCAAAATTCAAAAGCTGATCCTAATTATCCATACTCCATCATACAAACCGCACTGTCACATCGCAAAAGTTCCTGACTGCAACCTTTATGGCTAAAGTTCATGTTGGTATTTGGAGAAAAGGAAAATCTATCTTTTAACAGTAATTACCTTCTGCCGAAAGGGTGGTACCGAAACCTGTGTGATGGCCTGTGCTATGTACACCAGGACAGCAAGGCACAGTCCTGTTAATCATGAGAAATGCTCACCTAATTGGCACTGGGAATAAACTCGAGGTGGAAATAAATAAAACCTGTATGGGTTCAGAGAGAATATTTCCTACAGGACCTCCCGAATGCCCAGTCACATGTGCAACTTCTACTGTAGTGAGGCAATCAAGATAACGAACAAAAATAATCTTCTGAGGTCTCATCAGAAACTTTCCTCCTCACAAGTCGCAGCTACTGGTTCATAATGAACAGCCTAAAAGCAGAGTTGGCTCTCATACACGTTAAATTTTCAAACGAGCTGTAATTCAACTTTTGACAACTGAAGTCCCTCAGATGAATAGATCTGGACTTGCATTTGTTACTTGAGCAATTTCTTGGAGTTAGTCCAGATTTGAAGTCTATACATTGAAATAAACTGATTTGAAATAATGAGTATTGGTGCTTATAAATTATTTAATTTTAAAAATCCAGTCCAATCTATATTACTGAGATACCCTTCCTGTCTAAAAAACGCTTTTTAGTTTAAAAAGCATGATTCTGAATACAGGGTGCACCATTATTTCAAAGTATTCAATCATCACTTTCTTTTTAACAGCTTGTATTAGACATGCTTTCAGGTTTTCATCCAACTGCCAGTTAGAAACCAGTGGCTTTTCTGCCCTTTCCTCTCATTAGGGACTTGCTGCTCCGTACCTGGAAATCTTCATCCCTCATCAGCCAACGACACGAAAGCAAAAATCTCATATATAATAGTAGTATCATGTACATCCTATTAAAGAGGATGGATAACATATTCAAGAGTGCCTCAGGGCCACAATTTCAAAGATACGTGTAGTGCTGAAAGATGCAGGTGAAAGACTCCTGGGACTTTCCAAAGCTCCCAGCTGCATAACTCCCATCGATTTCAGTTATTCAAATGAAAATTTGTTAAACCTATTTGTTCTGGAGCTGAAGTTTCACTTGAAGTCTGGGAGAGACATAATCCTGTGGGCTAATTTTTAAAACTGACTCTCACTGATTTCAAAGGCAGGTAAACGTCTAAATATTCAGATAAATCTAGCCCCAAGTGAGGCATAAATCCTATTTAGGGTCTATCTCCCAATGAAATAATGACAGGTAGGTCCCTGTCTGCTTTGAGAAGCTGAATTTTAACATTGCAAACATTTTGACCATATACCCATTACATGGATGTAACACAGGATGGTCACTAAATGCGGCACAACCATATCTTTTACAGTAAAGGAATGGAAAGCACAAATTTAAAGATTCTTTTATTTTGCCCCCCAAAATAGTCTAAAAATCAAAGAATGCGCACAGCTTTTAGACAAATTCTCCCCAAATATATATACAAGGATAACAATTGCCAGCACTAGAAAACGAGCAACTTGAAATGAGGCTCACAAATACTGCTACGGGAATAGAGGAAGAATGACAAAATAAGCAAGAAAAGGCTAAGACAGGGGCCTTACTGAGAAACAGCAAAGAAAAAAAAAAAACACAAAACAAAAAGGGGCATGAAAGCTGAAGACCTGAAGTCAAGACAGATGGAGCAAATATATTCAAAACCATTTGCAATTGAGCTTATTTCATGAGACTTTGCTGTTTCAAATGGCAGAAATATTGGAAGCAAACCTATGCTAACTCGGTCTCTTAGGAAGTCCATTATGAAGATACCTGCCCTGGATGAGACCCTGAGCACAGGAGCAAGGAGGCTGAAAGATTCACCTTACCCCATGAAAATATTCACCCTACCCACTGCCACAGCCCAGTCAGGTAACGTAGTGGCCGGCCCCAGCTCTGCTGCTCTTCCACAGCAGGCCACAGAAGGCCTGCTTAATGCTGAAAACTATTTCTAAGAGAGTTATGAAACAATGTGAGGATTTCAGCCCCGGGCTGGCTACCATCAATACCCGCTTCAGCTCAGCCGTGCCCATTCAGCACCCTGCTCCTCCTCCCAAAGCCTCCTGCAGTGAAATCCTTTTGTTTCCGATGAACAAGATAATTCTCCAGTGCCGCTTCCAGCCAAGTGCTTTTTAATATTTCCCATACACTTGTAGGAGCAGATAAAATCCCTGACTTCTTTAGCCGCTTTCTTGCAGAAATTAAATTACCTTCCATGTTCTTGAGTAAACGACAGGGCTGTGAGATACCTCCCAAGTATCTCTCCTCTGTTGCAATGCTCCTGCATGCTATAAATACAAAGTTAATTTGTGCAATGTGTGGGCTCGCACTTGGAAACACAGAGGACTGTGCAAGCTAATATCCTTCCCAGGAAGAAACCCAGCATGATGCACGAAAGAAAATGGTGCAAGCAAGAGGCAGCCGACGGTCTCTAAAGTGCAAAACAAAGGCGTTTTTTTTTCCAGAGCTGGACTGACTGCCCCGATGGTGCTGAGCAGAGAAGAGGGGATGTCAAGAGCAAGCAAAGTTTTTGTATGAGGAAATGACTGGAGGATAAAACCGAGGTGGCAGGAGGCCTAGCTCACCGCGGTGACACGGCTGGCGGACAGACAGACGATACATGGCTACAGCCCAGTGTTAAAAATCCTCTGGCGTCTCTCACCATTCGTTAGGGACTGACTTCACTTCCAAACGTTGGGATAAATATTAGCACAGCTATTCAAGATAGCCAGGACACCCAGCCCCTGTTTTTTCTCACTTTATGGCTTTTAGGTGTGGACTGTAACACATCACTTAAACAGCACAAAACAGATTGACTGAATAAGTCGTTGCGCTGGGCTTGAAAAAAATTTATTGTTTTGATTGGGTCGGTGGTGGGGTTCCACCCAAGATCCCTGGGAAAAGTTAATTAAGGACAACTGCTCACGCCATCACGCACGGTGAAATCAAGCAAAGTGGGGAGGGCAGCCCTGCTGGGAGCTGCTTCTGGGAAAGCGATCACGCCTCCGGGAGTTTGGGCACGAGGGAGCGTTCACCTGGAATTTATTTTATTTTGGGAACCACAGAAATTCAACCCTTTCAATTACTCTCTTATCTGCAGTAAATACTTCCACTATTTAGTTTATGTACTTGCTACGTACACTTTGATTTTATGCTTAATACCTTGTTACCGTATGAAACTAATTGATTTTATGCTTAATGCCTTGTTACTGTACAAAGCGAGTTGATTACACCCACAAAACCAGCAGGGAAAACACAATCTGATGATTATGGTAGGATCTTTCACCAGAATTTAAAAGACAGATGGATTTTTTTTGCAACCATCTCTTCTCTTTCAGCTATCCTTGGACCTATGTACCTCACCAGAAACCTACCTTGTACATGCACTAACAGGTAGTACCTGCAGGGACAAAGCCCTCTTGCCTCTCCACACTGGAGCAAAGCTTGGAGAACTGGAAACAGGGGACTGGTCACCACCACCCCATCACTCTGCTAAAGTACAGAGTCTAGAAACTGGCTGAGTTTTGACGAAGGAAAGATCAGGACAACTCTGCTGACTGCCAAAGACTTCCCAGCGCCTCCTCTAGAGGCTGCTCGCATCGTGGACGCAAAGGGAAGGAACGCATCCTCATCCTCAGTCCCCAAAGGACACGTTTCTACCTCACGGCTCCCAACAGATCAACTGCTGCCTGTGCCAAGAGCTGTTACAGCCCTGCGGATACGGTTACACAGGCTGCACTTTCTAAACCACTTGCAGAGACAGCGTGCTTCAGAGTTGTTATTTCTTACAATTTGTGTGTTGGATGGTTTGCTAAAGTTAGGAGCAAGTATATTCCAGAGCTGGAACTTTTATGGCTTCTTTACCATTACCATATATTTTAATTCTTAAAAATAGTTTTAAGTGACATGATAAGTAAAGAGCCCTGGTTAATCTATTTCAGCCTGTTCGCCACATTCCTGGTTTGGCCCGTTTGGCTTGGTAATTTAGAGATATATAAAACCATCTGTTTCACTGTAGACTGTTTTAAGCCTCAGAGGAAACAAACCACACAAATAAATGAAATTCACTATGTCATTTCTGTTTAGAATGTATGTATTTACAGCCATCAGAGTATGCACCAAGTACCCTATAACTCTAATGTTAGTGCAGATTTTTAACTATTTACAACACTGTTATAAAAAGGCAGTCAATTGAATTTATATCACACAAGGGATTTTCTTAAACTGTATTCCACCTCTCATTTAAAATGAAAAACCCTGACATTCCACACATTGTTAAAAGAATGCAATAAAGAAATCAAAAAACAAGCCTCACAATTAAACTACGTATCTTAGAAAAAATACATCCCAGGCAAATGTACCTAACAGCCTGGATTTTTGTCCATATATCTGCCTCTGTGGTTTGCAATGCCAAGAAGTCACCTACAGACACCCTATCCTCTTGACATTAACGTACATTTCAGCAATCATAGTCCATCTGTCAAAAACAGAGCAGCCCTACAATTTTTATTCAACAACATTTCACAAAGAACACGAATTTGCTGAACCTAAAGTTTTTACAGAAGTGCATTTTATTGAAAACCGACTTCTGTTCCAGGTGAGCATGAGAAGGAATAAAGTCATCCCAGAATGAGTTGCCTATGAAGGGGGCTACCACTCACTTCCATTTTTTGGCCAAAGGAACAAACACATTTTGATTTTGATCTACAATAGAGATGATTTTTCAAAATTTGATTCTTATCCCACAAAACAGAGGCCTTGCTTACTGACTGGGGTACTAGAGGGCTGCTTATGGGTGGGCCTACTGCTCTGATATTTAGAAAAAGAAGATGGTTCCTTCGAATATTCTCTACCATCTGCTTTTATCACTACTGCATTATATAGTCTGTTGCACTGACAGTGGTTCTCAAGATTAAATATTTAACGAAGGAAATCCAAAGGTGTCCGCCATAGACTAAATACTAAATCAATTTAAGAAAGTTCAGTGCAAGACTGCATAACATTTTACTGCAGTGTGAACAAGGAGTAGGTAGGTGGCCTGGGACCTAAAGTGATTCTTGCAGAATCAAAGAATTTAACTGAGCAGTTTTAAAAATGTATAAGCCAATCGAAGCTTCTAATACAACCTTATTTGAAGACAGTTCTCCAAACCATGTTTTTCAGCAGGGAGCTTAGGATAAGGGAATACACATCTAAAACGCAAGGACTTCCAGGGACCTGAGGCCCTGACCCTATGCCACCATCCATCAAAACACATAAGCAGGACTTTGAACATTTTAATAGTCCCACTGTCAGCTTCTTCCTTGGCCCCTTTTTCTTCTTTTCCTTCTCCCATTTTGGCTTTTCTAGAAGTGACCTGGATTTTGCTCCTAGAATTATTTTATCTCCTGCCATGAGAAAAAATCTATGATGTCTTAATCAAATGGCTCAACCAACCTACATCCCCCCTCCTCTCACTGTCTTCCTGCAGCGCAGTTAGCAGGGCTGTACTCACAATATTCATCAGGGTCAGCAGGTACTTCTGAACGTGTTCTTTCCCATGGAACTGAACAACCGAGTCATCAACCCCCAGAAGGACTTCAATGTTGTAATCATCATCCGTCGCATGCCTTCGATAGCGCTGCCTTGATCTATGCACCCGGTCTTCAATGAGGCTCAATGCGCTGTCGAGACGATCCAAATTAGTGAGGTTAGGCGCTGAAATCAGACAGACAAACAAGTTAGCAACCAGCCACGGTTCAGGCTCAGGTCTCAGCTAAGCTGGTATGAATTTGAAGCAGCAGCCTTTGTTATGTTCTATATGTTACACAACAGCACTAGTTTCACTTAATGACAATTAAAAATGACCTAAACAAGACAGAGATATCTGACCTCAAAGATTACTTTGCAAAGTAAAAGCAATACTTCCTACAAAGTAATATTGTGAAAGAAATATAAAGCCAAAAAGACAGATACCAATGTCCTGATGAGACTGATGGAGCTGTCTGCAATAAAATAACTATTGCTTCAAAGTACTTGTAACAGAAATACACCGTTCAGGGCTCCCATGCTACCAAGGATATCCATGATTTCAGAACCACAATTAAAGGCAGATAACACACTTTAAATCTGATTTTACTGCCTACAATCATATTTCAAGGCAAGTTGCCAACATAACCTTTTAATATTCAGGCAGGTAGTAACAAACCAACCCCACACCCCTCATCACATTAGCTTCTTTCCTAGATACACAGATGTAATTCAACAGCACTGACATAAATCCTCTTTATTGTTACAAGTCAGGAACACACTTTAGATACGAAATGAATTCATTTTTAGCTACATTCAGGGATTGTTTAACAGCTTTTCATTCTTCTTTCCCAGTTTGTCATGTCGCTTTGCATTATTGCATGTCAAAGACCAATCCATCACGCACAACAGCAGCCAACATTATTGCTAATGGTTTTAATAGTGCCTGTGATATGAAAAGCTTGTACTTTGACAGGACGGGGTACACCTGATATGGCACCTGTGCACTAAAAATGAACATGAAAATACGGAATCTTGACATCTCACCCTATAGAATGACAATGATTAGTGTTAATATCATTATTTTCATTTGCATTACAAGAGCCCTGGGAGCCCCAACAAGAATCTCTTCATTTCAGAGGATGTCAGAAGAAAGACTTGCTCAGAAAGGCAGAGAGAGTGCTGTGGATTGATTAAAGGCTTCCAGCGCTCACTTCAAGAGCAACATAATAGGAAGCAAAGGGAGGAAGCTAAAGCCATCACCTTCAAAGGAGAAATAAGAAACAACTCTTGGAAATGTTACAAAAGAAAGTGGATTCTCCATCTTCGTTTATTGAAGTTTTCACATCAAAACTGGCTGCTTGGGAAGAGAGGAATGAGTCACCAGGCCACGGGGCTCATTACAAGGATAACCGGGGTCTTGCCTTAAGGCCGCGGCCTCAGGTTGCCGCCTCAGCAGGCCCTGCGCGATGCCGCGGTGCCAACGTGGCCTCCAGGCGCCAGGAGGGGAGGCACAGGCGGCCTCCCACCTCAGCCACACTGCCCATGCCCTTTGCTGTGCCTCCTCCTGGGCTTCAGCCTGTGTCTGCTGCGTGCAACACCCAAGCTGCAGAAATGCTCATCCCTCTGCCCCCTGCAAGAGACCTCTAGGCAAAGGACAGCCCCTGAAGGACACCTGTGCCTGTGTAGAAAGGACAGGCCTGGCACAAGACCCGCAGCCTCAGGCAATTGTGCTGCGCTGACCGCTCCTTCCTCGCTCATCGGACAGACAGAGAAGGCCCTGTGTGGTGCCCCTATGTCTCCACCGTGTCCTTCTCATGGGAGGTCAGTGCCTGAAGCATCTAGCAAGCACAACCACTGTGTTCTGTCAGCCCCAAAGCTCCCGGCAGCTTCCGCTCCTGGGGCTGCCAGATTTTAAGATTAGGCTGGTCAGAATCCGTGATTCAGCATGAAAATTTGCTCTTCTCGCAGAGCCCAGCTTTGCTGTGGAGGGGAACGCGTCTGGCCTGTCAGTGATGGAGAGAGCCCTTTGGCAGGGCTCTAAGCCAGCCAGCTCCAGCCCTATCTCATGGTTTGCTTCACTGGGAAAGCCTCAGTTTTAATTCTCACTAGCGCCCAGAAGTAATTACTTAGCTATCACAATGGGCTCAGGAGATTCGCTATGGGATCATGGGGCAATCATACATTCATGATCCATAAGGCAAATCACAGTTACTGTAAAATTTGACAATAACTCTTATAAGCCCTCTAGAAAAGTAAGACCGGGCTGGCAGGGGCTGCAGGTCGTGTGCTCTCTCTGCCGCTCACAAAAAAAAAAATACAGCAATAAGCAGCAAGGCCAAAGCTATCAGACGTGATATTGCAAACCAGCAGGCGGGGGAGAGCCTGAGCCCTGCGGTGCGGCTGCAGACTGGGCTGGTGCAGGCTGCAGATGGGCAGCTCTGATGGCTGGGGGCCTGCCAGACTCGGTTGCTGTGCCTTTGTTTTGGTGGATGGGTGGCTGTCAAGGTATCTAGTGCTTTTGTGCTTTCCTTTCTTTCCCGGATGTGTCAAAGTCAAGCTAACTCCTTGCGCGGTTTCTTTATTCCTGCTGTGAGTAAATCAGCTGGAGGCAAAGCGCGATCCTAGCATCCTGCTCTTACCATGCTGCACTGAAACTGCCTGCCCTCCCTCTGCTCCTTTCACCGCTGTCCCACTGGCACCCTGACAGTCCTGCTGGCTCCTGGGAAGCGTGATCAGGAGGCTCCCTAGAATTCATCTCACTGCCAGTGGGTGCCAACCAACCACTTTATGTTCTGCTCAGAGCATAAAAACTCACCACGCTCACACTTATTGCTGCCCCTCCAAGACAACTCGGCCAGCAGGCACTGGTACTTCTGAGGCACAGACTCGCCATGCTTCCCAGCCGGCTGGAGTCCGCCCCAGACCAGCAGCAGAGCTCTGGATATTTACGACAGCAGCTGCAAGGGTTTTGATTTGCATCCCGACTTCCCGCTGGCTGTCCTTCCCCAGGCGGCTCTCCCTGGACAGCGGGGGCTGCTCCACACGCAGCCCGACATCGCGCAGCCTGCTCCGGCTCTGCCCTGCCGCCCAGCCTCCTGGATGGCAAAGGGTTGGATTTGTTGGCCCACGCTACGTTACAGCCACAAGAAGTTTACTCAACTGACAGCTGCGTCCTAATCTAAGTAATACCTCTATTTTCCTGCGGTGGAAGAAAAACAAAGTTGCATTTACAGTAAATGAGAAATTTGTCAGGTTTTGGCATCTCAACTTTTTTTTAATTTATATTGTTAATTTTGGTGCTGTACTGTTGTACTCTTAATAATATGCCAGAAAAGATAAGAACTCAAAGAAATAAATGACACCAAACTCCTCCTTCATATTTTCCACATTACCTTGCTTCTGACCACCCCTGCATTTTGCATAATAATGCTACAAGTCATCTCAAACTGCACTGCATTTTACTAAATCACCCCAAGACCTCTCCATCATATGTTCATTTTCAGCAACTTTTGCCAAATCAGTGCATCAGCCACTAATTATTGGTGCCAACTTTGCTCTCCATCTCCCAAGAGCAGACACTTGGCATTTGCAGGGGCTAACAATAGCCTCTGTTGAAACCTCCTCTGTGTTCCCACTAAGAAAAAAAAAAAACATTTCTGAAAATTAAACACTGAGAGACAGGCTTGTATTTTTCTCTTGTGCTAATCATCCAGAATAAATCACAGGGCAGCACCGCTGTAACAGTTCACCCACAAATCCCTCAAAAAAAGTCTTTTTTTAAGCCAGCTAAAAAATCACCGATCGTTCAGTGACTTTCTCCTAACACTGCAGCCCTTCTTCCAGCTCAGTATAAGAAGTGGCCAAGTTGTTGATAGAAGGAAAACCTGGGCGTTTGGCTTAAGCATAAAAATGGGAGCCAGGCAACCTGGGCTGTGTTCCTGCCTCTGACACAGACTTCCCTGCGATGCTGGAGGATGCAGCAGGCAGCTGAGAGCTGGGAGGCAGAGCCTGCCGAGGGAAAAGCATGTGCACGACCCAGCTTAATCCTGCAGCCTGAGATTTTTGGGTGTCCTCTGCTTTTTCTTGCTGTTAATGCAGGCAAGGGATCCTAACTTATCCTAGTATCTTTATTTGCAAACTTACCCTAGGCAGTGAAGTGCTACTCGTTCGCTGACTCAGGAACCAGACAATGACCCCAGCTGTGCCAGTCCCAATGATTTGTTAATATATGAAGAGCACATTGGAACCTAACGAGGAAAGGTCTTTATACTGTGCAGGTGCAAACTGCACACAGCTTTACACATCACACAAGATCCCTCTGCAGCGCTCCCTTTCCCTCAGCAATGTGCAATATCCCAATCTTTTATCTAAACTGTCCAGTTTTCAATCTGATATTTTACTTCTTGGTATTTGGGCTCTACCCTAGAGCCCAGGTTCCCTGCATCTAGAGGTCTGAGCACCCAGAATCACACAGCTTTGTGGTCTAATCCCCATCTCTAAGATGAGGAAAATTCACACTAACAAACATCAGGTTTGCCTTTGCAGGACTTCAGGTCCTGCATCTACCAGCCACAGCACCGCAGCCTTACCACTGGACACCCCCAGGCTACCCTGCTTGTCCCATACAAGAATTTTCCATCTGTGACTGTTCAGGATTTCTGACACCTTGTTTTCCAGGAAATTTTGCCTCGCTCATTAATCTTTGATATCATGTGCTTTACAGAAACCTAATTATATGACATCTTCGGAGATTCTGCCTTACCCATCGCAGCAGTCAAAACTCTAACAGATGCTGTGAGTTACTGAAGCATGAACACGCTGCCTGCCATGAAAACCGCCTCTCCCTGTGTTTTCTGTCACTCCCTTTAGGACATTCACCAAAAGTACAGTTGCTGGCTTGCGATCTTGTTTTGTTTTTTCATGACCACTTTCAAAAAGGCTCAGGGAAATACAGCTGCACCTACAGTTCTTACAAGTCCCTTATGAAGCTACACTTTAAAAATAGTATCAGCTGCAGGGTTCCCCAGTCTCACAGCAGCGATATTGTCCTAATAAAGCATTTCCTCCTGTTTTTTTTTTTACCTTCTCCTTCTGGTAGGGGGAAGGCGACTTTATGAAAAGCCCAGTGCGGAGACCAGGACAGGCAGCTGGGAGACCAAACTGCGTGACTTGTTCACAGATATCATCTGCGGCTTGTCAGCAGAGCAGCCCACTGGAATTTCTTCTCAAACATGAGTGTGCAGCATTCAGACTGGCCAACCACCATTTCATATGCAGCTTGTTTGCTTTTGCGGACACTTCATCTGTCACAGTGGGAGCAGGCAAACACCTGAGCCGAATGCTGAGCTCCTCTTCTGCAGCCTCATAAGGCTGAGCATTTCTAACTTGCTGATGTGCTGTTGATCTCCATTCCCAGGACACGCTTCTGCAGGGACTCCCGGCGTCCCACTTTTTCATGTCAGTTGCTGCAGACCGCCGGCTTTTTTTGTTTTTTCTCGTTAACCCCCCGTGAATCAGACTGCACACTGGGGAAGCCCAGCTGGAGCCCATCGTGTTGCAGTGGCAGGCAGATCTGCGTGTACGGTACCGTTACAGCCACCTCGGGCTCCACACCGCTCAGCTGCGATGCAGCCAGTGACAACGTGACCCCGAGCCCGGGTCTTGCAGTCACAGCGGAGGTGTGAGGCCGTCCATCACTCAGTGCTGCAAGAACCAGGCTCCGTGGCAGGGAAGCACAAGCAGGCGGGATGGACTTGCTTTAGCTCTCAGCTTCCCACTGCTCGAGTACATCTGCACCTCTGGAAAAATACCAAACACCCTCGACAGCTTGACAAAGAACTGCTCTTTGGGGAATCGCACTTTAAATCACAAGTCATCTTTCTGCAACGCTCCCTGCCACCCGCACGCTGTAGGCTTCTGTTGTGTCTGTCCTCTGTGGCGACTGACTCCCCAGTTAGCCCCCAAGTAGCCCATTCGTGTATTCTACCAAAATCCCCGTTTGTCTTCCATGGTAAATTGAAGCCTAAACCACGGAGGTCTGAGGCAACAAACAACAGTCAACAAATCTTACTCTTTATTCCCTGGCAATTTTTTCTCCCGTTTTTAAGTTCATCTGTTTGGGTTTTTGTTATTCTATCCTGTTGTATCCATTCGTGATGTGTCTTGTTCATTTGCTAATCATTAGTTTCTCTGACTTAATTTTCTTTTTACTTATTTCTGCTGTTTATGCGGCCCTGCTCACCTTCCTCTTTGCTTTGTTTTCCAAATGTCCTCTATTTGCCTTTCTTCTCCCCCTTGCTAACCTGCTCAGCTACATAGGACTTTCATAATTTATAAATCCCTTTTTCAAACTACAGTCTGCATTTGGACCTTTCTGCTATTTATCATTCATATGAAAACTGGGTAAATCCAACAAGGTGAATTAAAATGGAAGAGAGCTCCTGTGAGGTGAAAGGTAATTGAAAATGCTCTAAACAAGAGAAGCGAATCACACACAGTACGCTCGGCACATGATACAAAGCTGGCCCTGCTTAGAAGGGCATCCCCAAGAGGACATTGCCTCAACACAATTTTAACTTGGAACTCAATTTTCAGAGGATTCATGTGATTTCTTGAATCTCAGGTTAACACAGTGGCTGCTACCTGGTAAACCCTTACCCAACAGCAATTATCACAGCAGAACTCTCTTCGGGTGTGTGTTCAAATTCCTTCTCGTCCACTTTTTTACCTAAACCAAAAGCAAGGCCACACCAGTAGTCTAAAGACCAGGCATGCAGCAGGCATCCTCACAGAGGTTACGAATCCCAGTCCTGCCCTTATCCGCAAAGAAGAGTAATTCAGACGGAAACTTTTGGGCTGCGTGCCTTGCTAACCACATGATCTCATTATGAGCTCCTTGTCTCTTAATTTACAGTAATGCCGTGTCTAGTTGGATCGTGTGTTAACACAGCGCCTGCTCCACCTTCCACCCATCGGTGGGCAGTCTGCCACAGGTATTGGGGAGGCTGGGCTCCAAAACCTCCAGCCTCCCAGTCTCCAGCTGCAGGAAGGCCAGCAGGCACGGCAGCTGAAATCCTCCTGGAATGACCAGGTCCCAGCACGTGAAACCACTACAAGGTCAAAGTACTTCAAAAACTGCATGTTTGGGCCTTACAGAGCATTCCTGTAAACTTCCTGGGTTAGGAAAATTGTGCCGTATTTGCAAAATGAATGCACATTAACAGCACACCAGCATACTGAGTGCAGGCGGGCTGCTCGCCAGTCTCTTTCTTTCTTGTCACCTACACAATGGTACGATGGCTTCAAATCTGGAGACATGCTCAAGAGTCTGCCTGAGCCAGAGTCACAAAGGATAACAAAGTTGAAACCTACCGAAGTGGCAAAATCTGGGAGAACTTTGAAAACTGAAGAGAAAATGTCGTTTCCAAAGGATAAACCAATTAGTGCAGTGACAATGGCCAGGTGGACGCTGTGGCAAACAGCCAGGCGAGAGACACGAAGAATAACCCCAGCGGGTTGTTGCCAAGGAGACTTTTCTGGCACGGCACAACAGAGAGGAAAGGTATTACAATACTAAAAAGAAAAGTTGAAAACTAAATTGATCTCATCAGGGCCACAGTCACACAATGAGCAACACAAAGATGAGAGGTAATTGCACTGCTAAAAGATTAAGTGATAGCAAGGTAATATAATATCCTGGGCTAAAACTTTTTTTTTTTTTTGCAAAATGGTGAAACATCTTGTGTTACTATTTCAACTTTCATATTGCAACATAATAGTCAAAAAGGTGCATTGAAAAGAATGGCAAACCAACCAGGCAAACCATTCAGTGTGACCTTGTTGAAATGGAGCGTTCTGAGAACTGAACATAAAGTTTTTCCAACAGCAAAACTCATCCTTCAGAACATTTTCAGCTGTCATCCTTACTAAAGCAAATACAGGTTGCACGATTCAGCACCAAACAATGAATAAGCAAGATGTTTATAACTTGCTGCTTAAAACTAAGCTCAAAAAGGGCAAAAAAGCTACCCTGTAGAAAATTAATTTATGGGCCAACCTCTAAGTTTCACTGACTTAATTGATTGCATCTGGAAAATGCTTATCTTGCAAATATTTTGGCAAGTCATTGTAAACTGGCCTGCGTTGCAGAGCCTGTGACTCGCACGTGTTGCCCACTTTACCACATCCCACCCGCTTACACAACCCTCACCCGGTCCAGGAACGCGGCTCACGAGCATCCACGCGTAGGCACGCAGACGAGCCAGGTGGGCTTTGCTCTCAATGCGTCCCATGGAGCTACAAAAGGGAGCTCCACGCTCTCAAGCTCATCTGAAGCTAATGCACAATTAACTAAAGCGTGGAGCTTGGACGCACAACGCCGAGCCTCCAAGCGGGGTTTACACGGCACGAGATGCGTCACGGCAGCTCCGTGGCCTGTGGCGAGGCAGGGCTGGAGAAGCGGAGAGGCCTAGGCCGGGAGGCCGTCTGGGCCCCCTGACACCACCTGATGCCACTTATTGCCCTCTAACACCCCAAAGCCCAAGCCCCAAACCCTTCTGCTTTGCTCAGAACAAGGGATCAGCATCTCACCCACAACTTCCTTCCCCCTGCCAGGCTTTAACGAAGTGTTTATGGGCCACTCGAGCCCGAAGCCGCCACCCAGACACTCAACGCATGATCCATATTCCAAGCATGATTAAATTACAGCAAATTAGCACATTAAATCAGCTGCCCAGCTGACCCCCCGGCTTTGTAGGTGACACGTCTAACAATCTCACTTGCATTTTTAACAGAATGAAATGCCAAACCGCGGTACAGGACTTGAATAACAACAGGTTACAGGGAACGGCAGTTGTCTTTCCATAAGCAAACTATTCTGCACGAAGGGGAAATTAAGTTTAATTACAGTTTAACAAACAAAC
This sequence comes from Anser brachyrhynchus, assembly GCF_964034855.1. NCBI lineage: Eukaryota > Metazoa > Chordata > Aves > Anseriformes > Anatidae > Anser > Anser brachyrhynchus. The sequence goes on from NC_137709.1 coordinate 5,485,973, forward strand.
ATTAAAAAACAGGTTAAAAAAAAGTAGAGTTCCTAACCAAGGCTAAGGGAGGAGGGAGGAAAGAGAGAGAAGATAAAAGCAAATGGATACAATAACCATACCTCATTGGAAATATTACTGAAAAATATCATCTGAAGCAAATATACATCTTTCTAGTTCTTTTTAGCCAGAGCCACTGACCAACAAACCTTGTCTTTCAGCAATGTTTCAGAGTAGAACTCCACCACTCTACCACCCTTTGAACAGGGGAGCTCTTGAGGGAGATGCGAAGTCTCACAAACTTGTAAAAGATCCAACGTCAAGTAACAAACAGCACAAATCTCATCAGTGTAACTAATGAATCACACAAATGACAATGCAAACAGCTCTTGGTCTTCTGTATAATCATAATGATCTTTCAATTAGACAAAGTAAACAGTCTGCTGTGTTCACATTGTGAAGAAAAGCATAGGAAAAAAGTTTTCCAAATCCTGGGGTGAAAAATGTGCACAGTTTGAACTACCTATTAATTCAACCAAGTTCTTGAACATCTCAGAATATTATACCAGAAACCATCAGTCACTCAGGAAAAAAAATGCTAATTTAATGAGAAGAAAACATCATCCAGGCAGCGTGAGCAATGGCAAAGCAATGTATGGCGCCTTGGCTACTTACACTGGCAGGACTTGAATCAGAGCAAGAAGGAGTTATAATTTTACCTATGTTTTGAAAATACCCATGTTGCTAAATCTGCCTGGACTTTCTGTAATAACAAAACCAGCTGCAATTGATTAAAGACTGTACGAAAGACACAGCTAACTTGGAGGAAGCAAGCATTTCTTTAACTTAAAAATGACAGCAGAAAACCCTGAGAGACAGAGCCAGTCTCTGCTCCAGTGGAAGCACAAGAGGTTTATTCCCAAGGCATTTCAAAATCAAGGGCAAGGGCTTCTTTTGTCATTCGTAGACAGAGCTCTGGCTCTGTCAAGTCCTACAAAAGGCAAACTGCTAAACACTGCCTTTTCCTATTGAGGTGCGTGGGTGTGAGATGGGTCCCAAGGACAACAGCTGAGAATAGAGGCTTTCAAAATGCCGCAGTTTTTTGGAGGATGGATCAAGAACAGAGAGAGATGGAGGGAAAGAGGTAGAGAAGGGGAAAAGGGAGGAAGGAAAGCAGCTGGATGGATGCATGAGGTGAAAGCAAATTGAGAGGCAGAAGCTGGAATACTAAATACCACTGAAAAAGAGGCAGGTGAGAAGAAGTCAAGGCCAGCCTTCGTGCTGCAGTTCCCCACTGCCTCCAGGAGAGCAGGTGGACATGGGAGCCTGGCTCTGCGAGGCCACCCAGCTGCCCCATGTGTGTAGGCAGGGCTTGAATGTTTCTTTTTGAGATAAATTTAGCATTAATATCTATGGGCTTTGGAGGGATTAGAGTCAGGTCAACATTCAGTTGTTTAGTTTCCTGGCAGTTCCAAGTTATTTTTAATTCATTTGGGGTCAAATGGCCTCAAATACTGAAAATTTTTAAAACCGAAGAAACAAATCATTTCAGCTGATCTGAAATCACGTTTTACTCATTTGATATGAAACCAAGCACCTCAAGTCTCAATTCAAAGTCTCATTTAAAAATATAAGACATTGCAAAGGAAAGAAGGAAAATCGTTTGTTTCAAACCCACAGCCATGAAATCCAATTTCAGAGTTTTTCATTCTTTACCTGTACGAAGGTCAGTGAAACTTCGACATCTTTTATCACCAATGAAAAAATCACCCAACTCAATTGCAAGTGCCCAGTCTACTAAGAGTTTCCATTTGCCCCCTTCCACCATTTATTCTCTTCTTCCAAAGGGACGATCAACATTTCAGGACCTCCATGTCTTCCCTGGGATATTTAAGTTTTATCGATAAGCAAGTTGTGTTCAATGCTGTCTGATTTGTCCTTCAGTTTGGCTTGCAGCCTAATCAAACTGAGGATATTTGTCTATTAAATAAGATGTAGCTGGTACGATGTAATACTCCTTGGCAGGCTTTAGAGCACTTCTCCAACAGGGACAAATCAGACCCATTGAAGCTCAAAATAAAAGCCTTTCAAGAAATATGTAGCAAGGAATTTATCTCATATATTAAAGACAGGATCATCTTTGCCAGTGTAAACAAGGCCTACAGTGGTCAGAAATTGCATTTGTATTCACTTTGCAGAGTGTTATAAAATTGCTTTAGTATTAATGACAACGCTACTCTTACCACAGAAAATGAAATCAGACCTTGGGAAGTGAATGCAGAATGTCCAGTAAGAAGGGCTGGGAAGCATTTTACGTATGTGCACACATGTATATAACACGAGCTAACATGAAAGAATTCTGTATTTTCACAAGGTATGATGGAACCTTATACACAAGGTATAATGGAGGTCGGAGGGTTGGTGGACAATTCGTGTTAGCTAGCGTTTCTGTTAGAACTGTTTTTAATAGGAGTTAGACATACTGGAAAACTATCAGAAACAGCAAACTGAGATATTCAATTTAAACAAATTCATTAAATTCTCTATAAGAGATACAAACCCAAACTGATGCTGAAAAGTCTAAATAAGTCAATGGCTGTTAGAGAAACAGCAGAAGCTGTTAAGGATAAAAACAGACAGTCACTCCAAACCTTGAGACAGTTTCTGCCTGCTGAACTGTAACAGCCTATAACGACCACTTAGCCTCTAACTTGTTACTTCTGCAGAGTAAACTGGAAATGTCAAAGCCAACACTGGAAAAGCCCCTCCATTTGCCTTATAAAGCTCTTGCTAGAGTAATCAAGTTAACGGAGAGCTCTGCTGATTTAAGTAGTAAAAGTTCCCAGTAATTAACACTTTCTATCTAAAACTGGTAAAATCTCAAGATCCTGTGCTTCTACAATGAGTAATGGGTTTTATCCAAATAATCGGTTGTGGTTAGTTGTACTCCATCATCTGTTTCTACCTAGTTAAAAGATTTGCCGACCAAGCTGCTCTTGGTTTACTTGATGCAAAACAGTCTGTTATCAATTAAACAACAAACAATAAAATGAAGGGAACAAATGCAAAAGCTTCCCACAAATCATCAGCTCTAACACCAAACACCATAGCTTATGTTTAATTTTAGGAACCAAAAGGTAAAAGGCTGTGCATAAGTATAACCATATTCTTTCAAAAAATTAAATCTGCAGATAAAAATACTTATCACACAAACACTGAAAATATTAATTATTAACGCATGCTGTGTTAACAGAAGTAGTAATGTTGTCCCCTTATTTGAAGTCAGAACAGAATGTATCCTCAATTCTGGCAGAGCAAAAAAAAACATTACTTCAGTTGTCCAAGAGATAAATTCTTTACATTTTCCCATTACCTCAAAAAGAAGACAAGTTTATGCAGCTAAACAAAGTTAAGCAATAACTGAATTTACTTTAAAGAAATAAAGAGACATCTGGCAGCATGGGGGAAGCAAGGCTGGAGGGACAACTAACATCTTTTGGTAGCTGAAAAAGGCACGTTCTGTGTGTCAGGGTCTCTTCAACAGATTATTGTACTCTAGAAGCATAGTTTCCTACGTATCTCTTCAGCAAAATTAGTACCACAAATACTGCTTCCTTCAGTCCACCTATAGAATTTGTTCACGCAGATCTGAGACCATGAACAGTGTTGAAAAGCAATATTTTTGAAAGTCAGACAAAACTGCATTTATTTGGCCAACAATAGTTCTATTGAATTATGCAACACGAAAAAGACATTAAAGTACCACAGTCAATAAAGACTCTGCTTGGCTTTGGTGCCCTCCAAGCCCCCACAATCCCAAACAATTATTTTGGACTTGCAGGACTCTGCTTGATCTTCTGCAGTGTGGGAGCCGGAAATGTATTTATTGAAGCTGACACTAATCAATACCCATCATTTTCTCACAGGCTTCAACTTTATTACAAAAATCATACCAACAGCTGCTACTGTCCCATGGAGCTTCAAAAGAAAGCAAAGGGTGCTGGTACCTAAGTGCTCTCATTGCTTGGTTCTCCAGCTTATTTTCAACTGAGCTCCAGGGTGCCTTCGGTGCAAAGTTTTACATCTGACCTTTCCTATACTTCTCTTAACTTCAGAGAATTTGAATTTATTACTTTTTCACTCTTTCCAATCTATTTCTGGCTAATCTCTAAAATTTCAGAAGCTTTCAGAAAGCTTTCTTGCATTCTGGTTTCAGTCCAAGATGTCTTACTCTGAAATACTGCAGTGCAGCTGGGCAACTCTTGCTGAATAATTGGCTCCCCCAAATGAAGTTTGGATTGTTTTGAAATGATTTTCAAATTAAATTTTTAGAGGGGCAATCAATCAATAAATAAAGAGAATGGAGCAGGGACTCTAGTTTCATTCCAGTGAATGTAGACTCCACAAAACAGAAGTGCCCAACCAGCTCAGGCTAAAGCAGAGGACATGCAAGTGTGCAGGACCCTGGAGGTGTTTATCTTCAAATGGTAAAAGCCAGCTCTAGCTTGCAAACTTGCAAATGTTGCAGAGTTAGCCTGTGCCTTAGTTCTCTGAAGTATAATGTGCATTAAGGAGGTTGATTCATAGAAAGAGCCAAAGGGCAAAGTGCAAAGGAGGGCTGAACCTTGCCAAAGGGTTTTTATCTGTGGGCGTTTGATGCAACCAAGCAACATGAGGGAGATCTCCAGCCCCAGAGCCTGCCTTTTGCACAGACTGTCTAAGCTATTACTTCTTGACCCAAAAAGGCCATTTGAATGGGAGATCATTATCCAAACACTTTAACCTTGCTAAAAATAAGTAAATACCAATTCCGAGCATCCAGCTGCACTGGGGATGAGGGGCAGTGTGGGGAACACAATGAAAAAAAAAAATCACAATGTGAAAAGAAGGGAAGCAAAGCAGCTGGCACAGAGAAAAACCCTTTAAAGCTGGAACCATAAAGCAGGAGTGTCAAGCAGCAGTGTGAAATCAGTGCAGCAGCCATTACACATGGCAGGAGTTTCAGTCATCTCTTCTCACCGAGCCATAGCTGAGGGGCTCAGCACCGGGGCCAGGCGGATGGCAGGGAGGCAGAGCCATGGCAGCAGCCACCAGAACAGACTCAGCTGGGTCATCCTTACAGCGTTAAGAGAATGAAAAGATAAAGAGGGAGATGTGGGTAGCATCTGCTCTACAGGGAAGATCTGAATTTCAGACAGAGGGCTGCAGACAGCACTTGATATTCAAATAAATACTGCCTTTTTTTTTTCCCCCCAAAATGAAGACCTTAGCTGAAGAATTAGGGTTTTGTGTTCATGGAGCTGAATAATTTCAGACAATTACATTAATACTATGTTTTAAAAACTTATCTGGAAATGCAAGCAATGTTCTGGGAGACAAAAGAGAACACTTGTATTTGGATCATCTAAGGTACGAGGAAAGTCAGTAAGGAACAAAATGTCTGAAGCATGAACCTGCCAGAATTACTTCTTAACACCACAAATTTCAGGTCCATTTGAAGTCTCACAACAGAGAAACTAAGGCAACCGATTGAACTTCCATGCGAAAAGATTAAAAAAAAATTCCTATAGAGTACAGCATGTGGTCTTGCAGAAATGTCCTGAATTCACCCAGGGAGACTGAGGCCTGCTGCAGAAACCCTCTGGTCGCATTTGTCAAGGCAGAGAGAGGGTAAAAATGTACTTTCTCATCCAGCTGCATACGCAGCTCCTCAGCCTGCGTTTTCCAGTCTTCCAGGCCTGGCTCTAGCTCAAGCCAGATATTACCTGGAGCTATCTCAACAAAACCAAACACATGCCCAGCAGCTGGTGCTCAACGTGCAGCCCCACTGACACCAGCTGCTTCACTTCAGCAGAGCCACGTTTCCACCTTCTCCTTGTGACTCGGAATAATCTCCAGAAAACCACCACCCTTCCCCGAAGACAAGTCATGGCAGAACCCCAGCAGGTTCTTTAGGTAACCATCTGGGCAGGGAAACAGCTCGAGCCAAAATGTGTGTGAGGGGGGAGAAGGGTTGTTTGGGCCTGGGGAGAGGAGTTCCACTTCCAAGTGCTACACCAGGAAGGGAAATGCCAGCAAATATCTGCAAGGGAAGAGGCAAAAAAAAAAAAAGAAAAAAAGTGTGCTGACAGCACAGAAGTGTGGGGCTCTGAAAAAAATGTATTTGTGAGGCAAAGTGGACAGATTAGAGAGAAAGAGCCAAGTGACAAAGAATAAAGCCCCTCGCAGGAAGCCTGGGCTGCAGGCCGATGGTGGTTCCGTGCCCTCCTGCACAAGCAGCCCATCTTTCCCGGGCTCCAGGTAACGCCAGGAAGAGGTGGCTGAACCTCTCTGGGTCTATCTAGGAACTATCCCTAGTCTTCTAGGGATGAAAATGTCCTCTAGGAAATCTAAGCAGCCTGTAAACTGGCAGTTAATTGTAGAGGAAGGAGCCGCGTTACACCTGACAGGGCCAAGCACAGGGGTTTCATGCCCACGGGATTACCCCGGCCTCACTGGCAGCAGAGGGACAGCCCGGCCCTCCCTGCCTGCAGGAATTTCGAGACCTGATTTCTAGACCGTAGCTGTTTTGTGGAAAGGGCACCAGCACGGCCTTTTCCTACCCCTTTCTCCCTGCAGCACATTAACTTGGAACAACGTGCACGTGCCGTAACAGCAGCCTGTGGTTTACTGAGTCTCCCCAGATTCCCTGCTCCCTGAAAAAGCGGGGAGCTGCCCCTGGGCTCCGAGATCCCAGCTCGCATCCTCCACTTCCCTGCTTCCTGGCTGGGCTTTAGCAATAGCCTTCATGGAAGCAGCTGATAGCAACAAGCCGTTTTTTCCTGGAGCCAACTGTTTTCTCAAACTTCTGTAAATGTCTGCTTCCTAACATGAAGTTAGCAAAGATGTATAATTATGGATGTAGCATAAGGAGCAGACAAGCCAAATTAAGCTTCCGATCGCATGTCTAATTTATGTACAACTGCAGCAATTACAGATGCAAATTAAATAACTGTGCAGAAAATGGGTTTTATTAGCCATAACTAAAACCCAATAAAACTCACTAGCTCATGCACATCTCTGCACTGAATGTGCCTCTTTAGAATGTCAATTAGAAATGTGAGAAACAACCAGGATTTTCTATTTCCTAATATGAAAAAAGGTAAGCTGTCAGAGCACATCTTCCACAACAAAACAAATAGGAGCTCTAATTGGCAATTTCAGAGCAACACATTGTTTTAGAGAGAGTAGTTCTATGCAACTTTTAAACACATTATTTATACTCAGTCTTTCATGCTTGACATGGCTAAGGAAAGTCTCATCTAATAAAACTATGTGTGTAAAGTAACTCAGATTCAGAAGAAACCCACTATGACTGCCTGGCAGGTTGGGATTTAAAAGTTTAAACCCAAAGCTGAGGAACGCTGTGCTTAACTTTGCAGTTCTTCTGAGATTTGGGAAGTTGGGGGCCTCTTAGCATCATATCAACTGGATCCAGGGCTGTGAAATGCCTCTCTTGATATTTTAATACTGAAACCACTCAAATCTTCTGTCACTCAGGCTTAGCATGGGGTGCTGCCATGTCTAAGGAGCCAGTGCTAACCTGTCAATTTGTTTAAAAGCAATAAAATAAACCATTCCCATTAAATCACAGTTAATCCTGCTGCATGGTTCTTATACAATTCCCTGCTATGTGTGATTAAACCTCCTCTATACTTTTGTAGCATGAGCACCTGGATAAATATATACCACGGTGTGACCAAACTGTCTGTTTGGTTCATCCCTTGTTTTGCAGTGGGAGGAGATTTTCCCAGCTATCTGCATTGCGTACACATGCGTTAAGCGCTCCGGCTCTGACCTGGAGTGACTGCTGGCTCTCGGCATGGGAATCCTGGCATGGTCCTCTACAGCCACCCATACGCAGCAGGTCAGAGCAGGGCCACCAGCACACAGCACAGATACAAGCCAGGATGCCCAGCCACGGGATGGATAATTCCCAGTATATATCCCATCCTTCCTTCCCCACCCAGCCGCAGGCAGAGTCTCTGCATACAGCCCAGGAGGCGTCGGATTGCCCAGCTCCCTTCCGCAAGGGGCACTGGTGGCAGCTGAGCAGGGCCAGGGACACGAGGATCAGACAGAAACACCCAGCTTCTCACGTGGGGCAGGCTCCAGATGCCAGATGGGGAGCAGGCAGCAGGCCAGGGGTTAGCAGCCCCCTTCTCTCCAATGTGCCTTCCACCAGGTGCCTCCTTCTCCACTCAAACCTGCAGATGCTCTCCGCTTCCTCAGCTGTCCCACTTCATGGTGCATTATTTCCAACACAGTGCCTTCCCCAGTGCACACAGCAATAGAGGTGGGTCTTCAAAACACCACATAAGATTAGCAAGACCTATTCATATGCTTTCTCCCAGCGGACCCAGTCCTGCATGCTGTCCCTGTCGCTGCCCCGCGCTTCTCATGCCAGACCGCAGCATGGACGCTCATTCTGGTTGCAGAAACCTCCTTCAGAATTTAAATATACCACATTCACTGCCTTCCCCTTATCTCTTGTGGCAGTTATATCCTCGAACAACTCCAGCAAATTACTTAAGCATGACCTCCCTTGCCTGAATGTCTGCCAGGTAGTCTTAATTAAACTGTGCATTCCCATATACGTGCTCCATAACACCCTGAGGAGAGGTTTCCAAGATTTCCTCATTTTGTGTATTCCCTTGGATCATTTATCATTAAACAGCAATGATGATAAGCAAAATGGAAAAGACAAGAATAGTCCTGTATCTGCATAAAGATAGCACACAGAAAATAAATAACTAGAAATTGGTTATCAGACTGGCCACCCCGCCTCTCCCCACACCGAGCCCCTGAGACGCTGAGCGCTCCCCTGCCACCACCTGAGTCAAATCCAAAGATGTGTTCAGAACAGGTCTTATCATAGGAAGGATTATGTAAGTTGCTAAAAGGCCCAGAAATACTGATTTTGCTTATGATTTAATAGGAGCACGTACATGGAATCATTTCCAGCTTTATTAACGAAGGATCTCATACCAAAGGCATTGTCACTTGGTAATTAAATTTGATGTCACAGTTGTATATTTGGAAGTTCCAGGCTCCATAAAAAGCTGAAAAAACCCAACCCTCAGTGAGCCCACCCCCTTCCCACACTGGTCCCTTTCTCTTAAATCAATGCTACACCTACTGACAGGCTGAGCACGTGCAGGAGCATCCCGCTGCCACCAGCAGCACCCAGCTCCACCACGTTGCGGGGGCAGGCAGAGCTCGCACAGAGGCACATCGCCAGGGCTGGCACACGACAGCAGCAGGAGCCTGCCACGTAGCACATAACATCCAGGCAAGGTGAGCAAGGTAATGGAAGGCGCGGATTTATTAATCCTATCAAAAAACAATTTAAGGAGATTTAGGATTTACATTTATCCCATGCCTGATTTAAGAAGATATTTGAAGTCCTGCCTTTGTTTCTCATCATATTTTGTAGCTGACCCATTTCTTTCCATAATTAACACCATGGTTTAGTTTTACCCCAGAATCAAGACAGCTCTGGAAAAATGATCTGGGTTGTATTTGGACTGATGCAACGAGATTGTTATCTAAATTCTGAGTATAAGACCGTTGTGTATCAGACCCGTTTGGGTTGGAAGGGATCTTAAACCCATCCAGTTCCAGCCCCCTGCCACGAGCAGGGACACCTCCCACCAGACCAAGTTGCTCCAAGCCCCATCCAGCCTGGCCTTAAGCACCTCCATCCATGGGGCATCCACAGCTTCTCTGGGCAGCCTGTTCAGTGCCTCGCAACCCTCTGAGTGAATACAAGTGAGCAAGAGAAAATCAGCTTGATTTTGTGATCCAAGTTGAGAGCCAAAGTTGATCCAAGCACAACTTCATACAGCTCAGCACTCAAGGAAATGCTGTATTTGTAACAGCACAATTAAATCTGTCAGCAATTCCACAGCAATGCAAATGGAAGGCCGCAATGTCATCTCTGCAATGTCATTTTTCACAGGAGATGTACACCTACAACTCAACCATGCATTTAAAAAATTCCTTCCCTGCGACCTAACCCAGGGAATGTCAGGCAAATAAAAACCCAGCAGCTCACACCACAGCTATGCCATTCATGGAGTAGCTGAAAAGGAAAAAATACCCTTTTAGTGAATAATGTCTTAGTAATTCAAGAAACTACTTACATGCTACTACCTGCTCGTATGCCTGCAGCTGGTGGTTGGTTAGCAGAGGGCACCAGAGTGGGACAGAGGGATAGGATGCTGGGGGAGGAGAGGAGAGACAAATGATGGGAAAATGGGAGGAAGGGCCTTCTACATGGTCAAAGCTTGCCTCCTTAAAATAGATGAAAAAATCAGGGGCTACTTCTTTATGGAGCGATGCATCTACTAAAAGGGTAGTCATAGTCATTTGCGGTGGTCCGGAGAACAGGAAACTCTATGTGAGATAAATTACACCACAGAAAATGCACGGGTACATCCATTTTGGATTTGGACCTTGTATGTGCAACTGGTGTGAAACCACCAACAAGACTTGGTATTGACGTCCGTGGTTTGTGGGCAGCATTTCCATTGCACAAGCAGGATACAAACGCACTGTAGCCAGAAGACCTATTGAGATCGTCTAGCTAGAAGACAATTTTCTTACATTGCACACACTGCATCTATATTAAAAATTAATGAAGACTCAGGTACTGCTATCAATAAAATCAGACAAAAATGAATGCTACGTGCAAGAGGTTTCTGTGCACCTGAGGAAAAGAGTCACTTTCAGACTTCAAAGCTGAATATCACACACAGTTACTTTGTTAGAGCAGCATCCCAAAAAGTCAGTGCTCCATCAGATGCCATCAATCGATGCAAGGTTATGCAAGGTCTAGAGCACACTTCCTACAGAAACTTACCAAAACAGAAATCCTTTTAGTACTTAACTTGAGATTTTAAGATTCATTTAATCTGCCTTCTTAAAGCACATTTACAAAATCCAAAACAATCAATAATTCCACCATTAAATTGCATTACTTTGCATAAGTAATTTGTGACAATACATCAAGTAAATGAATGAATAATCCTTGAAATCTCCATACAGTAGGACAACAGCCTTAATAGTAAGTCCTTGCTGAAAGGAAAACCAGCAATTCAGGCTGCTCACCCCATCTATGAAGTGACTTTAAAAAAAAAGAACAAACAGAAAACAATCAGTTTCATACTGGAGGCAAATGGATTAACTTTAAAAGACACCAGCGTAGCAATTTATAGCCATTACAATTTTTTTTGACAGCATAAATTTCCAATTTCAACAGTCAGAGTAGGTGAAGCTCTAAGCACAAAGAGCTCATTGATTCAATATGTCTGTACAGTTTAATTCTGAAAAATCGATCATTGTGCATTTCCTCCGACGCTTTATTTGCAGCATCCTCCTATAGAATTTATTATTATTGCTTACTGCTGAAATAGAAACGGTGATTCCACCATTCTCAGCCCTACTAAATCATTGTTTAACGTTGCGTGCCTGGCTTCCTTATATAAAGGGGTAGCTTGGTTTCTTAGGCAGAACATTATTATCAAACATTTCTCAGTTATGTTTATAGTTGGTGGCTATTATTTCAATAATTCTGTTTTCTTTGGGCAGATTTCCCTTGCCCCACCTCTGTCGTGTCAAGCTCTTGGAATCACCTCTAAGGGAAAGGTCACTTTTGGCTTACGAAGTATCCGTGGGCAAAAGCCAGAAGCTATAAACATGAATTTTTCATTTTATTAATTGTCCTAGTTTGACTATGCAACATGACTCTTCAACTGATACAGAATTTTAATTGTGTGTGAAATATTCAGTCTTTATAAGCCCCTTTCCTAACCTTTTTTATACTGCAGGGAGCTTCTGCCAACAAACACTGCCTCTTAGCTATGTTCAACTTTCTTTGTAATTCACTTTCTTGACCTTTTATTTTGACATTTTCACCTCATATATTAATTTCTGCCTGCACTGAATACTGCAGGATTATAATTACTTACATATAAACCTTTCATCACATCTTTTGACTTTGTTAGAAAACGCCGTATATCAAATAACAGCAGATTTCCCATTAATCAGCTGGCCTTTCAGAGGAACAGGCCGCTGCCGCGAGGCGACGATCACACCTAGAGCCTCCGTACTGCCCAGCGCGGCTCAGAGGAACCTCCTGCTTCGAGAGCAAGGCAGGGCACCCGAGAAAGAGAAAACAGCCTTCCCGGGCCTCTCATGGTCCTGTGGCTGTGTCCCAGCCTTGCCCTCGCCCAGCTTTGGGGCAGCTGTAAATTAGGCAGGCCACCGAGCGCCCGCCTTGCCCCGGGGAGTTGGGAGCGGAGCGAGGCGCCGAATCCCCACGGGATGCGCGGCTTTGAGCAGGCAGCAGGGAAGGAGGCTCTGTTGTTCCTGCTCTGTAATGCTCGGGACAAGCTCAGGGCACCCGGACCTGGGGTCACCGCAGGCACCCCGCAAGCATCACTGCCCCAACCAACCTTTGCACAGGCTCCGGAGTCGCCCTCCTCATCCTGCTCTCTGCATTAACGGATATTCAGGGTAATCAAAACTACATTTTCCAGTGGGCTTATTAGCTGTATCAAGAAAGCAAAGCACATAAATCAAGTGGGTTTTATTGTATACTTTTATCTACAGCACATTCACCCACCGTTTATTGCAAATGGGTACGATATGGTGACATACCGACGCAATCACATTCAATACATGTTTTTCTCACCTGGTTTCCACGTTAGAGACAAGGAACAGAAACTACAGGGCACAATTCAGGTGATCAGCTCCAATCAGCTGGTGTCCATTGGACCTGACACCTCACAAAACCATCCCAGCTATCCGTCTGCGGGCCTGCCGCAGTCAGGTGGCATGGAGCGAACACGGCTTTGTGCTCCTGCACGGGCCCCAGCACCACGGGAAGGTCGGACGCACCTCACCTGGGTCAGAGGAGACCCGGGTCCGAGGAGGGCCGGTGCAACGAGCACCAGGTTCGGCAGCTCTTCTCCACAACACTTACTCTTTGGGATAGAGATGAAAGCCACCAAACCGTCCGGATGATTACTATACCTTACGTACACCAACACGGATTTTGACCTTCCTCTGCCTTGCCAGCTACACTTCCCACAGCACAGCAGCTTTTGAAGCAGCATCTTTACAGGGACAGGTAGGGTTTGGGATGGCAACCCATGGCAAATGAGAGATTTAACTGCTCAAAGTCCCAGCCTAACTTTGCCTAACTTCCTTCAAGTTCTGCTCCACAAAATATCACAAAAAGTATTTAAATGTTTCCACAGCAGCTGCCTTCAGAAATTCTCTTGGATGCGATTGCTCTAAATACAATTCCAGGCTATTTGGGATTTTCATCTTGTAGTTGCACTGAAGGAATTGTAGGAACTCCACAGCTGTCACAGATTTTTGATACCTAGACAGAAGAGATTTTCAAATAATGTGTGCAAGGAGCACAGATGTTCGTGCATTGTTCTTCCAGCTTCCCTTCGTCCAAGGCCCTCACTTCTGTTATTTACCATGGAGACCAGTGAAAAACGAATCAAAATATTTGGGTGAGTTAAAGTAACCTTGTCAATAATTCTGAGCAGTGGGTATGTGCTCAGTGGAGCACGAAACACACAAAAACACAGCAAAGTCTTTTCAAACATCATAAAGTGTGATTTGCAGTCACATCGTGAAACTGTATATCAGAGGAAAATATCCACAATCCTATTATCCATCCTTTTCTTTTACTCGCTAATAAAGATATAACCTGATTATCTGCAGGCAGATGCAGCTGAGTATTCTTCACGCAAAGACCCAAGCCAGCATCTAGTACCACAAACATTAAACAGACTGAGATTCGGGAGTGATGTTCGACACGCAGGATGAACTTGCACAAGTGAGGAAAAGAAAGGCACAATACCTGGTTGCGTACAAGCACCATGTATTAGGGTCATTTACAGGAGCAGAAAATCATACTGGGACGACATCCCAGAGGTGATCATGGGATGCTCAGCTTTTCTGGGTCCAAAAAGCATTTTATGTTTCTCTTCCTTCCTCTTGTCAAGGTCCTGTCTTGCACGTGGTTTAGTGCTAGTGCCTTAAATGAAACCTCAGCTCCAAACTTCGCAAGCACATTTTCAACTCCTAACACTAACAGGAGACTTTCCCATTAACTTAGCCACAGTTCCAGCCTAATCTTTGCAAAATACCAAAACAGAACTAAGAACATAAGCATTACTAAGCAGACATCATCTGTGCCAGAGATAATCCTGTCGCTGAGAGGACTGTGAGGTATTTATCCTGCGTTGCGGCTTTCCAAGACCACCGACATAATATTTTGTTGGAGATACCGATAGCTGAGCTGACACGCTATTTTATTGGTCTCAAACTCAAAAGAGAAGTCAGCTCAAAAACTCTAACTGATCTTTACTTCTAACTTGCTCGGAAGAAGCAGAGAGCTCATGATCAATGTCCCGCTATTTTTTAAATATCATTTCAAGTCTCTCCGTGAGCAGATTATTTGAAAGCCTGATTCCAGCTCACTGCAGAGCGATGCTCTTGTGGAACTTCTGGTAATGGGAAAAGAGTGAGCAACATAATGGTTATTTATCAGAGCACATTGTAGGAAAGAACTTTGTGCCCATAAAAGCACAGCCGAGCCTCGCAGGTCTGTCCAGACACCAGCACTGCTATTTAATTGCTGGAAGCTGGAGGAATATTCAGGAGCCTGGAACGCAAGTCAGTAAATTAAACAAGTGAAGCTTCTCTCTTCTTTAACTGTTAAAAGGAATTTTCAGCAAAATTCTGAAAGCCAGGCAATATGGATGCTTTATTCCCGTATTAAAAGAAATGGTAACAAACCTTCCCAGGCTTGGCAAAGGGCAAACGAATTACTGGTGTCTGGGTTTGCTCTGTGCACGCAGCGCGTACCTGCGCAGGCTGGGGGACGTTACAGAAGGCAGAGCTGTGACTCCACAGCTTAGGCTGAGCCACGTCTTGCACTCAGAGCAAAGCTCCAGCCATGAGGGATATGTCATGCCCAAAGTTACAGAACTTAAACTCTGAAAATAGCATCCTGCCCCGAGAATGTACATTTTTTAACTTAAAATTCTACATTCATCAAAAAACTGGCCCTCCACGACCCCTGGCACTGTGTTACACCCCAGACGCGGTCCACGTGAGTCCATGTGAGTGTGTCCCTGCAACAAGAAGCTAACTCCGTCACTAGGCCAGGACACTACAGCATCTCCCATGAAACCTCTGCTGTCTTTTCCAAGTGCTATTCCAGCAAAATGTTGCATGCCTCCTTTACATTTCGGTGTCTTCATTTGCTTGGATTTCTTTGAGTATAGTCTCAGTATTGCATTTATCTCATTTTTGTTAATTTTGATTTAGAAATAATTGTCTCCCCTAAAATATATTATCTTTTTAGATTACTGCCAATTGTAACTTCAGTATATATAGTAATTTTTGGCAATATATCACCATTTAAAAATTACTCTGATTCATTTATACCAGAGTTGGGAATAACTGAAGACAGCTGAATTAGTGCTGGGAAGACCAAGGTTAAACTTATCTAACCTGAAACACAGAAGGATGCTGTCTGCATGGTTAATGAGACGCTATTTATAAACAGGATTATATCCTATGCTATGCCAACCCCAAACATTAACTAAAGGTTGGCTCAGTAATAGCATAAGCATTTTGTTGTGTTTAGTGTAGGAACGGCACACAGTTAAGTGCAGGAACAGCGATTGTACTCTGCGCGGAGTGATGAGCCCTGGGAGAGGTGTACTCACAGTCATCGCCATAAAGCAAAGCTGTCTGCGCTAAAGTTCGTTAATCTCCTCTCTGAGACGTTTCCATTAAGACACATTGCAGAAAGCCACAGGTCCACTCTGCCAAAGCCATGCAGCTAGACGGACTCGTCAGCAAGCGGAGCCGCGCGAGACCTCAGTCTGTTCAACAACCACGCCAACAAAACCTGCATTTACCCAACGGCCCAGAGCAAATCACAGTCTGTCCAGCTTCCCAAGCCAGTACCTGCAGCTGAAACCATACATGTGAATGTATGTGCCCATACACAGACCTTTTATTTTGCCAGGGCATACAGCAGGGGCTACGTTCAGTTGCTATGAATCCCATTCCTCTGGGACCTGGATGCCCGTGGATTACTTAGAGCACTCCAAAGCAACCGATCTTTGTATCTGTCATAATATTCAACAAGATCCTTAACATTGCCTTTACAGTAGGAGACGGTATAAATTTAAGAGATTGAATTAAGTTAAGGAATAAACAAGATACAAGAGAAGGCTAAAGCCATTTATTACAGATACACAAAAGAAATATCACTACAGCTCCTAGGTATGATAGATTTTTTTTCGACAGGCCCCGAAGGTCAGTGGATTTGAATGACTTTGGGAAAAGAGAACATGTTAAGTCTGAAGCTGAAAATCCACCGCAGAGAACGTCTAGACAGCAAGTCTTAAATCTCACTCCTAAATCAACGGAGCTGCAGCTCAGCTGTCCCTGCGATGTCGTCATGCCGGGTGAGAGACAAGGCTCGGCTGGAGGAGTCCCCAAACACCACCACCAAGATTAAATCCGAGCACCTGGGGCGCTGCCCCAAGGACAGGCTGTCTGACAGCAGCCCCCCTGCAGCAGAGATGCGCTGCAGAAGCGATACTTTTTCTTTTTTTTTTTAATTTTTTTTTAAGGAGTCAGTAACATTCTGCCTGAGCTTCCAGGTGGATTTAACAAGAACATCTGCAGCAGCAGTGAAAGCAAAAGCAGCAGCCAACCTCTGTGCTTTCAAGCAACTGATTTCAAAATACCTCCAAAAGCGACTTGGGTCATTACACCACGTCCAGAGAGGGAAAGCGAGGCACAGGGAGGGGAGGGGACTGAACTGAGACCAGGCTTCCCAGCTCAGTGCCACGGCATCCCCATCATCACCACTGCGTGCTCCCTGAACGTGCCCACGAGCAATTCTCCACCTTTAATAACTGCAGATCCTCCAGCTGCCATTCACTTCAGCTACGCTCTGAAAGCAGGCATAGGAAAACTCAACATCATCAGAAATTTCGTGTCTGTTTTTCTCACAGAAAAGAATAAAAAAACTCACTTCACCGACTTCTAATTCCACTGGCTCCACAGCCCTCATTCAAAGGCTTGGATACAAAGCTGCACTGTATTTCTGTAATAGGGTAAAAGCTGCATATTGCACCACTTTGGGTGCCGTGTTCTTTAAACGTGATTTATCAGGCCCAGCTCACCGCGAGGACTGCGATGCAGGGGAAGGAGAGAGATAAATGCCATTAATGACTGGCCTGAGAACACACAGGGAAGAAACAGCAGCATAATGAATGCTGTGAGACTCCTAACTCCTAGCCATGGCTTTAGATCATTAAACAAAGATATTGCTTTATGCTATACCAGGTTTAGATGCACTCCACTCTTCTGTTTAATCCATGAAAAAATAAATATAGCAGAGAAACAGACATGCAGTAACTTGGTTTTCCCTCCCTTCCTCCCACCCAAACATCTTTTTTTTTTCCCCAGGATAAAGACGGAGAGAAGTCATGCCATCATTACTGAGCCTTAGCCTTTGCCAGCCCTTAGTCTGACTACCTCTAATTTCAGAAAAGATCCCAGAACTAATAAACAATTAAACCACAGAGGAAAGCCACCTGGAAGATGCATTGCAGAAGGAATTAAAGACAGGTTGCTGGGCTTTTTCTTCTGGCTAAGCAGCAAGAAAATGCGAAAACATTTGGAGCCGTCCAACGGCCTTGGGATTCACGACATGCGACTTACGAACTTGGTAGAAATTGTATGTGAATATTAATAATTTCATACAGGTGTTCCAATGAGGAGAAAAATATATAAATAATAATAATAAACCTTAAAGAGTAAGTGGAGAGAGAGAGAAGCTCAGGGGTGGTGCAGAAATGGAAATGTCAGAGAATGTCGCAGGCAGAGGGTAGGTATGGGAATAACAGATCCAGAGCAAATCTGCTGGAGATGTTAAGAGCTGGCAGAAGATCAAAGCGATAAGAGGCAGGAATGGAAATAACCTTTAATTCTGTGCCTATAAGAGGACATGAAAAAAATATTGCAACAAAGGCCAGCCAAGGTAACATGGACAGGGGCCTAGTCATGTGCTGGGGGCTGTGCTGATGTCCATCCAAACCTAAGGGTTTTGTCCTACTTTAAGAGGTGCCCTGCTAAAAACACAGCACAGAAAAGCTCTGAAACAAAGCTGGTAGACTTTGGGGGTTGCTTTTTTTTTTTTTTTAAAGTAAATCAAGGCTTTAATTGAAGTTTTTAATTCCTCAAACATAGCTGCCTCTCTGTAAACATGCACTTTCACTCCTCCTGCAGACATGGAGGCAGGCTGGTGATCCCTAAGGAATGCAATTTATGGCAGCACCTTAATCGGGTGGCACAGCAGAGGGACAAATGGCCAAATCCTGCTTTTCAGCATCCTGCTCCTCCTCTCCAGGCAAGGCACTCAGAATCCAGTCCCTCACCAGACACCAAATACCCACCATGACTGCGAAGCTGTGCAGAGCCCTGGCTGACCACCGCTCCTTTACTAAGAACAAAAGCAACTAGATTGCCTTTTAATTTGAAATTTGCTCATTATTGCAGATTGAATTCAAGGGTGAGTATGGAGCTGAGACAGAATATAACCTTGGATCCAAGCATGTTTCCATCCTTGGTTTCTACTTTCTCGTCCCCATCCCACCATGTCAAAACTCTACCAGGGTATCATTGAGGAATTTACAGCTTGACCCCAACCTAGAAATCCCACAAAAGTTTATCTTTACTAATGTTACAAACCCTGTTTTGCAAAACTCGAGATGTTTTAGACAACTTGGCTAAAACCTAGAGAATAGCTGAGCTTTTGAGCAGTATCCGAACTGAACCACAGGAAAAAACTAAGGCTCATTCATCACTAATTAAGGGCTTAACTGACATTACCAATGCTTAGCATATGTTCTTCCCTATTAGCTTCCAAGAACAACAACAGGCCCACAAGATTATTTTGAGCATGAGTTGAAGTAAGGTGAACCATACCTTACGCCAATAAAGTTTTCCAGAAGGAACAAACATTTTGTTTACTCTGAAGTCAATTCGAAGACACAAGATATTTACCCAGCTTCAGCACACAGAGCCACTGATCAGCCACATTTCCAGCAGACTGAGCCCAGCTTTATTCTTACTTCTTCCCTTCACAAATTTCAATTTGCTCTTGTGAATCTGAACTGCAAAAGAAGATATTCTAGTAACATCAATTAAATAAGCTTAAATTAATGTGCATTAAATAAGCACATTTTTATGAATTTCTAATTTTTTTTTCTATAAGACAGTTTTAGAGTGCTGTGCTGGTTACAATGGGGCCGATATCCTCCGTACCCACCCGATGGTTTCTCCAATGCACAAAGATGCACTGTACATTTGTGATGGGAACTAACTGCACCGAGCCCCATCACAGACCTCAGAAAGGCTAAAACGAGGCTCTGTGGAGCACAGAACTTGCTGCACAGAGGAAAAAATTAATCCTAAAGTGGATTTCTTGCCACATTATGGTCTACAGCCACACAGTACTCACTAACTTCTTTATCTGTAGGCACATATGGAGTTCCACAGAACTTGCCGTGATGCTTTTATGTTTAAAGGTTTATATGGTCAGAGACTTGGATGTCATTATTCATGAGCAAATAAAATTTCTGAACTGCAAGGCATTATGGAAAATGTCAAGTGCAGTTCATCTCATTTTCATGTAAGTTTTTATCATCATCATTTCATCAACATCATTTAATGTTATTGTTTGTTAAACAGGAAAAAAAATATCACTCTTATTTTTAAAATGGAATACCCAGTTAATAAAACAGGGTTAAGTTTTAAAAATCAATCTGGTTCCTACTAAGGCCAGCAGAAAACTTCATTGATTCCGCTGGGAAAAAGGTCAGGCCTTTAAAGACATGCCAAAAAAGTAAGGTTTTCTCCAAATGTAGAATACATATACCATTAAAAGGCCTAAAGCTGTCAGGTGCCAGCTCTCCTGCAAATATTGTGTGGTTTCTCTCCTGGCTGTTTCAGGATCACCTGACTTGAGTGCACGGGGAAGGGCTCAGCCTCTTCTGTAACACAGCCTGGATTTAATATGTGCACCTGAACAAGTGAAAATCTTGTAATTTTCTTCAAGGATCAAAAATTTCATCATTAAAAGGTGCCCCCATTTATTTTGCAATGTCCTGCCACGTACCAGTTTACCAGGCTTACTGATGCATCCTGCCAGGACTCCCTACTGCCACCGGGACATCTTTTGCTAGAAACCCAGCATCACTGGTAGAAAAAAATAGTTTGCACCAGGCAGATTTTCATCCACTGTGAAAAGGTCAGACACATCCCAGAGTATTTTTAGTGCATATTTAGGGCCCATTCAGGCTTGATTTATGCCTCTTTTTAAATCAGAGAGTTATGAATAGCATAAAGTTACAGTAATTTAAAACTCGTTTAGTAAACATCTAAATGGAAAACCTAATGACCTTCCAGTGATCCAAGACAGATTCAAGTGTGATTAGTAACAGAAATGAAAACTCATTTTCTCGTGATGAAGGACAGTCAGCTTCAGCATTGTGATGTTATAATTTAGTTTTAAACCAATTATATTTATAGCCTTTCTGGTGTCTTACGCCACGCCTGGTAAAATAGTTGTATCTATCAACATCCAAACAAAGCCTCAGTGGCTAGGATCTTCACCCAACAACTACTTTTTGGTGCCTGACTGAAATGCTGTCAAGAACCTCACTTCTACAGCAAGCATAGCTCAGCAGTTTTTGAAAACAAAACTTTTATGGATGTATGAAAAGTTGTAACTTAGGAGCTACCTTCCAAAATTTAGGCCACCTGTTTGCATTCAGTGGAAAAATAATCAGGATGCTTGTTCCCAACTCTTCAAGCCAGCCAAACTGGCCATGAAAGACAGTTTAGCTTCCACCGATTGCCAAGGTCAACTGTCTGGTGTAAGAGACGCTCAGTTTTGAAGCTGTTCCTGCAGGGAAAGGCTGTACGCTACGATCAGCTTAAAGGGACTCAACCACAGGAACGCCCCAGGACAGCCAACCTTTGCAAGACAACACCGTCAAGTTGCTTTGCTTAAATTCAGATCTAAAGAGGTACTTGGCATTATTACGAGGGTTGAAGGTAGAAAGATGGGGAAATGGGGTTGCTAAGTGATGCAGCTTGGCATTTGTGGCAGCAGATGAAATAGGACCAGTAAATACACTGATAAAGCTTTGAAAAACCTTAATAAAATCCTGACCGCCTAAGTCAAAATCATGTTTTTCTAGCCCAGTGTTTGCAGTCTGAGCAAGATTTTGGGGGCACTGTGCTCTTGGCTCTCCCATAGGAGCACAGGAGGAATGCTGGCTATCGTACTCGAAGCTGTGCTTGCAGCTTGGCTCATGTTTTATGTACAAGAGATGTAGGATGTCAAGACGAAGAGTGGTGCATGCAGCCAAAGAGTCCTGCAGCTCATCGATGCCTGAACTAGGAAACCTCTTCTAGGGAGGCACAATAAAGTTTCCATTCCCATCAAACACATTTCAAAGAGATTCTAATGCAGAACAAGAAAAAAAACTCACTTGTTGCACTCTGGTGCAAGGAAGGTGGGGAAAGGTTAGAAGAATTCAGATTTGTTCTTGAATGGCAACTATCACACCAAAAGGTTAGCAGCCAGAAATGGCCATAATAAAGGGAGCCAAAGTAGTCATTTATTTCTTCTCCTGGTAGTCAATTTGCTCATTTACCTCGCTCTGAGAAGGCTCACTTTTTTCCACGTATGCATCCAGGAAAGTGTCTTTCACCCATCCGGAGCAACGAATGCCAACAACCTAAAAATCTGCCACTGGAGACTTTACCTGTCTCCCAGAAACTGTAATTGCTTTCTTGGTATCACTAATGAACTGAAAGTCTGTAACCTACATTCAAGCTGTCAAATCTTGCAGCCTACTAATATTCATGAAAGCCAACCTCTCTCTTTTTCTCTGCATACAACATACACTATTTTCACTAATTAAACTGTAGACAAATAAGAGACTTTTTAACTGTCTTTTCACTTCTCAGACCCATGTTGCTTTACTTGAAGAAAATATGCTCCATTTGGAAAAAACTAGATTAACTTCAGGAAAAAGATCATGAAAACAGATGGGCAAATTTACATGATGGAATACAGATGAGACCTTTATTAAAAATGGCATTTCTAGCAATGAACCCAAAATTGTTTAGTATTAAATTTTGTTTTCACATATCCACAGGAAGTGTAACTCTACTGCCCTCGCCTACTTGCAAACATCCTCTTGCCACATGTATCGCAACCCCTCCAACTACTTTACTGCAGAGCAACACAAGTAAGCAGAACGCTACCTGCTTATTTGGAGCCCTGAATGGATTTACACTATTATCGAGTTCATGCACGCAGGGAAGGATTTGGGGGAAGCAGTAATCATGCACTCCATTTTCCAAACTGGTGGTCTGATGGCCTCAGAAATCCACTGCAGTTTCCTAAGAAGTTAAGTGGAGAGAAGAACAAAGCCAATGAAACGATTTTTTTGCAAAATGAAATCGAAGGTAAGGGCTTAGCTGGCTCCAGCCGTTTGTCGACTGGCTGTTTCACCAGGAGGCACGCAGGAGAACAGACCTGTAGAATTAATTGGACAGCATTGCAGGTGAGCTGCGCTTTGAGCAGGCCTTTAAAAGCAACCTGGTGCCAGGCTAAGGAGCCTCTTCACTTTCATTCATCTCCAGCACACTGCACACCGCGTAACTAGATACACAAAAGACTCAGCAGTTAGCATTTTAATAGCTCTTTACAGGTAAATATGTCAGGTACTTAGGAAGCCACCTTCTTGGCTATGTAAGCTTTAATAATTCAGCAAGATTAGCTATGTGGAATAAGAAAGAGAAGCTGCATTTTTTTTAACTTAGAAAATGAGATGGGGCGGTTCGCCTTTATTCCTTTCTGGAGACGAGTAATTTCTGCTCGACTGTTCTGCCTTTTCAGTAACGCTCCGGCGACAGTCTTTAGTCCGCAGCTCCAGTAAACTGGCTTTCAGTTTGAAACCCTGCAGAAACTTCATGCATCCACCCCAAGGGGAAACACTTTAAATATCTCCGTACTCATATATTTGATGTACGTCCTCTGTTTAGGGATCAACACAGTCCCTACGCTAGGAATGTAAAGTTTGTCATATACAATTTGTGAACCCTTAGCTTTTAGAAACTAGTTTCCATCCTGGGATCTGTAGTATGAAAGGTTTGTCCTAGAAAAATACTACGTGAATATAGTAGAAGTTGGCTGATGCACCCAGCTCCACTGCTGCAGTTTATTCTTACAACACGGCCTACATCTCACACACCTTCCCCTACAGACAGCTCAAACTAGGTCACTAACCACGGGAATGAGTCACCCTCTCCAACTTTAGCATCCGATGCAGCTAGCTGTTTAGGAATCTGCTCACCTTAGACCCTATAAATAGTGAGCAGAGAGAAAAAGGCATCGCCAGACAGTGATTCAGAAAAAGACAGCAACCTAAATGCTCTGCGACCTTTTCCAAGGGAAATTCCCTGCGTCTGCTGACTGCACGAGAGGCACGGCGTGGGTGGCTGTGTGTCAGAGCTGGCAGCTTTCATACCACAGCGATATCAAAACCTGGTACTAACGTCCATTAAACTCTTCTGTTGATAGGAATAAAAGGACTCTTTTCCTGTAAGACAAAATTCAAAGAGTCTCTACATAGCAATGCTCCCATGGTTGCACTTCTCCAGGGACCACACCGCTCAGGGCACTGCTGGGCACCGCTCGGTGCAAAGCGCATCCTGCTGCCCGTGCTACAGCCCCACCAGCTGCCCCTGCCCCAGGGACGTTCCTCGAAGGCCCTCTCACAGCCTCAGGGCTTCACTTAATGGCATTATTTTCTCCATGAACAAGGTCATCCGGTTTTTATAAGCAACAAACCAGGAGGTAAGAGGAACTAAACACAAACAGATGATCTCTGCCCAGCCCATGTTTGCTTTCCCTGGATAGATGTTAGCATGATAGATTCACTGGATAGATGTTAGTAGAAGGTTAGTAAACCTTCCAGCAATGTCAACAGAGGTGTTATCCAATTAAATACTGCGGAATTTGCCTATGAAGAACAAAAATGAAAAATTTGTATAATATGAGGCCATGTTCTGATGCAATGCCTTAACTCGTGTGTTTGGTTGTAGCGTGCTGTATTGTGAAAGCAAAATTTGCCCTTTTTCAGCAAGCCAAGACATTTGAAAACATTTTCAAAATCCAGAACATTCAGTAAGATTCAATTAGCACTGCTTTTCAACCAGGACCTGGATTTCTGCGCAGTACTGGTTCCATAATCTCGACTCCGGCAAAATTTTACAGCTGCTGCTGCAAAACCCAGCTGATCAAAACAACCGGTTAGTTGGTAGCACGCAGTCATTAGCTAAAAGATGTTAACATGCCCTGCTCTGTCCAATGACTTATTTTTTCAGTACGTTCTCATGACAGCACCCAAAATACAACCCGTGAAGAGTGAGTTCTGTCTTAGGGCAATTCTAGTTGCTGTTAGACTCATGGCAATGTTATATAAATTAGTGTAACTCAAGATCTCAGAAGATAAATATCTGCACCACTCCAGCACTGCAGCAGTGACTGTCATCAACATTGCTAGAAACTTATTGGAGCAAAGGAAAACCTCAATGACTGAATATTTTTCTGCATAGTCTCTTGATATTACCTTTTAAATAACTACATTTATTGAAATACAAAAAATCCAAGAGCCTTAGACTGGCATTTTTTAAATACCACTTATCTGTAGCACAGCTATAGATTTTTTAGGCCTTCTCCAGCAGTCTGACGCTAAGGAATACCAATGATTTCACCGAGCTTTGGATTAACTCCCACTGGAAGTATTTCAGGAGTCAATCACTGCCCGATTATCCATTAGAAAACACTTTGGATCATACCAGGTCCAGCAGGTAACAGGAATAAGCACAGGTTGTCCTTCAGCTGATAGAGAAAAATAAGAACCCCTGCATTTCTAAAGCAGCCAAGTGTCAACAGCTGTCCCAGCTACAAAGGCTGCTTACCAGGAACCACCACAATTAATGTCTGTGCGACCTTAACCCCGCTCCCCAGTGCACGTGTGTTATCTCACGGATTTTAATGAGACGCTCACTTACTGCTTTTTTGCGCTGAATCCCTGACCGGACAAACTACGAGCACGTGTAGGGAAGAAACAGAAGAATATGGTGAATAATTTTGTGTGGAACTTCCATTAGTGCACGTTGTAAAAACTCAGAAGTGCGTTGGGAAGTGTCTGGGGAAGGAAAAGACGGTGATACGCTGGAGGACTGAGCTCCCTCCCATCGCAGGCACCACAAAGATGTTTCCTTGCAGGTACCACGAAGTGCACGCTCTTCAATTGGCCTTTGATTTTCAGAAACCTTAACCACTTCTATCTGCAATGTGGCATTACAGGAGATGTGTTCTGAAGGTGCACATTGCTGAAAAGAAACAAAAGGGGCCTCACGTGGGCCAGCCAGAACACAAGGGCATTTCAAGCTCCTACTGTTGGTTACCGGGTCCCCTCCTCTGCTGGATGTGGAAGAAACGCTCTCTTCTTCTCAGAGGGGTATGGAAAGAGATGCGCTAGCGGCTGTGAGACTTCAGCCAGAGCAGTGATTAGTGGCAGGGAAGACACACGCAAGAGGAAATTCAGCCATCAGAGCAGGGATCAGGAACAAAGGCGTGAATGGATACCCTGGACGGCAAAAAGAAAACAAAATGCTGGGCAGAGGCTCCCCTGGAGAGCTTCTTTACTGTATCCATCAAGGAAGAGCAGAATACCACTGATGCGGTCTTCCTGTTGAACCCGTCTCATTGAAGTTTCCGCTGTAACTTGGCTCCGGCACACATCTGACACAAAATCTTCAGCCTGTAGCAGTCGAGTTTGGCAAATTTTTAGCAAAATAAAAGCAGAGTTTAATCAGAGGAAACGCCATGTAAACTCAGCCGTAGGTGATACTACCCACTCTGCTCACAGTTCAGCCATCTCGGAAGGAGAAGTGCCAGCTGCCAACTGCCCACACGGTGGTTCATTGAGAAGCCAGCAGGAAAGCACTGCGTTGTGGTGTTTGGTGCAACGTGTGAAATTTCTCATATGCCTTTTTTTTCTTTGCTCTTCCTTTTCCCCTTACTTCAGACTGACAAGTGCAAATTAAAATTTCACACTCAGCCTCAAGCAGGGAGCATAAAATTGTGATTTCGGGGATTTAGGTAGATTTTGCCAGGATTAGGCTGCTGGGAGCTGCCCAAGGCAGCACCCCCAAGACCGCCCTGGCCAGCTTGCGCTGCCCTTGAGCAAAAACGTCGTGGTGCAAATGTTTAACAGGGACACAATGCAGGTGTGGCACTGTGTAACAGCATTACTGCACACTCATATTTCTGTTTTTCTTATTGATAGTAAGAAATATTCATACTGCAAAGTACCCTCAGGTGAATCAAACTGAGGTCCTAGACACCAAGCAAATGGATGGAAGGTTCATTAAAAATCTCCTGAGACTTTTACTGGGCCATTTTTGGAAACAAAGGATTTGTTACTCTGGACCATTTTTTAGATATTCCCCGTCCTTAGAAGCATACTGGTATTTCCTCTCTCTTTGGAGACCCCAATAATACATTCTGGGAGAGGCCAAGGACGGTAAAATTTTTGCTGATGTTGACCTTGATATCTTGGGCATAGTTATTCCATGCCAACCTCAAGAACACTTTTGACATTGCTAATGACAAGCCATGGAAAAAAATAACAGGAGACAGAGACAAAAACGATTTATGAATTTTGGCAATGTGAGGTACCCAGCATCTTCCACTCCTTTGTTACTGCCTGCCCTCGCTCCCTTAGCCCCAGGAGTGAGCACCACCTCCCTGAGTGCCTCCTATTTGCTTCCCCAATTTTGTTGGGCAATCCTCTGGCCCTTGAGAGCCCCCTTTCTTGTTGTGAGCCGGTGCCACCTTGGTACCAGCAAAGAGCAGCAAATTAGGCAAAAGGTTAGAAAAAGTCATGAAAGACGCTCTTCACATGCTAAAAGCAATGTATAACACCCCTCTACCAAATGGGAGTCCCTTGGAAAATTCCCAGTAAGGCCATAACTTTGCTCAGGTTTGTTTGTCCCAAACTGTCTAGTATCTATTGGGCAGAAACTTGTGTTCAGCACAGCAGCACTTCTGATCGTCAATTTTGGACTTTCAAATGATTTTACTAAGCAAAACAGTGATTTCCAAAGCCCTTGAGTGAATAATGTTTGTGCTTTAACTTCCCATATATTAAGTCTTAACCCCTTGGCCAAACTGCTGCAGTGCTGGATGAGGGAGAACACGTGTGGATGTTAGCAAGTGCCACTCACTTCTGGATTTTTCATTACCTTGAGCAGTGGAGTTCCATTTTTATTGAGTTAAATTCCCACCAGTTCCTACTGACATTCATGATTTAACTGGCAAGGGCTGCAGCGAACTGCTGAGCAATCCATTTAAAGAAATAGGTTGGATATATTAGCTAGGAATTTGCTGGCACCAGTTTCTGTGTTTTGGTTAGTATATACCACAGCACAGACATTCAATGATCTATTTTCCTCTTTGCAGAGAACAACATTCTCCCCATTTTTGGAACGTATCTAGCACATGTTAAATGGAGGTGGGACGAGAGTCAACACTCAGCAGTGCTGGTCGATGTTTAGCACAATCCCAGCAAAGTCCATGGCTTTACAGAGTTTTGGACTATTACTAGTGTAGTTGAGAGAAGTTACTGACCCAGGAACTCTTTAAAATCCTCTGTATGACACAGAACTAGGGATTCGACACCTGAATTATTAAAGTTTTAATTGTGATTATGTTGTGATTATGCATTTGAAACCTTTTCTAATTTAGAATCAGGATATGATGTCACTCCAACAGCATACAGGCACAATACCTCTGGAAGAGCATCCAGAAGCAGTTATTTATATAAAATAACTATACCCAAAGTCCGGACAGCACTGCAGGATTACCTGTGTAATCCACACTTGAATATTGCTTTGTTCTCCAATACTGAATTTATATTAAAAAATAAAAAAAATAAAAAAGCCTTGCTCAGCCAGGATGTTTTAATCACTGAGACTTATTTGGGAATATGAATGTATGAATAAGAGTCATTCCTCCTTCCAAACACCACCAAACCACAGCAGAACATGAACTCTGCTCAAGGACACACATTTACTCAGCTGATCACTATGTTGCTAAGCTGCCTACCCATTTGTTTTGTTTTTCTTTCTTATGGGTGTGGAAATCTTCTTGTTTGTTCACTTCAAGGCACGCTTCTGGTGCATTGTCCTAGATCACTTACCTTCTGGACGGCGATGCTCAGCGCAGGCAGCAGCGTGGGTACTGGGACAAAGGCGCCTTCTAACCGGGATTTGTCTTCCCATAGAACTGAGTTACACAACCACACGAGTGAGGTTGCATCATTTCAACTGCAGGAGGTTACATTAGTACAATTTTTGTATTTACATAAAGATGAAGACGAAGGAAAAAATAATCATCTACAGGAACAAAAAAGTACATCTTGATTGAAGGATGGCTAAGACAATCTGATAACAGCGTATGTGTCTAGAAAACACTGGCACATGGAAGGGAAGGAATTTTTTTTAAAGAAGAAAGTGGAGGAGGGCTAGCTACAAAGGATAGATTGTGAAAAATTATTAAACCTAGACCCAAGAAAACATTTTTAAGCAGTGAGATCATTTAGGCTACAATGTAGGCTCAAGTGCAAACCGCTGAATTTCTTTTTCTGAAAGTTTTATGGAAGTCTGAACAATGTACGACAGGGGCTGGTGGTACGTGGGGTGCACTGAAGGACATGAGAGATCATTGCCATAGTGAGCAAATGACACTAATCCTGGTGTACAAGCAACTTCAGAGATCCGAGTATTTGGCTTCTAAATCATACGAGACAATAAACATCTCACATTCTAACCACATTTGTAAGGTTTTGCTTACACTGCGAAATCATACATCAGACGGCACATGGAGCGGTGCGAGGCAGAGCCAGACGCAAGGAGAGAGGAATCATTTGTAGCCCTTGCAAAGCGTACCTCTGCAGGGAACCCTGGGTTTCTCTTGGTTACACAGGAATTATTAAATACATTTCCTGCCCATTTGGTCAGAAGGAGTGAATTTGCAGAATGGAAAGAAACAGCTTCTCAAGACGAGTAAAATTTGAGAATACCAGTCATGAAACAGATTGGAAATACCAAGTCAAAATTGGACTTAAGCTTTAATTCAGCAAACCACTATCAAACACTCAAAGCTAGAAAAAAAGTACAGCCAAAACTGACTAATAGCTAGGAAAATGCCTCAACCAAGTGGTCTGACTGAATGCTTCCCCATGCTCACAGAGGGAAAGGCCAGTATGGACGAGTCTGTCTGATCAAGAACTTAGAGCCTTTGTGATTAGTCATTTGCACCAAATTTTCAACATCCATTTTTCATTTTTTTTCCCTTAATTTTATATTATTTTATTTGGAAAACTCAGACTACATTTCACTCCTGCTTTGATAAGGACAGTTATAAAATTAGAACAGGCTCTAATTTTGGCCAATATGTATTGTATTCTGCCAGAGGGGGAAAAAAAAAGGAAAAAAAAGAAACAGCAAAGAAGATGCACCTTTGTGGGTGGTCTCTGGTGAAACTAGCCAAAAAAAAAAAAAGGAACAACAGCACTGTTTTCCAGTTACATTTCTATATTCAGTCATGTCTGCATAACTTTTGCATTTGGAAAGGATCTTTCATATTTGAGGGGAAGATGGTTCTAGTAAGGAAAAATTCTTTACCCAATAACAAGTTCCTGTTGTATTCTCCATTTTTAGTTTAGAAAATAAAGTTTCATCTTGTTCAACAACACAATCCAAAAACCACTGAAACTTGATTCTTATCAACCACAATCCTAACAAAGCTCTTGAGAACAGCACATCCTTGAGACTCAGGTTCTGACAGTTTACCCAGGTTTCCTCCTACTTCTACTCTTTATCTTCCCAGATGTTTTGTCCATGTGGAATACGAGAACAATGACTGTTTGTCTTACTTTTCTAGATGTCCAGATGTCTGACCAACCTCCTGGTGTTCTGGACCACTCCATCATGGAAGAGCACTGGTCATGAGGCAACCAGCTCAATGGGCGTAGCAAATCCACTTCAGCTGCAATGTACTGGAATAAGCGAGCCTGCAGATGCCATGCATATACCCAGCAAATCCGAGACATCCTTCAGTGCTGCCTCACATGTGCAGAGCATGTTGAAGACTTCCCTGCGTGCACACAGTAAGCAGGACACACATGGTACATGCCGGCTTTACAGTGCACGGGCAGACGATCGGTGCAGCACACTTGAAGTCCCACGTAGCTTGGGCACTGCAGATTCACTCCAGTCAAAGCATGCACGAATCCTTGCTTGGAAAACCTGGATGGAATGATGACATCCACAGCCCAACAAATTTGTCCAAGCCCCATTAAAATGCATGAGAAATCAGGTGACGCTGAAATTCTTCATCAACTTGATCATTTAACCATAAAGACATGGACCTCTTGCAAGATATAGCTAAATCAGCAAAGAACAACACTTCAGATTGGAAGACAGATTGGAAGATTCGAGTTTTTTGACACTGCTTAATTAAGCTATGCTGCTTTTCACACCAGGACTGCCAGCAGAAGGCAAAACATATTGCAGGCATACAGTTCTATCTACAAGCAGACACTAAATGGCACTCCTTCCTCGCTTCCTCCCTCTGCTGTGTGCCGTCCCACCTTGCCTACCAACCTCCCTGGCAGGCGACCAGCGCGCCCGGAGCTGCTCTTCCCCAGGAGCGCGGTGACTTGTGCTCTGCCCACAAGCCAAGGGAGCCCAGCAGCCCTCGAGGACATTGCACCACGTACCTCTGAGCCAAGCAGGAGCAGCATCTCTTGGCAAAGACTTTGCCGAGCAATGAAAGCACCTGCAGCAGCCGTGTGTCCTTACCACCCTCTGCAAAGCAGAGCAGATCCCAGCGTGGATTTGCACAGCAGCCCTTCTTCCAGCCTGAGCCCGGCACTCCAAGGGGAGTGAATTCACCCCAAGCTCTTGGCAGCATTGCTGAAACATCCTGTTAATCACTTTGCGGTTTTTAAGAGTAAAAAATGAAATGAAATGAAGCCCAAGGGCTTACCTTGACTTTGTCATTAAGGCAACTGTGAGGGGGAGAAACAAGAGAGGAGAGCAGCTAATGGGTATGC
Source organism: Anser brachyrhynchus (assembly GCF_964034855.1). Lineage (NCBI taxonomy): Eukaryota > Metazoa > Chordata > Aves > Anseriformes > Anatidae > Anser > Anser brachyrhynchus. The sequence continues at coordinate 5,517,325 of NC_137709.1, forward strand.
AGAGGTCAGACCGGGAGCTTCAAAGTGTGTAGGTGCCTTATTGATTCTTCCCTCAGATCCATGAAACCAATAAAATTACTTTCCTGAGATCCTTTCCACAGAAACTGAAGGCAGTACTGTCTCCTGGACGCCTAAAGCTTGAAGCTTGTTTTGAAAAACCTGCATGTTTTGCATTTATTATAAAGGAAGTGAGAAAGGTATTTGCATGTGACAACGATTTCTGGAAGAATGGGAGAAAAGATCAATACTGCAAGATGCTTTTGGTGTTAGTACACAAGGAAGTGTGCTTCTATTCAGCTAGAACAGAACTGACACTTGCTTTGCTTGGGTTTAATGGGTATTTTAGGATTTGGGGAGCAAAGATTGCCTTTTGTTTTTGTGTTTCAAGCCAAATTGGCCCATGGATGAGAAATTCTCCTAAGTGCTAACAAAATATTAAAATTCTTACAGAGATTTCTTTGTAAGATGATTACATATTGGAAGAAAATGAAATGAGAACAGCAGAGGCCTTATGCAACATGACCTCTTGGTATACATGGTCAAAATATTGAGGATGTATGACTGGTTCTTTGAAAAACGGGATGAGAAACCTCAAAGATACCAGGATCTCTTATAGGGATGGAAATCGCCCAGGCATCACTTGGAGATCCAAATTAGTCGCAGCTGTTAAAAAAAAGGCAAATTGGAAGCACAAACCAGTAACAACAGAGGCAGAAATTTTGGACTGCTTGAAGTTATACTGTAGAATTTGAAGTAGTTTTGGTGAACTAAAGAAACACAGAGAAGAACAGCCCAACATTAATTAAATTATTGAAATCAGACGAGCAGTTTTCAGAGAATTGGAGAAGAGGGATGAGAAGGAGGTACGGCTACTGGAACACAAAGCAGTGAGTTTTGGAAAGTACTGTGGGAAAGGAAGGCACTGCGTATGTCCTGCAAATTTGATTAGAAACAAAATAAGAATGGAATAATGAGATCAAGGACAGTGAAGTGCATATCTCAAAACAGGGCTGTACAAAGAAAATTTAGAAAATTATTTAATTAGAAAGCACCAGGAAGGATGGAGGCATGATTATTACTGGCAGAGCTTAACAAAATTACATCCCGGCTCTGAATGCCTCTGTAACAAATACAGGAGGAAGGCACACCTGACCAGGCGATGGGAAGAAAGGTTGGGCTCATTAAAAGGAAAAAGCAGCAGCTTGTGCAGAAAGCCCAAGACCTCTAACTTTGTCACTTACGATCTGAAAGCTCCTTATCACATTCGTTAATGACAAATTGGTTGAACTTCTTCAAACTAATGATGTGTTTCTTGAGATGGGGAAGGGTATTGACAAAGCATGAAAGGGGGAAAAAAAATCAGCTCGCAGTGGCCAAGCTGCCAGAAGGCAGAAAAAGACTGCCTGAAATGCCTGAGCAAATTCCACAAACGTGTACGCTGCTGTCACAAACCTGTGTGCTATGTGATGAAAGCACATCTGTTGCAACAGTAATCCCTGCAAAATATGTGAAAGCAGAAGATTTTTGTATGGAATACAGTGGTAAAACTCTACGGAAAATATGAACTTTTTCCAAGGGGCTCCAATAACTTTTGTGAACAATGAAAGACGTTGGTGTCTCTCAGCAGACACAAGAGGGGTGTCACAGTGAGGACCTGCGCGCGGTGGTCTCGCTAGGAATATGTTCAGTTTGTCAGCTTCTCAATGCTCAATTCTTGATGCAAATTCAAGTCACATATTAGTTTAGTTTTGTTTGAATGAATCGCAAAGTAAATCACAAAACCCAGAAGGTACGAGATGGAAGCAGAACAGAAAGCAGACACGAATGTTTTGCAATCCCAGCAAATTCAGTCACCCAGCTTCCCACAGCACCGCGCCGGGTCTGCCCCCACTAAACTCACTGGGAACTTCTCCATTAAAATCCGTGTCAATGGGATCAAGTGCATGGTTTGCATGAAAACTATACATTTACCAACCAAGTATTTATTATTACATAGGCAGTTCCCAGAAGATGCATTCATGTAAGTTCTGTGAGAATTAGCTATCAGATAACATGTGTTGCCTATGGGGAGTTTGAAAGAGACACTGTAATTCACTTGGTGGGAGTACAGTTCCATCTCACACTTCAAAGTGTCTGAGTTCTCCTTTAAAAACTTCAAAAAATCAAAAAGAAATAATCTGACGGAAGAAATGCGGCCTTTTAGCTAGCAGATCCTTCCTCCCAAAGAATCTTGGAAATGCCCCTACCATCACTTCAGAGACAATCAGACTTTCCAGTTGTCTGACCTGAGACCTGGAAGGACTGTAAATCCTACCAGTGCGATCAATCTTATCTGCTGCAAATCTTCAGAGCTTAGACACACCAGTTTTCTTGCAAGGAACACTCTGCCCCTTGCCAGTCCTTTCCAGCGGGATTTCAGCAGCACAGCAGACCATTTAATTCTCTTCAGGCGGTCTGATAAGAGGGTCCCAGGTGGAACGGTGTCAGTCAGTTACTGTGAACCAGTAAACACCTTCATATAGAACAAAGGCTTTACTACTTCAGGGAGTGCACCCTTCCCACCCACATCCCACCACCACCACCAGCAGCCAGCATAACACAGCTCGCAGGAAGGCAGCCAGGTGAGGCTCTCTTGAAGCCCATCAGCACCACTAATAAAAGTGGAATAGGAGTTGTTACAACATTGTTACAGTCATCCTACCTGTACCACACATCCAGCCACAGCTCCACAACCAAAAACAAACCAAAAAGGGCAGAAATCAACTCCTCTGGGCTTCAGTCTGGTGAGTCTTGAACAAAATTTCCACTTAACTTTATTCCGAAGCCTGTGTTTTCTCATCTGCATTGTGTCGCTACACTCTTGTCCCTGCATTTTGCAGCAGACTGATAGATTTCAGCAGTCTTCCAAAAATATTCTGCTTCAGTAATTTATGACCTCCAGGTCAATATCTGAAATGCTACAACGGGTTGCCATGGAAATGTCGATACGATCGGCTTCTCTGAACACATGTAATTGTTATATCCAAGAAAAATACCTGGAAATTTAGAAATTATAGTCAAGTCATCTTAGGGTGATTGAAAATAACTTTTTCGCCCCTTGTTATATTTTATACTGGAGATTCCACAGCGTTGTGGGGCTGCCTGGGACATTTAATGCCCCCAGCTAGAGCCTTTGGGCTGCCTTTTCCTATCTCATAGCCTAACAAGTCTCCAGAGATTCTGCTTAAAGAAAAACAAAGCAAAAAATACTTCAGCTTGCAAGTAGAATATAAAGGTAGAATGAATGATTTTCAGCCTGCTCTTTAGTCAGCACTTTCTTAACAGGGATTGGTAAAGGCTACAGCGAAGTGGCAGGCAGAACAGCCAGCTAGCCTGTGAGCCAGGATTTAATCTATGTGAGCCTGTGAGCCAGGATTTAATCTATGGCCTTTAACAACAACAAGGCATTTTAAGCTCATATCCTTGAAAGAACCGATTCCCCAATTTTCAAGCAATTCAGTTTTTGACGTATTAAAAAAAATCTGTTTTAAAAGCCACCTAACAAGCATATTCAATATAGGTGCGGATACTGGGGGCTTGGCATAGCCAGCTTCGATGTGAGGGCAGGTAGCAGAGAGGAGCAGGAGGCTCACACCTGCGAGAGTGCTGAGACCCAGAGATCTCCGTAGGATGGGGATCAGACCTCTGCCCCGCTCCGCAGCCAGCAAGACAAACGATTGCGATGTGTTCATTGCTATAAATAACGGCGCCTCTCCTAAAAGGAAAGCCCCAGAAAGAAACCCAAAAGGATGAACGAATTCTGAAACGGCAGCATAGTAAAGTTCAGTTAGACGAACTGGATTGCTGCCCACTCAGCACCACAAAATACAGCTCACGAGATACAACTCTCAGTGCCTGCTAATTCCACACATATTAATAGCCAGGCAAGGGCAACTTCTCATGTCACTGTTCAGTTCCTGCTGCTACCAGCCCCACCAGATGCTTTCACGTGAAGCGACCTGGACTTGCTGACCTCTGACAGAATGATGTTTTCAAAATGTCACCACTGCCCACATCCAAAGACGGAGTTCAAAACTCCATGTCACTTTGCAGCACGCTGCCAGTTGATAGCAAAGAATGAGAGATACTTCAGGGGACAAAAAGAGAGAGAGAGAAAAAAAAGAGAAAGATCAGAAAGAGAAAACAATACTGGTTCGTATTTCTTTATAAATTAAAAAAAAAAAACACCTCCCTACACCACCAACATAAACTTTCTCTCCTGGCTTTCCTTTCCTGCTAAGAACGCAAGGTGATTTGGGTTTGGGCAGAGAGGCACCGGGATGTGCATTTCTGAGGCAGCTGCTTCAGGCATAAAACATTTCTCAGGGTCTCACCATTCCGGAAGCAAGCACCTTCAGCAACTAATATGTCTCCACATGTACAACAGGAAAAAAATCTCTTGACAGGAAAAGAGAGGTGGACACAAAGTGCACAGATAGCTGACAAAATTCTAAGTTCTAAAATGGCAGTAAATAGAAACCGCTGTTTATTTTAGCCTTTTATTTTCAGGTTACTTTTAGGACTGAGCACGTCTCACATGATTCAGTCTTTAGATAAAAGAATCCTTCGTAAAATATTCTTTAATTAATCACACCACTTTTTCTAAAGCTACAATTGTTGAAGGAATGTTAAAATATTACAGTGACCAGGAATATTTTTTTTTTTAATTGACGATCTGCAGTGGCCAAACCCTGCAAAATGGAGCGAAGCCCAGGGAAGTGAATTCTGTTCCAAGGACAACTGTCTGAAGCCCAGAAGCGCTAAAGAAAGCGCTCCGTAGCACGGCGAGGCTTTTTGCAGCACCACAGCCGCCGGGCAGGCCAGCAGGGAGGGACTGCGGAGGATGAGCCTCCGAGGAGCTCTGCTCCTGCCTCCTCCCTGCCACCGGCTCCATATCTGGGTTTCTGGCCTCGTCCCCTCGCACGTCCACCCCGCGGCACGCAGGGGCTGCTGAGAAACCTTTTCGGAAGAACTACCTGTGGAACTGTCAGCTCTGGAGCTGAAATCAAACCAATCCCTAACCCCCTCGCCATCCAGATTGTGATTAATAATTTTTCCCCTTGAAAGCACTGCGCATTGCCGGGCAGGCGAGCCGTGCCAGATGGTCTGTGCACACACAGAGAGCTGGAACAAGTGAGTGACTGCACAAAAACTCACAGATAAAAGGAAAAGCAAAGATGCAAACCAGGCTTTTAATCAAAGAACCTGCTGCAAAATAAAGCACAAAATATTTAACCCATTAACAAGCACTGCGGTTCGGAGAGCAGAGACTCGACCCTGTGCCAGGGGCTGGAACAAGAGGCCAGGTGCCACCCTACATCAGGGTCTCTTTGGAGACACATGGCCAAGGGAGGGCAGGGGCTCAACGGGCACTGACCAAGGCAATGAAACGATTCAGTTGCTTGCCCTAGGGTCGTCAGACCCCCCAGCAGCCTCCAGCAGGTCACTGCATCCCTTTTAGCAACGCGGCCAAAGGCTCAAATGCAGAGGAAAGAGAGGGACGGACGAGAGCTGCAGGACCCCTGCAGCATCTCCAGCAGCCCATGAGCACATCCCCGCACCTCCCAGCACCTCCCTCAGCCAGGCCTGGGGCTCAGACAGCAGCAGCCGGCAGAGGGACTGTGGGGTGGCTGGGACAGAAGAGAACTCGTCTGTCATTAGCACAGTTAGACTTGTTTAACCTACTTACAAAGCCATGTCCCTGTTCTTTTTACAACAGCAGAGGCTCAGCAATAGAGCATGGGGATGCAGATCTGTGCAGGCAGCGGTGCAGCGTTCAGCCACGCAGGAGCAGCGCGCCGCGATGTGCCAGCAGCTCGCTGACGCAGGCACTGGGTACTGCTCACCTGGGGGCCTTTAACAGAAATGGTTCAAGTCCACATTAACAAAATAATCATTGTTCGGCTAAGAGTACACCGTGGTTTGAGTCAGTCCTGCAGAGAGAACATTTTAAATCTTCTTAAAAAGCAAGTGATAGGTAACATGACTCCGAAGGTTTGTAGTCAAATGAGCCAAGACAACTAAATTCAAATTATTACCAGCAAATTTGTGCATGGGACTTCGTGCCGCACTCTCCATTTGGGAGCATATACTTGGAAAAACTATAAATCATGTGTAACATTATCATTTAGAGGGATCAGCCTGAGCTCACAGTTTGCAGTACTACAGTTTCTGCTACTGCCTTAAACTTCTTCCACTGTTTCAAAACAGCGTTTCTGCTTTATAGAAAACCACATATTTTCAAGAGGAAATAAATTTACTACGATGCCAGAGTGCAGACTCAAAGCTTCTGAAATCAGAAGTCTTACTGGCTTTTTCCTGGGCTGAGATCTGCCTCCTATAACTTCAGGAGAGCACTGGGGAAAGGAGACTTGCAGTAGCCGAAATGAAAGTTAGCGCTCCTGCTGCTTACTTGTCAAGTGAAAGTTATTTTTACCTAAAAAGTCCAGGCAGCCCCAGGCATTGCTTACGGAATTTAAAACACAGAGAACACAAACAAATAAGCAAGAGTAACACCGGCTACAGAAAGTTATTACCCAGCACAGGCTCTAGCTACGAATGTGGCTCCGCAGACCAGGCACCGAACGCACACCAGCCCCTGGAGCACTCCCCAGCCTCCAGTAGGACTTAACGTTAGCTGCCTGGGCTTTGGCTTTGAGAGTGCCAGATGGTGACTGTCTGTGCAGCACCAGTTTTGAGGCATTGAAATCTTTTAACCAAAACTGAGCTTAGGAACAACAAAGCATTTGCTTATAGGGACACGCTTGGTGTACAGTAGCCACCATGAATTAAGTTACTGCAGAGGAAAACCCAAATGGTTCTTCCTCCTCCTCCTGCTCCGTCTTGCGCTGTTATAAACGCAGTGACCCAGCCAGTGCCCTCCTTTAAGCATCGAGATACCAGCAGCACACTGAATTTCTTCAGCCGCTGGCCACCGAGGAGCAGATTTCACAGTGCTGTGAATAGTCAGGACCAGGTGGAATACCTTTTTCATCCTTGGACAACTTCACAGGGCCTCACATGCGACTCTGCTGTGTCAAGAAATGACAGAAATGTCAATGTTTGAAGGCTATCCATCTTCCCCACAACTCTGGGCTTGCCCATCGCTTTCATTTGATGATGCCTGAAGCTTTTTGCCTGATCGAACCACTTTATCATCATTATCATGGACAGCAGACAAGATTTATGCTGCTTTCAGTCTACAGCAAATGTTTATCAGCATTTTCGACTAAAGCTTACTTCAGTGACGCATACCAGATGCTATTTTGCGTATTGTTATTAAACAGAGTTTGAAACCCATCACACAAAACACCAAACAGTACATGCCATCCATATTTTCAAATTCTCAGTTTCAGAATCCATTTCCCAAACAGAGATATGGGTTGCAGAACGTTTTCAGTTGTCAGGACAGAATATTAAGGTCTTCCTGTGAACAAGTTTCTCCCCCCTTTGTGCCTGGCAGACACATCAGAACCTGCTGGATTATTGCCATCCTCCGTCTTTCTCAGCAGGTTGGACAACATGAACACAGCTTGTAAATAAACAATCCCCCAAAGGATGCCACTTCATGGAAGAACTCACCAATAAATGAGAAATTGCAAAAAGCATGTGGGTGTGCACATACATTTTCATAAGCAACAACTCCACACATGCCTGTGGGCGGCTGCACACACTCACACATGCAAGCACTTGCACAGGCTCTGCAGGCAAGCTTTGACTTATGAACTGCTGCTCCTATGAACCCTGGTCTTACAGTGGGCTATTACCAGCAAAAAACAATATCAGCTTTCAGTAAAAACAAGGTTTACATTACTCTCGTCCAAAAGGCAAATATTTTGTTCTCTCTTTCCTCCCATGAGGTTGTGAGGCTCAAGTCATTAAGTCTTGTGAGATCAATGGATGTTATAACGAAGAATAAAAACAAACATTAATGAAATCTGTTATAAAGTGTATCTATAAACAAACAAGTTTTGACTTGTATAAATATAAACAAGTGATTAGCCAAGCTCAGCTTCACACACCCCTAGTGCTGAATTAATTAACAGAAAAATGTGAAAAATAAAATGAGCACTTTCCCCATGCTTTCAACAGAGCTGCTCACAAATATTTTGTAGGACTATGTGTATGAGAACTGTTGTTTTACTGACCAGGATTGGCCCTATTATCATTTTGTTATATTTAGCAACATTCAGTACATTTGGTAATATTCAACTCCAGCTGTAAGCTGTTTACAACAATCACGTAGAGAGCCCTATCACATTGTTTCAATTTAGTAGAGAAGCTGAAATGAACCGGTCAGTTAAGAATGAAGTGAATAGTATTTTTTAATTAGCTAACAATCCGAGCAAGCTGCTGATATTTAAATAAGCACAAATAATTAAGTTGATCACCTTTAGCTCACGCATAACTGAATAGAAGTGGAAAGCCCTTGGTAACTTGCCTCATCATGCCTCAAAACCGACACAGGAAACCATGTCCATTCAGGAAAAAAAAAACACAAAACATTTAGTCTAAGGTACACATGCTAACACTACTGAAGTCTGTTTGACCATGTGGATCTCAAACTGCCTAATGGGAACGGGGGGAAAAATGCAGAAACCAAGAGTCTTAACGCAATGCCGTTATGTTCCTGTATGCCACATTCCTTATATTTCACAGCAAGCATATATAAGCGTATTGTTCATTAGCATTCAACTAATCATCCCAGATGATTTATTGCACTCTTATGAAAATAGAAATCTTTAGATTTGCTCAAAAGTTTCACATAAAAATTACTACAAAATTCTTATTTGCCCATGCTGGCAAAGAACTGCTTCATCAGCTCCATCTCTGGTTAGGAAGGGTGACAGCCAATGGCCTAATAACTCTCTGGAGACTTGCTTTTCATAAATGCATAACCTTGCTTCTTATTCAAGAGTTGAATCACAACTGAATTTCCAATCTTTCCCTTCCCAGAAAAGCCCCGTGAATCTGCAATGTGAAATTCAGAGAAAACCCAAGACAGGAGAAAGACAGATGTATTTATCATGCATGGATGATGTAGGAAGGAGACAAAAAAAATACTGTCCTCAGTGCCTTACTGACTGCAAAATAAGGGAACAGTAATTAATCAGCAGGAATACAAACTGAGACGAAATATTGATTGAATCTGGAGAAACTTTGGTTTTCTGAAGGAACCGTTCCTCTGCAGAGGTAACCAGAAAAGTTTCTGTAAATTAGAATGGCACCCAGCCAGCCTGCAGCCAATCTGAATGTCGTTTCAGGCAATCCAGAAAAAAATGCGCAACAGATTCACATTGGTTTCTAAAAAAGTAATTTAAATACATTAGTAAATCAATGGCACTGACAGCTTGATGGACTATGATGGAGGAGTCTTCCTCTGAAACATCATCTTTAAAACCTGTAAAGCTCTGGCAGCTGAGTTGTTACAACTTCATCAAATTTTTACTTTATCACTTTACTTTATCACTTTCCCAACAACTTTCAGTGTTTGGTTACTTCAGCTTAAATGGACATGGCTTTCTCTCCTGCTGAGCTGGGCCCTGACCCCTCAGGACTCCGTAAGGTCCCACCAGCATGAGGAAGAGAAAGGCTTTAGCTCTTTTAGGCCACGGAGAGGCATGAGGTGGCACCAAGTGGACTGAGGAGACGCTTTGCTCTGACGAGTTTCAGCTATCTGTTCAGAAAGGAGCTGGTTGCCTCCACTGGGTAGAAGCTGTAACTTATTTCCTTCCTTTCACCTGACTGGTGCATGTTTATGGCCGCGGGGACGTTGGCCACCCGTGACTTAAAGAAGGAAACAATAGTAGATGTTAAAAAATACATGCCCCACAAAGTACATCACAGTGTCACACAAAACGATCACATCTTTCAGCACCAGGCCACCACCCCTGTGAAGACCTGACCTGCCACAAACCCAAGTACTGCTGTGGGAAGGGGCTGCCACTCTCCAGAAGAGGCCGTGAGCCCGCCCAGCCTGTCAGCCCCAGCATGTTCCCGGTGGGACTTGTGGCAGGTTGGGCTTGGCCCTTCCAAGGGATTCCAGTTAGCAGCTACAGAAAGACCAATCTGCCTGGTTCAAGTGCATTTGGAGAGTTACCTTGCTCTCTTCTTCAGTAATAAACTGTTCTTTGCTAAGGTCATCTTTCAGCTGCACAGTAAATAAAACTGTCAACTACAGCTGAGTTCTGCTCCTCATCAGTCAAGCAATACAATAAAACTCAGAGGAGTGTATTTAGACAATGATTTGGAGAGAGAATGCAAACCTTAAGGAAGTTTTAGTATAATCTTTTCCTCCCAGCTGATCAACATAACAGACACAGTAATTTAGCTAGGGATATGCGATACAGAGTTTACAAGCCTGATACTCAGACCGCCTTTAGAGACAAAAACAATCAAGTTGTTTTTCTAGACCTCATCATAACCATTAAATACTTACCTTCTCTTCACTTAATGTCTAAAGAACATTTGAGAAAAATAAAAAAATAGAAGTTTCAAGAAAAAAACACACTCCTCAAGCTTGCCTATTTAATTTTAATTCTATTGTGTAGGAAGTTTTACTGCTGTCAAGAAACATTTCTCATCTATGTAAGAAGGAATTCAGCTGGAAATACTAAAATATTTTCAACTTACTGCTTATTTCTATCTAGAGGAATATAAATTATTATATACATGCAAGTAGTAAAAACATAGTTGTCAGAAAAAATAGGGTTTATTCCCACCATACCTGCCATACATCAGTGAACATATGAAAATATTTCTTTCCAAAACAATTAGCCCAACTGAGTGAATTGTAATGAGCTCATGTTGACTTTTATAGTACTACTCCTCTCCACATTACTTGCTTAAAATATGGTGCCTACAGTTCTCCAGCACATTAACAAATTGTGTTTAAGGGGCAAAAGAGGTAGAAGTGCTGCTCCCTTTACTCTGTGATTCTCACCAAAACCAGATAATCCTACACCAGTCAAAACGCGATGACTCAGGCTGCCCAAACAAATATTTACCTTTTCCAATATCCTAATAGCATTTTACATAAATGCAAAAGCAATCCTGATGTTGTCCAGAATCAGACTCCACCACTTGTTTCACACCCCTACTCTCCCAGCACATTCCACCTCCTAAAAGCCAGCACGCCAGCCGAGCCACCATAAAAGATGCACACCCTGATCTCCGCAGGGGTTAGGAGGTGGTGAGTTTTGTTCTTCTGTGTTTTGCTGTTGTTTGTTTGTTTGAAGAAAGAACAAAATCTCAATTTCCCTCCCTATAACAGAGGAATAACAGTGCATGGAAAATGATAGAAAAACATTGCTGTCAGGTGCACCTCATGGGCCCGTGCACTGGGGGTGTGAATTGCAAAGCCCCTGCCATGCACAAGGCCTGGTGCGACCACTGCCACGACCACGGTGGCAGGGACAAACCCCACATCCTTGGCACGACGAATGACCCACCCAGCTCCCAGTCCATGGGGTTTTCGGTTCCTTCACCTCCTGCCTCGCTGGGGTGAGAACAGCTTGTCCCTTTTCTGGGGGAAGAATGCAGAGATAGGAATATTTACAAGGAATTCCTATCCATCTTTCCAAACCCAAACATTCACAAATCATGACTCATGACCCCCCCTCCCAAATCACTGGATTAAATTAATTTATCATGTGATTTCGGAGGATGTTATCTTCAAAATTATGGAACACTATACAGTCTGTATTATTCATTGCTTTAAAATATTTACAGTCAGAAACCACAAAGTTTTTATCAACAGTTAAAAGATCCAGAAGCTCACCTAGTGGAAAAAAAAAGTCATCACAAAAAGTCATCACATATTTGTATGATTCCTGGAGGCTTCACTTTAAAAATAGTCCAAATGTTACAATTCATCATATGTAAATTTATGGGACTTGGCAACAATGCCAGTGTCTCCAGGGATAATGGAAGAGGGGGAGTGCTCTTGGTTAAATGTTCTCTCCCTCTCTCTCCCTTTCTTTTTATTAAATAGATACAGCGTGCTGAAAGTGCCTTAAGTATATCCTAAAAAAGCCCATTGATTAATTTGGAGTGTTATGGAAACATGCAGCACATCATGCTTATCAACACCCCATCACTAAGTATTTTGACGCTTGTTAACCAAAACTAGACGCATTCTGGAAAAAGACAACTTAGAAAATAAAATTACAATTTTTTTTTTTTTTTTGAAAACATGTCCTTTCCAAGACTATTGCCCAGAGCAAATCAGGAGTGAGAAGCCAGGTTTAATAAAAAGTATAGAAGAACAGCCCAGTTTCGGAGTGGTTGTTCACTTGTTTGTTAAAGGCAAAGAAAATTCCATGGGAAAAAAAATACTATATATATATATATATATATATGGTATTTTGTGGTTTTGTTTTGTTTTTCCAAAATAAAAACTAATCTTTAATCAATTTTACAAATCAAGAAAGGACAGATGGAAGGGAAGATTACTCTCTGCATTTTTTTCCTTGTTTTAAGATTTGAGATATGAAAAATTACAGCAATTCCTACCTGGCACAGACACCTGCTGTTCCAGACAAGGTCAGTGCTACGACTCAGCCTGGCCTACAGTTCAACGTCATTTTTGCTTTGTAATTCCACAGTGCTGGCTGATAGCTATTACTGTTTTGTGCCTTTGCACCAGAGCCTGCAAACCCGAGTCCTTATGCAAGCGCACAGCTTGCAGGCCCCGAGGAGATGGGGGGCAGAAGACTGCTGGCATCGCGCACCGCACCGCACGCCGCTTCGCCATCGGTCACACCTGGCCGTCCACGAGCAGCTACACAGCACGGCGCTGCGCTTCACAGAGGTTTGCGGATCCTGCTGTCAGAGCCTTCCTCCAGCAGGTACCGCATGCCAATAACTGGAGCTGATCTGCAATTTATGCTTTGCTGTGTACCAGACTCCTACTCCTGAGGAATATTTATCATCCAAAAACAAAAATACTGCCATAAGGTGTGAACAAAATCAAGTCTTTTGTTTAAAAGGAAACACGGTGACTGGATGATATTTTCCAACATTGCAATAATTTTATAAACATACACTAACAGAGCAACTTCCACCATGTGATTCTGGGATGGCGGCACTCAGACCCCTGCCTCCCCCAGCTCTGGTCCAGAACGAGCACAAAGGCAACCAGAAGAGCCCAACACAGCACGGCATCAGTCACAATATTCACGAGTCATTTTGGTGGCCAAAGTGGAAAAAAGCCAAATGAATACCATTGCTTGCTTCCTTTTTCATCCCCATTCTAATTTGGATGTTGAGAAATTTGTTGTGTTAACTTGGTGCTAATGTCACTGCCTGATCTCTGTGGCTGTCTGTTCCTCCAAGTGGTTTCAGGGGATTACTGCATGTAGAAGTGATGGTAGGATTTTTAGAGCAGGTTACCCCATTTACCTTTTGAAAATGTAAGGTGGCATATTAGAGAGAGAGGGATCATGGGCATATTTCTACAAAGGAAAATCTAACGCACCGCAGAATACTTGAAAACATACTGCAATAAGACAATGCTAGGGTATGAGTGGCAAATAACTGCAGTTTCGTACACAAATTTGGAGCCAAGTTGTTTTTTTTGCTTCCAGTCAAATGACCCAATTAATCTCAGTGTTAAAGTCAGCTGTCAAAACATCCACTTACCAAGTTTGCATCCCTTATTTATTCAGCAAAAAAAGGAACCACATCCGAGTAGAAACAGAAAATACTACAAAGCAAGGGTGATTATGTTTAGCTCCTGTTATTCCATCACTGTCCTCATACATGTGATGTTAAATTCCACACTTGGAAGCACAAATAAATCAAGAAAGTTTATGTTCATGCTTATGTTATGTTATGTGAAGATACCACTATTTCCCTGTTAGGATTAAATTCAGCCCGGTGAAAAGAGTGACATTGTGAACCATATCAACCTTTCTGAGGTTCAACACCCATGCACTGCTGCCCCATCCACCATCCTCTTCCTCTGCTCTGACACGGGGACTCGGCTGGGACACATGACTTCACGCTGTCCCTAGAGCCAAGGAATTCCTCAGAGCATACACAGCTCCATCATGCAGGAGATGGTTCTGACTGCTGCAACACTTGTTTATGTCAGGTGAAGTGTTCAACTCCTTCCCTACCTTTTCATCCACAGAGGCAGAAGAACACATTTCCATATTTCAAGGACAGAAAAACCAGAGACAGCAGATCACGTTGGCTACCTGCCTTTAGCGTCACTTTATCCATCAGCTGGTATTAACACCTCTGCCTTACCTTTATACAGGGTATCTGCGTTCTCAATAGCAAGTTGCTTCTTGGCAGCTGCTCTGTGATAGACCACGTGTGTTCTGCCTCCTCCCTCCTCCTCCTCGTGGGCCCCCTTCTCCAGAGGTTCAATGAAAAACTCATCCTTGTCCGTGCGAATCATGCCAGCCTGCAGCAACAAGGCAGAGATCGAACATTTTGTGTTACTGCACATACAGCAGACACTGTGAGTAAACAGTTACAATATGCTTAAGCACACATTAGTGCTCTCTAGAGAGCAATTAGGATGCAGAGAGGAAATCAGGTGAATTCTTTATTAGAGCAAAATGAAGCATCATTTCCCCAACTTGACAAGAAAGGACAAAAGGTAAAACCCTGAACCAAAGGGATTTCTCCTCGAACCAAATGAGCAAAGCACAGGTCTAAGACTCTGTCTAGGAAATACCATCTCAATTAGAAACCAGCTACAATGAAAGTTAATATGACCTTGGCTATCTGTCAGCCACGGAACGCTCCAGTGCTTACTATCTCTGCTAAATAAAGGATCGGTTCAGAGCTGGTCCTTATGGGCAGTTCTACAGCCAAAAAGCACAGAGTCAGCCTTTCTGTTCATAAGCAAAGCAGAAAAGAACTACAGCTTGCGTGCAGGCAAATAAGCTTTGTGATTATCTTCCCCTTGACACAACGGGTTGCACTGACAAAGAAAACTTCTTTCAAGAATTAGCCACAAACTAGTTTTAAAAAAGGTGTCAGCTGTGCACTGCCAAGAGAGAAAAACTTATCCAGACTGGAACAGACACCCAGGTATGAAAAACTGAGAAATCTGCACTGCTACAGAGCACCTCAAAGGGACATCATCCGAACAATTCTCACAGTTTTCACTGCTGCTTAACACAGCAGGGAAACCAGCATAAAGACTGAACATTTTTTAAAAGTCTTTTTACCATTTTCATGCAGGTGAAGCAACCTGGATGCCCTGCAGTTGTCTGCTGCTGGCTGTCTTGTCCCAGTGGGGAAGGTGACCACAGCCAGCAGGCAGCTGCCAGAGATGGTTGGCTTCAATCAATTTTCCTGCGTGTATTTACACATCTGTGTTTGAGAACTTAAACTGACGAACACTTATTGTGTAAACAGAAAGTCTTACTATGAAGACTGGAATCTTAATAGTGGAAGAAACTGTTTAGAGTATTAAGGAGAGACGCCTGAAATCCAACCTTCAGATCCTTCTTCATCACACTCTTTCCCACTCTGTCCACTGACACCTAAGCTACTGGACTTAGGGGCTGTGCCCACGAGAAGCTCTCACCAGCGACACATTTCTTCCTGGAGCCCACATCCTCTGCTGGGAGAAGCCCGACCTCAAGCTTCCAGGAGAGGCAGTTTGGCTGCCTTGAACCCAGCAGCCTCACTTGAAACAAGTATCATCTAAACGCTCTTATCATACCCCAGCATTAAAGTTCTCATACAAACCATATTTTTCTTCTACAAGCAGCAAACTACATTTCTACTGCTATAAATACAGTATGTTCTTTGGTTTCCTCCTTGGAAAAATGTCAGGTTCATTTGTCATGTCTTAACTTACATTAAGCAAGATTTCCAGTCCCAGATTTCATATATATAATGTATACAAAAACAGATTGAAGAGGAAGGATTAAAGAAGCAAAATTATATCGAAGCAATTTAAACTGATGCCATCCTGCCTGTATAGAGAGGAAACTGAATTTGAAATCTTGTCCTGTTTCTTCTTATCTAATTTAGATTCTACATCAGACACAAAAAAGGTGAGACAGGCTCAGCAGCTCAAGGAAGCCAAGACAACCAAGCGAGTAAGTGCTGAACCTAGAGAGACAGCGACTGACATTTTACTGTAAAAAGAAGTACATGAAAAATTCAGAACTGATGTTTTATTCCAGAATTACTCTCCTTTTAATACATATATATTAATTGTACACACACATTTCTTCTGGATATTGGATATTACATCCGGCAATTTTAATGTCGTTTTATGAGAAATGCAAAACCAGAGATGGAGAAGAAAGCAGCATTTGCATACTCAGCTGCACGCAATACGATGCGCATGCCATACAGACGCCCAGGAGAAACACACAGGGAGCCTGACTGCCAATGAAAAAAATGTGATTTAGCTTTTGGCAAGTAAGCTGTATCATTGGATACGTATGTATTCCTGGACTTATTAAGCCTACTATTAACTTAGCAGCTAATGCTGGCTCTTAATTGTTCATGCGTTATTAAAAATACGGACCGTACTGGGGAAAACACTGCTGCCACTGTGTACGCAGCAGGGTGTACCGGTGAGAGTTTGGAGAAATTTAAACCTTCCAAGAAAATAAACAGAGAGGCAACTTCTGTCTGATCAGTTCCATTACTGATTGGAGGTGAACAACTTTTATAATTGAAATCTAGCTTCCAGCGCATGGCGGGCTTTTGGAAAAAAATAAATAAAAATCTCTTGAGACTGAAGACTGCTCCCTGAGGAGATGAAGGCAACACCCTGGGACAGGCTACAAGCCTCGACAAAGGAGAATTTGAAGGCTGGTGCCCAAGACATAAAACCAGTGGCCAAATGCTGACACTCCGTGCAGCTGGTTGTGTCTGGTGTTGGCCCTTCTGCACGCAGAGAGATTCCTGTGGCACTGAATACTGCCGAAGAGCTGCCCATCCATCAGGCGCTCTTATTTCATACTCTGCTTCTTGGGTAGACCCAACACCACTCTGTACATCCCCATGACAGCAGCCTCCTTAATCCTGTTGTAGTGCAGAAAGAAAGAAATTTAACCTTTAAACACGGATGAATACTTCCCCCACACACCCTTCATTTTCATCTTGGACTTCATCCCTTATATGAAGAATTTCTCTTTTCCTTTAATCCTGAGAAACACATCCATTATTTTTGGTCAGAAGTATTAGAAAAAAGTTAGCGTGTTTGTATTGTAAAAGAATTATTTATTTATGTAGAGATATATATTCCACACAGTCTTTCATTTAGCCAGCATATTTTCGTGTCCTGAATTGAAATAAAGAAAATATGGCTTTGTTTAAGATTTTGAGAAGAACATTCACTTAGGGTTCCTACAGCAATCCACAGTTCAAGCCATCCACCTAATAATATACCCACAGTTATAAATGATTCATTAAGAAATACGTGGGGCTCCTGAATGTCTCCGCCACACATTTCCTTGCTGCTTCAAGCAGGACATTTAACTTCTTTACTTCCATTTCTCCACCTCTGAACCCGCACAACAACAGTCTTACGAGATAATTACAAGGGCTGATTTGTTTTTTTTTTTTTTTTGCCAAGTGCTTTGAATTTGAAAAGCTTGAGATGATTGCCTAATGTTTTTTTTTCTGATATCTCTCAGAACACCCCAAAAAAAGCCACCAGGAAATGGAGATTGCTTTTAGGCACGAACTCAACACCAGGGCTTTGGGCAGCCAGTCGGGCAGTGGAGGGGCATGGCTCCGGCAGCACGAGTTTGCCCGTGCCCTTTACCCAACCTGTCCCAACTTTGTGATGACAACATAGAGCATTAAAGTTGCTGCAGCTTGCTGGAGAATAGCTCTGGATGACTGAATTAGAAATGCTGTTACTTCTGAGCAAACTGGTGCCTTTCTTTTGACACGGGTTACACCAGAAAGACCTGAAAAATTTCTGGTGCTATCTCTGGACTCCAGGGAACGCGAAAGCAGAATTCAGGCTCTCAATTATCAGTTTCCTCCAGCTCTGAACAAATTACCTGTGGCTGCTTTCATAAACCTTAACAGTAAGCGCTAGGGCCAGAGCCCTCTGCTGCCATGCTCACCGCCCACCCCAGGAGCTCTGGGTACAGGAGCAGCACCTCCCCTCGGCCCCTCCGGCAGCCGCACGCCTGCTGCGTAACTCGGAACTAGGTGGGGAACCAGCATCCGCCCTGGGAAGTACCCGCAGGTCTGGCAGAGATGCTGAGTGAGCTGTTACCTCCTCCCCTCCTCTTCTGGGACTTTCAAATAGAAACTAAAGTGAGTACGGGAATATTGCTAAATAATGATGGCAGCTGTGACTGCATCCTGTGACTTATAAAGATACAAATTAATTGCAAATGGATTTGCCTTTGGAATGCACCAAACTGTAGCAAAAAAACTAGAATACCCCATTATTTCCCAAAGCAGGACATCCCCAGGCCTTCCTTCCAAGAGTTTTCAGATCCCAGCTGCAAATTACTCGAGTCAAGCACTGCTTAGTATTCATTAATATGCACTGAAGACTAGAGCAGAAGACACTTAATCAAAAGGAAACTGCAGTTCAGAGAATCAAAACCTCAGCTAAGGTTAGCAAGGCAGTTCTTTAGAAGTGAAAGCCACAGGAAAAAATTCATAAGGAATGCAGAGAGTGCCTGTCCTGTCTAATTACGACAAGAGTTATATTGATACGGCACAAATGAGTCCATCCCAATACAGAGGGCGAGGGTTTAGGTGATGATTGATCACCAATCTCCTGTGGGGTAACAGAGCTCCTGAGCCACCCCGAAGACCTGCCAGGCTCACGAGGACCCCTAGGACCTATGGATACGTGTAAATGCAATGACTGCACAGACCCTTCTCTACCACTCGGCTTTACAGGACGCTGCCATCAGGTCATCACCCCCACCTGGGACCCGCTGCCGATGCCAGACCCCACCACCGTGGTGGGACCACCGGGATTTCCTCGCCAGCTTGCCCCGCACTGCAGAGCTCAGTGGTGAAGGAGGTCTCTTCTCCAGCCTCCTCAGCCCCTCTCGCGTTTCTGAAGGCATTCTTTTAGTCTAACTCGACAGAAAAACCGCCTGGCATATTTAGACTCTGCAGAAAACTCCAAGTTTTCGAGCATTAGCTCCTGTGGCTAATTAAATGTCTCACTGGTTCTGCACTTGGTGAGCAACTTAATTGTCTCCTCGTTCCCATCGCTGCTCCCTGTTCTAGGCTGTAACGAAGCAACCCATCTAGCTGCTGCTGCACAACTCCAGAGCTTCAGCCCATCCTGTAACCGCAAGTTTAATTAATGTTCATTTTCTTCCTCATTAGTACTGCTTTACAAAGTTTCTCATTGCCATATAAAGGCAGATTTACTTCCCAATCTCCAAGCACATGATACAGACAGAAAGCTAAAATTAAATGTGAGCAAATCTGAAATTAATAATAAATAAATTTAAAAAATTCTAAGTGTCTGCTTGGTTAAATCCATAACAGAGTGTTGCACAGACTCTTGGAAACACTATTTTTGTAAATAGAGAAAGTTCTGTTTTTTTTGGGGGGGTATTTGATTCTGGAAAAGGTAACTGGCCACACAATGTACCTGTGCATGACCATATCCTAAATACAGTCCTGGACTTATTCTCCTTATACCGAGTTCAGACTACCTGATATTTAAGCTCAGAGCTTGGGTTAGGAGCCTGCACTCTGATGTCAGCAAAGCCTCCAGAGGGGAATTTGCAGTACGGGACCCTCCCAGCAATCAGTTCACAGAGACGCAGAGACGGGAGGTTCGTACGTCACTGTACAGTTGCCAAAAAATATTCTGCAGGTAACTCGAAAGAGAAAAATATTTACATCTGCAGGACAGCAAATCAGACAAGGTCTTATTCTACTTCTTTATCAATGTGCTTGTACCCTACATATACTTGACTGCTACACATTTGACTAAATGGGCACTAACATGACGCTTTCGGCAGAGAATGAGAAAGCAAACTGCATATGCTATTTTTATTTATATCCTTCTCCAGGCCTTAGAGCCACAAGAACATGCTTTTTCCAAACAGCAACAGACACGTCCTCCCAGCGCTGAAGTCAGGTATGGAAACATTATTAAATTCAATTACATTACCACAGACCTGATGCATAAAGAGCCCAGATGACTGGAGCGAGATCACCCAGGAAGTCCGGGGTATAACCAAGGACATAACACAGACCTTGCAAGCTCCTTCCAGCCCACGTGGGATTTCTCAACGCTTTCAGTCCTGCAATGTATTTATTTTCAATCATAAAGTACACTGATTCGGGAACAGACATGCCTGGCATTTTATTTCCATTTGTCTTCATTCATATAGATAACAATGGAAAAAGAGCTTCTTATGTCAGATTTGCATTTGATGCTTTGAGTACGTCTTGAACTCTTGAAGCACTGCACAAGCAAATCCACCTTTCTCTAAACAGAATGGAGGCACCGAAGGAATTGCATCAAACATTTGGAAGATGTTGCCTCTTACTGTGCTATATCCTGTTACTGTCCTATTTATTCAGGCCCAGGCTGGGTGGGGAAAGGGAAAAAGATTCTTTTTTTGACATGTATTTTTTATTACTGTCAGTCTAAAATTAGTATCTTTCAGCTTTTTTCCATTTTGCAATTAAGTTGCTTTATTTTCTACACTTTCTCAACACAATTAAGAAGGTAGGGGAATAGTTATGTATACAAATACGAATTACATAGATAGATTGATAGACAGACAGGCAGAGCCTGCTGGGTAACCATAGGAAAGCTGGATGTTTCTTAGTGACCCTATTTATCCTCTGCAGAGCAGGGTTAAGGTCACATTTTTAATGCACTTTGGGATCTCCTAATGAAAAGCAGCACACAAGAGCTATTCATACTACGGGTGCTTTCATGACAGTCTGCTTTCTGACGGTCCTTGCAGCACAAGGGAGAAAGAAAACCCATCCATTCATGTGTCTATATGCTTCCACCGCTACCGAAAATAAAGTTTTGTCCACAGAGCCCAGCTGAGCCACTACACAGCTGCAGGTGTGATTAACAACAGCAGTGGGACAGATCCGCAGCCGATATAACCCGAGTTAACACAGCCGCGTTAGTTTACAGCAGATGAGAATCTGGGCCCAAACCGTGCATTTATATGGAATAACTCATTCTGTGTTTTTAAGAGCGGTTTTTGTGGTTTTCGGAGAGACAAAACAGTGAGACAGACTGTGCCTCTCATTCTCACTGAACTGTGAAGAAAACAGACACGACTAAAGCAATACCAGCACATCTCAGGACAGACACAAGCGTTCCAGCCACAGTGCCTCGCTTTAACCGCTGGCCAACACTGAAACCGTTGCTTCCCTACGCCCTGCCTCTACGAGAACAGCACCCGGTTCTCACCTGGGCCACTCAGTGCCCACCTCTGGGCAGCAGCAGGTGCCCCGAGCACGGCTCCCTTTGGTGAGCCTCCTGCCTCTGTCCCCCGCCGCCTGCTCCCCCTGCGCTGGCAGCTGCTCACCCCAAAATCCTGGGAGTTCAAGAGAGAGATGCTGCGTTTTCAAAAGGTTACGTTAACATACACGAAACCACGGCTTTCTGCAGAGTTATCTGTACCAAACACAGAATGCAGCCTGCAGAAGTGTAGCAGAGACTTGGAGGAGGCAGATTCACGGCAGACGTCCCTGATGCTGTGCAGCATCGCTCCTTTGGCAGGTCTGCTCCCACCTTTCAGGTGCCTCCGGGACCACCAGCAGGAGCCTCATCTCCAGAGTTAAGCTGCCAGACCTCTTACAACCCGGTAGCTTTTAAAACAGAGCCCAGCATGGTTTTTTAGCTAAAAGAATGCTCAAGCGCGAACGTTTTGGGAAGTCTCTAGGTCTGAGGTCCGCAGGTCTGCGTAATTCCAAACGGGAAAGAGGTGAGTTATTAAATGGCCGTTAAGAACGAAAATGATAAATGCAGCAGATCGTGCCGACTCAGGGGACTGTAAACTTGATTGCTGTTGTTGCAAGCAGGGAATAGTAATTGCAGTTCTCTGCAAGAGAGTTTCTCAATTTTAATCTTTCAGGGAGGAAAAGCATGAATATCAAGTCCATGAATTTGCTAACAGCGAGATCCAAAAGGATTAACTTTCCCATTTTAACACAAGGAACCATTTGAAATAAAGCATTTCTGAGGTCACTGACAAAACGCATAGCTGAGTTCTACCCTCAGCAATAAAAATGAATTGACATTCTGCAAGAAAACAAAACCAGTCCGACTGGAGAGCTCTTCAGCTCAAATTCTCACAAACTGGGGTGGTTGCTACACAAGTTTCTTTTCAAAAATATATTTGCTTAAGGCACAAATCACCACCCACTGAAGTCAACGGGTGTCACATTCATAAATCTCAAGGCCAGGATTCATAAATGAATTCATAAATATTAAAGCAGTTGAGTCTGACCTTCTGTGTAAGACAGGCCAAAGACTTTCACCAGAGCCTCACTGCAGCCTCCCAAAAGCAGCCTTCCTCTCGAATGCAGCAGGACTGGACCAGATCCATACATGGGTAGGAAACAGAGTCCGGGGCTTTGCTATGGTAAATAAGATAAAAGGATGCAGACCAAACACTGGAGGAAAAGGGGTTACTAAATTAAATTTTTTTTCTTTTTTTTAATATACTAAATTAATCTGAGTAGAGACTGTAGAAACTTAGCATTTAAAATAATTCAAAGCTACTATATTTTTTTATAAATAATAGAAATCCCGAATCTTCCCTCAAGAAGATGGCACTGCAGCAACATTTCATATTCCAAAGGAGTACCGGTGCTGCAGAGAGCAAACTCCAGCGCAGCGCCAGCCGCCCGGGGCCTGGGCCACCGCGGCCTGCTCCTCCGCCGAGCTCTCCCCGTGTCCCTCAGCAGCCCAGTGCCCGTGTGGCCACACAGCGAGCGGGTTCAGGATCCTCACCCCAAAAGGCAGTCCTATGAAGATGGGAACCGTGACAGAATCCGGGCTGCCTGGTCCCCAGATTCTGGCACCAGCACCTCCAGTGGGAGCCAGACCCCCAGGTGCAAAACCTCACCCAGGCAAGAGGCCCCTGGCCCCATTCCACCCCTCTCCGAACCCAAACCATCCACAGATAGGTCCAGGGGTGGTCTGTGCAGTTACCCACGGCTTAGAAAACAGAGCCATGCTCTGCTAAACACAAGTTTTACTTAAATTTTATGCCTGTAAGGCCGAGGGGAAACAAAAGCTCCAGAAGCTTACTATATCTGGCACTTGTTTTCCTTTCCACATCCCACAGCCAGGCTTATTTTAACCTTCCTGCTCTTCCCCTGTATGGGAGGGACAAACCTGAAAAGCAGTTATCCAAATGAGAGCTTGAAACCTAATGAGAGATGAGCTTTCAATTTTATCCTGTGCTCAGTTCTAGGCTTCCAGTACAAGATGTCAACAAAGTGCAAGAATCAGTACAGAAACTAAAATAATTAATCCCTGGAGGAACGGGCTTATTAAGAAGGATTAAATCAAAAAACTAATGTGCACTATTTGTCTATATGACAGAGGAAAGGAGGCATATGATAACTCTCTGGCGTTTGAAAGCATAGAGAGAATAAGAATTACTGATGGAGAAAAACTTGGACATATTAGGAAAGAAACAAAAAAAAAAGAAGCCCCAATGGAAATTTTGGGCTGAAATGTTACAAACAACCTCACGTAGCTTAAGAAAAAAATTACCTCAAAAGCCTATCCTTAAGAATCTTTATATTAATATTTTTTATTCTTTACATTGCATTAGTACCTAGAGATTAAGGAAGATTTAGGTGCTGAACGATAATAAATACATTTTAGCAGACTCCTGCAGAAGAAATAAAGGGCATCAGCTGAGAGCAAACCGGGCTCAGATAACTCGGCCGTAGCTGGTGGTCTATGTCCTTGGTGAAACAAAATCACGAGCACGAGCTGGGCCTCTTCAAAGAGCCCCTTGCTCGAGCAAAGGGAGCCCAGCCTTTCCCAAAGCCCTGCTTCGTCCTGAGCCAGTGAGACAGAGGGCAGTTTTGGGACAGTGGGAACTTGGCTGTAGCTGGAAGGAAGCTGGAGGCTCTCCATCCCTGACTTCATGGGCCAGCCACAAAAACGGATGCCAGACAGACCACCCAGAGACAGCCTGAAGCTGCCTCCTTGCTGCTGCAAGTGAAATAAGTGCAGGTAGAAGTCCCGTGGAGGGGCAGGGTTATTTGCACTCTCATATAAACAACCACCATTCCTTACTGCAATGGATCCATGTGGTGATCCGTATGCCTAGACCAAAGGTGGCAAATCCCACAGCATGCAAAGGGTCTCTGAGGAAGCACTGGGAGGAGCTGGTGCTCATGGTCATTGGGGGCATTAGGACGGATGTTCTGCATGTCAATTTGCAAGCTGAAACCGGGAGTTTTGTTGTGGCACTGTTCTAACCATGTCCACCCCCTTGAAAGGACAAGTCAGACAGGCAGTGCACAGCTGAGAAAATAAGGTTTGGGTTTAGGGGGTATGGAAACAGAGCTTGGATTCACCAAGCACTGGGGAGAAACCTTGGAATGGATAAAGTCTGTACAGGAGAGAACAGCTTCTCCCATATCATCACTGTATTGCATACTGAAAATGCTGTGAAGAGGATTTTAAGTAAAAGGAGAGGAAGGTGCAGAAGGGTAAATGTTGATGTGTGCTGATATAAGTACATATCAGACACTCAATGAAAAGTCTGGGGACACTAACAGCAGGATAGGAAGCACACAGGAACATCAGTCTGCCAGTGAAGAAGAGAGTCTAGAATTAACTCACATTAACCATATCAAAAAAGAATACAGGAATTTAATCCAGAGTGATTCTAGATATAAATAGGAAAACAACTGTATAGGGTAATACTACCAACTGCTTGATTGGGACAGCAATATCAACTGAGCTACACTGAGGGAGAACAGAAGGGCCACAAGGGCACGAAGCACGCAGCAATGGGAGATGTCCACTACTCCCATGGGTACTGGGCATCATTAATGACTGCTTCATGAAGCTCTAAGACCCAGGCTGCAAAGGGGATGCAGCCTCCGACTGTGTGAGCAGAGTGGTTGAACTATTACTGCTGGGGTTGAAAAAACACTCTGTAGCGCTGAGCACAACGTGCTTGTGTACAATGTCGTGGCAAGAGCAGCAAAACCTGTAATATTTCTACTGCGGTGCTTGCTTCCGAAAAGGATAACTATGTAAGAATAAAGAAGCTTGTTAAAGAATTGAATGGGCACCTAAAAGAAAACCTCATTGCAGGTAGCACTGAACTATTTAAAGACAGTGAAGGCCCAGAGCAAACGTACACAGCCATCAAAAGAGTTCAGGAAGAGCAAATGAAAGTCAGCACTGCTAAACAGCAAGGCGAGGGAGGGTTATTCGAAGAATACAGGCATCTTTCCAAAATAATAAAATAAAATAATAATAATAGTAATAAAAAATGAAACAGTCCAAATTAGGAAAATTGAAACACTCAGACTGGCAGATTAAATGTAAAAACACAATAAAGGCAAGCCAAAAAAAGAGTCCAAGGAATAACTTGCAAAAAGCATAAAAACTAATCAAAAAAACCTTTCTGAAATAGATCAGGAGCTGAAAACTCATCAGGGAATCTAAGTCCAACAGATTATCAAGGTGTAAAGGAGCACTCAGAGACAGTACTGTAACAGCAAAATTAAGTGAGCTTCTTCAAAACATGCTCACCTTGAGAACCTGGAGGAGGCCCCTATGTAGGAACTCTCCCCGTCTAAAGTTGCACTGAGAGATCTGTCTCAAGCTGAAAGATCAAATGAAGAGGTTATAGAATAAAAACTACAATAAAGAGGTTACAGGACTTCATACTGACAAAACTTGGAGATGAAACAGTCTAGCTACTGTCTCAAAACTGCTTCAGAGCCAGGGGAACGAACGCAAATAAAAACGTAAAGCCAGCTTTTAAGAAGGGCTGCACAAGAGATCTTGGGTCCAAAAACCAGTAAGCCTGACAGGCACTGGGGGCCCTGCCCAGTACAACACACATTTCAGCTGTGGAAGCAGGGCACATCTGCCAGTAACTAAAGCCCAGAAGGGTACTGATGCCAAGACACCAGAGATAATCGCTCACCACTGAGCGGTTCTGGAGACAACGCAAGGACTTTGACATCTGGTCCAGTGCCCTACAGCCATTCCCATGATCCGATCTTGATCGCCTCCAGTTTTTCACATTATTTGCTGTGCTTTTCATGATACTTTTCTCCCCCTCTCCCTCCAAGGCTCCAGCAACTAATATAAGATTTCATTACTATCTGAATTGAAGAATATTGCCTCTGCCTATTCCTTAAACTATGGCTCCAGTAACCATAAGCTTTTCATCAAACTTCATGCTCCACAGCAGAACTTAAAATATTCACCTGTACAGACAAAACTCTACAGGATCCAAGCCCAGCTAGATAACTGGAGAAACATGAGAAATCCGTAGGTGTTGACACAGAAGGTAGGCTGTAAATATTATTTTATTTTAGAAAATGAAAACCACCTATATTCTTTGGAAAAAAGAGTGGCTGATTTCCTCAAAAAAACAGAAATGAAGCTCCAACCTCTTTGCAGCAACCAGCAACTAGATAGTCAGGAGCTGAACACAACATACACCAAGTCAAATAGAGCCTGTAGAGGATGCACTCCCTGAAAATAACAGGGTATGGAAAACAAATGTAAAAAAAGAAGCATAAATCAGTCAGCAAACCTTTCAGTAATACTAGAAATCAGATTATTTACCATGTGTCAGTAGACTAGTCTATTCACACCAGTAGAGCTGGCTTAGGGCCACCGCATTCTGGTGAGTTTACACATGGCCTGTTTATTTGGACAATACTATTACAACACAAGATAGATAGTAGGGGAGTTCTTGAAGAGGTGGTTTCCATATTTTGCACATCATCTATAAAACAATGTGGCTTTGTTATTTAAAGTTGCCTGTAAATCTCATGAGATTACTTTATAATTAAACAGACATTATTAATTTAGGCTACTAGGCAGAGAGAGAAAAACATTTGTAGCTCTTGAGCCAACAATGCTAACAAACTTCTCAAAGTCGATCGTCCAAATGAAGTTACAAGGATTATGAGCCAGGAATGTGGAACAAAGGAAATACAGGGGTAAGAAAACCAGTTATCTCCTCTTACAAATGCAAAAAAATGTCAGTTTACAAATGAAATTACCAGATCTGTATCAGCTCCACCACTCAAACCAGTCAGTTGCTGCAATCATCCCTCTAAGTCCTGCCTAGAGGAACAACAAGTACCCAGCAGGGGCACAACATCGCTGCCCTGTGTCTCCTGAGGACACCCAGAACGCTGCTGAGGATCCCACTGGTGACACGCGCCCACCCAGGACAGCGACACAGCCCGAGTGCAGGGCAAAGAGGCTCCAGCCAGCGCATCAGCAGCAGAGGCAGATGGATGAACACACCGCAGGTAAGTCAAGATGTGGCGTGCGATCTGAGCCACTGAGGTTCACGGATGACAACTTCCAACATTTCTGAAAAACTACAAAGGAGGTCCACAACACCCTGACTTTTCCACTTAATTAGCCACTAACTACATGATCTAGGTTAGAGAGAGCACCATCAGGAGCCCAAGATACACAATTCAGGAAGATCAGGGAATGAATGCATAGGAAACTGTCAAATGGAAGCTAACACTAGCAAAAATAAATAAATAAAAAAACTAAAATGCTTTGGCAGAAGCATTTAACTAACCCACACATCTTACAAAGTCCTAAATTAGCTCCTGCCAACTCACGTGAGAGATGGATGACTATTGCTACAAGTTCAATGAACATTTCCTCTCCCTCTACAGTCAAAGTAAACTAGCACTTTTCTTTTTTTTTAAAGGATGTTTGAAGATGGGATAAAAAAAGACAAGACAGATGGCATTGTTATTCTGTTATACAAGTCAGTGGCATGGCTGCATTGAAAACACTGGATTCAGGATGCCCGCAAATGCAACCAAACCAAAATGTTCCTATAGAAGTTAAATGGGAATGATCAGAACCTCAAAAATCACTCTTATTTCAGCAGAGAGACTGAAGATGTGAAATATATTTTCCTAATATGAATGAGAAAGAGAGGAAAAAAATTCATGGTGCTTTAAGGAATACCCAAAAGTTGTCTCTTCATTTCTTCACAAAGAGTAAGAGCCTAACAATTAAATTAAAACATGATTTCCCCTGCCTCCCTCTCCCTAAAACAAAACACGGAATAAGTCCATATTTTTCATCCCCCAGCTGACATCTTATAGCAAATTAAAGGTCTTTAATACAAACAGTGAGAAGCCTCAGAAACTCCAGGGTGCCCTAGAAAGAACAGAAGCAGGTCTGGTCTTCTTGGTCTTGGACTCCTGCCAGACCAAAAGATTTTGTCAAATTAAAATGCCCAGATGATCCTAAAGAGAAAATCTCCCAGAGTTTATTTTTTTAAAACTAGTGATATTACTTCATATTTACAGGTTGAGTTTATATTGGTACGGTTTTTGTTTTTACAAGCCCATGTTCCAACTGACCCTGCTTTCACAGTACTTACACCTACTGTGACAGTTTTACAACCTGTTGTAGCTGCCCCACGCAACACAGCCAAAGCCAAGCTGTTCTTTTGGTCGCACCATCAGGTTTCATAGCTCTCCTTCAACAGGTCTGAAATTCTATTTAGGTTCCTCATCTCTATGGAAACGGCGAACCCCACGGAGCCTCACGGCACCGTGCAGGAGGAAAGCAATCCCCACTCCCTCAGTGAGGAAACAGGAGGCAGGAAAACTGGGTGACTTGCTCGGGAACCCTGTGGCAGAGATGAGAAGCTCTCCCCAGATCTCCTGAAAGCCAAAATCAGAGCATGAACCACGAGACACCCTTCCTCTCCCCACCAGCAAAACCTCGCGCTCCCAGCAGCTCTCAGCACTGGAATCGCTTCCGACCTCGCCGCGGTTCTCAGCTTACAAAGCAGGAGCCTCGAGGGATACGAGGGATACGCCGTTCCGTGCTCTGCCCCTTCGCTACTCTGCTGCGACGAGTGTGTCCCTCGAAAGAATCCTCTCTCCCAGCGCTGCCTCGGAGCCTCCTCTGCTCACCTCCGGCGCTGCCACCAGCCCGGGCCGGTCGCTGCGCTGCAACGAGGAGCTTAACGCAATTAAGAGTTTCGTGGGACTCCTCTGAACTCTGGGGAAGCAGGAATTTCAGCAAGCTATAAAAGTCGTTTTAAAAAGTTTTCCAGATTTTATCATTTTTCACAGAGTCTGCAATTCTCCTTCCTGGCTGTTGAAAAATGACACACAGCTGTGCCCTGGATCCCAGCGGGGCCTCCTGGCAGCCAGCGGGAGGAGGCCAGGCCCGAGGCCATGGCCGGGGCTGAGGCCTCACCCCAAGCCCCCCGGCTTTTCTCTCCAGACAGAAGGGACGAGGCCACCTCACCGGCACAAACGGGTGCAGCACCGTGGGCTCCTGCCATATCACAGCACTTCTGAACCATTAAATAGCAATCTGCTCTCCTGAGTAGGATCAAGGTGAAAAAGTGAACAAACACGTGAAAGGAGATGGGGGAGAAATGGGAGAAAGTCTGATGAGCGTTGCATCGGACCTCCCCTTTTAAGGCAGTTTCCTTTCTCTTGTTTTTTACTTTTTGTTTTGTTATTTTTGGTCTGTTCTGGAGTTATCCAGGCTCCTATCAATTTTCAGCATCTTATTTTCACATCCATCTTTTCCCCAGATTCTGAACATATTTTCTGCCTTTTCCAAAGAGCTCACATTGGGTTTCACGCCGTTGCAGAACAGATGGCACAACGCTTACATTTTCTTCACCAAATGGACAAACACAACTGCTTTGTTCTTCCCCTCGCCTCTGTGCTCAGCAGAGGATCAATCCTGTCCCCAGAAGCCGGACAGAGGCGATGCAGCAGCCGGGGCAGCCCACAGCGGTGTGGGATCAGGCGCTCACCTCGCTCCCACAGCAGAACCCACACACGGGTGCTCAGGTGGCCACGAACATAGCATCTCCCCATCGGCAAATGCCCAGCTTCCCTGCAGATCTACAGGAATAATAAACCTTGGGAAAGCACGAGAGCACAAGGGGAGGTAGGGAGAATGAGGAGCACAAAACACTGGCTCTTCTGCAAGAGCCTGAGGACAAGTGCTGTAATTTTTTGCCATATTTCAACCACTTTAAGCAGCCTTCAATCAGTCAGAATTATAATATGTAGAAGAAACCTGTTCCATCCTGGAAAGCCAGAGGCCACTTAACTTCATGACAGCAGACTGTGATCAGACCCAGCTTCTTGCACAGAGCAGTGAGAATTAACCCCTGGCCTGCCAACTGCTTCTCCTGTGGTGGCAGACAAACACAGCAAGTGTTCTCTGGAAGTTTTATCTGGTGGCAGATGAAACAATCAGTCTGCTCCCTGAAAATCCAAGTATGGCTAGGTCACATCGTGCTTCTAGCGAAGACTCCACTTGCACGTGAAGCACAAACATACAGGGGCCCACATCGGCATCTCCAGGGGTGTTCCTCAGCTAGGTGCCAGAGGACAAGATGATGAGCTCGTAGGGTTTTACACTGGGCCTGTGATCCTCAGCACACTACGTGTCTGGGATGTCTTTGCTGTAACGGCCAACGTGAATACAGACAAACTTTTAAATATACTAACACATCCTTGGTTATAAATCCATCAGTACGTTCACAGGCACGAAATGCTTTTAGCATAAACCAACTTGTTCACCCACTCACTAACCTCTACGTTTACAAGTGTATCGTGGTTGTAAAACTGGTGCTTCAGAAATGAGACCTAGCTACCCAAGATTGTTTCTTTCTGAGCTGTAGTTACCTTGGGCAAAGAGGAGGAGAAAAAAGAGGGCAGGATAGTGAAAATCAAAGTTTTTCATTCAAATATTTTAAAAGGGTTTTCCTACAGTTTTTTCTATGAAATTTTATATCCTTTCTAGAGGAAAAGAAAAAGTAATTCTAGTTCCATCTCTTAGAAATTGAGAACTTATATTTCAATTTCACTCTCTCCAAGCCCCTTCTCACATCTCTCAAGAGTGAACAAAACTTTGACTTTTTCCACACTTTAAAGATATTTTTTAAAAATAGCACAACATTTTAAAATTAATTGTATTTGAAAAATAGGCATAACTTCAGCTTTCTTGCAAGCAATTACTGAAGTGAATCATATGATTATGCAAACCACAACCAATATTTTGGTGCCAAAATACAGCTCTGCAGAGAGATGTATAAATACTGGCTAAACCTTGGAAAATAAAGGTTACACAAGTAGATAACAGAACTCTCAGCAGCTACTCAAATTTCCTCCCTTTTTAATTTCTTTGGAAAGGAATCAATTAAGAAACAAACATTTCTTCAGCTCCTGCACCATCCTTTTCATTGCTGCTGTCTTGTGGAGGGAACTAAATCACACCTCAAAAACTCTCCCAACATTTCATTTCAGAAAGCAAAGTCACCCGGTATGGCCAGAGCTCTCAGTGCTGACTCAGCTCCTTTGTGCCCAAACAATTAGGGGGTTATAAAAGCAAAAACTCAAGAACTACAAAGTTCAGGTAGCAGCAACTGGTCTTTGGGACTCTGCTCTTCTCTGCCTCTTGTATGTGACTCTCTGACAATCACGGCACTCAGCACAAGTGAAAGATGTGTGCAAACAGAAGGTTTTCCTAATTCACAAGTGATTCATAGAGGTAAAATTGCTGACGGACATTCACTTTTAAATCCCTTTTTGTACTCTGCCAAGGTAAACTTAGGCATTTGTAAATTTTTGTTCAGTACTTGTACAAATTTAATAGATGGCTAAAATTAAAACGAGGGACTCTTAGCTATACTTCATTTAAAAAGACCTGAAATACAATTAAATATTTGTATGCATAAAAAGCAAGTAGACTTGCTTTTCAAACCTGGAACCAATCTTTCCTCGGTGAAGCATGCATGCAAAGAACAGCCAGATACTTCTAAGAATGATGGCCAGGGTCTGATATTAGGAGGCCCCTTTGAATATAATGGGGGGAGAGAAAAAAAAAGAAACCAAACATTAAATTAGAATATCAGTACCACAAACCATCTTCTCAGTGCAAATAGATACACCAATCAGTTTAGACTGTGGGATCACACAACTTTATGTCAGTACAATATATTTAAAAGCAGTTGATTCCTATGGAAAACATGTGGATAGAGAAGCTTAGATATAGACTCACCCATCTGCCACCTTCTCCCCCAGTAACTCCTGTATCACTCACTGGTCATGCTACGCCTGCAGCTCCTCTTACCAGGAAGGGATTAACTACATTCTCAATTCCTGTTGGAAATGCCTAAACCGGAATGTTGGCTATTATTTATATCAAGACAGAGGTCTATAACAACAACCTTGTACACCACATTGTGCTCAAAAAGCACATCCCTTTATGCAGTACACACCTATGTGTGTCAAATCTCGTTTTACTACTACAAAGAAGAAGATCAGTGAGTTAATTGGCTGACTTTTTACCTTTTGCTCTCCACTGATCTGTTCTGCATCTTTTTAGTCGAGTGATACAGATAAGACATAGGGTCTTTTGAGTGAGCTACTGTTCAAAATAATACATACAGGTTTACTGGAATTTGTTCTTCCTTTCCTTTGATCCAAATGTAAGGAACTGTGCACTGAAAAAATATATGGACATTCATATTTTTGTCTTTTCATGCATGTCAGACATCACGGTGTGCCTCCTCTACAAACCCCACATAAGTATGTGTAATGTTGAATTAAAAGAGGTTATGTTCATCTCATCTATTATTAACCAAGGATCTTCTGAACAGATTTGAGTATGTGTTTACTCTGTCAAAACCTACAAACTGCAATCTACAGTTAAGAGCAATACTACACCTACATAAGTGGAGAAAAAGCAGGAAGAGGGTTCTGCAAAGCAAATGAGCAAATGCTAAATAGATCCTATTATATTGCTCTGACTGTTGCAGCGCAAAAGGGAGAATAAATATTGAACATACAGCACTATCACTTAGTTTTTGATGAAGTAGTTCAGGGCTAAAGAGTTACGTATTACATAAACCTGCAGCCCACGAAGAACTTACAATTGAACTACAACCCTGCGCACAAGGACTAGATACAAAAAACATGAGTGGGGTAAACATCAGATGCTAATTCTTTCTGATTACCTGCCAAAAAGCAGCAGCTGGGGCATTTGAGCACACATAAGTCGTCTAGTTACACATGTGCATAGAGCAGAGCCTGCACTGCTCGGTGCCGGCAGAGCCCAGGCACCTGCCCTGCGACTGCCGCGCTCTGCGTGCGCGCAGCCGGGGCACCGAGCCCCGGGGCTCGCTCCATATGGGAGGCACATGGCAGGCTGAGGGCACAGCCATGCACAAAAAGATGAAAAAGCATCACAGGTTCCAGCAGATTGCCAGTTATCATTTCAAACGCAACAGAGGATCCCTGTGGGCAATGCTATTTCAAGAAGTCTACCTGGCAGGGGAACAGCTGAGCTTGGGAGCACGTGCTGCTCGTTTGTGCCTTCCTCCAGCTGCCCTTCCGCTGCTCATCCAACAGCTTAAAACGTAGTTGGGGCACATTACAGAGGTGTCTTGAAGTTCTTCCTGGATTTTAAATTTATAACGAACATTTGATCATTGAGACAGGCTAGAAAGAGAGGCAATGTAACATAGGATGTTTCAGAAGGTCAGCATCACTCCCCAGCTTACCAGAGCCACCAGTCTCAGCACAACGAAATAAAAAGTTGGCATCCAGAGCTATTACAGCCAGTGAGCCTCACGTAAGCAACATACACATTGTCAAATAAGCAGGAATATACATGTCTAATGCCTTTAATTTTCTATATTGCAATCTGGTGCGTTAATAAAGCCCATTACAATGGGTAAAAGAAAGATTGAAGCAATTTCTACACATTAGTGTGCTTGGAAGTATGACACGAGCTTCGAGTTTTGAGAAAGTGCAAAGATTCACAGTTCTCATTAGCTGAGGAGTTTTGTGAAAATTATGAAACGTATTTGCAGGCAGCTAATTCTTGCTACTGGGTGAATCCACATTGTATAAAAAAGATAAAGACAAAATCAAAACAGAAATCTACTTAAACAACATTTGATAATCTACAGGCCTGACACGGACTTTTTCCGACTCATTATTAGGAAAGGAGAAATGGACAAAAAGAAGCCAGCTCCTCTTTGTTCATTCCGAAAACTTTAGGCCTAGAAGAAGTAAATAACAAGCCTGGTTATGTCCCCATGATGGAAATGGCCTTTGTATCTTGGTCATGATGAAAACCAGAAGTTTCAGAGTAGGTACAATACAGGGGAAAAAATCCACTGTTTACATTTGTTAATGAAATTGCTTCATCTGCCCTCTAATGAAATAAAATTTGGCAGAACAGCTGGCCAGAACAGGAAATTCTGGCAAATATTGCAGTATTCTTGCACACTGATGAATTAGAATACTCTCAAATCTCAGGGAATCCTTTCAACAAATGAAAAAAAATTGACAAGTTTTGAAAATCTAATCACAAAATGGAAAAATAAGTCCTGGAATTTCTGTGTCCAATGTAACAGCTGAGCTTCTGAGTATCAACTGTTCACAACAAATTGCTTCGGGCTGAGCTACAAAGTAAGGATTGCTGACAGAAATTATTTGGTGCATAATTTTAATCAACAACCAAATTCGGACCTTATTCCCAAGCAATTCACAAATAGAAGAAGGTGACATTCATAACATAAATTACTCTTTATGAATTATTCACCCTACTCTAATGTCTTTTTCAGGATTTCCAATCTGTTCACTAAACCCTACTGTGAAAAGTTCAAGACCATACTCATTAAAATAAACTTAATGTAACCGAATCCTGAAAGAATGTATACATCGATCAGTTTTACAGAACACGGTACCTTATCTGCAGTTCGAAAGATGTACCAACACCTGGATTACAAGTGCTACCCTTCAAAAGAAAGTAAGGATATCTGAGTGTGACCTACTGACCTGCTCCAAGATAAGCACAGGTAGCCTTAAAAGACATCGCTTCTCCTCTAGCAGCGGCGAGGTGACATAAATCTCTGGATGAAGCTTTGATCATAATAACTCTTTTCCCTCGCCATGTGAAAGAACAGGCCTAAGGTAAAGCAAGTGAGAGGCAATGAGGGAGTAAACTCTCCAAGTCCTGATCCTCCCCATGCCCTACAACACCGCCATGGTCTTTCCTCCGACACGAGCAGGGAGGAGGTGTACGGGTTCCTGAAACAGCAACTCACTTGGGCCACGCTGCCAGGAGGCGATCGCAGCCCCTCCAGTGATTCATGAATGTAAATCCTACAACAGAGGCAAGCAAACCAAACATAGTCGCTGACCTTTGCCTGGAGAAAGCTGTATAGTGATGAATGAAGAGGGCCTGGAGCTGTCGCTATCTGAATTACTCACCATGGAGAGTTCATTTCTCCCCCATTAGTAAATACGAAAATATGTAGTTTTATTGGCAGCCAACTAGCCAGGCTGTAGTCCTCAGAGGATAATCTGGCAGTCGTTCCTGCAAAGTTTCTCCATTTGGTTTGATATTAAGTTAAATAAGATATCTCAGATCTCTCTCATAACAGTCATCTGGTGTGTTCTCTCCCATGTATATTAGGAGGGCTGTTTTCCCGAAACCTAATGTATCATTGTAACTAGCATATGTCAGGGAATTGCAAATCAGCCCGTTACAGAGCATCGCTGCCGTCCCAGCCCTGAGAACAAAATACAGTATGTCACCGGAGGACAGCGCGGTGCGGCGGCGTGCGCTGCTGCAAGGCCAAGCACGCGCTGCCCCAGGCAAGGCCAGGCAGGACAGATGGGAGGAGACCCAGTGTGCAAATCTCCAGCATTTTGATCCCTTCCCTGAGTCTTAGCAAGGTTGTTGAGGCTTTGATGGCACTTCAAATCAAGCTGGGGAAGCATACAACAGCAGGAAAAGAAACACAAGGCAGCACTCACATGGAGCCTCTCCACATCACCTGAATAAACAAGAGGGGTACCGGTAGGCAGCTGGCTCATGAGGTACCTCAGAGCCACTTCTGTCCCTCGGGGCCACCAGGAAGGAGGGAGAGAATTGTGTGTTCACAGAGGGATGAGGAGGAATGAAGCGATGCTTGGTGCCTCGCCACGTATGGGACATGGCAACAGCACCAGGGGAAAACAGGTGGCCCCCAAAGGCTGGAAAGCGGTTCCCCATCCACGTCCTGAGAGATGTGTCAGCGTAAATAAGTTATCCCTGTTGTCAATTAAACACACCTTGCATATCTGACTTCTCCATGAGTCTCAAAAAAGTTGCTGTTTCTCTTTAAGAAAAAAAACTTTTACATAGATATTTCTGAGCAAAATAAGGGTTTCTGTAAGAAAAAGTATTCTTTTCAGAGAGAAAATTGATCAAGAACTTGCAGCTAACCCTAACGGATCTACAGCTGCGTTCCCTCTGCTACGTCACCACCTCTGACCCTACACAACCCTGATCGCCGTCCTGCAGCCAAGAAACATGACTAACATGCTGGGGAGTAATCCCATGACTCAAAATCCTGGACACCAACCTCTCAGGGCAGCATGGTATATCATAAATACAGCACGTCCTCAGAGCTGTGCTGATTTATGGACCTTCTGAACCAGGAGGGACTGCAGAGGCGAGAGGAAATGGGCCCTGTAAGTTGCTGACCTGGTCCCTGCCCTCTCTAGCTGCTCGGTGCTGGCCTGACACCTCAGAAAACATCTTCCATGGCATCTCAATGGACCTGCAGCTGAAAATTGCTTAAGATAAATCCTCTGTTTGCTGTAGGCAAGAAGGAAGATAGGATGGGAATGCCCATGGCTCGAAACAACATGGGGAGGAAAGGAACGAGGAGATAGGAAATCAGAATGGGAGAGCAGAACCTACAGCAGGGAGCAAGGAGATCCCACAGCAAGGACCAGAGGGGCCCAGAGGAGGAAAGGATTTCAACTCACGTCACAAATTCTTTGACACCCAGCTCCCACCAATGGAAAGGGAAATTTATACCACAGGAAACGTAAAGTGATGAAAAATTATGAGTGAAGCCACAAACGTTGTTCCAAGTTTCTTCTTTACCACATACATGTCTGTAATTTGAAGGGGAGGGAGAGAGAAGCAAGCCCCATCGCACTGTACCGAGGTATTTATCGCTGCCTGGCTGCAGCGATACAACACATGCGGTAAGAATGGCCTGCGGCAAGCAAAAACTCATCTGCAGTTCAACAGCTGCACCTTGTTTTCAAGATGAACAGAAACAGACAAAATGCATTTTGTGTTATTTTAATATCTACATATATAAATATATCTAGTAGGTAAAGGAAATCGAAATCCAAAGCACCAGCAGACTGCCAAAAGAAAAAAAGTGGTATTGCTGCTGGCTCCGCCAGGAACTATAAAAGATAGAGATGGAAAGCAAAGGAGAGGAGAAAAAAATATAAAAAGAAGAATATTAGCATATAAATTGAAACCACATACAGGATCCCATATGTATAGCATGCATTCCGGCTCATGGTACATATCTGCCCTGTAACTCACAGCTTCAAGTCGACGCTCTCCATTGTCACTGTTCTCTCTCAGAGACGGTATGTGAGGTGGCATTTAACAGCGGACTTCTCTACCAGTACCACCACTACATCTGGAAACCTCTAGACCAAGGACTGCCGACCTCAGGTGCAATGCTTTCGGCTCTACGGCTGCCTCTGACAGCCAGCAGCAAGCCCACTGCCACGGGTGTTTCTGGACCACCCCTCTGCAGCGTTCAGGCATTGCAGCAGCTGGCTCAAAACCAGGGCTGTGGGCACCAGAAGTGAAAGGAAATCTCAAATATGTATAAGGGGGAAAATTTTGTGAAATGTTTCAGGTGCTTGGAGTGGTTTGGAACGAAGTGGCAGCTCAGCAGGCTACCTAGCAGATCTGGAGGCTCCACAGCCCAGTGCTAGAAGTGCGAGCAGAGAAAGCAGAGGTAAATGCATTAGCTAATGCCACAAAGTTAATGCACATAAATTAAAGCTCATTAAGCTCTAGGGAATATGATTATCTGGAGTGGGCATTTACTTGCCATAACTTAATCCCAAACCTGAAGATAAATACAGAGCAACTCTGCCCACTTCACTGCCAGAAAAGACCACTCCAACAAAGACTTAATAAGCTCTAGCTAAGTCCCAGCAACTTCATAGTTTCGGTGAATTTTTATCAGTTTTTTGGTTCTTCAAATAAGCAACCCTCGAGCACTGGTATAGTAGCCTTAAGATTTCTTTAACGTGTAAATAAATCAACATATTCCAGGGCAAAGAGAATCTGTTTGGGGCTTCAAAATGGAACTACTTTATGTCTGTTATGAGCTTTCATGTACCTACGAGTGGGCTTTTGGCTTTGGCCATTTTCAGGACAGAATAAATGCCTGATGGGAAAACAGATGTTAGCTGATATGATCAAGCACTTATTCCCAACACGCAGTAACTACATCTCATTTACATACAGTGCAACCCAGCTCCCCCTGCGATCCACAGAAACACGGCGCAATGATGGCTCGAGCTCCACAGCTGTGTTTCTTCAAGGAAGAGGAGAAGGCTCAAGAATGTGAGTATGCAGAATTCCTGTTGGTAGAGAGGCAACAAAAACAAGATTGCAGCCTGTGAATTCAGACTGATAACTTAAGGTTTTCACAACCGTTTTTCCTTCCTTTGCACCACCAAAATTAAATGAACCTGAACACAGTTATAAAGTGGCCTTTCTAAAAGCAGGATCTGTTTTCTTTAAATGCACATAGCTCTACCATCTTGCAGTACATGGAATCTGCAGCCTCTGCACTTTAAGGGACATTAATTCAAATGAATACAGTAGCATACCACTACCATATATTACCCTCTGTTTTTACAGATGTGCATAGTTTTCAGATTCAAAGATAAAACAATGCAAACCTAGGCAGGAGAATTAGGCACACAGGCAAAGTCTGTGTACAGGTATGAAATATAAAGCAGGAACGAGATGCTGACAGGACTTTTCTCTAGGGAAAACTAACATTATCAGAGGGTAGAGCATGTGGCTTGAGAACATCTGAATGGCTGAACACGGTTTCCTGTTTACAGAAATTAATAGATTGGTCTTTTCCAAGGTTTGGGTTCAGTAAGTGACGTGTAAATTCCATGTGACTCACAAATCCATTGCAAATGACCAAAGAACACAGGATTTTCCATCCCAGATCAGAACTTGGGTCCAGCATTTTTGTGTAATGGTGATTTCTGGGAAGGGGGATAGAAACTCTTAGACATTGCAGTCTTTTCTCCAATACACCCTTCCAAAGTCATGTGAGGCTGGTCTGCCTTGGCAACTCCATTTTGCAGGAGCAAGCCTGGGAAAATGCAGACCAGATGGAAACACACAGTTCTTACGGAGCATCCTAAGACACATGCGGTATCTTATCAATCCCCGGGCAATGTCCCTGCCATAGAGCACTTATTTCTCCTGCAGAATTGTGAATGGTCTTATCTGCTCCATTCCCAGTGTAGGGGCTGAATAAAAGCAGGAGGATTCCTCTACCAACAGCAAATAGTCCATGCTTGTTCCAACTGCGAGATAAAAAAGATGGGAAGCAAACTCTTACCACCTTGGGAATTGCGTCTAGGGTCTGTACTCAAGGAAAATGTTCGTATCTACCTCCACTGAAATTTTAAGCCTCATGCATGCCACCAAAAAAAAAAAAGATTAGAAAAGCCTCATAGCTTCATCTGCCACTGAGGCCAAGCACTGTTTACTATAAACAGGAACTCTTTGATGATTGCCCCGCTACCAGAGTGGAAAAGGCATGCTCCCAGCAAGGACGGGCATCACACTCGCTAAACACTAATTGGAGGAATCCTCTGCTGGCTGCTTTCGCTGGCCTTGCAACCTCTTCGCACACAGTCCAAACACTCCTTGCAGGAAAGCTGGCAAAAGCCCCAGAGAATTACAAAATGATGAATTTTGCTTGGACAAGAGAGATTGCCAGAGTTAATTATGAACCATTATTTAGACATATTGGTGAGGAAGACATAACAATCCTCAATACTCAGACTTATTATCAGGCCTGCCAAATTCAAGTCTCTGGGTACAACACTGCACGTAGACCAAGAAATTTCTCCAGAAATTGGCATTGATGAAATTTTATGAGTAAGCAAAACATCCCATTAGCAAGGGGTCTCTGAACATCCATTACCCAGAGCAGCAGTAAAAGCGTGGAATGGAGCAGCCCACATGGTCACTCTTGCCCTGTCCCAATGACACGGATCGTGAGAACCAGATTTTCAGCCACAGAAAGACCCAAGAATGTTGATAGCTTGGGAATAAGCTCAAATTTTGCACTGTTAACTAGAGGGACCTGGGAAATGATTCTGCATATTGCCAAGAAATTAAACCAAATTTAATTTCCCATCTTGGGCTTTTTTGTGTCTTCTCCACTTCTTGCAAATCAGTCAATATGCCAAGAAAATATCTTTAAAATATCACAACGAACACAAAACCAATTCTGCTAAAGCAAATGGTGAGTTAGAAAAATAAAGCATTTTCTCCAGTGTCTGAAAAGTTTTGGTGCCAACTAACAGAAGATGGGAGAAGCAGTATAATAAGAAACTAAGTAAGGCTAATACACAGAGGGAGACAGGATATTTGGACAATATAATAGAGGAAAGCTACTGAGAACTGCATTAATAGTAAAGATCTGATCCAGTCTTAACAGCAATAATGGCGGGTGTTGATGGGACTGTGGAGAAATACACTCTGTTTTCCACACTACGTGATGAGTAAAATGAAATCTGTGCTCACTGGGTCAGACAGATGCAGAGCTTGCAGGGATGTTCCTCAGGAAGGATGCTAGAGAGACAGAACAGCAGTGTACGTTAGCCTGCTGAGTGCAACTGAGCACCCTTGGAGCTTCACAAGCAGTAACATAACAAATACTTTCAGTAAAGTGAGACTCGGGGGAAAAAAACCACTCAACATCTGTTGAAAGATGTCCTGTAGCTGCTGCTTGAGAAACTGTGTAAGAGTAAAGCAAACAAGTAGCGGTGTTTTCCAGAATGTAACTCCTACTTCTAGCAAAGCCTGAGTCAGGGATTTCCCAAAGCAGGGGTGATGACTGGGAACTTACCAGTCCTCAATCAACGGTTCTTCCATGAACTGTCCTAAAAGGAGACAGGCTCGTGGCAGTCCCCATCCCACTCAGGCAGTCCAAGACCACAATTCCATGTAGTTCCCGTACTGCTCTATCAATGGTCCTATCTTCCAGGAGCTCAGATGAGAAAAAGTTTTGGGGAAATGCTACACATCACTACGACTCACTAGCTGTTCCTCTCCAAATGCTAATTTCTGTAACAGGGCTGCATTTTGTTGCCTTGCTTTCTATTATTTGGAATCATCAGTCACACCTCCTCCAAACTGACTGCAAAGATTCCCTCTACTCATTTAGTCTCAATTCAAGGTTAAGCTCAGATTTGAATACAAGATTTGCAAGTTACAATTCAAGGTGACATAACACTACAGTTGATGAAAAGTGACAGACTGCAAAATTAGTGGTTTATCCTACACAACCACAGCCTCTTCTATCCCAGCAAAGCCTTTTTTCCAGCACTATGAAGTTCGAGCAATTCATACTGAGAGGAAAGAACTCATTTCACGACTTTATCACTGTTGTTATGATACCAGCAGGGGTTTCTTTCAAAGCCTACTCTGGCAAGAGCATGACTCCCTAGGATTCTCCCCCTGCATTTAAAACGAAGCAGCTCTAGCTGTTGTGGTTGCAAAGAAATGTTTGAACTTCAGTGCAATCTTAGAAGCTCAGAGAAGGCGGCAGATATAAACCCAAACATGATGAGAAATTAAACAACAAATCTGAGGACTTTTAACCAAACCTCATTTTCTGAGCAATTGGATTTAGTGCATGAACCTCCCTCTGCTTCCCAAAGTTGCGCCTACAGCTGATGCAGGATAAGAGTAAGTTTAAAAGAGGTTCCTTGGATATGCATTTCGCCATGAAGCTCAGAACATTTGCTCTGTGTTTTGGCGGGTTGCAGCCTCTCCATCAAGCTTTTGCAAGACTGTTACCAGTATGAAACTCAGCCTAAAGCTAGCTCGTGGAGTCTACACAAGCTTAAACACAAAAGGTTCAAACATTCATTGCTCTAAAACCATTCTACAATTATTCTAGGCAGAACCAGCCACACATTTACCAGCCCCGTTTTGCACCCAACTCTGGGAGCTGACCTTCCCCATCTCTCTTCGTTTGTTTTTGGCTTGCGACTTGGCAAACTCTTAGCCTGTTGCTTACTTCCACAAACACCGACATGCTTCCCTCAGCACCGCGTTCAGGCCTCAGCAGTTTGCAGCCACATCTGAACACATTAACAAACACCACTCTGAAATTCCCTCAGATGTTTCAAGGTAGCTGCCTGAGGAAATACTCCAGCCATGAGATGGCTTTTTAGATCACATTACATCACTCCCACGTTGTTTATTTTATTTGCCTCCCTTCTCTAAGATACACTGCGGCTTGGCAGAAGACGACTGTCCAGCTCCTGTTCTCACTCTAGGCCTTTACCTTCCACACGTGCCACTAAAACCAAACATATCTTTTTTCCTCATTTTAATTCCTGTGTGTGTGAACGCACGTCAGTGCCCCTCACCGACCAGACAGCCTAGACTCAAGACGACGATGGTGGAAATACAGTGGGGCTACACCCAGCCAGCTCCTCACAACGTGCAGAAAAATGGCATCCGGCCTGCAGGCCAGGCCAGCAGGAAAAGCCACAAAAAAAAGGGGAAAACAGTGTTTGGAAAGGGAAGTCTTGTCTCCAGTTCTGCTGTTTAAAAGTCTGCTCAGCCCTTCTGAAGGGGAATGTCATGTTTATACAGTTGCTGGACAGGAGAGGATGAGCAAATACTCCTTATGTTTTTCTGAAGACCTGGTGTAACTTGCTGAACCTACCAGGAGGAAGAGGGGTTCTCTCATCCACCTTCCCCACATGTAAGCTCTGACACTCCTATCAGTGCTTTGGTTTAAATGTCAGCACATCACCTAAACGCTCCTAGTTGCATGAGCTGCAGCCTAAGCCGCCCGGACATCTGTCCAGAGTAGGCAGATATGACTTGTGATCCCCAACAGTTTCTTCATTTACATGAAGAGTTTAAAGAAAAAAACACCACCAACAACACACACATATGCCTTGTGAACCAGCCAAAAAAACAAGACAGGC
The DNA here is from genome assembly GCF_964034855.1 of Anser brachyrhynchus. Classification (NCBI taxonomy): domain Eukaryota; kingdom Metazoa; phylum Chordata; class Aves; order Anseriformes; family Anatidae; genus Anser; species Anser brachyrhynchus. The sequence goes on from NC_137709.1 coordinate 5,560,624, forward strand.
AGAACCCCATTTATCTGGAGATGCTGACAACAACTCCTGACACATAAAGCTGGACCTTCTAATCCAGCCAATTTGTAAAACTACAGGAATTCAGTCCAACGCTACACAGCAAGCACGCACCAGCAGAAAATCAATTCCAGTGAGCAAAGGACTGTGGAAAGCACAGAATGCTTATTGAAGTGTTTGGTGAAGGCTGAGCTGGTTATTCATTTTTGTTTTCCTCTTATTGTCAGTACCTTTCTGATGTATGCATCTAAAATTTCCAGGACAGGTGGTCAGATGACACGGAAATAAGCTTCCTGCTCGTAGGTTTACTGGTTGTAGTACCATTACGAACCTCTTCAGAACAGTTCAAAATCACAACGGATGACGGACTGCACAGAGAAAAAGCCTTGTCCGATACATTCACAAAGCCACACAATTCTTCTAGACACAAAACCTAACTCTTAGTTACGCTGCAGCTCCCTTCTATCTACTCTACAGGTTTTTTTTATAATGGCAACACTTACTAGTATGAAAAAAAAGGCTTTCTAGGTCTCATTTCTGTGATAGAACCAAGCACTACGGGACTGCTGGCGGATGCCTATGCCAGGGAGGAACTCCTGCTGCAGGAGCTGTGCCCACAAGGTCCAGCAGCAAGCCCAAGACATGGCTGGCAGACTGTGGCAGGAACATACCCCATAGCTCACATGGAAGGACCTCTTCTATAACCGTTATGGATTATTCAGATTGCAGCAGTACTTTGAGGAACCGAGTACCAGAGTGCTTGCTTCTCCTGCTCCCAGGGTATGATACCGAAGGAACCTAACAGACCTGAAATCGATCTCTAATTCTTTATTGAAGTATTTGAAACCTATTGTCTTTTTAATTCTCCTGGTTTTATCGAAGTCTCACAAGATTAAGTTTCAGTTCCCGTCATTAAACATATATGATCATCTTCAAATAGTGGGCTTTTTAAAAAAATAGATAAAAAGCCAACTTTTAGCCCTCACAGTAAGTAAACAGAAGCTTGAAAATAGGAAAAAAAAAGTATATTCAGAGTCAAGAAACAAGAAGTCAATGTGAATATCAAAATGATTATTTTTTTCACATGATCCTTTAGTTGGGGGGGTGTTACTGAGTCAGAACGCTTTAAATTGGCTTTACTGCAACATATCTTCCAGAAGGATTTAAACAAAGCCAAACCGAGCAGAAAGCCTTGGCGTTCAGCTCAAGAGCTGTCTGGATCAAAGGTTGCAGAAGATATCACGAGGCCACATGACTATTTCTACTTTGACATGCAGAAACTCTCCTACACCAGGTTCCGTCCAAATTCACCGCAAAATATCGTAACAGCAGTGATATAAATGATAATAAGAACACAATGATAAATTGTGTTCTTAATGCAATGATATGGCAGATTTTTCCAGTTCTTCAAAGAGATTAGTGACTTTCACACTGTGCCAGAAAAGCAAAGAAATCTTAATCTTTCCATTTGTTTTGCAACCCAATAATGACTGTTTAGGAGTATGTTTTTCCTTTATGCATTGCTTAAAGTACTGGAATATCTTAATGCACTTGAAATTAGCTCCTGCCTATGATCCCTGCTACCCTATGCAAATCACATACTTTAAAATATTTAATTAGAGGTGAAATAATACCAGCACACCACAATGAGTTTCTTTCACAACATCCACTTTTGACAATGTTATGACAAAGAACTATCAGATATACCTGCAAAAGCACAGCAAACTGCAAGCAGTAAGAAGAGAACAATATCGAACATCCTGTTTATAGCACGAAGTATATAAGTTTTATGGAACCCAAACGGCAAAGTATCATTTCTCTCACTTCCTTCCCTATAAAGCTAGGTAAGTGTTACGAGCAGCACATTTGTCTAGAAGTGGAGCACACATTTTGTTATGGCAGCTTACCTTAAATTCAAGCTTTCAATCTTAAGGGGTAAGTAGTCAGCGTGAGGATTTAAGAATAAATCTCAGTGAAACACGTGGAAGATTTATGACAAACTATCTGAATAAATAAGAAAAAGCATTATAACAAAAAATGATTTGGGTCATTGGGATAACTCATTGTATATGGCCTAGTATTTACAATGCTACTCACTATATTACACATAAACAATAACATATATATTTTAACATTACATCATAATTCTGATACATGTACTTCATGGACACTTTTGTATTTAAACACCTTTATACTGATACAACCACATTTTCTTTTTAGCCTCTCAATGTGAATGCTTCTCAGGAAGGCTGCCCTTAATTCCCTCTTTATATCTGAAATAAATTATAACAGCCTTCATTTTATGTATTGCTTTTACTGAACTGCCTTATGCTGGAACAGTTGCGTGTGTTATATAGCCAGCCTCTGACAATTTTTTATGCTGTTTTGTTAGCCCTTCAGAGTTTCTCAAGAGGATTTGAAAGAAAATGGAAAGCCTATATACTATTTTATAAACCATTCAGATACACTGAGAAACACAAGCCTGGGCCACTGTTAAGACAGCAGTGAGAAAACCACATGACGATGTCGCACTTTTCATTTTAAGAACACGTTGTTTTTTAAAACTGGGGCACACAAAATACTGGCAATGCCTGATTAAGATAGACAGTGGGCCAAGCCCTGAGCAGATCTCAACACGCTTCTGAAACCTATCAGACAGTTCTTTGTAGCGTTGTAAGACTAAAACACCAGTAAACCATTCAAACTCCCAAATTCGCAACGTAGAACAAAGATTTTCAAAGGACTTACTGTCCCAAAGGGACATATAAAAAAAACTGGCAAGTGAAATCAGATCATGGAAAAGAGTTCAAAAGAAGTTTCCGTGGCACACTGCACTCTTTCTTGCAGCAGACGAAGCGTGGAGGCACACTCCAAGCAGGATACGCGCGGACCGGCTCTGCAGTTCCGTATCCCCAAGGAGCCATCTCTCCGTGGTGGCACAGCCAACAGTATCATCCTCGCTACTCAAACCAAACAAGCACATTGCAAACCTATCTAAGAGCTGTCTTTAAAGCTGTGCTGGCTACATAAGCCAAGAGCACTGACCATGGGCCCTGCTGCACTTCTCAAAACTGCAGGCTTGAGTCAAAGCCACAGCCTGCCATTAACCTGCTGACTAAAGCCAAATGCTATCAGTTACACTAGTGACATCCCCACTGCTCTGATCAGGGTTAAATCGGCCTTAGAGAAGACACCTTTTCCTCTTTTAAAAGCCAGTAAACTTGTCTTTCTCCCGTCATCTCTAGCACTGATGAATGCAACCAAAATGGTTTCAAACCGCTCTGTGAACTTAGCTGCGCAGCCTTCCACAAAGAGAAGGGCAAACACCTTTCAGAGACTTTAATTCTTGTTATACCTTCCATCTGTTGACCACACCAAATGCTCTCATTCCTCAGTACCAGTTCCAACATATTCAAGTGGATTTCAAGATCAATGGTTTTCATCACATCTTTACCTTTGATCCTAGGAGAACCAGAGGACCATGTCTCAGTGCCGCCTGAAAGGGCATCTTACTGCTAATACGAGAATATTGGTGAGCTAACATACTGCCTCCCAGCCCCCTTTCCCATCAGCTCCACAAAACCCAGGACCATCTTCAGGGAGAGAAGAAATCTTGTTCCATATTTTTTCCATTAACATCCATGGGATTTCAGAGTGCTTCACGCTTCCTAAAATCAGGTCCAATATCAACATTCATACATTTGGAGACTGAGGAAATTCCTCTGGCCTGTTCCATGCTACTCAAGTGTTGTGCTAAGAGGTTAGCAACACACTTAAAGTCACAAATTGGGGCGACAACCCTTCAGAAGAACTACAAACAGTTTTGACAGCTTGCTGTTAAAAGAGCACATGCATACTGGTAAACTATCTGCAAAAAGAAAGTTGATCAGAGAAATGACTTACTATATGCTCTGCAAAACTTACAGCTGTTTTCCAAAAAAACCTCTAGTAAATGAACAAATCAGCTACAAAAGATTACTCTCATCTCCCCCTTCTTTTGCACTAAAATTTGCTAATTATCCCCAGCCCAAGAATCAGCCTCCTAATTAGGAAATAAATCTCTTGGCTTGAAAGGACACCAGCCAGTAATTACTACTGCATGTTCATTTCCATTCTCTGCAGCTTTCCATGATGTTTGTCAACACCTCCTTTGCCTTTGGATATTTATTCTTTCCTGTTTTCTTGATGCTGATTTACCTGCAAGGAGAATGGAAGCCCCTTTTATTTAATCTTCTTTCTTTTAGACTCTTGCAATGCAAAACGTCTGCGAAATCAACACAGTGCTGGAAGTAGCAGGTTTCAGTTACTGCAGTTACTGAACGAGCAGGAAGCTCATAATGACTTGTGGCTTCGTGTCTATGAGACAGAACCCAATCCTCCAATACGCCAGCCTTTCTAAACAGACACGAGATCATAAAGTGGGCCCTTAGGCTCTTTACGTTCTTGTTACAATTTCACTGACCACAGCAGTTACTGCCTACTTTTGTCAGTGCATGGCAGCAAGATGTACTTTCTAATGTCTTTGCCCTAAAATCCTGAAGAACGTTTCCAGATTAAAATTGCTTGAGAACTACTACAGAGATTTCTACGCTCGGTGAATAAACGAAGCTTCTGTCCAAGCAGTGCAACTGCAACACAGAACTCTGGCTTTGTGCTAGCCCTGCCATTGACACAGCTACGCAAGTACCACAGCCTGCTCGTTTTTAAAATGGATATGGAAAAAGGGGCAGCCTCGCCTGGGTACTGCAAGGAAAGGGGTGATGGAACATAACCACTTCCACTGGCAGCAGAAGGCACGCAGCAGCCCGGGAGCCTCCTTCCATTCCTTGTTTTTAAGAGTAATGAATCCACGTAATGTTCTTTGAGGATCTTAAATGAAAAACATTATTTAACCGAGGCTCTTTTTATAGAGCATTTTGCATCGGTTCACTATGGGGCACAAAGGGGAAGGAAATAATTTCTGGAAACTTTAATAAGAATATACTGATCTGACTAATGGTCTTGTTATTTTAACTTTATATAGATTCACCTTCTTCAAAGCAGACCAATAAAATATGTATTTTACTGCAGTGGAAACGGGTAGGTGTACAAAAACTGTAACTTCATCTAAGGTTTGGTTTGGTTTAAAAAAAAAAAACAGCAGAGATACATCTGCAGCCTATCATTACTACAGGCACCACTTCCAAGCCATTCACGAGCCTCTCCTAGCATCAGTAGTTTTCTGTTAAGCTCCACCTCGGTAAGCTGAGCTATGCAGAGAATTTAAATCTAGAAATAGTGGTAAACACTGTCCTTTAGTGGCTTTCCTATATGATCCAGGGCCAAGTTCAGTTTTGGCTAATCCAGTTTGAGAAGTTCGTGCAGTTTACAAGCGAACTTCCTTTGTGCACAGCGAAGCCGAGCTCCCTGCGTCACGCCGGAGGATGTCACCAGATGAGAGTACATTCTGTGCAGTGCAAGTCATCTGCACGGACGGGATGTCAGCCTGCTGGGATGCAGCGTTTGGCCCTAACAGCCAGGAAAAATGTCTTGAGAAGAAAGCCTTAGCAGGTAACGCTGGAGGTGGTGATGTCTCAGTTTGTGATTCTTACGGACAGATGAAGTTATTATTACAACTGGATTAGAAAGAAAAAGCGTGGCTTCCCCTCCACCCACCCCCCTTTTTTTGATTTTGGAGAAGGATCAAAGGAGGAAGAACAAGAAGGAGAAACTGCCTGCAAATCTCAGTGCAGTGTGGGGGGAGAAACCACACACAAAGCCAAGAAACAAATGGATAACTGGAGAGAGAAGAATCCCTCCCTCTTTCATCAGTCTCTTCTAAGTTTCAGGCAGACTTTCTCTCCAGTTGTAAGCTGGCAGAGCAGCGAAGAAAGAGATGGTGCATTTGTAGTCATGATGGAAGCATCAGGATATATCAAAACAGCTGTAGGCACAAATGCACTGGCTGGGACAGCGAGCCCATTGCCTAAGCCTACAACCACAACTGTCTGCCCAAGCCATAAATCAGCCTCTTAACAAAATGGTTTTTCAGTTCCCAGGCTCCTCCGATGCTCCTGGGCCTCTCTTTTTTTCCAAACACATCTGCAGGGTATGCAGATACATGTAAGGGGCAAAATGTTCGCGCTCTCATCTTCTCATGGCTTTGGCAGTGGGAGGCACCACCCCCGCCACAAAAGAGGTAAATCTTACTTCCCAAAGCCAGAAGGCAAAATCCACCAAGAGGAGAGAGGAGAAAAAATTCCAGCAGTGACCTGCAGCGATGCTGTGCTGCTGGTGCCTCCCGTGCGAGTCGCCGAGCCGGGACTTCTCCGCTCCTCACGCTAATAGCACAGATGCTCCGGGAGGCCCCAGGCAACGGGAGGGACGTGGATTTGGCAGCGCCTCGTTGTGGTCTTTTTAATATCGTTTATTTAAAGCCTTTCTGAAATCTTCTTTCAAACTACAGCAGAGCAGGAGAAGGGTAATTAAAAATAAAAGGAAGTTTTCGTCTGTTTCAGCACGATCAAAGGAGAAGGTAAAGGAGCGTGCGAGTCCTTAGGGACCCATGTTCCCCACTGCACAGTCAGCTATTGTCATAAAACACGGATCTGGATTTTCTTCAGGCAGTTTTGCTTAACAGGATATTCTGAGATGCAACATCTCATTTTCATGAGGGGCCTCAGGGGACAGAGTAAAAACACCCATCATGACCAAAGTAAAGAGCATTTAAATATCAAAGTAAGAGGGGAAAAAAAGGTAGAGCAGAAAGCTTTGTCCGGCTACAGGGATTAATGAACGATGGCACAGGTTGGTTTACCGTCAGCTAAGTGAACTTTCTTAGTGTAAGCAGGGCTTGGGATAAATTGGGACATTTATTCCAGATGACAAGACTAGAGTAAACAAATAGATGCTTTTTAATTTCCCCTTTTACTTAGGGAGCCATAAAAATTCAATGGCAAAGACACTGCTCAGGGGAAGACTTAGAAGATTTAGATTAACACAAAAAATACAACTTTCTATCTGAGCAAAGCTTTGTGGTAATAAAGAAACAGGAGCCTTTTAAGTCCAGAAGGGCTCATCCTCAGAGAAAAGCACGGCCCCATACCCTGCACACTGGATTCCCCTGCCCACATCTCTGCTCACCTCGGTTCTGCCCCTGTGCCGGGGTCCTGAGCGCTCCCGAACTTCCCCTCTCCGTGAAAGCAGCAATGGTACAAAATCCTCTCACATCTTGTGGGGAAAACAGAGCAAGCACTGTCCAACCCTAATTAAAATAAACCTGAAACACTCAATTGTGTAAGTAGGCTCTTCAAATCCCTATTTAAGCTTTTAAAATCAGGTCATTTTTAAGTGCTGTTTGAATACACAACTTGCTTTCATTTCATTGAAATCGTGGTGCAGGATTAGCCATTAGATTTAATGCAACTACCGTGATCAGCCCAAGAGTACTACAGATCTGATGTCACGTTTGAAGAAGCACTTTGAATTAAAAGACAATTAAAGAAGAGATTAATAATACATTCCATACTTCATCCTTGAGTAAAGTAATGCCATCCTATCTCACTTAGCAAAGCATACAGCAAGCAAGAGTTATCTGCATGCTGTGCTTAAGTATATCTAAGGAGGACCTCCAGAACATCTCAGAAAGTCCACCCCACCATCATTTAAAAACAAGAAAATTAAACACTGCAGTGACATGTATGTAACACGGACACAGAGCAGCAAGTTGCATTATCTATAGGAACTGTTTCTCTTACTAAGGATAAAGTCTAGTTTAAACACATGGTTCTCATGAGTTATGTAATTTTTTTCGTAAAACCCATCTTACTTTTAATTGTTGTCACTTAAGCCTGAGAAATCAAAGTTTTTCAGAAGAAAAAAAAAAAACAAAAGCCTTAGGAGTCTGTGGTATCCTATACTTTCCTTGCAGCTAATTCTTTTGAAGGCTCGTTTTTTTTTTTGTTTTTAATTACAAAAGGAAAATGGCTTTTAGAAGGCACAGCAGCGGTTTAGCAAATCACTACCTAGAGCACAGCATAAAACCCAACGCTGACAAGGGTGCACTCAGAATTTGGGTCCTGAGGTCAGAAATACCATCTGTAATGAAAGATGGTTGTATTTCAGAGTGCCAAGTGACAGCTGTGGTCCAGAGCTTTTCGTCAGATGTGCAGAAAGACAGACTCCAAAAGAGGAGAAATTGGTGTATGCACATCTGGTACAACAGCATCCAGTAATTTACTACAGGCAAAACGGCTCCTTAGCTTTTAAGGCAAAATATAATTGGGCATGAATGGCCATGGTTTTGAAAGGCAGCTTCCAAGATGTACAAAATAGAGGTATCATACAGATGAAACCTCTTCATATACAAGGAACGTCTACCTCGGAACCTAAGTCATTCACTGTCTTGGTTTTGGACCTGGTCCAGAGCCTGGAGGCAGCAGTGGGCATCCTCGCTTGACATCAGTGAGCATTCTCGCTTGACATCAGTGAGCAAGGCCTGAAGAGCCACAGTAACATTAGAGAGAAAAACAGGAACTCGGCGCTGAGCAATCTTTCAGATACATAGATTTAAATTCCGTTTTTCATCCTGGATGAGGGAGGGAAGAGCTCTATCACTCTGGAAGAACTAGAGCCAAAGATAAATACTATTATTAAGAGCAATAATAATGCATACAGTTGATCCTGCAAAATTCCAGTCAGCACAAAAACCAAAAAGGAACATGACAATGAAGTCTCTGAACTTAACATAACTTTTGCTTTTTAGATACAATTTTCCGATCACTTCTGATGATGACCAGATGTATGAAGCCCCTCTGACGAATGCAAAGTGTTGTTTTTTTCAAATTAAAAGTAAAGTTTTTGTTCTAGATCCAACTCAGCATACATTTTGCATTAAGAAATGCTGCCAATTTTCATAACTTAATTTGAAAAAATGATCTTTCCTTAGTCTACAAATTGCTACATTCCAAGCACATCCTACACAGCCTGGTCAAACTAACAGCGTCTCATAAAGCTTAAAAGAGACTATTTCCATTTGTCCAGGAAAGTCAATATGTCAAGAATGGATGTTACCTGTGATGCCATCAGAAATACAAAATACTTACAAATTATGCTACAAAACACGGACATGAATAACTCAGTGTAAGTAAACTCAATAGTAAAGGATGTCTGCTTTTCTTCCATGAAAGCAACTTCTTAGACACTGTTCTTTAACGTCAGAGCCTGTTGTCCAAAGAGGTATTTGTAACTTGGGCATTTAATTGCAGGCTTATCTCTCTTTTGCATTTTAAGTCTATATTATTTCAAGGAGTTCTGCTCCAGTCTTTCCTCATCATGGTTTACACACTGTTGCATAATGCAACCTTATTAAAGAGTACAATCTGCTGTAGAAGGCTTTCTTCTGCCTGGAACTACAGAGAGAACCAAACTACGGCTGGCAACATTTCAGCAACAAGTCAGTCTACTTCCTGAAAGGCAAACTAAATAATTTTATATCCTAATTACTTTGGGTAAACTTGAATTTAGCCTTATGCCATCTCTCTATGTAGTATTTAGCCATGAACTGCAGACTCGCTAGCACACCCTGACCCACTTAATCGGAAGCTGAATCATAACTGATATCAAAACAGATATCAGAGGAAAGCGTTAGCCAGTTCACCAAATTTCTTTCCATGTCTGCAAAAACTTCAGCTGATTCATTAAGAAATTACTTCTAGAAATGAAATATGGAAGAGCAGCAACATCCTAATTAACAGAACAGGAAGCACATAATCAGAAGCAGAACCATTTTGTCTAGTGGGCGCACTGTTGGATTTGTCACATCAACCAGGCTGTGTTCAAAGACTGTCTTCATCCTCAGATGTGTCCCTGCACTGCTGTTGGGTTTCCTCGCTACCCCACACTACCGTGAGCTTAAATAAACCTGCCCCACAATCAAGCCTTACTAATCTGCCTACCGAGGTAGATCAGCTTAAAGGACGTTCAAAGTCATCTCTTAATCTCATCTCTGGAGATTATAACCTCCTCCTATCTGTTCCAGGAGTTTTTTAAAAACACTTTTGCTCCACTGCAGAAGAATGTATTTTAACCAGAAAGAGGCCAAGACTAGAACACTGCTTCCAAGTCCTTAACAATTCAGGTGGGGCGCCCATCCAAATCTGCTCTGGATGCAAGTCAGATCCAAAGCTTCAGAAAAACTGTTTTCTTGTTCCAGTTCAAATATGGACAAAATCTCAAAATCTCTCTTGAGACAATGAACATACGCCTCAGATGAAATACGATTAAAAATACTGTTCTTCCTTCATCTCTCGGTTTAATTCTGAGGAGATGGTCCCACTTTTCCCTCTTGCAACATTACACCCAGCTCTGCTGTCAGTCCACGTGACACCGAACAAAAGCAATCTCCCTTTGCCAGCTACAGACTTTCCACCACTTTCTCCTGTTCCAACCCAGCTTTAACACTTTAACAAAATATGCTTCAGTCCTTTCTATTTCCAAAGTCAATTCCCACAGATTAATGCGTGTGGGTTTATGAATCAACACACAGGACGTTTAACTTGAGAAGTTCCTCCCTCTGCCCTCTCCTTGTGACTGTACTCCATATTCTCAACTCCAGGCGCATTAGTAGAATAGTTGCTCCTAACTTCATTAATCAACACCCTAATCCATCCCACAGGACACTAGCAGAGGATTCTTTTCCTGCAAAATCCTGCTGCTAAGGACGACCGACCTACACTTACCACACGTTTAAAATCGGCAGCTTTTCCACCTCTTTTACCCTCATTCGTTTTCACTTCCACCTCGTAAATGTACCTTCACTAAAAGAAAATCAAGGAACAATAGAAGCCACCTCGCTGGCCCAGGGCTCCTTGCAGGGTGACTGCCTTTCTCATGCCAGCAGCTGTCTCTGAGTCTCAGCAGCAGGCCACATCCGAGGGATGTCAGACTCGTGGCTGGCTTGGCTGTGCTGGGAGAGCTCCATTGTGGAAATGGGACAGGTAAAGAGGCTCAGACCTGAGTTATTCTTCACCCAAATGTATCTGCTGCACTCGGAGGTACTGCTAAGCAACTTGTTATTTGGGTGGTAGCAACCTTCTCCTGCAATGGTACAGGGAAAACGAGTTAGTCCAATTCCTGAGAAGCTTATGAGTTCAGCATAACATATAAGAAACACTTTTTTTTCCTGCAACAATCTGCTCTTTGGCACAGCCTCAGAATACTTTACTGCCACGTCTTACTTTGAAATGGGAGGATGCCAAGAATGAGATAAGTGCAGACATCCATGACTGGGAAACACAAGTAAAAGGCCTTCTCCAGAGCCAATTACAGCCTTTAGCAGACAAGCGCTTCAAAGGAAAAAAAAATCCCCCAAACTAAACAAACAAAGAAAAAGTAACAGTAAATTTGTCTCTCTGCATTCAACAAGCAGAAACACAGCAGTTATTTCTTTAGATTAAAAGGCTCTCCTTTTTTTTTTCCCCCTTTTTTAAATGAAAACCTCTAAAATACCCAACCAAACCGAAATAAAGCCTTTGTTTCTTCAGAACTTGAGAAGTCTGGCTCTGTGACTCTAAAACGTGAATGCCCAAATTATTACATTAAGGAAGAGATCATTCTCCATCTGCAATTCTCAATTCATTGAATGGAAACCTAGATTACAGCAGAGACTTGCCATGACACAGAACTGCTTTAGGGGCCAGATTTGTCTCCCGCCAACTCCATTTAGCTTTTGATCTTCCTTAAAATACCGATAGCATTTTATCATGTAGTTTTATCATCAGTTTTTCCACTACCACATGTTGTAATCAATATGAGGCAAAAATGTCAATGTGATTATAGTCCTAATTTGAAATCCCATAGTTTGACATTTTTTCCTTTTGGAAATAGGAAGTGATTACTTAAGTCAATTAGGCAAAACACGGTGTGTGAATACCATATAAAACATTAAGAGCAGGGAAAGTGAGTTAAATTAAATAAGCCACAGCAAGTAATTGGCCGATTACATTCAGCTTCACGCACAATTAAGTCTATTAGGGATCCCAAACTGATCCATTCTGCACCCACCATTCTTGCCTTGTTACCTTGCCCAGGTACACAAAGCCAGCAGCTGGCCAAGAAAAGGCCAAAGGAAGGAAAAGACCAAAAGGCACAATAGCAGGAGCAATTTCTTTTGCTAATACAGGATCATTTTGAACCTCTACGGAAGATCTCACAGAAGCAAGGAAACACCCATATAATTGAAAAACAACAGCAAGGTTCCCCCCCCCTCCCCAAAAGGCAACTGAAGACGGCTCTGAAATCTCCAGCCTGTCTAACCTCAAGGAAGACTAACGTAAGTGAATGTGTTTCAAACCAGTCAGTCTTAATGAAACTGAAAATTACCTTTAAACAGCACTAGAAATGTAATTTAGCTGCTCTTCAGTTGCCTGATCAGTTCGCATTGCCTGATGCTAGAGTTCCGGCCACTTCAAAGTTCTTGCTCCACATCTCCTTGTTTGCTAGAATATTGATGCTCATCACTGCTATTGCACAGGAGAGATATAAATAAATAAACAGACTAGCATTAAAACAACTCCAAAGCCTTCTGAAAAGGGTTGGAAGACTATTCAGGAAAGGCCAGCGCCATGCAGCACACCTCCACGTCCCCGAGGCTCCAAGGTGGGCCCGCCGAGAGCCAGCAGCTCGCAGTGCAGAAACGCAGGCCAGCTGTCCAGTGGTACCTAGTCAAAGTATTTACACATCAAAAGAGGCAGCCAGTAGGATGTGCAAAGCGCCCCTCCAGAGAGCTGAATGCTTTAAACTCGCCGCAGCTCAGGCAGGTTACGCATGGGGAAGTTCTACTTTCCACCAGGTGCCGCGTACCTTTTTTAGTTCCCCACATAACTCTATTAAAATTTGTACTTTGGGCTGGATTGCAGAGAGGGCAAACATACACGGGGTAGTTCAGAAAATCCACTGCAGCCTTTAGCATCACTGGAAGTTTCAGAACCTTGTTTTTCTGACAAGGTTGTTTTGAGTCTCAGGGACTTTATTAGGCTGGATACAGGCATGACTACGGAAGATTTTGTGGTTTGTGTCGTACAAGAGATCAAACGTCAGGGCCATAAACGCTCTTGGTGATATTAAAAATAAAGGGCAAAGGACCACAGCAATGTTTTTGTGAACATGTGCAAAAATATTCGTTGCTCACAGTTTAAACTAAACTAACTTCAGCCGATCACCGTGACTGCTAGAGAACAAGCTAACAACCTGCAGGCCTCTGCCAGCTGTTGTATCGCGCACACAGCTCTGGTGGAGTGGCAGGAGCACCGATGAGAGAGAGAATTCAAGAAATGATTGAATGGGCTTTGCTGAAAGTTTCCACATCCATGAGAATTTACCTCTGGCTTAAGACCAGGAATGAGGAACTGACAGTCCAAAAAGAATGTCTTGGCCAAGGCTACGTAGAGCTTGAAAAGGGGGCTTCTCGTGAGAGCTCGAGTATTGTGGTTAGTCTGGCATCTGCTATCACATGTTTTACATTTTCCTTTCCTAATGATATTAAGCTCCCTGTAAGTACTGAAAGTAAGGTTTACTTTTTTTTTTTTACCCATTTCTCCCATATGCTCTAGAGATGCATTAGCACCGTTTGCCAACTTATTCCATTTTTAAAGTAGTTGAGGGATTTTAAATGTACAATAATTTAAACGATTCAGTCCAAATTTCATTTAATCAATACTTATCTTCAGTTTCTGTGAGTTCCATAAAAAGGATCAACTGTCTTGCAAAAGGTGGTACTTGGAATAGCTTGAATATACAATATAATGTTACACGTATAGGGAAACAATCATATACACAGACTACTCCAGGAAACCTCTCTTCCAGTAGTTTCCATAAATCTTAATCCAAAAACTAAGAAGATTTTTTTTAATCTTTGACTTCTTTTCCAAAGAAAAAAGCAATGCACACTGGGTAAGGTAACTATGCAGAGGATTAAAAGTAGGAAATAGAGCAATTTGGGAATACCCAACATTGCTGAATTGTAGCTTTTATGCTCTCTTAAGACCTTCTCGGTCTCTCTTAACGCGCAATTATTCTAATAGCATGCTCCAAAAAAAAAAAAAAGAAACAAGTAGTTGAGCCAAGGAAACCCCAAATACAAAAAGAAAAACATGAACCTGATACTTGATAAAAAGACAATTACTGTTAGATTTACTTTCATCTGTTATTTTGCAATTGTACCAGCCCAACTGAGCAATTTTAAAAGTGATGGAAATGCCATTCTATGCAAGTAAAATAACGCTACTGCAACTTATCGTTGAACTCCGCTCGGCAAACCTCTCCTGAGACAGCACTGCATCGCCACGTTAACTGAGCTTCTACAAATAGGAAACAGAGACGGGTTTCATCCCCCTCTTCCCCAACCAGCTGATTCCCATGGTCGGAGAGCAGACCAACGGGACACGCAAGCTCTTCGGAGGAAGCAGTCTGATCGCCTGTACTCCCAAGCAGTGAACGTAGAGGGTAATGCTGTATTTAGCTTGAGACTCAATATACAGAAGAGGCAGAAACGAACTGAGATGGATCAAAGAAGGCGCTTTAAAAGAGTTCATGTAAGGACAACTCCATAGCCCAGGCAACTTTTGCTACAAATCGGGGCAAAGAAAGGGGAATACTGAATCGCTGTAATTCCCCCAGCGGCAACAGAACAGAACTTCCCCAGTCCTGCAAAGGGGATTTGGAGGTGGTGTTATTGGATTATACCACAGTGAGCAAAAGATGCAGAAACCTAACAAAACAGAGCAATGTGCATATTCACGCACCTAGAATTTCAAGAGAAACAACTGTATTTTGAAAGGAAGAAAAGCCCGTTCTCTTGTCTGAAACTGGACTTAAGGAACACAGGAAGCACAAAGCTTTGCATTACTTGTATTAAATGTTTGGCTGGTTCAGAAGCAGAACACAAATTAATTATCTGAAAATTAATGTCTGCAAAGTGACTAGAAGGCTTTTATTTTTCCTAAAGGAGGCTTTTTATATGAACTATCTCATTTCCTGATTAGCAAAATAAAACTATGAAATTATTTTCACCCTGGCTACATCCCAGCTGGATCCCAGCACTGGCCCAAGAACATACTGTACCCGTTTAGCTGTTGAGAAAGTCCAGGAGAAATTCAAGCATCCACTTCTCATCTCTCCTGATAAAGATATTAGCCCAGGAATGCAAACATAGGGCTGGGCACGTAATATATGGCCAGATACTTGCCTGGAGAGTTTTATACCTGGTTTTTGTTGCATTGTTACTCCCACAGCACAAACAGCACCTGTTCTGCTTTTGGAAGAGAGTCCAAGTCCAGCCCTAGATGACAAATCACTAAGGTTTACAACTCTGTTGTTTCTCTTCCCAGGTCTTATGCAGAAGGGTTTGTTCCATTCCAGAAATGCTCTCACCCCTAATGAGGGCCGGAGGGCTACAGCCGACACAAGAGTTCACCAAACACTACTGGAGTTGTGCATGCACATGGGTCAGCAGGCCAGCAAGGAACAATATGTGGGTTGGGTGCTTGAGTGCGATTCCTAGCAGCTAAATGTTACTGCAATATCTGTTTTCAATAAATACAGAGAAAAGAATCCATACCCACACGTTCACAGTGCACAGGGTCAATCCTGTAAGGCTTTCCTGCTCCAAGCCATAAAGTCATGAAGCAAGACAAAATTAGCAGTTAACCTGGTTTTATGTTAACGTGGAGTTACACCATTAGAGTAAGGGTTTAAGGCCATGACAACTACTGCTGGGTAAGTCAGGTACCTCCTATCTCATAAAAGGTAAATCCAAATACACACTGAGAGCCAAAATCAGAGAGCAGAATTAATGCCTCTTCTGTTTGGAACAAATAGAGCTATCCTTCAAGAAGGTGTCTGTATAAATGCTACAATAAGTGAGAATTGATTAGTATCTTCCAAAGAACAATGTTAAGATGGATTTATAAAAGAGATCAATAGGCATTTTTTTATTAGTCACATTTTTGGCAGCTTGCCTATAACTGCAAATATATATTTTAGAAGTTCAATTCAGCAGCCAAACCACGTTACAGAAAAAGAAAGACAGTAAAAGCACATCTCATGGAATTATATTAGTGCTTCCTCCTACCTACAAGAGAAAGTTCTACAATTAATTCTGGCCGAGCAAATTAATTCCACTTTACTGTAATACCGTCCCTTGAATTCCCTCCTCGCTGACTAGGTCTTTTCCATTCCCCTTCCTCATTCTTTTATTTCATAAATGCTTGGCAAAAGCATTGTCTGTTGGATTAGATCGTACTTAACCTGAAAGGGGTTCACCAGTCACGGGTTTTAGGGTAAGAAGGAAGGCAGCAGCGCAGGGAGATCTGATATCCAACCTGGTCCTGAACAGGACTCTGAGCATCCCCGGCCAACAACAAGACTGCTGACAGTGGTACAGCTTGAGAAGCAGGTGCACATGAGAAAAGTCAAGGAGACAACCCAAAAAGACACAGTGCAGAAAATCAGACAGAGAATCCACAGAAATACAGCCCTAAGAAAAAAACAGACTGAGTTGTGCATTGGGTGAACCAGCCTTTGAGCTGGGAGCAGGGACCTGTGTCCTGTTGCTTGATTTATTTTGAGTTGAGGGAAAGAGGACTTCCTACCTCCTTTGTAAGCAAGCAGGCTGTATGAAGGATAGCTGACTCCATCACCTCGCCCTAGCTCCAGCTGGCTGCAAGAGCCCAGCTTTTGGCAAGTCTCGCTCGTGGCAAAAGAAGGAGCGATACGTGTAGACGCTTCAGAGTTTAAAATGTCATATTTTGATGCTGACAAGTTCAAGACACAAGAAGAGGTTGCCATGGAAACACACGCTGTATTGCCTGGAACATAAGGCAACGTTTTACATTAAACAGGGAAGAGAAAAACTTGGACCAACAGTTGCCAAATTAGGTTTTGGGTGGGGAAAAAATTAGTTTGTCATTTGTTCTCAGACAAACACTTTAATTTAGAAACAATGAAGCCAAAAGTAATGAAAGCATTTGCGTTTTATTTCAGATGGCTTCCCTCTCCATAGAAAATGGCTTTTTGCTCTGAGGAAAGGCTTTATTTTGCAGTCCATCAGCAGCAAATCCACCTCTGTATTACCATATGCCAGCGTCTCCATATGATTGTCCTTCTATAATTAAAAAAATTACTTTAATGGACAGTTGTGTTCTTTGAAAAGTTACTCCTGCAACTCTCCTGTAACCTTACTTATCCAGGTACCTACACTGGCCAACAGAACTAATACAGGAATAAAATTGGCCAGAAACGTGCAAATTTGTATCTGTACAGAGTCAAGAAGGTCTTCGCTGTTACATTCACTGCCCAGCCCCTTCTCTAACTCACCGCTGGCCTGATTTTAAGACCCAATTCCCACACACCCGCATTTCCTCAAAAGAAAAGAATTCCTTCCAATTAATCTTTCTCCCATAAAATGTATAGCTGGAATGATTTTTCTGGAAACTTTCTATTAAGTAACCGCTGGATTTGAAAGACAAGATTTTTTTTAAAGAGAGGGAGGTGGGGCTCAACTTCAAGCACTTTATTTTTGGAAGCACAGAAGACAGTTTGAATTGTTCAGCCTGAGCCCAATTCTTTTCTATTTTGAGTGTTCTAGGAAGCTTTACATTACTAGGGCATTTACTTGTTTGGGATTTTTGGCTATCACAGGAGTGATAGATCTACAAACCTTCAATTCAACTGAAATATTTCCAGTCCGCAGCTGTGAAGAGACCTTCCTGATTTTTGCAAACAAGGCCAAGTTGCACTTCCAAACACAGAGAGCTGTGCTCTGTATCATGGTGTCGCGATCAATGTTTTTGCTTGATAACTTTAATAAAATCTACACCAAATTGCAGACCATATTTCTTCATCAATACCTATCGTAACTACCACCGAGAAGCACAAGGGGAGATCTCTTTTTTGCTGACTACGAGAGGGCTAAGGATGTTCAGGTCACACTAGCGAGCCTGAAGACAAGCAAACAACCTTGTGAAGCAGCACGAGCTCACTGCTGCTCACTGTAAACACCCCAGCAGGCCAGCAATGCCAGCACAATGGTTTTAGATAAATCCTAATTTAGGGCTGTATTTTTACAGATGCCTATGGAGTCAGGTGTAGCTAACTGACATTAAAACACCGATGGGCTCCCAGTCTCCTCCAAACTTCAGCTTATGTGCTTACAATTGCATTACACCACATCCAACTGGCTTAATTTTTTTTTCCTGACCATCCTACTGTCATAACACCACCCTGTACATGCTTTTTGCTCAAGGGGTGACCCCAGCATCTCGGTAGTGCTGTATGCTACAGAATCCAAGAGCTACTGCTGCCACCCAAGCAAAATGGATCACAGCAAAAGGACCAAAAACCACTATTTTTTAATGCCAGATCATGTTTGCACCCATCCAGCAGCACACATAAATTCAGTGTTTATTACTGTATTTTCAATCTGTCTGTACAAGATTGATTCTGTGGCTAGTTCCAATACAGCCTTTTTTCTCTTTTTAATCTAGACCACTTTTTGCACAGACCTTCCAGGTATGCAGTATAAGAACTTTTCCCCTTACCTTCTACTTTCAGCATTGGTTCTGAAAAAAACCTTTTGCTTTTCTTTGGAATCTAGGAACCCTGGGCATTCCGTAAAAACCTGACAAAAACATTGAAGCTAAGTAAGCATGCATCACTAGTATGTCTTCAATATTGTTTAAAGCATACCTTTTCCTTTTGTCAAACCTCACTTCCCATTTTTTTCTTACTGTTACCTTTGTTGAATAAGTGTGTCTACTGAAACTCTAATACGCAGGACAAATATAAGGATCTTCATACATTTAGTTCCCTTAAAAATCCACAATTGTACCTGTTCCAAAAAGACTGAGGCAGGGAAATATGGAAAAGCTCATCTGTAAAGTTATGGAGACTTTGGCTGCAGTTCATTCAGCTACACGGGGTTCATCACAACAGTATTTGGCTCTTCTCTCTTCTGTTCTCTTCACTGCTAATGGATATTTTACTGTTTAATTAGTGCAGCATGATCCAAATCCCATCAAAGTCAATAAAACTGTTTTCATTTATGTAAATGGCCTTTGTACTAATTCCTGAATTAGTACCAGAAGCAAATAAAACACCCTTAAGAAAAAGCGTAGATACACTGAGCTTACACTTTAAAGTACAACCCTAAAACCTTCCTTCCGAGGGTTTTTACTTGCTTCAAAGAAAATTTCATTATTGAACAACTCATAAAAACAGCTCGACAGGCCTTTTTTCCCCAGTCTGATTAAAGTGTCAAAACGAATCTAAATGTAAGCATAGCTTCTCTGAAAAAGTCTTCCCATAACTAAGGCAGCAAACCTGACTCTACGGTTATATCTTCCTGAAGCCACTCCTGGGGCTCCTACCTGCAGCAAGCCCAGGAGGGTTTCACTCTGCAGGAAAAGAGATTTGGCAATAGGACCGTATTTAAAAGGTCCTGCCCCGAGACACTTGTCATTCCTCTGGCCCCAAAGTTCAACACAGCTGGTAGTTGTGCCAACGCAGCTGTGTGCTGGGCTCACCTGGAGACAACTTCACCAACCTGATTCACCCAGTAAGGCTATTTAGCAGACGACATCCAAACCTGGCTGAGTGGGATTAAAACAAATGATGCCCACCTGAAGGAGGCTCTGTTTAGTGGAGTGGGCAGTACTGCATACAACACAGCTCATTTGCCGTAGCCACTTTAATCAAATTAGCAAGAGAGATCACCGGCTATTTTTATAATTCAGGGTGGACTGGAGGTTTCCTGCTCTTAGGATGTAGCCTGCTTGCTGCAGAAATTAATGAAGCATGAAACAAGCAACATGATGTTATGTAAACAGGGATATTAAAGCTTCTTCTGATACTTTTGGAGTATCCATTCTGGCAATCCCAACCAAGCCACACAATGCCACTGCATCATCTCTTACACAGCAGCATGTTTTTAGCTGACTGGCACATTAAACATTAGAGCTTTTTGCCAAGTTTGACCACAGAAATCACATTCATATCCAACCAGTGCTGACTCAGCTGCAGAGTCACAGAATGCCTTTCTAAATTCCCTAAAGCCCAAAGAAAAGAGCCCGATCTGTGTTGCCGGTTTGGGCAGGGCTTTTATTCCGTACCAGCCCAGGCTGGCAGCTCAGCAGACTGGGAGACAACTTTCCTGAAACCAACTTTGGCTGAATGTTAATAGAAAAGGAAGAAAATCCAAGATCAGGATGAGAGGTGCTTCAGTCCTGCGCAGGCTGGAGCTGTGACCCCTTCCCGTGGTGGAATCAGACACGGCAGCTCCGTTGGACACGTCGCTGATGAGCTCCAGCTCTCTGCTCCCCTCTGCCCGACGCTTCTGGGCAGCCCCGAGCCACCCCGAGCCATCACGGGGACTTGGCTCTGAGATGCACCAAGTTCAGTTTGCTCTCAAACATTAATTATTCCTGCAGACTAGCACTGAGGATAAAAAGGAACATCACTTCTTGCTTCGTTCTCCCCTCTGGACGTACTTGGTGAAGGAGAATATTCACTGACCAAGGATTTTGTTGTGAATAGCCCAGAATCAGTGCTCTCTGCCCACGCCTGCTGCATGGGCTACTCATGAGCTATTCTCATCACCTCAGCTCTCCAGTGCCAGGGCTCAGCATCTTCCCTGTTAACACAGATCAGATGTCTCCAGCTGTTCTTTCCTTTGGCCTTTCTTCTGACCCAGTGCTCCCTCCCACTGGAGCACACACAGGGACACGGTCTTCTCGCTGCTCCCAACACCACGCTTCTCCGCAGGAACCACAGGGCATTTCTCCGCACCGACGGAAATATTTCCAGCTCACGAAAGGAAGAGCAGCGCAACGCACCAGCTCGGTAGCAGCCTGTGGGGAGCGAGCCTTTCAGGCAATCTGTGTAGCTCTGGAATTCAAACCCTTCGGCTGTGGCGGCGCACGCTAACCACCTCTTGGCAGCGGTTACAAAGATGGCCAGTTGCTCCGCATTCCTCCGCGAAGGAATGATGCTGAGGAAGTCCCTGGCTCCGTGAAGGCAGGGGATGAGGACCCACAGGCTCAGCTGTCACCCAGAACAGCTTCGGGGAGGACACCAGCACGGCAGGGAGCTGCCTCCCCACAGACCAGGAAGCCCACGACTCGGGGCCTAGTCAGCGTGACGCCCTGCCCTCCGGCACCGTCTAGGGCTTTCGCGATTCAAGCAGCACCAAAAATCGTAAATAGTACATTGGAGTACCCTTGCAGTACCCTTGACAGAGGAAGTCTATTCCCAGAATGAACCATATTGCTCTCTGTAGCTGTCCCTTGAACCTCTCGCCAAATGCAGCAGGAACGGGAGCAAAAAAAGGAAATCTCTTTGTCAGGGACCGGGCCAGGCTCATGGCGCGATCTGAGCTATGGGCAATGCTTGAAGGGTTTGGCCCAAAGGCAGCTGCCTGCCCGCTTCTGTCTCTGCTCTGCCCCCACTTTGCAAGGCGGGGAAACACGAACAAAGCCAACGTGCACGGATGTTAACGAAGCTTATGGAAACCAGCTACTGAGCCGCAGCAGGACTCCCCGTATCAAACCTGTAGCAGCCTGCACTCCTCTGGGCAGGCTGTACTCCTGTGGGCAACGCCAGGAAGGAAGGACTTTTTTCTGATCAGTATGACACAACACCTACAGAGATATTCACTGGGTGGCTGGCCAAAAGACCCTGAAGTTTAGAAGTCTTCATTTAGTGTTTTTTTTTGAAAAGGGTGGACAAAAGGCTGGCAAGGTAGCACTGTGCCAAACGGGCAGCTTTACAACACGATGCTCAACATGTGTTTCCCTCCCTGTGTGCTGCTCCCTCACAGCACTGCAGCACCACGGCGAAGCTGTAAGGTCACCTTCTGCTAATTACAAGTAGTCAAAAGTACAAGGCCACTACAGCATCACGATGCAATTTCCAAACCTAAATTTCCAACCTGATAAAACTCAAGGTGCTCCAGCACCTTCTAATTCACGACCAGTTACCTTCTCTGAGTGCTGACAACTCCTCCATGAAGCAGCCCACGGAAGATCAGAACTTCCTCAAAGGAGACAGGGGGTCAGCTGACGTTCCCCATTCTTTCCAAGGATACTTGAAAGCATCTCACAATTTGTCACCGATAGCATAGAGGTCACAAAGCAGCCTCAATATATGAGGTTCTGTTTGGGGCTTTGCCTTTTTTAATTAATAATATGATGTCCTAACAACAACAACAACAAATTTAAACTTTGGGATTTGGTAGACTCCTTGCAAATGTCAACATTGTATTAAGTCAAAACAATGGACTCAGTGGCGCGGAAGAGATATAAAGAGGATTAAATGTGACCTGATAGTTCTCTAACGTCAGTGACAAGTGATCTTAACATAAACAAATATAAAACAAAAAGAGGAAAAAACCACCAGTTTCCCACAGTGGGACAGCTAGAACATACCATAGTACTTACAAGCAGTGATTCATTATTCCAAAATTGTATCCTTGGGTTAAAGATGACACAGAATCTGTTCTGGAAATGCACTTTAAAAATGCTACCTAGGCACGACATTTCTTAAATCCCTAAGTTAAGGCAAACACCTCTCTGTCATTCCAAAGGAAGACAAAATTGCCAGAAGCAGCTAAACTCTTCAAAGACCTAAGCATATCCATCATGGCCAAATTTCACAATACTAACATTATAACCAAATTTATTCAACAGTTTTGCCAGTGGTGTCACGATTTCTACAGGCTTGCATGATAACATGAAAATGTCACCAAAATTAGGTCAGAATGGTAATTCAGAGACAGGAGGCCATGGGACCTTCAGTGAGCCCAAACCAGTGCGTAAGCACCCACAGTGCCTGCGGCTGAGCCTTGAACCCCCCTGCCCCTTGGTGAGCAAGGCCTCTGCGAGTCCTCCAGCATGCCCGGATCACTGCTCTCTTCTTTCAGTGCATTTTGCCATTTTCAAATATGGAAACAAATCCCAAATACGTTCCTTTACCAAATCTCATGTTAATAGCACACGTGCATTTGCGGGTTTTGTGAGTCCTGCTGCCTCCCAAGCACGAGCGTATCTCTTTACAAACCACGACAGGCTGTAATTCAGACTGTCGGAGGAGGGCATGTCACCAGAAGAGTGTGAAAACATCTAATTACGTAAGGCCAGGTCCTCAGCTAATGCAAACTGACAGAGCTCCCAGAAGCCCACGGAGACACGATGCTGCAGATTAGCAGAGGTTTGGCTCGTTATAATTGAGCAGCCCCAACTTGTGATTTTCCCACCTAGTGACAGATTGTTGGACTCCTGACCACCAGAATCTCACGGAGGACACTGGGGAGTTGAAAGCAGCTTGCATCAGAGAAAGTAAACTCCAGTTTGGTTGGACACGTATTTGGGATCCAGATGAATTATCAGAAAAGCCTGTTGAAGAGATGTGCAGTTAGAGTTTTTCTCACATTGCTCTATCACACGATTTGGGCATTTTTTGGTTGGGGGAGCTGGGTGGGCAGACTCAGACAGGAGGAGAATCTTGTTCCTTTCTGGCCCCATCTTCACAGAAGAGCTGTCAGAATGAGCCTGCAGATTCAAGGCAGCTGGAATTGCCTCATCCTCCTGGCATGGACACGAGGAGGGTTTCTCCTGCTCCCTCCCCCTCGCTTAATGCATCGCCTCTTCTGTGGTGGGGATGTGGTGTGAGGCAGAAGGGGAAGAAGCTTTAGCAGAGCTATTTCAGTTCTAGGAGCACGCAGTTCTGTCCTGTTCATCCAGCATACGGGATATAAACGGCAATGGAAGAGCTGCATTTGAGCCTCTCGTACTCAACTCCCTCACCACCACCGCACCAGGGGACAGAGAACAAGGTGACAGCCAAGGTTATACGCTGGAATACTTGATGGCCTCCTTTTTGTCCCAAATTCTTTGCTAATCAACCTGCCCCTACAAAGCCAAATGAAGCCAGTGAAACTAAACTGACTTCAGCAGCTTTGGAGCAAACCCAAAGATCAGCTGCTTGCACTGGGACTTTCCAGGCATTTATGCAAAATGATGCTGGACCATGACACAGGAATTGACAAGGATCTATTTTTACTTTGCGATTCTCTGCTTAGAGAAATGCAAGATTATACTGTATTTTCATAGGTCCAGCATTTTTACTGTATAAGATGCATATGATTATTGTTGGGCTTAATTTGACTGCAGTGAAATGCCTAAAAACTTTATTTTCACAGTAAATTCACTATCCGACTGAGGAGTGCCAATGAATTCTCTTTTCTTTCTTTGCTTGTCCATTACTTATCCAGCCTGAGTTTCATATTTCTCTTTCAGAGCGGTAATTCATCCTTTGATTAATCACATTTTTACACTTACTGCTTATGTCAGCCTTAATGTGCCATAACTTTGCAAATATTTAATATTGACAGACACCTCCAGTACTCATTTGGTGATTCAGTACTTTGGCTTAGGAATGAATGCTGGATCCACCATTTTCACAACGAAGCCTAGAACTATTAGGAAACTCTGATTTCAAGCTTTGCTATAAATCTGAAATCAATCCAAATTCATCCCTAGAATTTCTTCGTCCTTAAGCACTTTATCTGTATTGAACTGAGGTGGTGTAAAATTTGGGCTTCTAGACTTCAGGGCTGGTTTTTTTGAGTATACCATAGGTAAAAGACTGTGACTTTAGTTAGGATCACAATGCCCTACAGAGAGAGATTTTGAAAAGTTTCAAAGCCATATTTTTATCTACCTATTACTTAAAGTATACGAAAATTTTTAGACATTTTCAGCCTTGCAAGCTCCACAGACTGCCAGCTTCCCATATAACTTCTGTCACGTGAGAGTGTGCTGGCACACGAAAGACTCTTGGCCCAGCTTAGCTGTCTTCATCATCAGGTAGTGATTTATTTCTCAAAGACTGTTTTTTAAATACATTCTGGTTTGCAGAATGCTTTCCAAACAACATCTTTCACATTCCTTCCACAGCTCCTCTGCTTGGGGAAAGAAAAAAGCCCAGCAATGTTAATGCTCTGAAGAATCAAGAAGTGTATCCTTCTGCATATGAATTGGATGAACGTGATTTACCCAGAAGTCGTGATTTAGAACAAATAAAACCACTATTAAAACAGCAACCACAGCCTGTGCTGCCACCTATCCTTAGTTAATCTCTGCATTTTCTGCCGACTCTTTTTCTACTTAGGAGCGACAAGCTCTGTCCTGTGAGCAGGTCTCCCTCCCTGCTGATGCAAGGGCCACGGACACCAGCCCTTGCAGCAGGCTCAGGAGCCACACGCGCTGGCTGTTAGTTCTGGTTTTTGCACATGGGAGAAATATTAGCAAGGCTAGCAAGTCTTTAGACTGAAGCCTGTGCTTTCCCCTCTTCTAAATTCTATTTACTATGTTTTTATTCAAATTTAGATGGGTTATTACTATGTTTAGCTCTTGAAATATTTTGACACCCAGGAAAACAGGCCTTTTCTTTCCTGTTAGACTTGACAAATTATTTTGACTTTCTCCATCCTATACTGAGCACAGTACTCAGTGCCTGATGACAGAAGGCACCTGTTCACCCCTACAACTCAAAGAAGAAACTCCTCCAACTGTTCAAGAGCAGCAGAGAACCTGGAGCCTGGGTGTGCAGTGTGAAGGTGCCTTATCCACAATGATACCAATGATATTCATTGACTCTCTCTCATTACAGGATTAGTAAATTTCATGCTTGATTTCAGCAGAAAATGGATTGCAATCTGTCCCCTGAGGTTCACCGGGCTAGAGGTTAAATGCTGGAAAACAGTGGTCTGCCCATGCAATGAAATTCGAACACAGAGGTGAAACTACAGGAAAAGTTAACTTCCTTCCTACTGTCATTCCTTTTAATGTGGCTTTTTTGATAGCTCACCCTATGAAAAGGAAATGATAATATTGCACTTTGCAGGTATAAGATTCAGAAAGTATCGCTGACCCTGGGCAATTTCAACCTTTGAATTCTCCATGGAATGATACACAAGTGAAGAATTAATTGTATTTATTTATTTTGAAGATAAAGGTCACAAATGCAGTAATAAAGAGGGAAAAACATTAAATTTGACATAAACCAATACAAAGGGAGTAAGACAGAATATAGATGTGAAGGAAGTGCTGATAAAGCTCCAACGGAGTGGAATTTTATAGTAAAGTAGAGAAAAACCAAGCACAGCTACAAAGGGGAAAGACACAAAGCAGAACAGTAAGTTCGTCTAAAACTGCAGCTCCAACTTCTGATGCTCAAAGACACAAGTCACGCTCCCTTGAACAGACTTGTTTTCAAATCCTGAGAATAAGGCTGTGGTTTAACAATGCAGCTTGAGTCCACCTCTTACCTAAGGAGCCATCTCACTTTTCTTCTCGCGCTCAGCTGAGGATGTTCCTGCTTTCATCCCTTCGCCTGTACAAACGTCTGTCTCTTTCCACACGGAACCAGGTCAGGCAGCTGAACTGGGAGGCTCCAATTCACTGGTTTTGCCAACCACCTCCTGGCTTACCGCAGAGTAAGAGCACCCCAGTGCTGGAGCAGGGCAGGACCAGCAGCACATCACGGCACAGCCAGGGGAGCAGCATCACCCTCTCAGCACCAATGATGTGTCAAGAGACCCGTCTGCACTGGGAAATGGCACCTTCAAAACAATATACCGGGGCTGATTTTCACTGGCCTGCTGGGCTCTGAGTCTTCAAGAGACACAATTTATGTTTCTGTCTTTTCCTTGAGGAAAACTCTTACTTGAAACACTTAAACAGGAAAGTTTCTTAAAGAACTTTTTTTTTTAAATCAATGCTGAGATTCACATTTGTGATACAGAAACTCCAGGTTTGAGGCAAGTACCAGACATTTCGAGACCTGGGAATAACTCAGAAGATCTATAGTGGAGACTGTGATTTAGCTATGAGGAAGCAACATGCTCTTCAGCACTTGAAGAGGATACTCTTCTTTTCAATGTTACAGTTTAATGGAATGGTGCTGAAAATAGCGTGTGAGATGTAGGCCTTTCATTTCGCAGACTATTAAAACCGGGAACCTGCTGTGTCAAGACTCTGCAAACAAAGATGAATTTAAAACACACACAGATAAAGGGGCTAAGGAAAGCAGATGTAATGTGTTAAAGAACTTGCTGAAACTTTGGAAGAATGGAAGTAATAAAAGGAGAAGGTGATCTGAAAAAGAGGGTGTGCACATCAGAGCAGGAAATAAAACCAGAATGCAATTTCATGCAACCCCCTCCAAGAGACTGAAGACCTGCTCCCTGATTCTCTGTTTTAATCAGGCCCAGTACGAGAAGTGTCCTAGCTGACTGTGCAATTAAGTAATGGCATGACCTGCTTACAAAGCAACCGGCACCAGTAATAAAAAGGGTTCAGAAATGGGTCAAATAAAATACTAGCGTGATCTGTGGAGAAGAGGTCCTGCTCCCCGCAACAGCAGGAATTCTGGCTGATCCAAACAACTATTTTCCAGCTTTCTATAGCAAAAGGTATACGTATAATTAACTTAAAACATGGGAATGTCTCACCATTTGCAGGAATTTGCACTACTAGATTCTGGAACACCTTTTCACACCGCAGAAGCACTGGGCAAGTAGCTAAATAAGCTAACAGCATCCTTCAAAGGACACGTCTTTGGAAGCTGAAGAGGGACAGACTTCTGGAAACTGCTTACCCCAGAAAGTAATTATGACCTTATCAAAATTAGTTACTATATTTGGGTCTTTCAAGATGGAAAGTAGAAGGAGCCATTAGGCACATTTTCTTGGACGTACGTGGTTTAATATTCTGGTTGGAAAACTAGTTCTTGTGTCATCAAAAAGAACAGCACAGTTGAGATACCACGACAACGAGGACAACACAAGACAAGGTCAGGTAAGACAGGAGGAAATGCCTGTCTTTTATCCATATGCCTACACCATACCACAAAGATACCAGCTTTGGTTGCCTGAGGATTTTCTGTCCAGATGGTGCCCACCTGTATGATGTCAGAAGTCACTTTGCTCTCAGCTAAAATGTAGGTGAGATAATCCATGCTCAGAAGAGGCAAAGAAGAAAAAAAAGTACTTACTGATGAGAGATTCTCTTTTAAGGAGAGCAAAATGAGGATAATTTACTCCAGTTAGAGGCTGAATCATAGTGTTTACATTCTCTGTATTTCAGGCTATAACTCAAAAGGAAAAGTCTCTGTAATTACAAAGCAGAAGAGGCTGTCTAACTAGGCTAGTGTTGGCCAAGGACATGAACAGCAGAAACCCAGAGAATGGATTAGGAAGTAAGTCTCTGTCCTGTGAAAATACATGGCTGTGCTTGAGTGTTAGACATCAAAACAGCTCCATCGCTTTCTGCCAGGTGATATGGGTCTTTTATATAACGTGTGTGAATGGTGATGTGCACTCAGACTCTGATTCTGCTGGAATTTACACACGTGCTTGGCTTAAACAAGTCGAGAACCCAACTGAATTTGAAAGACCATGTGTGTAAATAGACATCCCACTCTAATCACCTGCAGAGCAAGGGCTGCTGTTTCTTAAAGAGAATTGCTTTTAAGTTTTGTTGTACAGTGTGTCACAGGAATTACTTGCAGTTCTCCTGCCACTGTGCTACAGTTCCACTTGTCTACAAAGCAAAAAGCCCGCAGTGTTTTTTGTCATTGCGCAAAAAGTAAGTGGCAACTTCGGTTTGATTTTGTTTTAATTTAAAGCGAAAACACTCCCAAGTGAAGAGATTCTATATGCCAAATTTTAATCCACTAAAAATGGATACAGCATAGTCAAAATACAAAGGCTAGGAACTCACAATACCAAAAAAAAAAATTTACTGGAAATATTTGTAGCAGGCATCTGTTTTAACCATCAAGCACTGGACTTGAGCAGACTTTGAAGACAATATTGTGCTACCTTGAGTTCTGCTTTTTTTCTCCATCACAAACCAATGAAATTCAAAAAACAGATAAAACAGAAACAAAACTGAATTGTAAATCCATATGAAAGCAGGAGATGGATGTCTAAATGGAAAAATAACAGTTATATAAGCATGTTTGTCTTCTCCTGGTGTATTCATTGTGAGCAGAACCTTCACCCTCATACCCAAGTAAGTCACAGGATCTCACTAAACTAAGATAGGTTCAACTTCAGCTCTGTGGCCAGTTTCAGGAAGACATCTCTACCTGGAAGGTGTTTAAGAACATAACCTTAAAGCTCACTGACTTCAAAGACCTCAAGCACATGCTCAAAGTTAAGCAGGATTATACTAGACAAGGACAGATCTCACAATGTGTTTAAACATCTTCAGGAGCGCAGCGAACACGGCAGGAAGGACAGAGAGAATTATCCCAGGAAGGAGAGAGGCGGGCTTTTCATGCAGGGAGTCCGAATGGCTCTCAGGAAACACCATGGACTGACTCTGGAACCTGGCCTCCTACATTTACAATTTACTTACGTGTCTGAAATTAGATCATATGAATACCCCCCTGTAAAATAAAGGCTGCAGAAAATAAAAATATTCCATTATTTTAAAACACTAAAGAAAGTACTAATAATACAGCTAGTACATAACAAAGTCTTGGGACAATTGCCACTTAACACTTGACAATAAGCACTTAACAAGAGCCAAAGCACCAGCCAATTCCTGAAGATTCATGACTGGTGTGAATGTATCACCCTGAACCCACCCAGGTCAGCTCAGTACTACAGCTACAATTAGTATTGGGCAAGAGTCTGACAAGTACGCTGGCTTCCCAAGCATTTCTAGAAGAAATAGCATCTGGGCAAGCAGCCAGCCAACAGGCTTCTCTCGAACGGCTTGTGAGAGTTATTACAGCATCCAGTAGAGACTGAAATGTTGTAGGGCAAACCCTGCCTATTTCATCCCCTAAGAAATACTTATGTCAGTCTTAACATTAAGGTGACTAAGGCTTGGTACCCCAAAACAGAGTGCATGAGATGTGATGCATATAGCTCTATTTCACAAATGTTGACAAACTTGCCCTTTTCCAGGCAATAAATCTGGAAGGACTGCCATAATCCTAACTCTTTATTATCTTATGGCATTTTTACAGCCTCCAAGCCCTTCCCCTTCACAACTAACCCTCGAGGAGAACAGCCAGCTCCCTCGACCTCCAGCTGCATCCCCAAGTAAGGACCTGGCCAACGTCCACGAACGTACTCAAAATGCCAAATCTTCCACATCAGGCTACAGCCAGCATCTGGCCATGTTGGTTTTGCCCACTTAGTGGAAAATTAGTTTGAATTATATCACGCCAATCAAAGTGATATCAAGTTGTTTGGAGCGTTTTTGACTTAAGAGTGAAAGCTTTCACAAAACTTTTCTTTACATGGTAAAACTCGCACCCGTAATTCAAAGAGCTGTTAAAAAACCTATTGATTAGCTTTAACCTTCCAATGATTTGTAAAGACCCATATGAGCTCTGGAAACACACCTAGATTGCATACTTCAGAAGTCCTCTTCATCTGTCTCCGATTTGATTTTTAAGTCAATATTAGTAGTTTTGTCATTGATTTCTGTTAGAGAAAACTGAGAGGCCCTGGTCCAACTGTGCATCTCCTCAGTCAGGGCAGCAGATAAGGCTGCATACGCATTCACTGTACCTTTTAATTTTTTAGAATGACTGTGGATTAAAAATCTTCACCATTTATAGTACAGTTCAAAAATCTGTTTGCAGATCTACTATTTTCATATAAATCCATTCCAACAGCCTCTCATTCTGGCAATACCAGCAACACCAGACAGACTCTTCTCAGACAATAATTGGAAAATAAGACACATTTGGCAGTTAAGTGCAAACCAAAGGGGATGTTCTGAGGAAATAACATCAGAAGTTGGCAAGGCGGTAGATGCATTCATTGACTTGAACTAGATTCAGTCAGCAAAAGTTTGCAATGTAAAGACCAAAGTATGAAACTTTAATTCAAACATTATTTCCACCTTAATGTCCGGATGCAAAAGCTGGAAACCCATCAGAAGCATGGGCAGATGTCAAACCACCTTTCCAAGCAGGCACTTCAAGAAAATACTAGTCATTAGATGAAGCAAGTTTTAACAAATTCTAACCCCTGTCTGTTGACATCTCAGTTGTCACAAAGCTCCACCATCCCTATCTCCACAGTAGCCTACAAAAGGAGGTGGAAATACTCAGGATATGTTAAGAATGTTGGCACGTACATCATTAAGCAGTTGAAGGAAAACGCATGAGACTTCCCAATATCTCCACTGAGGTAAACTAGATGTGAAGCAAAAAATGGACATACAAAACCAGTTGGGAATAGCCTTGTCCATGTCTTCATTCCCATCTGAAATACCAATAAACCAGAGAGTAACATATGGGCCAGTGGTCTTTAAGAATGCCTCGTTAGATAGATATTGCTCCAGAGACTCTCCAATGCTCCTTGCAAACACAAGAAATAAAAAGGTAAACAGAGATAGTTAAGTGCACTCAATTTACCATGTTAGTTCTCAGTATTTCTGTCCATGGACCGGTGACTCCTGGAGAACTGCTAGAATCATTTCTTGGAGTTTGTGTAATTCTATTGATATCTGTTTTAAACTCTTCCCCCAAAAGAAAGACAGAAACATGGATGGAATGGGTAGAGACGGAACATAGTACCCAGGGGATCAGAGTTCGATTTGTTGTTCCACAACAGATTTAGTGCACAATCTCAGGAAAATCACTAAGGCCAGATGCTTAAATGTATTGAGATAATGCTTCCTACAGTATGGTTTCAAGGACTTGGGCAACAACAAACATGGTCTCTGCCTTGCAACATTTGCAATGGAGATTCTCACTAGAGGAAAGCAGTAAACTATTTCCAAATGCAGAAGTTGTAGCACCATGTGAAAACCAACATGACTTCCAGATTAGAATATGGCAGCTGTCAGTACCACACTCCCCCACTAGACCATATCTTCTCCTGGTTCTTCCAATGGACAACGAAAACAAGAATGCTGGAAAGAATCAGGCACACGGGTTGTGGATGCAAGCTGAAAACTAAAATTCTGTTGGTAGCTTTCTAGATTTTAGCCATTTACGAGTGCCATTGAGTTGAGGCCTGGCTTCTTTCCTTTGCATTTGAGAAGTTGCTTCCAACTGTGCCAAGAGCAGCACTTTATAGACACTTTGTCATTTACCCATGCAACATGAGGCCTCGGACCTTTACCCATACTTTCGACCTCTTGGACCTTTTTGGACTTTTTTTGGACCTTTTACCCATACTTCGGCTTTGACTCTTGCTATATTTTACCATAACTCTTCTCCACACACATGGAGTCCACACTCTGGGTAACAGCGGGCAGATGAAGGAACGAGCCTCCCTACTGTCCTCAGAGTCAACTGCCGCACTGAAAGGAAGATGTCACAGGACTCTCCTCCACCTTTCAGCACAAAGAAGAAGAGCTTTGGCTCCAAGCTGGTTCTGCAATGCTCAGAGCAAGTATATTTTGCTCTATACAAAATGATCCACGGTATAGGAAGACCAAAGTACTTTTGCTTCCCCACCAAAGGTAGGCCTGTAGGCTTGTATTCTGCTTTCTAAATTGCTCTTCTTGCACAGCACTGGTGTTCCTCTTGCCCTCAGACAGCTGTCCACATCAAATAGTTACAACATTAAAACCTGCTTCACAAAACAGGAATGTACATGGCTAGCAGAAACCACAAGAAAGGAAAGAGTAAAGGCAAAAGTATTTGATTCCCTTCCATTCTCAGATAGCCAACGTACTATTCCCATACATGTTATCTTCTTGGCACAGCAAGTGAACAACTTCCTATGATTAAATAAATAAAAATACAACTGATTCATACTGGCTTTTTATGCAGAGAACTGAGTGCATTAACATTCAGTAATCCCAAAACTATAAACTCTAAAGGGTACAGCAAGAAAATATTGGCTAGATGAGCTGTTCATTATCAAAAATATAGTCTTTTCTCACTAAACAAATTGCTAGGCAGTAATCATCGTTCAAATGATAGTACGATGGTTTAGGATGTCAGGCACAAACAGTTACCATTGGACTGCTGAACGTGAACTCCAGAACAGAAAACTGCAGCAAGTTTTAAAACTCCCAGCCTTGCAAAATGAATCACAGGGAGCTGTTTCACTTGTAAACTCCAACTCTTTAGAGACTTTCCATCAATCACTTGATTAGGCGATAAAACTCACTGAGTGAAAGATCTATGAAGAAAGACTCTGAATAAATTTAATTCTTCCAGGGCTAAAACATATCTTACCTATGCGATCTGTTTGCAGGGCAGCCCAGCCCATTATTCAGGATTAAGTCTTCTAAAATTTCTCTTTGCAGACTGGAAGTGAGAAGCGGGAGAGGATTTCCAGAACACAACATTTCATCCTGTTTCCAGAGTGTCTGATACCTCGAGTAACTTTACCACAAATCAACACAAATCTTGGCTTCAGCTGCTCTGTCACAGAGTAGCTACCGCAGAGCATGTGCTCAAACTTCTAGTGCCGCTGTCTGTAAAGAAGAGCCTGGTGCAGCGCAGCTATTCCCACACTAGGGAACATTAGTTAATTTGCATTCACAGTTACCATATGAGGTGCGAGTTTATGGCAGTCCACACATTTTATATTTAAATACTGTAGGAAATTAATGTAATTATCTTAAGATGTAATAACAAAAGTAACTTACCAACCCGTCGCAATTGCTGATAGCAACCGAAGCGTTTGGCAGATCAGTGATATCCCCAACATAGAGGCAATTCCCATACAGAGGTTCGATGTGAGTCTCGTCAGAGTCCTCCTGCCACTCAACTGTTGCTCCAGGGGCAACGAGCCTCGAGTTCGGCCGCAACCTGAAGTGAAACTCTCTTCCAAAAACGGTGACATTGTAAAATATTTGCTCGTTCGCTGCTTCGCGTCGCAAGTCCTCCGCAGCTCTCCTGAAGCGTGCTTTCGGCGGTCCGGACACCAGGTGGGACAGGAACCTGCCCTGGGAATCGGTGCTGGTGGGGATGACGAGGCTGTACTCCTCTATATTCCTCAAGATCGGATCTTTACGGGGAGAAATGAGAGAGACACTAGAACTAAACGCATCCTGACGCCGCGGGATTTTTTACTTCATAATTCATTAGCCCAGCAGCCACTTACATAAGGCAGACGGACGCTGCGCTCCGCACGGGCAGAGCGCTTCGCTCGGCGGCGTGAAGCGCTCCGAGTTCATTCAAACTTGCCTTTCGGTGCCCACAGCCGCCGGCAGCCCCCGGAGCCCGTCACCCCTCAGGGACCCGCAGCGCCGGCCACGCGGACGGGTCCCGGCCCCCCGTGCCCCGCCGGTGTCCCCTCGGGGCCAGCGGGGCTCCGCGGCCGGGCAGCGACGAGGGGAGGGCGCCGAGCCGGGCCGGGGCTGCTCGGGGGGGACCGGGTGGGCACCGGGAGCCCCGAGCTGGTGAAGGGACCGGGCGGCAAGCGGGGGAGGCAGCCCCGCGACTTTGGGACGGGGCAGGAGGAGGAAGATGAGGAGGAGGAGGACGAGCAGCCGTGTGCCGCATCCCGCCCGGACAACTCCGGCACCGAGCCGGGCTCCCCCCTTGTGTGAGGGACAGGGGCACTGCAGCGGGGCTCCCCGTCCCTTCCCCGCCGGCAGCGCGGCCGCCCCGTCCCCTTTTCCTTCCCCTTCCCCTTTTCCCCTTCCCCGTTCGCACACGGGGACCGGAGCCCCGTCAAAAGTCCCGGCGGCCGAAGTTGCGGGAGGGTTCCTCGCGCACACACACGCACACACACACACACCCCTACCTGCGTGCCCGGGCGGCCGCAGGGCAGCGGCGGGCAGGGAGAGAGCGCAGCAGCAGAGCAGGACGCAGGCGACCCCCGCGGGAGGCTCCATCGCGGCCGGCCCGAGGCGGGGAGCGGCACCGGGGCTGCCCTCAGCCGGGCCGGGCCGGCGGCGGCCCCCCGCTGCCTCGGCTCCCCTCAGCGCTGCCCCGCGCCCCGCCGCCGCCGCCGCCGCCGCCTTCCCGTTCAGCCCAGCCGCAGCGGCGGTGGCGGCCGCTCTCGCGGCTCGCAGCGAAGCAGAGACACCAGGAGGCGGCGGGGGTATAATACCGGGAGCGCGGGGCGTGCGGGAGGGAAGGCGGCCTGATTGACACAGCCGCTGCCACACGGCGCTCGGCCCGAGGGGAGCGGGGACTGCCCGCGCCCAGCCCCGCGCCCAGCCCCGCGCCGCCCCCGCCCGCCTCGTCCCGCTCCCTTCTGGCCCGTTTTCGCTCCGTTTTGCCCCGTTCCGCTCCCTTTTGCCCCGGCTGTGCCCCGTTCCGAGCCGGGCCGGCCCCCGAGGCAGCCCCCGAGGTCGGCGGGCAGGGCTGAGGCGGCGTCCCCACGCCCCGGCCGGCTGAGGAGAAGTTGGGGCACTTCTCGCCGCAGCCCCCGGGGGCCGTCGAAAGTCCGGAGGGAAATGGGAAAACAAAAAAAAAAAAAAAAAAAGTGTCAGCGACCCCGGCAGGGCCGGATCGGGGGCGGCCGCCGGCTGAAGGCGCTGCTCTGAGTAGCCACGGCACGGGGAAAGGACTTGGGCTGGCTGGTGGCAAGCCTAAAAATCCATGCTGCAAAGCCATCTCCTATCAAGTATCTGCAAGATGGAGAGAGAGACCCTGGAAGCATTCAGGAATGCTATAAATACAATATAGAAGGAGATTTTTAAAATAATTAAATAATAAAGAGTGGCCTTTATGGGGGGAAAAAAAAAAAAAGTTATATTTGTTTCCATATGGCCAGGATAAATGCCATATCGCTTATTCCTTTCAGATAATGTATATATTTACTCAGCTGCAACATTATCGGGATCATTTGCTGTTTTCATCCTTTTACTCCGTAACCTTGCAGAATCCCAAAAGCCCTTCCCGTGCCCCCTGCGCCCCCTCAAAACGGGCACGCGGTGCCCTCCTGCAGGAGGCTGGTGCTCTGCCAAGGAATTTTCCTGGGTATCCTTGACTATTCTTGCTCCTATATGACTACAGTTCCAATTAATACCTTTCGTCCCCATCTTACGGCCACAGATGAAGGGTACAGAAGAAAAATAACAGTGCTGCTTAATGCCAGTGCCTGGGTTTTATGGACCCCAGGTCTGAGCAACTATGGCAGTGCATGACTTTCTGCTGGCGTGGTTTGATGTTCTCGTTTGATTTTCCCAGTTTTTAGGTTAAGGATAAAAAGGGAAAGATCATTCTGAATAATGGAGTAGATCAATTTCTGCATTACATTCAAACATCCCTTTACCTTTTTAAATGACCTTTGCTTGGGTTGGCCGTCAGTGCTGGGCTTCTCCCAGTTCTTCCTTTTGGTTTGTTTTTCTGTTGGCTCATTTTTTGTTTTGTTTGTGAGTCCATATTGAGCAGCTTCTCTTACTTAAAATCTCATATACTTTCATCAGTACACAGCTGGTAAAGTTCCAACTTCATTTTTATTGGACTTGTATTTTAAGCTGATGATGTGGCTTTTTTATGTTCCATCCGTCCCATCCTGCTCAAATTGAAATAACTTCTGCTCATAAACTTGAAAGGGAGAGGGGCCGGCCTTATATTTGAAATCAAAGTTCTTATTTGTATATGATGCATCCAGAAAAAAAAATAGGGAGACAGTGTATATTATAGAAATACAAAACACAACCTGGCCAATAGTTCTACTAATTAAGATGGATTTTAGTTCTTGAAAAAACTGAAGGTTAGAAAGTATGCTTTAATATGGATAACAGCTGTACTGCAGGGTAATGATATAAACAAAAAAGAATCAGTAACTGCCTCCGCGGAGAAGTTTATTCCTACACAGAAACCAAGTTCTATGTGCATGTCTTACTACGTGCGTGTCTTACTATCTCACCCCACGTGGCTCAGAACCAAAAACTCCATGGGCTCCATGGGCTGGTGGAGCTCCTTCACAACCTTCTTTATAATTTTTAATTTTCTCTTGGAAAAAAAATAATAATAAATAAATAAATAAAACAGAACAAGTGTCAAACAATAGAGCCAGATCTGCAGTTGGTAAAGATTGTGCTTCCACTGAACTCACTGGAATAAATCCTGGTCCCCACTGAATGACGTTGGTGAGAGCTTTGCTGTTGACTTCAACAGAGCCAGGATTTTATGCGAGAGATTCGCAGCGCCGACTTAGACCAACTGAGGATGTGCCACATGGCACAGCAACGGGCCCGTTATCCTTCCAGAGAAACTATGGATCCAAGTTTGATCCAGAGGTGGTCCAAAGCCTGCCAGGCACTGCAGAGCCTGAATGGGTGAAATTCAAGAAAAGAGAAGTTCTTACATCCTCACCCTGCTCTTACACCACCATAGCAGAGAAGTTCAAGGAAATACCCTCCCCAGAACCAGTTCTCCATTTCCTAAACTCCTCAATTCGTATTCTTGATGCAGACAACCGAGGTTGCTGCCTGGGTTTCCAGGGAAGGGCCTTGCCATGGCTGTCTCCAGCAGGATGCTTCACATTTTTCTAGGACGAACCCGAAAAACTCAACATGAAATGTACTGCTGCATTACTCACACTTACAAACCTCTCAATTAATTGGTGTGAACGGAGTCATATCATGGTTATTTTACTGGAATGAAGGGAGGAGGACCAGATAGGGAGGCTCTGCTCTGATAGCTTGATCTGAGGGTGTGCCTGTGCTGCTGCCAAACGTGACTACGATGACACAGACGTTTGCCTTTGCTGGAAACAGGCACGCAGAAAGGAAAAAACGATGCGCTGTGTCCTGAATGAATACCTAGTCTGATGGAGAGGGCTTCCAGCAGCTCACGCTGACATGCCCACAGCAGCTTTAACAAGCTAGCTGAGCCACAAACAGCTCTGTAACTGAAGCAGTCCGGAGTTCAGCACAGACTGCCTGCCTGAATATTCACCTGGATTTACGGATCTTGTCCGCACCAAGTTTGTGCAATCTGTTCCTGTTCCAGCCTGGGTACACGCGTACAAACTGCAGTCAGACCTTGCCTGTGGAGATGTTCTCTCAACATTTAATTCTGCTTGGTAAAACGAAAAGATCCTAGGCATACATCACCAGCTACTGCTCTGAAAGTGTTTAAAAAACATGTAAGTAACTACACGTTGCAACTAGAAACCTTGTGTCTGAGATTCCTAAGATCTCCTGCTGTTTTCAAGGGAAAATGCTCACGTTAGCTGGGCTCTGGGGGGAGATGATGGACTGCAGCGCTCTGCCTTCTCCACAGGGCATGCGATCAACCTGAGCAGGTAACCTGGAGCCTGCCAACAGCCTTTGTGATCCAAAATGGTCCAAGCTCTCAGGCAGAGCTCCCCAGAAGGACAGTTCTCATTTCTGACCTCCTCACCGGGAACGTGAGCAAACGTCTGCAAAGGACTCGACATTGCCTGCTTTATGTTTCTTATGCAGATTGCTGTCTTCGCTTTCACCCTTAGCTGGAATGCATACTTTGTGGCTCTGTAACACCATAAAGCTTAATAAAAAAGAAGAAAATTTAAAATAGCACGCCAGTTCATTTCCTGCACGCTTGACATTTCCAGGCTCTATATTGTTTGAACCCTCTTGCCACTCAGAGGTGATTCTGCCAAGGCAGGAGCAGCACAGGACATGCCCCAGAACTTCGGGGCCTTAAGTAAATTCTTTGGCAACAACTTCAGCAGTTAGACAGCAGTTTTGCAGCCTGTCATTGTTGGGCTAAGGGACTAACCTCTCACTTCAGACAGCTGAGATTTCCATCTTCCAACTCCAGAACAGCAGGCATCCTGCCCAGCCTCGCGCCACCCGTCGGTACTGATGCAGGACTCCTGCAGCCTGGCACAGCAAAAGGTCGGGCTGCCTGCGAATCGCACAGACCAAGACATTCCCCTGCAGTAAGGGGAAGAGCTGCAGGGACCAGCTGCAGACGTCTTCTTGGGTCTACACTCATTGCTAACACACATTCAGATCTCTTCTGCACATGGCCCAAAGCTCCTGCCTGCCTGAGCACGGGCTGGCAGCTGAGCTGCACGCACACCGGTTGCTCTCAGATACGGGGAAGAAAGGAACAGAACTAGGGGACAAGTTTCCTGCACTTTCTTCTGTTTGGTTCACCACTTTGCGGCCCATAGAAATGTTCCGTCTTAATTCCCTTTCACGTTTTCTCTGTCAGCATAGTATAAAATTTCATTGTTAACACTCCTTTCACTAGCTATCTGTATTTAACTGCCAGGACAATTGTCTTTTGATAAATAGTACAATCCCTCCCCTATGTTTTCACCTTGATTCCTTCTGCGTAGATTTACTGCCTTTCTATTAATATTCCAGCCATGTGATTTATCCCAGCATGTTCCCGGAATACTTGCCTTCCCTATATAAATATTTGAATGATCTTAATTTCAACTAATTAGTACTGGGACATTTGATTTCCCTCTTGAAGAATTCTCATTTGTTACTAACCAGTTCCTTTCCAGTTTATGAGATCTATTTTGAGGGGAGAAAATAGAGTTACTGAACGAAGCAAGCACTTTTTCAATACTGTTCTATCCTTCCTCATACTGTTCATGTCAATCTGCTGCCAAAATAACTCTCCGAGGTCTAACATCTCAGAAACACCAAGTGCAATAGGCATTGACAATAAAGCCTTCCTATCCTGCCCATCAACGTGCTTCAGTCCTCACAGAAAGCCAGACCTGGGGAAGACAGACAGCCTAATATCACAGCATTGGCCATGATCTTGAGGAAAAACTTATTTAACATCTTATTATGCCACAGATTTGTGCAAATCACCCGACTCAGATTCATGCTAGGTCAGGGAGCCATACCAGGAGTTAGATGGCCCTCGATCTCAGGCACCCTCTGGGGCATCGCTTTCACCGTCGGCTTCAGCTACAAAGGAAGCTCACGGCAGCTGGGCCTCAGTCGAGGGTTTGGATTCTCTTTTTTTCCCCCAGGGAAAATCGAGCTATATATAATTTTCCCTTAAAAAGCATTTAGCAAGTTTGGCTGAAACATTTGTGTACCATGACTTTTATAAAAGAGAAGAATCAACATCTTCCAGGAGAAACATTTCTGGGGAGGAAAAAAATGTTTCTAGTCAACATACTAATTTATTGTTGAGAAACAATTTTGATGGAGCAGTTTCAACCAACCATACTCACAAATTATTCTGCTAGAATAAAATCTTCTCCGAAGCATTTCAGCCATGCAGATATCTTTACCCTCCAGGAAAACCACACCATTCATTTTCACTGGTTGACCCACTGAAGACAGCATTAATCGGCTGTTCAGTCTAGGCATCTTTTTAGTGAGTAAGGATACATACAAAGAGTATATATGAAGAAACAAAGTGAAAGTAATTTTTATAACTACAGTAAAATGCTTCTTAAAATACTTATTTATAAATCTAATTGAGTAAAGACAAAAAGCAGGATTTTCCCCAAATCAAAGAGTTAAGAAACATGAGATTTCTTTTTTTAAATTAAGCACTATCAAGACTTTCAGATTCAAATCTCTCTTCAAATAAAACAAATTCTACTTTCCAGTCACCTGTTTCACAGCTGCAGCTCTGGTAATTGGACATCTCAGTAATTTATATCTTCACAAAAAACTAATGCCCATTTAAAATGGGAGATTTTCCAGCCTCAGGATCATTATTTGTGTATTTGTATTGCAGTAATGCCTAGAAGGC
This sequence comes from Anser brachyrhynchus, assembly GCF_964034855.1. Classification (NCBI taxonomy): domain Eukaryota; kingdom Metazoa; phylum Chordata; class Aves; order Anseriformes; family Anatidae; genus Anser; species Anser brachyrhynchus. The sequence goes on from NC_137709.1 coordinate 5,601,286, forward strand.
CCAGTGGAGACTGAGGTCTATTGAGTTAGTAAGACAGTGAAGAAAGTGACCTGCCTAAGTACAAAGTTCAGTGCAGCAGTTCAGTAAAGCAAGTAGAAAAATAAGGATTTCCATCCCAAAATCCTGACAGGTGGTATAATCTTTCAAAAATTCATCCTTGCAATCCTTATCTGTTACTTGTAGGCATACTATTCAAATAGTATCTGTCCTTTACATTTACAAACAGTTTCTCTGAATAATTATTTCCTTTAACAACAGAAGTCTCAAGCTATTTCCCATCTCCATTCTCACCGCCTACACTACCACCTCGAGAGATCTCGTGCATTTGCAACTTAGCCTTTTTTTTTTCCCTTCTTTTAATCATGCTTTCTGGGAGCCATAAAGCTGCAGGGGAGAAAACCATAAATAATAGCATCTTCAGAGAAGAGTTTAAGCTCTAAGCGGTGACAGAGATACAGGGTTCATATGCCGGCACCACACTTGATCAGAGAAGTCCTTACAAATCAGGTTAAGGAAAATTTACTACTAACCAGGATCCTATATTTGAAGAGGTTTTTCATCAGTCATAGAAATGATATCATTTTTGTAGCTGCCGTTTAAGTACATAAGTAACACAGAAGGAAAAGCACAGCAGACTGCTGGGATCCTGTCCAATATGGAATATCTGCAGCCTTAAGTCAAACAAGCTCAGAAGGTTCATGGAATTTGTCTCGGCGAGATCTGCCAACTCGGGGAAGGTCACAGTGCTTAAATGATAAAGGACACCACTTCTCAGTCAGGTGGGAGATGCAAAACGTTTGGGAAAGCGCCTTGTCCACCTTACAAAAGGAGATTTCTGTTCAACTTGTGAATTGTGTTTTTCCACAGCTCCACTGTCCAAACCTGCCGAATTATGTGACATTGCACACGGATGCTACGCCTAATTCTTCACTCATTCAGACGAAAGAATGAGGGCAGGGATTCCTAGGAAATATTTGAATGCAAGCCTCTTGCATCATTTGTCATGAAGAAAAACTCAAGACAAGGACTAGGACTAGAATAATTCCTATTCACCTTCGTAGCACAGAATGTAAATCCTGTCCCTGCCTTCTTTATAACCCCAGAACAGAACAGAACTGACTTGAGTGTGAGCTGGCACTCTTAGAGCACACCATAAATTGTGTCAAACTAGCATCAAAGGAAAATAGCATGGAAAATCTCTAGTAAGCCCAGGGCTATTATTGAAATGCATGCAGTAAAACAACCAAATGTTTCTGGCCGTTCCTCAACTCATTCTCCAAATGACATGTTCGGGTCTAGTCCGTAGCATGAATAGCTCTAACTTGGGCTGGCACTTGGTATGTTTGCCTTCTAAGCTAACAAAACCCGGGTTATACAAAAAATTGTTGTAGCTTAAGAGAGCCCAGCTTAGTAGAAATAATAAAGCAAGTTTACAGAAACAGAAATTTAAGGAAACACATTCAAAAAGCATAGGAAATAATTTTCACCTGAAAATTCAAAGCTGTAGAAAGCTGGCTTGTTGCAGCAAATGCAAATCATGCATTAAGCATTACAGTGCCCCAGGGGAATAATGAGAAAATCTGGATGTTTCTAATGACCTTCTTCATTTCACAAATGTAATAAAATCACTTTCAAAGAGATACCTAATGTTTAGCAAATTTATAGCTGGTTTTTGCTCCACTTTCAACCAATGGCTGACAAGTAGACTGCAGCGCTCAGTCCATGACCTGAAAGCTTGTTAGCAGCCTTCCTTGTTCTTTGGTTCTTTGTATTGATCTCAGAGTATCACAGGGAGTATCTTATGATTGTTCCTGTCCTTTATAGACATATAAATCAAGAGCAAATTCACTGAACTCAGAGCTGTGACCCTCATGTGAAATGGATGTTAATACAATCAGAATCACCTACTGGCAATGCATTTTTGAATTATTTCAGCCTGCTGTGCTAATAGTGTCCCAGCCTCTAACCTGTAGTTTTTGACAATTATTCAAAGTGCATTTCATAGTCAGAGAGCAAAGGATCCCTAAACACCAAAGCAGGTGAAAAACACACAGTACGTCTACTAAATGTGATACCCTACCCTTATTTCCAAACATCCTGTGTAATTTGGGGGCTCTGGGACTGCTTAAATTTCAACAGAGTTAACCAGCTGCAGTGTAGGATTTTATTGATTTGTTTTCACGCTCACAGCAATGATGTGATCCCATGTAAGAGATACTGTATTAATGATCAAAGTGCCTATGCCTCGCATTTCTGGACAAAATTCCGTCTATAATAATAACCTTTGAGTTCCATCTTCTTTTGCCAGTACTATACATGAAGTACTCAATTTCAGAAGTGGCTCATGTATCTTGCCTGTCAAATACATATTTCTTAAGAGCAGGAACAACTCTTTAATTTCTGACCTGTCTGTATTCATGAGCACGAAGCCTGTTCACTTCCCCAAAGCCCTTCTGAAAACATCACAGCGGACCTGCAGGACTCCCTGCAGTTTCCTCCAGCTCAAAGGCATGTTTTGGTTGAGTGGACAGAGCCATCAGCCACCAGAAATAGCTACACCTTTCACTTTGCATATTTGCTTCTAGCATTCTGTTTACGAAACGATGAGGAAAAGTTGCACACAGTTCTGCTAGGGCAGTGCCCGAGCACAGAGATGTTCAAAGTCTTCCAATGAAACAGTAGGTAAAACGACACCTGCCTCTTAATTAAACCTGATGTAATTCCTGATAGAACATGCCTAATTAATATTTTACAGCTTAATAAACCATGGTCAGTCTCTCATGGCTGGTCAGCCTGAAGACACCAAAACAGGTTTATGCATCAGTAAGACTCTGTCTGTTCTGGGCCATGTTTCTGGCCCTCTTTGGAAACATTCCACTCACTACCAAAAAGAATTAAGTTGTTTTTCTTTTTAAATCAAACCTACACAGTCTTATAATCCATCAGGCAACTTCACAGCATAAACACATCTGCATAATCCTCCTGAAGTTGCATAACTCTCCAGCTGTCCTCATAAAAGGGATTTTATTCTATGCCTGGCAGGTTTTGCAAGAAGCCCATGTTCTGTAGACTATGCATGTACTGATGTACATGATATTGGGGACTTTTTTTTTTTTTTTAACTAATCAGTTTTTAATCTCTGTACCTTTCTCTTGTAAAACCGGCCTTCCCTGCAGTTGTGTACACAGAAATGCTGATATAAATACACAAATACAGGTGCACAAACTATGGAACAGACATCAACTCCTTATGGTTCTAAAGGTGAGTCTGGTTAAATATTTTAACAAGAGCCAAATACTCTTCTGAATTCTCTCTCTTGGAACATACACTTAGAACATACACTTCTAGAGATACATCACATTTGTTGTGTCAACTGGCAGTAGCTGAATTAATAATTTAGTACGATGGCAATCATGGGACTTCTCATATACATATCCAATGCTAAAGCGTATGCAGGACCTTGTTAGTTTTCAGTACTACAGCCATCTCTAGTAATGGTAAATCCCAAACTCTGTTCTATTTCACATAATTTCATTTCTAAAATGCTATCTTGTCCAAGGCGACTACGACAAAGAGTTGCTTTATTCTTTTCCAACTGTGTTTAGTAATTCCCCTCCTCCAATATTATAGCTGTGTTGCTTACTGATGGTGTTTTACGTAGCTTCATCTTTTCAATGAAACGTCAGCACAGGCATCAGTAGGATACAGTACAAACACAAAGCTTCCCATGAAGCTGTCCGCTATTTGTAGTTGGACATTGCAAGCAGGAGGGGAAATGGAAAGTCTTCAAGACAAAGTCCAAATCTGATGGAAACTAGAGTGGGCAATATCTGGCAAATAAAAATTCTGCCCTTAAACTGAAGGGAGGACTGAAGTGCAACCTAAGCTACTTGTGACCAGTTACTACACAAACTGTTATTCCCATTTCTGTGACCTTTACTGAGGCTAAACCAAACTCCTCGCAAATTCTGAGGCCATTAAATAACTAGATCTTTAAAATACTAGATCTGTATTTTGCAGTACAACCTGTTACAACTTTAATATCATTATGAGAAAATCAGTATAAGAGAGGATTAATGTACAGATTCCCTAAAGAAAAAGCACCATTTCTAAGTGCTGTGAATTAAGAGCCATGATTATACGTAATTATTAAAATCACTGTAATGCCAAGCAGATTTAAACAAGACCAAATCATACTGTGCTAAATCCTGTTACAGTAAATGACTTGCTCTTTTGTAAAGACCTTACCCTTTACATACATGAGACATGGAAAACAGGGGAAGAAAAGCAAAGGCCGGGAGTAGATACAACTTGCTTACTATCATACAGCAGGTCAGCTGAAAAATCAAGTATAGAACCTAAGTCTCAATGGACCATGTAACCATTACCTCAGAACATATCCTATCATCACCATAATAAAAGTGCATTACAGTTGGATAAACATTTGTTCACCATTACAAGGTCTGGTAATTTGGTCCATCAGAACAGTGAAAGGACATCCAACATTTAACATCTGCATTCAATACCCTTAGATATTACGTCATGTTAGATGTTGATCAAACGGTATTTTAAATGATGCAAGAAATAAAGAAGGGAAAGTGTATGCTCCATATGCTAAATATTTATGCACTGAGAAAAGCAAAAAAAATATTGATTCTTGTTCCAAGGTCAACCATGTGCATGTCTTCACTCTAATAGAGCTAATTACGACAGAAAGTTGGTCCCTGCTGTTACAATCATTAAATGCTGCTTAGACAAACTGCCACTTACGTCATAGTGAACAGAAACTATTTTGCTTTCAGTCTTATGCTTAAGATATTCCAAAATATCCAAATCTTCCCAGTTTATGTCCTAATGCTACTGTATTTTACGTGGGTTTCTCTTTAAAACAATGCAGCAGTTGAGCTGCATGGACGTGCACTCAGAAACTGCAAGAGCTCACGTCACATTAACCTGACTTGAGAATTTGAGCAAAGGTTACCTGCTTCTCAGCACCATCCCCATCTCACTCAACAGGCTCCTGAATCCACAATTTCAATCTTCTTCCTAGGAACTTTTTTTTTTAGCTCGGCAGCGATTAATATTTTTTCATTCCTGACGTGACATTTTGAATTGTTTAAACGGAGGGACCGGAGAGATCGTTATTGTAGCCAACCTGCGGCTGTTGAGACCTCTCACACACCCCGCGTGGCCGCCCGGAACATCACAGCAACAGCACTAACAGGAGGCTGGGTAATGCTAATGAAAAAACCTCTGCATATTTATTTTAAAATACGATATCAAGGGAAATCAAAATTGAGCTGGAAGTTCAGCATTCACTTTGGTTTTGAATACAGGATTGTTTGGAGGCTCATCCTCTTTTTACTCCACAAGCTGGTCCTGCATCTGCCTGTTTCTCCTTTGTACACAGCTACAGCTACTGAGACAAAGGTAAAGTGCACTGTGAGCTACAGTCTCTGGTGTGCACTCCTCTCCAAAAGAACTGGAAGAAAATGTTGTGTTTTTTTTTTTTTTTTAAATTAAGACAGAGGAGCAGACATTTCCGACTGAGACACAGCAGATGGCTGCCAGAAAATGGTAAAGAATTCAGGAAGATGAAGGGCGAGGCAGCCTGTGGGCTTTGGAAAAGAGACAGGAACCCAAGACCAAATACAGCACTCTGTATATGTGGGGCAGAACGGTTTGGAGAGGGAGAATTGTGTAGGAGTCTCCCTCCATGCACTTTTGCTGGCATCCTCCTGGTCTTGCTGTAGTAAGCTTCGCCTTCAATCCTTAAACACAAGCGCTGCACGTCGGCAATAACTTAGCATTCCACATATGACAAGGAAATGTGTCTATAAGTACTCTGCTCTGGCCTTTTTGGCCTTTCTTCAATAAAACTGTAACTGGAGCTGTATTTCCTGGGAAAGGTGGCCTTATTCTGGTACAGAAGTTCTGCAAATACTTTTCTTAATATTGAAAACAGTTAGCATTGGAAGGGTTTAGACAATTCCACAGGAAACCCATCTAGCTGCGGAGCTCAAGAAACATTTTATTAGAGGTACTAACAACCTTTATAATAATAATAGGGAAAGTCAGTATTTCCGTCAGTTTATGTTAGGAGGTGTTGATACAGATGCTTTCTTTTTGCAATATATGTTATTGTAATGATCACATTTCAGGAGGGTGGAACAGGAATTTCTTTTGTAACTATCTGCAATGAAATTTTGAGATATCCCTCATACAAGCATTTTTAGCTTTTTATTTTAAATTGTTCTGCAACTGCTTATCTGAAGCCTCAAAATAAAATATAATCAGCTGCAGTAGCACGGGACTGTACATAAGAGTTCAAAAGTGTATTTCTTTTTATCGTGCCCAGGGTTCACTGCATTGTGATTAGAACGTCTCCGCATTCTGAAGACTATTTTGGCTCTGATTTCAAGGAGTTCATAGCACCTACCTATGAAGCTAGGCTTCCAGGGGGGCTCAGCTCCTAGTTCAGAGCCTCAGCCTTACCTTCTGGAGAGTCCAGCACCCACACATTCTCAGCCTTCTCCAAGACAATGGCAAACTGCATTGCAGTCCAATTCCTTTTCATCAAAATACAGCAAACCCAGACATGATGGCTGATCCCAACCCCCAAACAATCCCTTTCAGTAAAAATACTCATTCACAGGATTCAATTGTATGAAAATCTATTGTTTACTCCCTAATCCATTTGAATATCTAAGGTAATTATCTGAACATTAAGAATAACTGCGAAGAATGCAAAACACAAAATTCAACAGCTCTGTGAGCTGGTTATTAAACAAGCCCCAAACTTACCACACACCAACTGCAGAGGAGAGATGTTGCAGGAGGGAATACTCACACTTCTGACAGTAAGCAGACATGAGGTTTCACAATCTTCCTCTTCATGTGGACCACAGGGTCTCATCAGTATTTACTGTTCCATTTAAGGTAATTTGGTACAACTCTTTTGGCACATACACAAATAAAATTACTGTAGCAACTGAAGAAAATAATTCAGCTTGCGTGGACACCTATACATCTTCCGTACGTAATTTAGCGGCTGAAACTTACCAAATGGTCAGCCAGTCTTTTGCAGATAGCTTTACGTACGGTGCTGATGCCCTTCAAGACCCATGACCTTGCACAGGATGGATTTGGGACAACTCAGCAGTATGTCTGCTTTTGCATATGAACCAGAGGAAGTTCTTCTTTAGCTCAAGGGGAATGGGCGCACAGCTGGGGGATAAGAATAGCCACTCTCACCACACAACTGTGAGCAATGAATGGCATTCGACCAAAAAGTGATTGTTAAAATCTCTCTATTGGCCACACTGCAATATTTACAGAAACATTTGTTCGAAGGGCCTCTACTGCTTGTCGGGAACTATTGTCAAAATTATGCTACTGTGACGGTTGCTAGAAAGCCTCTATAATACAGAACACCCAGCATTACAATTCCAAATTCTATGTTCTTCATTAAAAGTGAATAGAATATTACTTTCCCCATGTTTTCTCACCTGCAGGTATCTGCTCAAGACCTTCAGAATGTTATTGTGAAGGTGCTTTACATTTCTGCATGAGAAAAAAAGGGAGAGCCAGGGGAGGACTGGATTAGAACACGCTCACACCCTTGAGATTGATTTTCTTTTAGGTGCATTTCACGTGTACAGTTTCTTCCTTCTGCACTACAATGCTTCCTTTCATTCATCAGAAGTGCACTGTTGTCAGGAAGGCAAGAGAGGGATCCTAAAGCTCATGTAAAGGATACTGAAGGCTCACAAACAGCAGGAACCAACACAAACTGCTCCAGCCCATACTTCATTTTACTGGAGGCTGGCAGAGCAACAACACAAGACACACAGCTCTCACCGACCTCACAGAATAGCATGGAGAAAACTTCCACAAAGACAGTCTGGTCCTACCTCCCACTGTTGTAGGAACACAGCCTGAATCTGGACTCTTGTTTTTATTGGCATCTTGGTTAATTCTATAGAGCAATCAAAGTAATTTGTTCCAACTGTTTTCTTCCAAAACAACTCACATTCACTGCCACACCTCAGACAAAAAAAAAATAACAAATTGTTAACAAATGGCTGAGGTCTCAGTCACAATTAAAACAACAATTGTGAAGAGGAAATCATAATAGTACAAACACAGCTCTATCCAGTTCTCGCTGGGGTAAGTCATTCCTGCAGAGATGTGGAATTAGAACCCAAGTGGATGTGATGACTTTTTGTTGTTTGGCTCAGTGATCTCTCACAAGCAAGAAGTATTCCTGCAAAGTAGTGCTGCTGGTATTTCTTTGCAGTAACGCCCTCTAATCGTTGGTGTACAGACAGAGTAAGCAGTACAGTACTTTTCCTGAAGAGTTTTACGTTAAAAACACAAGCTTCTCATGTTCAATTTAAAGTACGTATGACATAGAGTAATTGCTTATCTTCATTGCAACATATGGTTACTGGTGAGCACTTCCTAGCAGCTGGCATGATCGACTCATGGTAGAAGATTTTAAAACAGATCTGCCCATGTTTCAAATACTTGTGTGCACTTGCTTCTCAAAAGATGTATTTTGCATCATCCACACTGAGACACAGCCAAGCATCAAACAAAAAGTTTGGGAATAAACACACTGCTTTCTGACATGAGGAGATTAGCTGCCATGCTGCTCACCTACAGAACAGATGTTCAGCTTCCTAGTCACCTAAAATCATCCTCCAGAAATCCATAATTTATATCTAGCTGCCTGGATTTAAAACATGTATGGACAGTGGAATCATGAACAGATTCAAGTAGTTCACAACACACAGGATGTTGCTGATGTATTCAATGACAAGGGACAAAACCAAAGGTTAATGCAATTGATATTGAAACATACATTGCAATTACTAGCTACAAATTATTTTCCTTGCAAAATGAAATACCTTGCAAGGCTCAGCTGTCTTAGAAATGTTATTTTTCAATTCACCAACTGTTTGACTTGAACTAGACAATGACCAAGTCAGCTAAAATTTTCTACTGTATGTATGAATGTTTAAAATATGGGGAATTAGTGGGTATAAAAATTACCAAAAAGTTCATTGTGCTTGGTTTTGGTCGAGTTTGGTCAGTTCCTATATATTTCAAACTTCTTTTCCTTTGGGTTAACTATCCTCATTACCTTTTCATCTGAACCCTCATGTTGTTATTTACTGGGTTGAGAATCAGAATAGATCCTAGAATATCATGAGCACCTAACAGGAGCTGGGTAGGGGCTTCAGGAGTGCCTACTTGGTGCTGTACCTGTTTGTGCAGAAGCTACTCTGTCTTGCCTCTTAATCCTTTTTGTTGGTTGTCTCCAGATTCCTTTCACATTTCACATTTTTGCTATTGAGCTGGCCAGAACTGAATTTATTATTTTCTCCAGTTATATTAGCTTGCACTTCTCCAGCTTGAATCTCATTTTGCTTCCTGCACGTATTTCTGAGCTCTTTAGATCCCTTTTTATTATTTCTCCTTGCTCACTTAGTTTGCAACACCTGTCAGTTTAGTGTATGATTGCACCATTAAAAAGCAGGGCAGCTGCAGGGCAGTCAATGCCACAGTGCCCTTGGGAAACTCCAAGCAGCCCTGGGTCTCAGACTTTTGGAAATTTACCTGTGGCAAAGAGAAAGTACCAAGAACACACGTAGCTGAACTGGTGCTTAAAATAATTTGCCAGAAAGCACAGTGCAGATGAAGGGCATCCGTGTTGTTTCAGAGGAACAGAGTGTGTGTTGGCATTGCTTTGCCTGAAGTTGCTGCTGTGGCCCAAATATGATTTTTACCTGGGTGTGAGGGATCTGAAAGCTCTTCATTACCTATTGAACACGGCCGGGTGTTGGCATATCACGTTATAGGTGAGCCTCTGCATCCTCCCTCTGCGTCCTCTTTGGGGAGCGCTGAACTACTAGGCAGTTCCTTGCAGCCATGATTCAAGCCCTTTTTTATTTTTTAATTGACTGATCTGTAAGACATTAAAACATTTTAGGACTTGGACTTGAAAAAATTGGAACTGCTGCAAGTTGGTATTGATGTTCTGAATTCTAGTGCTCTTTAACTCTGAAATGGCAGCACAGGGATTAAAAGTTTGGGAGACCATGTTCACACTGAGTACAGACATTAATTCACTTCGAGAATTTTCAGTTTTTATCTGGAGCCTGATGTTCAGTTTTTCCATGGCATTTTACATAGAATTAACTATTCTTCTCATGTCTTATTATTTCCCATGGCAGACCCCAAGGTGATTAAATTATAATACTGATAGCTACCTCCAGGGAGCACTGAGTTTCTATCCATGCGGCTGCCTGGGTACTTTATCTAACCAGCTGCATCAAGCAGCAACCCACTGGGCAGTACAGTGATTTTGCTTACCTTTGAGGAGAATCAGGCAATTTTAAACATGCACATTAGCTCTCTCTAAAGAGGCTTTTCAGTGAATTCATGGTAATGCCATGAACAAACGTCTTTCCAGAATTTTTCATCTGCCCGTTTTATTCAGAATTTGAGCAGGTTTTTTTGTGTGTCACTCTTCTGTATCTTACTAATCCAAACAGGAATATAAATTACTGAATCAGACTTCTAATCAATTGTAATTTTGGCTGCCATTTCCTCCGTAATAAAACCTTAGATTTATAAAAAGCAAGTTTTAGCATAGGAATTTTCTGTGAGTAATGCCCCTTAGGAGTTTTTTTTTTGGAACCATGTAATTATGATGGACAAGGCTGCATCCTGTCCTTTCACAGCCCCACAATAAGCAGTCAGGACTCCACCCTTATCCTTTACACTGGCTGCAATTGTGGCCTAAGTCAAAGACCTTGATCCACTGACAACAATAAGCTTAGATTCAGGCTGTTAAAGAACTGAGGACTATGTGCAAAATGTCCCTTTTAATGACAAAATAGAGGAAATTGTACCTTTCCCTTAATAGCAGGGTGCTCGTTCAAAAATATGGCATTTAAGGAATATCTAAAAAAGTTCTAATTGTTCATGTCTTTCCTTTTTTTACAGTTTGGATAACAGCTTTTACAAATAAATGTGTCTGAACACTTAATTGAATTACCTATCCTAATTACAGTACGTGCTCTGACATACTTATACATAAAGATGGTGAATGGAGCTCAAATCCTAAAATAATGCATCTGTAATGAATTTATATATTTGTATATAAGACTAAATATTTTTGTGGCATTCTAAAGGGTTTGTGTTTTTTTTTATATCATTTGTATTCAGTAATGCGCTACAGTAGCTATGTTTAGCTTGAAATAAATTGTTCTCTAATCAGTATTAAGCAAAAAGAACAATTATTTAATACGCATGACCCTTATTTTAATTGATTTTTAGCCTGACTTCACAAAGTGACATTTTAAAAATTCTTTTAGTTCTTAAAATTTTTTAAGGATTTGCATTTCTTTCTGAAAAGTGAGTGTGATAGGTAAGACAGCTCCTCCAAAATATCCTGAGTGAAACCTGTTTCACTTTAGGACTTCCTCTCTTTTCCCTTCAGCCACACTGTTCTTCAGAGCCACAGGTAATTCCCACGTTTGCAATCATTCTTCATTTTAGGCAACTTCAGGAGTGTGGGCACCTGATATAGTCAATGGAGCCTGGAGAGAGCAATTCAGAGCATTCTCAGTGCTTAACTCTCTTCTTAGTGTAAGTTCCTGATTATATACAGACTCAGATGTCCTATTGTAGGCAAATGACTTAAACGTCTAAATTTGGAGGGTGAAGAAGTTAACATTAACCCCTTGGTTTTGCCATATAGGAAGTTGGAGACATGCATTTTTCTGCAGAATTGGGGTTTTCATAAAAAACAGAAATTCTCGTCAATATGTAGCTGAAAAAGTATGCCTTAATTCAGAGGCAATAGGAGGTAGTTTAAGAGTGTCAGGAGAGATGATACAAATTCCTGTTCTGCCACAGACTTTCCCTGTGACCTTAGGCAAGTCACTCAGGGCAAGATTTGTGTGGGCATCTGGACATCTGACTCCACAGGATTTAACTATGTAACTTTGAAAATCTAGCCATTGAGCTCTGCTCTATCATTTTCCATTTGCAAAATACAAATAGTGTTACTTCCTCTCTCACTTTTTACCTATGAAAGCGTTTACATGGAATTCTCTGTTAAAAGATGTAAGGATGAGAGAATACACACTATGACAAAGCATTCCACTGCTTTAGAATATCCTCTAAACAGATTATGATTCTCTCTAACCTATTATTTATATGTTTTGGGGACAATTCTTCAGATTCCTTATAGCTGAATAACTGAAGTTTCTTCACCAGTATTTGGTGTCTCCATCTGAAAGGATGACAGCTATCAGTAAAGCAGTCAGGTAAAGTTATATACTATTGTTTCTATTCCCAAAATAGAGTACAAATATTTGCAATTCAAATATCTGCCTATTTAAATTTAAAATTTAGTTTCAAAGATCTGCCAGCTAATCTAACTTGGAGTGTATGCCTTACACCAAGATTCTCCCACAGTTAGGGCAACTCTTCAAGCAACAGTACTGCAGCTCCTCTCCCATCCTCTGACCCCACATATCCTTTGTCTGCCAGCCCTGTGCGTGTCCTGAACAGAACATGGAAGGGGTCACAGCACTGAACCTGTCACTGCAGCTTCTGTTGGAACCGCATCCTCAAATGTTCTGGCTAGATGGCACAGACAGGTTATACTGCAGCATTACATCCATGTCATGCACCGTGACATTCCTGATAGGCTTCCCATGATGTGGCTCAGGGCTGCGCAGTTTCAGAGGCCAAAGCAAAGGAAACTCAGACGGTTTCCATTAATGCTTCTTTGCCACTTTGATTCACTTTCTGCAGTCATTTTGCCAATGAACTATGACATAAACCAGATTTCCTCTTGCTGTACTTTCTAACAAACAGATGACTTGCTGGTATGTCATTCAGCTGGGCTTTCACCTGGAAGAAAATGGCACGTTGCCTACAGTGAAGTGACTTACTTTAATTGGCACAAACTTCTTTTTGCATCATCCTGTGCTCATGTCTTGGCTGCATCTGACGGAATATATTTTACATGTATTAGCACTTCCAGCATACTGAAAGCTTGCAATACATATGCTGGGTATCACTCCAGGTATGTATGACCTCATAACATTTCGCAAATTTTGGATATCAGTTTGTTTTGCAGTTGTTCCTAGTGTATAGAAGTGGAAGGTTTGAATAGGAGTATCTACCCTAGCTTAGCTACAGGCATATTTATAATACGCCAAGAGGATCACAGAAACTCCAGATAATGAATGAAGCTTGAAATCCAGAATGATTTCTAGTAAATTTGTGTCAAAATGACACTTTATTCACAAAATTATTCATCATCAACCCTTGCACACGTTAAAAAAGACCTCAGAAATGGTTTCTGATGTAGTTTAGCAAGCTACTGCATTATGTTGAGCAGTACCTTGCCCTTTGAATAGTCCTATTGATTTTAGTTCAGAATAAGGTTGGCAGAATGGGGACTTAGCAACTGCAGATGGACAGCAGTTCCTTCCTTAATTTATATTCATCAGGCCATGTTTGACAATTTTTTTATTTTTTTAAGGAGGCTCTGTCTCCTCTCAGAGCAAATATAAATCTCATCAGCACATCTGATCTGGACATCTCTTCTGGATATTTCCCACTGACTTCTGCTGGAAGATGCTGATGCTGCTTAATCGATGGCAAAAGTTCATTGGTTTCTATGCAGCAGGGTTTTGCCTTAATTCTTTGGGTATTATTGCCTACTAGAGTTATCTTTGGCATATTTTGCTAGTTCTCTGCCCTGGACTTCATTAATGAAATATTTCCTTCTATTAAAGCTCTGCAGTATAAAACACAGCATATTTCCAGGCCATATTTCTCCTTTTCCAAGTTTAACATTTTGGCAGTGCACTTCTCACTTTCATTTTTATTTTAATCCCGAATCTATTGGGGCTATTAACCTTGCTTTAACAATTCCCTATTATATAATCAATTGTACCTCCAATATTACTTACTACCATATCTAGAAGCATATTCATTTTTGTTATGAGACGCACATATTAATTCAGAAACAATTCTAAATCAGTTTGAGTGTCACACCCTTGATTTCCAATAATAACTGCGTAGTACAGTGCACACCTCTTACACACATATGTTACCCATTGGCATAAATACTGCTCCAGATCATTTGACCACAGCAATGAGTTACAGCAGCCAGCTTACCCCAAACTATAGCACCAGTCTCAGAAGACAAAAATACAGGAAGAAGGACTACAGCACACCCAAAGCCTTAGTTCCCATGTGCAAATATAAGCATAAAGGAAGGACATAGTGAAGAATATGGTGTAGCTGCCTTTCTTCCTAACATCCACCTGCTTCTTGTATTGCCCTGCAGCACAGATGATAATTTTTTTAATTCACAGACGCAGTAATACGTAGAAATACAGCAGACCTTTTCCATTATCTCTGCCCAACAGAAGGCTTCACGTGGATTCACTCATTCCTCTCAATGGCTGGGCTTTCAGGTTTCATTGGTACAACAGAGAACCTCTTTGGCAGGACCTGAAGGAATGTTCCCTCTCTATAATTTGATAGGAATATAACCCATCACTAAGATATTTCAAAACTGTTACAGAGCTTAGCTTTGCACTTAAGGATGTAAAATGGTTCCAGAAGGAAGGAGAGGAGATGCAGTACATTTTCTTTTAAGCCAGTTGTAATTCAGAGTCTGTATTTCTACCAGTATTTTAATCAGTGTAAACACCCTACCAAAGACAGATCTAGTCAAATGTTTTGTGGTACCCAATGGAAACACCCTGTTTTTCTAAGGCTGGATCCAAAATTTAATGGAAGTTAACTGAAGGGCTCCTATTATTTGCTCAGCAAGCAATGACAGAATTCCTACGGAATTAGCCTTGTCCTCATTTTTTCTTCTCAAACCCGATCTAATTCTCCGTTTCTGAGAGCCTAATGAAGTTTTGGGGAGTCCTGCTGGCTGTGGCCAGTCCCGTTTACCTCCAGCCTCTGAAGTGTGATGGGACCAGCAGAAGGACCTTCTTATTTCTGTGGCAGTTCCCCTTCTCGGGAGGGCATGAATCGCACTGGCAAATGTTTTGAAAATGTTTCATTTCAGTCCATTACTTTTGTGGGTTTTTTTGCCTTGAGGCAAAGCAAGACGAAAGACTCTGCAAGGTACTAAGCAGACCCTGATTTTACACCTACCAGCTTCAAATGGCATAAGAAGGAGAGCTGGTTTCAGATGGGTTTGTCTGATTTTAATGCTCTCCCAAATGCGATTTGTGAAGGCCAGTGAAAAATGAACACCACAAGCTTACTCCTGGCAATAGCAAGTCAAAGCTATCCCAAGTATCTCAGACACTTATTTTACTTCAGATTTTACGTTGGTATTAATGAATCTCAGCCAGGGAAATGCTTTTAGTGAGACCAGCTATTTTACTGTAATGTAAATTTAAAAGTTTCTTTATTATGCCCATAAAAAGTCTTCAACTTTATTATATTTTTGTACAGTAACTGTGACTTTTATCATCTTATGTAAAACCTTAATCAGGTCTGAGCGTCAAATGAGATCAGACAGAGTTTTACTCTATCCCTTTTCTCCTTTACTTTTTCTGACCAGCGTAGACCCAATACACACAGAATACTGATTTAGCTGTTACCTTTCCTTTTATTTTATTGAAAGATCTCTGCAGGGATAAACATGCTCTTCTGGAACTTTTCTTTTTTTTAATTAAAAGTGAATAATAAAGTAGAATGATCTGATAATGATATGGACATAAATTCACACTCCTCTGAAATTTATATGAAGTTCTATAACCATGGAGCTTTATGAAGCCCAGCATATTCTTCCAGCTTTCTATTTTCATTCTGCATGAATCCTGTATCACTACCGTCGTTCCTTTTAACTACATTTCTTTCCTCTTCCTTTATTCCTGGGAGTATTAGAACCTTTCTTCACTACTGTTGTGAAAAT
Source organism: Anser brachyrhynchus (assembly GCF_964034855.1). Lineage (NCBI taxonomy): Eukaryota > Metazoa > Chordata > Aves > Anseriformes > Anatidae > Anser > Anser brachyrhynchus. The sequence goes on from NC_137709.1 coordinate 5,617,268, forward strand.
ATATACTGTGCTAACAGTAGTTGGAGCGTAAGGAAAGATTACCCCCACGCCATGCAAACGCAGAATAAAAACCAGTCTTGCCTCAGAAGGTTTTCGTGTCAAGTGAGGTGTGAACAGAGAAGCAGGTACAAGGAGAGAGCATACGGACAAATGAACAGCATGAAAAGTTGAGTGTATTTCTAAGAACCATGCCCCTTGTTCTGTTAGATTTTCTTTCTTTAATAGAGATGTAGTACAAATAGCTGGCACGGGGAATTAGGTGATAGTATGAGGTAAGAATAAAAGCAAGAAGAATGAGTAGCACGGTCAAAGTTCATCACCTGGCTCTGGATACCCAGAAGATACATCAAGGCTGAAAAGAATCTCTGAGAGATTTAAGACAGAGAAGATGGCAGCTGTATCAGCACGGCTTTGTTTTTTTTTATAATAAGATTTCCCCCCAAAAAAAACATTAAGGATGTGAGAGATCGCAGGAAGGTATTTTTTTAAAGAGCATTGCTTGCTACATCATTTACTCCAACACAGGGAGAAAATCTTTATAAGATTCAGATGTACAAGACAATTCAAAAGAAACTCTTCTGGCTTTTCCACACTGTTTAAAATCTCGTCCGCGTAGTTATATTGACCAGGATAACTACAGAAGAACAAGTATCAGACCCCAAGTATTGTCACGTATCTCCCTTCCACAGACATTCTATTTTACAATAAAGGATTTAAAGGATTATTCTGGAACAGAGCATTCCCACAGGAAAGCAGAAACGTACTGGCATCGTTATAGAGGAATAATAACACCCTGTAAACATGACCTAGGTTTTATCCCACCTTATGTCAAGGCATTCAAAATCCCTGTAGGAACAGTCAGGTGCTTAGCTGCCAAGCAATTATACTCTTGATCTCTATAGTGCCTTGGTTTTTAGGAAGACCTCCCTTGCTGCAGTCAGGTGCTACACCCTCTGGAAACTCAATGAAAAAAATTATGCTTACAGCAGGAATCTCTGCCAGCTGCCTGGGATTCTCAGACTGTACACAGAATAAGATGGGCCAATAAAATGTATGGTGCAAACAATAAAAAGAGAGAAAAATTAACTGAGAACTGCTTCAAAGATGCTTGAACTAGCTCCAGCAAAATTGTTATGGTAAACATTTATTTAATAGTAATTGGATTTTGCCATGTCAGCTTAAATGCCCTACAAATGCTATCTTTCAAATGAAACAAGATGTTTCTGGGCTGTACTTCTGTACAAATTCAGTTGTTGAGATTACTCACCTCTGATATACTCGAAGTCTTAAACCTGACATATCATTTACAGTGTCTCATCAAACAGCATCACTTTTTTTCATCTGAATCACTACAGCTTTACTGGAGTTACTCTGACTGACACTTATGTGACAGAAGAGCTCAGTCTTCACGCTTATAGAAAGGGTTTTCGGTTCATTCATGGTCAGTTCTGGTCTTTAGGGTCAAGTCGCCTTTTGGCAATTTGCTACTTCTGTTTCATTTTTATCAGCCGTAATTCTACTAGAGAAAAACACACGCAATGGAGAAAACTATCACAGGCAGGACAACCAGCCAAGTCATAAAACAACACCTTTTATCCCTCCCTCTGTGCAAAGAGAACACTATGTACGGACCGAGTCCCAAATCATAAAGTCCTAAATTCTATAAATCTTCCCCAATAGAATTAGAAGTGACAATTTTATTATGTAACGCAGATGATATATCTGCCACTGTGGCTAGGGACCTGCCTATTTGAGTCCAAAGCAAAAATAACCACATACCACTCCAAGGAATTGTCAGTGCCCACTTTCCCTTTTAGATTAATCTTCTTCTAGCATAATTTGCAGAAAAGATCACAGTCAACTAGATAGCACACGTTGAATACTGTCTGAAATAAAAGTCCGACTGACAACTTGGAAAGTGGCAATTCCCCAAAACTATCCGGGAAGTGAACAACAAGGAGGAGTATTTGTGCATACTGAAAATGCACGTAACCAAATGAGCTCACCAACACAAATAAAAATGAAAGAAAATCGTATCCCCACCTGGAAAAATTCAGAACTAATTTGGAATTCTGTGAGGGAAGCTACGCACATTAATCTGAGTGAGGAGTTGGAAGGAAAGGATTACTTGAGGTTAAAACTTATTTATTCCTGATCAGATATTGGACTCTTTCAGAAAAAAAAGTCAGGTTTTATTATGCACCTGTACTGCCCCAGATGTTAGCAATGTCACTGGAATTGCGCTACAGTGAATGGCAGACTGCAGTGCGTGCAAAGCCGTATACTACGGACAGACTGAAATTTGGTATCTTTATTGAGTAAAAGAATTTGCTCATTCATATAAAAGTGCAATAAATCCCTCTCCACATCTCTATTACACTGCAACTGCTGTGTAAGGATGTGGTTTCAGAATCAATTTAAGCCATCTAAAACTGCATTGTCACCGAAAAGGGCTGTCCTACCTTCTGCCTGGGCTGGCTGGAAAGTAAAACAGATGGGTAGCAATGTATCTTCGATCACCTCAACCTGCACATGGAAATGTATCCCGAGTACAGTGCTGGATCCACCGATACCAGCACTAACCACTAACCAGTGGGTTCTAGACCACCCTGATCATTTGTCGTATTGTGATTTAAGTTATCTTTGGTCATAAAATATGTTTGCACGGATATGTGTACAGACAAAGTTTCTGAACCAGCTATGAGCAGATCACTCACGGTTCATAGTATCACCAACTTACTATTTAACCCATTTTTCTCTCTGAATCAGCAGCCTCGATCTCTGGTGCCATCAATCCAATACTGTCAGATTAAGCATCAGGCAATGCTTAATAACACTGAACTAATTTTATATCCTTGGTTACATAGATGGTTTAGGAAAATGATGCTGTCGTCTCACTTTTAGAAAAAAGAAAAAAAAAAAGAGCACCATGGATTAGCCATAAATATGCATAGACTAGAGTAAGAACATCTTTTCTCAGGCTAACTCTGGCTGACTGTATGGTTTTGATGTTCCCAAGCTGCCATGTACCATTTGAATTTGTCCACAGTGAGTTTTGAACAGTAATTTGCATACAGGAACCAAAAATAAAGAGTGGTTTGGGGATATAATACAGCTAATTTCTGTCAAACATGATGCCCAGGGGTTTCGTTGTAAAATTTTCAGCCTGTAGTTGGATATTATAATACTTATTCCTTAGCCTGGATTTATTACAATAGGAATCAGCATATAAAAGGAAGTGCTATTCTTTATCCTTTTTACTCGGTCTCCTGTATGCCTGCTTTTAAAGTACAGCTGTCTACCAGATGCAAGAAAATTAAGCCATTTAATTTCCTCTCTCGTGCATAACTCCCATTAATGTTAATGGCATCTAGGTATGAAAGTAGGAAGAGAGCTACTGTGAACAGACTGAGTATAATAGCTCGCCCATTTCAAATAAATCTGGTTGTTTCAAAAAGAAAGGCAGAAAAACTGTCACATCACATCACAACTTATCCTTCAGCATAAGACCTACAAATTCATACTTGATTGACTTCAGAGCCGCAGTAGATACTACATGCTGAACTGTATCAATGCTTAAATACATACCTCCAATTTCAATAAAATGTTAATGGTAAGGCATATAAAAATGTAATTCTTGATTGCATATATTTTACACTGCAGCTCCTATGGCGCTTTTCTGTACATCTATGATTTTTATTAAAAGGTCTAATTTGCCAACTGTGGGCATAATTCCATCAGTTTAGCCAGTCAAGGGAACCCAGAAGCATCTGGTGGAAACGTTTTGCCATGCCCAGGATACCATTATATTTGTACTCTAGTTGCAACACTGCACTTCAGATTGCCTACTCTGAATTACACAGCTTGATTCCAGAAATGCACAGAAAGACTGGGACATCTCTATCAGCACCTTACTTCCGACACATTAATGTCCCTACTTTACTATTATCCTCTGTGTTTCATACTTACTTCATTCCAGGTAGCATCTAGATGCCATTAACGAAAAAACTGTTCTGTTAATCTCGTTATTCTCTGCACATTTACATCAACAAACTCTTCAATCATGGAATGGGAACAATGAGAAAGACCTTTCCAAATGTCCTCAGTCATCGTTCCAGAACTTCTGTCCTTATGTTACTGTACTACTACAAAACAATATTGGCTCCTTTCGGAATCAGTGTTAATTTCCTGAGTGATGACTGAAGAGGGGACAGTGCAGCATGTGTAACTGTTCCGTGAGATAGCAAATCAAATTCCTTTTTCAGTTCCAACTGAAATTCTGAAGCATGTTCTAACAAAAAAACAAAATCTGGATAACAGTGCTTTTGACAGATTTAACAGTTCTTCCAACCCATCCGTGACTCTGGAAAAACAGTTACATCCTATTTCCTTCTTGTTCCATACCCTTTTTAAATGTAAGTAAAAATTGATTCTAAATGATATAGGCTTGTCAAACAAGACATTTCTGTCCACCTTATTTGACATAAATTTTGGACAGATTAAATATTTCTTGGAGATCATTTACTATGACGTACAGATTCAAGCTTGTGGCACACTGGAATTACAGGATTAAAACTGCTGGGACAGATACACTGAGAATCCAACTCACTGCTATGCTGAAATCTCCTACGCTTTTGTTCAGCGCACCGCATTGTTTGTTCATGGTTGATTGAGCTGTAAAACAGATTAACCTTCAGTTCTACAGAGGCAGATTTTAAGGGTAATTGCAGAATTTCATTGTATCCAGACAGTTTAAGCCTCCAAGTGGTTAGCGTCCTAAATTTGAATGCGGTTTCCTTTCACAGAAAAAGCATATGCAGTCGTCAGAGTCTGTGGTTCAAGGTATAAACCACACAAAGGTTTTATCACAGATTAAGTTTCTCTGTCTTTTAAATGGAGCATATCTACTACTTGCAATATAGAAGACTTTCAAATTCAAGAAGTTAGAAGCTGAATTCATACTGCCTGAATAATCCCATGTCACTGCTTTGTGTCTTTTGCTGTTGTATAATCCCATGGCTACAAATACACTTTTAAAGTCACAACATTTCTTGGGCTTTTTAAAGCTTTTATTTAGAAATACCTCCTGTGAAAATTCAAGTTCCCCATTATTAAATTTTTATAGGAGATCGTCACCTGTCACAAAATCAAGGATAAATGTAGAAGTTCTTCTAATATTAACAGAGCAAATGCAATAGAACACATTGCTTCCTCTGCTAACTTTCTTCAGAGCAAAATTTAAATAATCAGATAACACCTTCTGCAACAAATGTTCACCAGGGCTTTCATTTTCAAAAAAGACTAAATAAAAGTTTAATTCAAAGGATTCTTCTGGAAATGCTGGTCTCAAAATCCTGGCAGTGAATATGGAAAAATCAGCTGGATCACAGGTGGCTCAACAAGCACTGTAAGAAGTAAAGCAATTTTCAGTCACGTTGAAATAAATGCAGGATCCCACAAGGAATAGCGTACTGCTTATACTGAGATCTGTCCAGCATGCAGAGTAAAGGGGAATTTCAGTGGAATTAGGAAGTTAATTAGGCAAACCACCCGACAAGCCTATCCAGAAGAAACATGCTCCAGCCCTCTTCCATACAGAAGACCTTTCTGAGAAGACTGTATCGTGGCTTTAGAATTATCCAACCCTACCAAAATTCATAGCCCTTTAAGGGTCTCACTAATTCCATCTGCCAACTTTTGTGGGTTTTTTTTTGTTGGTGTTGGTTTTTTGATTTTGAGGTTCTGAGCTTCCAGCAGCAGCACCCCAGGGACGGGACACAAGCAGCCAACTATTTCCGTGTAGCCTTTCAAATATGTCCTGACGCAGGATGCAGCCCTATCTAGCTCTATGCTAATGCTTTCCTGTTTGCTCTTCCCATTGCCCACTTTTAAGCTGGATCAATACAGTCACACAGGAAATTCTAATAATCCACCACAGTCAGTGTATAATTGTACCTCACTGCTCATGTCACTTGCAGTATTCACAGTATTTCGTACATTAGTTTTTACAGGTTAATACGTAGTGGTGTCATCTTTTCATTCTCCCCTTGCTGAAAGCACAGATCAGTGTCCTAAGACGGGATTGGAAAGAAGCCCATAGGTACTTTACAAATCCTGAAATCGTTATGAAGTTGCGAATGTATTATGCAGTTGTTAGCTGCAGATTGTTCATTGATTGCTGTTTCATAGCAAACATGAAAGGTATTATTAGCGTATTATTAGTTGTTATGATTCAATAGAATATAATAATTCTAATTTGCATAGATCTGAAAGCACAAATCCGGAATACATATTTGTACATGCCACATTTAAAAAAAAAAAAGAACCAAAACTAGATTATTTTTTTTTTAATTAAACTCAGAATTAATCTGTCACTAAGTATCATGCAGAACTTCAGTGGCAAGGCATAAATAGCCCATTCCAGCAAGCAGTTCTAAAGTCTTCCCTATATTTAGACCAGAAAGCAGGAAAATACTGAATATGAACTGACAAAAGCAGCATGATAGAAATACATGTATTACTTTCAAATATACCTATTTATATTGCATTTTACATGTATCTAATGCATACATATACTTTAAAGAAAGATGGAAACCTGCAGGCAAAAAAGAGCAGAGATTTATAAGGAACCGCATTATAACAGCTGAGCAATAGCGAATATTTCTATCTTCATTTACTGGTTGCACAAGAGCACTCGATGTAATTGCTCACATTAAAGTTGAAACTCCACTTAACTGTCTGACAACATTTTGCTTTTTTTCAGTTTTTATAAAAGAGTAATTGGATTTTTTAACATTGGGGATTTGTCACAAAGTGTTTATTTGTTAAAATTTAAATTAAGTCTTCCAGTAGCTTTCAGGAGAAATGTATTTGTGAAACTTAATTGTTGTATCCATTTTTTGTTGTATCCATTAACTTTAGTTCTATCCCAAAATGCTCCAGTTAACGTAGATTAGAAACCTCAGAGATAATCACTCCAGTTTAATATGTTTACACTAAGGACAAGTGAGGCCGGTATAACACTTCCTTAACTCAGCTCTCAGTTTACAATGTTAGCCTGAAGTGGGATGTAGTCTGACTGCAATTTTGACAAAAAGAGATACCACAGTTAGCAGGAAAGAATAATAAAGTACATTTTTTGTGATCTCTATCACTGGTAATTCAGCACTGGCTTTGAACCCTACTGAAACAGTTTAAAAATGTGGTTTTATCCAATCCTTAATTTGTAAGAAATACTCTAAATGCAGGAGGCTTAAATCACCATCCTTTTGCAGAGCACTGTGACACCAGGAAGTTTTACATCCATGAACACCCTGAAGGTACAACGATGCAAATAGTTATAAAGCCTGTGGCAGTAGAGACACCATGAAAACATACGAACACAAACAATGAGGAAGACAGAGACAAAAGTCACATTTAACAGGTCAAACAGATAAGAAATTCTTTCAGAGTAGCAGCATCTTTGTATTCTTAGTATGAGACAAAAGTTAGGAGATAAAAGGGTGAGACTTAGAATGCCCTGAAAGAAATTAAACAATTCTAATCTAAAATCAGCAATGAGAAAATACTGAAACTCCATGGTCAGGACATGTAGGGGAGGTTGGCTACGCGTCCAGACTCCGCAGAACCGAAACAGTTAGACTGCTTAAACATGAACTTAAACACATTTCAGTCCCATCCCTCAGACCATACTTCTACATCTCCCAACCTACTTCTACATATCTTTTAACTAAAGCTAAACAGAATCATTCTAACCTGAAATGCCACAGATTATTTTACATAGTTTGGTCACTTCTTATTGGTAGGGTCAGCATCACCCTATAACACTGCTACTACAGGAAAAACCATTATAGATATTCAACTATTTCCATGAGGGTTCTCCAGTCTACTGATTACCAGTTTCTAAGACATCTAGATTCCTTATTTATGTTTAAAATATCAGCCTTAAATATTATTGTAATATTATGGCTTGTTCCCAATGGCCTATCTACAGATTGATGTGTGCAGGAAACAGTCTGTTCTTTAAGATCTGTCTTTAAATTAAGTCTCAAATCACAGATTTTTTTCGTAAGACTTGGACCCAGAATACTAGAAATTTTCAACATCAAGTATTGCAAAATGATTTGGAGTAATAAAAAATTCTGACTTCAGCACAGAATCAATGATTCAGGGACAGACTCGAGATTTTAGGATTTTAGGATTGACTTTGAAAAGGTCACCAATGAAATTAGGTGTCAACACTGACATTCCTGTTGCAATTGCTTTCCCAATATTAAATACAAGTAAAACAGATGCTAATACTATGAAAAGCGCACACAGACAAAATTACAGTAATACTGGATTTAAGTGTGAAAAAAACCTAATTCCTTAATTCCCACGAGCCTTCAAAATCTGCAGTCCGTATTTATGTAATACACCAAGAGGCAGAATAAAATCTATACCAGCTGCAAGAATAATCAAGATGTGAATTGTAGCAAAAAATAAAAGAAGAAATTCCTGAAAGACATTGCAGGTTTCTGCAAAGAAGTTGAAGAACAGAGCATCCCTGTTCAGGCTGTTCTGGGAAATTTCCTGGCCAAACTGTTTCCAGTTCTCCTCACAGATATAAAGTGAAAAATTCAGACTCTGTAGCCCAGAAAATTAAGGATTGTGTTGAGGAAGCAATGTACTAGTTTGCTTTGATCTGATTCCACCTTAACAAGTTATGTTTCTCATCTTGACCCAGCAGGTCCATCTTATGCCCCAGCAGGTCCAAAACAGACACGACGTTAGCACTGGCACTGCTGAATACTCTGCACCAGGCTGCAATGGGTGCTGAAATATCCATACCTAGTGCATCTGTGTGTGATCTACGGTAACAGCATCACCTCCATTCAAACAGCAGGGGGTAACTTTGTGATATTACCTAGTAGTATGAAGACTACATGGAAATACTGCATAGAAAGCTCAAAATTGTCACTAAGCTACCACTTCTGTACATTAGATTTAGAGTTGAACTTATGTAAGCAGAGATATTTGCCTATAGAAGGGTAAGGTTTTGCCATGTTTAACAAGAAAAAAAAGAAGAAAGGAGAAGATCCGAGCTCTATTTCCTGACCTGGCTCTGCCTCTGGCATCAAAAGATCAGCGTCTGCCTCTCATTTCCCAGCCATCCTCTAGAGACCGGTACCTGCTCCTGTAGAGCACCTGCTTAAACTCTCTTTAGTAAAGGCAAAGCTGGCACAGGATTTCTCAGCAATACAGGCAAAAAATATTGCTGCCTGAAGGGAGAATGACTGGGCTGCATCTTTCCCAGGAAAGGGAAAAAAGAAGGGAAAAACTGCCCAGAGATCTGGCAAGGAAGCGAAACTGGGCTGCTCCTGACACCCTTCAGAGGGGTGAGATGATGCAGCACGCGGTGACAGATTTTTCGGAGGGGTTTCCTGCTCTCACAGCTGAAGTGACCATCTTATACACACTGGCCTCTCCTTAGGCAGCAGCAGAAGCCAGCTTGGCAGCGCTCTGGCCGTGGGCCAGGACTATTTTTGCTGCCCCTAACTGTCTTGCTGCCTTAGGTGACTACTGCTCCGCCTGTGCCTACTGTGGGCCCTTGAAGAAAGGCACTGAAAATGCCGTTTCATTGCAATTCTAATGAGAAAAGTCTTGGCAATTCATCATGTGAGTTGCTTACTTACCATTAGAGGTCACTGTCCTGCTTGTGACATAACCATTAGCTACACTTCGTTTTACTAAGATGTTGTACACAAATGGGCAGGCATTTTAAAGGCTAATAAACAGTAAGGACAAATGCCAGTATTTAAAACAACATTGCTTGAGAAGAAAGAGGCAGAAATTAAAAAGCTGACCGGTGAGCTGCTGAGTGTGCTGCAGCTCTGAAACGCAGACCTAACCGTGCTTCCAGCAAGTGATCTCAATCTGATAGCAATGCCTTCAATGAAAACAGGGAACACAGCAAAAATGACAACTACGATTTTAAATTTTGTGTCTCCATCCAGTAAAAGCCACCAGGAAACTGAAAATGTTAAAGAACTTCAAACCAAACAGGAGAGCAATAGTTACCTGCACTGATCCAGGGAGACCTGGACATTTCCCTTCTGGAAAGGCCTCAGTATGAAATTTCCTGCAACTCTTTCCTCCTGGGGGAAAGAGCAGAGTTTGATCTCTCTGGGACGACAGCACTGTCATACAGCTTCCTGTACTCTCCTCTGGCCCTTTCAGCGTCTCTAAAGAAATGTTGCTGGTTTGCTCAGTTCCACTGCACCTCACTTCAGGACATACCATTTACTGAGAAATGTTGAAAGAGCATCCTTTTTCTAGACTCAAGGTCAAACGATGTAGCACTGCAAACAGCAGTCTCTGCTTCCTTTTACATCTGGCTGGTAAAACTGTGTCCCCGTGCTGCTCCTGCGATGTCACGGAACTCAATCTACACGACATTTCTGTAAGGTCATAAGAAGCTGGAAACACAACAGAGACACCGACTTTCACATCTCTAAACTGACTTCTCTTAACAACAGAGAGCAATCAGATCAGGAAAAACACACAGATGAAGATGTATGACCACCAACTCCTCCTTTAGTTCACTCTAAAGCCTTGATATAAAAGGATTCTCTAGTTACTGTGGTTTGTGTGCGATTGCTCACAAGTAACACAACATGGAGGAGACTCAGTATTTGTTAGCATAAACAACCATTTGACGGTTTTAGATACTCTTTGGATTAAACTCAATGTTACTGAAAGGAGTTTTCTGAAATTCACTACAACTACTGTGAAATACTGCCATGGGTTTTTAATCCAATGATTACCATTTCTGTCATTTATCTTGAAGTTATGTGGTCCTTAATGGACTTTATTGATGCATAAATGCACATCGTATAGGTTAAGAGCACGAGAACATGAAGATGGCAAAGCTGGCATTCACTGTGCTTCCCACTTTTAATTAGGCCAGCTGGGAGTATTTTAGCATAACGTACTTCAGCTGTAAAAAATACCACCTTCAGAGACGCACCTCTCCTGCTAGGCGTTTGCAGTATTTTATCATCATGCTCAGGATTGTTGCTCAGCAGTGACTACTTCATCACTCGAAAGAAATTCAATAACATCTCTTAAAGCAAAGGTCATGAGCCCTGCGCACTAAGTCCTTATTACAGGCTGATGTTCTTTGTAAAACCATAGCCACTCATTCTAGTAGGCAGTAAAATCCAGAGGAGAAAGAGCCTTTTCCTGGACATATATCAGCGCTCTCATCTGTTAATATGCTGATGCCTTGTACTATTCACTATCTCAAGTGTACTTGCATCACATCTGCACACATGCTGGTGTGGTCACAATAAAGAACATTCATGTCACATAATGACACGGCTTTTTCCATATCTTTCAGAAAGTGATGGCAGCGAGAGGTACTTTCCTTGGGAAAAAAGAACCATGAACTGCCATAATGGTCCTGACTAAGTATTCTTGGAATATGAAAACGGCCATTCTAGGAAGATGATAAAGTTAACGTTTTCATCAGTCTTCAAGCCTTACTGCTGAATTCATCCCTGTGTACTTATTAAATAATGCTCTTACATGTTATTACAATAATTAAAATAAATAAGTGTAATTCCCATTACTTAATTCACCACTCTTCCCCTGTAATGGAGACTGAGCTAGAAAGAGGTTGTCAATCTTGCTACAGAACTTAGAGAGAGATTTTAATCACAGTTACAGACAATAGATTTTTTTCCAGGACATTTTGGGTGGACCTGGGTATTAATCACACATTTCCATTAAACATCTCCATTCTGACCATCTGTTCAAAAGACTATCATAAAAGAACACAAAGGTGATTCTGCAGAGAATTCAAGAAGCCAAAGAATAAATATTACCATCACATTACCAAGTCCCTAAGAGTGAAGAGATAGGACAGATTTAACTTTTTTCTTCACTGATGTTGTTCTTTGTATTAAATTACAGAATCTTTCAGGAGGAGGAAATGAGAAAAAAAAAACTTGGAAGTTGCACCCTTTATTTATTTATTTATTTTGCAATGTAGCAGACAAATACTTGCCGGGCTCCAGCCTGATTACTCATACTAGGAGGAATTCAAAATGTCATTCCAGTTTGAAACAACTTTGAAAAATGAGAACCTTTTGAGGACAGGCTAAGGCATTTAGATAAGTCAAATATGAAAAGATCATACATTTTTTCAATCACTAATGGATCCATATGATGTTTTTAAAAAGTACTTAAGAAGAATAAGTAACTTGGAAATCTGAGGCCCAATTCTACTAAGGGAATTTTGCCACTGAGACAGTGGGTGAAAAGTCAAGTCCAGGAAAACTCTCTCTTCCATGCAACTTCCATCCTCTGCGTGTTTTTAAAATCATGCGCCTCATGTGCTAGGACTCTATCTACCATCTCCTCTACCAGGACCACAGAACATGCAGTAACCAAACAAATTTAATCTTTTGACACAGGTTAAATTCCCTCTCACTTTATGAGGGGAGCATGACTGGCATACTCTAAATAACGCAGCCCCAGCAGGGTGATGAAAAGGTGATGCTGGGAGAAGTAACGCAACTGACGAATTTCAACCTGCCTGTCTGTGATCTACTGCCATTTTGAATTAAACCCCCAAAACTTTCCACACGAAGATGGAACGAATACAAGGATAACTTTATACTTTGAAGCCTTTGTTATTGTTTCCCATGCTCCCCTCCAAGTCCTATTAATGTACACTTTTACAACGTGTTCAAGTTGTACTTACATCCGAAGAACGGGAGCATGCAAGGCACTGAAGGGAGTCCTAGGCAGCCTGCTAAAGCAAACGCAGAAGAGGAGGCAGAACACATCTGTCCTAACACTCTTCCTTATCTATAAGAACTGTTTGCCTTGTTTTAAAATATTCCTTGTTCAGTGTTAGCAGAAAGAATCTCTGTGTGTGCTTCATTATTATGAAAAGAAACGTAGAAAAAGTACCTGAGCTAATGAGATTTTGGAAAATAAATATACATCTTGAGTTGTCTGTGTGGTGGCGCCTTTTAATGAGTTTAACTTTTGGCGTATAAACAAATATTCTTTTAGATGCCATCTGAATAATGTGTAAATTAAAAGAGGCATAGGATAAGTGCTTCAGTGCAAGATTTCATTCTTTCTACAGTATAATATTTGTTGTTTGTTATCTTCTGTAGGCAGCAACTGATCATTATTTCCAGGATGTGCTCAGGGAAATCATGAAGTGTTTGTTTTAGATAATGATGTGCAGCATTCATAGCTACTTGTGACTTTCAAAAACTGAAATTAAAGATTCTGAAATATCAAGCATATAATTAAAAAAAAAAATCTTTCATCGCTAAGACTTTTGCTTGCTTCAGTTTAATGTAATTGAACAAAATGTTCTGTTGAATGCTTTGCAGTATGATTTAAGTTAAGCATAAGTTCACTTAGCTGAGTGGATGCAATTTTATTTCATAACAGTTGAAGTACACCACACGAACCTAATGACCTACTCTTCTGACCCACTGAAGGTTGTATGCCCAAAGCTTCAAATCCCTTTAACAACTGAGTAAAGAACAACAGCCTCATTTATAAAAAACATTTGCTCCATTCCCAGTTAACTCTTCCAAAATGGCTAATTTACTGGCCATGGTCTTTCTTCAAGACTTTGTAGGGTGATAATGTGAAAATGTAAACAACTGACACCAAGAAAACTGATGGCTTTTGAAAGGTGTTCACTGAGATTTTGGCCATATGCAAGTGCCTTCAATGCTTTAGTAAGAATGAAACTAAATGCAAGTTGGCTTGTAAATACTTATCTACAAACTAGAGGGTATACTGAAGTTTGTCTTTCATCTTGAAGAAGATGGCCAATCTCACTTCTTAGGTCCACTACATGGACTTAGGCTCCCTTTTTTTTTTTCGTCCTGCCATGATTTAGCAAAGCATGTAACATTTGTTTATGTTTAATATCTTATAACAAGATTGACTTAAAAATCATTTATCTTTTTTCAGTAATAAACATTGAGTGATTTTCATTTGATTTTTGCCTTTTTAGTCTTTATGGCGCTTTTTAGTCTATTTCTCCTCTCCAACTGGCTGTTCAGCTTACTGGAATTACTGGCACTCAGTTTAATAAGTTCAGTCAGTGAGGGTCAGGAGTCCAAAGGAGACCAGCTTAGCCCAGAAACGGCAGCAGAAATTCACAATAATGGGCACAGGTTAGAGATTAGAAGGCTTTGAAGCATGGCAAAGTTTACTGGTATTTGAATGGCATCATCCTTGTTGTGACACTAAGCAGGATCCTCAGCCAAGGGCTAGGACCCAGGCACATGATGTATGTAGCAACACAGAATCGAGAAATTATCTCTGTTCAGAGAGTGGTTACCATCCGTGCAAACAGAGCAGGAGACAGGTAAATACAAGAAACCACAAGCAGACCACGGAGAAGCAAGCAAGCAGATACAGATACTACCTGTTAACACCATAAATTGTAGTGTAAGTACACCAGCAACCTAATTGCAGCCAAGTTTTTTTGCAAACATCACTGGAAATAAAATTCTTAAAAAGAAATACAAATGCGTTGAGAGGGGATCCTTCTGAGACCTGATTAATAAGACCTCTCCCACCTATATTAGAAATACAGAATTTAAAAATGCATCTTTTTCTCCTTGGGGAGCTTTCAAAGTGCTATTCAAAAGCAGCTTCATTTTCCATAAATTCATAAAGGAACATCTGGATTTTAAATATCCTTTCATCCTTTGCACATCATTTTAACACCTTCCCCTGATACGCTTCTTGTCTTCCTGCTTGGATTTATTAACTCCTAAGTAATTACCTTTGTTTCTCATAGGTGTAATCATTGCTTGGGTCAACATTTTCAAGGGGCTCTCACAGCTTTAAAAATGTGGTAATCAACATTTTCTGATCATTATTTGCTGTGCTCTTCTTCCTTGTCTCCTCTGCAATGACTGCCAAGGCATTTCTTCTAGTGCCCTGTGTTCTGCAGGTGCATTCAAGCACTGTGTATTCTAACTCCTTCTTTTCATCATCTGGGGGTTGAATATTTTCTCCTTTTAATTCAAAACTGATCTCTAATCTTCAGTTTGACTTGAGCACACAAGAAGGAAGTCTCTAAGAAGGAAGCTGTGATGGAGAATAGGCAAGATTCTTCCACTTACGCATTCAGCTGGTGACTATGCTGTTGGTTTGTAGGAAGATATTTCCCCAAAACTCCTCCTTTTATCATACGAACAATGGAAAAGTCCCATAAACCTCCAGAAGTTCACACACCAGGTTCTTGCGGTACTCCTCCTTTGCAAAGCAAGTATTTACAAGCTTTGCAGAAAAGCACAGAGAGCGACTGTAAAACCCTTTAGCTATCCTATGAGATCTGTGGCCATGGTTACACAGCTGCTTTAATCCAGCATAAATCCAGTCTGCCAGTGAAACAGGGTACTTCCAAATTCCCCTCTCTATGAAACTACTCCTTTTCATTGCCTCTCTAATGCTGGCTGTAGCTCTCCCAGGGTCGCACAGTGAGTCTGAAAAGGGAACTAGTACAACTGTAAACTAACCCAGCAAAAAAAAAAAAAAAGAATATTCATTTTTAGTCAAATTAGCTCCCTGACCCAACCCACTGCATAGCTCTAAAAGCGCTACCACTGAAGAAGAGTGGATATATGGATATACGCAGCTGAGGATGAAGTGCTGGGGCTGAAGATATTGCTCCACTGAGTAGCAAGGAGCTGGAAATCAGCTGCGAGCAAGTATGAAGCTGCAGCCCAGTCCTTCCCTTTCTGTGCCTGACAGTGCAGCTCCATGAACAAGCTTACTGCCAAGAGTTTGTTCTATGCACTCCTTGTACTAACAGTTCGAACTCATGCTAACACCACTTTTTGCAGAAGACAAGGAAGACTCGGCTCCTGGTATGTGGCTCTCTACCAATGTGCAAACACGGCAGACAGCTCAAGACTCATCTCTCTCAAAGCGTCTCCCAAGTCTTGCAACAGGAGGAGGGCACTCACAGCCCTGCACGGTAGCTGAGGTTTGTAATTTTCACTGAGGATTTATGGAGCATGAGCTTCCACTATGTAAGTAAAACTCCAGCCTCTCTCCTGTTCTGCAACCCCACAAGCCAGATGCAAGTCCTGAGTCAGGTCAAGCAGACCCGACCTGCCGCACAGAACCACAGAGTGGTCTCGGTGTTAGCTGTGATACAAATCTGGCTGCACAAAGGCACAGGGACAGAGCCAAGCCATGGGCCTTATGGTGCACGAGGCTTGTGGCAGGTGATGCTTGACAGATTTGGCACAGTCTCAAGAGATGGCTAGTTGAGAAAGCCATTTGTATTAACTTCCCATTTTCTTACGTGTGAGGATTCCCAGCTTTTTACCAATAAAATGAAGCCATTACTAACTACATGGCCCGAGGAAGTGACAAAAAGCTGATCCATAAGAAAATACACTGATGAGGTTATTCAATTCCAATGACTTTATAACACATGCTTTGTTATTTTGATGGCCTAGAAAAGGAACAGCGCAGAAACCACTGGCTTTGGTTGCAGCACATGCACCTCTTTCCCAACTAAATAAATGAGAAACTGCCAGTGGTCAATCAGCTCTAAGCCATCATCAACAAACCTGGCTACTGCAAACAGCAGTGAGCAACAGAAATATCCTTCTAATAGCCAGAAAGATCCCTTGTTTGCTCCTTCAGAATCAATAGAATCCTGCTTTCAACAGAAACAGAGCAAAGGATTCAATAGCAAAGGATAACCCATAATCTCATATTGACTAAAAGTCATTTTCAAAGTGACACAATCATTTGTTCTACTAAAATTAGCAAATATTACCATTAAAGTGCCTTTGACCCTGCTCCAGTTACAATCAATGTAAACGCTTCCTTTAACGCTCTCTCTGCCACGATGGTGCAGCAACAAGTCTGCAGTGCTAAATCCTATAAAAACTTAGATCCAGTTAAGAAGAGTTTCCTTTTTCACATATGCTTCATTCTATAGAAATACTGAAGTCCAGGGATGTTAAAGATTCCTCCATATTGTGAGCTTAGAGTGTCAAAGTTCAAATACACCTTATTGAATCAAAGGGTCAATGGAGTCCCACTGAATTTATGTGCTAATCTTACACATACGTTTTATTACCTGGCTACAGTATGACCGTATTATTCACAGGATCCGTTCAATAAAGGAAATATTGCAAGTGAAAGTTTTTCTATTGTCATTCAAAATTGACATTGAAGAATAAAACGTTTGGGATTTACAAAGTCCTACGGCCTAGGCTTAAAATTGCAACCTATGCTGAAATAGTTAATAGCACTTAATCTACAGGAAAATGATTCCTATGGTACTCAATCTTAAGGTCAGAAGAAATATTTTGTCAACTTTTATGATATCTGGAAGTTGAGGATGAGCAAGGTTAAGGAGAAGGGTGAATTGTCTTGAAGCCCCAGTACAAAGAATCTGCACTCAAACAGCATTCACAAAACAGCAACATAGATACTTCAGGAAGAAAAAGAAATTTAAAACCTTTCTAATAAAATTTTCCTACATACATGTATGTTATAATGTTTCTCTCTTGTTTCACCTATGTACAAGGAGTTAATGCCTGTTATACAAGGACAGTTACATAATTACAAACATCCACATAGCAGAATTAAACAAATTTTGTGAAACTATTATTTTTAAACATACAGACACATACCCATGCACAATGGCCCAAATACAAGAAATATTAATAAATAATTTGAATAAAAAAGATGTATATTTTTAAAGCATTAAGACATTACTGCTTCCCTGTTGCACCAACTCACAAAGCTGGCTAAAGAAACCTGGATAATTTTAAAGAGCAAATCTGGTGTTGCCCAGCAACAGCACACCCTGATAGAAAGGACGCAGGATGTTGGAAGATTTAATATTAGGGAACTGTGCTTGCAAGGGAAAGAAGAAGAACAAATACAATTTATTCATACAGCGTCCATAAAATTGGGACAGCTTAAAAAATAATAATCATATGAAGTGATCATGCTAATATTAATCTTTGTATAGTAGAGCTAAGTAAAAAGTTATTGCCTGGAACCAATGAGCTAGCATCACAGTTCATTAAATGGCACTGATGTTTGCACTGCCCTGATGTGATACGATGAGAAAAGAAAGCAGTGCATTTTATGAGAATTTGAGAGCTATCTCCCAGCTGAAGATTTTAGTTCTGGCAGTAAGTTGGACGAGAACTGGCCAACATGAGGACTGAATAAGAACCCAGGCCTCTGCAGTTTCGCCTGAGTTGGAGGAAGTCTGATGTTCTCAAAGGAGAAAGTTTCTCAGACAACACATGCTTTACCTTTGCTTTGGTTCCACAGAACCAAATCCTTAAACTTAAATCCTTAGGTTGTCAGAAGCTATTTACATCAAATAACATCAAACTTTCACTGAAAATACAAAACAAACGCCCTTTAAGAACCTGCTGTCCCAAAATAATATGGAAAAAAAGTAGATTAGAAAGAAAAAGTATAAATATTTCATAAAAATAAGCATTTCATTAAAAATGCATACTCAGAATTTCTCTTCCATTCTTGGAAAAGGGTTTTTAATTAAAATCTATAGGGCACAAGTATAAGGTGAAAGGCAGAACTAATATCCTTTAGAGTAAAAACAAAACAACAGACGTAAAAAATTCCTATGGAAAATGCAGAATCAAAGTAGTAGCACGGTGATTTGACCCCTCAAATTTCCCCATTTTTGTCTTTACTATATTTCCACTCTCAAAAGGTACAAAGATCTCAACACATTCCTCTAAGTCATATTAGAATTTTTCTGAATCTTTGTTTTCAAAATGTTGGAATGTGATTGCTGCAGTCTTTGAGGCTGCATGAAGTCGTTTTTGTATGAGAGCAATACTGGGCCCACGGCTGAGCCCTTCGCTACATGCATCAAGGCTAAACTGCACCTCACAGAATGCTAATCAGTGATCATATTTACAAAAAGAATTATGAGGACGCAGAGTTCTGCTGTAATTCAGAAGAAAAATTTTGAGAGGAAGTGGGAGAAACTAAAATATAACAATGCTAGAAAATATTAGTCTTTACTAGAAGTAGAGCTCTCTTTTTCTATCCTTTTCTTGGCCATGACTTAGCAATGTACATTTATTTGGTAGAAGCGTATTAAAAAGAATATTTATTCTGCAGATTCTTGTTATGGTTCTCAGTTACATAATTCTGGAAAGACAATTGTGTGGTGCCTTTATAACCATGTTTTCCTGACCTGTGGCCCCCTGAGTTCAGAGAAACAGTAGCAGTTGAGAGGAATGCACTGAAGAAGATACCAGTTTTTTTCCACCGATGCTACCTTGTTATTGTTAATTTCCAGCAGTTCAGCCTCTAGACCTGGCTCTTAGGAAAAACAGTTTCTTTTCGGATAAGAAAAAACTTCTCTGAAAATTTCAGACAGAGTTGGTGCAGATTATATAAACCACAAGATAAACAAAGGGCCTAAGACTATTCCATAACTATATTTTTTGGTAGAAAGCTTTTGAGCAATCATGATCTCTCTGAATACATCACTAAACCAGAGACTTGGAAGTCTATCCATGGCAAAGTATTTTAACCAATAGCACGTGGGCTACAGTTTAGAAATTCATATAATAATAATCGGCTAGAAAAACTATTTTCCAAATTCATTTTAGCTGCAACGGTGGAATATATCTCTTTTTCATACACAATAAAAAGAACAGAAAAAGATTACATGTGTTCTATAACACATTCATCAGAAAAGCAGAAATAAAGAAACCCCAAATCCAGCATCACTTCCTTGGAGAGAAAAGGGTTTGGGAGGGGAACGAAGTAAAAAAAGTATCTGTGAAACAGATGTGTCAGATTTCCATGAACAGAAACTAAAAATGCTGTTTCAAAGCAATTATTACAGAATGTATCAAACTTGCAGATATTTCATTGTGCAGCATCCTTAAAAAAAGAATGCATTTCAAACTTGATTCTGCAAATTTTTCTTGTACCCCTAGACACAGATGTACAAAAAGTTAATGAGGTCAGTTATGACTTGACGATGTTTCCCTTAAATTTTACACCAGCAGTGATTCCAAAGCAGGTCATGAGATGGGGGAATCAGATTCTATGTCCTTTAATAACAATTTGTAATTAATAGTTGCTTTTCATGCTCATATTCCTCGGACAGGCAGTGGATTAGCATGCCAAAACATGAGACTTTCGTCAGATAACATATAATTCATGTTACCACACAAAGTTACTGATACCAAGCATGTGCTCCACCAGCCCATCTTCAACACTGTAAAACCCAAACCAGCATGATCTTAGAAAATACTCTGAGCAGAAATGTGTCCTGAAGAGTCAGGAAGTATTACCCTAACAGGGTAACTTGCATTCTGATCACTCAGCAGTGACTAGAGGATGTTTTACCTTCAATTCTGAACACATTCTAAATTTCAATCTGTTTTGGAGAGATCTGCATGTGATGAAAAAGGAGCTTGTTGCCCTTTTCAGTTTATAATGTCACCAGAAATTAAGTCTATTTAACAGATGTGGAATTCATCATTTCAGCCTTTAGCTCGCATTAGAGAGTCACCTTTTTGATAACTGATCCCACTGTGTGTTGTACATACTGCAAGTATCAAAGGAAGTCACATAAAAACAGATTTGCTTTTAACAAAAAAGACGCAGGTTCCTTACATTACAACCAAAGAAACGAGTCTCCATAACACCAAGTTTATCAGCAGTTTGTCAAAGTTAAACCCTTGCAAGCAAAATAAAGTGAAATAAAAAATAGTTGCACTTTAAAACCCATATCTTCAGCTGATGACAGCTTATACTGAGCAGATAACTTTTATCTGACCGATCGTAGCTCACTAGCGTTAAGAGAGAACAGCCAACATCATTTGAAGAGCACATTTAAACATTTTAAGAGAGATGCCTAGTAAGTATTTGCATCTTTCTCTCACTATACAAGTAACTTTTACACTGAGAAATGACACACTAAACGATCAGACAAAAAAACTTACATTTGTTGTTTCCTGATAAGTACACCACAAAGTAACTCCTGTCATTTCTCTGCCTATGTTTCCCTCCTATGAACTGGAAAAAACAGGATGGAAGCAAATTAATTATGCATGGTATTCTCAATTAGTCCAGACCTTGATCCATGCATACCTCATTTTTATATTAAAAATACATTTAATACCTTTACTCAAACCTGCTATCAATGCCACTGAATTTGACATATTCCCAGGAAGCTTTCCTCTTTTTCACTGACACAAATCCAAATGCGGTGTTGCCTCTTGAATACTCTCAGTTCAGTTTCTTGCCACTTATCCCAACACAGTGGAAAAACTGTTAAAGATTCATTAAGAAGGACTATGTACTTCTCTGCAGACAAAGGAAGGTCCAGACTAGACAATAATCCAATTTTTTTTGTTGCAGAGAGGAGTCTCCAAACATCCAGTCATCACTCATTGACCACAAGGACAACAATTGTTTCCCTAGATTTCTTAAAAATAAGGCAGACTCATGTTAGACTTCTCGTAACTGGAAGTATTGTGGTAACAAGGAAGGTGACCATGCTTAAAATAATGGTGTTCCTAATCATCTTGCTTTTCACAAATTTACAACCCAAGAATTCATTAAGACAGGAGGGAAGTAGGTCTGATATATGAAATAATATTTACGTAGAGGCTTTAGCCAAAGTAACTTATTCTTGGCTTCTAATAGCAAATTAGTTCCTTTTTCCTATTTCACTGCATTTCATTTACATATAGATCAGGTCCTTGTATAATAATCATAACAATTCCCTCAGTTTTGTGAAATAAACATTAATTCAAAAGAAATACTCAAACTGAACAAGAGAAAGAACAGAATTTAGTGGAAGCCAATTCCCCTACACTTACAAATTTCCAGGCACCTACATATTTCCATACTTGTGAAGCTGTGATTAGTCATGAAAATAAACTAAAATTAAACAACCTCAAGTTTTGTAACGACCCAGGAGGCAATTCCAAAAAAAGCACTCATGGTTTTTCCAGGCAAGTGAGAATACAAAGGGGGGGGCTTGATTTTGACACTGTCCCTTTCCCAGGCTCAAGGATCAGTGAAATGATGAGGCTTTTGCCTGGCTCTGTGTCCAGAGTCAGTGCTTGCATAACATGAACATACTGCAGGCATTCGTAACTCCTCTGTACGAAGCTAGGAGGTTAGTCTTTTCAGGACACCTGTGCAGGTATATAGGAGGGAGAGAGAGCAAAATCCCCATGGTAGTTCCGACCAGGAGTCTGGTGCTAACTAGCCTGTAACTCACTGGAGGAAGAAATGGCCCTCCCTTGCCCTGCTCCCGTTCCCTTTATGTCTGTTAGATTGTAAAAGTGAACAAAAGCCACTCCCAGGCTTATGGCTGTACTTCACCATTTCTAGTTTCCCAGCCTCCCTGTAAGGAGCTATTCAAGTTGTTAGTGCCAGGGACTCGAACATATCAGCCTAAAGCACATCTTGGAGGGTTTATAACTATTTTTCATAGCCCAGTAATTTAGCATGGACATGCGTGATGCAGCTGTACACTAAAAAAAACCACAAATATGGTACCTCCTCAGTCTCTCGCTACTTGACACAGGTCTTTCCAGCTCAGTCAAAGCCAAACCATTCCTCCCATTACCCCATTACCCACCTGTCTTAGCCACCTCTGCTTCAGCCCTCCACTTCCTCCAAAGTGGCAAAGGGAGAGAAGTTGCTTTTAGCAGTGATACCACCCCTTTTTCTCATTCCAGCTGGGCCATTCTCTACTTGCTGCCATGACTGTTGCTCTGATTTTTTTTTTTTTTTGTGCCTGGCACAATTTTTATAGTCCTGTAAGACAAGGGTTTTCATTTTCTGATTTACAGGAGTACTTTCAGACTCCCAGAAATTGTTATAGTGATTAGAACCTGTGGCAAAAATCCAGGATTTCCTCAACAGTTTATCTTTTATATCTTTTACTCTTTACTTCTTTGGAAACAGAAGCAAGTATGATTGGTGTTCAGGTTAGCAATTAGAAAACAATTGTCACTTTTCTTCTCAGACAAGCTAAGAGTGAAAACATCTCTTCTTATAAAAATCAAGCTCTACTTGAATCCTTTTTCCAGACTAGCAGTGAGGTTTGTATATAGACATTACTGTAATAATGTCAAAGTTCAATCATACGCAGAGTTTATTAGATTTTGTTTTATTCTTTCCCTTGAATTATTCATTGACTATCTATAATTTCCCAAAGAATAATTTCATAAAGTGCTACAGCAATAAAACTCTCCATATATAGCATACCAATGTGGATGGTATTTATGATGTACTCAAAGAAAGATCAGCCTGTTACATTAATCATGTAAAAGTATTGAAAAATTATATTTAATCATTTCTATTTGGAAATAAAACCTGCTCAGAGCTTTAAAACCTGCATGAAACTTAGAATTAAATATCATACAACACTTCCTGCAACAATATACATAATTATTCAATACTACCAGCTTTGTCTTGTGTTCAGTAATCTATCATCTTATTTTCTCTGAATTGTGGGTTGTATTTAATCTTTTTGATTGGGTAGGTTTTGATTGGAGCATTCCAGATTTAGGAAGGAGAAACAGTAGGATGTATAAAGCCCTATCCTCTGTTCAAGACAAGCTGAACAATAAGACATCTCCTTCCTGAACCCCAGTTCTGATTCTGAGGACCATCAGGATTCTACTGAACACCAACATGGTTTCAAGCACCTTCTGGGCACATTCTGTGTTTATCAGAGTCTCTATGATGAGACAAAGCACACACACAACATTCGTGTTGGAAAGCTAGGGTGTGTTCTTCCAGAGTGCCACAAATTTCCTTCAGGGCTACCTGCAAGGATGTCTGTCCATTCAGTAACAGGATGAAGGAAGCAAAGATGTGGCCTACCACAATTTATCACCGCAAGTGTTGTGACACAAATTGTAAGCAGAAGTAGTAAGATTGGTAAATTTTTTTGAACAACACCTAGTTAACGAATTGTTCCCTACATTTGACTTCGGGGAGCACCAAATCACACTGTACTTCAACCTGGTCTGTCTGACAGTTAAGCTTACCAGGCTTTGCTATCCTCTGCCTCTACAAAGTCAAGGGAAAGTCACATCTGAAAACACAACCCACTCTCCATTAGGCCAAAAAGCAGAAGCTTCTGCCTACTATTTCTGGAGGGCTCGCATGCACTGTGAGCCAAATCATGTCAACATCTTTCACGTGTTTATAAAGCTAAAAACAGTGCACCAATATACCTAGCTTGTGGCATATGAAATTCAATGAAAAATGACTGAGCGTGATTCCTAATGAATGAGAATATATTGCCATAGAGCTTTACCTGTGTCAGGCCTGTAGGATCATTCCAAAAAGTCGATTTTGGAAAAGCTGGAAACTGCAAATAAACAAACATGTACTTAAATTAGAAAATAAATCTATGAAAAGACAACAATGCTTTTATAAACTTTAACAAGCGGTGTGTGTGTATAGAATATATAAACTTATATATACATATATGAAAGATTTTTTTCAGAAGCTTAGGGTCCCCGTGAAGGAATCAAAGAATAAATAGTTGGTGTAACACCAACATGCTCAGCTTTCAGCTTTGAGCATTAATAACTTATTTGAAATAGCTCTGCCTCCTGCATATGAGCCACCCTGTAGTGTTTCAGCTGATTTTGATTCTCTTCATGCAGAAACCTTTTAGCTAATCATTTTCATCTCTGTATGTCAATAAATCTTGCATCTCTAGGGCAATGACTTTTACTCAGCAAATGTTAAGCAGAAATAAAACTGCCCAGAACACTCTAAGCATGAGAATTTCAATAAGAATTTAGCAATATATTGATCTACTTCTCCCCCTTCTGACTTTTCATTACTATGTCACTTTTGCCTCCTGAATTCAGTAAGATAAAAAGCTAAAATAGCATGTGACTTACGGGCTTTAGCCAATCCTACGCAAATAATTTTTGAATGGCTTCACCAACAGCAAACTCACAAAAAAGCCTTATAACAATAAAAATGCTAGAAAATGGTCAATAATCTACTCTTGAACAGAAGAATTGGCAGTCAGACTACAAGCAAGTGACCTCTTATACAGACAGAATAAGACAGAGAAATTAGAAGATTAATAAAATAATAAAAAAAAAGTCTGTAACGAAAAGCCATGTTTCTGTGTCTTTCTAAGTGTAACGTATTTTTAAATGCTCTACATTACGTCCTCCTTGCAAGCCAGCTGACCAACTATTTACATTTTAAACCATTCCTTAAACAAAGTAAAATGAAGTTAATGCAACTCTTGTGTAATTATTTATTAGCACCTACCACCTGAGAGCCACTTGGATGTGCCAGATCACATTTCCTGCACACAAGTTGAACAAATGACGTTTCCATTCCGCTAATATTAATCAATGAGAACCAGAAGAGGGCACATTAAACAATAGATTTCCTTATGTCTCAAAGTTATATGCTGGCCCACTGAATGTGCTGCAATTTCTGACACATCAGTCAAAGGGATTTGGAAATTATTTGGTTTGATGGCCTGACAGGAGCAATGCAGGAAAGGAAAGCCACGCATTGTTTAGAACCCACAGGCTTTTCCCACGAGATCATCGACTGTGAAACAGCCCATAGATAAACCTCACAAAAATGGCTAAGTGACAAGCATTTGTAAATTAGGACTGAGTACTTTTTACCAATACCGAGTGCTCCACAGAAAAAGTTTGTTGCTACGTACTAACACCTGTCCAAACATCTTAGACCAGACAACGCCTATATTAAGAAAGAAGTGTTTTCACTAGGGGTTTACCTCCACAATTGTAACAAATGTGATGGCCAACTCTCTGCTTGTGATTTACAAGACTACAGCCTTGCAGGCTGATGTGGTTAATTTTAAAACACTGTACCATTTTGTTGTCAGTGTGAAAAAGTGCAGAGACAACAGTTAAGAGAGACACATAAATGGGGCACTCTGTAGCTGATGCAACCACTCGTTCTAGGGAAGTCAGTGAATCGAAGAATGTTAAATATTGTACTGGCACTGGCTTCTAACTCCTCTGTGAGCTCATTCTGTTCAGCTAGTGGCAGAAAAGTAAGCCAGGTAAAAATAAAAATAAATAAAATAATAATAGTAACAGAGAGTAGTCAAAGGCAGCAGTAAGGACAACAGCACCAAGTTCCATAAGGTGTTAAAAGCCACAGTTTCTGCTGGAGGACACTTTGCAGCTGGTTGACGGCACAGAATACCACATATAGGACACGGAGGGACTTTCAGACTAAAAGTCCAAAGACTGTTTATTTGGCTGATGTTTTCAAACTCCAAAGAAGTGGAGGATACACCAGACTTCCTCCTGTTGCTTATCTGCTCTTCACCCTCTTAGTCATCTGGTGGCGCTGTATCCATCAATGGCTGTATTTTATTTTATTTTTTAACTTAAGACATTTCAACAGAGCAAGATCAGAGAGTTACTACACGTGCTCTCTGGGCTCTTCTCAGATTTGGACTATCAGCTCTGTGTCAAACATGTTCCCAGCTTTCTTTTCCGGGTACTTGTGCCTTTCTCTTCTTTATTATCTCATATGTGTACCCCTCTTAATGGCACTCCCTTCCTGCTAGCAATTTGTTGTAATGGTTTTCAGCTTTTTTCCACATATAGAAATATTTCACTTTGGAGGTGTAGACTCCAACAGGGTAAGTTTCAGCATAGCTAAAATGAGCTTGTTTTGGTTTTTCTTAGAATATTCTAGAGAAAACAGAGTCCACACACTACCAAGTCAAACTACCGAGCTATAATACTGACACGGAGATGCAAAACCACAAGTATTTATCGTACAATTTCATTTTCTTATCAAGAACTAATTCACTTCTCTTGTTATCTTCCCTGCTTGTCCCTTCCCCTGCCAATGGAGATGGCTGAGGTATCCAAATACACAGAGCCTGATTTCTTATCTTCTTTCAAAATCTCCTGGAATTAGTTAACTGGAAAACAATTAATGAAGCCTTCTGTAAGTCATTAACAGTTATGTTAGATTTCTCTAGAGGCCTTTGGATTATTCAGTCTATGTTTGCTCTGACCTGACCGAAATGTAAATCCTCAGTACTTACTGCTACTTGCTGCACCACCTTTATTCAGACCATAACAAACATCCAAGTTACAGAACAGCTACACACGACAGTGTACCAGATGAACTAGGGGGTAGCTGTTTTCAGCAGGATTTACAGACAAAAAACTGAGCCCAGACAAAAGCTGATAACCTATAAATCCAGCTAAGCTGTAACAGGAACAGTACGACTGACCCTGCTCTATCAAACTGATGCCAGAGCACAGCACAATTTCACAAAAAAGATTATGAGTTCTGGGACAATATCTATTTTCTTTCTGTTCCAGAGCAGACCTAACAGAGTGGGGTCATGATCCAAGATTTACACTCCCACATGTTTTTACTGCAGATGCTGAAAAAATGGCAATGAAAATAGAGGAATTCGGTCACTGAATAGTGGTTACACTCCAAAATGGGGGTGATAAATCATCTAAGGTAAAAAGACTATTTGCAACCAGGTTACTAAACCTTAGAAGTAAAACTAACAGTATTCATAATGTCCTGTACATTTTGTGACAACGGTATTACTTTGCTTCTCAAAGAGCAGAGAATGTGTAGTTACATATCTAAAAGTGCCCAGAATGCTCCCGAATGAAGTCTTAAATAGCAAAGCAGTCCTTGAAAAAATTGTTGCCTTATCATAGACAACTTTTGTCAGCAATGTGTCAATTTAAAAAACACTGCATTAAGAACTCGCTTTTAAAAGTGCATGGCTTCCTGTCTTGAAATGGAAACAAAACATTACAATTCAGAACTTCTTACAGACTGAAAATTACAAGTTTTTATTATCTCCATTCTGCATAAAAGTGACAATTCAGCACTAGAATCTCCTACACTTATTCCTGCATCATGATAAACTTTTGTATGCTACAGCCCACCAAAATATTAAATAAATTAAAAAAAAAAACAAAAACAAAAACTTTACAAGGGTAAGTTGATCCTTTCCTCTCCAAGAATCATTTTCAGCATCCAACAAATGTTAATCACATTTGTCCTAGCACAACTGAACACTTCAAAACAGAATGTATACCAACAGGGTCTTTGTGCAAAGATTTAGAAAGGTTCCCTGGGACATTTTTTCTGCAGCACTTCATGCACACCTGTATACCAGTTCATTGGTTTGGGTAGATACCTGTCTTGTAAAGACCAGCAATGCTTTTTACTTATTCCAGGTACAAATGACAAAATGAGCACAGAGTTGTTTTGTCCGCGTTTAAATATGAGCACGAGCATATTATCCAACTTCTCTGATATAAGATTTCAGCTGTGGTTTTCATAATACCTGAAGTGTCTCCATGAAAGAAACAGATTCTGGTATTCCAATATTTTTTTTTAATAACACAGGTGATATGGTGCCAATTAAATCGCAACACAAGTATGGAATAACATTTAACATGTCTGTCTCACATACAAGCTAAACTCGTCTCAGAGTTCTGAGTGCCTTGAGCATCTTCAAGGTCACACTGTAAATTCATAAACTTTACCATAATAAAAACCCAAACAATTTGTAGCTTGATGGAGAGTCATTCACAGATAGCTCCCATAATGTCTTCATATATCAAAGGGAAATCACGTAATTGGCCGTGACAGTGGACTTCTTAAAAATTTAAATTTAGGTACAGCTTCAGCAAGAGAGATTGCATTCTATTAGCCTCAGTTCAGATGCACAAGCTACAAAGTCTAGTTGTTCCCTCTGTGTGTCCCTTCTACGATTAGGAAAAGGAACAATTTAATTAGAAATAATCCTACCAAGGACAAGTATCAAAGAAGAAAAGCTAGGAGAAAAAGCTTTTTTTGTCCAGCAGACAGATGAGCCTGGTTACTAGGATGTGGACTGCGGTCTTACCTCAAGCAAAGGATAATGCATTCCAGCGTTTCACAACTATTTGTTTATTACATATTTTTTTAAATGATGCTGTGATATTTTCTAAACATAATGGGGCCCGCACAAAACCTGCCAATTGTTAAAGAAAGCAGGGTACAGTTTCATTGTGCAGTATGCACTTCACACCGACTGAGTTGCAGAGAAGAAACAAGCTTTGCCTTATGTAATGTTGCTGCCTCATCTCAAACTCTCATAAAGGAACATAAAGTGCCTTTTGGAGGTTGTACTCCCTCCAGAGTTATTTGGTAATAAAGACTTAACAGACAAAGTTTGAAAGTAAAACCAATTTTTAAGCAAGCTAAGATCACAACTCTTTGGAGATTATCGCTAGAGATCAAAGTCTGCAACAAATGCTTAGAGCCAAACAGAGAATGTCAGGGTTGTTTTCTTAGTACATAGAAGCTTCGGAGTTTTATATGGTCCCCTTTCTAATTAAGATTCAATATATCAGTTAGCTGTGATCTTTGGTGTCTTCTGCACCTGAATAATATTTTCTGACATTTAAGTGAAGCTAAATCTGAGTGTGTCAGTGACAGTAATGAACTGTATACTCAGAACTATATTAAAATAAGGTGCTATAGGTTGGGTTTCGTAAATTTCATTGAAAATGTGGATCTAGCAGGAGATTCAGTTCTCTTTAAGATAATCTCATGCCTGGTGACAACTTTTCAAAATTAGGATAAAAATTGAATGCATCAGGATAAAGAAAAAAAGTAAAAACCTGTAAAAACCTGTCTTTTACTTGCTGTCTTACAACACAGGGTTTCTGTGAGCAGTACAAAACAAATGTGGCCCTTTTTAAGACTGAATGTTTTGGGAATTTCAAGTTCCTATTTCCTAATATTTTTATTATCATCATCAAAAAAATTGTGTCAGGTTCCTTCTTTTGTCTTCTAAAATTCAGCCTGTTAGTCAGAAATAGCTCCAAAACGCAGGTGTCTGAGAGGTTGTCGAGAGGTTGAAAATGAGACCGCTGTTTTTAAATTCTTATGTTGGGCTGCTACAGAAAAATGATAGTTATGACAAATGTGCCAAATAAAAAGAAGCCACATCACATCACATCACTGTATCATTTTTCCAACAACATATCTGAGTCGCAATCTCAGAAATAACAGCTTACCCTGCAAATGTGTAAAGCTACCTATCATCTAGTGGGTCTTAGCAGATTTCAGAGACACTTTAGCCATAAAGCAAGTATTTTCCTTTGGACTCTACGCTCAGTGCACAGAGGTAAAATTTCACTTAACCAGTAAAATCAGAAATCAAACACCTCACAGCTCTGATTCTGATCTAAAATTGAATTTAAATAGAGATTGGCTAAGGAGGAAGTTCTACAGAGTGCCCTACAGAGTGTCATAGCCAAATAAAAAGAGATGTTGAAGAAATCATTTTTAAAAATAACTTGCCACATAGATACCATAGCTCCATTATTTTTCCATCTGTACTAACCAGGGACTAGCCTGAGAATAAAATGGTTCGACGCTAGCATTGTGATAATGTCTATATTGGGAATCAACCTGTTTTTAATTTAATTGGATTTTATAAAACATGGGCACAATGGTGGGAAAATATAATTACTAAGTCAACCATACAAGGAAAAAAGATTAAAACTTTCCTCTATTATTGTACAGTCCTAGTGCTCCACAATTGCCCTATCACAAAGTTGGAATATGTTTAAAATCCCCTGCCAGATCCAGACTGTTCAGGACAAAGTTTTGCTGTCCTTTTCCTTCCACTTCCTTATTTTGGGATTGATTGCACCTCTGTAATTTCAGAAGCTCACATGGATTTTTTAGCTTGGCCTCTACAAATAACAAATAACTAGGATACTTCACTTTCAAAGGCATGTCAGGAGCTGAAGTTAGAAGCCTGTGGTAAATTAATTTGTTTCTGCTAAAGAAAATTTATAGCTTTCATTGCAAAACATTTTCTCTATGACCAGACACAGATAACCTTAACTGGCAGCACTCCAATTTAACAGCAGCACTTTACAATATATTTTTTTAAACAGTAGCTTTAAATATATATCTACTTATCCAAACCACATTAGCTCTGATTGTGCCAGGCATGATATATGCATTTAGTAATAAAATAAGAAGTCCTCATTCCAAACAGCCTACAGTCTAAGTAGATGAAATGAAAGAAGATAATGACTGTTTTGCAGAAAGAAAACTGAGGCAAAGCTCAGAATCATAAACAATGTAGGTGTTAGGCTAAAATTCAGATATCGCAGATATGGGACTAGAACAAGGACCTTCTAAGTCCCTCTCCAGTGCCTTAGCCATAAGGCTTCTTCTTGTGAGTAAAATGCAGTATGGCTTATTATGGTACTGTGAAGCTTTTTAATCAAGGAGTATTTGGATTACATATAAACATAACGTTTTCTCCAAAAAGCAAAAACAATTATTTTTCTGACAACGCGCTACTCTTTAATGACTTCTCAATTTAAAACTAAACTGCAGTGACCTGTGACTGCTTTGATATCCCATTTACTCATCTTTTCCAGAAGCAATCCAGATTTTGTCCTTCATCTGAAACTGCTGGTTGATTTTTCAGAAACCAAGAAAATGCTAATAGTCAAACTGAGGTCTGCTCATCCTGAGTGGACACCTGACGGACAAGAACCATCACATTTGGAATATCTGAAGAGTTACCTGAAACTTCATCTTTATTTTCAGAGTTCCAAGACAGCAGTGGTAACATACCAATATAACGCTGTGAAACAAAAGAGATTTTTCTCCTCCATTTTTTACAGACTGAATATACGAACCCTGAAACGGTTAAAGACCAAATAGGGCCTCAGTATTATGTGAAATTTAGCGCCTCAGGTGGCCTTATGCCCTAAACCATTACAAAACATTGACTCGAGGGAGATCAATACAACATATCCTGGCAGTACCAGAGTTTGGAGCTTATGAAATCGGACAAGATCACAGCCTGAAACCATAACTGGAATAGAATAACAAAAATTTTATTACTCTTACTATTAAAAATGTTTGCTTTATGTTTATTGGAAAAACAATGAGACTTCAACTTCAGCCTTTATTACTATTTTAGGGCCTTTCATTTTTCTTCTTCGCTTTGCTCACTATGGCCACTTTCTGATGAGGATTTGGGTTTTGGTTTTGGTTTTTCAAAAAGGGAAATTATTCACATGCAGGCCTAAAAAATTTCGCTACAGTTACTAATACCATATTTCCAAGCAGCAGACAGGGAAACGTGTAAAACCTTCCGGAATTAACAGAACAAAGAGGAAAAGAGAAGATGGCAAGACACTGTACCTTAACAGCTGGATGCCAATTACCACACTCTATTAACAAAACATCTACTGGAGGTGTCTTTGTCTCCTCACCCGCACAAATTCAATTAGAGGTCTCTTTTCCTTTCAGGCAGCTCAAAATTTCAAACAGGTTTCACCTAAAAAGATGAGTGATCTCCATTTCATTTAATTGAAGGCATTATTACGCTTTTTTATTGCCACCCTAGTTATTATAAATTAGGGCTCTTTCACCATTTGATAAATTTCACGACTTTCATCCTTGTGCGCTTTTAAAGTTCACCTCTAAGAGGGAGGTCTTCTGTATAAAAAGGAACCCTCTGGACCATGTGAGATAATTTAAAGAGATGTGTAGTACATGACGTGAGGTATCAACAGAAATTCGCCATGGTATGTACTTCTAGGAAAGGCCACCTGTAGCACACTAAATGTATCTGGCATTATTAGACCTTTTTTTTTTTTTTCCTAGCTAAAAAACTTGCAGTGCTTCCCTTGCTGTGTCTGTCAGGATCCCAGGAAGCTGCATATGGCCATACGACAGTATTACCAGCATTCAACGTTAAAATTATGGGTCAGAAGTAGTACAAATTGAAGATCTAAATAGAAAAAAAATATAGAGAGAATAATCTTTTAAAGGCTTTTTGGGAAGTTTTGGTTTGGGGCATGCAAGCTTTCGGTTAATACTTAGGTCATAGTTTCCTTTTATTCTCTTCACCTAAAGATGGCTACTTGAGATGCAATTCCTAATCACAAAGCCCCTAGTCCACTGGTTACTAGAAACTTTCAGGATTTGTTAAAACAATGACTGCTCTTTCTAATTCTGGTCCTTTTTTCCCTGTGCATTTACTGCTGCTATGATGCCAGGAGCCCCTCTGACTGACAAAAGATGGGAAGAAGGATGTTTAAGGTAAAGCACTGCAGTAGTAGGTCTGTCATCTGTTCTGCTAATCTGCCATGTGGAGCCTCCGCGGAGAACTCAGGTCAGGCAGAAAACTGAGGGTTGAACAGGACATACATACAGTGAGTAATTCTTCTGACACACCATTTGGAAAATCCGAGCTGTTTCAATATATCAAATCAGTAGGAAAACTACTCACTTCTGCTGTATCAGTTTTCTGCCAGTTCAATGCACTGGAATGGCACAGCAATCCAGTGACCAAGGGGGCTGGGGAAAGTGTTCGGTCAGAGGCAAGAGGCAGCAAACTATTGAATCCAAGGGTTTGAGGGTTATCCCTAAGTGTGGCAAACCAGCTGTTGGTTGCAGGTCTGCAAGGATAAAAGCTCTGAGGAAAGAAAGGAAAGGAAAGGAGAGAGAAAGAATCACAGAATGACAGAACAGCTTGGGTTGGAAGGCACCTTAAAAATCATCTCATTCCGACCCCCCTGCCATGGGCAGGAATGCCACCCACCAGATCAGGTTGCCCAGGGCCTCATCCAACCTGGTCTTGAACACCTCCAGGGATGGGGCATCCACAGCTTCTCTGGGCAAAGAGACTGTTTCTATTTAAAAAAAAAATCTAGCTAAAGATTTATTGACTTCGCTTTTGTTTTAGGCTCTCTAGATATCTTACTAACTAATACGCAGTTTCATTCACAAAACAAATAGAAAGGAAAAAAGGCCAGGAAATTGCATTTCTCACACTGCCTGCTGCAATCTCTTTCATCTGTTTGCTTACTGCATCTTACAGATGGGCCTTAGTTATAAGACTTCTATTATTTGGGGAGAAGACTTACCCAGTCTGTGCCACATTCTGCTCTCAGGTGCACAAATGCAGTGACACCACAACTATACGTAAGTGCCTAAATGTTCTTTAGTGTCTTACATGAGAAAGATTATTTTAGTGTTCCTATTAAGGAAGAAACATCACTTAACAATATTGTAGGAAACTGAAAATCCTTCATCTAATTCTCTTTCTTCCTTTTTACTGAAGCAGCAAAAGAGTCTGTTGTCTGATTTGCACAGTACCTTGCAACAATTTAATCTCCTCTAGAAGTCTGACATTTTTATAATACCATGACTTAGTAACCTTAAAATAATTTTCCATAAATTTATATTGTTTCCAGCGAACATGCAAATTTACAAAGCTTTTCAGAAAATGACCACATAGTCTAGAACATGGTCTCCTAACCCCTGCAGGTCTTTCATGGAGGTTTGCCATTTAAACCTGAAGTCACACTTTTGGGTGACAAGAAAACACAGAAATTGGCAGAACAGTGGGCACCAGCCATACAGCAACACCTGTCCCTGCTGGGCCAAGAGAAGATGACCATGCTCTAACTGGAGGAGAAAGAAGAAAGAACAGTAGCTGCAGGAGAAATCTTGTGCTGCTCTTGAGCCTTCCTCATCTCCTTAAAGAAAAAGGCTGAGACTTTTTGGTGGAGCAGGTAATATCTGGTCAGTTTGGCAAGAGAACCACACTCGTGGCTGCAGCTGGCCAAGGGAAGGAAACAAAACTGGTAGTGCAGTTGGATGCCAAAAGGGTACGTGGCAGAAAAAATCTGGGAACCACTCACCACAAATAAACTTATTGTCTCAAGATTTTTGTAGCCATGGTATAGCAAATCATGCCAATGGTATTTTATTTGGGAGGGAATTCTGTCTTAATTTGATGTCTGAATTGATGTCTGGTTTTTTTTTTCAAACTTTATAGATGACAGATTAAATTTTATAATGAACTTTCAATATTTTCTTTTAAAACATATGACTAAAGTAATTAACACTGGTTTTGTGCAGCATAAAAGTATTTTTCTAGACTTGTCTACAGACTATATCATGTATTTCATTGGGTTATTATTATATCTCAGAACATTTTCTTCTGTAATTTGCAACATACTTCTGTTACAATAATGGAATTCACGAGCTCATCTCTTCAGCTAATTAAGTCCATAGAAATATCCTCAGGTGTGTCAGCTGAAAACTGCATTAAGTAGCAAAAATGCCAGCACACTGATACTGCATTCACATCTTACTAGGATTCAGCTTGTGATCACATTCATAATTCCTTTGATCCCTCTGCCCGTCAGTCCAGCTAATTCACACCACTTTTATATAACCTTAATAATTATACGTGATCCAAAATTGTCTATAGGGTGCAATAGAAACAAAAGGCAAGCTAATAAAAGGAAAAAAAATGTAACCCAAAACCACACAGGTCATGTAAGTCATTATACCATTCAAACGTTCAAACAGATGTACCCTGATTTCTCTTTTGGTCTGTACACTAAACCAAATTATACAATTCCTCTAAACTTCTTGACCCTTGTAAAGTACTTGAAAGTACTTGGAACATTATCCAACAACTTCTAACAGACCAAAACCTGTTGTAAAATACTACCCATTTCAAACCCTAGAACTTGCAAATGATCCTGAATTCACTAGCAGCTAGAATTACATGACCTGTGTGGTTTTGGGTTACATTTTTTTTCCCCTTTACTCTCTTGCCTTTTGTTTCCATTACACCCTACAGATAATTTTGGATCACGTATATGTACATCTAGATTCCTAGAGATATATTCAGTGGTCACAAGTTGAACCTCCTATAGGAGCTACCCAAGCAACTACTTAACTCCCTTTTCCCAAAATGGCCTGTTAGCACAGCTGGTACCATGGGGCACTACACGTGTCATTTGTGTTAATACACACGTTTTCTTTTCCTATTTTAAAAGTTTGGTGGCGGAAAGTAAAACTTTTAAAGGGGCATGGTTTTGCCATTGCTCAGTTCTGTTCCAAACACATGGCCACACAAAGATCCTCTCTAAAATATACATGGTAGTTTAAGGCTGGCACAAAAAATCTGGTATTTATACACCCTGCTGGGAAAGTGGCACCTTGTGAGCTATTTGCTGTTTCCCAGGTAGCTTCACAACATGAGATTTGCTCGCAGTGTGTCCTTGCTCTATATTAAATGCTGCTCTGTGAAAAAAGTAGTGCCGTAGTGTCACCTAGTGGGAAGCTCTGCTTGCTGCCTCTGTTTTTACAGCACCAACAATGTGGTAAATAACAAAAAAAAATAATAAATAAATAAATGGGGTGTTGTTTTTATCTGCCTTCTGACATTCCATGTTCCAGTCTACTATATTGCTGTTACAGGCCTTTTTTTTTTTTCTCTCCTTTTGTTTACTAAAAGCAGGTGATAGTTCAGAGTTGAAAAATACTGAATTTTCCCCAGACTTAATATATATCTGAGGAGTACTTGGTCTTCACTGGCTGATTTAAATATATACTAAACCCTGATGCTGCTCTTTTAATTCCGTGACAGTGTTCTAACGCAAGGTTCTATTCACTATTCTACTCTATCTTTCCCTTTATTTACTAAGACACACACTTCCACCTAATATCATTTCCATTTCCTCTCAGGAATTCTAATGGCTTGTGAAATGACACTTTCAAACAGCTGATCCTTTCTGTAGTAATGAGGATCGTTTCAAGAAAGGCATTGGTGGGTGTATTTGTATCAGGGACCATAAACTTGTGGCTTAAAAAAATAAATAAATTGCTTTGAGTCAAGACAGCTGTGATAACACAACCGAAAACAATCCTTTTTTTAAGAAAGTTCTTTGATTAGAAGTGATTGGTGACATTAGCTAATTAGCTGCAGGTAGACCAACAGTTAAAACTGTTGTCTCTAGAAGTATGATAACTTAATCACTGTTATAAGGGGGGAATTCATTCAGTGCCATGGAATGTGTTTTGGGTTTTATTGTTTTGGGATTTTTTTGGTGAGTTCCTAATAAAAACATGTTATCATTTGCTAACGTTGTTTCTCCTCAGCTGGCATTCCCTTATTCCAGTGCACAAGGGGAAGAAGGATCTAATGGTTTGTGGAATAGGAGGGAGGGAACAGTATAATGCAAGCTTTGCTGGCAGATGTTGCAGGAATGCAAGGTATAACTGACAGCTAATTATAAAGTTCACTTGTTAGCATATTATGGCATTTTTGGCAGAACTAAAATACCTTAAGTGTGTGATTCATTTGAAACATTAAATGGCAAGTGAAGCTTCTTAAACCATTACTCTAAAAATAAATAAATCTGAGATGAAGAGGAATTAACCGAAGACACTGTCTTGGAAAGTGTCATGGTGTGGAAAATTAATATCCCTTTCAAAATCACTGAATGCAAATGATATAGATTCTCCTTTTCTAAAATTAACCATCTTCCATTTTGGCTAGTAAAACTTTTGTCCTAAAGATTCATTTTCCTGATTAAAATATGAGTCCTTCAGGAATAATCTATTTCTGTACTTTAAATTCACTGCTATTTAACTATCTCCAGTTTTATAAATATTTCAATATTTTTCTCTCTCTCTTAAGAAGAAGGAAGAGGGGTGGCAATAAAACTTAAAGCCATGTACAATCTGCATAAAAAGGGAACTGAATTTCACACAGCACAGACAGCTTCCCGATGACACTTTTTCATTTTTAGAAGCATCTTGTTGATTTCTAAGGATAGGAAAGGCAAATAGCAGTAACTGGGTCACTCAGTTTCCTGACTAACTTTTCAGTGCGTCCTAACATCTTTAAGTCCTCAAAACTTCTATGTTTGTAATTACATGGAACTGATATATATATACTTTGGCACACCTAGAGCTGCGTAATGGGCTCTCAAAAGAAAATGCTGTTTGTCTTCACATGAATGGCAAGAGCTAGACTAGCAGTCTGTAAAGAAGAGACTGCAGTGGTGAAATATCAGCATCTGCAGAAGCCAAAAATAAAAACGAACCCACTTTCAGAGCTAAAAGTGAATAGCGTTATTCATGCATAGTGCCTCTCTTTGACAAAAGGGCAGCTCAAAACCAAAGTAACAAACTTTTTTTTTTTTTTAATGTGCTTAAAGCTGTATCCTAGGTAAACTACATCCTCCGTGGTTGTTTCTTTACTCTGTACGCTGAAATGTTTTTTAATAGTGACTTACAGAAAGATGATCACAGACTGTGGTACTTTCAATCACTGTTTTTACAAAGTAGCTAATTGTAAGTCAGTACAGGGAAGTGTAGTGCATCTGTAGCTATTGGAACGACACACTGAGAGGTGAACAGGAGTCTTGGTTTGTTTTTATTTTCAGTAACAAAAACTTTCAAGTCCTATTCTTCAGCTGTATTGAAAAATAATTTATTTAGAAGGTTGGAATCCTGCTTTGCTGCTCTAGCCGGTATGTCCTGACTCTTAATATTGGGTGGATACTAATGGCAGAAAATCAATGTCAAGTCTTACTCAAGTCAAACAGAAGTACATTCATGTCAGCAACAGCAAGAACCTGTGAAGCTATTAGATACTATGCCCATATAAACCCACTGTCACGTACTTCTTGAGTCCACTAGATGGAGTAAAATTTATCTCTGCACCCTTTTAGCAAAAGTAGCTCACAGCCTATACTTAGCTCATATGAATCATGGGTGAATAAGAGGCTGCTGATCTCTGAATTCCCAGCAAAAATGCAAGAGCTTCCTTGTACCTTGTGGAGCAGGAGTTGTTAAACTTTCAGTATCTGGGAAGCCAAGAGGACAAAATCAATCTTAAAACTAGCTTAAAGGAGGAGAATAAATAAGACAAACATGAATATTTCTTTTACTGCAACTGATCTCCAACTCTACTATTCCCTCCCCCCTTCACTCATTTCTTAGGAGGACAAAAAAAAATAAAAATAAAAACTTTCTTCTGTATGGCAAAAAAACTAATGTGCAGCATCTACTACATCATGACTATGTGAGTGCTCTATCTCAGGTACATACAGTTCCTGGATGGAAAAAATAAACGATAAACCGTCAATAGTTGTGACACACACTAAGGCTGTATTTTCATACGAGGGCCATTTCGGTTCCCCTTTATGATACATGTCTTCTACCAACCACAGCCCAAATACATTAAAGAAGTAGTCTTACTGTCTGTAGTTATTTTGTAGTGACAGCGACAAAAGCAAGAGCTTTTCACAACAGTGTACCTGTCATTCCTATCCAGCACTTTAATCAAGCTAGGATAACTTGAGTTACAGGCAAAGTAATGAAGATCTTTTTAAGTTTTCATAATACCGCACAAATCCAGGATTTCAAAAGATGGTACAAATTTTCTAATTGAAAGTAATGTTTGGGAAAAGAACGCAATGAAAAAATAATCTGTAGAGCGAATTTTTGTTATTTTGATAACTTGTTTAAAAAGTAAACTCTTGCTCAGTTTACCATGCCCCTCCCTGCTCCCCCCTCCTAAATCTTTAACCCAGAACATGGAACAAACTGCAGAGTTCTGGAAAGGCTCGGCTCGGTCCTGCTGGTGCATGCACCTGCTGTGTAAGAGTCAAGGGGGCTGTGGGTACCTGGTGCCTGCCCTGCAGCCAGCGGGCAGGGCGTGGGGCTGCTGCCTGGAGTGCGCCTGATCAGGGTCATATGACAGAGCGAAGATGGCTGACGGGGAGAAATGCACTGCTGCTGCTGCGGGAAGGCAAGAAGACTTTGAGATCATTGACAAAAACCAGATTCCTAGCGCAACCCAGCTGAAGAACGAGGAAAAAGAGAAAGCGGCAGAAGAAGCGAGGTGGTCTGCTCCGATCTTGTCGCTGGCTAAGAAAGCCTCGGAGAACTTAGCGCTGAGCTATGGCAACGCTCTGAAGTCTGCAGCTTTGGTAGGATTCATATCCAAACCAGTCAGCAATGACAACACAGCAAAAACAAGTATGGTTATGTTTATTTAGTACCCTTGCTTTTACGCTGCGCAAATAAGTTAGCTCCCGTAAGTGGCGTTTCTTAGGGAGTGATGCGTTGTTGTTACTTGGAGTTTGTTGTTAAATATCTGATGCTGCAGGTTTTTATTTAAAGGAAATTATAATGAACAACATAGATGTGGAATTAACAAAATATATTATAACCAGAAGAATCCTAAACTGTTAATACGTTTGGGAAAGTTGACTTTATTTTTTGTGTGGTAGGCTTTTATTAATTCTATTTCTCCCTCTCCCTTTAAATTCAGCTCAGCAGCCTGCTTGTGCTAGGAAGGGTAACAAATTGGCTGGATCACTTGCTATGGGGGCTGGCTCAGGGGAGGAACTATGCTGATACTTCTTGCATAGTTTTAATGTCAGAAAGTGGACAATTGGACTAAGAAACAGATTTGTTATAAATTAACTATGCTAAAAATAGCTTTACTTAATTACAGCTTGCTTTACTAAACATCTGTATTCATCAGTATTGTAACCCTACGGATTTATGGAACAGATTTCTTAAAATGGAATTAAGAAGGCTTTAGTGGGATCCTTACAGAAATTAGATCTCAGTAATACTTAGAGCATGGAAACAAAACCATTCAGATGTAGGAATGGGATGTGTTAGTCTTGTATTCCAGGCTCCCAGGCTAGTTCTTGATGGTTTGGGACCAGTGGAACTCAGTTATGCTAACTGGTTCAGGCCTTCTTGTTTTCAGTATTAAGTATTCAAGCTGCATTTCTCTGGGGATGAATCATAACTACATGGTGGAATAAATCATTGTTGATGGACTTTTTTTTTTTTTGATGAAAATACTTCAGTGTTACATAGGCACGTAGCTAGAGTTCAAGATTAATCATGTCCTGAAAAAATATAGATTCCTATCTTTTTGTGCTCTACAGTCTCACAGCAAACCTGGATGCCAATCTTGAGCACCTGGGATTTAACCTGAGGCAGAATATCTCACTACCTTCAGCTGCATTTGAAATAATGCTCTGAATAGACATAATTCAACACAACACACGGTATTTGGTGAGAAGTTGGGAAAACAATGTTCTCCTTCTTGAAGCAAAGCTCCCAAACTTAATGAGACTTTTACCACAACCCTTCAGCCTCCTATCTCTAAAGTAAGGGAATACAATGCTACCTTCCCAAATTGTTCTAAGTATCTTGATAACATGTTGATGACTTACAGAAAATTCCAGAAGAAAAACTTGTTCATAACTTACGTGATTTAGTGTCTGGTCACATTACATCTATTCAGCCCTCCTGTATAAAGAGCTTTCATATCAACTTTGACCAAGCACTATACGTATTCAATTTAAAGCACGTATTTTTTAATAATATGTGGTCTGCCAAACTACTTGTGGAGAACTAGATAAAGAAGGCAGCAGGGAACAAGCTGTTAAGAGTATTTATAACCTCTACCTCCTATTTCAGATCTGTTGATCACGTGTAAATACTGCTGCACACTACACACTCAGCTGGACAGATAGAAAGGGGAAGGTACATCATAAACCCATTTTCTGCCTTTGATGAAACTATCTTGCCTGGCTGGGAAGGCAGGAGCTACAAATCTAAAGAATATGAGTCAAGAAAGACTATGTGTCTTAAAGACCAAAAGATGGAGAATTGTCAGCTTTTCTTCAGGCTTCAGTATTTTCCTACTTCAAGGTGTGCTAAATAGTGTACAGTAAACAAGGCATGGGGCTTCAAAATGATGATTAAAAAATCAGTTGATTAAGAGACTGTCTGATCATGTTTTGAAAAAGATTGCAGCATATGTCTGGGATCTTTTGCACTTGCGTAACGCTTTCTAATCTTTGAGGTTTGACTTTCATAATCTGCCTAATACCTGGATACTTTGCACGTACCTACTAGTACATAGTTTTGCAAAAGGTGTATTTGACTGTGTAAATTTGCAACAGTCAAAACAATTGTTCAAATTATTATTTAAACTTAATACAAATCTTTAAGAAGACCCTGTTTAACTAAAATTTGTGTTCATAAAGAACATTTCATACACATTATTAATTTTTTAAGTCTTGTGAATAATACATGTGTATCTCTTGAGCAAGTCTTACAAGCTAAACATTTCTGATAAGTTCAAATTCAGGAAACACCCAAAATAACTTGATGAGCGGCTACTGAATACTTCAACAAAGCCACAGATTTCCTATTTCTAGTGAGGTTTTCTTTCTGTTTTTAATGTATAACTTGACAATGCTGAAATCAAAATTCAAAATACTACAGCCCTTAAAATCTTCAGTCTCATCTCAGACATTACAAGTAATTTTGAGGCATCCACTACATTGACTGAAGATATTGAGAGAGGCAGGCTACTGGGAAGACAAGAGCTCATGTGCTCCATTATTACTGATATCAATTTGATTAGGATAGCTGTTTTCACGCTTTTCATAAGGAAAATTTTTGCTCAATCTTAATTCTAGATTACCATCCTGTTCAGAAGAAGGTAATGATGAAAATTAGTATCTGGATAGACTTCTGCATGCTGTTAGTAATAGTTCTATCAATCTTGCATGTGATTAACATGGGGGGGGGGGTCTACCTGTTGCACTTGGTCTTCTGTAACTGCTGTTTCTGCGGGGAGTATGGCCCCATTTGATGCACAGCTGACACCAGGAGTCTCCTAACGCAACGTCCCTGTCTCAAAAGATCACTTAGGTGTAGTGGTGGCAGCATCTGTCAGCACCTGTGTGAAGATAAAGTGGCAGCTGGCAGCCTGCCTGCCTTTTTTTTTTTTTTTTTTTTTCGCTTGTTTTGTTTCTTACCCCTCATTCAGGAGGAGCACATCTCTCCCCTAGCACGAGGGGAGCCTCAGAGCAGGGCACTGAGGCCCCTGAAGGCTGCGGGAGTCGGCGG
This sequence comes from Anser brachyrhynchus, assembly GCF_964034855.1. NCBI lineage: Eukaryota > Metazoa > Chordata > Aves > Anseriformes > Anatidae > Anser > Anser brachyrhynchus. Next base: position 5,660,126 of record NC_137709.1, read on the forward strand.
CGCAGCTCCCTGAGGAGCCGAGGCCGCCAGGCGGGGGAGCCGGCGGCACCGCGGCGCGGCCCCAGCTCGCTAAAATGGCGGCGGCCTCGCGAGCACCGCGAGAGGCGCGGGGCGGGAGGCGGGGTTGCCGTGGTAACGCAGGAGCCATGGGGCCTGGCCTCGGGGGCAGCCCCTGCCCCGCAGGTAGGGCCGGGGGCGGCAGGGCCGGGGATGGTGGGGGCTCCCCCGGTGCTGGGGCTTCCCAGGCCGCCGTGGTTCTCCCGCCGTCCTCGGTTCTGGAGCTCCGCGGTCGTGCGGTGAGGGGGGGGGGGCTCCCCAGCGCCTCCGGAGCCGCTCACCTCAGCAAGATGGAGGCCGAGATGGGGAGACAGCGCTCCCCGCAGCGCCGGGAGGGGGCAGGAGGAGCGTGTTGCTGGAAGAAATAAAAATAGGAAACGCTTTTCTTTTTTCACCCCTGTCCCCGCCGCCCAGGTGTGCGATACCACGCCATGGAGGAGCGCGCCAACCTGATGAACATGATGAAGCTCAGTATCAAAACCCTCATCCAGTCGGCCCTCAGCCTGGGCCGCACGCTGGACTCGGACTTCCCTCCCTTGCAGCAGTTCTTCGTGGTGCTGGAGCACTGCCTCAAGCACGGCCTGAAAGGTGGGCACCCGCTCCCCTGTGGCCTGACTGCCACGCTGAGGAGAGGCAGATAACGGGGTCTGTGTCGTGTCTCCGGTGTGACTTCTTGTGTGGTTAATGTCAGTTGCATACCATGAACCGTGCTAGGCAGCCTTCCCGATTATAACTGTGTTTTTACCCTCTGGTATATGCCGTGCCTCCTAAACTGTCAAAGTATTTTTAATGCCCCGTTTCTATTGACATATTAGGAGCTGGCAAGGTGAAGTAAAATGTGGACTAAGATTTCTGATTCTGGGTTGGAGGTGGAAGCCTGTCGGTTCTCATCACAAACTTCTCTGTACACTCCCTTAGTGAAGAAGACCTTTATTGGGCAGAACAAGTCGTTCTTTGGTCCTTTGGAGCTTGTGGAAAAACTTTGTCCTGAAGCATCAGATATAGCGACTAGTGTTAAAAATCTGCCAGAGTTGAAGTAAGTTGATTGTTGGGGATTATGTGTTTCACTTATACTGCCAGGTAAAAGAGTCCTTTGGATAGTCTCTTGCAGTCGGTAATGAGATCTTTTTCCCAAAGAGAAAAATAGGGTCTGTAGGAGGCTTTGACTTTTCCAGGAGATAAGGAGACCATCTCAAAATATTCAGTGCTTCTGATTCAAGCAGTGCTGTCCAATTAAAAACAGTATTTGGAAACTTCTGTGAGCTTGCTAAAAATAGCTGTAGTCTTCAGCTTTTTTTTCCTCATTTCCATCACTTTTATGGCTGTGTCTAACATAGTGCATGTTTGTATTTCATTTAGATAATTTGGGGTAATGAAGGGACTAGTGTTATGTTAAGAATGCATGAACAGCTGGGTTATAGTGCTAGTTGAAAGTATGTAAAATCTGCATAAACTGGAAAGATCTACAATGCACTTTCCCTTCATGGAAGCAATGGGATGTACTCAAATGCTTCTCTGTTCTGGAGAAGTTTTATTTCCCCTGCGATTTCTTTTTTTTAGTAAATAACTACCTTTGTCTTTCTTCGTAGAGAGGATTTTGAATTGCACAGATGTGCTTAAACTTTTTGTTTTTACCAAAACATGCAGTGTTTTATTTTAGGACTGCTGTGGGAAGAGGACGGGCTTGGCTTTACCTGGCACTCATGCAAAAGAAGTTGGCAGATTATCTCAAAGTGCTCTTGGACCACAAGCATCTATTAAGGTAACAGTACAGACACACGTACGTTGTATTCACTGAATGTACTTGGATTGCTGTGGTAGGAGGTCATTAATTGACCAGTTGAACTTCAAGCTTCTTCTTGCGACCTGCAGAGGAACAAGTTGTTGTTTTTGCAGTGCACCTACAGTTGCAAGTATTTTCTGTGAACGTTCAGCATCTTCTGCCTTGCACAGTAAATTAGTAAGGGACTGATTAGCTGAGCTTTATAAGGACTACATTACTATTTAAATTGTTTCAGTGATAGAAGTACCATTAAAATTACGATGTGCAGTGATGCCTTATAATATTTCTTCTAGTGAATTTTACGAGCCTGATGCGTTGATGATGGAGGAGGAAGGAGCAGTCATTGTGGGTCTGTTAGTTGGACTGAATGTTATTGATGCAAACCTTTGCTTGAAAGGAGAAGACTTGGATTCCCAGGTGAAGATTAAGTTTAAATACAATCGGTTCTTTAAAGACTCCTGTAGAATTAAGCACATAAATGTTCTACTGAGACGGGTCCAGAATTTCTAAATCTGTTCTGCAGCCAGGGTTTGTCATTTGAAGTGGACATATGAATGCCTTATGAGAAATCAAACGTTAGATGAGCTGAGATAATTACGTGAGATACATTGTCAAGATCAGTCTGCTAAGAGCTATGGGAGGATTCATTTTGGGTGTGTTGGTGGTTTTCTTTCGGTTTGGGGGTGTTGGGGGAGTGATGTCCCATATGTCTGCTGCTTTAATGAAACAGACCAGGAGTTTAAGGAATGTTTTGAGATATTTGTGGCCCAAGCAAATGAATGGCATTTTTGTTTAATGTAATGTTACGCTGACCTCTGCATAACTTATTGTATCATGTAATTCAGTACTATGTCCTGTTTCAGCCAATCTGTTTTGTTTTTAAATTAGGCAAATTTTGACAAAATGGGTCGGTAGCATTGCAGGAGTCTAACCTTCTTTCTGTGCTAGAAATTAAAAATGTATGTGGCTGTAATTTAATTCTTATTAATCTTTTTCTTCTTTAAGAGAGACAGTTGCAGAAGTTGTTGAAATTACATTGCCTGTTCTAGAAAATATGAACATGGCTAGCTATTAACCTCTTTAACAAAATCAGAGAATTACTTAAATGTCAGGTCCCTGTAAGAAGATACTGTGTTTGCTTGTAGAAGGCCTGATTTAAGGTGTTTTGTTTTCATTTGGGTGAAGACAGGAATGTCCTGTGTAGAGGCTCATCACATTTCTCACACTGACAAGTACATAAGTATCCATCACTTCCAGTAGCAGTTTATAGAAATGCTGTCAAAACTAATAACTCCTGGGAAACCAAGCACACTGAATATAGTCATTTTGATGTTTTTATGACAAACACTGACATGCAAGTTTGTTTCAGTTGTGAAGAGTATAGGTTTTATCTGTCTTCCTAAACCTAAACTTTAGATTTTTACTCTTTTCCAAATATAAAGTGATGTCTGCTGCTACTCAAGAATTGCCCTGTGAAAGTGTGTTAATTATTAAATATGTTTTTCAGGTTGGAGTGATTGATTTTTCCTTGTACCTGAAGGAAACGCAGGACAGTGATAGCAAACAGTACGTATTGTTAAGTTTTTCGAAGAACAAAGCTGACAGATCTGTGGGAACGTGTCAGTGCTAGAGATCTCAAACTCTTTTTAATCATTCAAAAGAGAATCCTACATAGATTTGTTATCTAAATAAAAGCATGGTAAAGGTTGAGGCCATGGCAATTTTAACAATACATGTGGGGAGTGTTCCGAGCCAGGACCAAATTAAGAACACACAATTTTAGGTAGTGTATTTCTTGATCTTGATCTTGATCTCTTGATTTTCTTGATCTTTAGTGTATTTTCTTGATCTTGATCTTTTTCTTGATCTGTCTGGGCACCTTTTGTTAAGTGCTTTGTTTTTCTGCACTATTGCAGAAATGCTCTTAATTCAGTAGCTATTTCTGTGTGAGAGATCAGATACAGAGGAAAGAAATACTTTTTACTGAAGTGTTAGGTGAGGAATAGGCTGCAACCGTTAGTATTGCTGTATCTATAAGACCTGTAGTAGATAGAGACTTTATATAGTTTGTTTACTTCCTGTACTTTAGAGCACTTTACTGTTTAGCTGTCGATGAGAAACAGCAATACAGGTATGAGGTATGAATACATAAAATACAGGGAATATGTCCATGAGACGAGTGGTATCTGCAACCATTCTAGCTCTTCTTAAATGAGAGACTTGCCTTCTCGTCCATACTGTCCTTTGAAAGTTGTTACACTTCACATTGTACAAATGAGTGCTTTAATTAGTTCACTTTTTTAACATTAAAAGCATACTCCAGCTCTCTTCATTCTTCATGTATTTGAAAGCGAAACAGAAATTGTCTTTAAATAAAACAATGTGCAAAAGTACGTACCTTCTAGAGCATCCAGATACTTTCCTCCACCCCCAAGTTTAGGAAATATATTTTTTTCCCAGGCTTAACATGTAATATAAAATAAGTCTGTTAGAGAGGACATGTGACACAGCTTTCTAATGCTGTCCTTTTGCCTCTGAAATCATAATGCTATTCTAGTACTTTGCTTATCTTTGGGACAAAAAGTCTTCTTACTGCTTCCCAGTCTAGCTCAAACACAAGTACTTTTAGAAGAAAAAGAGGAAAGGTTTGCAAGTCTATGCTGAAAATCCTAGTACAAATTAACACTTTCAAATAAAGAGAATTATCTTCTCAATTAATAAATTCTCACTTTACAATTAGAGATGGAGGGATTACTGCTGTCCTTGACCAGAAGCATTATGTAGAAGAACTTAACCGGCATCTAAGGTAGGATTTTCATCTATTCTAATGTATAAACACTCTATTTTCCATTACGACATTAAATGTCTTTGCCGTCAGTCACGTAGATTCTTGTCTGATAATGAAACGCCTTTTCTGATTCCTTGCCAGAGACCTGCTTTCATTTTGTAATCTTACTCTTCTGAAGGCAAACGTAACACAAAAACAAGTCTGTGTAAAAATAGTTGACCGTTTTGAGGCTTTCTAATGGTAAAAAGGAGATTTTGGAGATGAATTTGTGATAGAAGCATCTCGAAATTTGTTCTTTAGATGGAGATGTGTTCTGCTTACAAGAGACAACTCTCTTTGTTCTGTTCTGGTTTTTTTTGTTTTTTTTTTTTTTCCCCTAGCTCACCAAAGTATTTCGCTGTTAGCAAATACAAGTATGGTTGTGGATAAGAATAAGTGTTGAACATTGACGCTTCATGTATTGTTTTTATGCATTTTTCCTTACTGCAGTTGCACAGTTGCCGATCTTCAGAACAAAATAGACTGTTTAGAGAAGACTAATTCAAAGCTGCAGGAAGAGGTTTGTGTCTGGCTGTTAAATATTTCTTAGCTCTCTTCTGTTAGAGGTAAAACACCTGAAGAATTCACCATAGGCTTAAACTGTTTCAGCTGGTACTAGTGTAGTACAGGGGACTGATAGGGCTAGTGAGAGTTGGGACACGTGGCCAGCTCTGTGGAAAGGTTTTGTGTTATGTTAGTAATTAAAATGCTTTCGGATACTTACTTGTTGGACTGGTTTCCTTAATCAAGGTGTTTTTCTTGCAGGGATTTCTCCACCCCAGAATAATCATATCACTAATGAAAACGATTTGTCCCTCTTCTCCCTGCTCACACACTTGTATATTATTTGTCATGTGAGGAATAGAAGTCAAAAAAAAAAAAATCCCAGTTTCTGGGAAGAATGAAAAGCTCAAGAGGGAAAGTGAGAACTAACTAACTCTAGAATTCATCCTGGTGTTATATGCTTGTACATTGATAAAAATATACATATGTTCTTTTCTTAGCTGGCAGCAGCAACTGACCGAATTGGATCTCTTCAGGAAGAGCAGCAGCAGTTAAAACAACAAAATGAATTAATTCGCGAACGGAGTGAAAAAAGTGTAGAGGTAGGACAATGATGTAAAGATGGGGATCCTTAAAATAAGCAAGCTCTCTTGTTCAACTGGAGTTAGCGCTCTTGAAAGAGCTTTGAACTGGAATGCTAAGTACCACTGTTTAGCACACTACTGTAAATCGCTGTTTATTATAATATGCACATATATTGGATTTTGCTGTTCTCTGCTACAGACTTAAAAATGTGTTTGCAGAAGGGAGACAGCAATAGAAACGTTAGAATGGTTTCTTGCTATTTTTACTCTCTGAAATTTCAGTTTATCGATGTTGGCTAGATTTTAATCATAAAGTGGTAGGATTTTGCTTGAAGTAGCACGTTCATTGTGTGAAACTGTTTCTGAGGTACACTGAAATTATATAGCTTTGTAGTCTTATGTGGCTTTTGCTAATGTTTCTTACAGGTAACAAAAGAGGATACAAAAGTAGAATTGGATACTTACAGGCAGTCACGGCAGGGTCTTGATGAAATGTACAGTGATGTCTGGAAGCAGTTGAAAGAAGAAAAAAAGATCAGGCTGGTAAGGAAACTTCCTTATAGAAAGGAAAATGAAAGATCCAGGACTGTGTACGTTAAAGTAGCATTACAAATATAAGATGTAGGCTGTGCGCTTCTTGAAACTACTCAGAATTCATAATGGGTTTATAAGCAAGATGCTGGACATAGATCACTTACAGTGTCTGTAAAGAACTGCAAATCTGGGCTTTTGGAAAGCTGAGAGTAAAAGGTCTTCCTCTGTTTAAAAATGTACTGGGATTATTACAGAAGAGGCTAAGATAAAAACAAAAAGAAATGTAACTGTGTTTATGGAGGAAAATATGGTATATGGACAAGGGTCACTTCCACAGTGAACTGCCGGTTAATGACTGGTAAAGAGACTGACAAGGCTTGCTGTGTAGGTTTGTATGGGTTTTGGAAGTACTTATCTGTGGCACATGGCTACGTAGTAGTAACTAGGAAATCTGTTTGTAAGGAACTAGAGAAAGAGTTGGAGCTACAGATTGGAATGAAAACAGAAATGGAAATTGCCATGAAACTTCTGGAAAAAGATACTCATGAAAAACAAGACACCCTGGTTGCGCTTCGTCAGCAATTAGAAGAAGTGAAAGCTATTAACTTGCAGATGTTTCACAAATCTCAGGTACGTACGTAGCGGTGAGTAGAAAGCAGCTGGAGTGGTGGACTTCTCGTGTTGATCATGCATAAGGTGTGCATATGCACTTACGTGCATCTGAAGTAATAGATGCAGCGATTTTCTCAGGAATATCTATTTTAGAACTGGGGAAGGAATTGTTTATTTTTTTTATTATGTTTCATTGTTATGAGATTGGCTGTGTTTGGAAAGAAAGGGACTTTCCTTCAGAATGCTGTGTGGTGTGCTATAGGATCATCCAGGAAATGCTGAAAGAGTTAGGAAGAGAAGGAGAGCTCTCACAGGGAAGAAGGTGGTTTTAAGGGTCTTTGTTTTAGCCACTGAAATCTTTAAAAAATGTAGTCACTTAATACAGCCAAGAACTGTTTTGCTTCTTCTTCCCATCTGTGTTGTCTTGCTTTTCACTTAACAGTTTACCATAGAAACCAACAACAAGCTTCTCTAAACCAATAGAAAATTAAGTTATTTTTGTCTAATTTCTGGAGTCTGTATCCAGATGGTCAACTGAGTGCTGTAGCTAGTGAAAAGGCAATGCTGGATTTGAGAAGGGGGGAGCTCTGTGGTCAGGACTGGTCATACACTTGTAGACATTTCTACAAGGAAATAATGGAGTGGCAGTATTTGCACAAAATAGGCAGAGTTTGTGTCCATTAATGAAAGGGGTTTAACTACACTTCCCCTCCCATCTCTGGTGCCGGAAGTCCAAAGGTGACTTCTCTCCATTTTTATGGACTGTTTCCTGATGTTTATTCAGGCTTTTTCCAGGCCTTTGCCTCCTTCACAGATGCACATAAACTTGCAGAGCAATGGCCAGTGAAACCCCGGTGCTGAGGTATGCCTTTGCTTTGAAAAGCAGAATTTACTTGATGTGAAAAATGCTTTTCTTTGCTTCCTAGTTCCCCACCCTTTAAGTGCAGCTGTTTCATTCAAATTGTAGTAGTAACATAATCGATATGCTTATCCTTACGATATAATGTGACAATTTTCTTCTTCAGACTCCTTAAAAGATTTCTGGCTTGTAGCTGATCTCATGAGTCAGAGTTTAGTACACTAAAGTGTTTTTCTGAACAAAGCAAGTCGAGGAGTGTCTGCTCGGTCATTATCAGCATTTTGTTTGTCTTGTTACAAACCGTGCCTATGTCTAAATGGAACGTACAAACAGTCTTTATCTAGTGACTGACTTTCATTAAGCCCTAACACTGTGCTTTACAAACTGTCTTACCTGCAGTATCTATTCACTTTATTCCTGCAGAATGCAGAGTGTTCATTACAACAGAAAACAGAAGCAATATCTTCCTTTGAAGAAAAAACAAATGAGATGATGTCTTCTATGAAACAAATGGAAGAGAGGTACTTACAAGCTCAACACCACTCATGTCGGCAGAAATGTTCCAACTGAGACCTTTATAGAATGACCTTGTATTTCTCCATATAACATTATCAGTTATGTCTCCTATAGATATTTGGGTATGCATGCTAGCGTGATGTTCTTTTTTTTTCTCCCCATTATCACTCTGTACTTGTCTGTTCCCTTTTCCCAGGCAAACATACACATAGTTGACTCATTTGAAAATCATAGCTCTTTTCATAGCAGACTGTTTAAAAATGTGTTGACCTTAGATAAGGAACAGCTAAGACTCTTGATTTTGTGTTTTGCAGAAACAGGTTTTTTCAAAAACTCAGTTGTCCTCCACAAGTATCTTCAGGCTTAGCTTTCTGTAAAGGCCTACATTGTAAATATAAAGGAACAAAATGACAGCAAATAGATATGGAATATGTGAATTAACAGCAAATGTACATGTTCCTTACTTTGTAGATTGCAGCATGCAGAAAAGGCAAGGCAAGCTGCAGAAGAAAGATGCAACAAGATGAAGCAAGAGCTTGCTGGCAGGCTTGACACTTGTCGGCAACAGATGTCCCAGCTGGACAGCAAATGGTATTTCATCAGTGTTTTTTTTGTTGGTTGTTTGTTTGCTTGTTTGTTGTTGTTGTTCTTTTTTTCCCCTTCTACCATTTCTTTAAGAAGTGCTGTCCGTAAATACCATAGGATATTTTCTGCTGTAGGGTTTCTCAGAATCAATTATTTTTCAATAGCTCAACGCTGGAAAAGGAGTTAAAATCTGAAAAGGAACAGAGACAAACTTTGCAAAGAGAACTACACCAAGAGAAGGATGCTACCTCTCTGCTTAAAACAGAATTGGAACAAATGGAAGGACTGAAGAAGGTATGCATAGTGCAAACATGCCCAGTGTTCAGATTTAAAGCTGACTTGAAATGAATGCAATGCTCGCATCTGTAGCAGATTAGTTGTTTCTGTACCATGTTCATCATCTGAGTGGTTTCAAAAGCTTGGCTGGTGTAATACAAGTCTGCACATGAAATGCCAAGAGAAGGAACTTGGAGCAGTACAGGACTCAGGCAATTAAAACAGCCTTGCTAGAGATGGCTGAGGAGATTGCTATCTGAGCTGCCTTAGCTACGGGTGCCTGAGCCACTTACCAGGCAGCCAGATGAAGAAGGGGACGAAAACCTCAGCAGCTGCCCCATGGTGGGATAGCCCTGCTCGTGGGAAATGGCAGGTTCAGAGCTTTCAGTGACTCTGTAAGAATAAGAACACATTTTCAAGCATTCAAACCAAATGAGTGAGATGTTTTGTTTTTAACATGACGGTTCTTATGAACCTAAAAAGAACTTACTCCTGTGTATCTAGCAGTTTAGACACTGAAGGCACAATTGCACATCAATATCTGTCTATATGCTTGTGTGTGGCATAGGACTGCTGCGGTCTAGCTATGTTCAAGGATGGTTAAAGCCTGAAAATTTTCCTCTCACTGGTAAACATGATTAAATGACTTCATTGTATGCTGTACAAGAATCCATTGGTAGTTCACTCATGTAATGCTAAAAATAAAGCCTTAGAATTAGGTAGCTTTGTAAAGGAACTTATGCTTGTGAAATGCTTGGGTATTTTGGGTAGACTATGTTATGGATCAGACTTGGCACATGAACTTGATTTTGTGCTTAATTTTACAGGAACTGAGAAAACTGCAAGATGAGAAGCAGCAGTTAGAGAAAGTCTGTGAAGAACAGGAGCAAGCTCTTCAAGAAATGGGACTTCATCTCAGCCAGTAAGTTCTAGGAGTCAAACTACAGGAAGTGATGTGACTTGGGGGTTAGTGTATCAAACTAATACAAATAATTCTAAAACACATCCAGTTATATGAGAATTTTAGGAGGAAATTACTATACCCAGGGAAGCTAAACAGCCACAAAGTAAAAGTGAGGGAAGATCCTTCAAGCTAGCTGAGAAACTACAGTAAATGGGAAACCACGGTTCTTAGCGTAGAACTCTGCTTTTTCCATATTGCTTCTGGCTATACTGAAAATGGGGGTTTTACCCCAAGGTGACAGTGTTTCCTGGTGATACTAAGTGGTTCAGAGCTGTAACAGTGAGCTGACTGAAAAAGAGTTTAGATTCAGTGGTTGGACAGTGGAATGGCAGGTAAAATTCAACACAACAAAATGGAAAGTCATGGAGAGGGAGTAATTTTTTATTTTTTTCTCAGATCCAAGCTGAAGATGGAAGATATTAAAGAAGTAAATAAAGCACTAAAGGTACTCTATCACATGGATATTTTCATTAAACATGAATTTCACTTAAAACTTCAAATTTCACCACAGTTAACTCCTAATTTATTTTATCCTACGTTAAAAAGATGGCTTTTGAAAAATACCGACAATTGTTTGGCAAACTGCTTCTGAACTTTATTTTATAAATTTATTTTTATCTGTACTGATGGCTTTGTTCCAATTTCATAGGGTCATACCTGGCTGAAGGATGATGAAGCAACACACTGCAAGCAATGCGAAAAGGAGTTCTCTATCTCAAGAAGAAAGGTAGTGTTGTTCAGGGCGTTTCTTCTCCTTTTCTCTCAGAAAACAGGCGCTGCGTGCTGTTGCCTAGTTTGCTAAGGAAAACTGAGGCTGCTTCAGTTCCACATCTTGTTTTCAGGAATTCTAGTTACCATACCAACAGGAAGTCTTTGAAAAGACAGCTTAAACAGCTGTGTGTTCTGCTAGGGCCCTTTCCTTGGTAGGTAGTTGGTGTGAGCTGTGTCCCCTGTGGTGTGGTTCACCATACAGTTCTCCGAACTGTACGTGAGGCAGAAAGCAGCGCTCTGATGGGCCGTGCTCAGTGCCTTTCAGGCACAGGGAACCTCCTGCTCCTGCAGGGGGAACGTGGCAGCCCGAGCGGGGCATTTCCGCTGTGTAGAGCAGGGCTTGTGCCCCCTGTCCTCTGGGAGGTTTGGTCCGGGGTGTGCCAGGGCAGGCAGGGAGCACCAGCGCGGCCCCGCAGTACCTAAGGGAAGCTGCGCTGGGTGCAGACCTTGCGGCTCGATGCTGAGCTCTCTGTGCAGGAGGAAACTGCTGTGAGGGGTGGGCTGGGAAGTGGAGGACGTTAGTAGACTCTTTATGTCTTCAGTATGCTTATTATTTAGGCAGTTGTTCTTACTTTAGCTCTTTGTTTGTAGCACCACTGCAGAAACTGCGGGGACATCTTCTGCAACACTTGTTCCAGCAATGAACTTGCACTGCCATCGTATCCTAAACCTGTCCGTGTCTGTGATACTTGTCACACCTTACTACTTCAGCGGTGCTCATCTAATTCCTCCTAAGGCTTTGGTGACCTCCAAGGGACCACTTTAACATTGGAAAAGTAGCCATTATTTTTTTAATTGTGAATTCTAGGCTCCTTCTGTGCAGCACTGTCTGCTCTCTAGTATTTTCCACTGTTGGATAGGTCAGTGTAAAAGAATGTAGGGATTAATTATGCAAGCTAATCTTTCTCCAACTGGAATTACTGAGAAAAATTATCGTGTAATTTCCATTAAAGTTCTATTTGAAATTACAATGCACACTCACTTTCCAATTTTTATAGACAAGGTATTTGTACTAAAATTTGTATATGGCATTTCTACGGTTATACCTAATCCCTCTAAAAGTTGTTTTCTTCTGCACATTAACTTCACTTCCTCTATGTTCAGTGTAGGTGTTCCTGTTTGTTATACTGGCTACTGTACAGTTTTGTATTTGTGCTGAGGAATGTCCATTTATGAATTACCTATGGAAAGAGCTTTATCCGTGTAAATGAATGTGCCTTCAGTATACTTCCTAGTCAAAAACTGCAATTTAACACTTGTTCTGAAAGTGGCTGTGAACACAGTATGGTAGCTGCACAATAAAGCCTTTTGCAAGAACTGGAAGTAAGTGAAGTTCTGGTTTTTAAAAGCTGAATCAGTCATGGTTCCTGGAAGAGAGGGGTCTTGTGCTGTGGGCAAAGGCTTTAAAATATGGAGACTGAAACACCTCTAGAATAACCAGCTCCAGCATGCTTAAACATAGCATTCCCTTGGGACAGGCTGCATAGAGCCAACACTGAGGAAGTAACTGCTGCTCTTCCAAGAGAGGAAGAAGTGAGCCCAGCATGTTGAGAACATATACCTGGGGCTGCTGTTCAGATTGTGTGCCTTCAGGAGCAAGGATGGTGCTGCCCTCTCTCACAATTCCATTAGTTACAGACATCTGGAATAGCTACCATGACATGTCAGGGGAAGTTCCAGTGCTCACAGCTAGTAGTAGTCTTACACTGCTTATAAACCACATCTTTAAGCACAGTGTTTAACAAATTGAATTTATTGAAACATGGCTGCACTAAGCTTTAGCATCCATTGATCCAGCACCTTGGCTCTAAAGAACAGCATCACCTCCCAGCCACCTCCCAGCCCCCCTCTGCAGCTTTAAAACCACATCAAACAGGTAAGGTCGCATAAGCTTGGTCATGTCACAGCCTTGTGGCATCCTGAACCCCCGTGGTGGCAGTTCAGCACCCACAGCAGTAGGTGGCAGTTTTCTTTCCTAACCCCACTTTTGGCTGAGAAACAATTGTCACTTTAATATCCCACAAGGCCAGCTTTCACATGATAATTGTGGTTAGAAATAGTCACAATACTTCACAGCAGATGGATGTTAAGAGTACTGTGATCACTGACACCACAGAAGCACAGTCACGCTTCTGTATCTATCTATACCACAGAAGCTGAAGTTCAAGAAGAAATGAGTTCCAGTTTTTAAAAGGAAGATTTATTTAACAAGTTTCACTTAGCGCAATACACCTAAAAAGGAAATCACAATACAATGAAAGATTAAATCAAGGCCTCAGAATTTTATACGAACACCAAGACCAAAATCCTAAAGTAGCCGTATTGCGTCTCAACACGTTTCCCCCATTAACTTAAAAAAAAGCTTTAACGTGCCTTACAGGATATTAAAAGAAATAAACTAGAACTAACATGCCAAATGTTCACTTTGAATTTCAGACACAGCTCCTATATTGTTTCTTTACAAAAAAGCATGTTTTTTTCAACATGTATTCAAAACAGTGTTGGATGTAATATGGTATAAGAGCAACATTTAACATAATTCAAACAGCTTTAACCTAAATACGCTTACTGCTTAAATACACTCCTACAACAAAACTAACTTGAGAAACGCTCAAAATTGTTTAACAGTTATAGTCTTTGCTCAACTTGGTTATTACATCCTAGATGAATGTTCATTTCTGTATGTTCAAAAAATACTGAACCTGAAAGGTTTTAAAATAACAATCCTGATTTCACTTACAGTAAAGCATAAATCACAAGCTTGTATTGCAAAACTGTTAAACTTAGTTTTTTGTTTTTTTGTTTTTTAAAAAAGATTTGACCAAAAGTCAGCAATTGGTTACATTCCCCAGCCGCCACTCATGTTGGACATGTTCGACATTCCACCCATGCCGTTCACTCCCATGGATGCACGGTTCCCGCTGCTGTAGTAACTGCTGTTCATGGCGCCCTGACTTCCCGGGTCTAGGGTACAAAAAAGAGGAGCAGATTAGCAGCCCGTTCACACATACACGATAGATCATCCCTCTTCTCGCTGGGCCTCCTTGGAAATACTTTCTACCTTGCCCAATACTGTAAATTGTCAGTTTACAGCTCCATATCCTAAGTCAGATGTAGCATTTGTTCTATTATCCACCTGTTTCTGGAGACTACCCATCCTCCCTGCCCCACCCCTTCATTATGGTGCATTTATACCAGGTTAAGTCTCCAGCCTCCATACTGGAAATTAAGAAGTGATCAATGGCAGTCGGTATTTCCTACCCATCTCTGATTAATTTAGCAAGCTTCCCGCTCTCTCCCCCCCAGCAACAAATTCCTGCTTTATTTCCCTCTACTTCTCAGTCTCAGGTCTCGTGCCACCCCATTTGTACAGTTACCCTTCAACACACTGAGACCTTATAACATGCTAAGCCACAGCAGACTTGGCCCACCTAAAAAAACACCGAATAAATGCTCTTACCGTATCCACTCATGCTGCTTTGGCCACCATATCCGCCTCCATAACCCCCACTCAACTGCTGGTTAGCTGGGCCACCATAACTGGATTGGCTTCCTTTTAAGTTAAGGATACGAACGTTAAGTACCCGCCTCTAAGAAAGTCTTCCCACTATTGACAATTCCACCCTTTAACTGCTCTGTTCTGGAGATGCTCACTCTCTAGCCTACTTCATTTTCTTCCAAAGGTAGCAAAGCTCAAAGCTTTGAACACGTTTTTAGAAGCTTTCCTAAATCAAACAGGAACTTGCAAGAACCACAGCACGAGCTTGGGGTTCTCAAGCACAGCAGGAGGATTTACTTTTGCACTTCCTATTGCCTGACTATGGATAACGGGACTGATCTGCTGTACAATACACCCCCCAAGAGACTAAGCGTACCCAGCTTCACAGGAGACCACCTGCCCATGGCAGCACCCACCCCTTTAGGAGACATGCCCCAGGCAGAGGCCTCCTGTCCCACACTGCTCATCCAGCACAGCTGCGCTGTGCCACAGCAGGCAGGAGGCCTCCCTCCCCTTTAGCTGACTAACCACAGCTCTTCACCTATTACTTTACTCCCACAGAACCTTTCTGTAGTTAAAAACAATCAGCATTACTTTAATCATTTTGTAATCAACATACCACAATAGCAGCAGGATGTCCACACACATACCACACCTCCCGCCTCCCCTCCCACCCTCAAAAGAAACCCCAAAACACCAACCACCACCTTAAGGTCTAAGAAACCAGGAAGTAAGGTATCAGGAAGGGTATCTGCTTTAGTCAAGCCACTTAGGATTTGTGCTGCCAATGCACATTTTAGACTCTGAAACAGTTCTGGAGTTCACTAGAGCAATTCACTTTTCCCGAATTTGAAAAAGGTTTTCCTGCACCAAGACCAAGCTTGAATGGCAGATCACGCTCAACAGATACACCTTCCATCACCTAACTGTATTTGTGTCTCATAAAAAAACAAACGGGGAGGGAAGATGGAATAAATAGGACAGGTATTTCCCATTACACCGCACTCCCAGGAGCCACTCATCCCATCACGCACACTCACATTCAGCACCACAGTTTATTCAACCTATTAATAGTTCAAATGTATTCCCAAAAGGTTTATATACCTGGCAATGTGCTAGTGTTCCAATCTTGAACTACCCCTTCCGATTCCTTGACTGTGTGATTAAGACAGAATGTTGAATTTCAGTTTTTATGCCAGGCATAGAATAAGCAGGAGCTGTACAAAATTAGCCAGCTTCGTTAAACATGAAGTGCTTTTTAAGAAGTGCAGTTACACATACCCATTGCTCCCATCATTTGACTGCCATAGGCACCACCACTTCCTCCTGCTGTAGAATTCAAGAAGAGTTCTACGTATCTGTGTTCTAGAAGAAAAAATAGTTTGCATGAGAGCATTTCACACCAAACTCACTGCGAGGCTGCAACAGAACGCCTGGCATTCCACCTGCAGCAGACAGCGCACTGCAGTCCTGCGCCTTCCCCAGAGCCACGCACTCCCAACAGCCGTACTTACGCATATTTGCTTTGTCTTTGGACATTGCGGCCACTGCGTCCTCATGAGTAGCGAATTCAACGTCTGCCTCTCCAGTCACTCTGCCATCTGGTCCAATTTCAATGTGTACTCTTACAGGGTTCAGAGGTGAGAAGAACTACATACAAAATATGCAGAGATTAAAACGCACCAATATAGCGCAATTCGGTTCTACAGCAAGCTGTTCTCTCAAAAGGAACACTTGCTAACAGCAGCACAGTTAACGCTTCCAGTAACGATCACAGCATCTTAAGCTAAGCTAAGAGAACAGCAGATCTGGAACTCACGTTGTAGATGTCGTTCTCCGTCGCTCTGTAAGGCAGACCTCTCATGTGGACACAGTGGCCAGTCGTGCTCTGGAAGGTGGACGTCCCGTCGCCGTATCTGTGGTCCGACATTCCTGCAGAGAAGAGAGTCCATTCTAGGTCTTTCAGATGTATTTAAGTTTCTGTTCTATATGTATTGAAAGTTAGTTACTATTCCTATTAGAGATCCCTTACCTCTTCCAAATCTATCAGAACCAAAACCATAGCCATCGTTATACCCATTGTAGTCATCGTAACCTCCATAACCTATGGATAGATCGGACAACATGTTTATTTTAACTGCAGAAAGATCCACACGTACATATAAACACACGGCACAGAACAGGTCAGGAAGTTCCGTTTCTTACAGGAGAAATAAAGCCAAGCACATCTACCAACCAGCGGTTACAGAGCACGGAAGACCATCACCCCAAGTGGTGCTGCTTCTCAGCTGAGCAGCTCCCTCTTGGGCTTCATATACTTACCTCCTCCGTAAGCTCCACGCCTCATTCTTTCCAAGCCACTTCCTCTACCAAGACTGTTATATCCCCGCGTCAGACCAGGTCTGTCGTAAGGACCTGGTCTCTGCATTGCCATCAGCTTGCGTGGAGGGTCATAGTGAGTGCGCACCTCTGCTCGGCTACTCTTGAAGATCTCAATGTACCTGAAATTTGTTTCCACAGGAAGTAGTCAGTCGTAAATTCCTTCCACAACAGACCTCACAATTTTACATTTTTACAAGACATTTAGTCATAGCCTTGAAACTGGCGGCAGATTTTAAGCCAGATTTCTTTACATTATGTAGGCAATGACATACTACTAAAACCACTACTTTACTTTCAAATTAGTGTCTTTTCAAGAAATTACGATTACTGAAGGGTTTAAATGCTCCTCATACATCACAGTAGCCCAACCTTAAGGGTGGGGGAGCAAGACTGATTCCCCACCCCCCTCCCCCAAATTTAAGGTGTTAGTCAAAAATGTAGGAGGGACCAACGTCCACTCAACTCAGCACTGTTTTGCTCATGTGGCAATATAAACAGAGGGTTAAAAACCCAGCCTCCACCAAGATTTTAACCCATCAGGATGCTACAAAAAGCTCTGCATGTGCTAATGAACCCAGCCTATGCTTCAGTGATTCAGCGTAGGCAAGAAGTGCATGCTTCAATGAAAAATAGTCACAAGTAAAATAGAATAAAAACCCTTTGTGACAATTTCTTGAAAGCTATGCTTATTACATTGAAGATTAATAAATACAGTAAGAAAATTTGTTACATTTCAACTTATAAAACAAGTTTAGAAATTATCACATTTTCTTATGGTAATAAGAGTACTGTGCATGTCTTTAGAGCTAAAGGCATAATTGGTGCTATTTGAGAAGTTAAAGCCATAGTCTCTCAACTTTGTTGCTTTCAAGCTATCAGTTTTACATTCCTCCAGTATTACCGTGTTTTCAAAGCATGGTTAAGCTTAGCCCAGTTTTATCCTTGGTTTTGGACCAATTTAGACAGCCTGTGCCGTATGTACAGTAGTAATACCTTGAACTTGTGACCACGTTTGAGACCGATATCCCAATAGAAATAGCATTTTTAACACTTTCAGAAGAGAGAATATGGATTTAATTGTTTACCATAAGAAAAGTGACATATCCAACCAACCATCCATCCCCACCTGTGCCCTATTCTTTCCTTGTGTTTCTTTAGAGCCTTTTCAGCTATTTCCTGTGAAGCAAACTGCACGAAGGCCTCCCCCGTACTCCTCCCCTGGAAGTCCACCGGCAATGTTATCCCATTTGGCACGATTTCCAACCCTTCAACCCAAGGACAAATAACCCCAGTAGGGGGCAATATTAACATCACAAGCCCAGTCATGAGTTTTTCTTATAGCTTTAAATACACCAGAATTTTAATATTTGTAAGCGAATGGTATGCTGATTCTAGAACACTAGAAGAAAAAGCATGTCAACAAAAGAAATCCATGATCGCATACCATTCAGATTATGTTCTTAACCCACCCTGCAGAGCACAGCCAAGTTCTGAGTGTCAAGTACAACTCCTCAGATAGGGCATCTAATGCAGGGTGCATTAAGAAGTTTACAGCTATTTAAAACCTCTTCAATTCTGTGAAAGTATTTAAGACGAACTTTTAAATGTAACAGATTCAAACACAGCAAGTTAAACAACTTCACATTTAACAAGTATTTTTTACTAGAAGTCAGGTTAAATAGTCTTATGCAAATATTAAGTTCCAGTATTATTTTTATCCTTAAATAAAAATAATGAATTTCAAAAAGTATTAGCTTATGAACAGAAGAGGTACATTTTGTATATTAAGCACAGTAACAGCATTTAAAAGTTTATACCACTTAGCCATATAAAAAAACAACTTAAAACGCACACGCTTTGGAATTGCTCTTGTTCACATTATTACTGATTCAGAATACACAAAAAACTTCTGAATTTGTAAGGCTAGCAATATTTCTAAAAATTTAAGAAAAACAATAAGCTCAATCATATCTAAAAGGCTTGTTAAGGCAAAACATTCTAGCCAGTTTTAACAGTTCGATAGTTACTACCTCAAAAACACTGACATGTTCAATCCTAGGTAATTGAACAGATTTTATCCTTAGCATTTATAATAGCATTCCAACTGGTAAAAATGAACATACAACAGCTGCAAGAAAGTGAGAATTAAGGGTCAACACAAGACATTATCTCTTCCATCCATAAAGACTAAGCTATACTACATCAAGGGGTTTTTTTCCCCTGGGAAGTGGGGAGGGGGGAAAATCCATACTTGGGTGGAGTTCAGCAAGATGTTTTTTCCCCCTGGGGTATTACTCCCTACTAAATGTTTAAATATAAATATAAATAAAGAAATCATAGGCACGATATATTGTCTTCCTCATCCTGCTCATTACACTGGGCCCAGCACTAATGGCATTCTATATCCTTCACATAGGATGAAATTAGCAGCGTGAACTAGCTAAGACTGGGTAGAAAGATCCTCCTACTTGGTCACTTATTAGAAAACAAAAGTTTTCTGCTTACTTACATTTAACCTTACTTGCAACAGTATGCCGCACTAAAGTATAAATTAGGACAGCTTTTGGAGACTTCCTCATTTATTTAGTAAGAGAATACTTAATAAATTCATCTCTTGAGCCCATATAACTAATGGAGAAATACTTATTTACTTTTATTACACATCATTGTACTGTTAAAATACTACCGGGCGGTGTGGTTTTGGGGGGTTTGTTTTTTAAGTATAGACCAATAGCGCTACAGCTAGTACTTTTACCCCACATACCTGAAAAAAACTGTACAATTTCTTCTTTACTACAGCCAAATGGGAGTCCTCTAAGACGTACAAAACCATCATTAGCCGTATCAGGGCTGTTGGGACCAGTATGCTTCAGAACCCAATCCATTTCAACGTTGTTTGACTTGAAAACTGTAAAAGGCACTTAGAATTAATGCATTCTGGAACGCTCAACAGTTTTAAAAGTCATTTGCCTTGAAACTAGTCAATTTATGATACGCAAGTCCATTTGTCCTTTCACATGCATTTTAAAGACAAAACAACAGTTAACAAAAAACCCATCAAGTACAAATACATCTAGTCAGTTACTAGACCAAATCAAACCTTCAACATATCTGTGTCCCATTGTTTCTCTGTCCTTTTTCAGTGCCAGTTTCACATCCTCTTCTGATTCAAGCTCAGCAAATGCTTCTCCACTTGGTCTGCCCTCCCTTGTGTAGATGAAACGGATACCTAAAGCCCCGTTCAGAATTTTGCAGTCTGAAAAAAAAAAGAAACAGGAATTGATTTAATTTTTAGAGGAACATGATGGCTTTAAAAGTTTCAGATAACCTAAAAGGAAAAAAATTACTTCTACAAGACAAAGATAGCGTACTTGTTACAAGTTTATTGGTCCTTGTCTGGAAGATAAAGGCCTGGCTAAAATGAACTTATCCTTCTCTTCAAGTCTGTTATTAGGAAAACATTAGGGATAAATAAAAATCAGCTATTTTTAAAGCTTTACTGCCTCAAGTCAAGTTAAGTGTTCTTCTTTTGATCATAGGTGACTTAAGACTTTCTGATCAGGATGAAGCACGACAAATAGTAAAAATCAAGTGCAGGCATAATGAACTAAATCAGGACCAAATCCCTTTTACCAAATTCCTGAAATAGCAAACCTATTACAGCAGCATCAAGAATTAAATTGATTTAATTAAGCCTGAAACAAGAGTTTTGAAATTTTCCTTCAAATGAAGGCTTCGTTCTTCTACCTGCTCAAGAACAGAAGGCAGTTGTGGCTGTTCCAGCAACACGCAGCTGCAGCTACTTGTGTCCTGTCCCAACTAACTGAAGCATGGCTGTCCGCACTGCATTCTAGCTAGGGCACTTGTTTCTTTACAAACTTCACTGGATACTGGAATTACACCAAAACTTCTGTTACTACTCATTGCAATATTCCTGCTGCTACCGCTTCCCCTGAAAGAACCGCAAGGAGCCCCTGTCCCCAGCCCCCCACTCCCTCGGTTCCACTTACCAGAGAAAAACCTCTGCACCTCCTCAGTGGAGCAGGACCAGGGCAGCCCCCTCACTTTCACCACGTATCCCTCACTGCTCTCCGTGTTCAGCATCACATTGGAGGTCAGGTTGGGCTCCGCCTCGGTTTCTGTGGTAGCTGGAGAAAACCACAGCAGGCTCCTTGAGACGATGCTGCGGGGCACGGCTGCCGCCCACACCCCCTCCGAGCGCCCGGCGGCCCCCCGGCCCCAGGCCCGCCCGCCCCCGAGCCTCCTCTACCTCGGACCGCTGCCCGCCTCACACACACGGAGCCGCTCCCGCCCGGCGCACGCCTGGCCCACCCGCCCGGCCCGCGCCCAGCCCCCGTCCCCGCACGCACACATGGTGGGGCTCCGCGCTGGTTCTAGGGCTCCGAGCCTGATCCGCTGTCCGGAGAGCGCCTAGTCCCGGTCAGGCGGCAGCAAGCGGGCGAGCCTGTGGCGAGAGCGCGCTAGGAAATGGCGGCGGGTGCTCCCGCTTCCGCTAGGCCGGCCCTTCCGTCGCACAAAGCGCCCCGGCCCGGCCCCACGCGCCGCCCGACAGCCCCCGGCGGGGCGGCGCCGCGCTCCTGCCCGGCTCGGGGCCCCGGGGGGCGGCGGCGGAGCGGGGGCTGCGGGCCCCGCCGCGTGCCTGGGGACTGGGGCGCGGAGCGCATGCGCGCCGCCGCCCGGAGGGCCTCTGCCCCCCTCCCCGCGGGCCCCTCCTGCGCATGCTCAGTAGCGCCACCGCGCCGGGCCGCGCACCCCTACGCACACCTTCCCCGCGCCGCTCCCGCCAGGTTGCGCATGCGTCCTCGCTAGGCTACGCTTCCCCCCCCCCTCCACCCGCCCGCCCGCCCCCCCTCCGTCCCCGGTGGGTTGTGCGCATGCGTCGCCTGCCTCCTGCGCTGAACAAAGCCGAGGCGCTGCCTCCCGCGCCGAGCCGCCGCGCATGCGCCTCAGAGCGGCGCGGGCCGCGCGGCGCTTCCCGCCCCCCGCAGCAACGGGCACGTCTGGCTGCACGAGAGGCGTGCGGGAACCAGCACTTACCAGCTTCAAATGCTGACGCTACCCCGCGTGAAACAATCTGCTCGCTTCGGTCACTGAAGCCTGGTGTGTTTGTAGGAGATGGGGGAAAGAAGAGACACGGGTCACAATTATCATAACGAAAAGGAAACTAGAACTCCCTCCCATCTCCTCCAAACACACCGGACCGAGCTCGGTCTCGCCCTGAACCTCCCTGGCACGGAGACGAGCAGTTACCGGGTGTAACCAGCGGCACAGCCTCTGGCAGCAGCACCCAGATGTGTTAGCCAAGCTTCCTCAGCCCCTTTCCTTACACCACCAGGACCAAGCAGTTCACGCCTCAACCAGTGCCCCCAGAGGTAACAGAGCACCCATGCCAGGAGTTAAAGTGGACTCTGAAGCCCCGGGCATGCCAACACTGCTGCTGGAATTGGAGCTGCGAGGCAGGGCTGCTCCCAAGGGCACCCACATATATTTCATTCATGCATGCTTCCTTTCCAGTCAATAACAAAATTAACATACAGCTTTAGGTTGAGATGTTTCACTGACTACAAATCTGCATTGCCTCGTATTTCTGTAACTATGTAAAACATTTATCGGATCACAATTCAGACTACAAAAAGCAGGAGACTTTTTGGGAAAAAAATTGCTCCGGAGTTGAGGTCTGGAACACAAGCAACATGGGGGAACTCACTGAAGTTGATGCAAATCAGACCAGCAAGTCAAGCAGCAACTTCCTGAAGGAAGCCACTCTTAAAATTTCCCTCGCACAACACCCGTTTCAAAAAAGCCCTGCAGCAGAGGCTGGGCGGAGGCAGGAGCAGGGGGGAGCAGGCAGAGGCTGCGCGGGAGGCAGCAGGAGGCAGCCCTCCCCTCCCGCCCACCGCTTGGCGGGAGACTTAAAGCAGGCAGGAGCAGCCAGCTGCCCTCAGCGCCCCACCATGTCCACCCCTGCCAAGCGGCGCTGCTGCGGCCCCAGCGGCTCCCTCGACTCCAGCTTCCAGAAGCGCCTCAAGAAGATTTCCATCGAGGGGAACATCGGTGAGCGCGGCGGCGGAGGGGGGCGGGATGCGGGGCTCCGGCCTCAGGACAGGGGAGCCCTGAGGGGATGATTTGAAGGGGGGGAAGGGGAAATCCTCCTCCAGCCCCACTGACCCCGCGGGATGGCGGCTGTATCCCGACAAAGGCACCAGCCCCAACGGGTGGCCACCCGCTGCCACCTGGCCATGCCCCCGCTCCCCTCAGGACACTCAAGAACTGGCGCCGTGGCAGGACCCCACCGTCCCCAGCAGCCTCCCTGACCAAGGACAGGCCGGTGGCCATTACAGCGGGGACACGGAGTCCCCGCAGACGGCCAACCGCCGGGGACTGGGCACCGGGCATGGAGCCAGCCCGCCTCCTCCCCACCCCCCCCCGGCGGAGCTGCAGCTGCTGCCGGGACCGGCCGCGCGCTCCCGCTCGCCTCAGAACCCCCCGCGTGCACGCGCCCGTCCCGCCCGCGGCTCCACGGGGAACGCGCGCCGCGCATGCGCGCCGCCTCCCCGCTCTCCCTCGGCCCGCCAACAATGCGGCGCCAGCCCCGCCCCGCGGGCAGCCTGCTCCTAAAATGGCGGCTCCACAGGCCCTGTCACGGCCCCGCCACCGCCTCCTCCTCGCCCGGCCCCGCCACGGCCGCCTGGCGCCGCAGATTAGCGCCGTTTTCTCGGAAATCCGCTCGATTTCGCTGCGTCTGATCCTGCTCCGAGCGGCTTCCAAGCTGCAAGCACGCAGCTCGGCACCTCCACGCTGCCAAAAGGCAGCCCGCAGCCTCTTACACCTCCCAACTGCCGCTGAGGGTCAGTCAGCAAGACCACTCTCATCCACACCCTGAGTAAACTTCACAAATCTTTTGCAGCTGCAGGGAAGTCTACGTTTGTCAGGCTACTCGAGAAACACAGCGATGAGTGGGAGATAATCCCTGAACCTATTGCCAAGTGGTGCAACATTCAGACAGCTGAAGATGAGTATGAGGTAGGTGCACCGCACTTGGGAAGCATGAGATGGGCACATAAACTGAAGTGACTGGCCAAGGAACACGTCAAGATTCACCTAATTAGACACTCAAACTGCCACAGCCACTTGCAAGATACTATTCAATGCATCTGCCAAGTAGTCATCCCCCACTCCACAGGAATCAGTCTCAAAGCCAGTGGTAGACCTACTTTTAAAAAAAACTGTCAAAGACAGCTTTTCAGTTTAGAAAAATCTTGTTTCTGTGCCTAAGTCACTTCCTTTTTAGGAAGGATCACATACCAGAATTATGGATTAAGAAAAAGGAGTAAAAACTTGCAAATATACTGGGTATTAAGCCTTGTCCCCAAAATACACTGGTTATTAGGTCTTCTCTCTTGTACCCCTAGGAGCTTTCAACATCTCAGAAGAATGGAGGAAATCTACTTCAAATGCTGTATGATAAGCCCACAAGATGGGCTTACACTTTTCAGACTTATGCTTGCTTGAGCCGAGTAAGGGCACAATTAAAACCCATCTCAGCCAAATTATACGAAGCAGAACATCCAGTGCAATTTTTTGAGAGATCTGTGTACAGTGACAGGTAATTACTCTCACAATGCAACCAGTTTAAGGAGTTCAATTTTGTCATTCCTAGCATGACACTTCATGCCTTTCCTTGCAGATACGTGTTCGCTTCCAACCTGTTTGAATCTGGAAACATCAATGAAACAGAGTGGACTATCTATCAGGACTGGCACACTTGGCTTTTGAATCAGTATGAACCTGATATAGAACTGGATGGCATCATCTACCTCAGAACCACACCTCAGGTATACCCAAGTATATCCATGACATACTGCAATGACTAACACTACACTAGCATTTTGTTCTCCAGAAGTTACAGGAAGCCTACAGTAACTTCACATTGGATTCAGATCAAACTGAACACCCTCCTTTCTGAGCTGCTGTTCTGATGCCAGCAAACGCTGTAGTTAACTAATATCTACCACTCAGTAAGCTTCTGCATAAGTAAGATTTTAGCAAGACTCAGTAAGACTCCCTGCATAAAGTTTCACTTCCAAACCACAGTATATGGGAAGGAAAATCTTTTAGTAAGAACTGACTTTTTTCTTAGCCAAGGATTAGAGTGCTCCCTGTCTAATGCTTTTGACACTTCAATAGTTTCATCATAAGGACTGTCAGTTCTCTGCTTAATACTGGCATACTAAACATCCTCATACTCAGGTATCCAAACCAGGTCACCCAGCAAAAAAAAATGCTCTCTAGTTAAGGAATAACCTGTAGATACCCTCATGAATAATTGAGTATGTACTATTTGCCATCTTATTTTTTCATCTGTTAAGAGTTAATTCTGATTTAAGGACCACTTGATCAATTTAGTTCATTTAGCCTTTTAACATGTTATTAATGTCCAGGCTTGCATTTTTTTCAGAAATGCATGGAAAGGCTGCAGACAAGGGGAAGAGAAGAGGAACAAGGAATTGAGCTTGAGTATTTGGAAAACCTCCACTATAAACATGAAACATGGCTTTATGAAAGAACTCTGAGGTATGAACCCATTTTCCCTATACCACCAGAATAGCTTTGATCTGTTACCATAAAAGCAGCAGAACGCTGAAATCAAAAACTAGTGACTTATTCAAGTTTCAGCTTACAGGCTAGGCTCTTTTCTACCTCATGCTAAAGTTGATTAGGGGTAAAACAGATTTAAGTTTAGACTTACTCAGTAAGGAAGGAAGGACTTGCATTAAGCACTACCTTCAAGTAAAAAGCTACGGAGATTTAACTTTTCTCCAGAAAGGATTTCAATTTGGTAACAGAGTACACAGGAATATTGCAGAGTTGAGACTGGATTCAGTGGGCAACCACTTAAGTTACCTACTAAGCAGTTTGCAGTTCCAGTGTAAGGGAAGGCAGTGTCCCAGCTACCTTTAAACAAGGGTGATTTTGTTTCAACAATTATCAGAAAGGCTTCTGGTAGTTAGTATTATACACAAAACCCCCAGTCCATGACTAAGATCTCTGCGTACCTCCCTCCTCACTTTCCTGTTGACTCATTAGCTTTCCTCACGTAAGGATCTTCTGGATGTGAATGCAAACTTCGTATTCTCCCCTACAACAGCCTGAAATACTTTACTGAATGGAAAGCAGTAGGTTAAACATTTATTACTGACTGCTCCACTTGACATTAGCATATACAACAAAAGAACATCATTGAAGTGTTCAGGACATTCTTGGTAGGCAAGCATGTCTTTTCAGCTGAAATAAAAAACTCCTTCCAGCTGGAGTACTAACAGATTCAAAACAATTCTAGGAAAAGTATGTTAGATTGAACATCAGTCACATCTGCTTTCCTAAGTATAAATTTCATGTAGGATGACCTGAATGCTCAGGAGACAAATGCACTGCAGTATTGTGGCATTCTGGGAACATTTACATTGTTTACTCATTCCAAACTCATGAGCAAACATTTCCTGTATTTTTAATAGGAACACTTGGGTTTGCAAAATAACATGTCCGAATGCTGTTCAGCACACTTACTGGACTTCAGAAATGCTTTTCAGACGTAGGAAGAGGAAATATGCAGTGGTTTAGGAGAACTAGAAATGAAAGCACCTAGTTGCACGGTTACTGCTCTCTTCTGCACCTAGCCTGTGGCCAAAATAGTCTTATCTTGCAGCCATTTTAAATACCTTTCTTGTAACCTGTTAAAAGATGCCATCCCCATCAAAGGGTGCTATAGAACTTCATCTTAGTACATGGATTAGCAGCTAACTACAATGGGTATGGGGGGGGGACACAGGGCAAGAGGCATTTTCCAGGAAATACTGGTTAAAGTAGGATAAGTCATCAACATCCCAGGTGCATGGGATAATGAGCAGTGCTGCACCCCTAAGATGTCTCAGAAAGCGATTAGATCATGCTAGTAAAAATAGCGTTAAGTACTGTGCGTAAAACAATTTTGCTCTCTCATAACAGAGTTGACTTTGAGAACCTTAAAGAAATCCCCATTCTTGTTTTGGATGTTAATGAAGATTTTAAGAATGATAAGATTAAACAGGAGTACCTAATTGATGAGGTAAGTAAAAATGTTTCCTTGCATTTTCTTCTGCAGTAACAGCTCTAATTTACCAAATCTAAGCTCTTAAAATTCAACTACCAAACTGCAAATTTAGGAGTCGTGCAGTAGTAGTTTCGGGCTAGCAGTCAGTCTCTATCACATGGGTATAGGAGAGGCTTTTTTCTTTCCTCCACAAAACCATTTAATCCCACAACATTAACCTCAAGGTTGAAGCAGTTCACAGTAAAAACAGGTATTTTTCAAGAGGGGCAGTTGTGAGGGGAAAAACAGTGCACAGTAGCTGCACTGGAGTCAGACTGCTCTCTGCCAAGTCTGCACTGCCATGCGACTCATTAAATAGTTTACACAATAATACTGTCCGATTCATGTCAGCCATGTTGTCTTTAGAAAAATCCTAGTCAGCTTAGAGCTACTTATGCTCCTTCGCATTCTAAGGATCTAGGCTCTTCCTGGACACCTGACAAACACCGAGATCATACGTAGTTCTAAATGCATGAAGTGAAACTGGTAAGTAGGGAAGGACGGCCATTAGAGGAAACAGTGATAGGTCATGAGACAAAATGGTGTTTGCCGATTCTGTGGGAAGCCAAAACTTGGGGTGGTAAATTCCCCAAATAAATCCTTCTGTTGTGTGCCCACTCCACAGCAAGAAAGTAACATGAAATACCCCATTCTTGGTCAAGAATTTGATATTAAGGAATTACTTCTACATCCAGTATCGTTCTCCCAAGTAATGTGGGTGGGGGCACGATGTTCAGTCAGAGAACTATGAGAGTATTTGCTGTGAAGTTTTATTCCTGTGGAAATGAGCAAACAGCAGCTCAGAGTTATGAGCTGCTACACACAGGTACAACCTTCCCTTTAACTTCACTTCACTGAAAGGCCACCGCTCTTGTTTCCACTAAAACCCCTTCACCCAACATATCAGAAGCCAGTTCTACTTTCAGCTTCGGGTGGGGGCTAAAGGGTACAGCACTATGCTGGAACTGTCTGGAAATTAAGCCGAAGATCTCATAGCAACTTCTTTCTAGGGAAAAGCTACTTAGTAAAGGCAAATCCATTTTCTTTAACGAAGTAGTATGCTGTAAAGCATTCCAAAAGCTACCTTTTAAGTACTCCCCATCTTGCTAATAAATTATTTAGGTTACTTAATTCTACCTAGTAACAACTATACTGAAGTGCATTTCAGATCATGAATATATACAGGCAGAACAGTACTGGAGACTGTACAGTAACAAATCCTTTGTTCCTAGGAAAGGGAAAACCCTAACAGGGTTTTTGTTTTGTTGTTTCCTTTTAAAATGCATCAAATATAATACAGGCTTTGTTTTCACAGGTCAAATCTTTCCTGACTTCGTAAAGAAGATGAGATTTGAGAGGAACATCAACTGCTCAATAAACAACAGTTAAGCCAGCGTTCTAAGACAATTTAAACTAGATGGTGAATTATCTTATATAAAAACGAGGGTTTTTTACGTATAAATCATGTATTTTTTTTGCTTGTCTGGACTGTGTGGTTTGATGGAATTTATAGTATAGTTTAAATGAACATACATGGGATGTTTTGATAATGTATTTCGAGTACATTCTCTGCTGTTTAATAAAGATTTTAAACTAACACGGGCTCATGACCGGCTTCAAGCACAGAGGAGTTAACCGGTTATCAGCGGCCGACAACCCAGTAAATATAGATAGCAGGCGCTGGGGCAGGGTTGTTTTGCAATAACTGGCATAGTTCACCATTTTAAGACGAGACTGTTATGGCGTCCAGCAGCCTTACTTTCAACTTCTGCTTTACCGAGCAGCCGCTTTCAACCCTTTTACCCTAAACAACGGGCGGCACTGCAGTCGCGAGCGTTACACCTGGAACAAACTGCAGTTTAACGGCATTTTCTTTACGGACCCCCCCCGGAACCAACGGAACCCCACCGCCCCCCCAAACAGACCCCCCCACACCCTCCCGCTTTCCCACGAACACGATCGCTGGGGGGGCACCTCCAAACCCCGATTCTCCCCCCCCAAAATCCTCAATCCACCCCTCCCCCCCGGTGGCTGCTCCCCCCTAACTCCGCCACGCGGCCGGGGGGGGGGGGTGAAAGGAAGGGGAGGGTGGACGGGGAGCGGCGCGCGCACGCCGGGCCCGCCCGCGCCCTGCCGCCCCCCGCAGGCGCCAACGCGGGGGCGCCGCGGCCCCGGATCGGGCGGGCCCCGCCGCCCCTCCCCCACCGCACGGCCGCCCCTCCCCCTCCTCCACACCGCCTGCCTTCCCCTTCCCTTCCCCTTCCTCCTCCTCTTCCTCCCCACCCCCCCCCTGCTTACCCAGCCCGGGGATCTCGCCCTCGGTCTCCTCAGTGTGACAGGGATCCATCTCGGCCGCGCCTTCCCACTAAGGGCCGGGACAAAAATAAAAAAAAAAAATACGTGAGCCGCTCTGAGACAAAAAAAAAAAAAAAATCAACGGGCGTCGAGAAGCCGCTGCGGCGGTGTGGGACCGGGGCCTGCCGCCCTGTGCCGCTCCGCTCCCGCGGGGATGAGGCGCGATGCAGCCGCCGCCGGCCTGCCCGGGCCCCAACTGCCTGCTGGCTGCTCCTGCGCACCGCCGCGCACCGCCCTTAAATAGCCGCCGGCCGCGCTGCGCAGCGTCCTGACGTCACGCGCCGCGCGAGCCTGTCCCCCCCGCCGCCCGCCAGCCAATGGCGGCGCGACAAATGAAAGCAGCCAGTCAGGGCCGGCCGCCTGCTGGGGGGGGGGACAAAATGGCGGACGGGGTGGGGGGGGGGCGGCGAAAGGAGGGGGGCAGTCCTGTAATGGCCGCCGCGGTGACGGCGGTGGGGGCTGCGGCCTCTGCGCGCTTCGTGCCCCGCCTCACGGCGCTGAGGGGGGCCCCCGCGGGCCCGCTCCGCCTCGTTGTCCGCACGAGCACAAAGATGGCGGCGGCTTTGTCCCTCACACAAACACAAAACACCTCCCGTCCCGTCCCGAGTCCTCCCTCGCTCGCTCGCTGCGGGCGGCGCCCTCACGGCGCTGGGCTCCGCCTCCCGCCGCGCCGGGGGGGAGACGGGGAGCGAGGAACCGG
Source organism: Anser brachyrhynchus (assembly GCF_964034855.1). Lineage (NCBI taxonomy): Eukaryota > Metazoa > Chordata > Aves > Anseriformes > Anatidae > Anser > Anser brachyrhynchus. The sequence continues at coordinate 5,690,084 of NC_137709.1, forward strand.
GGGCTGGCCGAGGGGGGGGGAGGCACGGCGCCGGGATGGCGTCGGCCTGGGCCCGGAAGGCCGGGGCCTGGTGTGAGGGAAGGCCGTGAAAAGGCCGGTTTTTGGCGAGCCCTTGCGTGGAAATGCCAACGGTGGCGATGGGGACGGCGCACGCTGAAAGTCTGCCAAGGCCGAGCTGTCCGCGCTGTGCTTTCAGAGGGGTTGTTCGGCTGTTTAGGTGTAAATGCAGGCAGGCTTATTTCTGGATCTCAAACCTGAGATCTCCACGCACTCCGACAGAGAGATACAAATTCCACACGCCCTGACAGATACAAATGGGGGCTCTCTCACATGCCCCGAGACCCCTGCAGTCCATTTGCCCTACACCTAACCAGACCAATTCTTTCTGCAAAGTATTGTCACAAAGAATGCTTGGCTAAAACAACTTTGAGCTAAATAGCTGCAAAGGAGCCAGCATGATTGAACAAATAAGCGGTGACCTTAGCACTGTGGAGGTGTGGCATCTCTTCACAACTTTGCTTTTGACTGAGTGGTTAATATAAAGTGAATCCCTTTGCTAATCCCTGTTGAATCATTTGCATTTCTGACTGAGTTAATAATTTTTGTCTTCCTTTAATGAATATTAATAACCATAGAGTGGGGTACACTTACTAAGTGTTATTCTATTGCTCTGGTCTTTTTAGTCTCCATTACTGCATTTGAATAATGAAGGAAAACTGGTTCTCTGTTGTTTACACATCATGATCCACATGACTTCATAACTTTGAAGTGAGCAGTGCTGCCTGATTTCTTGCACTCTAATTTTCAGTGATAAATAAAGCTTTGTTTGCCCAATACTTTCTCAACCTTTTATTTATTGAAGTAGAACAGCATTCTGACTTAAGTTTTCTCCTTGGAGGTCTCCTAGGAAATGGAAATTTTCCTGTGTTCGCACTGGGCAGGAGTTGTGCCGCACGCATACTCTTCCACTGTTAGAAACGTCATTTGACTTTCTTGTAACTACGTAATTGGTATTAAACACAGGCAAAATACTTGCCTGCCTTGGAAGCTGACGCATCCGACAGGATGTTGGATACAGCCACTTCTAGGAGAAGAATGCAAGTGTGAACAGCAGAACATACAGACAGGCAAGCAAAGACCTAAACAGTTATCAGAAGAGTTATAATTAGCCAATGTATATGTGGTGTTTGAAGGATGAAAACAATTACCAGTTCAAATGAAGTCATTCTTAACACCAGCAGCCCTTTTCCTGAGAGGCTATATCTGGTAAATGCTTTTGTAAGGGTAGTCCCATAGTATGTGAGCTCTTGCAAAACATTAGGTAGGGGGCCAAAATCTTGCTAGAAACATCTGATGCAGGATTTTCTTAGATTTCTTGAAGCAAGGAAACAATTATGTATGTATTTTATGAACGCAAACTTCCAGGTCTTGCTTCCACAATCTCTTCTAGGTCTCCATCATGATCTGTTTACCTAGGTGGGATTTTTTTGTTTGTTTGTTTTATGGTGCCAGCTTGACACCTGCACCTTCTCCAACTATAACAGCTAACTGTGGCACATCCGTCAGCATGTCTGCCAGCAACTCAAGCTTCAGCTTCGCGTAATTGTTTTCCACTAAGGTGGCTTTTGTTCTACTTCAGAATTTCACTGGCCTGTTCCTGCAAAGGCAGAAGGCATACCTGCAGCCCTGACTGCTGGGGAGAGGAGCTGTTCTCATTTTCCCGGTTAAGTTCCCAGAAGATAAATATAGCTGCGTACAAATCAGCAAGGGGAGGGCCATAATCCAAGCCAAGCTCAGCATGCTGGGTTTTGTAGTCCATCTGGTAGAAAATGGGCAAAGAGGTGGCCTCTTGGGTAGAAAACTAATGGAGAACAATCTGCACGAAAATCACACAGCCCCTGTGCAACATCTCCAGTGAAGTTCATGGAGAACGGAGTTTGCAACCCACACCAGGACTGTGTGAGCTCTGGTCCAACCTGCAGAGAGATGCAGAAGGCCGAGTAGACATTTTAAGTGTTAAACTAAACTGAAGGACCAAAGTAAAACTCTTTCTTGAAGCCTGCTACCTGCTCTGGACATTTCTGTTTGGTACTAGTCATAAATTGCTCTCTGTTGGCTTTCTTCAGTTGCTTTCCTGGGCAAGAGAGCGATGGAGAAACTCTACAGCTGTGGTTCATGCGGTTTATAGGCATCTAAGCACATGGAGACACACTGCATTTCTAGAAGTGATGCAGATGCTAATCTCTGACTAGGCTTTAGAGATACTATTGCAGAGCAAAAAGTAATTGCCAATAGTTCTATTATGGATCAGCATCTGACATTTCAGGGGAAAAAAGAACAGTGATGAGAGTTTAAATACCTGCTCTGAAATGATGACTGAAGTCATTATCCATCATCCTGGTACAACTGCTCTATGCTCCATACCTTTCTTTCTTAGTTTGATGTTTTCCGTTTCTTCTTCTGCTTCCATCATAAGCTTCATCCTTCACGTCTCAGCTTCAGCTGTCGGCTACAGCTCAGCTGTCTAGATGTGTTGCATGTTCCTTACGTTTGCATATAAGCATGTATAATTCAGGATCTAACGGTTAATCTGCAAACCTGATTATCTCTCAACAAATACTGCTAGCAGCTGACTTGCCTTGTCACCTGAGGTCTGAAATGGGGAATGCATGGAAGTCTCATGCTATTAAAACTTAGTAGGTTTCTCTGTATTATGTGGCCTAGTCAAGCCTTAGAATTCAATTATAATTCAATTATTAATCTTTCTGTTGCTACCTATGGCAACCTCCAGCCGTGACAAATACAAGCTAAACAATGCTATTAAATATGCATGCTGTGTGTTCTACCATATTAGATAACACATTCGTGACCTGCTAATTCTGCCAATTCACAGCTTTGCTAATCTAGCTTTTACTTTGGGCAAATTAAGAGGCTTTTTAGTTACACTTCACCTCTACTTTCTTCCTTTTCACCTTTTCTGTCCTTCCCTTGGAAACGGTGGTCGGTGGTCTACCACAGAGGTTTCCCAGTTTTCCTCATCTATTTTACTAAGAAGCCAAGCCCGTCTAAAAAACAATCTGAGAGGCTGAAGCAGATACCCACATCCCTTCTTCTCTCTGAGACCACTGCTGTACTTTTTGAATCTATCACCCTCCCCTTTATACTACCAGCTTATGCACAGCTTATGCTCAGTATCCTTTGTCACTGCAGGAATGGAAGAATTGCCTCTGCTCTGCTCCTTTTGTGATCACATCCACTCGTGGCTCAGTTGAACGTTCACGTCTGATGCTTTTCTGCTCAGGCCTGTACCACTCTACCTAAGGCAGCTGGCAGAATACTACTCGCTTTCTGCTACCTTGCTGTGAACGCCCTTACAGCAGAAGGTGTCTTCTACCAGCACACCTTAGCTACCTGCGTGTTTTGCCTGCCTCTGAGTGAGGTGGGCATGAGTCAGCTCTGATCCCAAAGCCATCTGGCCGTGCAGTGCTGCGTGAGCTAATAAGGCTGATCTCTGAGAAGGTTCCTTCTGGGCTCAGGCAGAACATTTGCAGCTCTTTGGCACTTCAGCGTTGCGCCCCGCCAGGAGGGAGGTGGGCAAGTGTCCATTTGCATCCCTTGCAACAAGCCTGGCCTGCATTTCCTCATTCCCTCCCAGAAGGAGGATGAGCTGTAAAACTGTAAATACTTTACAGTGGGGGTGACTGAGTCTAGTCTTGGGAGAGAGAGCTGCGTTATCTGTATCAGGGCAGAGAGCACGCTGCAGTTCCAGCATGCAGACAGTGCCTGAGCTCTTGTTATTCCCAGGGACACCAGGACCCACGAGGCCCCAGTACCCTGGCAGCTTCCAAAGCAGGCAGGGCTGCTGGCTGCCGTGACAGAGGAGCCATCAGAAACTCACTGCAGTTGATGAGCTCAGGCTGGACCTAGATCTAGCCACTCGTGCTCTTGAAATTGAGCCAGTTTTAGCCCAGGAGCAGTGACCACAGGAGCTCATCGTTTTCACACTTGCTGACGTGATGATCCCTGACTCCTACCCCTTGCAGGTAACCTTGCCCTAGCTGCTGGGGGTCACCCAGCTTTCTCCTGTCAAGTGGTGCAACGCCCAAGCCACGCAGCTGGTGCACAGGCCACACGTGCTGCTGGCACAGATCCTCTCCGATTCTCCCGGGAGTGCTCCGTGAGTCTTCCCAAGAGCTGACCCTACTTTCGCTCTTCTGACCTAACTTTTACTGTTAGTTTTAAACCCTGGAAATCCCTGGACACGCAGTAGGACACAGTGTCGGTGGAGGCTGAAATGGGTCGTGCTGTTCCCTACACCTCTGCAGCAAACGTTCCAAGTTTTCCTTCGGAGGGAGAGCGTTCACAAAAGGATGCGTTAAGCCCCATCTAACTTGTGTATACTATGTCTCTGTCCTCACCAGGAGAAAGATGAATTCTCAGTGCTGCCTTACAAGTGGTAATTACAGGGATGTACAAAGCTGATGAAGACAAGGCAAATTTTAACCTTTACATGTGGATTTTCCTGGCCATGTACCACTGCTGTTGCATGCACGTACACCCCCCAGTTTCCCCGAGCAAGGCAGTCCTTCCTCTGATCTTGCTGTTACACACCCAGCAGATATCTCTGCCTGTGTGTTCGCTCGGATCAGCAGGGTTCTGCTTCTTGCCTCCCAGAACCTGAGCGTTCTCTGCACTTTTGGCATCGATCGATACATAATTCAAAACGATTATTCTGCACACAGGCAAACACCAAAATGCTGTTATGTTGATAGTGCAGCCTCTGCAGACTCAGCACATAAAATGGGTCACTACAGCGGTTATTCTTGTTGCACAACTCCAGTGTGACTTCTTTTCCTTTTCCTTGCCCTTGGATGTAAACAAGTAAAACTAAGACAAGTCGATAACTAAATCAGGAAAGGAGAAGGGGAAGGAAAGCTTCTTTCAGGACTGGTCTGGAGATGAGCTTCCTCCCTGCTTCAGCAGCCTGGCTCCTGGGAGCTCTGATGCTGGAGCTGCTGCGGAAATAAAGACCCATTGAGCAGTCTGGCTCCAAATTAGCATTTGAATTCCCTTGTAGTCTGTTGTCAGATGGGCAGGAGGTGGGTGCTAGTCTTGGTTTCTCAGTACTGATACACAAAGGTGGCTTTAAATGATTTTCCTTTTTATTTTTTTTTTTCTTCCTGAAGGAAAGAAACGCGCTGTTCAAACTAGGGACGCTTTGTGTTTTCGTTTTTTTGTTGTTGTTTTCCCTCTCCTTTTCCCCTCTGCTTCACCCCCTTTCCCGGATCAGCCTGAGCTGTGGATATGGACCCGTCTGGGTATTGTTAGCCCAGTCTGACCTACTTCTCTCCCTCCCCTCGGCCCCGTGTTAAGGATGCTGGTGCTATGGAAACCTGGGTGACATGCCGGCGCCACAAAGCCAGGGCCACCAGCTGCACCCTCCTCCCCAAGCCCCTTTCTCTCCCAAACACCCCCTGGAAAAAGTTAGTGCTGCTTCTTGCAGGAAGCCAAGGATCTGCTCCCTGTGGCCCAGCAAGCCCTTAGCGTGTCGCTCTTCCTCCTGCTCGGCTGCGTTTCCTCCCCTGGTCCCAGGCACAGCGTTCCGGGTGCCGGGCGCTGCGTGCAAACCCGCACACCAGACCTGTCTGTGCACGTATCCTGCACAGGCCGTCACACGAAGGGGAGGAAAGTACACGTGCGTGCCCTTGAGGTTTTCAAGATAATATGCTGCAAACTTCTTTATTGCTGCACGGAAGCCTTACAGGAGCCTCGGTTCCCGCACACGTGCAGGAATCCCAGCGTGTATGTGCATGGAGATCCCTGCAGCAGGTGGCAGAAGCTTTCCGTGGGGCAGATCTGCGTGCTTCCACCTCCCAGGGGCGACAAGGCCCACCGGGAGGGAGGCCTGGTTACAAGACAGAAAAGATCTCGCTCTTTCTCCAGGTTTCCTTTGCTGTGCTGGCTGCTTGGCCTCAGAGGCTGCGGCCGTGCGCGAGCAGATTCGCTTCCAAGTGCCCCAGGCCGGGCCTGGCAGCGGGGGGGGGGGGAGCAGAAAGGAGTCCAGAAATCTGTGAAGCACTTTCAGGGGGCTCTTCGGGCTTTAATAAGACGTGTCTCGAGGGGATTTCCGCGAGGCTGCAGGACCCCCCCCCACTACCCCTAACACCAGGGCCAGGCCCGGCCCCGGCCCCGCGTGGCACCGGCGCCCCCTGGTGCCCGCCGCCCGCCCAGAGCGGCCCCGCGTGCGGCCGAGCCTCGGAGCCCCCGGCCCGGCCTCGGCTCCCGGCACCTCCGGGGGACCCCCGGGCAGCCGGGGGACCCCCCCTCGGGGCCAGGCCTCCGGGTTGTTGGAGCAGACCATTCCCCCATTCCCTGGTCTGAAGGAGCTGAGCCGTGGCAGCACCCTTGGGCGGGGGGGGGGGAGCACCTGCGGCACCCCGATGGCTGTTTCCAAGGGACGGTGCCCTGGGCTTCTTTTCTGTGGCAGGGTTAAATATTTACCCAGGCCAGTGGGCCTGAGGTGGGCAGTGGCCCCAAGCTGGTGCTGTGGGGTTGGGAAATGGGTTGTGGGGTGGGAGATGGAGGTGGTGCGCGAAGCAACTTGGCCTCACACGGATGGGGTTTGGGGGGAGGCAGGAACCCAATGCCTGGAGCACGCAGGCTGGCCGCGAGGTGCCGGTGGTGCTGGTGAAGGGGTGAGGAGAGAAAATGCATCAGGAGGTGGTGGGAGGCATTGATGGGATGGCTACGTAAAATCTCAGCGGGGCAGGTGATGCGTCTGTACCTCCCTAAGGCACAGCCAGGGTAAAACATCCCTCTGCTTTTGCCAAAGGGTTTTGCCAACGCCGCTAGAAAAAGTTACTCTGTCTTTTTACATTGCTGACATCCCGGGCTCCTGTGAGGATGGGGCCCCGCTGTGTTGAAAACTCTGCACAGATGAGTGCTGTACGGTTATTTCTCTTTGAATTTAAGCCTTCCCGTGCAGCGTGTGCTCTGATCCAAGGCAGGAGAGTCTGAAAAGGGAAACGGAGTGGGAGCTTTGCTGGACAAGCCAATTAAAGTGCAGGGAAGGAAATGAAGCAATGTGAAAAGTTCATCCCTTCCAGAAAAAAAAACACCTCATGTTCTTACAGTATAAGATATGTCTGTCACTAGGGGAGGGAGGGGAGGATGGCAGCCTTTAAAACCTGGTTGAGCTGTCAGCACACTAACGGAGATGTTTTTATTCCCTGGGCTTGATGAGAATTCCCCGTGACGAGGGCTCAGAGCACTTCTGGTGTTTTCTAAGCTGTGCTGCTAACACGGGGGGACTGAGAGGCAAAAGGCTCAGTGCTTCCAATGCTGAGCACCTGTGGAAACCCAGCCCTCCCCCTCACAGGGGGCTGAGCCCAGAGGGAGACCCCAGCACCGGCCAAAGCGCTCAGCAGGGCTGAATATTCACTTCTGGGCACCTCACACCCAAGCTCGGGGGCTCTGCACCACTGAAAATTGTCTTCTTACTACTGGCACCCCTCCTGCAGGGGAACTGAGGCAGTAGCCTTGAGCTCAAAACACACAGCTTTTGTCCTGTGCCACACACAGCCCCACAAGGAGCGCAGCACAGCAAGTTCAGTGCCTTTGTATTGGCAGTAGCTCCCGCGCACGTTGTTGCTCAGCGATACTCAAAGTTACACGTGCAGCAGTGGTTGTGAGTCCGCTCCATCTCCCTCTGGCTCTGCTGCCTTGCAAGCTGCCCGGAGCAGACCGTCGCATAGCACAGCCATCGGCGTGTTTACGGCCGCTCCTCTTTATCCCTCACCCCTCGCCCTGCCCCAGCCCACAGGTGGTTCCAGACAAATGCCTTTCCTAGGTGTGGGCTCCGGAAAGCTGGCACTGACCCCGCAGTGATGCCTGGGCTGGATGTACCCGCAGGGAGAATGGGAACATCTTGGCATTTGCCCTGGCTGGGAAGCTGGGGCTGAGACGAGCTCACTTTTCTGTGTCCTGTTTTCCTAAAATTCTCCTTTTTTCAGGGCATTGTTGTTTCGGCATCGGTCATAACAGAGTTGCCAGATACAGAGCAATTGGCGCAAAGAGCACGTGGGGAAAAATACCTCTGGAATAGCTCTGTGGTTCCTGCCAGCACGGGGCAGCAGGGAGGGAGGTGTTTAAAGTTCAGGTGAGGGTGGATTTGCCACCAAGGGCTGTACTCGGTGCAAGCCATCCGCTACCAGGAGTGCAAGGCAGCGGGACACGGAGGTGAGGACACGGATGAGGGACGGGGCGTCACGCTGCGAGCAGCTGGAGGACGTTCAGCCCCGTGTAGTGAGAGAGGAAGAAATGCAGGAGGCCCAGGGCCGACGCTGCCACAAGGATCCAGAGAACCCCAGTGCTAAAGTAGATGGGGGCGAGCCTGGGAGGAAGGAGAGACCGAGCATCACTGCCCTCGTGTGGGATCGGCCCTGCTCCTGGAGGGGGCTTCGGAAAGGCAGCCCTAGGTTCTCCCTGCCCCTGCTCCTGCCTGGAGGGAGCGTGCAAGCACACCCACCCACAGGGGTTCAGGCAGCCCCAGCCTCACCCCGCACCCATGTCTGGTGCCAGCCCCGTTCCCGTGCCCATGCTGTGCCCAGGGCTGTGGCAGGGCTGACCCCGAAGCAGCCCCGGGGAGTGCTGAGCTCCTGCGCTTTCCCGAAGCACGCTGTGTTCCCCAGGGGTCACTGCTTGCTGGAGGCTGGTGGGAGGTGTTTACCTTTCCGAGGACGATGCCCTGTATCCCATAAAGTAGCAGTAGCGGGAGTAGAGATAGAGCAGACCCAAGGCTGCAGCCAGACCTGCGCGTGAGAAAGATCACAGTGACCATCTCCACAGGCTTTATAGAGCTACTTTGGACCCAGCAGATAGCCCACAGGGGAGGAATAGAGGCTGTGTGTCCTCTGGCTCCACACTCCCAGCAGAGACAGGATTACCGCCTAATTAATTGTTCAGAAAGCGAGCAGGACCTGAGGACTGAGCCAGCACTGCTGACCCAGCATCCAAGCAGGTAACAGGCAATTCTCACCTTGATGGAAGAAGAGTCCAGCCTGCCACAGAAGTGCCACAAAGATGGGAAAATATTCGGAGGAGTTCACCCTAGAGGAAAAGAGGACAGTCATAAACATGGGAAAGGAGGAAGATCTTCCTTTTTTGGTTTCCCTAGCAGTTTCTGGATGCTGTAGGCTATTGCATCTTAGAGACGGTGTCTCCATAAAAGCCACCAGGCTTGTACCTTTCCCTGCAGTTCCTGTCCAACCTTTATTCACAGAAGTTAAGCAGTGGGAGGATCTGGGTCGCCAGGCCAGTGCCTGTTTGCAGGGAACTAAAAGGTGCCCAGGTCTGACCATGCACAGAAAGGCTCTGGGAACAACTGTCTCACCACCACCCCAGTACTGCAGCTTAAATCCTGCCGTGAAAGCCCAGAAGCCACAACCAAGGTCTGTCCCAGCCGGCTGTGTGCATGTCCAGGACAACGTGCATCATATGCAGACAAGGCCATCGCAGCATGGGAGCAGGAGGGAGCACTTGGCCGTTTGGACTGTCTGTATTTGGGCAATTCCCCTCACAGCCCCACTGAGAGCTCTCTGGGAGCTCGTATGTCCCAGCGAGGGGGGTTCAGAGCAGTGGTGAAGCTGCCTGAGGCTTTGACACTACTTGATGAAAAACAGCCTAAGGCTCAGGCACCAGAGACTTTGCCTTTGCTCTACAGCACAAATTCCTCTGTGGTTTCTATCAGCAGTGGTTGTTGTGTTTAGGACTTACGAGCCAACAAAGTCCCGACTCTGACTCTTACATCCGTTAACTGGACCCAGGGGAAGCGGGTACCTGCTGCAGTGCTGCAGGGCATCCTGAGAACGTAAGGGCAAAGCAGGGGAAGGGCAGTGCCGTCAGACATGAGGTCTAGAAAGCACCTTATAAGAGGCATTTCTTACTGTGCTCGAAAGATCCTCTCAAATTCAGGTGGGCCTGAGATATTTGGAGGAGAAACACCAAACTTCCGCCTGGCATAGATCACCTGGAGGAAGAAGTAGGCTGCAGTAAAGGAGAGAAAAGTAGCACGAGTCAGTCATCTGAGTGGGCTCGGTGGCCAGGAGACTGTCAGAGGTAAAGGTAGAAGTCCTGCAGCCTCCCCCTGACCTTGCAGCCCTGGAGAGCAAAGCCAGCTGAAAATCCCAGACACATTTCAGACAAGAAAAAGGGAATGAGACAGTGCAACAGTGAAGCAAGGAGTATGCAGTCATGTACAACCAGTGGGTATCTGGTTTCTCTCTCGCACGATTAACATATCATCTATTATCTGTACAAATAGTTATACAGTTCAGAACACATTGTTGCTGCCATTTTTTTTCCTAGACATTTACTTTTTCCCCTTTCTAAATTGCTGAGTAGGGTTATGCTACGTCCTACACCAAACTCTGAAAAGCAGCTAAGTGGCAGCGTGACAGCAGAAGCAAGGTATGGAAGTGAAAGGAAGTTGGTGGAGGCACAGTAGATTGACCCAGCAGGTATTTGGACATGGGTATACAATGCTCCCTACCTTGTTCCAGGACTCCCAGAACTGTCACGGCAGCCAGCAGATGGATCTGATCCAACATATTGATTCTCCCAGGCTAGAAAACCTGATTTCCTGAGCAGGAGCTCCTCTGTCCAGGTTCAGTCCTTGCTGATGTGGTGGTCGGCGGTGGCAGCTGGCAGCACAGGCTGGCTCTAATCGAACAGAGAGATTTGTAGGCAGCGCTTAAAACCAGGAGCTCTCTGGTTCCCCCGTTATCTACGCACAGTAGAAGTGTAAAGTGGTGGAGAAAGTTCTAACGGAGAATTTCCGTTCCCACCCTCCCTCTTCCAGGAATCTGAGGTGAGGAAGTGAGAAATCCAGCAGAAAGCTTATGGGAGAGATAAGAGAGGGGAAGGGGGGGGGGTGGGGGACAGATCCCAGCAGCCCAGCTGGTTCTTCCCCTGGTATATCTGGTTTAGAAGCTCTCCTAACGCAAGCCAAGGCGCTTCCCTCCTGCTGATGCAGCACACGAAGCCGTAGCCCCCACTTGAGCTGACACGTCGGGAACCTCAGTGCCTCGTGGCACGCAGCACCCCAGGCAGCAGCTCCTGGGCATGCATCGGGTACCGCTCGTGGCACAGGTATGGAGCCGAATAAAGCCCCCGCACCAAGAACCCGCTGCAGCTGCTGGACAGGACGGGAACAAGCACAGCAGGCACAGATCTGCTGGGGTGAGACCCGCATGACAGTCAGACACCAAGGGTTTCAGAGCCCACCCTTGTGCTGGGAAGGCCGGGAGCGGGGCATTTAAGCCTCCCGCTCAGTCCTCAGCCAAAATAGCTCTCGTGAAACACATCAGTGAGAGATCTGTGGGGGTAAAAACCTGCACAGTCCATCAGGATATAGCAAGAAGAGAACGATGTTTTCACATGTGTGTGCCTGGAGCAGCCCGCTCGGCCGGTTCCTGTCCATCAGCACCGTGCTGGCACAGCCACGCTGCCGAGCCCTGGCTTTGTCTCCTTCCTCTTCGTCATTCGGAGAATTTCCCTTTGGCTCAGGGAACGTGGTTTAGGACAAAGCGATCATTAAACTTTGTTATTACAGAAAACAAGATCAGACTTATGCAAGAGAATTACATTGTAGGCCGGTGCCCTCGATGGACCTTCTAAGAAACAACAAAGCGGGGCTGGCTTTTCGCCTCCCTCTAAGGGCTAAAGACTCAAAGAGGCTACAACGTGTCCCAACTTATTTCTCCAAATACCAACGGCAGACATCACCATTTTTCAAGCATCAGCTGTAAGATTAATTGTTTCATATGAGGACTGATGCTTTTCCATTCCAGCAACTGTTTAGAAATACGAGGGGCATGGTGTTTTGTTTCCTCTAGCTTAGCTGTCAGAAAAATGAAGGATTTTCCCACGTCAGCTCAGAAGGGGCAAAGGTCTCTCCGCACTCAGTGCAGTTGGTTTTTCCCTCAGCGCCTGGCTGATTACAGCCTGCTAGCAAAAGAAAACACAAAGCACAACAACCGAACAAAAAGATCTGTGCGTACACCTCGGTCAGACGACAGTGCAGCGTGACCTGAGTCATGTGTAAAGAAGTGGCCAGAAGAAGTTGTGAAGAACCACACAGAGCACTCCCGCTCCCCAGATCATCATTAGAAACAAAATATTTCTAGTATCATCTAATATAGTCTAAATATATCAAAGGTCAGTAGAAACATGAATGAATAAATAAGCAGAGAATTGTCTCCCCTCCTCCCTCGCACAGAAACATGACTTTTCAAGCTGCCTTTACCTCCTGCGGGCCATCGTATTTATCTCTCCCCTCTTTGTCACCACCAGAACTCTCTGTATTTTCCATCCTCACTCGGTGCTTGCCAGGAGCCAGAACGAGCACCTTCCTCCCGCACTAAATGCCATCCAACGAGGGGACTGCGGGTTGCTGGCACTGCCACCACATCCAGGGGCTGCGTGGGTCGAAAGGGGAAGGGGACGGGACGGGACGTCACCGCTGTCACCAGCCGCCTGCGATGACACTGGAATGAGCGTATTGCAAGACCTCATCCTCCGAGGCTGGCACGGCCAAATTTCCTCCTAACCAAAGACAAATCCCGCAGTCCCAGGTCCAGGCCGGGCATGGATTTTTGGGGTGGGAGCTAAAGAAACGCTGCCCCTCTCTTCCCACTCTCCCCTGGCTGCGCGCTGCTCCCCACTGCTCCCCAGGCTGTGTGTACGTGAGCGTGGTCCGAAGTCATCACACCTCCCCCTGAGTCATCGCTGGAGGCATTTCTCTGAGCCCACGGGAGCTGGTGTTGCTTTTGCCACCTCTTCCTGTAGCCATTAATCCTTTCTGCCTCCTGATTAACACCGTCGGGCTGCTCTGCAAGCTGTATTGCCATGCTGATCTGGATTATAAATCATCCTGGGAGGAAAAGCAAGCAGCACGAAAGGCCTGGGGGAGCGCACAGCAGCGGCACAGTGTGCAGTACCTACTGCTCCCCGGCAGCAGGGGGGCAAGGAAAAGGGAGCACAGAGTTCAGAGATGTTACACGCAGCAAAATCCCCTGGAAATGTATTTCATGAGCCTGCAAGAGGCCAAGAGCTCTGTTAGCAGAAAAAGAAACATTTTCCTTCTGAGCAACTTACCCTTCAGCTGCGAAGCATTGAGGCTCCTCGTCCTTTCAAACGTATCCTAAAAATATAGAGGTATCTTCTAACCCCGTTGGCACTCGTGCTTCCTTTCGTTTCTAATTCTTCTGCAGCCACTGAGCACATCCAAACCTGTGACAGCGGAACTGCATGCGGGAGCAGCTAGTGTCTTTCCAACAGCCACGCAGAAAAAGGGAATTTCTGGTTCAAAAGAATTAAAAGCCAGAGAGACCAAAAAAAAAAATAAATTAAAGAGGGGGGTAATTAAAAAAGGTGGATTTTTTTAGTTCAAAAGAATTCAAAGCCACGCAGAAATAGAAGATTTTTTTGATTCTAAAGAATCAGAGAAGAGCCCCGAGCACCTCGGGCTGCTCAGCTAACCCCTCCCTTGGGCTGGGACAGCAGAGGGGGCAAAAACGCCTTCCTGTGCTCCCGCGGCTGCGGGGAGCTTCCATTGTCTCAGATCGACATGTGTTGAGACTTCCTTTTGAGTTCTTGGATTTTGCAGCTGTAAAAGGAAGGGCAGGCAAGAAGAAAAAAATGGCAAGAAGACAGCAATTCATTATTTCATCGCTTGTTAGCACGGCTTTGGCCAAGCTTTGCCATTCCTAAGAAACAGGGACAGCTGCAGCCAATTTCTGCTCTGCGCTTCCCACCAGGGCTCCCGGGAAGGTGCAGGCTGGCTCAGACCTTCTGGGCGTTTTGACATGCGTCCAGGGCCTGGCATTTTGCAATAACCTTGAAAACTTTGCAAGAAGTGGCAAGAATCAGCTTCCTAAAATGCGGAGCTGTACAGAGGCTCCTCTTTTCACAAAGGAAGGCGGCAGACGGTTGGTTTTGCCAGCGACGTTCAGGCTGACATCCTGCGAAGTGTCGCTCGGTGTACAAACCGGGTAGGTATTGGAGAAGCACGTTATCCCGTTGAGCTGGACTGATTTCGGTTCTAATTCCCAACATTTCTGGGTCTGTGCCATATCAAAGAGGTCACACAAGTGTTCTCAAATGATCGGTTATCATAGAATTTTTAAGGGCCAAAGCGATCTTCTATGGGCTGCTTCAACCTTTGGCCCTACTGGCAGTGGTTTTCATCTCAGGAGAAATAAAATGCTTCAGCAGCGATGATGGGAAGCCTCCTTTTAAAGCCTTTGGGAAACTATGTAAATAAGTGTATGATACTCATTCAGTCAGGGATAATTGGGAGGCATTTTTTTAAGCTTTCTTCTAAAGAAATCTGGTGACCTTTTATCTATGCGCATATTAAATCTGTCTGGAGGGCATGTTAGTATAAAAGCAGTGCCAAAATGCTCCCCTTGCTTAACTCATCATCAAAAGCATCGATACATTCAGATGAATAATAACCCCTCTTCTACAGCCAACAGCTGTTAAAACGATTAAAACATGCAAGTTCAACCCCTCTCTTGTCCTGCCTTGTCTTATATTATTGTCACATGGAACAAGCAACTCCTTTCCGTGTGTTTTGCCAATTTTCCTACTCCCTTTTCAGCAGAATGTCAGAAATAGCACATAAATAAAAAAAGAACAACACCAAAAAGGCAACTGTGCTTCTGGCCAGAGCGAGCAAGAATGAATTTCTGGCGTGATAAGTGCATATGGCAGGAAGGGGGATGATTTTGCCTTGCGGAGGGACAAACAAGCCTTTCAAGTATCTTTGGCAGCTCTGATGTTAACACACACTTACGGTTATCCTATAATGATGTGGAAAAAAAAAATGACAAGGCTAAAGCCACATAAAAATGCATCAAAGGGTATAAAGCGGCGGTGGAGGGCGGCTTGCCTTTCCTGAATTACAGGGGTGAAGAAGCAGAGCTCTCTCGCTGCCCTGTCCCATTTGAGCCAGGAAGGGAGTGCTGGCAGCTCTGCCCGGTCTCGAGATGGAGCCGGGGGAGCGGTGAGGGGCTGAGCGAGGGCAGCTCTATGGAGGTGCTCTTTAGGAAGGAGCTGGCGTTCCTGATGGGTTTCCTGCAGCGGAGAGGACCCAGGCTTGCCAGGCATGGGGAAAGAGCCAGGGGAGTTTGCCCAGACTGGGGAGGCGATGCTGGGACGCGGCCACCAGGAGGGCAGCAGTCGCTGTGCCCTTACGGGGGCTTTTCACACCAAATCCTGTCCCGCAGGGGGAAGGAGGAGTTCCTGGGGGCAGTGGAGGTGTGACGTGGGTGGGATGGATGGGTGTTTCCCAGAAATAAAGGTGCTGCGGATGGCAGGAGGGCATCGCTCGGACCGTCGTCCTTTGAACTCTGTTGCTGTCGTGCCCTGCCGAGATGCACTGAGCGATGTCCCCTGGGGGGACACCAGCCTGGGCTGCCCAAACTGCCGGGCCTGAGGAATGCGGGTGCCATCCCTTCCCCACTCCCAAGGGAGAATCTGAACCCAGCCGCTGTCCATGAACGCCGCTGGCGCAGGACCAGGGAGCCGGCAGCAGTCAAACGTCACGAGGGCAAGAGGCAAGCCGGGAGGGGCCGAGGTTCTGGTTACCAGCTGTGACTTCTTGTTGCCTTTGTTTGGCTGAGCCTGGTGAGAAGGCCAAGGTGACCTTGCAAAGCTGGGCAGGGGCAATCCCAGGAGGTGCCAGAGACCAACCAGGACATCGCTCTTCCTTCCAGTGCTGGCTGGTCCCACCTCCGAGCCACGTTGTCCCCTCTAGCTGCGGGGCGCTGGCTGTAAGCGAGGAGATCGTGCTCTTCCCGGAGGCCTTAGAAGCTGCTGACAAGCATGTCAGGCACAGGGAGCTTTCACAAAAGGCCAGAAGCTGTCCCTCAGCAGTGACAGATCACACATGGGGACGAAAGAATAGCTTTAAAAACAGCTGGGTTTATTTTTAGGGTGTGAAATGGCCGCACGATGCAATTGTGTAAAAGAGTAGAGCAACCAGAAGCAGCGCTAAATACCAATCTTGCCCGCACACCCTTGCTTTTAACCACTGGGAGGCTGAACGGCAGTGACAGTGGTGCTGCTGAGGGCTATCCACCTTGCTGCACCTGAGCGTGGGATGGACGGACGGTGTCTCACCGCTCTGACAAGAGGGCAGTTCCTCAAGCTCCTGACCACAGCCGCACCCTGCAGCTCTACTGGGGGAAAGGAAAAGGAAACAGCACACAGTAATTTGAAGATTTCCTGTTGCTCTCACACAAGAAGCATCCCCCTGCTTCCAGTTCCCTGGCGTGGTGTGCACAGCCTTTGTCCCAGCACTGCGGGGCCTGGGCAGGCAGGGGAGAGGCAGAAGCAGAGCGCCCGGCCCTGCGCCCTCCCGGCCACCCCCTCCGAGACCTCTGCGCTTTCTTCTGGGTCTGGCATGGAGCTGAACACAGCACACAGGAGCTTGGACTTTTGTTCTGGAAAGTTCTGGCGTTACCACTGCTCATCACAGTTTCACATCGCAGTCTGGTCCTGTAGTGGCTGCACAGACCCCAGCTGATGCTGTGTCCCGTACAGTTTAGTGATTACATGTAACAGCTTGCTTGCTTTATTCACTGTCTTGATCTTCTCATCCTCAATACACCTCTTAAAGTTTTGGCTGTTGCTGTAGTTCTGCAAATACCAAAGAATAATTTGCCCTGCCATCTGAGCAGGGAAAAGGTTTCCGGTACCTGTGTGACAACTAAGCTCTTGGCAGCAGGAATAACAGCACTAGAAATTAAAAAGAAAAGTAGATTATACAAGAAAGGGATTTAGGGGAACTCAATCTCACATTCCTGAAATTGCCCAAGAGGAGCAATGGTTTCTCACAATCTATTTTAAAGATCTTTCACTAAGCCACGTACCGTGGAAAAGAATGAACATTAACCTGTATGACTGCTTATTATGCTCAGATGCTAACATAATCCAATGCTATAAGGACATCGCCTGGGCAAAGGCAACCAAATAGGATTTTAATTCACCGTCATCCCCAACCCAGTGATTGTCTGCTGCGTGTGGCTGGCTGCCTGCCAGACTTCCCATTGCAGGCAGGGCTACAAGTGAGAGCCATCATGAAGCAACCAGAGAGCTTCTGGGACTGGCTGCAGCCCACCACGTAAAGGTAAAAATCCCTCCTGAGCACTGCAAGTGGGCGAGAGAATGGAGACTTCAGTGTGAGCCTCCATTTGGAGAAGCCGTAGGAGGCCAGGCTCTCGTCTGCTTTTCGGAGAGCTGGACCAGTAAATCACAGCACACAAACCCGTTGGCCGTGGTTGGGCAGCTTTGCCTAAAATCAGCTCGTTCCTCCCAAAACAGCTATCAGTCAGAGTTGCCTTTCCACAGGGTGTGCCCAGAGCAGAACGTGGATGCTCACTGGCAAGGGCACTTACTGCACGCTCGCTTTAAGGACCGGTCACCTGTCACATAAAGAAATGCCAACAGATAATGCTGCAAGGAAAAGTCTTGTATTTTGTCTGATGAATAACAGGATGGATGTCAACCCGCCAATAAGGTCCTGACAGAGTTATCCTTAGTTCAAGGGGGTTTTGTTGGAAGTTTTATTAGGACACTACTACTTTGCATAATTTTTAACTTCTGCCAAAGAAGGAAGTGGCTGCTCAAGAATATACAGTCCAGTCTGTTGGTACAGGACTTATCAGGGGACCACTGTTTGGGTTTTTACTAAAGCAAATAGGAAAATCCCCTCCTCTAATTTATATGAGGTTAAATGTCTACAATAGATTAACATGGACAGCTGTTATCTGCAGAACACTTATTTTTTCATTTGAACTCTTTTGAAAATGAGTTCAAATTCCTCCCAAAGTCCTCTAATGATCAACCCTTTTAGTATTTAACATTTGATTTACTAGAGACCTTCTTAACTCTAAATACAGGGTTTCTTATTCATATATATACATATAGGTTTTTATTACCTATGTTTTTATTATGTATAGATTTTTCATTATACATACAGATACAGATTTTTCACATATATGTACATGTATATATAAAAATCTATGAAGATCTGTAAAACAGATGCTGATTTAGCAATCAGTTGAAAAATAAGAAAACAGAAAAAGCCTTCATTTACTACAGAGATTTTGCTGAGTTTGCGTCACATCTACATCCTTACATTCAAAAAGTAAGGAGGATCTATTTGTTTTTCTTTGCTGCCTTGTAAAATACTATCAGAAAAAAAAGTAAAAACTCCACTGAGAAGCTATCTAGGATAGCAGAAAGCCTGCAGCTCAGCCTGCTTCTAACTTGGATCGGGGTTGAACAAGAGGAAGGACCCTTGTCACTGAGCTGACGGACAGATTAAAAGTGGACCTGTTCATGGGACAAAGTGTTATACTGAAATGTCCCAAGATAACAAAGGAAGCCAAGGATGTGTTTTTAGAAAGTCAGTAACTGATTCAAGTTCCACACATAGATGCTTGCAAAAAAGGAGAGCCTAACAGAGAAAACATTTAGATTAAGTAAAAGGAATAAACTGGAAATGCAAAACCAAAAGAGTGAGTTTATCTGACATAAACTGATTGTTATAATCCACAGTTTCTAAGAAGGCAGCAAGGGAGGCAGGTCAGCTGCAAGTCTATTCCTCCTGGCATGGCTAACATGCTCTGAAAGAATTCAAGCTCTTACCTAGCCTGGTTTCTTGTGGAAAACTAAACCACTGTACTTCTGATGCTGGAATCTGTTTGAGAACAGCACCATTCCCTGAGGCATAGCTAATATTTTTAATACAGTCTTAATCAGACCTCTCTCTTCATTCCTCCTCATTCTTTAGCTTCCATTGAGCTTAGTAGCAGCTTGCCTTTATAATTTGATCTATTTCTTTCAGTTATAATACTCAGCCCATGATTAATTCAAGTCTTGAGTGATAAGATCTAACTCCAAGCTACTTCACTTGAAAAAGAGAGCAGAGGTTGTCATGGTTCACTCGTGTAACCTTAACCATCTCTTGCAGCTTTGTGCCAAGCAGACATCTTCTGACTGCCTCCAGACTCTCTTCATTTCCCTATCAGCCAATGCACCGAAGGAGGCCTCTCACTCTCCAATTTCTGTTTGCTTTTATAATAGCCAGCCAGTTCTGAAATAAATCCCCACCTCCACACTCTCATGGGTTTCTATGTGAGAAAGCTTCTGCGTCTTCTAAGTCTGCAGAGAATACTACAGTGTTTGTTTCGATGCACACCGCTACCGTGCTGCTTTTAAATCCATGACTCACCCTTTTCCCTGAAATGATATCAGAACAGCCATGTTACATTTAGGATTTTTTAACAATTGCCAGCTTCTGAATGTGCTTTGCTGAAGGCAGGGGCTGTTCCCCCTGCGGGAGGACAGCAAAGGACTGTGAGGAGAGGACACCCCCAGGGCCATTCTCACCGCTCTGCTTCCTCGAACCAGCAGAGATCTGGTGGACCCCAGGCCCTCACATCTTTGTTCACATGCTCTGCTTTAAAAGAGGCTCTTTGATTTCTGAAATACCAGTAAGCATCATTTCTTTCATTCCCCCATCATTTAAACGGCAGCGGCAGCAAGACCCAAACCCTGTAGGTAAACCTGGAGGAAAGGCTCCGCCTCAGGCCTAAACCTGGAGGAAAGGCTCCGCCACTTCCTTGGCCTGAGCCCGGACGGACAGAAACGTTTGGTGCCAACACAAAGTCACCCTTGTGACCTTGACCAACTCATTCCGGGACGCCTCGGGCCTACGCTGGGAGCCCCCATGGGCACTCACGGCCCTCATGGGAGCGTCGTGTGGGCCTGAGCGGGTGCTGCTCCTCTTGGGAGGCCCAGGGAGCCTCTGCCAGGGAGCGCACGGAGGTCTGCACAATGTGGCCTTTTTCCTGTCACCAGATGCTTTCTACACACAGGTCTAAGAGCACAAACTGATGCAAACTAGAGGACCGGAGGAAATCAGGGAGGCAATGCATACAGCATCTTAAGGTTATCTCGTTTTTGTCAGCCAGAGCAATGCAAGAAAATGCAGCGTATCCCTGCAGAAAATGCAGACAGACCATAAGGTGAGACCCGCTGAGGCCTCCACCGCACGCAAGTTCACTTTGCTCCTTGCAGCTGTCAGAGGACAGGCAGGCAGGGACCACCTCCAGACGCAGCAGCTTATCCTTCCCTAGGAGACTAATATCACACACAAAAGCAGCAGCAAATCCTATAAAGCCTTCACTCCTGGCTGCTTTGCTCCCGGCAACCCAGGCTGGAAACCCTCTCGTTGCTCCTGCCCGAAGGAACGCACCGTGGCACGGCGCTCACCACGTCAGGGACGTGTTGCATCCCTGGAGGCAGAGCAGGACCCTTGGGAACACAGGGGCTGTCATTCTCCACCCTGTTTTCTGGCACGGAATGGAGCCTTTTGGGGCCGAAACCACGGGGAATTTGAGTGACGCTCTGCAGGGAGGTGACGCCAGGGTGGTGCGAGGCTGAGCCCCTACCGCTCGCCCGGCCGAAATGCTGGGCTCGGAGGGAAGGAGATGGGCGAGGTGGATGCATTTTTGCCACCAGAAGGCAGTGGGGAGCTGCAAATGCCTGCACGGAGCCTTACGCCGTGCCCGGTTCTGCTCCTCGCCTTCAGCCCCTCTTCTGCCCTTAAGGAAAGCACAGGGGACTGCAGCTCACCAAGAGAGCCTTGTTATCATTTTCCTTGGAAAAATATGTGAATCAGCTTTTTCTGAGTAATAGCGATACGAGGCAAGGAAATAACACCACCAGACTGGGAGGCTGGGATGATCTCCAGGCTCTGAGCTGCACCAGCAGCCACAGGACACGAAAGCGGTGGTGCGGTTTTTGGGGTGCTGCCCTGCCTGCAATGGGAACCCCGCCTGGGCGAACATGAGCGGGGTTCTGCCCACTCCTTGGGGCTGAAAGGGAACACCCTGACAGCAGAACACGGTGCCGGAACCACCAGCAGCTCAAGGAGCTGGGACAAGCCCTGCCAAGGCACTGGAGCTGAGCAGCGCTGGCTGGCCCAAGGAAGGTGCAGGGACCAGAGCCGACAGGGACTCCAGCTTCTGGTGAGTTTGTGAGGTTAGTGAGCAGCTGGCAGCAGGAAATGGCTCTTAAGAAGCTTCCACGTGTAGGGAAATATTCTCACCTGGTTACCAGCCAATTTAAGTTCTGACTGAGAAATGGACGTAAATCCTCGGCGTGCACAGACTTAGCTGGCACCTTCCTGGGGTGAGCACATGCATGGACCCCCCCTTAAGCCATGATTCTCCCCCACCATTGTTATTTTTGGAAGGTGCAAAGTCACTCTGCCTTGCAGCTCGGTGACACATGGCTGAGCGGCTCTCAGGGTAAAAATGCTTCATGCAGTAAGCGCATGAAGTCCTTGCTGGCTGCTTGCAGCTGCCATGGCCGCAGTGCAGCTGGGCTGTCACCGTCCCTATGGGCACGTGCTTGTCCTCACATCTCTGGGGGACGAGCTGCTCCTAGGAAGACTTTACCCTGCAAGGGCTGATTCTCAGAAGCAAGTTCCTCCTGCACATTGCAGGTTTACAGAACTTTTGATGGTGATTTAAGAGGTTGCCAAGCTCACCTGTCCACCTGGGCCATGCACCAGAAGGCATTGCTCCACAGCAAGGACAGCTGCGTAAGACATCCATCCCACCTCAGCCGTTCTGATTCATACTGAAGCACTTCAGCACACACCTACACCTTCATCAGCAATTAAACTGGGTGTTAGAGATTCAGTTTCACAAGTTGTTCAGCTTCACCTCCATCTGTGTGCTCATATAAAGGACAACCTGCTAATGCTGCTGAAATCAAACCTCGCGTTTTTAGTGCTTTGTTTTCAGCTGGGGCAGGTGCCCAACTCCAGCCACAGAGCAGCCATGTGAGCATGAAGGAGGAAGTGACACAGAGGGTGACATGTGGGTAATGCAAAGAGAAACGGGCTCAGCATGAAACCACATGTGAGATTTAAGTGAAAACAGCGAGGAAGTCAAGCTTAAAAAAATAAGGGTCAGAAGCCAGCGTACAGAGCAGGAGCCATACCTCGGTTTGTCTTCCTTAAAAGGACAGCAAGGTTTTTTGGTCAGACTGGGACAAAAAAACCCAAAATGACTGAAATATCTGCCTCTTGCAGTCCAGCCCCTTCGGCTCCAGGAGCCAGTCGTTGCAAGTGGGAGAGTGGCAGCTCCGCAGAGGTCACCGAGTTAAGTGCTGCTAATTCTCTGTTTATTGACCTCAGCGAGGCAGGATTAGTGCAGGCCAGCAGCTCGAGGTGCTGTTTGCAGGCACGCCAGGAATGTGGCTGCTCTAGCGCCATTTCTGCTTGGTTTTGAAGAGGATGAGGAAGGGAAGGCAGGGAGCTGCCGAGGGGCAGCAGACATCGGCCGCAGGGAACGTATGGAGCTGCCGAGCAGCTGTGGGAGAGCGGCTTTTGGCACCCACAGTCGGTCCTGGCTGATTTGGAAAGTGTGAGCTAAAGCAGAAGGACTGTATCACCGCGGCGTTGTCTTGCGGCCTTGTTCCTAACAGGGACAGCCCCAGTCCCTCCCTGCGGCTGGTTCCCAGGGAGCTGCATGCAGGGATCGTTGTGGCCTCTGTGAAAAGCTCGGGGCATTGCCGATGCACCCAGGGCACCGAGGTGGCAGCCTGCTGATATCACTGCAGTGTTTGCACCCAAAGCGTAGACAGCATTTCTCTAGAGAGGGAATAACAGCACAACCCCGAGTGCACCAGAAGACACCTGAAGTCCAGCTCCTGCTGCCTGTGTCGCAGGCGTGCTCAGAGAAAACTGCCTCAAGTGTGAGACCCTCAGGGAGAGCACAGACCTGGGGACATTTGAGGCTACTCTCAAGCAAATCTTTATCTGTTCTCTGAAAGATCTGGCAGAAAATGGCATAACCAGGATCAAACTGTGACCAGCAAGCTGGTGCAGTGCCTACAGGAGCTACCAAGGCTCTATACAACCCAAGAAAACCATCAGGATTTCATTATCTGTGTCCAGACCAAACTTGCACCTATTGCCTTGTCTTGCATAATTCTGAGCTTCTGGGTCCCAGAAGTTTTCTGTAAAGTTCTTGTTCCCACGGGCACTTCCTAGCTCCTTCACTTACTCTACCAGATGGATTGTTTATCATCTTCCACCTGATTACTCTGCCTCCCTGTCTCCTGCCATCCATCTCCTCATGCTCTGGTTCTGGTTCTCTGGTGCTTCTTCCTTTTGCTGTTTATCCTCCTTCACTTGTTACTATTAATTCATAATGTTTCTTACACTCACATTTATTACCTTTGAAAGCGGCAGGACTTTTTTTTTTTTTTTTTTTTTTTCCTGTAGACATTTGGGCCCCTCTGTTTTGCTAATATCAGTGTATCTTTCCTGGTCTCTTTCTCAGGAGTGGTCTCCAGAGATATCATTGTAAAGAAATGTTTTCCATGAAAAGTGTAACAGAGCACATGGACATTGCCCCGTACTGAGATGTGAGCTTGTCTTCCCTCCCACAGTTCAAAGTTTGAAAGAGCAAAAGTCAGTGTTCTCCTGCTGGTCATCTGCCTTTACTGCCTGCTATCTGCCAGCATAGTGTCACTGATGTCCTGCAGCCCTGACCTGCCTGATTTTCCACTCGCTTCTTGCCAGTTTTCCAGAGGAGAATGAGATCTGAAAAGATCTCCGGCTAATGCTTGAAATGCAAGGAGAGTGCTAGCGATGTGGCAATGCCTTGGAGGGATTAAGGAAGCAGGAATTCTTCGGAGATTGAGGTTAGAGGGAATTAAGAATAGAAAGTACCAGCCGAAAGTGCAGCAGGTTTCTCTGTCTGGTAACAGTCAGGAGAAGAAACGTTCCCCAAAATACAATTATTCAAAGCCATGGTTTGCTCGTAAACTGAAGATTCCTGTCACCTCTGAGTTCTGCCTATTCTGGATTGAGAACTTCAGGCTTTTCCAGCCTCACCACACTGCCCATTTTCTGCCTTTCAGAACTTCCTTCTAAAATCAGAGAGCAGCACAGCATGCTCCCCAAGCGTGTATTAGTGGCAACTGGCAAATCTGTGGCAAAGCCTCAACAAACCTAAATGGTTTTCCTTGACAATGTCATGTTTGTGGTGCAGTGTCTGCCATCTCTCTTTCTTTTATCGCCCCTGCCCTGGCACTCCATAGTCTGGTCTAAAAATACCACCTGCTCAGCTGCCAAAGCACTTAAATCTCTGTGCATGGTTCTTCTGTTCCTTTCATCCCTCTTTTTTTTTTTTTTTTTCCCTTGATTATTTATCTATCTTGCATTGATTTTGTATTCCTTTTGTATATAAGTTCAAACATCTTGAAAATCACAGTGCAGGATACACTTTTAGCAGCTTGTTTCTTTTTTTTTTTTTCTTTTCTTTTTTAATTTAGGACTGTTCTTTTCCCCTGAATGACAAAGCAGCACAGGCAGGAATGGGTTTCACGGCTGCCTGCCTGTGCCATGATTCAGCAGGTTGTAAAAGGAAGGAATGTCTTTTTTTTGGGAGAGGGTGGGGGAGAATGAAAAGGCTTGTGTGACAGGCGTGTGTGCGACTGTATTTGACTTCCTGGTGCTTGTGTGATTGGAGCGTAGCATTTTGCTATCCTGCGAGTTACCCAGAAGTTAATAACCTGTTTCAAAAGAGGGACTTGAAAGATGCTTGGTGCAAAACTGGACTTTACCTAGACTGGGGAGGAAGCCTGCTGAATTATACTTCTTTATTACTCTGTATTACTCTTTAGAGTATTCCTCTGTGGTGTTTTTAGTTTCTTATTTAAGACACTTGGTATCTCACATGCTGCCTGTTGTTTGTGGCCATTTCCCTGCCTGTCTCGCTGTATCTTGTGTTTGGTCTCTGAGGATAGCTCAGTCAACGGGGAGGTTTAGGAGCCAGCTTGGTGGCTTTCTGGAAAAATGTGAGCACTGGATTCCAAACTTCAGTGTAAACAGGGATTTGCTGATTTCATTTATGCTGAGCCTTATTTCTGAGCACTGGGCCCCTGCTTGCATTGTCCTAACGCGGTGGAATTTTCTCTGTGGGGAGACTTATATTGCTGACTCACTGCACCAACTCAAAACAGATTTATGTTTACAAAGAAAACCCCTCTTCTTCCCGCCCCTCCTAGCAGTACTGAATGTGGCGTTGATGTAGAAAACCTCTTACCTGCTGGAGCAGGCTGCAGCCCACAGACCACACAGGGGCTCGCTTTAAACTGGGTAGTTCAGATACAGCCTCCAACATAACTATTCTCATCTGGAGCAGGTCAGGTGGAACTTAAAAGCAGAATTACTGAGAGGGCGGCAGGAGCCTGCGCTCGGCATCGGGCCTCATTCCTCGCCATCCCACACTGCCCTAAGGGAACAGGAGAGGGGCTCCTCAGGTTCAGCCCCTCTGGCAGTCCTTTTTGTGGTCCTGCGCAGAGCAGCCACCTCCTCCTGCCTTCCCTTCCCGTCACCGCAGCGGGGACCGTTACTTCTGCATTCCCCATGCTTCCGTCCTTGTTTGGCCCTATAAACGCTGAGTATTTACACAGCACTTTGCCCCTTCAGAAACACATTGTTTATTTTGGAAACGTGGCATTGCTTAAAGCTCCTGGTGCTACACAAGGCCTCCCAGCCCCAGGCTGCCTGGACTGCACGGCATTCCTGTGTTCCCAACGCCTGAGTACGGGCTGTGTATTGTGATGTTCCTAAATCTTAGTTTTGTGATGTTCCTAATTCCTAGCTTTGTGATGTTCCTGATTTCTAGTTTTGTGATGTTCCTAATTTTGTGATGTTCCTAAGTCCTAGCTTTGTGGTGTTCCTGATTCCTAATTTTATGACGTTCCTAACTCCTAGTTTTGTGGTGATGTTCGCTGCAACCACACAAGAGCCGTTGGATGTACATAACCTTGTAAACGTATAGAAAACCTTGAAAACCCCTTCAAATGGGCTAAATAAACGTGAAGGGCAAGGGAAAGGCAGTTGTGCTGTTTCACGCCACAGGGCGCAGGCCCGGGCCTTCCCTGAACGAGGACCCCGAGGCGAGGTCCGTCCCACCCCCCCCCCAGCCCCTTCAGCTCCCTCAGCTGAAGACCCCTCCCACACCCCAACGGCCTCCCCTCCCGCAGCCAACCGCCGCGCACTTCCTGCAACGCACCGACCAATAGACGCGCTCCACGAAGGGAAGCGCCGGAGGGGCGGGCTCCGAGGCGGAGCGGGCGGGTGAGCGGCGGCGCTTTCAACCAATCGAAACGCCGGCTCGGCGGAGGGGCGGGAGGGCGGGCGTTGTTTCCACCAATGAGAGAAGAGGCGAGAGGTGGGCCGGGGGGCGGCGCGGGCCCGGTGGCAGATAGGCGGGCGGGCGGCGGCGGCGGCGGCGCTGGGCGCGGGGCCACGTGACGGAGGTGAGGGCCGGGGGCGGCCGTGGCGCTCGGTGAGTCCCCCCCCCCGCCTTCCCCCTCCCGGTGACCGGGCGGCTCCGTGACTGGAAATCGGGGCCCGGGGGGCCGGGGCCCGGCTGGGCGCTGGGCCTTGGGCGTGGTGAGCGGCGGGGGGGCCCTGCCCCGCGGCGGGTGACACCCCCCTCCCTCCCCTCAGCCGGGATCACCGTGGAGGGGCAGTGAGGGGCGCGGGGGGACCGGCGGCTGGCTGGGGACGCCCCCGGGGTGCTGCGGGAGGGAGGCCGGGCCCCGAGGCCTGTGGTGGTGGTGGGGGCGGCTGGGCCCCGACGGGGGGCGGGGGTTACGGGCGGAGCGGGCCTGGGCTCGGTGGTGCCGCCGCGGGGGGGGGGGGGGCGGGAGGGCGGCGCGGAGCCGCGGGAGGGGAGCGGAAGGCTCTGGAAAGGAGAGGGAGGCCCGGGGGGATGAGGCGGCCGAGCACCGGGGGGGCGGCTGCGAGATGCGGGGCCCGCAGAGCTCCGGCTGCGGCTTCCCGAGCTCGTCTCCCTTCGGGGCGGTGCGGGGCCGGGGGCTGAGCTCGGGCCGCTGCCCAGGGGGCTTGCTGCGGGCTTGTAACGTGAAAAAAAAGGCCCTGAGTCCCAGCCCGCTGCTTCCCGTCAGTGCCGGTCGCAAAGAGCAAACTTTCACGTGCAGTCTTGCGGCCCGGAACTTTCTAGGCTGCAGGAAGAGAAGGGCTGCGGGGGAGCCCAGCCTGAAGGGAAGCGGCCCCACGTCGGGGTGCTGTAGTAGTGGTAAAGCTCTGGGCTTTCGTGGTGGCAGTGTTAGTATAATAGGGTGTTAAGCTGTTAATGTAATTAACGCCGCAGTGTTTCTGCAGAGCGTTGTGGAAAACTCCTTCATAAATTTGTTTGGGATGCGTTAGGTGTTACTTAACATCGTCAAGTAAGCATAGCTAACGTACAGGTTTTATGGGGCATCTCATTCACTGTGGTTTGGGGTGTTACTAAAACATTATAAGGAGATAACAGGACTATAACAATGCATGGGTTAACATAGTTACAAGTACTGGTTAAAATACAGGTTGTGCTAAAATTATTTTAGGTGCATCAGAGTGACCAGAATATTTACGTTTAAAAAAAAAAGGTATTATGGAAGGGATACTTCTGCAATCTCTGTATTGCATCCCAAGCTGAGTATAAGATGTTAACTGCTTCCCGGTATCAGCTGCCCTCCTAGAATGGGAAGCCTAATGCTAAGCAGTAAGAAAGCTTGAGGCCTCTGCTAGATTACCCTTTCATTTGGTGTTGCAGCACTTCCTCCTAAGTAAATGAATAAATCCTTTACTGAGAGTACCCTGTAACTTGTACTTAGCCCTCCCTTCTATTTCCTTTTCTGGCCTTTCATTTTTCTGCCTCTAACAGTGATCGAAATGGCAGCCTGTTCTTGCTGGAGTCAATTCTGTAGCAAGGCAAACTTGAATTGATTCCTAGGCGTGATGGTCTGAAAGATCTTGGGGCACCTCCAGATCTTTCCCCACCTACCATAATTTCCCTTGCAGCCCATCTGTTTTATGGCCAGAAAGCCTCGCAGTTCTGTCTTTGTCCTCCAAGGACTTTCAGTTCTGTGGGAATCTCTCTGCTGACAAACAGTACATGGTGTTTCCTCCCTTACTGTTTGTGCACCGTTGTACATTATTTTTAGAAACTGGCATATTCGAAATGCTTATTAAAAGCAAGCTTTGCTGTTGCCTTTCACACCTAATCTCTTACTTGGTTTGTGCTCCTTGCAACCCAGACAGAGGGCCCCTTTTTCTGTGGGGTTGTAGGTCACCATGGGCTTGGCCAATCTTTTCTAGGAGTCTTCCCTCAAGCCTTAAGTAGCAGCGTATCCCAACCACCCCCTACTTTTAAAAAAGGCAAAAAAAAAAACCACCCACCCATGTAGCTCCAGCCTCTGGCCTGCTGTAAGCAAGGCGCTGCTGGAAGTTGTCTAACTGCAGAACTGAGCGCTTCAGGGAGAAAACGGTGCCTGCCCCATATGAGCTGCGGCGTATATATGAGCATAATTTCATTCTATCCCTCTCAGAGCAGCAGTGAGGTCATTTACTGGCTGCTGAAATTACAGTGCTTGGCCACGAAGTTGGTGGTTCAGCTTTGCCCTCGAGTGCGGATCTCCCAAGTCTGCCTAAGGACAGGTCTGTCTGTGACAGGCGCGGGTGACAGAAACGCATGTGATGCTGTGGCGTTGAGCTGACGCTGTGCCTAGCAGCTTAATTTCCTTTATCCTTGGCTACTTGCTTGTTTTATTTCATGGTGCTTTCACTTGTCCTGCAACACCTTCTGCCCTTGTGTCCTGGACTGGGGAATTGATGAAGAGTTAAAGCAGCGCAGCAGGAGGATTTCCAGCCGTCTTACAGCAGCGGCTGGTTCACCGTCGGGCTGCGTGAACGCCTCCTGTGGCACAGCAGAGGAGCTGGGACGTGAAGGTGGAGGCATCTTGAGATGGCAAAGAGGAACTTCTTGCTTCAGTGCTTCTAACTTTAGGAAACGAGTGCGCTACCAAGCAGGGAGCCAAGTCTTAGCTCAGAAATGATAAAAATGCAGTTTGAGGAGGGGAAAAATGGGTATCTACCTCTCTGCCTTCCTGTTCTGGTCTCCTTGCACGTTTTTGTGTGCTGAGATGAATTTCTTATGACTCTAAACTCTTCTTCATGATTCTTGTCTTGCATGAGGATGTGTTGTGCTTATTTTTTCAGCTTCCACTGCAAATACCGTATTGAAATCCAGTTTTTGGAACACGGGGCTTAGCTAGTACCCTTTGCTGCTTGTACGTGCTTACACCAGTTTGAGCTATCAGTTCAGACTGATGAAATAAAAGGCAATGATGCTCTCCCAGTTAAATTGCTGAGGTGTAGCTGACGACAACTTGCATGATGCAGACAGTTTTCCCCCTTCAATGCTTAGTTCTGCAGCAAGTGCCTTGTTTTTGCAAGACGTGTTTAATCTGACTGTAAATTATCTTAAATAAGGAGAAAACCACTTCAGTCAGCTGTATATCTAGTAGCAATTGCGATGTGGTTCTGTATTCTGAATTATGCAGCGCTAAGAGCTGGCTTGATGAACCACTCAAATAGACTTGTAACCAAGGAGATGATTAAACTGGTTTTGCAGGCTCTGCTTAACCTGTCAGGGAAAGAAACTTTCTAAACAGTATGTTCTGGAAGTATGATAGATAGCAAGGGACTTGAATATCCTTCGTGGGGCCCTTCCAGCTGTCTGTCCTTCCCCCCATATGTTTGTGGTGATAATCGGCTGCTGTATAGGTCAAGCGTTTCCAGTGTCATGCCAAAAGTCACAAAAATTCAGGTTTTATGCCTCAAAAAAGGAGTTCCAAGTAAGAATAAATCTCTGAAGCTGCAAGTCTTGAAAGCATTGGAACCTGAAGGTGACAATCGCTTAGTCCTGCACTGGAAGTGCTGCGTCTGTGGCAAGAAGCTGATCCTGCCTCTTTGTGTCCACTTGGTTTAGTTCCTACCACTGTAAAAATCAAGCTCTGCAGTGCAGCTGTTCCCATGTTCTGGTGTCTGCCCCGTAAATTCCAGGGGAAAACGCTTCATTCAGCCTTCTGACAGTCAGGAGCTGGTGAACAGTGCTTAAATGTCCCTTACCGTTTTCCTTGTGCAGAAGCTGATTGTGGATAGGCACGCAGACAGAACAAGTGATTTGTTAGCTCTGACACTCCTGAACGCTCTCCCAAGTCAGTGCTTTGCGATATTATGTTGGTACTCCATTTGCATTGATGGGAAGACTACTGCAGTGTTTAGAAGACCTCATTTATAAAAAAAGGTAGATGAAGTTCTAATCATCTTTGACTTGGGACAGTGGTATGGTGAAGGTGAGTTGCACTGCAGTGGAACGGAGACTTCAGAAGCCCGCCTATTCTGAGGCTGGGGGCAGTCGCATGGTCAGAAATACGCCAACCTTCAGAAATATTACGCAGTGAAACCTGCGGAAAGGAAGTTCAGGCAGAGATTCAGAAATAGCTGCTCGTAATCGCCTGGAAACTGGACACTCCTTCAAAGGAGGAATCTGGCCATCACGCAGTAGGTGGCTGTGCTGCTGGAGGCTAGCGTTTTAGGTGGCTGAGCACCTGTACTTGCTAGTAACTCAAAGCTCCGCCTAAAATTTGTTTTAAGCCTGTTTTGTGTAAAATCTGAGTCTTTTTTTTCTCTTCCCCCTCCTTTCCCTTCCTATTGTCCCCTATTTATGAGTAACCCAATTTACTAGGGTATAATTGCTTGTTGTGTCCCCAGGGATTAAGCGTGGTTGAAACCTTCTTGTATAGCAATACATATGTTATGGACAGATGTAGCTATTTAAATACCCCAATTGTGTGTTTTACTTAAATCGCTCTTCTGAGAACATACTGTCTTTTATTTCTTATAATTTAGTTTGTGTATTGTTAGGGATTAATAGAATAAGGAGCTTGCCTTGACAACTGGCAGTTGCTGAAGGTGCTACCAGTTCGTACTGGGGTGTATGAATGAGAGCTTATGTACAATTTGGGAATGATTTAATACGTAGGAGGTGTTCTAAACAGCTTTCTATAGGGATACAAACTTGCGAAAACTGCTTGCCAATGACTACAAAGAAGCAAGGGTACGAAACTGGATTAGCTTCTCTTCCTGCTTCTAGTTTTTGGAAAAAGAAAAGCTTGCTGGGGACTTGCACAGGTAATACTTGTAGCTTCAAGTGAGGTTCCCCAAGCCCCAGTTTCAGGCAGAGGGATAACTGGTAAGTGCAGACCCCTGGTAGATCCCTGTGGGTGTCTCAGGAACAGCTTCTGCCTGTGCTGGTGCTTGCTGTGGGGGATACTGGTGGCTGTGACTGGTTTTACCAGAATACTTTGATAGGATTTCTGGACGCCCTCGTGTGCAATACCAGGCCGTGTGGTTTGCCACTTACCGAGCAAGAAGTGCTAGCGTCTGCCAAAGGTCACTGCCACCGACAGAAGCTTCAAGGGTTCTGGTTGGGGTGGGATCACCAAGTAGGTGTGAATTTGGTATGGAGCCTGTGCTGCCGGGGAGGCTGGGAGGTGATCGGAATCTTACACCGAAACGTCATTGCTCTCGGTGAGGTTACCGCAGAGATGACTTGCATGCTAAATCGCTAATGTCCTTTGCACAGGCTTGGGAGGCGGTATGGAAAAACTGCGTCCTCTTAAAAAGAGGAAGGCATTGGCTTACCTTTAACTTCGCTGTGCGTTTAAGGTGACTTTGCTCGTATCACCCTTAGGAGCAGTACAGTGATCGTTCTATCCGCATAATGTAACGTGAAAGTGGTTACAGAACTTGGGGTAAAATCTTCCTGAATTTAGCTCTGTTAAGAATGAATTTGGTGAGGCTCTGTTAGCAAGGTGAGACAAAATGCAACCCTTCCCTTGGAAAGGTGTCCTTGTGCCACCTCGCCTGCAGTCACTTCGATCCCAGCACACATCTGGGCTCCAAAGATCACTTTTTCAAATGAGGTTTCAGGGTCTTTGTGGTTTTTGCTGTTGGGCATGGGTTTATTCAGAGAGCGTACTGTCTGTGCAGGAGGAATTGAACTTCCAATGGCACTGATGTTTGCTTCACAGTTTTTGTTTTTGGTTTTGTGTTGTGGTTCCCAGATTTGTAATATCTATGAGCTGCTATGTGGTCTGCAACTGTTTTCAATTCTGCCTGTACACTGCATTAAAGTTAAAAACAAACAAAAACACAAATAACAGGCTTTGGTTATATGTAGGAACACTTGGTTTTTGTCAGCTGCTCATGCTGTGAGCTGTGTCCTTCTGGCCCAGGGCTGTTCTGCTGCAGTTGCCTGGGCTGGGAGGGCCGGGTGCTGAGCATGTACCGAGCCCGTGGTCCTCGGGGCATCGCTGCTCGGAAACTGGCTGTGATTACGTGTTGTCATAGTGGCAAACTGGACATAACCTCGACAGGTCCTAAAATACAGTTTTGTTGTAATTAAAAACATCCCCTGTCATTAGAAGCAAGTTAAAGAGTAATCTAAGAATGGTAGATTTGGTATGCAGTGGAGTCTTGGTATACTGGGTAGAGCTGATAAGCTTCTACGACTAAATGCTTTCAGTTGCCTAAACATGCTTTGGAAAGTTTAAAAAAAAGTTTTCTACCATGAACTTACACCCCTACAGGCCTTAATAACTCTGCTTGAGTTATGTTTGTAAATCTGTGGGGCTATAGCCTGAGGCAGGAATGTAGGGGAAGGAGAGGATGTTTAGTTTTATAATGACTTTCAAAAAAAAAAAAAAGAATTAGTCTTAGCTGAAACTTTGACTTCGGAAGAAAAATCTGGAATGTAATTCAAAGGAGCAGACTGCTTTCCTGGTTGCTGTGTGTGGGTAAAACTACAAGCGGTGCGGAAGGAGTGTTGCTTTCTGTATCAGCGTAAAGGTGCGGTGATAAGTAATTTTTTTTAGCAGGAAAGTCAAATTGAAACCTATTTTACTTAGAGATTTTTTGAGCTACAGATTGTCAAGGTGTCCTCTGTGTTTCAGGTAGCATAATGTGCCGGGCACCCTATAAACTAATTGGTGTGGTAGTTTAATTCTGTAAAGTCTTTGTATTAGATTTCTTTTGGTCGTTCTGTTAAGTTAGAGATCAAATTAACTGTCCATTGAACAGCAAGAATTTTTCTGCTGGGTCTGCCTCTGTGTCCAGCTGCTTACAGACATCTGCCGGTAATATCAATGGCTGTTGGCAGTAATTCCAGGATAAAGCATGGGGAAGGCAACTGATGAATGAAAGTGCCAGTGTCCTGCATAGGAAAGGAAGAAAAATACTGAACAGGAGATAGAAGATTGATTGTTCCATAGATGCTTGAAAGAGGTAGCTAATTGTATTTCAGCTCATGAACTCGATGGAAATGCCCGTTTCAACATGATGTATTTAGAGTTCTTCACAAGCAGAAACAAGCATTCTGTTCAGGTTTTTGTAGGTGTGCGAGTTGGGGTGTTGCCGTGGGTATGTGCAGTTCTGCTCATGGGCTGGCAGCGGAGGAGCAGCGCTGACACTTCTGCAGCGGGATCTGCAGAACTTGTCCACGTGCTCCTCTGGTCCGTTAGCATCTGTTTTATATTGAGTACTTCACCTTTATCTTGTATTCCTCTTCAAATTCGTGAGCTGTCTTAACTAGCCAGATGTGATAAATAGCGAAGCTGAGAAGGTAAGTTTGTACCTGTCCTTCAGTGGTGTGACGAGGCACTTCAAGCTTCGAGGACAACAGGTGGTTTTGAACTGTGAGTTGGTGCCTTGCTCTGTGTGCAGTGCTGGCCTGACTTCTTCCCTTGTCTTATTTGTTCAGATCATGGAGCTGAAATGGTTACTGTACGTGGCCCTGCTAGCTCTTGGGACTCTTGCCATCCAGGCACATGATATGGATGATGACAATGACGGTGATGATGTAGTTGATATCGAGGATGATTTGGATGACGGCATTGAGGAGGTAGAAGAGTCAAAGCCTGAAACCAGCAGTCCTCCTCCAACTCCAAAGGTATGGCATGGAAGTTCTCTTTAAAATTCAATTACTGCTTGTGTTGTAGCTACTGTGAATCTGATCCGAGTTCTCTCTGCTTTGCTAATGTTTAATGTGTTGTGATGCTATTAAAGGTGTTAGCTGGGAGTAAGGTATGGAATTAAGCTTAGCTGTTTGCTTTCTTTCTCATCTGACCCTGTCTTCTTCCTTGAAGACTTATATCAGTATTTGAAATCTGAAGTGTAAGTATCAGGAATTAATGCTTCCAGCTAAATATATACTTCAGTTTGAGTTGCAGAGAAGAACACAATGGCTTGGCAGAAGCAGCAGTATTTACATAATTTCTGTATTTCTGCTGCCAGAGTGTTCCAGGTAATGTGCTTAAGTGTAGATGGGGAACGTGAGCTGTATGTACCTGTTCCTCTTTAGAGTAGAGAATGTGCCTTGAAAGGTGTGTAAATCCCCTTTCCTCTCCCGTAGGTTACCTACAGGGCTCCCGTCCCAACTGGCGAGGTGTATTTTGTAGAGTCCTTTGATAAAGGAACTCTGGATGGGTGAGTATGATCTGAGGGATGATTGAACATAATAAATCAAAATTTTCTGTGAAAGGGAACAAAACTCTTTCTAGATTCTGTTACTCAAAATCACATTAACAGGCAGTGGTTAGGGAGGGTTACGGCAGTGACTATCTGATGCTGGTTGTTAGTGCTGAAGCAAACTAATATATCCTTAGGTACTAATAATGGGGGGAGATGAGCCATATATTGTGTAATATTTTTAATCCTTTTCATCTGACTTTCTGTAGCTCAGGTAACGTGAGGATGGTGAGGTTCTACAGCTTTGCATAGTAAGAATTTTTGAAGAGCGTGACACTGAGGCAGTGATCCTATTTCACGGTGGGGTGGGAAATGGAAAATGTAGAAAATTTTGCAGGCTTGGGGATAGAACTCCTGAGGGGATCAGGGCACTAGGATGCTTTAAGAGCAGGCGTTTTAGCGTGTGGTGAAAAAGTATGGGTTTCTGACTGTTGGATGTTTGTCTTTTAGATGGATCCTTTCCAAAGCCAAGAAAGATGATACAGATGATGAAATTTCCAAATATGATGGTGAGTCCTACCCAGTTTTTTTGACTGATATTTCTGATGTCCTTTGTCCTATGTGAAGAGGAGGTGCAAGTCTGTTTCCTGATTGCTTGCTGAAGTTATATTCACTGAAGAAAATGGGGGAGTATTTGTGTATGTGGTTAACAACATGAAGTGTGGTTCTGATGCAGATAAAAGATTAAAATAAAACAGCCACTTTGAGGTTTTAAATTTTTTAGTGAAGATGTTAAATTAATAACTTGAGGAGGCAAAGTGCTGATTTTCTTGCTTGGAATTAGGCTAAGTGAAGATTGTATCCCATGAGTTTTGATAATGTTTGGTTAATTTCCCTCCAGGTAAATGGGAAGTCCAAGACATGAAGGACACTAAGCTTCCAGGAGACAAAGGGCTTGTACTGGTAACCCGAGCCAAACATCATGCAATTTCATCCAAACTTTCAAAGCCTTTTGTATTTGATACCAAGCCCCTTATTATACAGTAAGTAAAAGATAACTCGGTGTTCTGTTATTTCAAGGGTGACGTGATAGCAGGCTGAGGTTTATTCCGTAACAGAGCTTTTGTCGACTGGGAGTCTAAATGACACAAGATATAACAACCTATTACTATACTGTTTGAGTAAGTATAAAATAGCAATTTGGATTCCCCAAGTGTAAAAATTATGAACAGCATGGCTCCCTCTGAAGCATGTAAAGGAAGGTAGTCTTTGAAAACTAGACTTGGTAGCTGGTCTCTGAACTTCATTTGATTCATTGTGTTAACAAGGACATGCAACTGATTTTTCTACTGTTAATCATAGAAGTCCTTGTCTTTTTGGACAAGACCTCATCTATATGCAAGTCAGTGTACTTATTCAGTAAATTGTCCCGTTTCAAAGGTGGGCTGTGTAGTAAAGGTGCACTTGTTTCCTCCTGCCTTTGTTTTAGTTCATCTGTTGTGGAAGATGAATAGCTTGTTTAGCCCTATTGGGCCATGACTGATGTAGGAGAATCTACTAACTAGCAAGCAGGGGGAAAAAAAAACCTTCAGTGGCAACTGTTGAGTTGTGGGATATTACTTTATCAGTTTTAAACTGAGTAAGCTAATTCATGTTTGTACAAGGTAATGAGCTGGTCGCTTTACTTTGCATTACTGCTTAGTTTTTGGCTCAAAATACAAGGCTAAAAATAAAATAAAGTGGTCACCCACTCCAGCTGCTGGCATTGAGAGAGGATCAAGCATACTTAGCCTATTCCTGACAGACATGTTTTGCCTTTTTCAGACTCCTTGGCATCTCTAAATATACTGTTGTATGCTTATAACCCTAAAGGGTGTCTTCCTAGGACCCAACTGTTCTCACTTTGGTCATCTTGCAAATTGAGTTGTCTGCTGTAGCGGTTGTGGGGAAAATTGGTTTGCCTTAATCTCTGTTGCAGTCTCTTACATACTGAAATCTTTTCTCTCTACTCCTAGATCATAATCTTTTAGACCAGCACTCAATTTCTTTAATCTTTTGTTAGGTTAAGCCTTCTAAATCCTTGATTCTTCTCGTTTTGCAGGCCCTTATGAATATCTGCTTAGTCCTTAAGAGTACAGCATGTGTTTTTAATGTTTGCTTGACTCTTGATTTAAAACAAACAACAGAAGTCTTACTCTGAATTTGTACTTGAAAGTTGCAATCATGTATTGTGGAAGTAAGTTTTCCTTTCGTGTAACACGCGCTCTACTTCTTTGTCCAAAACTAAAATTAGGTATGAAGTAAACTTCCAAAATGGAATAGAGTGTGGTGGGGCCTATGTGAAGTTGCTTTCAAAGACCCCCGAATTGAACCTGGTGAGTGATGCTGATACTCCGAGCATTATCCATGAAATAACGCTTGCTTTATTTTGCTGTTTCCTAGAGAAACCTCTTCAGTAAATGTAGTGGGGCATAGTTTGGGCTTGATCTCCAGAGTACTTTGCACTCAGCAAGTTCCCACTATTTTCAGTTGGAGATCAGAAATACAGAAATATTCTGGCCTCTTGAGTGACAACTCCAGAGTTTTCCCATAGCTGAGCAGTTCTACAGCTTGGAAGTCTACAGTACTTCAGATTTCCCTAGGTTCTAGAACTGAGGAGGTACCTTACGAGAGTAGCCAGTGTAGAAACCTCCTTGGAAGCCATTGTCCAGAAGGAAGATTGTTTTATCTTCTAAAACAGACTCATGCAAATAACTAAAAATATATCTGGCATTTATTGCTGTGTCTTTGAACTCTTGTCAGTTACTGGATATACTTAAAATATCTATATATCTGAGGTTGGACTAGATACAAGCTTGTATATTCAGAAGCACACAGTTATATAGAAGAATTTGCTTCATAAAAGGCCCTTGAATGCATTGTCTTAAAAGTGCCCTCAGTGAAAGAGACAATGCTGCATCCTTTAAAAATTAAGAGTCACTTCCTCTCCTCCCAGTAATACAGTTGTCTTGAGTATTTTAGCCTGTTCAGACAAAGCTTTACTGCTGGGTCAGTGTGTGTGTGTATATATATATATATGCTTGTATAAACTATGGATTTTCTTTAGCCATTTTCCTAGACTTCATGGGAAGTACCTTTTAAGACTTATAACCCATCCTTTTCCTTTTGTTCTGCGCTCTCTTTAGAGCTTTATTACTAATACAGATTCCAAACTTAAAGCTGTCTAGCCAGTTTCATGTGTGCATTGAATCTCAAGATAACATTATCCAAAACAAATAGACTTGCAGTGTTCAAAGGTGAGATTATTATATTCAGTTCAGTCTTAAATTGAAACAATATACCAGCTTAGAAGTAGATAAACTAAATACAACTTGGCCTCACTTTTAATGTTGCTTATCCCTTTGTGTGGAAGAAACTCACTAACTAACTATTAATTCATTATTAACAGTACCTGATGTGTATGTTAATAACTCTTAAAAGTCATTTTTGCAGTGTAGAGATATGCTTAAAAATGCATACATATATATGGTTGTCACAACTTAATGAATTACTTACCTTGTTGATAACACTTGAATAGCTATTCGTTTCCCTCTGAAGTAGAGGGAAGGTGCAAAATGAAGAAGTTAAGCTAATTCTGGTCTTCTCTCTAGAAGCTTGTAGTTGTGATGCAGGTTTTAGTCTGGCTACTTCACTGTCTTGATATCCAAGCTGCAGATCAATTTATAATGATTCAGGAGGTGGTATGATGGGCAGTGGCTGAAGTTGTTTCTCAAAATAATGGCATTGTTTTGCATTTCTTTTAAAGGATCAGTTCCATGACAAAACTCCATATACAATCATGTTTGGCCCTGACAAATGTGGAGAGGACTATAAATTGCACTTCATCTTCCGACACAAAAACCCGAAGACTGGCAAATACGAGGAGAAGCATGCGAAGCGTCCAGATGCAGACTTAAAGACCTACTTTACTGATAAGAAGACACACCTTTATACTCTGGGTACGGTGACTGTAAACTGTGCATGTTAATAACTACTGCTGTGTTTTCTGAATCAAACTCAAAGTAAACCAGATGAACAAACAAATCTTTGTATCAGCATACAGCTTGAAAGCTCTGAATGCAAAAACTAGTCTTATTGTATAAAGGCTTGCTTCCTCCTTGCAAGAAGTTCTGACTCATGTAGGAAGTCATGAGACCTTGAACTTAATAGTTAAAGAAGAACTGAATTTCAGAACGGTTACGAGTAATGTGATACGCTAAGTGTATCTAAAATTATTAGCAACATCTATATAATGCTTGAATGCTGCCCTCTAGTAATTTGGGATATTAATAAACTTTAGATGTAGAGGAGAGATTAAATTACTACCACTTCCAACAGACTTGCATTCTTTGGGAACAGTGGCTTTAGTACCTAACTTTTAAAGTCAGTTTTCAGTAGCATATAATTTTAGTTGGTTAGTTCTGTACTTAGATTTGGATAGCACAGTTCCAGGTGCAGAAGAGGGATCCAGGGGATAGTGTTTTTCTTCCCACATCTTTCACAGTATCAGACAAAATCAGTGGTTACTGAAGTACAGTGTTTGGCATTAGCTGTGCCTAAAAGTATTTTGTGGGAGTACTCGAGCATCTCTGTGTCTGTTCCATTACAAAGGTAGCAATGAATAAAGAAATTAAAACCCTGTGAGTCAGCAGTGGGATTATGAATGGGGGTCTTCCTTTTAAGTAGGATGTGAATAAATACTATTCCTACTGCTAAAGCACTATTCAACAAATCTTAGTTTGACAAGGTGAGATGTGTTACATCAGCCCTAAGTACACTTAGACATCATGGGAAAGGTTTTTAATGAGTCTTAGAAACAATTATTAGGTAGATGGTAGCTTGGATTGCTGAAGCTTGAATTGTACGTGGTACAGCAGGGATCAGTGATAATTTGTGAAGCATGCTTTGTATTGTATGTGTAACGGCTGCATTGACTTTTTTCCTTTCAGTCTTGAATCCTGATAATAGTTTTGAAATACTGGTTGATCAAACGGTTGTCAACAGTGGGAACTTGCTAAATGATATGTCTCCTCCTGTGAATCCACCCCGAGAGATTGAGGACCCGAATGACCAGAAGCCTGAGGACTGGGATGAGAGACCCAAAATCCCAGATCCAGATGCTGTTAAACCAGATGACTGGTAAGATGTTAGAGGGGTACTTGAACCTGTGTTTTTTGAACTATAGACTTGATTTTGAGCTTGTATGCATCCTTGCAGTGGCTGCTAGGGCAAGGGATTTACAGCAATGTGCCCTTTCTAGATTGGCTTTAAAATTAGTGTTATCTTAGTTGGAGCCGTGACTGTGCTGTGAGGCACTGTATAGAGGTAACAGGCTGCAAGACGACTTTATTCTTAAAACGTGGTGTTGCTGCCTGGTAATCTAGATCAGTGGGCATGTTCAGACACTGTAGAATCATGTCTTGGGGTTGAGAACTTGTTGCATATTGTGTGTTAATATACTGACTTCCTTTTCCAAGGGATGAGGATGCTCCTGCAAAAATACCTGATGAAAATGCTGTGAAACCGGAGGGCTGGCTGGATGATGAGCCAGAATATGTAGCAGACCCTGATGCTGAGAAGCCTGAAGATTGGTAAGTTTACTGCCTGTTGCAAATGACAGCAATAATTACGTGGTTTTGGTACTGGTTTTAACAAGTATAAAAATAGCTAGTTCGTTGTTGCTCACTATCAAAGTTGCTGGTAATTCAAGCTATCCTGCTTCAAAAGCAGAAGGCAGAGTTGTTGGTCTTAATAGGAATCCTGTGTTCTTGCGTTCATCTGCGTACTTGTCAACTGTTCTTTCCTATGACTGTAAGCTGAATAGGTCAGGGATGTTCATCTCGCAGTTGTGTACTGCAGTGGGAGGGGGCTGTGCTCAGAGACTGGCTTTTCATGAGCTTCTGTGCTTTCAAGCTGCTTCCTGAAATATCTGTCCCTTCTGCAGTGTCTTTTTCAGGCCTATGCTATTATCAGTTTCGGTGTTTCCATTTTACAGTAGAAATCTTAGTGTTCTTGGGAATCAGACACGCTATAAGCTTTCTTCTGGGTAAAGACAAGGGGCAGACTTCAAAACTGAGTTGCTGTTACAGGGACGAGGATATGGATGGTGAATGGGAGGCACCTCAGGTTGCAAATCCTAAGTGTGAGTCAGCTCCTGGCTGTGGTACCTGGCAGCGACCAATGATTGACAATCCAAACTACAAGGGCAAATGGAAGCCTCCTATGATTGATAACGTGAACTATCAGGTTGGTTTCTTCATTTTTGTAAACTTCTGGCCAGTGCAGCATCTCCCTTCCAAAAATCAGAATGATTTACATTCAGCAGATGTAATTAAGAATAAAAATACTGTCATGGACTTCCTGTGTTTCAAGTGGACAGTTTCAAAGTGTTTTTTTAACCTGACTTCACTCTTTCGTAGCACAAATAAAAAATGATTCCCAGAACCTGAAGAGTCGCATTTATAAACACTGTAATTGAGTGCAATTACCTTAAAGGAGGTTGTAGCGAGGTGGAGATTGGGTTCTTCTCCCAAGCACCAAATGATAAAACGAGGGGAAATGGCCTCAAGTTGTGCTGGGGAAGTTTAAGTTGGCTATTAGGAGAAATTACTGAAAGGGTTGTGCAGCATTGGAATAGGCTGCCCAGAGAAGTGGTTGAGTCAGCATCCCTGGAGGTCTTCAAGAGAAGCATAGATGTAGAGCTTAGTAGCATGATTTTGTGGTGGGCTTCTCAGTACCAGGTTAAAGGTTGGACTAGATGATAGTTTTGTTTTTTCCCAACCTGAATGATTCTGAGATTCTTTGCATTGGTCTTCTTGGCTGAAATGGGCTGAAAAATGAAATTCAGCCTCTGTGCTAGTAGGTAAGGCTTGAATGTCTTGTCTTTCCTAGGGGATTTGGAAACCCAGGAAGATCCCAAACCCAGATTTCTTTGAAGACCTGGAGCCTTTCAAGATGACTCCCTTCAGTGCTGTGGGACTTGAGCTATGGTCCATGACTTCTGACATCTTTTTTGACAACTTTATCATCTGTACTGAAAGAGCTGTGGCTGATGATTGGGCTAATGATGGATGGGGACTAAAAAAGGCAGCTGATGGCGCTGCAGAGGTGAGAAAAGAAAGGCTTAATTGTGTGCTTCCTACTGGAACAGTAGGAGCACTGCTGCTGTTCTTGTGCAGTGTTTATCAATATATACTTACGTGTACCAAGGCTGTGGATTGATGATCTTCATTAGAACCTCAATTTGTAATTACAGCCTGTAATAGTTGCTATAAATGGCAGTGAGTATTCACTGCTCTTTTGAGGTTCTTGCTCTGACATTTGTGCTGTTAATTGTAGACTAGTTATTAATTCATAAACCATGGAAGAAGTACTTGTGCAGGCTAGCTTTAATTCTTTCAGGTATGAAATATGTTCAATGTTGCAGAAAGTCTACTTTCTGGAGTAGACTGAAACTGAAAAATCTGTAGTTCAAGATCAACTGTTGCAATTTGAGTTTTAATGGTTCACTTTATCTTCTAGCCTGGTGTTGTGGGCCAGATGATGGCAGCTGCTGAAGAGCGTCCCTGGCTTTGGGTGGTGTACATCCTCACTGTGGCTTTGCCAGTGTTCCTTGTTGTCCTTTTCTGCTGTTCTGGGAAGGTATGCATTTCCTCTGGTAAATACGCTGAATCTTCTTAAACATTCTACTTAATGTGCCTTAGCTTCACAAATAACTGGTTGGTTCTGGCAATTTTTTTTAGAAGCAGCCAAGTGCTGCAGAATACAAAAAGACTGATGCTCCTCAGCCTGATGTGATGAGCGAGGAGAAAGAAGAAGAAAAGGACAAAGGAGACAAAGAAGAGGAGGAGGAGGAGGAAACAAATGAGGAGAAGCTAGGTAGGCAAACTTAGATAATCTTGATGTGAAATTAATATCTGAAAGAATAAGAGGATTGGCAGACATAACAAGTCATTGGTGAACTGAAGGTGGCAAGTCTTAATGACAAGAGAATGAATGAGGTTTTTTTAATTTCCTTAGAAGAGAAGCAAAAAAGTGATGCTGATATAGGAAGTGCTAGTCAAGAGGAAGAGGAGGAAGAAGATGAGGAAGAAGACAGGAAACCTGCATCAGAGGTACGCAAGCACTTAATTTTTGAGGGAAGCATTGTGGATTGTTTTTCTTGGTATAGAACAAGCCTTACTAATCTGTTAAAAGCTAACCTGGCTCACGTGATACCCCTTTCCACTGTCAGAACACCAGAGAACTTAATCACTGTGCAGAATAGGCATTGCTGTGGCCAACCTCAGCAAAGCAGGAAACCTTGCTAAAGGCACTTGCCATAGACCCTGCATTGTGAGAGGAGTAGGATTGTGTGGAATGCATCTTCTTGAAGCAAAAGGCTTATTCAGCTTTGTGTGCAGTCAGGATGTGACCTTCTAAGTGCTCCACATTGACATAATGGCTAACTTAAAAAAAAAAAAAAAAGGGTGGAGTGTTGCTTGAGGTTAAATAGATTCTCGCAGCAGCAGAATTTAAGTATTCTCAGCAAATATCTATACGTGCACCGTGAAAATAATAATGTCTACCATATATGTAAAGGAAGGGGTAGTAACAGCAGTAGGTCCTTCCAAAAATGAAACTAATGTAGAGCTGAAAGTTTTTTGTAGGCTTGCTCAAAAAGGCTTTCAGGAGTAAATTTTGGTTAGGTTTCCTTCATGTCTCTACAAATTTCTTGCAGGAGGAAGAAACTGTGAATAGATCACCCAGAAACAGAAAGCCAAGGAAAGATTGAAAAAAAATCATAAAAACTTGATCTGTGATTTTTTTTTCAAAACATGGTTCTGGGAGAGGACCTTGGACACCTTACATTGAAACTTGGACAAACCTCAAGATTTCACCATCCACAGGTTCCAGTCACACTATCCAATGTAATGGAGTGTCTAGCAGTAAAATATTTGCAATCATCTGTTTAAAGAACATCATTCCTGTAGAAAGAATGCAGTTAATATAATGGGCTGTGGATTTTGGAATGTAACATAACTAACCTTTTTCATTTTTGGTTTTAAATATTCTTTTCTGTTTTTAAGTAGATTGGTAGAACTTTACCAGTCTCAAACCTTGGTTTAATTTAATATATTAATTAGTGAGGAATAACAATGAATCTTGAAAGTGCTAGATGATAAAAATGCAGTTTTATAACTAGTTTTTTTTACAAACATGTAAATTCCTAAATGCACCGATGTCTTTATATATATATCCCTTAAAATTTAATAATTGTTTAAAGAAAAGCTGTCAACATATTTGACAATACCTCTTCCCACAAAGGAAAAAAAATGGGAAGGGGGGATGTGTGGGGAAACAGTAGCTAAACTCTCCAATCAACTCTGTTCTTCTGGGGGTCATGGGGGGGGGGACAGGAAGGGGTGGAAGGAAGGAATTAGTTGGTTTCTGGAATATGCACTCTGTGCATGGCTAAAGCCCTGTTAAGTGTTGATAAATGATCTAGGATTCGGAGTGGATTGTCCTAATGTGGCATTTATTCCTGCAGACCTTGCAGATAATAGTTCTTGTTAGTTCTTGAACTCTTTTCGTAAAGCTAATGGGTCGTTGGGGTGGGCTGGGGTTAGACTACTTTACCCTTTCCCTTCTGTTCACCCACTGATGCTTTCCTTTCTCTCTTGACTGTACAGCTATTTTTCTGAGTGCAGCTTTGCCTCAATTGCTGGAAGTGCTTCATGTTCAGCTCATTGTCAAAACTCTTTATTTTTATAGCTAG
This sequence comes from Anser brachyrhynchus, assembly GCF_964034855.1. Lineage (NCBI taxonomy): Eukaryota > Metazoa > Chordata > Aves > Anseriformes > Anatidae > Anser > Anser brachyrhynchus. The sequence continues at coordinate 5,734,366 of NC_137709.1, forward strand.
GCCTACTCCAGGGTCCAGACACTGGATAGGACAGTGTCCCATATCCTCTCACTGTTATCACTGTATGTCAATTCCTGTAGGAATGGGGGAGGTGGTCAGGTAGACAAGATGAACTGAATATTTCATAAGGAAAAACAAAAAACACAAATTAACCAACATGTCAGTATTTGTAGGTGGGGAAGGAGCATGTGGAATATCTTAAGTGGTATGTGAAACTGTTTAAGTCTTTTATCTGCTCTTCATGTAACAAATGCATCCTAAATTATATTGTGAATGTTAGGGAGTTCCAATTCCAGCTGAATAAATTTTTTTAAAGTGTTGAGTCTACCATATTATACTGTTTCAAACACTTGTGGAATGCCGGTGATCACTACAAGAGCATACCTCTGAGGGTGAAATCTATGAAATCTATGTAACTTCATTACACTGTACCAAATATGTTGGAGTTCGGATGTCTATATAGATAAGCTTTTCTTTTTGTTTAGAGTGAAATTAAATGTCCTGAAATTACTCTTCTTGCACTGAATTTAAACACTCCAGTGTTGGTTGGTCATAGGTATAGTACGGGGAGTAATTCCCAGGGGCTGGGGGGGGGGTCGGGTGTTCCAATTACCTTGCAAACAATCTAACCAATTACTAAAAGCCTCACTTTTTTTGAAGAAACATCTTTTGCTGCCTGTCCTTATGTTGTATCCCTTGGTTGTTGTGTTTGAAATATTAGTGACCACAAATGCATAGCAGGATTTCTTGATCTTTCTGCAGCGTGCAAATAAACTATTGTAAGCAAGATACTGGAAGTAATTTCAGACTTCTGTTGGGAGCTATTGCATGTTTAGAATGCCTTTGCCTGTTGAACACCTGGTAACTGCTGCTCCTTACTGCCAAAATAGCTTATACTCTGACATGGAAGATGTCATAGCTTAAGCATTGCTATTAGCTTGTTCTCAGGACTGTATTTTTATCAAGGAGCAGCTGCTATTTATGACTCAGTCCTTTGAGATGAAGTATATGTAAATGGTTTCAATTCAGCTAACATCTTGGGCACAACATAAATCTATTAATCCAATGTTTTTTTATCTTAATATGCAAATTGCCTTAAATTCCTGAACAATTCATGTGCATACATGTTCTTTCCAAGCATCAAAAAGGAACTTAAGATCGGCTATCAGCTTCTAAATAGTATTATGTTAAGGTGAAATGTAAATCTACATTTGCTTCTGCTAAATCTCCTTAAGAGGTCTCCTGTCTGCATGTTATGGCTTTTTTTTTGATACCATAGTGTATGCTTAAATAATCACTACAATAAATTATGACTTTCCAAAACGGATAGACAACTCAAAAGTTACTTCTTATCTTGCCTTCTGACTTGGGTGGCTCAGTTTAACTTCAGAATCGCTTTTAAAACTTTGAAGGAAAAAAAAAATTGCTGTCTGCTTAGCCTGACTGGGGAAAAAATGCAAGTACAGCTGTGTTCTCTAAGTAGTGTAGCTCTGCCTGGTGATGATCTGTGAATTAGGTTTGAAATTGGTGGAAAGGATGTGAAGGTACGCTGGGGCTGGGTGTTTGAGAGCAGCCTCGGTGAGGGATGCTGACTCAAGGGGGGGGTGAGGGAGGGTGAGGTGCTTCAGGTAAATAAGGGTGGGGGAGTGCTTGTAGCGGGGTAGGAGAGTAGAAAAGGCTGGAGTTTGTCTTTTGTCTCCTAGCAGTGGTGCTCAGAAAGCAGTTGATCAGGCTGCAGGTAACCTGCTGTAGAAGTGTTAACTGCATGGAAACTGTAATTCATAATTAATTCACAATAATTCACCGGGGACTATTGAAATGTACCAAGGTTGTCTGATCCAAGGCTGACTTCTGGTAGCAGGTAGGGATGGGGGGAAGTGCTGAGGGCTGCCAGAGCTGATCCTCGGCCTCTTCCTCTGCTTGTCCCATAAGAGCAGTGCCCGGGGGCCGGGCTCTCCCTTGCACCCTGCTCTCAGCCTTTCATCCCCCCAGGCCCTGCGCCTTCTGTCAGGGCTGCACCTTTCCCAGCGTTATTTATTCGTGGCCTCACTGAGCCTTTCCCCGGTACTTGCGGCTGCGCTGCGCGCTTACGCACGAAGAGGATGTAAATAAAATAAATTAACTCGAGTTTGCCTTCTGTTGTCTAATTAATTCCCCTGCTCGACCCAGGGGCCGGGGAGCTCGCCCCGAGCCCTCACCTCAGGGGCCCCTCCAGGAGCCGCTCCCCGGCCCCGCGGGGCGGGCACATCAGAGCCCCGCCCACCTGCCAATCACCCGCAGGCCCCGCCCCCTTATCCAGCTCCTCCCTGCCCCTGCCTTTTAAACCCTCCGCAGGCCGCCTCCTGCCGGCCGCTCTCGCCCCGCCCCTTTCCTCCCCTCTCCCCCCCTTCCCATTGGGCGGCAGCGCCGTCCGTCACTCCCCTCGCCGCGCCGCGCGGCGTGACGTCACCCGCCACCCAGGAAGCCCCGCCTCCTGCTCCTCCGCTCGGCTCTGGAGGGGAAAAACAATTTCAAGATGGCGGCGGCGCGGCTAACAATGGGGGCTCGGGGCTCGGCGCCCGCCCGCGCCTGAGAGCGGCGCCCGCCGGGCAGCGCCTGAGCCGAGCCGCGCCGGGGCGGGAGGGAGCCGAGCGGGCTCCGGCCGGGGGCACAGCGGGGCGCAGGGCTTGAGGGAGAGGGGAGCTGAGCGGAGCGGCGCCGGCCGCGGGGCAGAAGGAGGAAGTGGGGCGGGGGGAGCCGTAGGGGCGCCGGGCCGAGGAGGGGGGGGAGGAGGAGGAGGAGGAGGAAGGGGAGGAGGGGGAGGAAGGGCGGCGAGGGGCAGCCCCGCTATGGCGAGGGCCGTTTCGCGGAGCCGCTGACCGGCGGCCGCTCTCCTCCCCTTCCCGGCCCATGGTGCTGCCGCCCTGCCCCATGGCGGAGTTCGTGGTGCCGCGGCACAGCGCGGTGATGGAGCGGCTCCGGCGCCGCATCGAGCTCTGCCGGCGGCACCACAGCGCCTGCGAGTCCCGCTACCAGGCCGTGTCCCCGGAGCGCCTGGAGCTGGAGCGCCAGCAGACCTTCGCCCTGCACCAGCGCTGCCTGCAGGCCAAGGCCAAGCGGGCCGGCAAGCACCGGCAGCCGCCCCCGGCCCCGCCGCCGCCCGCTCCCCCCCCCGCCGCCGCCGCCGACCGCCGCGGGGGGCAGCGCCGACAGGAGCGGGGCCAACGGGCTGGACGCCGAGGCGGCGAGCGGCGAGCAGCACGGCCGCAGCAGCACGCTGATCGCGGTAAGGGGGCCGGGGGGACCGGGGGGGACCGGGAGGGGGGGGACCGGCTGGCAGCGAGCCCCCCTCCGGGAGCTCCTGGTGGCTGCGGCCCCGCTTGACTCCGTTCCCCTGGCTGCTGGAAGGGTGCTGAAAGCTGCTGCCGGGGGCGGAGGGGGTTAAGGGGTCGCTCACCGGTTCCTGCGGACGGTGGCTGTGCTCCTTCAGGGGACCGCGCAGCCTGGGGAGCTGTACTGCGGGGAGTTTCACCCAAAATGTCCCTGCAGAATCTGTCAGGGGATCGTCGGTGCTGCGGAGGCTTTGGGGGGTGTTTTTGTTGGCTTGTGCCTTCATGTAATCCGTCAGGGTTTAATCGGGTCACTTGTTAAGGGTACTTGATACGGGTGCGCTTATTACCAAGGAGATACTAAAAAATAAGAGTTTTGCTGCATCTTGGAAAGAGCTCCACTTGAAGTAGGAAGGCAGCCGCTTATTTGCTGCTCGCTGCAGTGGGTGTGAACACTATGGGAATCCCACTCCACCCAGTAAAAACTGGCTTAGCTCAAAATCTGAATGTTTCTCTGGCCTCTCTAGCATTTCTGGTTGTCAGGACTTATTCATACAGCCACGTTTGTATATCAAGATAGCTGTTGCTTAACTTACTCTGAACCCTTCAGACGTACCGCTGTGCGCTAATGTGTCAGTAACGTAGGTTAGTAGGATAACCTCTTAAAGGGTGCCTGTCATAATACCTGTCTTTCTCCAAAACAGGTATTTCTAAATGGTGGCCTTCGTGACAATGATACGGTACTGTTTTGGGTGCCTTTAAAAGGGGATGCTGGATTAACCAGATGTGGTTTCAAGTTAACGTATACGTTAAACCCAATTTTTAAGACGGTCTGTGTGTTTGATCGGAGTAGAGGAAGGGGAGGACACGATTCTCTGCTGCCTTGGATCTCATTTAGCTGTAGTTTTTAAAATAGAATTGCTACAGAGCTTGCTGTGTTCTCGGGTGTGAGTGTACACGGTGTGAAGCAGTGAAACATGGCACATCCATGTCAGCTTTAACGTACCTAGCGCTAGGCAGCAGGCACGCAGCTTGGTTTGCAACGTGAACTGAAGATGTTTCTCAGCCGAGTTGTTATTATTCTTCCTAATACACACGTGCGAATCTCGGACGCGCTGACTTTTCTGAAGACACAGCGCTCGTGGTAGAGCACTCGAGGTGGCTGTTAGAGAAGAGCCTTTGAGGACGAGAGGAAACCTTACCCATTCCTGACAGTGATTCTGTAAAACTCCATGGGTAGCTCTTGTTTAGTAGGCTCAGCTGAATGTAAGCTCGTGTCAGAATACAAATGACTCAAACTCATATTTTGTTTTGAAAGACTTGATGGGATTTCTGTTTATTTCCTGTCTGGGCTCTAAGGCTTTTTCATGTGGGGCTCTATCCATTAATGGTGCGTCGTTGCACATTTTCGTTGCACACTCTGCGGAGCTCTTTAGCATGTCAAATCCTGTTGCTTAAACTGCCACCGTGCTTCTTCTTCGTATTGATCCTTTAAGAGGAGGATGTCTTTGATTCATTGGTGTTGTTTCTTTTCAATTGCTTTGGATGTGGATTTGATCTAATTAGCATCCATTATAATGAGGACTCCCAACAGCAGTGTGGTTTTGAAATACACTGCACATCTGGGGAAGCCCTTCTTGTTCAGGAAGCTGCTGCCAGTGGCCAATTTACACAACAGAAGAGGGTTTTAGTGTATGAATGACTCTTCCTCGTGCTGGCCTGCTGTTTCCTTCCTAGGATACATGACTGTAAGCTTAATTGCAGCTGCTGATTCATCATCTCGTTACTAGGGCATAAAGTTGGTTTGCTTAGTAATTCAAGCTTTGAAAAACAAAACAACAAGAAAAACAACAAGAAACCTCTGCTGCTAGTTGTGTTCCTTTGGTGTAAAAGGTACATCTCTAAGTTGGTACTTTACCTCCAGCTGTACCTATTGCCTGTAACCTGTCGCTGTTACCAAGACCAAGGATGTACTCTGTATGGGAAGGACGTGGGTACGGTTTAAAATATTCAGTAAACTCTGGATTAGCACCAAAATTATGTTGTTTTAAAATATCCCGGACACATTCCTTTCAAAAGAATGCCATTAGATGAGCGAAACGTGCGTTGTATCAGCTATCGCTGCTCTTGTGGCCCGGTTTTCCATGAAGCTGCATATGAATTTTCTCTTGGAGACTGGTACTCTGTATTCAAAGCATTGATTTTGATCCTTGAAAGGAAGGCAAATTGTGTAAATGTAAAGGGTATGTGATCTAGCACCCGAGAGCTTGGAGCAGAAGGACCTGAAGCTGCAGTGCCGCAGGTGTGCCCGTTGCAAGCGCTCCCAGAGGCTCTCCTTGGCAAACCCAGACTAGTCACGGGGAGCGCGGTGAGCACCGCCACTTCCTTTGTAACGTCTCGTGTGGTTTTTCACATGGCCCAAATCAGAAAGTAAGTTTGTCCTCCCTAAGTTTTTTCTGGTTTAGGTCCTGAAACTAGATGGGTCTCGGTTACAAGCAGAAGTAAGGGACGGCTTCATCCTTTGTTTTCTCGCTAAGCAGTGCTAGAACGTGAGTACACAGAAATTGAGAGAATATAGCATCAACACAGAAATCCTTCTGGATGGTTTGTGCACCATGTAGGCCTGTCCTTCATTTGAGGAAAAAGATGAAAAATGGTAGCTCCCTATTTAAAAAAGAGAGAGACAGTAATTCAATGGACAATTCAATACTCAAATTTACTTTATGCTCTGTTGTTGAAGATGATGTTCAAAGTAGGAGATGCTTAGTAGTTGAATAATGCATCATTTCTTGTATTAATCTTATATTTTTGAGAAACAGAGAAGTTGGAAGGAGAAAGGACTTGCCACCTAGCATGTTTTTTCCTCTTTGCCAGTTTCTGTTTTGAGAAAGTTCATTTTAATACTGTTTAAGTTCTGCCTACTAGAAGGGTTGCCTTGTATTTCTCTGGTAGGCTATAACGCAGCGTGTCACTGAGCTGAACATCAAGCGCTTCCTTGACACGGGAGTAAAGAGAATATCGAGAGATGGATTTTTATCTCCATCTTTTTTTTTTCCCATATATTTTATTTATATATATCTTATCTTTTTATGATGTGGCATTTTGGAAGGAGACCTGCTCAGTGATTCTTCCAGTGTTTTCCCCACCTGAGCACAGTTGTCATGTGGATGGTTTGCTTTGCCTAGACTGCTGCAGGTGGTATATCTGGAACGGGCAGAGAAGTCCAGTCGGTGGCCTGCCTTGGGGTTGCGTTGTGTTAAACCTGAAGGGTTTGACTGGGAGTTGAAATGGTTTGACTGGCCGTTGAAATTTGTACAGCGAAAATAGCTAAGTGCTAGCTGAAGCAAAGGCACCAAGTAAAAAGTACAGAAAGAAATTTAAGTATAAGGAGAGCGAAGAAATGTTTCATGGTTGGAAGGACCTGAAGTAATATCGTAAAGGGAACAGATTGCCTGGGTTGTACTGACAGGCATTCCACTAACGAAGCCCAGGCCAGCATGCTAACAATTCAGAAGACCTCGTTTTTGTGTAAGCTGTGGTATATGGGTGTTAAATTGTGAAATTATGTTTTACCACAAAAATAGCAAATTATTTCCACATTATTTATACGTAACTACAGTACAGTGTAGTCTTGCCACCATTGTTTGGTTTTGCTGACAAGTCTGATAGCTTGTTGCCCAACAACTCAGACAGGTTTTTCTGTCTCCTTTTAATTCTGCGTGAGGTATTGTTGTAGGTTTGAAACATTTCCCTTCTCAGGCTGGTTAGATATGCAGTGATGCTTTCTAAATTGTACGGATCTGGGAGGGACTGGTCTGCTGCTGCTGTTGAAGTTCAAGTGAGGTGGAGGATCCGGCACTGCAGCTGAAGGCACAGCATTTTTTTGATTCAGCAGAACAATTCCTGTAGCAGAAGCTGCCCCTTGTGACTAATGCAGGCTGGGATATTTATAGCCGTGCATATCCACAGCCCTTCTTCACTCCAGCAGGCAGTCACCCAAATACAAAAGACTTCTGGAATTAAAGTAAAAGTCAAAATTAAAATTAGTCCAGCAGTTTGGTTCTGACAACACGCTGGAATGCAGGAACACATTTGGTAATAAAATGCTTTCCTCGCAGGGAGAGCACGACTTTGGAAGCTGGGTATAGATGCACAGTAAATGGGGAGTTTTTAGTACAGCATGTGGCCACAGTGTTATTTTTTTCTATTCAATATCCTTACATTGCAATTCCTGATATTTGCATTGCTCTTCCAGCTTAAGAGGTTGTCATCCTTGTTGCTTCTGTCCTCAGCCAGGCAGGAAAGGAGGATCCAGCTGTGCCTGTAGAGGCCCTGCTGTAAGCTCTGGTCCTTGGGAGCTTATCTGTGCTGCAGTGCCACCACTTCCACTGAAGACAAACTGATACCTTCTAATTTGGTTTCCCCTTCTAGGTGAGAATGCCGGTATCTAGCTGGAAGGCATGTTGCAACTAGACTGTTATTAGTTTGTAGAGTAATACAGCATTTCTTCTGTGAAAATGGCCAGCAGTGTGTCTCTTGCTGGTACGTCATGACAAATCCTTGTAGACATGATTCTAAGATTGACACCGTAAACTTATTTGAAATAAGACAGAAAAGTTTTAAGCTCTGTTGAATCTGGCAAGAACAATTTAATATCTGTAACAGATGCATCAAAAAAATAAACAGGAACGTCATTATCAAGCCTAAAAGGCAGGGCATACAAGCTAGATTTTTAGTTTTGTTTCTATCATTTTTACTAGGTATTTTTCAGAATGCATGCAGTTTCTGTAACTACATATATGTAAATATTTACTGTCTTCAGCATTTTTAGAAAAGTAGGTTTAAATTGTGGTTAGTCAATTCAAAACTCAGCAGTAGGAAATTTCTTGTTTGCAAGAGAATAATGTGAACTAATTTTTTCTGCTTCTTTAAGTTCTAATGTATTGAAATGCTGTTGGCTTCAGATGATTATCTAAAAGTAATTTCAGGTATCGGTTGTTTGACTCTTGTGTTTTGATTTCTGGAATAATCTTTCTTGTAAAAAAAAAAAAAGTTTGTGTGGTATTAAAAATAAAAAAAAGTGTTAGTGTGTGGCCAGCTTTTATGAAGCCTGCTGACGTGCCTGTGCAGTAAGACTGCCGTCTGGCTCAGCATCGTTGAGGTAAACGGGACTGGGGATTTAAGGTGGATGTCGAGCGCAGCTTATCACAGTTACTGATGTGGCCTGGCCTGTGCTGTGCGTTTTCTGACAGGAGCCCTGTCGTTTGGGCACCCCTGGCATCGTGGCCCTGCGGCCTAGTCCTGCGGGGCGGGGATGTACTGGGGGTTATGGGGTCAGAGACTGCCTGGGTTGGGCACCCCTTTTGTTGTCAGGGCTGATACCTGCGTTTTATCTGTTTGTGCTGGGCACACGAGGAAGCCACGGTTAGGGCCTGACTGGCGTGTGTTCCCCTGCCAAGTGAATTTATTTGTTCCCCTGCTGTGGACTGTTGTGGCTGTGTGACTGAAGTGCGGCTCTGGCTGATGCTGAAGAGAGGCAGGCTATGGCCAGTGCTGCTTTAACTGCCTGTGTCCTGTCTTAGGCCGAAGGCAGAGGCTGATGCCTGTTTCTTCATTTTTTTTTTTTTTAATAGATGTTTTATGGCTTTAAATACTTTGGATAAGTGCTTTTGGGGTAATAGTTTTTGGCAAAGTTAAATGGGCTTGGTGCAGAGAGGTTGGAGGTTCATCTGTTGTTGGGAAGTTGATAAGGCCGAGAAAGTAGGAATACGTTTGTCTGATCTTGTGACAATGGAAATCGGCTTGTGTGTTATAAATAAAGTGGGTTGATGCTCTTAAGGAAACCAGGAACAGCATACCAGAGGGCCACCGTGCTTTACAAAACGGTAGCGGACAGAAAATTAATGCTAAAGGGATTTTCTTAGTGAGTAGCAAGGCACATTTTATTTTTGTTGGTGCTTTTTTTTTTGTTTTGTTTGAGTTTTGGCAGAAGAGAACAGGTTTTTCTTGCCTCGAGAACTCTGTTGGGGCAGCTTGATATGTAGATAACTTGCCGTCTGACTCGTATCTCACATGCTCCCTGTTATTTTTTTCCCCCCAAAAATGGCTTTAATTATACAGAGACAGACAAACGGGAGGAACTGAATTTAACATTTCTCCTTCTGTTAGGAAATCAAGAGCTGAGGTGGTGCACAAGAAAGGTATTTCGCAAGAGGAGGTTACGTTATTGGCAGAGCAGCTGTATGAATATGGTTGGTGTGAGAATTTCAGGTTGTGCTATTCAGAAAGTTAAACGTGAATACATAGAAGGTGTCATGATGTATTACTAATGAGACAGGAGAAGAAGCCTGTAACTTTTGGCTCCTGCAACCTTTTGTAGCACGATCCTTTCTTGAGGGAAGAATGGAGGTGGAAAATGGAGCGCTGTTAGAAGGTTAATTTCAGCTGGTTAGCTGGCTGTGTTGCTGGTAGGGTAACTGCAGTAGCACAAACCTCAGCGGAGACTTACTGTTTAATAGTTTCTAAAATTCAGAAATTAAATGTCCTGGTTACGAATTGGGCTCAGTCTTTTCTGGTACAGAAAAAAAAGATACAGATTTTCTTCTTTCCTGCGTGTCTGCTGGTTGTTGTGTACAGGTAGGATATCTTTCAATTAATCTTACATTGAGATGAGGTGAAGCAAGGCTGGAAAGCAGTCACCCCCAAATTTTACCTCACTACTGAATTCCTTTGAAGTTATATTTCTTTAATTTTTTTTTTTTGACAAAGGAATATAGTTTGAGGCGAAAGGACTTCGTTTAGAGCAACTAGCACCAAGAAATTACACATTGGGTATCTGAGCACTATGATGACCAGTGAAACCCGTGTAGATATGATAGATCTTAGGTTTTCTGAGGGAAAGAGCCTGTGATGGATATTAGGGGTCTGTATCTTTACCTAGACTACAATAAGTTCAGCTTATAAGTTTAGACCCAGGTGAGTTTTGCAGCCCGTGGCTGTGTGCAGTCACACCTGTAATGCCACCACAGTCCCAGTTGCCTGGAGTTGGCTGCATGAGTTACGATTCCAGCAGTGGCTCCGAGGGCCGTAAGTCCCACGTTAATACAGAAATTCGCTTCAACTACAAGAAGAATACATTCCGTGTACAATACTAAATTATTATTTGTATGTCATTTTTCAGGGAGTGTTTTTTCCTTAATGATTTAGAATTAAGGAGGATTCATTCCCAATCTCTGATTGACTCATATGACCTTGGGCAAGTTACTCATCCACCTTGAGCTTCAGTTTTCCCAGTCGGAGTGCAAAGTAAACAACAGGAAGCTTGCTGAAAGCCAAATGCTGCAGTGGAGCTGAAGCTTCCTTGCTTTCTGTTGCTTGTTTCACCTTTTTATGAAAAAGTAAATTTCCTTTATTTGTTCATTAATTGAAAAAAATTGTTCTAGGTCTTCTACTTGGATGTTGAAATGAAGAGAATTTAAGACCCAGCCTCCTCTCCAAATGGGTACCTCCTCTAAGTAGGTCTTCTGCCAATCTCATTACTTGGCTGCTATTTCCATGAAATAGCCAAAAGGTCATGGTCTCCTGGAAGTTGCAGTCCATTCCTCTTAGAAAAACGAGGTTTTGCCGCTACCTATGCAAGCATTAAGCAGTGTTTGTTTCCAGAATCAGTTAACTGTGGGCTATTTAAATAAATAAATAAATAAAACTAAAATGCTATGATCCAGTCCTATCCTTAAATCAAAGCATGTTGTTGCCCAGGCAAGTGCTGTAAAATTCTTCTGATAATTTATGCTGGCTCTACGTACAACCTTTTGCTTTAGTGCAGGGATTTTGAGGTTTCCCCTGTTTGTTCTTGGATGAGACAGTTTTCCCCAGGGCTTAGTGGACTGCATTATGGAGACTGCGTATGAAAATAAGCGTACTTGTCTTGAGGTTTGTTTAATGAGCTCCTTTTCTGCCATCTGAGAGAACTATTGTTCGGTGAACCGCACTTCAGACGAATGGCTTTTTGTGGGGATTCTCCTCATGTGTCCTGCTGGGATGTACAAAGGCATCTTTTACAGGTCAGGGGAGCTGACGGGAGCTTTCCCTCTGCAGGCTGAGGCTTTCCCTCTGAGCAATGTCTCTGCCCTGCAGGTTTGTCTGTGTTGGTGTAGCGATTCCAGTGCAAGCAGAGCCCAGGTTTCTTACAAGATGTACCTGAGGGAAGTAAAAATTGCCAGTCACCTTTGATGTGTGCGTGAATTCTGCTCTCAGATGTTTTTGGGGTCGCTGGGAAGAATATTGGAAAGAAAGCTGCCAGAAAAGAGAAGTTGGACAAAAGGTCCCAAGCTCTGCGTGTAGAACTGAGGTGCTGTTGCTGTACTCCCTGGTTGCTTCTAGGTGGCACTGCAAGAAAAAGAATATGTGTGTTCACCGTCTATGAGACAAGCAGCTGTAGAGCTGGTTGCTGTTCTAGTGGTCATGGTGCAGAGGGTAGCAGGGGGCAGATTCTCTAGGAGAAAAGAGGAAAGGAATAACCTTACTCTGCTACTATAGAATCGACCCAACTCCTCCTAATTGCTTCTTACATAAGTGTGAAACAGTCGTTACTTAGTGACAAACTGGTCTTGCCTAATGCCAGAAGTGTGACTGTGTACAAAATTTATATATGTATCTGTCCTCTAAAAACTATGATTGCAAGAGAAAAGGTCCTCCCTTTTTCTAAATATTTAAATAAGAGACTGCTCTATCAAGCAGTCTTGCAGGGAAATTACACAGTATGTACACAGGCCAGATAAATACAGGTTGTTATGCTCATCTAAAATTTGAGTCTTACTATTCTGCAATGATTTTGCGTTTTGAACAGGAAAGATAATAATACGTTCCAATTCAATGCCATTTCTCAACTTTTTGTTGTTGGCAGTATTTGACAGCTCTCCTCTTTGAAGGAAGAGACTGTTTGATTCAGCACCTACTTTTGAAGGTTTACCCTAGCAGATTTTTACATCTCATATGATGACTTGTAAAACAAATCTTATCAAAGCAAAGGTTTAAACTTTTTTTTTCACCTTAAATGTTTTATTCATTTTTTTTCCATAGTCAGACCGAGACAATGCTCTGGTAAGAAATAATCTATGAGACATGAAACTACATATCTAAAACCTTCCGTTTTTTTTTTTTCAGCAGCTCCATGAGACTGTGAAAAGAAAGCTCGATAGTGCTTCTTCCCCTCAGAACGGAGACCAGCAGAACGGCTACGGCGATGTATTTTCTGTGTCCAAGAAATTGCGTCGTGATGACGGTCTTGGTGGAGCAAGTGGTTCTTCCAATGGAATGCCCCCTGTGTCTCCACTCCATCATCTTGACAAGAAATCTGGCAGCGGAGATACCTTGCAACTTAATGGAAAACATCCGATGGGGCTAGATGGCATTAGCAAGAAGTGTCTTCCAGATTCCAGCCTGCAAATGAATGGAGGTGGTGATGCTGACGACTCATTTCCTCCGAGTTTGAACAAAGAGCTGAAGCAGGAGCCTGTAGATGATCTTCCGTGTATGATTGCTGGAGCAGGGGGTTCTATATCTCAGAACAACTTGATGCCTGATCTTAATCTTAACGAGCAAGAATGGAAGGAGCTTATTGAGGAGCTTAACAGGTCAGTGCCCGATGAAGACATGAAGGATCTCTTCAATGAAGACTTTGAAGAGAAAAAAGATGCAGATTCTTCAAATTCAGCTGCACAGACTCCCTTGCCGCAAGATATTAACATAAAGACAGAATTTTCCCCAGCACCCTTTGAACAGGAACAGATGGGGTCTCCCCAGGTTAGATCTACTTCTTCAGGTTCAGCGTTTATTGGTGGTGCTTCTGTGCCTGTAAGTGCCGCTTCTCCAGCAGTTGGTAGCTCTCAGGCTATGTTTCAGCCTTCTAGTCAGTCGATGACCGAAAATCCTAATCAGCCCATGATGCAGGCATCAAACCACTCTCAGAATGTCCAGAGACCTCTCCCCAATGTGTTGTTACCTGGGAAGGGTGCAGGAAGTGCCAAAGAAATGTCCTCCGCTCATCAGCTCCAGCAGATCGCTGCCAAGCAGAAGAGAGACCAGATGTTGCAGAACCAGCAACAGGCTTCACAAGTCCACCAGACAAATCAGATGTCTACCTGGCAGCAGTCTGGGCCTTCTCATAGTCCGTTGGCTGTTCCATATACCATGGAAAATCCCACCAGCCCTTCAGTGTACCAGCCGGACTTCAACAATCAGAAGCTCATGATGCCGAGTATGGGAAATAAAAGCTCGCCGAGAGCTGGAGGCAATTACCACGTGAACATACTGGGTCACCAGCAAAACAGCATGAACCAGAACCCCGTGAATAGTCAAGGCTCGATGCTAGACTATGGGAACACCAAACCTCTTTCACATTACAAAGCAGAATGTGAGCAGGGGGTTACGGTACCCGGTCAGAACAAGACTCCCATGTTGGCGTACATACAGCAGCGCCAGCAGCAACCGCTGGCTCACGTGAGCGACGACCAAAACGGAATGATTCTGTTGAAACAGAAGTCTGGAAACATTGCCTACCGGCTACCGCACAGTCAGGTAAATGTTCGGATTTTTGTTACTTACGTTTAGCAGCAGACTTACGGTTTTGCAAGACGCTGTTGAATAGGTAAGACCTAGAGTAAGGGTACAGATTATTTGGTGGTGTTTCAAAACAGTTGCCGCATGTTTTTAAAGAAGAAAATGATAACACACAGTATGCTGAGGCAAGAATCAAGAACTGTATTTTCCACTCAGGACAGTTTTAATATGCAATTCTAGGTCACGTTGTTAATGTGTGGTTTCCAGCCTAATATATTTCGTGGGCAACAAATTATGTCACACTTCACAGAAGGTTCTGCTTACAAAGATAAATGGATGCTTTGTAAACTTTTGCCTGAAATAACTCATAAAACTGCAGTGTTAAACTGTGTTCTGAGAGAAGCCTTGCTTTCTTTACCTTCTTTTTAGTCCCTGACTTCTGTCAGAGTTGGCTTACTATAAACAGATACGCCTTCGGTTGCTGCTTTTTTGAAGAGAGATGGAGGCGGAGTCTGCATTCCTGGTTTCTTGGGTGTTCCTTGGGGTTTTCAAATCTGAGAATTTGTTATTGGTTAAGTCTCTGGGAATCGGGGAAGCATGGGATAGGAGAGAAATATGTCTTTAAGAATAATGGTAATATTTGTTTGCTTGAAGCAATGTGCTTCAGGCTTTCCTGTAAAGGAGAATTCCAGGTTGCAGTTCTTTGCCTTATGAGCTGTAAGAAATTTGCAATAAAAGGATAACGGTATGTAGCTGATATTACAGGTACGCTGCAGGTAGAAATTTTTACAGTGGATGGAGGGGAAGGGACTTGCAGGCACACATTACAGAGTCCCAACAATGTGCTTGCTGGAGGACTTGTTGAGAAACAGGCTTTTGTTACAAGAATTCAAGCTACTTTTGCAAAAGCTGTTGGAGCTCCAACTCTAGTAGCATGCTTCTTCAGTAAAGCAAAATGAGAAATGTGGGACAGAAAGATCTGATTAATCTGTGGTAAAGACCACACTGATGTAAAAATAAAAACGTGAGATCGATAATACATGCTTCATAAGGCACAAATTTAATCTCTTTAAAAGCTAGCTGAAGTAACGATCTAATGATATTTTTGATGGAGGAAGAAGAAGGGAAAGGGTAGAGATGATTGTTGTCTCTCTTGCTGAAAAACTTGAAGACGACCTTTCATCTATGCTGTCACACTTGCGTTGAAATAACAGAAATTCCGATGCATGCTTCTGGAGAATTTCTCAAAAGCTTGCATATAGAACAACTTAGCGCAGCGTTGCCTCTATTTGGCTTGTGATTTCTTACAGAACTGCAGCAAGTGAGAGCCAGCAGCCTGGACCGTTAGCTGAATTCTGTCTGTGAAAGTAATATCTGTTTGCATAATTAGAAGTGAGACTGAACAGTGCTTGAAAACGATAAAAAATGTCAAATTTCAAATGGATTCACTAGTGTAAGGAGGACAGTATCAGGTCTTGAATGATAATCATTCTATATATGACTTGCTTAGTGGTATCATGTTTTTCCCAACTTCCTATCTCCAAAACCAAAAAAGCAGACTTATGGAAAATTAATTAAAAAAAAAAAAAAATTATTATCATAGTAGTATTTTTTCCTGTGTAATATGGTGGTGGTTGGATCCTTAAAAAAATGTTAGGACTCTTCATTTTGATCAGTGATATCTTTATTCACCTGTGAATAGTAAACTCTGATGCTTTATAAAAAAAAGAAGGCAACTTTAGGAAGAGAGGCATAAACTTGCTGAATTAAATGTTGACAGAAGAGGCAGGATATAAATAAATGTTTTGTGTGATGAAAATCCAAAACAGCGTTTGAAAAGCTGCAACCACGTTAACCAGAGTTCCGGTGGATGCATTTGAAGTGCTGTTTGTAACTGGCGCCGTTCCTCCGGCTGAGCAGCAGCACGCAAAGCCACGGTCACCCATCTGAGCTGGAATTTGGAAAGTGCCCTACGTGAGGCCGAAGTTAAAGCCTCTGTTCCTGAATCTTGGGGAGCTTCTGGCCGTAACTCCAAACTCTCACTTCTGTGTCTGGCTGTCTTTAATTAGCTGAATTGAATACTGTGTCACACTTTGCTTTTTCCATTAAAAACTTCACGGGTGAAGAAGCTGTTGCATAAAGATGAGAAGATGAAAGAAACCGTTCTATTTTTTATTAAACAGTGTAAATGCAAAAGTAAGCAATAACTGTCGATTTCTGGTTTTCTGAGGTGTTATAATTCCCCTTTCTGTGTAGACTTCATTTATAAATTCTCTTTCCCTTGTCCTTCACAAAAATAATACAACTTGTGGACATCGCTATGAAAGTGTCTCCTCGTCTGTGTGACTGCACACTGTTTCTAAATTCTGGAGGCTGACCTCCTTCTGTAACTCACATCATTTTTTTTAAATACTCTGCAGGATCAAAACCCGTCTCCTAATGTTCCTCGTGTCCCTGTTTCTGTCCCGGGCCCTGGTGTTGGTGCCCAAGCTCCCAATGTCACCATGGCAGGCAACCACAGCAACCCACCTTATCTCAGCAATCAGCAGCAAGCAGCAGTAATGAAGCAACAGCACCAAATGCTGATGGACCAGCAAAAGCAGAGGGAGCAGCAGCAAAAGCACTTGCTCATGGAGCAACAGAAGCAGCAGTTCCTAATGGAGCAGAGACAACATCTTCTGGCTGAGCAGGTAAGCGGGGCCAGCAGTCGTCTTTGCGTTGACTTTGGTGGACTTGTTTGAGATCTTGCAGAAATGCTCTCACCTTACAAAACGGGATGGAAACTACAAGATGCTTTGGTATCATAAATAGAATTGCTCTTTTGTTTTATATAAAATTAACTGCAAAATATAGCATTTGATTGCCATGACTTGGTTTTTCTGTTACAAGGCACAATTGTGAACAAAAAGAATAAAAAAGGTAGAATTTAATAGTGTTGAAATGTGAGATAATACCTACAGGAACAGAAGGTATCATACCAGTGATGGTATAATTCTTTGTGAAAGAAGAAAGGCAAGTGAAATCAGAGCAAAATAATAAAAGAAAAGGTTGGGATACCCTTGATGTTTTGGAGAGCTTTAAAAATGGAAACAATGAGCAAGGGGCTCTGTAAGCTGGTTGTGTTCTGCCTTTCTTCTCCGTGAGTGCAACAACAGTTCATGTTTCAAATTTTAAACCATCTTTCATTTGTTTATTTGGGGAAAATAATTAGACATTTGCATCCAACTGCATCTTATCCTGCCAAAAGAATTTAACTGTGCTATCCATCAGACTGTGCAGAAAGCTGCTCTAGTCTCTCTCAGGAAAACAGGCTCCTTGTGTGAACCTTCCAAAGCTTTAAACCTTTTGCAAGTCTTTCAGTTGGGATTCAGCCCAAAGGGCCTTATTCCTGTCATCTGTGCTTTTCTGCATTTTTGAAAAGCCCCTGCAGGCGTGTTCCAAGCACTGGCACTGTACAAACAGAGAAATCATCAGCGTCTGGTGTGGAGGGAGGGGGAAAAGGTTTGGATGCTGCATTTGACATATTTCTGTGCTGCCCAAAAGTTAGATCTTGTTAGCGTTCTCTTGTGATAATTAATTATTCAGATACGGATGGTGCTGGGTGTAGCTTAACAGAAAGGTTACTGAATTGGTCGATTTCTGTTGTGCAGGAGAATGGTAGTTTCAGGTAACTTCCCTGCCACTCGAAAGCTTTCTTTGTGTTTGGTGTTCTGCATCTTCCTTTTTGTGCTGAGCCAGGCTTTTGCAGCTCTTGGTTTCTCTTAGAGCTGTGGCATCTCTCCCTGCCTTCTGTGGTCAGCATCTTTCAGGTTTGACTGGTCCTGCAAGCAGCAGGTCCTTTCTGTCAAACAGCCTGCCCTCTTCATTCCTCTGCATGTCTCGACAGCTTCGTAGTTGTAGACACTTCAAAACAATGGTAGTAATGTGTATCTGCCTCTCTGCTACATTGCACTAGTTTCTTCTCTTTTCTTTTTTTATTGCGTGTGTCTTTGCCCCAGAACTCTTGGAAGGGAATTTCTGTCACTTCTTGTGCCTTGTGCGAGCTTTTAGAAAAGTGGGTAGTTGTGGATTGTATCGCTTCCAAATTCTCTCAAAATTTCAGTCTGTTTGGAGTCACCTGTGGAAGATGAGCCAGAAATGCTGCCCTGGTTGTGTTTTATATTGTCAAAGCAGCCTGTTGGCTGTTTATACTAAGATCTCCAGGTGTACTTTTAGTGCATGTACTTAACACACACCCTCTCCTTCTCCCCTGTGGCTTTAAATTGCCTTTATTCCCAAAATATCCCTAATAGAAAATCTGCTTATTTTATTTTTCTAACGAATTTATCATAATGTAGGTACAGGCTGGATACTTTTTTAAAAGGCAAGATGGTTTTGAATCATTAGCAGGGTTTCTTACAATGAACAAGTGAATTGTTGAGAAAATGGTTTTGAACAGTTGTTACAAAACTTGCATAGTTCCTCTTGTAAACTTAGTTCTATAGTTTTCCATAAGCTTTGAAGAAAACCCATGGTATATAATAATTTGGGTTTGTATATGGTTTTGGTTTTGAAAACTAGGCCTGGAAAACATTTACACGTTTTTACTTTTCTGCATAATGCTACATAAATGTCAATTTATGACTTCTATTTTAGCTCTTTGCAATTAAAAAAATTCATCTGGGGGCAAAGAGTTTAGAAAAAAAAAAGTATGTGTGAATTTTTTATACTTGCTTGCTTTTCCTCTCTTTGCAACTGTTAGTGTCTTTAGAATATTGCTGAAAATGTCTGAACGTATTACTCGTTAAAAAAATAACTGGGAGTCAGGAATGTTAGTCTAAAGGCTTCAGACGTGCATTGCAATAACTCCTCTAATGAGTTGTCCTCTTGTCTCTGAGTTCCTAGCCTCGGCACTCATCAGATTAAACTGAGTGCTTGAACCTTAAGAACAAAGGTCTGAAAGAACTTTAAGGCTGCAGAAGCCCCTATAATTACCAGCTTCATGTAAAAGTATGATATCTCGGATTTTTATCCAAGGTAGTCACCCTTGGAAAAAGCTTGACCTGCTTTCTAATTGTCTTGCACTGAACCTTTCCTAGGAGAAACAGCGGCAGCAGCAAGAGCAGCAGCTGCAGCGGCACCTGACTCGACCGCCTCCCCAGTATCAGGATCAGCCACAGAACCCGTACCAGCAGCAGGTTGGACAGTTCACAGGTAAGCACACATGGTAGTTGGAATAGCGGCAGAAGAAATACCAGGAACAAAAATACTTTTTCTCCTGCCACTTTTGTACATTAGTACATCTGTTAGAAGTAGAGTATGTGCTGCTATAATGAACATATTTTTTTTCATTGTTGCAATGATTGTAACTGTTTTCTGCATTTTAAATCCTGGTATGCGTACTATCTCTTTGCTCTGCTGTTCCAGTAAGACCTCCCTTCTTGCCCCATAACACAAGTTAATTATTAATTCAGTGTACAGCCAATGTTACTCACCTATCTTAAAAATAGTTAAAAAGAAAAAAAAAAAAAAAGCGTGTAGCTTTTTGATTCAGAAGTAGAGAAGGTTTTAGTTAGGGTAAGTTTCCCTTGGTTGTTGACTAAGAAGTGTGGAGAGGGAATGTATTATAGGAATTACACTTCACAGTGCTTCTCTGTTCTTTTTTGTTTTAAGTAGGGGGCTGTTTCTTCTACAGGGAAAAACTTTTTTTTTTTTTAACTGAATTTAGAAGACTCTGAGAAGCCTTATTTTTGCAAATCCTCTTGGTTATCAACATTGCATATTAATAAAATGAATGTTTCACTATGGAAATTCAAAACAAAAAAGTTCTGAAAGTTATAGAGAATACGTTTCCGGAACTATAAAAGCACAGGACTGGAAATCCTGCAGTTGTAGAATAAGAGACTCCTTGTGTATGCACAGAATAACTGACAATGCATGTGTGCAGTAAGTGATTTTTTTTTAACAGGCTATCAAATTGTGCATGTGCTTAAAAGTATGTGCGTATACTTCTGTTCACAAAGAAATAACCACAATCTTGTCTTTAAAGCCTAATTTTTTATTTTTAAGTTCATGATTCTGAAGTCTTAGAAGTGGCATTCCGACTTTTTAGGACGTTGGCATATCTGTGTTTGAGATCAAGGTAGAAGTGCTAACAACCCTTTTTACTTAATTAAAGTACTGCCGTCTTTGTGATGGTTGCATAAATTGCTTTATACAAATGCAGCTACGCCTTGTTTCTTGATTATAGAGTCTACACACCTAGATCGTCTCTGGTTGAACCGAGGTAGTTAATGTACAAAATATTTCTTTGTGTTTCAGGGTCATCTTCAGCCATGCCTGGGGTCAGTAATTTAGGACAGTCCAGCTCCAGCAGTCCACGGATGTTTCCTCAGCCCCAGAACATGATTCAGATGGGACCTGGACACAGTTCTGTTCCTCCGCTCCAGTCGGGCTCCAGCCAGCAGGATCGGGGGGTGACTCAGTATACCAATATGCAAAACATTCAGCGAGGGGGATTGTACAACTTGGCGTCGGGTATGACACAGATGGTTCCCCAGCATGCAAATCAAAGTGCCAATGGACAGCCACCGATGCAGAGACAAGGCAGCTTGGGCCAGGGTGCTGCTGTTCCTGCTGGCTACGGGCAGAATACCTTAGCGAACTCAAGTATTTCTCAACAGCACAATAAAGGCGCACTGAATCCAACCTTATCAAAGCCACAGATGGCAAGAGTACCGGGTGCTATGGGGGCTCAAAATCCATCTTGGCAACACCAAGGTATCCCTAATATTAATAACCAGACGCAAGGAAACAGTGGCTTGGGACCGTTTACTGCCAGCTCCTCTTTCCACATGCAGCAAACTCATCTAAAGATGGCCAACCAACAGTTTGCTCAAGGAATGCCTCAGGTAAGCCTCAGCACCAGCAGACCAATGACCTCTATGAACGCTGCCGTCTCTGGGCAGATGCTGTCATCGTCTTTAGGCTCGCAGCAGCGGACAAACGCACCTACGCAACAGCAGGTACCCTCACAGCAAGTCTTGCCTGGCATGAACCAGACTGTTCCCGACCTGAATGCTTTCAACCAGAATCCAAATCAGCAAATGCCCAACAGAGGTAATATGCACTGTAGTCAAGGGTACCCCGTGAGGACAACCAGTCAGGAGCTGCCTTTTGCGTACAGCAGCCAGTCGGGCAATAATGGACTTCAGAACTTAACTGGTGACACAGATCTGATAGACTCTTTGCTGAAAAACAGGACTTCAGAGGAGTGGATGAATGATTTGGATGAGTTGTTGGGAACTCATTAAAAATGGGCTGGGGTGGGGGTTCTACTTTGTTTTTTTTTAATTATTTCATGAAACATAAAACAACACTTGGACCAAAAAACCTGTGGCATTGAGGAGAGTTGCAGGCATTAGAGGTAAATGGTTGGTAAAGGGACTGGAGCTGCTTCTCAATGAGTGTTGATACACGGTAAAGGCGCACCAAGCAGGTCTGCAGGAGCAGTGCGCTTTATCCTAGTGTCTTTAAGGAGTCGCACGTCTGAACAGGTCAAACAAAATTGTGCGTGTCCTAGCCAGCCTTTCAGAAATCTCACTTGCAGTGTTCTAAAATTAAAATTTTGAATTATTTAAAGATAATGTTCCACAGAAATAGTGCAGAAAGAAAGCAAGTAGTTGCAAAAATTGTGTTTAGGGCTTAATTTCCTGCAGCTATTACTTGCAATCATTATTGTTCATAGCTTGACATGCTATTGTAGTACTGTCATCAAACGTCTGACTTTTTATTTGAGAAGAGGCTGTATGCACCTGAGTACGCTTGCAGGATGTTTTTGAATTGTTTTTTTTTCCATCGCTGAAGCATGTGCCTGTACTCTCAATAAGCAAGTGATATTTCACAGTAAATATTTCTAGATGCTGGTGATAGATGAAAGAAAGTGTTAAAACCTGGCCAGTTAGCCTAGGTAGTCTTCTTAATAGATTGTAGTCTTTTAAGCTGCAGTTTGCACTCTGTTGTAGAGAGGCACAGTTCTTGGCTTATACCTTGCTGTGTTTAAAGGGGGAATTTCTTATGGGAGAACTTTTAAACTATAGTAGTTTTAACATGAATTGTAAAGCCATTTACTTTGCACCTGTTTCTTCATAACTTATTTCCAAAGGTAGTTGTATTTAAATGAAGGCTTTGCTTCATGACAGCTCATCTAGTTTTCTTTGTTGTAAAAAGTAAAACTAACTTTTGAGATCAGTTCATTCCCCAAAGTTAGCAGTGACACAATGAGCACAAAACTTTGTCACTTCAGGGTAAAATGAGGAAAAAAGAATTTGGCTGAGAGGTGAGAAGTCCTTATCAGCAATAATAGCACAGGCAGCCTGGGAGAATACTTGTATCAGGGTTGCTCCGATATCGAAGTCTCCCCCTTTAAATACTTTTTTTAATACTGGGTTATGAGTTTGATAATCCTTCTATAGACAGGTGGGTTTATTCCTTTAATATCCCTTGAAGCAGATGCTGGTTCCTCAGCTCAGCCCAAGGAGACCTCATCCATGTTGGGGTCAAGTCTCAGAAAGGACAAAAACCACAATGGGAGCAGGAAGTGTTCCAAAGTCCTTACTTTCTACCAAAAAAAAAAAATCCCTTATCCACCAACAAACCACCTTGCCTTAATCTTTACTTTAAAATGAAAATAAAGTTGAAAGCTTTTTTTTTAAATGCACAAATACCTCTTCCCTTTCTAAATCCACTTTTTTTTTTTCCTTGAGAACTCCTTTAAACTTTCTAGCCAAACCCAGCATTGTGTTTTAAAAGCATTTTCCTTCGACGGACAGGCTTCTTTGGGAGTTTTCTGCACTGCAGAGATGTGTGAGAGGGTTTTTTTCCAGAGTGGGTGATGGAGAAGTGAAGGATAGCATTGAATTCAAGGAAGGAAAATATTTTACTGTATCTGCAGCTTCTTCATCAGACAATTTGCACTTTTTAAAAACTGCTTTTTAACACTAATACTTTAACCCTTTCCAAATATGCATGGAACATGGTTTGTCCAGCACACTTATCTAGTGTGGATGAATTGCGCTCTGTTAAATAGATTTGATCTTGTGTCATGTTGAACTGTCGGTGAACAATGTGCATTGATCAGTGGATCCCACCGTTGAATAGAGGATAAAACTTCACTGAAGCAGGCTTAATCCCTGGTAGAACTTTTAACTAAGATTGTCTTTGGATGGGAAGACAAAAGTGTTAGCGACTTTGGTTGTTGACACTTCAGATATTTTCTAGAATAAGTAGTTGAGATGCAAATAACTGATGCTAACTTTTCTTATACTGGCAATCAAAGCAAAGAGCTGGTGAGTTTGGTTTGCTGTCAAACCAAACGCTGGTCCAAGGTAAGTGTCATTAGAGTATAGGTAAATTAGCAATGGCAGGGGAAGAAGTGTTTGCTGTATTATTTTTTTTAAGGGTTAACTTTGCACCAGTGTGCCTTCCCTTCCTGTTGGGGGTGCTTGGGACCTCATAATTTCAAGTGACATCCTTCAGTGTCACTGCTTCCACCCTCTCCTCCCTTCCCCCTTCCGTGACCCCCCCCCACAAACACTTGAGAGAAATAACAGGGTAGGAGGATTCAGCTCTTCTTTCTTCCCTGTTTAGAGTGTGGTGAAATCTGCTACATTCTCCAGTAGGTTTTGCACACAGACTTTGTTCTGAATAAGTCAAAATACAATCCATCCAGTTTTAATTTCTTAATCAGAGGAAGAGAACATCTGCTGTTTGCGTTATTACTTCCAAAAAGGCAGTCCAGCTTAATGTCCAGGAAGATGCAGATGTACTTTTTCCTCCACTGTTTCTGGAAGCTAAGGTGGATATTGCCCCATATGACCAGAGGGTTTGTTCAGGAAGGTGTTGAGTTTTGTGACAGGGCCTTTTCACGGTACTGTTGAACTAAAATTAAGTGTGATTGTAGGCAAACTGGCTTACAATGCCCATTGGCCTTTGTATGTGAACTGGATCCAAACAGCATTTGACCTGGTAGAAGAAAACAGCCCTTGCTTCTGGTTTTGGTCCCTGTGCACGTAATGTGATCAGACTGTTAAAAATCTGGTGTCACTGTAACGATACTGAAACAGTTCAATGGAAATGAGAACACGGTTTGGATGAAAGAGGTGCATGGGTAGGGCTGGGCTTTGCCCTTACGCCCTTTAACATGTAGCTGTCTGTATATGCACTTGGGCTTTCCATTTGCTGCAGCTTCAGAGCAATAAAATGTAGCTCCCCTGAACTGTACCTAGCCAGCCGCCCATGGCTTTATTTATAAACTGCGGTTTTGGTTGGGTAGGAAAGGTGAGAGTGTCACTGTGCAACATCCACTGCCTTCCAAAAACCACAATTCAATTGAAAAGGGTGCTCAAAATTTTGTTATACACATTTCCTTTGTGTAAATAAATGTTTACAATTTTATATTAAAGATTTGAATAAGAGTTAGATCTTCTGACTGTATATTTTTTACTTTTTATAGATTTTAAAACTATAATTCTTTATATATGTGTTTGGGGGGTATTATGGTAAGTTTTATGCTTGTAAATGGAGAACAGTTGAATTTGATGCTAACCTTTATGAATTTTTGTCATTGAAATGTATAAAGAGTCCATTAATCCCCTTATTCTTTTACTACAATTACTGGTGCACACCAAAAAAGAAATCCTTCACTTCTGTTTTATCATTATAAAATAAATATTTTGCTAGTGTATTAAACATACATGGTGTGACTTTATACGTTTGCGTGAGCTGAGCAGCAGGGGGTTCAGTGTCGTTTTCCTAGCAAGATGGGTCCCTTCGTCCCAGTGCACAACTCTGGTCAGCCTCTTACAAAGGCTCAGATTCTTCTACTGTCTTACCAATTCTTACGGTTTTAGAAAGTCCATTTTGGCCAGTACTGGATAGAGGCCTTAGGAAGCCAGTCTGAAAATAAGGCTTTAAGCTACAACTACTGTTTCTGGCCTGTTGTCTTTTTTTTTTTTTTTTTTTTTTTTAATGCTGTTTTAGGCCTTAAGCTAGAGAATGTGACTGCGGAGGTGGTGGTTATTAGCATTGCTTCACTCTTGTTTCTAAATTTGAAAGTGGAGATGTTAACTACTCAGATGTGCAAAATCCCAAAGCTCTGAGAGTGTGCTCAGATTCCCTCAAAATAACAGGCCTTGAAGTTAGTTTCCTTGAGACTTGTGAAAAGTTGACGTTTGTTTGAAGTAGGCAGGGTGTGCGTATGCACACACAACGCAAACCAAAACCAAAACAAAGAACAACAAAAAACACCCTGAGAAATGAGACGCAAACTGCAGGCATGAGTTAATATTTCTGAACAAGGACCAAAATGCTGGCAGCGAGTTACGTGAAGATTTTGGCTTAAAGTTGGCAAGGTCACGAAGCCAATACGTGGAGCTGGTGAGGCGAAGAGGCTGTGGGAAGTAACAGCGAAATAGGTTTTTCAGACCCTACTAGGTCTGAAATAGGTTTTTCAGAGCCTCTTAAGCTTGGACGTTTACATGTGATGGTTAGAAGCAAAGCAAAAATCTGTGGCTCCGTCACCATCCGGAGGAGTCTTGGCTTTCAGTGGAGGCATGTCAGGGTATCGGTGTGTTCCTGTTAGCCAGCTATTGCTTGACGAATTACTTGAACATTTCAAAGCAATTCTCTTAAAAGTGAATCATGCCACTCACAGCAAACATACAAATTCAGTTATGTAGTATTTCCTGTTTGTCAAGTGTACTTTTTAACTGATTATATCTCATCTTAAGTTTTAAACTACCATCTCGGATCTCTCTCCACAACCACAGATGGAGCAGTAGTGATAAAGAAGAGTTTGAAAAGCGTGACAAGCTTCTTGCTAAGGCTGTGTTCGTCTTACAGGTTACAGTAATTTCAAGCATCCTCCTGTGTAGGAAAAATTTTAGTCAGCTTTAAATGTTGAAGGACAATTCTCCAAGCATTGAACTTGGCGTCTCATGGTAGGGCCATTGTGTGTAAGGCTCCAGCCCAGAGCCATCAGACGTTTTCACAAGGTGCT
The DNA here is from genome assembly GCF_964034855.1 of Anser brachyrhynchus. NCBI lineage: Eukaryota > Metazoa > Chordata > Aves > Anseriformes > Anatidae > Anser > Anser brachyrhynchus. Next base: position 5,760,271 of record NC_137709.1, read on the forward strand.
TTCTGAATTGCTTGAGTGTATTTCCTATTCTTTTACACTTTTGGGTTGTGTTTGGGGGAGGAGGAAACGTGTAACTTCAGAAGCTTATAAAGAAGCAAAAGTAAGAAGGTAAATAATAATACCAAGCTGGGCTGCTCCTGGCCTGCGGGGATCTGCAAAGTTGTAGTAACTTCTGATTCATTGTCCCATTAAAATTACTTTGCTGAATTTAATGTTGAGGAAATCAAATTTCCCAAACTGTCATCCTGTTGAAGCGCATGTATGTGTTTTTCCAAAGATTTTACAGAGTCAGCGGCAGCTTGGGATCAACCTCTGCTCAGAAACCAATCTTTTTTTATTATTGATTTGTTTTTCTTAAGGCTAGCGTCAATCCATAATGGAAGTGTTTTCTAAAACCCGAACTGTTTGTTGAAATGATGTAAGTGGAAGTAGGCTTCTATTGACATTTCCCCTCTGGCTTCTGTATTAGACACCCTGTATGAAATCAAGGATCACCAACAGATCCTGCTAAATAGAAATATGAAAATTAACCTTCAGTCTGGGTCTGCTGGCAGCCTGCGGGGTCAAAAGTCTTACTGTGTTTTGCGGAGATAGTGGTTTTGCTGTATTTTACGTGTTTTTCCAGAAGAGTACCAACTGTATATTCGAATAAGCTGACTTGGAAGTTTTCAACTTGATAAGCTGTCACGGTGGGGTTTTGAGATGAAGATCCGAAGCAGAAGTAAGAACTTGCAGCATCCTGCTTGGGGGAAGCGGCAGGTCTGATCATTTCTTGTTGGTGCTGTGCATGAATTCTGTGCTGAGACTGTGTGTGAGCGTGTGTCTGTGCAGAGAGAACAGCTCAGCCCTTTCCTGCAGCCTCTCTCTCAAAAGAAGTTAAAAATTAAGGAAAAACCTTAGCTGATAATGAATGAATCCCCCCCCTTTTTTTTCCTTTTTTGTATTTAAAGTGGTATTTAAAATTTAAAGCTGGTATTTAAAATCAGAGTAACCTTTTATCTATATTCTGTGTTTTAGAGCACATTTATAACTTTTTGAGCCAATGTGTATTTTGCCATTGTCACCCAGGAAGAGATTATTTAAGGCTATAAAATACGGCCGTTCTTCAAACTTCACATTTCACATTTATAATTCTGATGTCGCTGTAATATTTCTGAGCTATGCATTTCTATATCCTATGCAGCCACCCTTTTTGAACTCAGAACTTCTATTTTGTATTTTAGCCAGAAAAATATTAGTACTGCAGAATTTTAAAAACACCAGAAAACTACAAAAAAGGTAACAGTAAAGGACTGTACTGTGTAAACTTATATTAATATTTAATAAGCTAAGCATCTGAATGCTCATCTGCATGTAGAATCCAGTAATAATGAAGTTATTCCAGCTAAAGTCTAGAAAATCTTTCATGTGGTCAACTCTAGTACTTGGAATAGGAGCAGCAGGCCAAGTCATTAATCTGTAAACCCTTGTTAATATTCTTACACCCTTGCACGTAATTTAGCTGCTTTAGAACTGATTAAAGCTAGCAATAAAAGGCCTGGCAATTTTCCCATAACCTTTCAATTGCAGGTAATAGATAAAGCAACCCGGGTACGAAACCGGTAATTGCAAGAATTTCAGTTTGAGCGCAACAAAGCTTGTGCTGCTCCATGGCTCAGCGAAAGGCGCTCGGCTCTCGCAGAAAGTGTCGGACGGGTGCTTTGGGAAGGTTTGTGGCCAGGGGAGAGTTAACGGGCTGTGGAGGAAACGTGTCGCTGCAGGGCAAGAAGCTGGCTCTGCTGTAGAGCGTGCACTAGCGGGAGGGTGGGAGAGGGAAGCAGCGAGCAGCCGTGCTCCTCGTGCTCCATCCCTGCTCTGCTCCAGAGAGCACCATGAGAAATGAGATAGACCTGCTGGCTGCTGTCACGGTGCTGGGAGTCCTGGAGCAAGGTAAATGTCCTCTGGATCGGTTCGGTATCGGCTGGTTGTGCTAAACCGTGTGGAACTTGGTTGTATTTGGCTCGCAGTCTGTGTGGGATGGAAGGTGCTGCTGTCCGGCAGGGGAAAACGATGCGAATCGCTTGGCTGTTCAAGGTGGAAGCGTTACGCGTGAGCAAGTTCGGTATTTATTAGGGACCAAAATGATGTGCGAACCTCGCAGCCGGCATTCTGGAAGGAAACGAAACTTAAGTTTTGCTTTTAAACGTGGAACAATTGGAACTATTGAATGTTTGAACTATTTTGTGGTGGAATTTTAGCAGGTAACTTGCAGTTTGGATTGGTTGGAGGTAGGAGCCCGAACTAAAGGTGGGCTGGCTCACTGTTGAAGAGGTCAGCGTACGAGCCCGTAGCAGATGTGTGTGGAAAGAGCATCCTGTGCACGCGGGCTCCTTCCCTCTGAGCAATACTGTTAGGCGTCCAGGTCATACCCTGAGCAGATGACAAGATGAGCTGATGCCACACAGTAATTCGGAAACTAATGCGAGCCCTTTCGGTTAGAAATAGCTGCAAACATCCTCAAAGAAACTCAGAGTGTATTTTCTTAGTTGAAGTGGACGCGTCCGTTTCAGCCCGCTCAGAAAGAAGCAGCCGGGGCTGCTCCTGTCTCAGCGGCGCCGCTGGGCTCTGTCCGTGCCGTGCCTTTAGCTGGGGGCAAAGGCAGCCCTAGGGCTGCAGGAGAGCGCTGCAGAGGGATGCCCACCCTGCCCTGGGGACGGTGCCCCCCTTCTGTTCCTTTCTACGTGTAGAGGTGGTTGTTTTTCTGCTGTTGCTTTTGGTACTGATTTCATTCACCTTAGAGCTGTTGCACCTCTTTGCTCACAGAGGGTTGGATGTGATTCTCCGAGCAGCCTGATCTAGCTGTCGGGCGATACATCTCTTAGGATAAGCACTATCTGAAACATGAATATGCTGCTTGAAGAAAGGAGTTCATGATTTCTGAATTATCAGTAATTTTCGTCAAAAACAAAACAAAACTCGGTAGCTGACCCCTAAATAGCAGCTTCCTCTCAAATACATTTGTTTTACGAGAACTTTAAGAAAGGTTGCAGCCCTCGGCATTTCACACTTCCACACCATGCAAACCACAGATTGGTGTAAAGTCAGCAGACAAAGAGCAAGCAGGGCACCTTCCACCTCCATTAGGCCGGACAAAGTAGCCTAACTTATGGTCTCTGCTTGGGAAGCCAGGGAGCAATTACAGACTACTAAGAGGATTTCTTTCCTTCCTCTCCATGGTAAGAAATGTGAGTGCTAACATCACCTCGATGCAGAGCTGTGTGGTAGCTTCCCCTGCTTCTTCTGCAAGGATATTCTGTATGTGAATTACAGATCTGAGATCGATTTTGAGAAGGCAGGGAAGTGGAACAGTGACACGCACGTTACATACAAATGTTCTTCTGTCACAGGTTACGTAGGAGACTTAATTTAATAGCTGAGCTTAGTAAAGGACTGGTCGATTTGTTGTTTTTCCTCCCTCATTTTTTTTTCTGAGAGCACACTGTTTCCACATTCTTTTAATTAATTTTCCCCTTTTTAATTTAGTTAGGATCAATTTAGCAAAGCTCTGAGCACAGCGCTCCATCAGTGTGTGCTCCGGCCCTGGGCTGAGCGCTGTGCCTGGGATCAGAACACAGCTGCCAGACTTGGTTCTTTTTTTCCCTTTTTAGTATGGCTTCAAAGGAAATAAAGCTTATGCAATGTCACCGTCTGTCAGTCCCCATAGAGCTTGTTTGCCAGGATCATTCAAATGTGATAGAGATATCAGCCATAATAAGGTTAGACAAGTTTGTGGACATAATCAAATAGAGAATAGAGCTCCTGTTGATGTTCCTCAGTGCGAATAACGTGAAGGGAGAGCTCAAGCCCCTATGAGCCACTTGGGAATCCACACAGGAGTTTAATTTGAAGACGTGAGCCATGGAAAGCCTGTCTGAAGGGTTCTGCGGAGCAGATTGATCACCCTTCCCTATTAGTCCCTTCTGAGAGGTTTTGTGCGATGTGGTTTTTCAGCACCTCATTCTGAGAATTGCTACTTTTGGAGGGTGAATCTTCATCCTGGCACTCCACCATACACCAGGTTTGGAAGGCAGCCAGCCATGCTCCAGTAAAACTCTCGCTCCTCTTGGGTGTTCTATGTGTTATCCATCTCTAGGCATAAGGGATCTTGCAGGAATTGCTTGTCTGCAGGGGCAAATATTCAAACAAGACGTTAAGCATAGAATTGATGGAGAGTTTGGGCTTGAAATAGCTCCTAAAATGCTCAAGGGTCTGAAGAATGCTCTGTAAACAAGAGCACAGGTGACACAAAGCAGGATGAAGATCACTGCCCAGCACAGCCAGGCTTACGCCCCGCGGCAGAGCTGCACGCGGTGCAGTACCTTTACCTTGCCGCATTTCCTGGGAGGTGTCTGGGATCAGACCTGAAAGCATGAAATAGCCGTGTAGGAGAGGTGCGCTTGTCTGAGGAGAAGAGGTAACGAGACGGATCACGCTTCCATAATCGTTTATCAGCGCTCTGCCAGCCACCGCTGACTTGCAGGCTGCTGCAGCCCTATCTGTCTGGTCCGCAGGGCGGATATGGTGTTGCAGGTCCCGTATCCCAGAGGCGGGACGATATCCTCACCCACAGCCTCTATCAAGATGCTGCAGACAAATCGGGGAGTGTGGAAGTGTCTTTGTTTCTTCTGCCTTTCTCTCCAGTACCTCGTGTTTAGGGCTGTGCCATCGCATACTGCGCAGAAGACACTAGAACATGCATATACTGAAATGGATAATATGTTGTTTAATACTCAGGCCTCATAGCATCAGGTTATTTACATTTCTCATTCCCTTTTCCTCTACATATGTTCCAATGCTTTTCTGCGGGCGTGCATGGATCTCTCATCCTTAATCTTGCAACATCTGTCTCTACTTTCCTCTCGCTATCCTGCTGCTCTGCTTTTATCCTCTTTCTTAGAATAAGACAGTCTACAGCACAGTCCTTGCAGACTCCTTGTCTTTGCAGTGCCCTGTAAGCGTATGCTACATCAGGACCTTGCTAATCCAAGTGACTTGCTTAGCAGCATGCTGCCGCAGCCACCAAAGTAATTGTTTTTATAATTTAATTTTCTCCTATATGAAAATCTTCAATTTCCATAAAAGCAAAATGTAGTAGTGCACCTAAAAAAAAACAAAAAACAAAAAACAAAAAAAAAACACCTTGAAACTTTACAAGCCCCTGTGAGAATAACATCCATCAAATAGTGTAACGGTCCAAATCTTCATATTCACAACTTTTCATCGTTGTGAAGTGACTTTTGACATCCCTGACAAATGCACAAAGGAGCTATGTAGCAGACACCACGGTGGTACCTCAGCCCACGTTTGGTGCAGGCTCACGGTGGTAGCTGGCAGCGCTTAAACTCCTTAAACTGCCTCCTGTCTTGGGGCTACCCTGCAGGAATGAAGTGGAAGAAATTATTGCTCCCTTGCCCATTGCCTCATAATGCCATGATTACGAGCATCTCTAGTTGACCTAATGATATCCCAGTGCTTCCTGGTGTGGGTGCTGCTCTGTGCTGGGGTGCCATCCTTGTACAAAAGCTTTGTGCTCCCTGGGTACGGTGGGAAGTGTTCCCGTCAGACTGGCTGAGGGTGTGCTAATGTCCTAAATACAGAGTGCGCGATTAAATCATAAGAATAATAAGAATAGTTCTGTGATGGGGTTGGGGCTCTGTGAGGTTTCGATGTGCCGGCCTTCCTGTGGGGCCAGGCTGGGTGTGATGCTATGCAAAGTGCCAGGCAGCGCGTCAGCTCTGTGCCGCACGCGCTTTGTGTGGCTAACCAAATCTGGATTTACATCCAGTTCAAGCAGGAAGTACATGGCACTCTCATTTCCAGTCAGGTGTGGCAGCCCCGGACTGTGAACCTGGTGGTACTGGCCATTTTCCTCTAACCACTTGCTTGATTCCAAACCAGATAAAGCTTGGCTAAACAAAACACTGCCGAACTGTTACCTTTTGTGTGTTGTTCTTTTTTTTTTTTTAGCCTATTTTACGCTGCAAGTAATCTATGCTCGGCGGAAGTACAAGATCTCTCCTCCAGAGACAACAGGTCACCCTGAATTCGAGCGGATCTTCAGGGCTCAGTAAGATTTCAACTTGTTCATGGTGACTGCATCTAGATATGACTTGAGTCAAATGTGACTACCAGGAAAGACCAAAGTCACTTTTTCACTTATTTGTGCTGATACTAAACTTTCTTTTGTGCTTTGCATGCAGATGTAGAAGTATGACAGCCAAAGCAGAGAGCAAGCGCCTTGCTTGGGCTGGGTTTTGTTTTCAGCACTTTGGCTGGAGTGTTTCTGTCCATGATAAGCCTCATTCTGCTATCATGAGAGGCAGTCAAATTAAAAATTAATGGCTGTATGGAAGAGGTGTTGAGCATCAATGCGTTAGAATCATTAAATTTAGTATTAATGTTGGCTCCAAAATGAGAATAGCTGAAGCTGTATTAATAACCTGATGTTTGCTTGCATGTTTTTGCTGTTGAATTGAAGCAAAGGGTCCTGCTGGCAGAACCAGCTGTGAGGACTTTTTTTTTTCTTTTTTTATTATTTCCTTTCTTTCTTTTTTTTTTTAAAGTCCTTGTGCTGTGAAAGTCAGCACTTGTGGGCCCATGCTGAGGGCTGTTTCTTTTTCCTCTGTTTCTATGGAGTGAGAAATGCTGGGGCTAAACTGGAAACGTTTACAGATCCCTTCGGCTTCCAGCAAGCACCAGCTTCCATCTTTCATCTCAGTCGTGCTGTTTCGTAAGCAGCTGAAAGGAATTGGCTGGAGTGGCTTTCAACGGTAGTTTGAGCACGGCGGTAAACTCTGAACAAAGCTGATGCATTTCCCTGCCAGCAGGCAGGAAACATTTGTGGAGTGGCAAAAACACTTGCTTGGGCCTTTTGTGATGCACTGAAAGGCCAACCTGTGCGGGAGGCATCAGCCTCTTCTAGCTGGGTAGCCGCTGGTGCGGCTTTTAAAGGAACGTTGAGAAGCTCCGTTACGGTCTGTGGTGGCGGCGACCTCAGAACTGGGGCTGGAGAAGGTAGTTCTTCCTAGTGATTTTTTTTTTTTTCCTCCATTCTTTTCCCTGCGGAAAAGGATGCAAATGGGTAATTTGTTTTTATATCTTCCAAAAAAAAAAAAAAAGTGTGTGTGTGGGAGGTATTGATTTATTACTTATGGAAACCTGGCAGCCTCCTCTCGCTCAGGCTCTAACTGCATTTGCAGTGTAGGTTTCTTCAGACTTTCCAGCTCCCAATCTGGCGCCATTCCCTGAGATTCAGTGACTTCTTGGCCAAATTTGAGATTAGATTGCTTAGGGCATTGTAAAATGTAGGAAAAAAATCAAGAAGCAAAAAGGCATCGTCTCTCACAGCGCAGCTCCCAGCACCCAGCAGTCCTCCTCCGGGAGAGGCAGCGAGTGCCTGCGTGGCCCCAGCTGCTGCCCTTCTCCTGGAACAGCGCCATGGTGCCAGGGGCCTCTCCCTCAGCCTGCTCTGGTGTGTACGTGAAGCTCGCCTCTGTCTCTGATATGTGCAGGGTTAACTCTCCTCCACTTCTCACAGGGTGAATTGCTCCGAGTACTTCCCGATCTTCATCTCACTCCTCTGGGTTGCTGGGATCTTCCTCCATCAAGGTAAGGGGAAATAAAACAACCAACCAAACAAAAAAGAATGTGCAGATGGACAAATCCCACTATAAAGCGCATGGTGACTCAGAGGTGTCCTCTCTGTACCGAGAGGCTGTTGCTCAGGGAAAGCAAAGCTCCCCCTTGCCCCGAAGGGATTCAATGGGGTGGACTGAGGAGTGCTCTGACTCCAGCGCAATATTTGGTGGAGATGTTCCTGTGGTGGCGGCAGCAGCCCCTGCTCCTCTGCTAGGGCCCAGCCAAGCCCTGTGGTGTTTTCCTTGGAAAAGTCAGGCCAGGGCCGGGAGCAGCGCGCTGCTCGGCTTCAGCGGCTGCAGCGTCCCGCTGAGTTGCCCTGTCAGTAAGGAACCAAAACCCAGCCTCCCACTGACGTGGGGTGGGTGCAGGGGATTCAGCTGCAGCAAAAGTACGCGGACGGATTGAGGTGAGTGCTGGAAACCCAAGTCCAGAGGCAAGTTCCAGGAGACAGCACTTGGGCTGTTGTGGGGATGGAGCAGCTCACCCCTCACAGAAAGGGAAGGAAGAAAGCCCATTTGAACTCCTGGTGCCTGAGTCCCATCCCACTGTGCTCCATGAACATTTTGGGGCAGCTCCATCCCTGGTGTCCCTGCAGGGGTGGCGGCGGCCTGTGGGATGCTGTACCTCTACACACGCTTCCGCTACTTCCAAGGCTACGCGCTGGCCGCACAGGGACGGTGAGTACCCAGCCGGGGCTGCAAGCACCCAAACCCAACCCCGTGCATTCCCCATACCACCACCACCCCCTGTGTGGGCTGCTCAGCCCCTCAGGTGCTGCCCTGTGGTGCCCAAACCCATCCTGCTGGGCCTAACGGGGACATTTCCTCACACAGGTTGGGGCCACTGTATGCCAGTGCCTGGCTGCTGTGGCTGCTGGTGGGCCTGGCGGTGGCTGGGCTCCTGGCACACTTCCTGCTGCTCCCGTCCTCCCCGTGGGCGCTGGCATGGCCTCTCCGGCTGCTCAACGCCTGGTGAGCGAGGCCTCAGCTCCCCCAGGCCCCTCAACCTGCTCTGCACCTTGAAACGTCTTCGATTCGTGAACCGGCCTGCACACTGTCATCGTTCCTCACCACTGCTGCGATCATCCCTGTCGGAGTGTGTCACGCCACGGAGATACAAAGAATAAATGCCTTTTCTCTGCAGAAATCATTTGTGATTGTCAAACTTGCTTGAGGGGGGACTGGGTGTGAGAACATCAGAGGCTTATGGGCTTGGGGTTGCATGGGAAAAGCTACTGTGAATAAAACTAATTTGAAAGTGTGTGTAAACTTGTCTAAAACCTCACCACAACTGAGGGGAAAAAAGCCTTACTTTAATCTAAAGGGCTTGCCCCTGACTTGAATGATCTTGCCTTGCCAGGCACTGGTCCTGGACAGGACACGGGCCCAGCGCCTCCCCCTGCAAGTCACTCTCACCACTGCACCAAAGGTTTAAATTTTGCTTTTATTACAGTGCACATTATTTTATATATTTATATAGAGAGATGTACTTGAAAAATCAAATGTATCCAATAATAAAAAATACAGCACATTAAAGTAGTATAATGCATTCCAGTGTATAGCTGAAGAGACATTGGGATTTACACTAATCCCTACTATTTTTGAACTGGGCTACTTCTGCTTTTCTTTTTCTCAAAAATTCACACCAATCAATAACTGAAATAGTTATTTAAAAATCTGTTTTCTGCACTCACTCTCAAGGCATGAAGACACTGGAGACTTCACCATGAGTTAAGGGGCTGTGTTCAACGCTGGCAGGCACAGTGTGGCGTATATATTTTTTTTTTCCCTGCCATACTCATAGTTCCAACCCCCTTTCAGATTCGTTCCTCCACCACAGGAGGGTCAGCCCTCACCCTCATGTAATCCTCAGCTGTGGCCAGGACCAGTGCCTGTGCCAAGGCGATGCAGACGTCAGTCCCTGGCTGTTTCTATCCTGGTGATCCTGCACCCTGTGCATCAGCCTGCAAAGCAGGGGCAGGACTAAACTGTTCCAGGCTCCCTTATTCCCCAGATACAGCCACCAGCAGCCCCCTTCCTGGGCTGAAGGTGTGTTTAGTCTCCGTGCCTGCTAAAGCTCATCCTGACACCAAACGGCCCCGCGTGTTGGTGGGACTGCAGCACCGCACACATCGGTGATGCACCCACAGGAGGAGCGGTGAGCACCTGGGGCTTGCCCAGGAGAGCAAAGCCAACCCTTCGCAGCAGAGCTTGGTTTTTGCTTTTGCTCTTCTTCCAGAGGAAGGTCTGTCCTGGCCCTGCAGCACCATGCACTGGTGCTGGCTTCGAAGCCGGGGTGTCGAGGGCCATCCAGCACCCACATGTCAGAGTGCGGCTCCTCCCGGCAGCCAGGCGCGCGTCTCGCTGGCATCGCGGTCCCCACGTCTCGGCAGGAGCAGGCGGCGAGGCGCTGCACACCCACGGCCGACTCGGGGAGGAGGGAGAGGGAAGGGAGGGAGAAGGACCCAGGCTCTACACGTGTCCATCCTTCGTCATGCCCACTTCACTCTGCTTTTTTGATAAAAATCTGCAAGGAGAGGAGGGAAGGACTTAATCATGCTTGTGCAACTGCAGTACAGTACCCACATGAGGTAGTGCACATCAGATGCTGGAGAACGTGGGGGGTGGGGGTGGATGCACTGAGGGCTCCCCAGACTGAACGCTCAGGCAGGAGCAGCCCCGTACCTCGCTCAAGATGATCCACACCGGGGAGTCAGTCTGGATGGACAGCCGGATCGCTTCCAGTGGCCCGAAGGACGGGTCCACTTCACCTTCCGCAACGCCCTTGGAGAAGGAGCCTGGTGGAAGAGCACAGGGGTGAGGCGAGGCTGGTGGACCCAAATGCCAAGGGGACCACAGCTGGACACTATGGCCCCTCTGTGCCCAGCACAGGGCCCAGATGTGAGGGAGAGGCTGAAACCAAGTGTGGCTGTCAATAAAGTGCAGTTGAGATAATTTCACAGAAATTATGCTCAATGCTGTTATCTGTTTTCTAAACAAATAATGGCCTTAAATCATTTGAAGATGAGCACAGGGGATGCACATTCTCCACCCCACCACCTGCTGTACCTATCTGGATGTAGCCATCTGACGTCCTGCGATATTTGACGGCTGCACCTCTTCCCTCCTGCAAGGTTTCCTTGTCCGACTGCAGGCTCTGCGGGATGGAGAGGAGCGCTCTGCTCAGGGCTGGAGGGAAGAGACACCCCAAAGCCCCAAGCAACAGCAGCAACCCCGGGACTGTCCCTGCAGCACCCTCAGACATTTTGAGGAGGCCACAGCATCCTGTGGCACCTCAGCCCCTCACCCGGCACCATGCAACCCACTCCCCAAAGCAAGATGATGTTTGCTGCTGCTTCAGCTGCACCATCCTGACCCCTGTTCTTTCTTCTGCAGCCATCCCATCCATGTGGGCACCCCCCTGCAGGCATGGACAGCTCCTCTGGAGGCAACCCAATCCCAGCTCCCGAGGTGGCATCGCACCAGGGGTGACCCCCATCAGGACGCCAGCACCTTCCAAAGGCACTCAAGTCTTGGGAAGGTTTTCCTGACAGCTTCCGGCAGTTTCCTTCTCTCAAACCTCTTTTCCTTCCCACTCCACCCCCGCCTCAGTTCTCAATAAAACACTTACATCAAACGGCAAAACCTCCACAGTCGTATTGAAGAGTTTGTCTTCTGGGTGCTCGATGTTCCCACTGCGGAAGAAGAACCTGTGACAGAAACAAAAGTAATGGAAGACCACACTGAGCATGGGGACATGACATCTTTCACCCTGGGCGAGCCATCAAACATCCCAACCAAACAGGCACCTTCCCAGAAAGCCCGTGGGCACCTGCTTGGGACGGAGAGCTTCTGTGCCAGACTAGCAAATTGTGGATTGCTCCGAAGCGCACGAAAGCAAAGAGGTCTGGCAGCCGTGGACCCACCAGGAAGGGTGGAGTTGCCTCCCCCTGGCAGAGCACCGTGCCCTCCTCCCAGGGAGCCGACCCATACCAGGGATGGACGAGAAATTTGGAAGAACACAAGGGAAGTATCTCCATGCTCCGTGCCCCCCCAGACACTGGCCTTTCGATGCGGAGTGGTTTGAAGAATCTGAATCGGATGAAGTCTCCGGCGGTGGGCGTGAAGGCCCAGAAGAAGTCCTCCTGCAGGTAAGCCTTCTCCAAGGTGAAGTGCTGGTAGGTTTTCAGGCTGGTGCTCACCTCTGCAGGAGGGTTGACGTGCTCTTTCCGCAGGGCTTGCTTGCCGAAGTCTTTGTCCTTGATGGACACAAAGCAAAAGGGCAGAAATGGGTCATACGCTGCTCTCAGCCACGAGGAACTACACGTAAGCACTCACACATGCTCATGCTCTGCCTGCAGCACGATCCTCGGCCCAGCGCTGCCTGTCCCCCAACGCAGTCCCTGCTTCTTGGCCGGGAGCTCACACACAACCCTAAAATTTCACAGAAGCCTACATCCCAACAGCTCTCTGCCAAGTGAGGGACAGGAAAAGAGAGGGCAGCTTATTAAGGGCCTTAAAACATTATTTGTTTGCAGCAGCTGAGGTGATGTCTCTGTTGATGGTATCAGAGAAGCAGGCGGGGAGCAGGAGCAGAGGAGCTGGTGCCTCCTCACCCCGAAGGGCAGGAACACACCAAGGCTTAAAACCTCACTGTGCCTGAGAAGTAGGAGCTAGATGAGCTCCCTGTGATTCAGAATAAAACACAGTTACTGCACAGAAAGCCAGACACCACGGTGCTGTCCCTGATGTCCTCAGGCAGCCCCGGTGCCTGCAGGCCAGGCCCAGCAGAAAGGCCGCAGGCAGGTTGGAAAGGCGCCGCCGCCGCATCTGGTACCCACCTTCAGCTTCTGGATCTTCCCAGCCAGGGAGGAGTGGGTTCCCACGTGCTGGAAGAGCGAGGGCTTGAAGCGGATCCTCAGGTTTGCCTTCTGCCTGTCGCAGTGTTTCTGAAACGGGAAAAATCCCCCAGTGGCCTCGTGTCAACCTCCCCATGCTCCAGCACCGCCAGAGGAAGGGACGGGTGCACAACCAAACCCCAGGGAAAAGGGGCGTGATGACCAACCCCACCCTCCCTCTGCATATCTCCCTGTGTTTTGGCTTTAATTTGGCCCCAGGGTTTTTAATTGCTCTCTGGAAGAGCCTGTCCTTGGCTCTCAGCTGGTCATCACTGGGGTTCACAGGTCCAAGTGCCAAATATCTCCTCGCCAAGCACATCTTGGCAAGCAACGAGCAAATCTCTGGGCGCTGCGAGGTAGGGACAGCCAGAGAATTTAGTTTCTTTTGTCCTTGGCTTATCTAGAAAGCCTTTTCCCTGTGACTCAGAGCTTGGGATCTCTGAAGCGACAGTAAGTATGGGGATACTTAGAGCCTAAGCTGGGGTATTTAGAGCCTAACAGGCAGCAGCTGCAGTCTCTCTCCTCAGCTGGGCAGTTTTCAGCTGGTTGGCAGGTTTTGCTGGGCACTGAAACCCCTTGGCTGTTTCACAGCCATCCCACCATGCAAACGAACCCGGACAGGCAGCTCTGCTGCGGCCAGCAGTTCTCTGCGGGGTACAGGGAGAGCGGTGATGGAGAAGGAATAAAGGACAGAGGGGAAAAGCCCTGAGAGTGTGGAGCAGAGCCACGGCGAGGGGAATGGCAGCAGGGAGCCTGAGGTTTCTATGGAGGTGATTTTTTTCCCCCCTTCCCCGTCTCACTTGCCTGGCACTGCTGGGTATAGTGGGGAGGGGGTGACACTGGGCAACACCCTGGAGCCAGGAAGACCCGAACACAACCCTGCAAGCTGCCAGCAGATAATCCCCTAATCAGCTCACGTTACTTTAGAAAATTAAACCCAGCCCTGCTCACAGGAGAGACCCTGCTCATTGCCAGTGACAACAAAAGTCACCCCACAGAGCAACCATCAGGGCTCATCCCTGGGTGGGCAGAGAAGGGGGAAGGGGACAGGAGGGGGCTACAGCGTCCCCTGGTCTCTCCTCCTCCCTTTTACTACTTCTGTTAAAGAAGCATTTGTTGACAGCAACTTTGTGCCCAGTGGAGCTGGGAGGGGGAACGGCTCAGCTGGTGGTAACAAGGTCATCCTTTCACACGGCTCTACCCCAGGTAAATCTAAAATTAGGGAAAAAAGAAAGAGCAGGCTACATCCAGAGCAGACAAAGCACTTAGGGAAAGCTCAGGTCAAACGAACTTTCAATCAAAAAGACAAATCCTCACCGCTACTGACTTGGTTCTGCACAACAGGACTTAGGAGTGAAAGTCGTGTTTGAAAGGGCGCGGTGCAGAGTTAATCATGCAAACAGTGGGGAAAAGGAGCCAGAAATCCACACGGAAAGTAGGTTAATTTTAAAAAAGGCAACACATTTAAGAGGCTTGCAGGTTCCCCTGGGAAAACCTCACGAGGACTTTGCCAGGCTGGAGCTGGGCAGACCTGGCTGAACAGCAGGACCTGCATTTAACCAGTGCTCGGGCTGGGGGCTTTAAGCGGGGGCGCAGAGGGAGCAGCACCTTTCCCAGCTCCATCCCAGCATCCTGCAGCCCCGACCCTGCCCGTGGCTCTGGGGCCACCGGGGGCCATCAGAGAGGGGTCAGGTATTGCTCTGCCAGACCTGAGCGCACAGCCCTGAACCCTGAGGGTGCCCTGCCACCCTCCTGCATAAATGCAGTATTGTCCCAAGAGCCACCGCTTGCCCTGGTGTGTGCCAGCAGCTCCCTTGTGGCCAGCAGGTCCCTCCCACGCTGCTGGCTCCAAGCAGTAAAGCTATTCTGGGCCACTGCAACTCAGCTGCTTGCTATCTGTTGGGGAGATCACAACCAGCACGAGTGAATACAGTATGCTCAGGGAGCAAACAGGAGGGAGCTGGTGGTGAGCTCATCTCACTTGTGCTTGCTTTCACTCCTCCTCTGCCCTTCCCACTCGGTTTCATCCCCTGCTGCTGCTGCTCTGGCTTCAAACACCCCCGGGCGCAGGGGTTTCTCTTGCTGCCGTCCTCGAGGCGTCACGCAGACCCTGCTCGGCCAGCAGCGCAGCACGGAGCAGGTCCCGTTTCACTGCTCCGCACCCCAGCAGGAGCCCAAGCGAGATGCCTGCGTGCACCGCGCCTCCAGGAAGCAGGGCGGGTGGCTGCGGGTCAGCTGAGGGCAGCCCGCGCGTGCTCCTGGCAGGTATGGTATGTGAGCGCCGAGCCAAGGGTTATTCTGGGGTACAGCGCGCCGGGACGGCTGCTCTGCTGCAGGACCGCTGGAGCAGCCTGTTGGTGCTCAGACGTAGAAATAACGCCTTTTCTGACAGCTGCAGACCACACAGGGCCGAACTTCCTGGGCCTACACAATCCGCAAGGATGCCCACAGGAGCAATAAGGCTTGGTGCAAAGTCAGCTAGCTCCTGAGCCCGCAGACATGA
This sequence comes from Anser brachyrhynchus, assembly GCF_964034855.1. Lineage (NCBI taxonomy): Eukaryota > Metazoa > Chordata > Aves > Anseriformes > Anatidae > Anser > Anser brachyrhynchus. The sequence goes on from NC_137709.1 coordinate 5,775,348, forward strand.
CCTCTGGAGGGACAGACCAAGGGTATGCTTGCCCACGCACGAAAGGAGCTTTCTCTTTAATGGAGGCTATTTACGTACCGCGTCCTTCTCAGGGTTGCAGACTTTCACCCAAAGGATGTGATCCAGCAGCCAGTCGATGGGTTTGTCCTTATAAAACATCAGTATGAACTCCACGATCAAGCTCAGATCCAGAGACTTGAACATTTTTCCTACAGCACAGAAAAGGGAGAAGAGAGAGCAGCTGTTGCAGGAGACAGTCAAGAATGAGAGCTGGGAAGAAAAAACTTGGGAAACTGGGCTGTGGCGGTCAGATGTGTCTGTCCCTCTACGTAAACGAAATAACATGCAGCTCTGTTTTATGTACCAGTACTGCTGGCATTGCTAATACAGCTCTGGATTTAATATTCATGGCAGAACTAGAAAGCATGAGTGTCTCATAGGTCACAGCAGTACCAAAAGGTCTAAAACTCTTCCATTCAGCAGAGAGAAATGAGGTTGAAAAACATTCAGCCAGCTGTAGGACAGACCATTTCCTGCCCCGAAAACTGGAAGTTTTAAGCCAGTCAAACCAGTATCCAGAATAACAGATCAAGCTGCTACTGCAACCATGTACTGCTGTTCCCAAAATAGTTCAGTGCTGATGTAAACTTCCTTTTGTACACTGTTAGGCAACACTAGATCCCATCCAGCCTAAAAGCTACTGCTCACGTCGAAGCTGTCAGGCTGTCTGGTGGGCCACCGACCAGGTTTATTTTTGTTAAAAGTGAGCATCAGCAGCATCAGCTGTGACTTGGAGGAGCCCTTTTTGCTGTGCAAAAATAAGTGTTGTTGCAAAAATAAGGGGGAACTGAGTCCGAGTACATGACCATCCCATGGGGACGACGTATTGTAGCAAGGGCTTAACTGCTTACAGGACCCAGCAGGTGTTTGTGCCTGCAGGGATGGGGGCGCAGGGGAGACATTACCGATAAACCCCAGCTGAGAGAACTCCAGGATCATCCACTCCTCGGAGGGCTGCTGCAAGGCAAAGTTCTTCATTGTGCTGAGATAGTTTGGTTTGGCCACGATATCGTCCTCCAGCTGCAAGAGGAACAAGAGGAAGGGACGCTCAGTGCCAATGACATGTCCAGGCTCCAGTAAGAGCCCCTCCGCAGAGCAGTCGTGCTGTAGAGCGGAGGAAAGCTTTGGCAGACCTAGTTTATTTTGGAAGGCTCTCCAAGCAGATCCTCACCCAGGGTAACAGGTAAACAAAACAAGGACTCCTGCCCTCCCTAGGGAAGAGGTCTCCAAGGGTAAACCATCTTAGAAAACTATCTGTCCATCACAAAACTCAGCAGCCACGTCTGCCAAGCCATGCTTCACACCCAGCAGTGTCTGGCAGCACCTACTCCTATCAGCTGGAGGGATGGATGGTAGGAATGAACGCTGGAAGAGGTTCAGGTTAGAAGATGTTCCTCCACAAACCGTGACACCGTGCGTGAGCAGGCCCCAGGAGGACTCACCCCTCCACAGCCACACACTGGCCAGGGCCTCGCTCCCATAGGAAAGTGAGCAGTCTCTGGGGCTGGCATGCTCAGCCCAGCCACACAGGAATGGGTGAATCACCATGAAGTATGAGAAAAATGGAAGATTAACTTTTAAAAATAAAAAGTGTGTGATTCAACGTAAAATGTGCACGAGGATGTAGGGCCTGACACAAAGGCCAGCTTTGCTAAGATCTGCTCTGCCCCATCACAAAACCGGACATGCACTTCTTCAGCTGGGTGCAAGCTGCAGTGTGCACATGTACACCCACCTCCTCTCTGCCCCCGGCACCAAACCTACCTGCACGTAATATATGCCTTTGGACTGGGCGTACATCATTAAAAAGCAGTAGTCGAGGTTCTGCTTGGTCCTCCACCTGCAACAGACAAAGGCAAAGGGAAGCTGACGGAGGCCTGGTGGCAGCTGGGAGGAGCGGGTGGCATGCAGTCGCTCCTTTTGGACTCTAGATGATCTGCTCCGAGCTGCTGCACAACTCAAGGACTTCCAAAAGGAGCACGCTCTGGGCTAAGGCCACCCCCTCACTTGGTGATGGAAACATTGCAGCTCAAGGTGAGCACTGCAAAGCTGCCACCAGCTCGTATCCCCCCACACCGTGTCTTTGCAGACCCTGGATAAAGTCAGTTTTTGGGCCTCGCCTGGACCTGCAGAAGAGCATTTCCTGCTGGAGTCTGAAGGGGAGATGCTGAAGTTACTTAATTCAGGGTGTGCTTGCTCTTAAGTTCATTGACTCTTACCTGACTCTTTCCTTGGGGTCCCCAAAGGATTCTCGCAGGTGTGAGAAATCAGGATAGAAATGCGGAGAGGGGGAAATTACCTCCAGGAGACCTGAGTGTATTTCCTTTGGGAATCTGGAGGAGAAAAGCAGCAGAGAATGAATACCTCCACACTTGACATACCATTTCCTTGACCAATTCACTGGGTAAACACTGAGCCGCAGAACCAAACAGAAAATGCAGCCTCTAAGAACAACCTCCCCAGCAGCCAATGCACCTCCATCCTCACCGAAGGACAGCAGCGGGGACCGTCACCGAGATTTAAAGCCGCTCGCTCCCTCCCATGGTCTCTAGCAGCCCATGTACTCCCCCAGCATCCCTGCCTCCTCCCGCAGGCACGCTGACTGCTGGTGGCACGCCGGGCTGGTGGCACAGATCATTTCTGCAGGTGACCCATAAGTGCACTGACTGTCCCAGATGCCAGCAGGAGGGAATGACTTCCAGTACTGGTGGAGAAACCATTTTCCCTGCTTCCCTGAACTGCTCAGTGCTTTCTGCAGTGCTACAAAGCTGGCGTGCTGAGAAAGCTGGGGACCACTGCGGGGGTCACAAGGGGCTGCAGAGAAGTGGCACTGCCTGGCGGGTGGCAGAGTCCCAGCACGTGCCTAAATGACGGTCACACAGACATGGTGTGGTCTGTACCAGCACCCAGGACAGCTGAGATAAAGGACAGGAGAAGTGGGACCACTGAGAAACCAGCCCAAAGTTCTGCCCAAGCAGCCCACGGTTTGTCCTAGAGGCACTGCCCGGTGTTTATGGCACTTATGAAAACACGGGGCAGCTTTAGAGAGAAGCCACATGCACCGAGTCCTCTCTACAGGATTGAAGGGCCCGGCAGACTGGCACACCAAAGGAAGGACTTGCTGACATTACTGGCATTTAGAGATTTTCTGAATGTGTTAGTAATTAAAAGCCATTTTGCAGAGATTATGTTATGCCTTTCTGATAAGTTCCTTAAAGCACCGCGCTGTGCTGTAGTTAGGACAGCCAGCAGGAGTTCTACCTAGATCCCTTATGCTGGTAATATCAGCATATATTTTCCCTGTAATGTGGTTAAGAAGCCTTTAAGGGGTCAAACCCAAACAAAAAAAAAAAACCTCATTTGTCTGAAAAATATGTACCTACACAAGAGCTGCAAGCAATACCCAGAGATTACTGCAACTGCCAGAGATAAGCAGGAAAAGCAGTTATTTTTATACTGCCCTTTTTGAGAACATTTGGTGCAAGGTTGATTTCCTTTGTTTGTGCAGAGCCTGGAGGATGGGAGATGTGGCAGAGGGAGACAAAGCAGCGAGAATGCCAAAAACTTCTCACTTATTTTTCCCTTCCTTATTCCCTCCTGGAACTGGCAAGACTTCCAACTATTTTCGAACCTTCCCCTCCTCACGCAGCAGCGAAACAGAAGCTGACAAAACCTGCAGCGAGGCAGCGGCTGCTTTCCCCCTCCTGCAACACGAGCTCGGCCCACCCTGTCCCCACACCACCTCGGTTCAATTTGGAAGGAAAATAATGTAAGCCAACAGCGGTGGGGAGAGAAATAAAATCATTAAGCCAATTAAAGTCGCAGGCCATCTCCGCAGAGCACTCGCTGCAGCAGCGCCCAGTAATTTCATCAGGCTGCAGCAGACAATCAGCCCATTATCCCCGCTAAGTGCGTCCCGCAGCCAGCAGGCAGGAGGAGGGAGCTCTGCCAGCTTCTGCACAGCAAGATGGAGGGCTCTGTTTCAGCTCTGCTCCCGGTGCCCAGCGCACAACCCTTCGCTTGTCCCAGCCCCTCGCCCATCATTGGCTCGGGGACGGGCGCTGGTAGGATGCGCTGCCCTTCGGAGCCTCCTGCTTATGTTATGGTTCCTGCGATCCTTTGGAAACACGCAATCGCAGGAGCTGGACTGCAGGCAGAGCCTCTTCGCTCACCGTTTTTTCCTTTGCCTCTGAGGTCTGATGCTGGCAATGCCTGGCCTGGCTCACGGTTAATGATTCACCGCCGGCTGCTGCCCAAAGCAGCCCCAGACGAAGCAACGACGGCGCTGCGAAAGCCACGGAGGCTCTGGGATGTGAATCGCAGCTAGCGCGAGGGAAAAATGTTACTGTCGCCTAGCGCATGGGAAAAACAAACAGGCTGGAGCGGGAAGAAAAACCAAACATGGATTTTTGAAAGCAAACTAAGCAAACTAAAATGCGCTAGCATTTGGATGTGCTCACCACACTGCCCAGTTGCTCTGACTCTGCAGAGCAGGTAGAGGGCTGCACAAGGCATGGAAACAATTGCCAGGATTACTGTAAATCTAAATAATCCATCTTCTCACGACGCCACAGCACAGAAAGAGCAAAATGGAATGGCACGGCCATGTGTGTTAAATACTGCAAGCACAAAGCAGCCTACTGGAAGCTACATATGGGACACATTTTGGAACAAGCAGAACTGGAAGCAGCAAAAGCGAAGGCAGTCCAGAAGAGAAAACAAAGCAAACAACAACAGCGATACAAAAGGGATGCAAAAAGCATGTATTTTCTCCTTAAAGAAGCTGCCCCACGGCAGGCACAGACCATACCAGCGTAGTCATTCAGAAATGCTTACAAGTTTTTGATATTTTCTGCCACTCCAGCTGTGTACTGCGCATCTGTCTGAAAACAAAAGTTATACAGTGTTAGATCAGTCAGCCTCAGCCTGTCCTGCTCCGTGTTTTAGAAATCACCTGGAATATTCCCCAGGCATACCGTCAGCACCTCAGGTGTCACCATCCTTTATCTGTGTGTCTCCTTTTTTCCCTTTTAATGCTCTGACGGACTCCTAGGAGTCCTCCTTTGGAGCCAGAATTAGCCCAATCCACCACAGAGCCAAACCACACCAGAAAATACAAGACCCTGTGCATCATCCCCCCTGCCCTCCTGGTGCTTCTGCCCCTCCGGTGTTTGCACGAAGTGTTAACCGCTGGGCTATTTGCTTCTTTTTTAATACACGCTGGCTTTCACCCAAACAATACTCTCGGCAGAAGAGGATCTCCACCCCTCTTGTGAAAAACAGCGGGTTATTTACATGCTCGCATTTTCATTTCAAGTTCGTTTCAACACTTTTCGTCCTAACCCAACAGCTTGTTCCCACAACCCACCCCGCAGCCTGCGGTGGTTTGGAGGCAAAGGTCGGCAGCGCTGCGAGGCGCTATCTGCACGGGACAGAAAACATTTGCAGGGTGACCGGGAAAACAAACCCAAGAACAAAGGGCAGGAGACCCAGGAGCAGAAACGCGCGCGTTTCCTGGCGGCTGTATTGTTCTGGGAGGTTGCATCGATCACGGGACCAGGACCGCGGGTCCGGGCGGATCTGCAGACGCAGCAGTGAAGAAGCTGGGGTCGGCTGCTGCTGCCCCGGCACTGGGTGGAGGTGACACGTGTGATGTGGGGACGCGTGTCACCAGCCAAGGCCAGCGCCTCCACGCTGCAACGGTGACAAGGGAGGGTTTTCTCGAGGGGACAAACAAGGCTCAAGCTCTGTTATGGAAATACCAGCCAGGGACCCGACAGCCAAACGCGACTCTAAATGTCAAATCACGGGTAAAGAGGCTGCAAAAGCAGGCGTTTATCTTTGTTCCGCTCCCAGTAACACGCCACTGAGGTTTATCATCCTCACTGGATTTCTGGAAATTAAGACAAATGCATTTCAGGCTCACAAAAATAATCCTGAGGGGAAAGCCATGGAGAAAAATAACCATCTAACCCCGTAGATAAAAGCAGCTCTTGTGGATTAATGTATCAAGGCTTTTTAGCCTCTGGATTCAGCAACTGATCCTGGGCTCCAGACAGGCGTACAAAGCAGTGTATTAGTCTCAGCCCCAAATAAGTGGGCTCTTGGGTCTGGAGAGAGGTGTTAGAGCTATTTCAGAGGTACGGCTGAGAAACCAAGCTGCTGCTGAGAACCCCTGAGATGTGGCCATGGGGCCACTCCAGCTTGTTTTGGGAACAACCACTCCAGCACCCTGCAAGAGGCAGCATGATTTAGACCAGATCAAAGCACGTGCCACACTGGCAGCTGCCGACGTGAGGCATTTTCCTGCTCGTGCCCTGACCTTCCCTGCCTGAACCAGGGCTTCATTTTAGGTGGGATGCACCCAATGATCCTGGTGGGACAGCAGCCCAAGGCTGGCCCTATCTGCCCTGGCCAGTGGCAAGACCTAGCCTCCGGGCATGCAGCCGTCCCGTTTGGCACCCAGTCTGGCAGGCCCGGGTGGGACGGGGCCAGGGAAGAGGGATCAACAGGCCCAGCTCCGTCTTACCTCAGCGATGAGGACGACGATGACCGAGTCCTCCTTCTCCTGCTGCGTGAGCTCGGAGATGAGGGAGCTGAGGGTGTCTGTCAGGTAGGAGTGCACCTCCCGCTTCACGCTGGGGATTCCCATCACGACGGACACTGCCCAGGGCCAAGAAGAGATTTTAGAGAGGGGGTGTGCTGGGACAAGACGTTTCTCGCAGTCCCCATGACCGCCTCGTGGTTCTCCTGCTTGGTGCCCTGCTCCATCATTAAAACCCAAAGGTGCTCAGCAGGTTGGTGGGTGCCTGGGCTGTGTGGGACTTCCATACTCCAGTGTGCCAGCCCAGTACTGACCAGCAGCACCCCAGTGCTCCCGGCTGGCAGGGCACCCATTGCGGCCAGATGCTTCCAGGACAGCCGGGACCTGCTGTCCACGCACTGCCCGACCTCTGCAAGCACCTGCAGGGGTGGTTGGCCAAGGGCTCTCCTGCACCAGCAGCCTTGCTGAGGCTTGATTTTGGAAACGTGGGGCATGGGAGTGTCAAGGTGTTCACGGCCATGAGCACCCTAGTTATGCCTAACTCGGGGTGAGCCCATTCAGCCAGCAATCTTGGTTTTGTACTGCTTTATGAAAAATAGAAAGGAATCAGAGATTCCTTCTTTTCTCCCCCAAAGACCGATGCCTTAAGAAATGCCCCAAATCCCTCCCCTCCCAAGGGTCCTTCCAGCCCATGATGGTAACTTCAAGACCACCCTTGTTCTCCAACCCCCTCCCATGGCCAGAAGCACCTCAGTTTAGGAGGGATCAGTTGGCTGCTTGGCTTTGTGTTGGGATTTGGGAGTGGGGGGGTGAATTGTCTGGGAACCAAAGTCCTACTCCAGGTGGGATTTGTCTCCTAAGACAGGTTAGAGTCTCCACAAAATGCACTGCAAACTGTGCTCTCATCTGACCACCTTATAGGCAAAGCCCAGAGCGCTCTGGAGATGGAAAGCAGCAAAAAACGTCCGAGAGAAGCACCGAGAACATTTCAAGAGCACAGACATCCTCCAGACATCCTGGCTCGCAGAGGCTACATGGCTTACCCACCCCATGTGCCGCTGCACCAAGGAAGCTTGCATGATGCATGCAGCCGTTCTTCCAGTCCTGCTCAGCTCCGCACCGCAGCCAGGCCCGGAGGAAAGGGCAGGGACAGGCACCAGCTGAGAGGAGGAGCACCAGAAGCAGCACTAATTCCCATTTACCTCCAGTGCGCCCCTGTCCCACATGCACGGCTGGCTGCAGACTGTTCTCCTTTGACAGCAAATGTGGCAAATGATGGAAGATGGTGGGAAGGTGCAGCACATTCTTGTTGGTGATATTCCACAGTTTTAACTTGGTTTCGTCTTAAAAAGGAAAAGGGAATCAATACGCAAGGAACCGCATGTAGGAAGAGACTGCAAGGCAAACAGCCTTTTTAGAGCAGCCTGGCCACCCGAGACTACTGCTGGGTTATAAAAAAATCAGGCCAACCTTTAACACACTACCGCAAACCCAATTAAAGTTCAGCTGGAGCCATGAGAGCCTTAGAGAAGTCCCAAAATATTTGGGAAGAAAGGGGGAGAATGAAGATCAACTGAAGGCCAAATCAGATCTTTCTGGAGAGATCCAATTTTCTTCAACTGAGCAACTTAAAAAAAATGAACAAATAAATTGGCAAGGGGTGCTCAGCCAGTCTAACTCCTTCCTCTCCCCTGTCTTCAGATACCCATTTTCCATATGGATTCAGTACAGCCATAGGAAACGGTATGTATGACTTGCAAGAAAAAAAAAAAAGAACTATAAGCAAGCAAGTTGGCAAAAATCACTGGCAGAGGCAAATCTCAATGTTTAATGATGCATATGCACCTGTAATTAAACAGGAGTTTAAGAGTTCCCAAGTCCATTGCATTAGATAATAAAAATAAAGAACATATCAAGCCCTCTGAGCCCCACAATTTGCTGGTGCCAGGAGGGAGAAGAGCACCGTCCTACCTGCAGCCCTGCACGCACGCGCACCTCTCTACCTTCTCTCTAGCAACCTTCCAAACATCCCGAGATCCTCAGCTCCTGTTATTCACCAGATAAGCTGCTCCAGGTCCGGTTGATATCCCGCAGGGCCTGCTTCTCCGAGATGGCTCGCTTGATCTCCTCCAGGACCAGGTTCAGCTCCTTCGAGCGCTTCAGGCTCTCCTGCTCGGCTGCATGCAGTCGGTCCCGGAGAGCCAGAAACTCCCGCTGGTAGATATCCACAACGTCGCCTGCGGATGAGAAAGAGAAGAGTTTTCTCCTCTGTGCTCTGAAGGGTTTCAAGCTGCAAAAGCGAAAGCATTCATCCCTTCCCTACCTTCACGAAGTTACAGAACCACAATGAAAAAACTATTTCTGTTTTTCTCTTTAAGTTCAGTTCCTGGGTCATATAGAACTATGACCTGATGCTATGTGACCAAAGCATGCAGCAAAAAATATGCTGCAAGTTAGTTCTTCTTTGCTACACACGCTGCTGGCATTAATTTTAAGAGCAATACTGTGCCCCTCTGCAGCTCCAGCACTTTGGGCGTGTGAGAAGGCAACTGCTGGAGCGAGCAGTGGGGACCAGGAGTCAAGTGAAAAAGAACTGGAAGTACTGGTGTCGCTGACCTGGTAAAACCATGATAAAAACAAGGAATATAAATATTTTCAATTGCCTTGCACCTTGCTTGGGTTCCCTTGTGGTGCAAAAATAAGAGTTTAAGAGCAAAAGCTTTGGGCACGAGATGAGAGCCGGTCTCCAAGAGAGGACACAACTGGGGACCTCCGCACACCAACCCTGAAGCTGTGGCAGATAGGGCCGTGGCCACACAGCACCGCATCCCCATGCTTTCCTTGCCACAGAAAAGACCCTAAAATTCCCTCGCAAGGCCTGCTTCAAAGGGCAGTTTATCAGCAGGGTGAGCAGAAGCCAAACCTTGGGCTCGCGGGGAGGGAGCCGGCACCACGTGCTCAGCTGTGCCACAGACGCGGCTGCTGCAGATGGCCCGGCATGAATAACTGGGGCGAGGGCAGCGGCATCGCAGGGCCCTTCTCCAGATGGCACGGGGCATCTCCAGGGAGAACAAGCCACCAAGGCTGGCTCGAGAGGCTTTTAAAAGTGCTTGGTTGTAGCGGCTGTGGAAGCGATGCTCCTGACCGCAGGAATGGCAGGCGCACGCAGCTCCTGGCATACTGAGAGGTCTTGTCCACAGTGTGGACAGACAGACAGCTGCTCCCGTGCCCACAGAAACCCCACAGGTTTTCATTCAGCCCTCCCCGTCTTCATGCAAGCTCTGAATACATATTCTGCCTGTGGTGAGAGAGAACGTGCTTGCTGTCCTCTTTTATGGTGAAAGAAGCACTCGGTGCCCCAAAACCCCGCAGGGCGCCGTGGCTCAGTGCTGCGGGCTGGAAGCAGGCGAGGGCCTGCACAACACCAAGTGATGGGGGGAGAAGTACTGGCAAGGGGGATGCTGCACGGCCACAGCCCCCCAGGAACACCCGCCTCAGGCTGCTGAGGCAGACCCCAGTGGTCTTCTGCAGACAGAAAACCAGCCAAAAATGCCTTTCACTTTACTGAGCTGCCCAGGAAGCAGAAGGATGCAGTACCATGGCCTGACAGGGGCTGGACAGACGAGGTCCATGTCTAGTGCACGCATGTAGGCCCGGTCCTTCTCCCACCATCAAGTTCCTTGCCATGTGGGGGGCAAACGCAAGCAAGCGTGACGAGAAGATGCCATGGCTTTGAGCAGCGGCATCCCTCCCATGGCACGTGTGAACAGCTGGTGATGCCAGCAGGAAAACGACCTGGGTTTTGTAGCATGGCTGGACGGGGAGAACTGCCTAAGGAGCAGAGCTGGACACAAAAAGCCCGGTGCCCAGTCCCGTGGGGACCTGCCAGCACTGCCTCGGAGCAGAGTCCCAAAGGGATCCTAAAGGACAAAACTAATTATGGTCACTGTACCTCCCCTAAGCGAACCAAAATACAGAATATCATGTGGCAATAGTGGCTGGGGTGCTTGTATAAATTCAAGTGTTCGGATACACACCTTAAAGAAGCATAATAACATAATATAAATAAACAAGTAACTTTTGATAGGGCAATAAAGATTTTGTTTCAAGACAACATCTTATCGGCACGCCCTTTTTAAACAACAAAACTACTGAGTGCCTTCAGCCGGAACCAACTGTACAATGGCTGCGAGTGGAATTGGTTACCGATTAATGAACTTTCCTGGGTCACTTTTACCACATTATTAATGAGACTTGTGTACTTAGTAAACACACACATTTATCTGTGGTTGTTCGTGTGTTTTCAGTAAGGTTATAGCTCACAGAACTACACCAAAACATGTTTATCCACCGAATATTAGACCCGCAGCCCAAACACTGCCAGGACAGCTAACACGACCAAAAATACTGCACCGGAGCTTCCAGCATGGGGCTAAATATAAACCAGAGCCATTGAAAAAAGATACACTGACTGCATCAACATTTTCTATTTTGGGGTCCATAAGCAAATAAAAAAAGTGTGTTTTGAAGATCAAACAATACGCAGCTCCAAAGCACAGAGTTTCCAAGACAACAACGTTCTGAGTCAAGCGCTCTCTAATGCTTTTGCCTACAACAAACGCCCCCCATGGGGTCCCTTCCCCCCAGACAACCTTGGGGACTCACTGCCTCGCCCCACGCAGCAAGGCCACGCAAGGCACCGGGTCTCCTGTCAACCTTCGGGCCTTTCTGCATTATTTTCTAAGTCGCTGGAAGGTTTGTAGAAACACAGGTTAACACCCAGCACCAGGGGCTTCCACAGGAATTCACAGGAGGGCGTCAGGCTTTAAATTCACCGCACGATGAACGCGCTCTTTACCTGGTGCTAGCTCTCAGATGTAAGCATTTACCTCTAAGCTCCCACATTGTCCAGATGAGAGGTTTTCACGCACATATCTTTTAGTAGCTGCATCTATGAGGAGCAAACCTCGCTTTGTGTTGTGGCAGGGAGCAAGGGCAGAATCACACGTGGCAGCACCAAGCCTCGGGATCTCGGCGCACCTGGGTTTAGGGTTAGGGCTGTGCGGCTGCGAGCGAGTCCCCGCTGCAGGCATCAGGCCTCGTTCTGCAGTACCTGGAGCAGAACGCAGGGCTTTGTGCTTAATGGCTTTTTCCAGGGCACTGCACTTCGTTTGTGTCAGACCGAGAAGGGAAATGTCACTGATTATTCAGGCACTAATGACCTGCCCGCTGAAGCCAAGAGCTGTACTTTTCATTAGGCTGCGATGGTGATGTGCAGTCAACCGTTTGCTGCTTTTCCGGCTAATGGTTGGAAGTGAAATTGTATTTGTTTCCAGTGCTCTTGTCCTATGATGTCTTAGTAGGCTTTCCATTCTTTAATTAAAATTTCATGAAATTTAAAAGCTGATCGATCGTGACCAGTTACGGTGACGGCTTGAACGGCCTGAGACAAAGCCCGAGATGGGCGTGCAGCTCCTCACGATTTTCCAGTAACGCCGTTTCACACTCGTGAGGCTGCGATGACACTAAGATACAAGCCTGCTTTCCTTGCATGCCCCTCGACTGCTAACCCAGGGAGGGCCCTGAAAAACCACCGAGGGCAGCAGGGGGCAGGGGCGAAGCCGGCTCCCACATCTGCAAGCCAGGCTGGACGCAGAAGCGATTTGCTGCTAATTAGGCTGAACAAATCTTTCAGGTAGTGGCAGTTCAGCACAGAGCCTTTCCTGACCTTTCCAAGCAGCAAGGCTCACTGTCTCTGTATTTACTGTAGTCCCTCCCAGCACAACAGGGCAGAGCTCTTAAAATATCCTGACAACAAGTGTTGCGGGACAGAAACTCCTCGCTGTAACTGTATTAAAAAAAAGACTCATCTTGTGTTTTCCTGAGAGATAACACATTGCTTCGGGCTTCAAATACACTGCTTTAATAAAGATAGAAATTCAGTGTTAGGCGGGAGCCTGCAGGACAGAGCTGGGAGTCTGGCTGAGCATCAGGCCAACGGAGCCTCACACCGGCCGAGCATCGTGCGACCGAGCATCACGCTGACCAAGCATCGGCTCCTCCCTCGGCTCCGTTATCTCTCCCCATCTGTGCCCGGCAGCAGCTGCCAAGGTTTGTTTTTGATGCGGGGGGGCCCCCAGCTGATCTGCTGTGGGCTTCTCAAAGGTTTCAGTCCATCCCAGAGGCACTTGCTTAGCACAAAGGGAGAGAAGAATGTTGTGGCTTTGCTCTCACTGAAGTGACAATGAGGCGAAGCGGGTTTGCCAGCGGAGGGAAGGGCTGGGATGCCCGCATCCACCCTGCTTGTCCACTTCCAGTTTTTGAGTCAAAGCAAAAGACCTAATCTCAGCCTAAAACAGCAGATGGGCACAAAATCAGGCCAATGCCGACAAAGCCCCCACTCTGAAATCTCACGGTCATTCATCCATGTGGACACACATATATATAGTCAGGAGTCCTATAATCCTGTGTTCTGTCTCTCAAATGGCGTTCAGCTTCCCGGGGAGCGGGTGGCACGTTCTCCGTACGCCCACATTTCAGGAGCACTTGCCCGTGCTTTTGTTGTGTGCAGATAACCTCTGCCGGCAGGGCTGCGACGGGCAGCTCCCTACCTCCCGCTCAGCCTGCCCCGAAGCCAGCGCACCGCCTCTGCTAGCTGGATTTGCCTCTCATTAGGAAGGCTTTTGAGAGACTTTGCTTAAAAACTAAAAACAACTCCCAGGCCTCTAATCTGTTTATAAAATCTTGGCTTCGAGAGCGCAACGGCGCATTTTGACCCTTCTGCTGCGATCAACACAAACACCAGAGTTTCCAGGGGCAAAGCAGCCAAAAGCAAGCGCAGTCAGTCACAACACAGGCGGAGTGAGAGCAGAAAGCTAAACTTTCTCTGTAGACATTATCGAGCACAGCGAGCATCCCAACCTCGTCCGGAGCGAGGTGCAGGCGCCCTCGGCCCCAGGTGATGATCGTCGATTTTACATTTCGATGTTTAATGATTTATATAATGCTGGCACCGCTCCACACATCACGCTCTGGACTGCCCTGATTGAATCGCAACATTCGTTACGTGTTTGCTAATGGAATTTCACCGGACCGTTAAAACGGGTATCAGGAGTGACTGCGCCGCATCGGTGAATTCGGTTCAGCTGCTGAGATGTGCAAAAGGCTGGTCCTGCTGCGGCACACAGCTGCGACAGCCCTTGCACGGCTACCCAGCCATCAGCAATAACTCCACCACAAACATTTCATACAATCAAAAGCTAAATTTTGCCATTTGCTTGTTTGGCTGTGGAAGGAAGAAACCAACTTTAGAGACGTGTCATCAACAGAATCCCAAAGCAACCCCAGCAGCCGCAAGGCAGGGACTGCTGGGCTGTGTGGAGCTGCAGGTGACAGCTGTGACAGCCCACAAATAGAGACGGTAGAAAAACTTAGTTTAGTAGCAGGGAAGGAAAAAGATAGGAGGGCTCAGCAGCCAAAACACCCCCAAAAGTCTCTGCCCCTGCTGGGCAGGATGAGATCGAGCAGGTCTTGTCCTTCAGGTCTTAAGAAACACCAGCTGTGCTCGTGCATGATGAGCAAGGTGTTGAAATCCCACTTGCAGAGAGAGGCCTCCTGCTCCATGGGCCGGCAGGCTGATATTTGCAGCCTCAAGCTCGTCTTTTAAAACCATAAATACTTTGACAGCTTAGGATATATGCACCTGCTGGGACAAATCAAACACCGTCGGGGCCAGATTTCTGGGAGCTGTATCTGCCAGGTGGAACCAGGAAGGGCAGGATGAGCATCCCAGAAGGCTCCCATGGTTGCAAACAGCCCGGGGTCCCAGGCAGGCTTTCTGCCAAGCTCCGTGGCTGCTCAGTGCTGCCATAGCCCTGCCCATCCCTGGCAGGGCAGGCAGACAGGTCCTGGCTTCATCGTGGTAATCAGAAAGAGCATGCCAGCATTGTCACGCAGCAAATGCAGGTGCTTTACTTGCTTTCCTCAACAAACATTATCTGACAGAACATCACTGCACCAAACCACAGGGGTACTGAGTCACAACAGATATTTTCTAGCCACTGCTTATAAAAATACACTTCAAGTTTCTTTATTCATTTTCCATTAGCATTGTTACAATTTGTGGTTAACACCAAGACATAAAGTACCATAGGAAGCAGAGTCCTTAGCAGCACTAGAAAGCTCATTATAACTGGGAAAACAGCTGTAGGTGCAGAGAGAGGCAGGCAGGGCAGGGGAGGGGGAAGAAAGGAGGCAGCACAGGGGTCCCCAGCTCAAAGCAAATGTGTCGTGCGTGATGGTGCTGCCACGGTCACTGATGGGGAAAGCCAGAGTCACCGCAGTGGGCAGGGATGGCCAAAGAGGTGATCAAAAACACAGTATGGGATGAAAGAAAACCTGAGTTTCTAAAATGCACAAAGCCCTGGCGCTGCCTGTGGAGCCCCGGGGGGGATGCAGCCACCAAGAGCAAAATACAGAAATTCAGCACTAACAAACCACCAGGGACGGGCCCATCACCTGTGCCTACACCATGTCAGATGGCCGGGGAGGTACCAGAAGCCATCAGACTGCTCTCGGGCACCAGCAGAGCAGATTTCGGGCACTGCTCCCGCAGCCCAGCTCCGTGGGTGAGCCATGCTGAAGGAGACAAAACGCTCCCTGATCAGCACGGGTCCCCCGGGGTTTTGCCACGCCACAAACAAAAGCAGTGACAAGGAGGAAATCCCCAGAAGGCATAAGCCAGCATCAGCTTCTGCAGAAGAAACCAGTCCTGCATTTGTCTGGGAGTTTATCAACCTGTCCGAGGGATTTAACGAGGCAGACCCATCAGATGGCAACTTGTTTTGCTGTAAAACAGCGAAGGGGGAGAAGGAAAGATGGCAAATACTGCCGTTGATCAAAAGAGAAAGAACACAGTATTAAACAGTAAATTTTCATCATAGCACAAGGTTCAAGAGGAGGCCATAGGGTTTGGCATTAAAACCACTGTCTCATAGACTTAGTAAGGATCTGGAAAAAGAGATGAATTTGCAAGGTAGCAAAATATAGAGGTGACACAGAGATAAGTTTGTCAAAGCCCAAGACCAACCAAGTGACCAGGAGCAAAGGCAACGGAATGGCAAATTGACACCAAAGCTGATTGATAAATATTAATCAAGGAGGAGAGGGGAATCAATGTATTCTTCACAGGGTTCTTAATTAACAACTTTAACTCGGAAGGAGACCAGAGCATCAGAGTGTCTTGGTGCTGCTCTGCGGCAATCCAAGGGGAAAAGGGGATGGCGACGGAGGCAGAGATGTTGGTCTGCTTGGTGAACGGGACGGAAAATAATAGTACGAAGATTATAACATTATTAAAATGATGCTGCCTAATCCCAGAATAGTCTTCACCTCATCTGAAAAAGAGTATTATTACAGACTTAAAAGGGGCTTTAGAAGAGGGTGATGAAAATGATCAAAGGGCTGAAAAAGCCCTGCTCTGTGAGGAAAGAAAATATATGAGATTATTCATCTAGCAATGGGCATAATACGGCTCATGATGAAAAGCACACAAAATGGAGTGATATAATGAAAATATATCACAGACTTCTATTCTTCTTGTCTCAAAATACAGGAATAAGCGGCCATTTGATTCAAATATTGTTAATTTCAAACTGATAAAAGGAAAAGGCTTATGCAGAAAAAGCGTATTATCTCTCTGAACTCGCTGCCACGGAAAAACACAGAAACTGGGAATTTAAACAAGGCTGGAGAGCTGGAAGATGCAGCAAGCACTGAGGCATCAGGAGATGGGGCAGCGAGCAGCGCGGGTGCATCGTCGCCACGTCCCGTGCTCCCCTGGTTTGGCAGTGCCCTTCATCCCCAAACTGCCCCAAACTTCCACGTCTCTCCTCCCGTATCACAACTTAATTAGCAACACCGCAGCTTTATTCTTCAAAGTGAAGCTAATTCATCAACGATCTATTTACCTGCGTAGCACAAATAGAGCTTTCGAAGCATTTTCTCTCGAATGGAAAGCGAAGGCTTTGTTCTTGTTGTTTTTTTTAATACTTTTTATTTGACTGGGGAATAAAAACATGCTGAAAGTGAACAAAATAAGGCATTACAGAAATCAGGGGTCATTAAACCTCAAAAAAATTGCAGCTCTACAGGATTTTTAAGGGGACACAGCACACTCGGGTACAGAAGTGCATTTCTTTCCCTTTCGCCTTGTTCTCACACGTGCTAAAGCCAGTGAGTAAAACCCCGTGAGCTGAAACAACCCCAAGGGAAGAGCTGATGTCCGAGCGCACAGGACTGCGTTGCTGCGGGTGCTGGTAAGGCCGATCCTTGGTGCTTTAAAGAAACAGAAAAACCCGAGACACAGCAAATGCCTCGCAGTCTAACAGGAAACCCCTGTTTATTACAACCTAATTGTGTTATTAATGAAGCACAAGCCTCGCTCCACCGAAACCCAAAGCGCCCACGCACTCCGCTCCGTGCCGCAGCGCTAATGGCTCCGCTTCCCTCACAAGTCCATCCGACAGGAATGCCTCCAAGAAGGCAAGCTGATCTTTGCAAAGGTCACTGTGTTAATCATCACGCCCTTTCTCTAGCAGCAGCTGTCGCTAATTGCCTGTGAAGGAGTCGAGATGAAATTCCTGTTAATCCTCCTCCCAGCATCCCTACAAGCCAACAACATCATCGGGTCCCCCCACAGATGACCACGAGCCGCGAGCAGCTGATGGACCAGCAAGGTGCGGGCGTAGGGGTGAGAAAAGCAGCTCCCCTCTGCAAACTGGAGGCCAACTGGTTGATAACTGGTTGATGGGGCACTTCCCCAGCTCCCGTCAAAAATGACCATCGCAGTCATCGCTCCGCTGAAGTTGCCACCAGCCTCACAACAGCCCAAATCCTGGAACACGGGGAGTTTGTTTAATCAATAACATATGAAGCTTTTGGCACAGCTGAGCATATGAAAGAGTTTTACTAGAGCAAAATAAAGTACTGCTGTGTTATAAATCAGAGAACACATATGGAAAAGTTAAAGTGCTGTACTAAGTCGCAGAGATATCAAGGAAATCACAGAAGTTCTGGCTGGAGTCCCTGGCTCCATTTATGTTAATAGCAGCGAACTTCAATGCAAGTCAGGTTTTACTTCTTTTTTCCAAAAGAGTAACTCATTTGCAATGCATACAACTGTATTAGAGTGAAAGGATATTTAAAGTGTTCCCTTCACTCACTGCCTGCCTATGTAAATTGTACATCGTGTCTACCTACAGACACGCAGAAGCAGATTACAATTTCCCCATTGTACCAGTGCCTGATCAGATGCACAATGGTGCTTGTGGGAAGAAGCAGATTTTCAAATCATCACATACTGATCACGGGATGAGCTGATCTGAATTGCATTTTGTTTTAGTGGTCTTAAATAATTTGCAGAATGCTTAAAATAAAACTCGTACCGAACCTTTTAAAAATTACTCAGCATTAATATTTGAAATATTTATCCCCCGGGGTGCAGGCTCGTAACATGAGCACTTAATGGGGTGCATTTCCTTCTCTCCGGAGAAAAAACAAGACACTGCCATTAAATAGCACACACAGACCAGCTATAAGTGTTGATGCTATCTGAGGTCTCTTGTTTCATTTTATATGCTAGGATAATTCCTGGGAAGAAAAACATTCTGCTAAGAGACGAGGAAGACCTGCTTCTCCCTTTTCTCATTCAGCCGCCAAGAAAACACGAGAAAGGGTTATCAAATACTGCTGACACCCCCTCCCACAAAGCCACGCTGGCCAGCTTCAGAAAAGGAGTGCAGAAAACCCTCCTCTCCTCTCCTCTCCTCTCCTCTCCTCTCCTCTCCTCTCCTCTCCTCTCCTCTCCTCTCCTCTCCTCTCCTCTCCTCTCCTCTCCTCTCCTCTCCTCTCCTCTCCTCTCCTCTCCTCTCCTCTCCTCTCCTCTCCTCTCCTCTCCTCTCCTCTCCTCTCCTCTCCTCTCCTCTCCTCTCCTCTCCTCTCCTCTCCTCTCCTCTCCTCTCCTCTCCTCTCCTCTCCTCTCCTCTCCTCTCCTCTCCTCTCCTCTCCTCTCCTCTCCTCTCCTCTCCTCTCCTCTCCTCTCCTCTCCTCTCCTCTCCTCTCCTCTCCTCTCCTCTCCTCTCCTCTCCTCTCCTCTCCTCTCCTCTCCTCTCCTCTCCTCTCCTCTCCTCTCCTCTCCTCTCCTCTCCTCTCCTCTCCTCTCCTCTCCTCTCCTCTCCTCTCCTCTCCTCTCCTCTCCTCTCCTCTCCTCTCCTCTCCTCTCCTCTCCTCTCCTCTCCTCTCCTCTCCTCTCCTCTCCTCTCCTCTCCTCTCCTCTCCTCTCCTCTCCTCTCCTCTCCTCTCCTCTCCTCTCCTCTCCTCTCCTCTCCTCTCCTCTCCTCTCCTCTCCTCTCCTCTCCTCTCCTCTCCTCTCCTCTCCTCTCCTCTCCTCTCCTCTCAGAAAACCTGCCCCAGAAGCACAGCCCGGGCAGTGCTCCCAAGCAGCCTCTGCTCGGAGCAGCAGCCTGCGGTCACCCGGCTGCTCCTTGCTCACACCCGCAGGGACCGAAGCAGAGCCATGAGGCCTCGGTTACACGCTCGCCAGCCCCGTGCCAGCATTATTTCAGCACAAGCATTTTTTCAGCAGATCGGCTCCGCTGCGAGGCAGCACAGATGCTGCGATGGCACAGCGCGGGGGGGCTGCAGGACGTTTCAAGGGTAGGCAATGAACAGCTGGGGGAGGAGGATGCTGACTACGTGGGTGTCTTACTGCTAGGCCCTCGGTTGTTTATTAAATGTTTACTATCCCAAAAAGTGCAGAGCACTCCCCGCGCTGTGCCAGCACGCATGCCATCCCATGGCCCGCCACATCCATGAGCTGGTCCAGCTGGAAAACGAAGCATCCTAACTGCGGGCTCCATTTTTGGCCAGAGCATCCCGGTGACACGGTTCTGAATGCTGGTGCAAAGGACGTGGAAGCACGTGGGAATGAGGATGCCCTTTTGGACAAGAGCCCGAGTGGAGAGCAGCTGAAATGGCTCGTGAAACCACATCCCGAGAGGTGTGGCTCTCCTGCCAGGTCATGTTTACCTACCGGCTTTAAGACAATTCACCCACCCTTGCATCGGGCTGCTTACACCCTCCAAAAAGAGGGATGCTTCCCTTCCTGCAGCACGGAACTGCAGGACCACAGCCTTGATGCTTAATTTCATGACTTCTTAAAATGCAGTTTAGTCCTGGCCTTTGTAAGCGGAGTCACCTCACGCTCTCCGTGAGCGGAGATGCAGCTCCCGCATCTCATTTCCTTAGAACACGTCTATTTAAATGCATTCGGTTTTTCAGCATTTCACACACGGTTACCTTTACTGGTGGCATATATAAGGTAACACTAATTGCTATGTGGGCTGCTGTGGCTCAGTTTTCCAGACTTTACGCCCAGAGGGAAGCTATGTTGCAGAAAGATTCAATTTGACACGTTTAGCTGCTGCGAGGAGCGCAGGCTCGCTGTGGTCCCGCTGTCCCGGGGGCTGCCAGGAGGTCAAAAATCAAGGGAAAACCCCAAAGCAGGGAAGCGGGGCTCAGCCTGGCAAGGGGAAAACAAGCAGCAACCCGGATGGAAACTGCCCTTAAAACCTGCAACACAAAGATTTAGAGCCTCTGTTTCCTCTGTACAAAGAGGTTTCATGTTACTGTGGTGCCCAGGGAGGCATTTCTGCACTCACACCCTGTGGGTACCCCTGGGTGCACCCGAATGCTGCCTTAGCAATGGTCCCTCACTGCCACGTGGGCTGCTCAGCACCTCTTCTGGTACCGACGGCTGTCCTCTGAGGACACACAGAAGCGTTTAACAGCTGGCTCGTCGCTTGGAGACATCCACGCGAGAAATCACCCCGGGTTAATAACTCACCCTCATACCCAGCTCCCCAAAGCCTCCTGTGCGCAGATCAGCCTCGTGCTGAAGGATCGCTGCTGTGTGTTGCTGCGAAACACCTAATCCAATTTTCTTCATCTTCGTGGATAAAGCATTAAGACGGGGCAGTCAGCCTGCCAAACGCAGCAGCAGAGCTGCACAGCCATCCTCGGGCCTGAGCACAGCAGGCGGGCGAGCCCCGGCTCTGCCAGGTGGGCAGGAGCAATCCTGGATCCACAGCCTCTGCTGGGGAACGGCTGCAGTGGTGGCAGCAGGAAGGTTTCCCAAAGGATTTCATTATTTAGATTGAGGAAAGCAAAATGTATAAACTATAACATCACGACTGTGTATGGAGGTAATCACGGACGGCTGTCCCCAAAGCCTGCTTACAGAAGTGGCGTTCTGGCAGCCTTGGAAGTCACTACGCTTGAAGCTGTGCAAGCACCCAGGAGCCAGCGGGACGCCGGGGTGCCAGAACAGCCTTGCACACCTGTAAGACAAATACGTTCTGCAACGCCAGGCAGCAGACGAGGAAACGAAGCTATAAGAGCACATCGCTGCACGTGAAGGGAAATTCATCCTGCTGCTAATGCCCATAGCTTCCCTAAGGAGGGTAATGGATACCACGAGGAGAACAGGCGTCTGCCAGCAGTACGGTACCTGACACACAGAGCTGACGGGATCTTTCTCCCCGAGCCTCAAGCTGACGCAAAATGCTCACGTTTTAATAGTAAGTGTGATTAACCATTAGCATAAATTACCAATTTTATAATGAACTCTCCAAAAACATCCTGATGGTTTCTTCAGAGCTGTGTTCCAGTTACACACTAAGTTATATTTCGGTTTAAATATAAAGCGAGGCCTGTGACGGGTATCACATCAGAAGTCAGGCTAAATGATCCTGGAGGCCCTTTCCACCTTCGAAATAGATAAAAGTACATGTTATTAATGTACAAACACGTAAGGGAAAGGGCCACACGATCCTCCAGAGGAGAAGGGAAAAGGGGAAAGCTGGTTCAGTTTCCCGGAGAGGGCAGCGATTTACGGATACGAGCGTTTTCTAACCTCGACTTCTTCAGCAACAAGCCCGTGTGCTCACATCTCGCTGCTCAGAGGACATCTCGTGCACACAACAAGTAAATTTGTCCACATGGCTCGGGCTGGGGCTGCAGCAGCACGCCGAGCTCGCTGCTTCCAGCTGTGCTCCGTATCCGCGGCCGGGCGCTTCCCGCAGCCGAGGCACTTCCATCAGCTGCGGGGCTGGGGATCACCACCCCGGGCATGCCATGAAACTCCCGCTTCTGCTTTAGTTTTTGTTACAGCTGCCCAAGAGATATGCGAGCACGGGAGCAACCTAACCTAACCCCCGGTGCTTCTTGCTTCAGCACACCAAGGCTGGGAATTTCAGAGTTTGAAAGAGTCAAATTTCCAAGGCTACTGAAATCATCTGTTCTTGGATTGCTCTGAGTAATGCTAAAGGGTTTGATAGTAAACATCTTTTTTTATTTTTTTTGAGGGGTATAGGGCGTGGGGAGGGACAGAAGCCAACAAATAAATTAAGCGTTCATAAAGACACACTGTCCTCCTCCTCTCCCTCAAATTTTTTTTATGCCTCCTGTCCCCTGTACAGAGGGTGTATCAGATGGATTTCAACAGAGGTATGTTTTCCTATTTTAAGGGCAATTAAAAAAAAGAATGCAACAAGCATTTAGACAGCACAAGTATTTCCTCTCCACGCTAACAAGCATTTCCTGACCGAGCAGCTCCACAACATGGAAGACATCTAACAACTTTGTTTTCCCACAATAATATTTTTCCCAACCTTTGGCTGTTGCGGCAGCTTATTTTCCATTTAAGGCCATAATCCCACTTGTGGGATAACCCATCCCAGTGGATCTTCACAGATGTAATTACTAAGGCAAAGTCCTAAAACAGAAAAGTGTTGCAACTATTCTTGGGAAGAAATCAGGAAAGAGAAGAGAGAGAAGCTGAAGAGTTTCCAAATGCTGTAGCTATCAAAGCGTGCCAGAATGGCTCGGTTCCTCTTATTTTTAATAGAACTGGACAGTTAAGTCAGAAGTTAACACAAGCACATAAACTCACACTAAACTCTGAGCAGGCTGGCTACAACCCCTGCCTAAACAGGAGGTATATGCATGCTCGAGAGTTACTGAAAGCCTTGCCATGAGGCCCTGGATGGACTTTATATGGCTTTGCTGGAAATAAAAAGAAAAAGCGGAGTGGCATCCTGCTCTGCCACTGCTAGCAACATTCCCACCGGTCTCCACCGGGCAAAGTGCCAGAGATAAATTCAATAGATTAAACCAAGCAGAGCAACACAACGGATAGGGACGTGCTAAGTCCATGGGAAGAGGCTCCGCAAATGCTGCAGATCGCAGGCAGAAGCCAGCGAGGGAGCACCTCTCACCCAGCACCGGCTCCGGCCCCGAGCACCGAGAGCAGGGCACGAGGTATTTCCTTAGGGTACAGTGAGCCAGGCGGGTTGTGCTGTGCTTTGACTATGTCAATCAGAATTCAAGCAACATTTACAGCACTCCAGTTGCTCCTTCAAGTTTATTTTTCATTACTGCATGCACTTGATGCCCTGGGTGAGATGCCCTATGAAGCTCTTAGGATGCCTGATGAAAGCCAGAAAGTTGGAAGATCTTTGGGCAAACCAGACCCACACCTTCGGTGTCTGCACTGAGAGCTTCGGCAAATTTGTGTAATACCCAGCCTTACAGGAATGGATTTCAGACGAGAAGAGCAGTTGGCAGGCTCAAGCAAGTAGAAAAGCACACGCACATAAAGGATTGGGAGTTGTGCACGAGCTAATGGAGCAAGCAGAAAATGACTGGGCATGCTCTCTGGGCTCAGGGACCGCTTCCTTTACGACAGACAGTAATGTCTCATTACAGGAGAAACAAATACAATAAAGATGAATATTCCATCTTCCCCCGGCTGCATTTTAAGCGCTAAGCCAATACGAATTCTCAGGTTATATTTCACAAAAATAGCTCCTCCAAAAAAAAACTGCTGGCAGTGCAGCAAGGCAAATTTCATTTCAAAGATAAATCCCACATTCTTCGGAGGCAGATGTTAAAATATATCAGACTTTATCCTAACAGCCCCTTCCCGGACCAAAAGGAGGCACAGAGAGAATTTATAACAAAAAAGTTTCATCTTTCACCCCATCTCCCCTACGCCGCCTTCACGTGCGCTGTGGTGCTCTGCAAAGTCAGTGCGGCCCCAACCCAGTACTCGGGACCAGCAGGAAAACACCTGGATGGTAAAACCACACTGATGCCGTGGTGGTTGCCATCACGGCACACACTCAGTTCCAATTCCCCGTGGAGGTGAGACCAGCACAGCCTGCAGCTGACAGTCACAGCCCCGTCGGGGCATCTGGGCACAGCGCCCACCGAAGCAGCCCAGTGGCTGCCAGGGGGTTGCTGGCATCTGGGGTTGTGCTGAACATGGGGCTGAGCCAGGACGCTGCAGCATTGCTGCTTCTAGCTCAATTTACCTGCACGGTTTCATGGAAGCTCCCACAAGCTGGCACGTGCAACAGCCTTAAAGCTGCCCCTCGGAGCAACGCTGTAAATCTGCATCACCACCACCTCCCGCAGCAGGAGCCGGCACGCCGCACCAAAGGGCCGTCATCTAGCTTGTACCGGGATGGGTTGGGAGCAAAGGAGGAAGCATCTTCACCAACAAAAACCCAGCTTGGCATGAGCCTGCTGATTCCTGCTGATGTTTGTCTGCATGCTGTGGACATCCCGCTGGCCGAAAGTCCCCCAGATTCAAGCACTGGAGGCAAACATGCACCAACACGAAGCTGTGCCTATGGATCACAGCTTGAAGGAGTTTGGCTTTTTTGTTTCTTTTTATTTTTTTCAAAAAGTTGGTTTATCCCACATTCATTCTGTCTATTACCTCCCCTTGCATCTCCATTCTGAATTATTTATCATCAGGTATCACATTCATTTGCATACTTTATAAGGTGCAAAATAAATGATTCGTCATTACATATTAGGCTCTTCCAAACCATCTGTGCGAGACTCTGCAGCAGTTTTGTTTTGCTTTTCTCTAATACTTGGGGGAAAAAAATCCAAGGGGAGAATTGGATTTGCTGGAAACGTACAGTAAAGCAGTGCGCACGCTTGCTGAGAGCAAAGGTTTATTGCTCTGTTATAGCTGCGCTCCGCATCGAACGCACAGACTATCATCTTCGGTGTAATTTAACTGGTGGTACAAATTGCAAGTAGCATTATTTCAAAGACCTTTATTTATTGATTTGAAACAAAGTCCTTACCCTCTTCCTGTTCCCTCCTTGAGTCGTGCTGATTGCATACAAAAGAGAGCTATCACTTAAAGAGCCAATTAAGTCAACTTCTGAAAGGTAATTGAATAGCTGAAATTCTTAGTGCAATATTGTACTGCATTATCTTGATTGCAAGGAAGGAAAACAAAGCAGTCAGAGTGACGAAAATTAGAGAATGAGGCATTAGGCACAGGTTGGGAGAGCAAAATGGATGGAGCCATTACCATTTTCTTTCTGTGCTGACTTCTACTGCTTGCTATGGGTGTGAGAAGGCAAAAAAAGAGCCTTGCTTACTGCCTGTGCTGATGAGCAGGGCTTTACGAGGGACTGGCTGAGCTGCTGACAGGCACGGAAAGCAGTGGTGGCCGTGGCCACCTCCCCAGGGAGCTCCATGTCTTGGTGTCCTGTGGTCGACTGCAAGCTTCGATTATTTCAGCCCTTGTATCTGGGTCTTAACGAAGATAACGCCTCCTGTGTGGGTTCACTGGAGCCTGACGGAGGGGCTCATACTCTTCTCTGGCAAAGCCACTAACAGACCTTCTCTTTTCTGCCCTCCTGGCTACCTCCAGAAATACTTGGAGGATTTCTGGTCGCCTCTGAGGGTCCCAAATCCCTGCCCATCCTGGCTACGGTGAGGCCAGGAGACTTAGATGAAGGACTTAAGCTTCATTCCCTTAGAAAAAAAAACATGCTTAGCCAGAAAACAAAGGAGAAAGTGATTGCAAGCCTGCCAATACTCCGAAGTTATATAAAATCACTGATTTAAATGCAATAAAAACCAACCACCAACTGAGAGCAGAACCCTCAGCAATCTGAAGCCACCGGCTGAACGTGGTCAAAACCCACCACCCATTTGTAGGAACCGCTCAGTCACAGCACTCGGGCTATAACTCATTTATTTACACAGCCACATAAAAAGGAAGCTTTTTCCAAAGCGGGAACAGCGGCGCCACACGCCATAAAAACCTCTCTCCTCCTCCTGCACCGGCAGCACTTTGACGGACCCGTCGGTGCTGTCCTGCTGTCCCTCCAGCCTCCCGCAGCAGCAGGATGAGTCCTCCCAGCCCAACCTCCCCGCAAAATCATCGGCGTGCTGCTGCTGGTTCCCTTTCGCTGCCTTGGCACCGGCTGCCTTCCCGCACACGTGTTTTGTCTGGCACCAAGAGTCTTCTTGGAGAAAACACAGCTGAGCAGGGCGAGATGCTGCCACGAGGCCCTCTGCAGCACCACAGGTATGCGGGTGGTTGTCCGCCTGTCCTGCATGCCTGCTCTCAAGGTCCCTGCCCCGAGCCCTGCAGACTTTCCAGTCCCAATGACCCATAGACCTCCTGGAGCACCCCGATCAATGCTGCTCCTCTGCTTGCAAACGTGTCAGCAGAAAAATGCAAGGCTATCCCTTGGCATGCACGGCCTCACCGTTCTGCTGTTTGAGAGGCTGCAGGGGACGGTCAGAGGGAGGTTTCAGGGGGATTTGCGCACCTAACAGTGCAGTTTGGTGCTTCTGGGAACTGCCCCTGTGCCGCGACTTCCCCATCTGTGGGGTGAGCTCAGCGGTACCCACCCTGTGAAGGGCTTTGCTTTCCACCAGCGCCCCTCCATCTCTGGGAGTCAGGTGCCGCCACCCTCACCGTGCTGCTCTGGGGCCACAGGAGCCATCAATCTGAACCGAAACATCCCCAAATCCATCAGGAATTTGGCACTATCGTGTAATAGCACCGGACACACACGTGGTAGCAACGCTTGCCACTGTGCAGCAGAAATATGGCACCAGCAGGCACTGCTCGAACTTTGGTGTCGTTCATTTTTGTCAATAGCTCCTCAGCTTACGGTGCAAGTATCTCTGCAATTTTTGCTGAAATTCACTGACACAATTTAAAGAACTTGAGCAATTTTTTTCAAACTTGAGCAGTCTTTACCCAAACGAAGCCAGAAGGAAGCCTTGACAGTCAAGTACCCCCTGTAAGTCCTGGTCCTCAGACAACAACCCATAAAACAGGAGCTTTGGTTTTCCTTACTTCAGCAGACTGAAAGCACATCAAACACAGCAAAGCGACAGCCCTTCGCTGGCCGGTCTATACTTGTGACTTGTTACATCTTTTCAGGAGCTCTTTTCAGTTACACAATCAAAAAACCCATAAGGACTTTATCGAGAACAGCTCTCAAAATTGTCTGCACTTCCACAAGAGCTTACGTCAACGCCGCGGAGAGGGGAGCCAAGAGGAGAACAAATATTTCACGTAGCAGCACTCGCACATAAATATTGCCCCGTGACACCGATCCGCCGTCGACACAATTACATCCTCACATAAATTACTGGTGCACTTCAGAAACGCTGCTAATAGGAGACAAATAAATAAATAAACGAGCGCGTGAAATAAGAAACCATTTGACATTCTAGCGAGCCACTTCACCCTACGATCATTATTTCCCGAGGCACGCCGTGCTGGTTCGTATTCCAACGGCACATCCTGGTAGCCGCACAGGTACAAGAGGAGCGTACAAATCATGTTTTGCAAACAATTGTTGACGAAGAGCAGGATTTGTGTATTCATTGTTCACCGCTGAACAGTTACATACATTTTAATCCCGACCTCAAACACAATTTGGGCCGCGGCAGATGTTTCCTATGGCGCAGACTTCCTCTGGAAGGGAGTTAATTCAGTTTGAACACGGCAGCAATGAAGAAAGAGATTTAAACAAATATTTTCTGCTTATTCTCTAAGCTTAAGACTGCAGAGGTAGAAATGAGGGAGCAGCAAATTGAAGAGCTAACCCTGCCTGCTCCGGCATCGCCTCCGAATTCAAACCAGCACAGAAGCCTGCGCCGCCCTGTCACCGAGGATTTCTCTGTTACACCTGGCTGTGTCTAAATGAAACTAAATTGTTTTAATGAGGTGCCTCCGGATGCACACTGACGGAACAGAGAGGCGAACGCACCTCGTGTTTTAGGCTGCTTAAGTTTCACCAAAAAAACGGGGCACGTTCGACTGCAACGCTGTTCTCCCTTCCCTTCTGTTACCCGCTGCAGTTTTCTCCCATTTCTCAAGAGCGCCAAGGGGATCGTTGTTTCACCAGCCGCAGTCCCAGCCGTCCACAGCACAAGATCCCATGGCAATCTTACATTTACATGGTCGCCCATCCTGAAGAGCCCTGAGATGCTTTTAACGAGTCGTATGCAGAAGGCCCGTCACTTCGCCTATCGGTACAACGGGCTCGGGAACTGACAGCTGTTTAAATAGTGCTCATGCAGCGGAGTAGTTTAAGGGAAAATGAAATACTATAAATAATTGAAATCGCAGCACGAAACGCAGGCAGAGCAGAGGGAAAGAGGGCGACCCAGAGGAAGCTGGCAGCAAGAGAAGCAATAAGGACTTCTGCCGAAAGCCAAACTAAACAAAAACATCCACACCTCTGCACCGTGCCACCATGCCAGCAAACAGAAGCTGTTTCCGACCTGTTCTGCCCTGCTTGGCAATCCCGGCTTCGCCCACCACCAGCCCTCTGCTGCCAACAGCTCCCACTCTCCTGCTGGGGACCCCCTGGTGCCCAGAGATCCTGGCCTCGCTGACCGGGAGACCCACGTTTCAAATGGCCAGGGTGTGACATCTTTCTCGAGAGACTCGCAGGATGAGCACACGCTTTGAGGGCTGCGCAGACACCCAGCAAGGTGGATGTTTTGCCCTGGGGACAGCTGGGCCCGGCAGGAGACGGCAGAGAGCTGAGGGTGCTCTCCGGAGCTAAGCGCTGCGGGGACCGCGCCGTCCCCAGCCCAGCGCGGGGTCGAGGAGGGAGGCTTCACGGTGAGCAAGTCACGAGATTCCTCAGGGAGTGGTTCATTCAGAGGGCACGGAGCGATACCAAGACCCAGGTAAAAGTCCCCGTTAAGATTTCTGTGCAATTCAAGAGCTGCTGTACTCAGAGATAAGATGGGTATCTCGCCTTACACAGCAATCGATTGACTTTTAGGGGTCAACTGGCAGGCCTCACCAGGTTCCTCTTGTGCAATGCCAGCGGTTGGAGGGCAAAGCCTGTGCCAGGCACAGCGGTCAGAATTCAGCCCAGCTCCCAGAGCCACAGGAACTGAGAGCAGGAGGTGGAGGAATCCTGGTGCCGAGGCTTCTGCGTGAGCAATTCAGCTCGAGAGCTCCTGCTCTAGAAGCACGTCACCAAGACAAAAAGAGACCACGCTTCTTGTTCCGTAACACGGGGCTGGAAACACTGTTAGCGGATCCAAACCCACCCAAACGTCATGGCTGCTGTCAATACAAAGCTGTTCCTTTCTCTTTCTGCCATCCTCTGCTTCGTCCGTGGGGCAACCATTAGCTGCAGACACAAAGGGAGCAAAGAGCCTGCAACAAGAGCCTCATTAAACCGACCGTGCAACCGGATTTGTTTTGGAGCACAGCGCAGTCCTCCGCGCTGCAAGGCAGAGCTCTTGCTGGGGGAAAAAAATAGATCAAATTTAAAAATGTCTTGCATACCTTAATATTGCAAGCAGCTCCTCAGTCAGGCTTAAAACAACAGCATTATCAGCCGAAAAAAAAGAGAGCAGAAACTCTCCCACAACGGCAGCCCAAATAAAAAAAGGAAAAGGATGAAGGAGGCTTCAGATCTGCCCTGGATAAAATGTGTGTCTCTGCTTTAACCTGCTGTAGGGAGGGGGAAAAAAGGAAATGGGATAGCAGAGACCAGAAATCAGATTTATTAGGGCCAACCAGGTAGATGAAAGACAGATGATCACCAAGCAGTTATGTCTCTATTTTGGGATGAGTTAACTTCTGAAAACATCTAGTCAGCTTTAGCATTTTATACACATGAAATTAGCGTCCACACAAGAGCACTCTCCTGAAACGACAGGATTTAACGTAGCCGAGATAATTATCTAGATCCTTCTTTATCCCATTAGTGGTTTTCATTCGCGTCCTGGAACACCATAAGCGGATTGTTCAAGAATTATTTGCCATCCGCTGTTTCAATCCCGATCGGAATTATCTTTATACCTTGGTATGAAGAAAAGAGATTACATCCCTGCCGGGGCTCGCTGCAATGCCCTCTTTTCTGAGGCTCCTTTTATCATTTTGTTCTGCAAGGTAGCGAAAAGAATCAGAAAACAATTGCCATGGACATGACGTTGCCCTCTCCTCCTCCTCTTCCTTTCCCACGTGTGCGTTTGGGAGGAGGCTGAGGTGGGGGCACCCACATGAGAATGAAGCTGAGCAGGACTTGGTCATCCAAAGACCCAGGATGGGATCCAGAAACGCTCCCAGCTTCTTTCTGCACCACAATCCAATAATAATAAAGAGATGAAACTCTTAAAAGCAATTAAACAATTCACCGTGTGCAACAGGAAGCAGTGGGATTCGCTGCAAGGAGAGCCCCCGGGGGCGGATGCCAAATGTCGCCGTCCGTGCTCTCCAGCAGCACGTCACTGTGCGAGCTGACAGAGAGAAACCCAGCGTGTTTCGAACAGCCAGCACCATCCCTTGCTTCAAGGCCCAAACCACCGTGGGCCAACATTCCCCTCCCAGCCACGAGTTTTGCGTTAACGGAGGAATTACACCTCCTTCCAGGGACGGCCGGGACACTTCTCACCTCCCCGTGGGCACCCACGGCAGGAAACGAGGAGGCTCCTGGACGAGACGAGAGCTGTTGTTCCCCCTTGTAGAGACATAAGAAAGTAGGTACGCAGACCTGACGTGAATAAAAAGGCCTTTTTTTTTTTTTAAAGCGTGTTTTACAGCTTCGTAATGAGATCTGTAGGAGAGGTATCTCTATAAACAAGTTATTAAAGGGGGGAGGAGGGACACAATAATAGCAGGTGCCAATTACTCAGCTCCCAGCAGACCCTTTCCAATTTCTCACCTTCCCCCAAAGCAAGATGTGCCGCTGCACGGCAGCGCGTTTGCCTGCGAGCGTAACACCCTTGCAGGGTGTTTCTTCTCCCCCCCCCAAAACAAGGATGCATCGCTGCTGTATCGCCACTGCCCAGGGGCAGTCCCTCTCCCCACCAACCCTGCACCAGAGGAGGGACCAACACGGCATTACGTTATTTTGAGAAGAGCGGAGCAGAACGGAGTAAATAAAACAAAATCATCTCTTTATTTGACTACAGAGCCTGACCACTCCTACTGCCAACAGGAACGGCGGATTTATAGGCTAATTGCAACTGCCAGGTTTGCCCCTCTGCAAATATCTGCTCAGTTTCAGGAACAAAACCCCAGTAACAATTTCGTTATTTTCAGGCAGCAGCACAGTTTCCGACAGTAAACGTTCACATTGCAACCGGAGCCGTCAGCGAGATCCCATCCTCTGAGACGAGCACACCACGGCAATGATTAATATTGCAAATGTAATCCGATCCTTTAAAATCATTATTTCCAAAATCAGCAAATAATTACCAAGGCCTTCAGCAATCAATACTCAAGATAAATAGACAATTAAATTGCAAAAAGAAACAAAAGAAAGTAGTTAATATTTGCCGAGGACATGCCAAATACACTTTTTCATGGTAACCAAATACTTCCAGTAAATAGATATTTTAGCTCATTGGAGAGGCACTTTCAGAAAGTAATAAATTAATCTAATAAAACCGACAGACAGGGTGGAACCAGACGTTAATGAAACACAAACTGATCTATATGGAGCCAACCCACAATCCATGTCCTAATTACGCTCATCAGCCCTTCTGGTTACTTACCCTCTCCTCCCTCCCAGGTCAGCCTTTTAGCTCGGGGAAAACACGTTTCGTGCCTCTTCCCGGGAGCGACAAGGCAGAGGATTTCAGCCATCAAGCTAAGAAGTTTGCACTCAGCTAGATTTGCTCGTTTCCTTTTTTTTTTAAAAAATTTAATACCTCTCCATCCCCAAAGTCAGCAAATTAATCAGCTTTTAAACATCGCACTTGCTTGTCCTCTGGTTTACTTCAAGCTCCACCTGCGAGGTGTGGGATAAGCACTCCCAAAGTCCCACAGGCCACCCAGCAGGCACGAGCATCCCCTCCACGCGGCACGCTTAGACCTGGAGGGTTCAGCTCAGCCACGGCACAACATTAAAACATTTTCTCTTCTTTTACTGCTTTTTTCTGCTGACGTTTTGCTGCACCTGACCCCGCCATCACTCGCAAATACCCACAGAAAGAGGGACACCTTCCTACGGCTGCCTTGGGGTAGGATTCGTGAACCAGTGGGGGCTTTATCAGCGGGGTGGGCGCAGCCAGGAGGAGTCAACAGCTCAGCATCTCGCACCCTGATCCCAGTCCCCATCGTGAGGGAGGTTTTGGTGCTGCCCAAGCAGAGGGACCGGCACGCACGGACCACGTGGGACATCAGACACGAGACTGGAGGTGGAGGAGCTGGATGCTGGAGGGACTTGGAGCAAGCCCTGGTCTGTGCAGGACCATCACCGCCTCCTCCCCCCGCGGCCTGCTCTGCTTCAGGTGGGCATCTGGGAAAGTTCCTGGAATGGTGGGTAACTCAAGTTGGATAAGATTAAGAGAGGGAGAGACACGTGAGAAGTCCGTCCTGGTCATTTTCGACAAAATCAAAGGAAGAAGAGAGAGAGGAAGATGAGGGAAATGGAAGACAAAGAGGAGAAGATATCAAAGACAACACCAGAGAAAGCGCAATGAGAGGCGGCACGAAAAAGGAATAGTTAAAACAGAAAAGGCGAGATCAAACAAAAGCAAAAAGATCAGCCTGGACACGGCGGGGAGGGAGGGGAGGCCGCCGCCGCGCTTTGGCCAGCACTAATTGACTGATTCACTTGACAGCTACTTTTCCGTGGCAGCTGCTAAGCCTGAGAGCGTAACACCACCACGAGTGGCCAGTGAACGAGTCCAGCCGTCCACCAGGCAATCGATGCAGTCAAATATTTCCCTTGCTCTCCACGTGCACGTGGTGACACCCTGGGGACGCGCAGAGCCTTCCCTGGCCGCTTCTGCGCCAGTTCTTGTCCTGGCAGGGCGGCGTTCCCACTGTGCTTCCACTAAAGCAGACTGTACAAACACGCATTGCTCTCACAGGTCACCTCTCAGTATTGGAAGTGTTTCTTTGATAATTTACAAGGGCTTTCGAAGGCTACGTGATGTTTTTGGTACCACTCCTCCTACCTAAGGCACGGAACTCCTCGGAGCAGTGACTGCACACCCAGGATTCGCTGCAGCAAACAGACGGGCCGCCAGTGACAAAAAGGTCTCTGTGTTACACCCAGTTTCCAGGAAGCTCTCGCCACCACAGGGAGAGAAGAAAAGCCCGTGTTCTTCAGGGCAGACCCGTGGATGCGGTCAGGATTATCTGAAACCTCCTGGAGGAAGAGGTGCGAGGCGGGCCAGGCTCTGCCCCAGCTCGGCGTCTGTCCCGCTGCCAGCAAGTCCTAAGGCACGAGCGTGAGAGGCATGGCTAGAAGTAAATGGACAGCACGACCCTACTGAACTCATAATGGAAAAAAAAAAAAAGACAGGTGGAGATTGGTTTTTGCACACAAGCCTCTTTAAAACCTAATGATTTACATGTTAACACTACTGCTGCCCGTTTTAAAATAAGCAGAACTGAAAACAACTCGCGCAAATGTGCCCGGTTGCCTCACCACACGGCTGAGCCCCCTGTTTAGGCAGGGGGCACACGGCAGAGGAGGGCAGGGACATGAAACGCCAGCAGGGTCACCCCACGGTGGGGTCACCCCGCAGCAGACGCGGTCACGGTGCCGGCTGCGCATCAGCGGCGCGTCCACGCTACCGCACCGGTCCTGGAGGCTCGGATGCGGCTCGGCACCGAGAGGAAAACAGGAGGAAAAGCGGCCAATGCCACAACTCAGGCAGAAAGGGATGGTCTGAAACAGAAACCCGCCCTTCCCAGATTTTCTTGCTTTGCAAGGGAAGCCTGACGCGAGCCGTTCTGTGTGAGGGCTCAAAAACAAAACAAAGAAGGTCACCGCTGAATAAAAAGCCCCCGACACCTCGATTAAAATAAAAAAGGCAGAAAAACGCATTTCCCTCTGTCAAAGGCAACAATCCTCTCCCCAGACCAGGAAGCTATTAAGCAGATGTTTGATCACCAAGCTCCGAAAGGCTCTCCTTCCAACAGGGCTCACCTCCGAGCCCCAGCCGAAGCCCTTTCTTTCTTTTAATAGTTTCCATAACCCCTTAATTTGCCCTCCCCGCAACGAGCTCCGCTGACCCCATAGGCTTCCACTTGTGAAAACGCTTGATCCAAGCCTGCAGGACGCCTAAATCCAAGGGCTGGCAGAGAGGCGCGAGGCAAGGAGAGCTGCCTGGAATACACCAGAGTTTGGGGCATTTTCCGTTAACTCACTTCTAACTCAGCTGCAAACCTCGGCGAGCATTCAGTGGTGCCAACCGCGGGTAAGCGTTCGGCTGGCTGCCGCAGAAGCGAGTTCACGCCCCTACAACGAGGCCGTGCAGAGGTTTTCTGCAGTTCAGCCCCAAAGAGGCTTCAGCCACGGCTCCGGGTCCACTTTTTCCCCCGGCAGGAGATGCTCTTCTCCACCCAATGCACGTGGCAGGACAGGACGGGATGGGATGGGATGGGCATTCGGCCAAGCCTCGGCACAGCACCAACCCAAGGGGCTCCCAACGCTCTGGTCCGCAGGGAGACCCGATACCCGCAGCTGCGCTTCCCCCAGCGAATAACCGGAGTTTATCAAGCGAAGCAGCTTTGCCCAATTTATCACTAAAGCAATTTCTTCATAATTTAGCAGGCTTCAAAGCTTTCTGGAGATGACTGGCAGCTTCACTTAAACTAGCAAGCTATAGATGTGCTTTACGTTAAACGCTAAGTGAATAATCAATGAACATCCAGGATATAAGCACAAATCAATGATTTCTTTCAGATGAATCAAACGGAATCACAAATTAGAAATGGTTTTGTTCTGTAGGAGAAGTAAGCCACGAGAAGCACTTGATATAATGGGGGGGGGGGGTGTTAACCCACTCCTCTCCTACATCCTGCCGCAGCCTCTGTTGTCGCAGGAAGCACGGCTCCGTCCTCCAGACCCCTGTGACAAGGGGGTGCTGTGAATGCAGCTGAGCGACTTCCCCGGGGAGGGATATAGCACAGCTGGGGCCACATCCAAGTCCCCCACGTCCCACTACCCCAGTCTGGAGAACGGCCCCTTCCACCAGCAGGGATTTAAGCTCCATCACACGACGACAGCGCTTCGTGCCAGAACACCAAAGGGACGCAAACAAGTGCACGTGCGGCACAGATTAAGTTTAAAAACCCAACAAAAACTGCCGAGCAATATAAGCAGGAATACAGCTGACTCCAGGCAACGAAAGATTTGATTTGATAAACGCGTATCAACAGACTGCGTGGGGCCATTCGTTCTCAGGATGAAATTTGGACAAACCACGGGCAGGATAATTCTGCAAATGCCGCCGCTTTCCAGCCACGCACTGCACACAACTTTTGACGAGTGCCACGCAGACCAAGCAGGGGCTCTCAGAAACACTCGTATCTTTTTTATTTGTTATGCATTTTAACGTCAAGTTTCCAGCACCGAGCCCCGACCCGCACCTCCTCAGCCACCACGAACGCACGCTGCAACTGCTGGTGAACGCTTCAGGGAGGCTCCAGGTGGCAAGGAAAGCCCCCAGCTCAGAGCAGGGCTGTTGTGTGCACGGGGACCGCAGCCGGTGCCCCCAGGCCTCCAAGGGAAACCACAAAGCCCTGCAGCCAGGTGGGTAGAGGAGCAGGGAACAGAAGTGAAAGCACAGAAACGGGAAGCCCGCGTGCTGCGGCAGGAGATACGGCTGATGGAGCCGTCCCCCGAACTGCGACTGCTGCTTCTGGAGAGGGTCCGAGTTCACGGCTTTCTGCGCTACACCACGAGACTTTGTGCAGGTGCTCAGAGACACCTCCCCGTGCCACCGCTGCCTTCGCTCCACTGCTGGCACCGGCAGCCCTGAGGGCACCTCCAGCCCTCTCGCAGTCCGGACAAGAGCAAGCACATTGATGCGGGGTCACAGCTCCTGGTGGGACCACACGCACCTCTGCAGGGGTTCAGCATGTGTCCCCCCTGGTGCTCAGCCCCACCACAGCTTGAGCCTCCTCAGCCCCGCTCCGGTGCCGCATCTCGACCCTGCCGGCAGGAAGAGGCAGCGTTTGCTTTTGCGGACCACGGGGTCAAAACTTTGCTAATAACCACATCGCGGCAAAACACTATTAGCGGGGAAACAAACCCTAATTGGGTACAGAAGTGCAGCTCTGGAGCTGGTCTGACCTGTTTTATTTTCTTTCACTTAATTGTTTTGTCCTCCCAAGAGCTAGGTAACAGACAAGCAGGCTCTGCGATGCTTTCCTCGTGCTTTAAAATCATTTCATTCCCCACCTGAGGCAGCGCGGGCACCTTCCCTGCCTCACCCCGAATGCGAGCATCCCACAGCTCGGGGGCACCGGGAGCCGTCCCCAGCTGACGCCGCAGAAGGCTGGGAAACACAAGGCCTGTCGTGAAGAAGAAGGGGACGGGGATGAGGAGGATCCGGGATATTATAAAATAATCAGCTTAACTACAGTTGAAGTACTTAGACAATAACGAGGACTCAAGCAAGAGCTAACCTCTTTATCAAAACGAAATCACATCAAATGTTCTTCATTTCTTTGTTTCCAGGCACGACATCCCCGGGACAAAGCTAGGGATGCAGGAGGGGTCTGAGCTTCCTCACGGGGGTGTCTCATTGCTGGGAAACCCGACAGTGAATTGGTGACCGCATTTAAAGCACGGACAGGGAGCACAAAGTACGGCACAGGGAACCCATCCCAGACGGGACGCTGCCCGGCGCTTTCGTTCAGGACTTGGATTTCGGCACAGACGACATGCCGATCGCGCCGGGAGGTGACAGCAAGCTGAGAGGGACTGCCAGCCCGCGGGAGGACAAGATCAGAATTCAAAACCATCCTGACACTTCAGAAGCCTGAAAAAAAAAAAAATAAGGACGCTGTTCAGCAAGGACAAGCGTGAGGTAATGCGATTTGGTAAGAATAATTAACCGGCCGAACACATGATGGGGGATGAAAAGCAGGAAAGGTTCTGGAGAAGAATGGCTGGGGGGCAGATGGGATTAAAAAAAATATTAAATGCGAGTCATCTGTGGCAAAAGTAAAAAGCAAACACTTTGCACTCGATAAGGATCTCAAGTAATCCCTCGTGCTTCTGAGCACAGGCACGGCAGCGGTTCGGTCCTGTATCGCAGCTAGTGTCACTCTTCGGGAAGGTGACAGCCCAGAGGAGAGCAGCGAGAACAACCGCAGACCAAGCACACACGACCTAAAAGGAATGATCAAAGGAACCGGCACAGCGTGATCGATATGGGCAGGGATTAAGGGGAGACGCAGTCGCAACGTCCAAATATCCAACCAGCTCCTGCAAAGGAACTTCCCTGCACGTGGCCGAAAAACGGACAAGGAGCAACCAGGGAACCAAACTGAAGGAAAAGGCATCTCGGCTTTGCTCATAAGGAAAATCCAAGGCTAGGGCTGTTAAATGTCCGACAGATCGGCTGGGGAGCTCAGGCATCTCTGTCACTGAGGTTTTTATGAGGGAACAGGATAAACATCTGTCAGGAAGGGCTTAGACATCGCCGATCCCGCGCAGGGGCAGGAGATGGACCGAATGACCTCCCAAGGTCTTCTCCAGCTCGTAGCAGCCCCATACGCACACAAGTGACCACAATGCCCGGAAACCTGCTGCGCTGACACCGCCTGACCCACGTCGTTTGTAACCTGCCGCAGCGAGCGGCAACCTCCAGGTGCCGGAGGGAAACGCGTACGCCAGCGAGGTCCCACCAGGAAGGACGGAGACGGCGGCACCCAGGGTCATTATTTCGACACGTGAAGCAACAGCACCTCTAACGGGGTGACCTCCCCCTGCCTGCCCCACACCTCGGAGCAATTTGATCACGTCTGGGAGCGCTGCGGAGGGCCAAAGGGCTGGGCAGTCGGAGCAGCGTGCTGCCGAGCCCACCGCTGCAGGACCTGGAAGAGGCGAGCAGCCAGCGCGGGAGCGAGAGGTCCCTGCACCGCCGTGCGAGGCAGGCACGATTCAGAAGCAGCCGCCAGAATTTTCCTGCAGGCCAGGATAAATCCGGCGCGTTGCTTTCGCGAGTGGCAGGGTGGGAAAAAGTGACTGTGATGCCGTCAGGAAAAGCTCGCGGCGACAAACTCCTCAGTACCCGTGCCACGGCAGGACGGGCTCTGCACCCCTGCTTTGGCTACGCAGGGCAAAACCGTCAGCAATTTGTAAGCGACGAAGCCGACAGCCCTCGTGCTGCAGGGCTGATCCCAACCTGTCCCAAGGAAGTTCCCCAGCCGCAGCACCAAGCCCCGAGAGCTGCGTGCGGCACAGGAAGGGCGCTGCCACGAAGCCCCCGGCAGCAGCAGCAGCGGTGCTGGGCTCCCCCCTCACCTCTGGCTCCCCAGGACCCCCCAAGCACCCGAGGGTGCCGAAGCGCTGGGATCCCACCTCTCCACGGGGATGCGGACCCAGGGGCTCCCACTGCCCGCAGAGGTTCTCACCACGAGCGTGGGGACGAGGCGCGTCGCAGCAGCGAAACCCAAAGCGCCCTCGGGACCCCCGGACCCCCACTCCCCCCCCGGGCTGCAGCACCCTGCAGGGGATGAGCGGTGCCAGGGTCAGGCCGCGCAGGACCCCACCGGGTCGCGATCCCACCGGGTCCTACCGTACCGGGGGGGTCCCCCCAGCATCCCCCCGAGGCAGGACCCCCCCCGGGCTCCATCCACAACCCCCCGCAGCTCCGCATCCCCAGCACCGAGCCGGGGCTGGCTCCCAGCACCCCTCCACCTCCCGCAGACCCCCCCAACCCCGGGGCGGTACCGGGCCCCCCCCCCCCCGCCCCCTCCCCGAATTTACCTTTGTGCCCGCCGAAGGCTCCGTACCAGGAGAGCGAGAGCAGGGCGCAGAGGCAGCCGAGCAGCAGGGTGAGCGCCGTGCCGCCGCGGAGCCTCATCGCCTCCTGCCCGCCGGGGGCGGCCGCATGGCCCGGCGGCGGCGGCGGCGCGGCCCCGGCGAGCGCGGAGCGGGGGCGCGCAGCCCGCACCCAGCCGCCGCGCCGGGCCGGGCCGGGCCGGGCCGAGGGGGCGGGGCTTAAAGGGGCGGGGCCGAAAGGGGGCGGGGCCGAAAGGGGGCGGGGCCGAAAGGGGGCGGGGTTAAAGGGGGCGGGGTTAAAGGGGGCGTGGTCGGGGAGGGGTGGGCGCGGGTGGGGAGCGCCCCCGTGCGGGGAAAGGTGGGGGGGGGGGGGGGGCTGGGGGAGAGCCGGGAGGGGGGAGAGGGAGAGGGGGCAGTGCGCGGGCACGGGCGTGGGGGGTCGGGCACGGGGTGGGTGGGGGGGGTGGGGGGGGTGGGGGGGGTGGGAGACCCCCCCGTGGGCTGTCCCGGGTGGGAGCTTGGCCCCCTCGGGCAGGATGCGGGAGGCAGGGGGAGGGATGCGGGCACCGGGCCCGGTCCCAGGCTGGGGGTCCCGGGTGGGGGTCCCGGGTGGGGGTCCCGCAGGAGCCCTCCACCTCGGCCAAGGGAACAGCCTGAGAGCCAGTCGACGCCAGGGGAGTATCGCAGGCGGACGCTGCGGCCTCGTAGGCCAGCATCTGTCTTCCGAAGGGCTCGGCATTCAGTGGTTATGGCCCTAAGCTGCCGGCCGGGGTGAAGGGCAGAAGGAACGGGATGTAAATGGTACTTTGGCTGGGCTTTCTTCTGCGAATGGCTGCTGCTTTATTTCACTGTGGGCAACGAGAGCTGTACGGCGAGGCCGGGCTCGAAATGATGAGCGCACGCCCCTCTGCCACCCAGACCTGCCCCTGCTGCGCTGCGTGCGGTCACACCTGCTGGCAGGAGTGTGGCCGCAGCCGTCCTGCTTCGCTCCCCGGAGCTCTCTTAACCATTAAAAATCACGCAGATGCTGTAGGACTGCCTTTCAGCGATCAAAGTCTGCTGCTGGAAATGTTTGGAGCGATCAGACAGCGATGCAAAGCAAGGCCTGCACGTGCCAAGCGCAGCAGCACGGGTGATGCTCAGGGTCTGTCCCCGTGCTGGGGCATCGCTGTGGTGGCAGCAACCTGTGCACACGGGGGAAGGCAGGCACAGCCCCTGCCCGCAGGAGGCGGCCCCGCATCCATAGCCACTTGTCCAGTTTGTACAATAAATCCCATTTTCAAACCTTGAAATGGCAGCGAGCCTCCGGCAGGAGGAGCCGGCAGGGGGAGCGCTCCGGGAGCCGCGGGGCACCCAGCATCGATGGAGCGGGGCTGGGGCACCCAAGGGTGTGGGATTTTGCTCAGCCCCGGGGAGAGCAGCAGCACAGCAGCACCAGCATTTTCAGCACTAGAAAAAGCAAGTGACCCTCAGCCGCTCTGCTTGCTCACCCTAAGGCCATGTGCAAAACACCACAGCCCGCGAGGGGTTTGCTGCAATTAACAGGGGAAACTCTGCAGGGGTAGCAGGTGCGTAATAGCTCTTGTGGGAAAGGCGCGTGAAATCTTACGGCCATCCGAGTTTAGTCAAATACCATGGCGCATTATGATGCTGAGTGTTTATTTTCAGATGTGCAAAATGCTCCTACCGCATGGGGTAGGTGGTACGCATGCAGCGGGAAAGAATAACGTTAATAATTTCCACAAGAAAATTAAGTAGGCTTCTCCCCAAGAATAAAGCGTAATCTAATTTCTGCCGTTATACATTGTCTTCATGGAAGTCTGAAGAAATGAATGAGCTTTATACCACCATTGCATGACAAAAACCTTGGGCTCCCTTGGAAGAAATGAGGGACTGAGCAAAACTGTCAGCCTGGTTGTATCAGTGTGGCAAAGTTCACACTGACTCGTAAAGGCCCTCCCCCACCTTGGTTTTGCCTTTATTCTGTTATAAAAAATGGGTAAGTTTTGAACCTTCTGGGTGCTTTTTCAGAGCAAAGTTTAAAATGTGAACTGCAAAGACTGTAAACCCCAAAAAGCAAATAAACAGAGAGAACCTGTTTTTTCAGGTGATCTCATGATCTTTGACCAGTTGATGTTGGCAGTACTGAGCACGCTGCAGAAACTAGGGCTGTCTGCTGCAAGCACTCCGAAAGCAATCCACAGGTCCCGAGGCCTTTACAAAAATTAAAAAGAGAAAATATATATTAGGTCTAGATAGAAAATATAATCCAGATTTATAGCTGATTTTATCTAGCTCTCTGAAGAGCTTGGCTCCAGAGCTTGACTCTGGCCCAGCTGCAAGCAGGTCGGGCCCTGTCCTTCCCGGGCTGCTCTGCACAAAGCACGAGTGCTATTTTGTCAGAAAACACAGCCTCTTCATTTCCTGTGTGTTTATAGGTCACTGCGTTCAAACATCATGAGGACTTGTTTTACTCATTAATGCTTTAATTCGGGGCGAAAGCCATAAA
This sequence comes from Anser brachyrhynchus, assembly GCF_964034855.1. Taxonomy (NCBI): domain Eukaryota; kingdom Metazoa; phylum Chordata; class Aves; order Anseriformes; family Anatidae; genus Anser; species Anser brachyrhynchus. Next base: position 5,816,590 of record NC_137709.1, read on the forward strand.
TCACGTTCTGAAAGTAAGGCTCCCTCCAGGTTGCAAAAATTGCCATCTCACCTGTGTAAACATGAAATTCTGACGTAGTTGCACAACACAGGTTGCATGCTTCTACTTTGTGCCTGCTATCTGCTCATTTTTCCTATATGCTCCTCTCAGTGCCAGCGTCTTCTGCCCTTAAAAAGAAGTTTCACGTTACACCAATGACAAATGGTGTTGAAACAGATATCCTGTGTAAACACCCTGATGTTTCAAAGCTCACCTTCAGGAAAACCTAACCTCGAAAATGAGACAGCAAAAACCCAGCGTGGCTTTCCCTTCCGCCTGCACTGTAGAGAAAGGCAGATTTCTGCATCCACTTTTCCAGAGCAATGTTTCTGATTATGACCCTTTCACCCAAGAAGAGCGAAATTTCTATATTAAAAAGAGCTAGATTTCTATATTAATGTATTATGCATATTTATGTGTATAGATGTATACAAATATGTATATATTTCTAAAGTCACAGCAGCAGGAGACGGCTGAATGTACGGTGAGCGTGACCGACCCTCACAGCCCAGCTTGGCTCGGCCAAGAGCTCTTCCAGGGCCGGGTGCCCCGAGCACCCTGCAGCAACACCGGGGCCTCTGGCATCGGCTGAAACCAGCACAGAGCAGACGAGCAGCGTTTCCGCTGGGCTGGAGGAGAAAGGAAGCTGTCACGGGACAGGACTGAGTCACCACTGTCTGACCCCGCACATCCAGAGGATCCCGTGCCTCTCCAGAAGCCTCCGGAAAGAGCCGGCGCCTGCTCGCTGCGGGGTGCCGCGCCGTCCCTCCAGGGCCAGGGGTCCGTGGGGGGCACCCCCCTGCCCCACCAAGCAGAAGCCCCCTTGGGTAGTGACGGGGGAACTGATGGGGCCTCAAGCCAAAGCTGTGAGTTAGAGAATAATTCCCTCTGAGAAATTACCAGCAGCCTCTGTCGTGGTCTGCAAGCGTGGAAAAGAGCAGACCCCCTCCTCTCCCCCCCCCCCCCAGTCCCACCGGGACTTTGCTGTCAGCACGAAAAGCTTGGCCATAAGGAGCACTGCTGGTGATCATGCCCTCAGAGCAAGCATCTCACCAAATATTTTTAAACACTTCCCAGCAGAAAGTGGGTGGAGAGAGAAAGCAGAGAGCTGCAGGGATGCTAACTGCTCCTTTTTGAGCCCTTCCTCTGTAACTTCGATATTTTCAACTCGAACAGCTTTTTTCCCATCCCCTTTGCTGTCCCTCTGCTACATCCATCTGTGTAGCTGCTCAGAAACTAGGGTTGCCAAACCGCTTTTTTCGGCAGGGGTTGCTGCGATCGAACGCTATGGAATTCCTAAAGAACCGTAAGAAAACATCCACGAGGCCAGTTCTTCACGCTGGGAATCCCACACCCGGGTCCTCCAGAAAACAAGAGGGAAAAATGCCCCAGGCTAATTCGAGCTCCAGCCAAATCTCAGGCTGCAGAGCTGTGCGCAGGCAGGGTTTGGTGGGGAGCCATCCGTCCAGCTGTCCAGCTGTGGAGGCAGAAGGACACGTTTGGTGAGTGCCACGGGAATGGAGCCCAGCTCCTTGCATCTCCCTCCGGGGGCTGAGAATCCCCCGAGGGCACATCCAAGGGCTTGGGCACTAGGAAATGCTGGGAAATCCCCGACCTGGAGGAGGAGGAGGAGGAGGAGGAGGAGGAGGAGGAGGAGGAGGGGACACGCTGAGTCACCCTGTCCCGTGATCGGTGAGCTAAGTTAACCACAGGCTGGTGAAAGCCTTGTTTTCTTTATGTTTTGAAAAAAGTGCATGATGTCACGGCCAGAAAGCTGAGCGTGACTCAGCAGAAGCCACCAGGAGAAGGGAAATTCTCCCTGGCTTTTGGCCCCTTCCATATTTGCCAGCTGGATTAAAGTTCACAAGGAGGAAAAATAGGATTTCTGGTGTTAACGTGGTGCATCGACTGATGGTTATAAATGCATCTATTAATGTGGAGGTAAAACCAGTGTGAAAAGACCCAGCAGCATGGGGACGGCCCGTGGTGCCTCAAACACCTGGGCAGGGTGATGGAGAGGGGAGTAAGGAATCGGCCCTGCCAGCACGAGAGCAACTCGGTGCCTCAGGAATGACTGTGACGGAGCTGGCTCCCAAAAGACAGGTCCCTGGCTCTGTAAATGAGACCAAAAGTGGCCGTTGGGGTCTTCAGAAATAGGGCATGAGATGGCTGTGCTGGAGGTGACGCTTGGCAAGGCAGATTCAGCACAGAGTCCTGTACTGCGTGCCCTGCTACTGCCTGCCCCTCTTCGGATTTTATGGAAAAAAAAAAACAAAACAAAAACACACAACGATATCAACCTAAGCAAACTTCACCAACATTTCCAGAAATAAGGCTAGACACAGCAAAGAGATGAAAGGGAAGGTGCGCACCCAAACCTCCCAGTATTTTGTGCTGTGAAACCTTCCCTGAGCAGCAGCATTCATGTCTAAACATGAATCCTCTGGTGTTTAAAGTTTAACTCATCACCTCATGGTGAAGTAACGGCCACATCATGCACAGGAATCAACATTCTTAGAAAATATTTGAAGTTAGAAAGGGCAACCCTTTGTACTATAAATACTGCTTTCCAGAAAAGGGTTGTGATTTCAACATCGCCAAGCGTGTGCCAAAAAAGTACCCGTGTGGCCCAGTGCTTTAGCACAGGTACTGCAGGTCAAGATATACGCTACCTGCCCACCACGGAGGTGAAAACTTTCCCTCTCTTGGTTGTGAAGGGCGGTAAGTCTTGACACGTGTTCCCTAGGTTTTCATTACAGAATCCCAGAATCATTAGGGTTGGAAAAGAGCTCCAAGATTACCCGGTTCAGCCATCCTTAGGGACGTGGTTTAGTGGGTGACGTTGGCGGTAGGGTGATGGTTGGACCAGACGACCTTGAAGGTCTCTTCCAACCTTAACGATTCTAGGACTCTACGATCCCCCTACCGCCAATGCCCCCCAGTAACCACGTCCCCAAGCACCACGTCCCACCTTCCCTTGAACGCCCCCGGGGACGGTGACCCCACCACCCCCCTGGGCAGCCCATCCCAACACCTGACCGCTCTTTCCGAGAAGAAATGGTTCTGAATTTCCAACCTGGCCCTCGCTGAGGCCAAGGGGACCAACAAGAACCGGGCTCCGAGGGCCCCGGGGCGCGAGGAAATCAGCACCGAGGGGGGGGGCCGATAATGGTGGAGCCAGCCTTACCTAATCACTGGGGGCGGGGCATGAGGGGAAAGGGGGCGTGGCCTGATAGCAAGGGGGTGACGTACATGGACAAGTGGGCGTGGCCTGATGCGATACATATGGTCAAGTGGGCGTGGCCTGGGGCAAACGGGCGACATATATGGACAAGTGGGCGTGGCCTGGGGAACATCGGGACCACATATATGGACAAGTGGGCGTGGCCTCGGGAACATCGGGACCACATATATGGACAAGTGGGCGTGGCGTGCGACTGGGGGCGGAGCTAGGGCGCAGGGGGCGTGGCGCGGCGGCGGCGCTATAAGGCGGGGGGCGCGCGGCCCGGCTCCCGCCCCGCCCCGCGCCGTTCCGTGCCGAGCCGCCCCGCCCGGCCCCGTCCCAGCGGCAATTCCTGCTGCGCCACAGCCATGGCGGCGCTGACGGTGAAAGCCTACCTGCTGGGCAAGGAGGAGGCGGCCCGCGAGATCCGCCGCTTCTCCCTGCAGCCCCCCGTCCGCTACCAGGCCGTCTGCGAGAGGGTGGCCGAGCTCTTCCAGGGGCTGCTGCGGGCCGGGCCGCCGCCGGCCTTCCGGCTGCACTACCGGGGTGAGGGGGGACGCGGGGGGCGGTTTGCCCGGGGGGGGTGGGGGTGGGGGTGGGGGTGTCCCCCCCCCGGCCGGGAGCCTGACCCTGCCCGTCCTCCCCCCGCAGATGAGGACGGGGACCTGATCGCGTTCTCGAGCGACGAGGAGCTGGAGCTGGCCATGCCCTACGTGCGGGACGGCGTCTTTCGCGTTTACATCAAAGGTAACGGCTACCGGGGGAGGCAAGGCACGGCTCTGATGTACGCTGCGGCTCCCCGGGGAGGTGAATTGAGGGGCGGGGAGGGGGCTGGAGGGGAGCCCACGCTGCTGAGGGGAGGTGGGCAGACCCCAGGCCTCCTCCTAGCTGTGTCACTGCTGGCACAGTGACAGCCACCTCCCCGCAAACCCTTCCCGCCACTGGTGTCCTCAGCAGTCACAGGGACACGCTAGGAAGCCCAAATGACAGCTTAATTGTCAGTGTGCTGTTGTGCCCTAGTCCCTTCTGTTCGCTCAGACACCTGCAGAGCTTTATCAGCAGCTCACCTACTGACTCACACGGGCTGTCACTCATCTCCGTGCTCATCTGCTGTGCCGCCTGGCACTCCTTCTGAACTTCCTCCCGAGAAACATTCTGTCCTCGCAGAGCTTAGGGAGGTAGGACAAGACGCCAAATGGGGTGGTGCTGTGCTAATCTAGAATAAATATGGAAAGATAGTGCTAGGGATGAGGTATGCTCAATTGGAGGAGCAGGTATGTCTGTGAAACCCCCTCATGCTTGGTTTAAGTTCTCTTACGTGCTCCTGGCTTGTGTTTGGCAGCCAGCGTAAAAGTAAACTGAGCTAGTAAGTCAATACTGCTGTGACAAGGGCTGTTTGTGTTTCCTTCTCCTCTGCCCGATTTCCAACCTTTAAATAGTAACCTTGTTCTTGATGCAAAGTTCCCTTTCTTTAATAGAGAAAAAGGAGTGCAGGCGGGAGCATCGCTCGCAGTGCAGCCAGGAGCCTCCCCGTGATATGGTGCACCCCAATGTCATCTGTGACGGCTGCGAAGGGCCGGTGGTGGGTGCTAGATTCAAGTGCACCGTCTGTCCAGACTATGACCTGTGCAGCACCTGTGAGGGTAAAGGCATCCACAAGGAGCACAACATGGTGATGTTTCAAAGTCCACTGCTAAATCCGTTTGAGGTGAGTAAAATCTATGGAGTGGGACTAATGCATGGGGTATTCCCCAAATGTAAGCACTAAGCTTAATTTACTTGGAATCTGTCTGTGTGAACACGGTCACATGAACGTTACCCTTCACAGTGGCTTCCCCAAGGACGCTGGCTCCGTAAAATGCGGCATGGTGTTCCACCCTTCCCGTGGATGCACTGCTGGGGGTATCCTGGCCCCGCAGGTCCATGCCAAAACTCGGAACGAGCCCAAGCCAGTGCTGCTGCCTCCAGTCCACCTGCTGCGGAAGGTAAGAGGAGATGCTCTGGTAAACAAGGTGGTGGTGGAGGAGCTGGAGTAGGTGGGACTCTGCAGCAGTGTGGAATCTGGGTGGGAAAAAAAGGCATGGGAACTAATCTAATTTGCTTAAAATAACAAGGACATCTTGGGACAGAGTGCAGTTTCTCTTAAGGTGTGTTTAGGGCCCATGCAATAGATGAGGCTGTAGAGAGACTACTTAGAATGAAACCAAGCAGAGCTGTTAGCTCAAGCATGTCACTACTGTGCTCTAGATTTGCCTTTCAGCATGGATAATGAGCCTTAACAATGCTAATGCCACTGGTTTATTGTTCCAGAGGTGGCTCAGAGTTAGATTTGGTCTTTCTACTTACTGCTTTTGTGCAGTGTAGATGTTTCTCAGAAAACAAGCACTGAGAACTCTTGGGGATATGCTCTGTAGGTGCTCTTTTCCTTTGGGCTGCTATATGTACTAATATGAATTGTTCTTCTAGAAGCTTCTACTAACAGCCCGCCTCAGGACCCCAATGTCACCTTCTTAAAGAATGTTGGGGAGAGTGTTGCAGCTTTTCTGAGCCCTATGGGTAAGTTACTTATGGTGTCAGCCACATCCCTGAGACTGGCTTAGCTCCTTCCAACAGGAGCAGCAGCCAGCTGTCATGGCTGATGGCATCACTTCATGCTACTAAGCCTTGAAGCTTTAACTTTATTCCTTGTACTAAAATTGCCTAGGCTTAGGACATCTGCTTAGTACCTTTTTAGAGTCCTCCTGTGGAAGGAAGTAAGGAGAGGTTTCATTAACATGTCACCACTAACATTAAGTCAGTGGTGACTTGGGGGACTTGGGGCTGTGCCTTGCTATGCAGATATATGTAAGTTCTGCCTTGACTTTAAATGTATGGCTGCCCATCTAGAGGAAGGTGATTATGTGGTGCTTCCCACTTCAATTCCTGCATGTTAAACGGGAAACTGGAAGATTACAGTAATGTTACAGCATTTATACTAGGATTAATGCATGCTTTAAGACTGCTTTTGAAATTCTTCTAAGATTTTCTTGGTCTGAAATATGTTCCTAGGTATTGAAGTTGATATTGATGTGGAACATGGAGGACAGAGAAGCAAAGTGACTCCTGTTTCTCCCAATCTGGAGAAGAACAATGCTGAGTCAAGCAGCGGTACCCCTGACCAGAACGCTCAGACCAAACCATACTGGAATAGCACAGATTCTGTTACAGTAGTAAATACGGTTGCAGAGCAGATACAAGATATGGTGATAGATCCTGTGCCCACGCAAATGGAAGATGGCAGCTTCCAGACCCAGGTACAAGAACCATGGCATTTATGTGCTCGCTGAGGCTTTATTGAAAAGAACGCCTTTCAGCCTTTGTTGTAGGGTTGATTATTGGAGTGTCAGTGCTTAAGTGATGCACAGCACCTCAGCTTTACTGATTTACAGCAAAGGTGATGGGACTTGTGAATGTAAAGCTTCATATTATAGATAGGAGCATGCATCCTACCTGGAAAACACTGCAGCACCTGGACTTTGTTTCTTCCCATTTCAGGAACACAGTGAGTCTAGCAGTTCATCAGGGGGTGATGAGGACTGGACCCACCTGTCTTCCAAAGAAGTGGATCCTTCCACAGGTGAACTGCAGTCTCTCCAAATGCCAGAGACAGAGGGTCCCAGCTCCCTGGATGTATCTCAAGATCCTCCACAGCCAGGACCTACGGGACTGCGAGAGGCTGCACTCTACCCACATCTCCCACCAGGTATGAGAATGTAGGTTTCATAATTCTGAGTAACTTCCACTCAGAAATTGCCAACTTGCCCAGCATAAGCAAATCTACTTAGAGATGGTAGGAACCAAGCTCATGTAAGTTAGAGGTGACCTTGTTAGCTGGTATGGCAGCACTCTGCACCTTGTTAGAAGCAGGTTGTTCTCCGCTTGAATGCGGGCAGCTAAGTCTTAAAGACTTCAGACTTAGACTAGTACTAATACACTATTCAAGCAACATGAAAAAGGTGGTATTGCAAGTCCTGTCCTTGCTGTGTACTCTTAAGAGTCTTCTAATGTAAGATGCAGACAACACATCCTGTGACTTACAACACCTCTATGGCAGGAGCTAGTTAATATGCCAGGTGTAACTTAACTGAAACCAGCAGCCCTGAGGCTCACAGCAAGGCTGGCTGAATCTGACTCAGCAGGGTTCTGACTCTGCAGTTTTCTTAGCAGGTTACATATGTTTTATTTCAAAATGTCTGTTCTCCTAGGAGACAAAGGAGAAAACATCTTCCAGCACTTGTCAGCTATGCTAGATTTACTAGGATTAGTGCCAGCCTACCTCCTGAGTGGTATTAAAGCCTTGGCTGGTTTGCTAATTACATAAAGTGTTTCAACTTGAAACTATCCCTCTCTCAACAGAAGCAGATCCTCGCTTGATTGAATCTCTGTCCCAGATGCTCTCTATGGGTTTCTCTGATGAGGGTGGATGGCTCACTCGACTTCTGCAGACAAAGAACTGTGACATCGGGGCAGCGCTAGATGCCATCCAATATTCCAAGCAGCCTCCTCACTTGTAGTAGTCTACATAACAAAAAGCACTTTCCTTCTCACTGAAACAAGATAAGGCCGTACAATTAACTCTAGCGATACATCTTCCTTCCTGTTAAGGGTTTGTTTCATGTTCCTGTCATGTTCCTAAGTGCTTGTAGAGTGGAGGAAAAAATAAATACTACTTCCAGCCTTTCACTTGTGATGAGTCTGTGAGTTTAATGCTCAGAGCTGTATTACTCTGTTAAATGGAACTTGGGTGGAAGATAGTCTAGGCCCAGAGCATGTGACTTTACCAAGCAGCTCCCAGCACCAGGGCGGCAGCCTAGGACTGTACATCTTTTTTTTTTTGCATGTAGTGGAGGTTTTATTTGAGCAGACCCTTAGGGCTACACACTACTGAAGGGAAATCAACTGCATTGGCTCTGAAGCCTGCTCTGCAGCCCTGGAAGAAAGGGTTGCTATGGGAGATCTAAACGAAGAGAAAAGGGTTGTAGTTTATAATGGGGAGTTAATCACAGAATTTCATTGTACTGGTCAGAGATCCTTAGAGGCTTGGAGGTTTCTCCCTGTTCCCCTCCTTCCCCCCTGAGCTGACCTACTTCCATTCTTATTTCTAACATGCTTGCTAGATAACATTATACAAACCCAGCACTTGCCCATTGGAGGGATCTCTTCCCACAAGACAAGCATACAGCATTTAAACAACTTTAATAGTGCAATTAAAGCCCCCTTCACTTCAACTTCTTCCTTCAGTACTCAATATACCAAACATGCTAGACATACAAAAAGGAAAGCAATGCAGGAGGTGCCTGAATTTCTCAGAAATCATCATCAAACTCCTCACCAGTGCAGAAGAGGCGTTCACAAGAAATGCTGCTAGGCTTGGGCCCAGTGTTACACTTAACAGGGGTGGTTGTAGGGGATCCTGTAGCAGTGTCAAGGGTAGCAGTTCCAGCCTGTAGCAACTGGCTTTGAGGTTCTTTGACCAATACAGCCTTCCCCTGTGAGCAACTGATGCCAGACAGCATGCTGCCAGGTGGTTCTAAGGCAAGCTGCTCAGTGCTAGTTCTGGACTTTTTAAAACCTGTACTTGGAGGTAGAGCAGTTTGAGCTTGTTGTGAGTATCTAGTGGCCATACTTACTGCAGCAGTGCTGTGTAGTCCCAACCTTCCACTGCCATCCTGTGGTGACAAGGTGACCCTGGCAGTATTTTCACTATCGTCAGAACATGAAAGAAATTTTTCCCACTTTGAGGGTTTGGTACAAGCACTTGGGGGTTGTGTGTTTTCCTGTGGCACTACAGACTGACAGACAGCAGGTACTATACTGTCTGCAGAAACATCATCTCCGTCATCTTGATCAGGAATGGCTACTGAACATTTCTTGTGCTGTAACAAGAAAGAGAGCTTAGTTATAAATCCAGCATGTATAGTAAAGCTTCACAGAAGCAGGCAAAGAAAGAGCACTCCCGTCCTTCAGATATACTTAAGTTTTCACCAGGACTCTGAAGCAGAGCTGAGTCTAATGCTCTGGGTGGGCCCATGAGGCCCATGAACTCTGGGCTGTGAAGACTCAAGTCACCTGGCAGGGCAGATGATCACAGTAACCTTAATAACTGCATGCCACACAAGTGCTGCTGCTCAACACAGGCAAGACAGCACAGAGAGCAGCTCTGCTGATGGAGGAATCTGGCTTAACCACTTTTAGCTTACACAAGATGGCATTGCTTTTGCCTGAGTAAAACCTTTCAGAAACACCCAACACAATTGTCTACGCCTCTCTGGGTATTGAAATACATGAACAGTGGAAGACTTACAGAACTTCAAAATTACAGTGTCATAAAAGAAGCAAGGGGAACACTGTTTTGTTTTACTCGGAAGCATCTTCTACAGCTAAAATACTTGAGAGGTTTTTAACCTTTTTGGCTTGGTAGGCAAGCTGGAAAGCTCCGTTTTCTTCTGAGTACTCCTGAACATCACTGTGGAGGAATCTCTTCTGCTGTCTCCTGGCCAAAAGAACCATTCACAAAGAGGACTGATGAGCTCCACTGTGAATTTTATCACAAACAAATCACCAGAATTGGTCAGAAAAAGCATACTTCTAGCAATAAAAAGGTTAAGTCAAGCTGTTCATTGCAGCCTGTACTCTGTTCAGCTACCAGAGATGAAATACCTCCTACATCCCCAAACCAAGTGTCATCACTCAGAGGCAGAAATTACAAAAAAAGTTCTTTCTGTACCTTCGTTCTTCTACAGCATTCTTTCTCCAGGAACAGAACTGTTGCCTTTCTGTACTTTCCTCCTCCTCTTCCTGATCTTCACTGCCCTTGTCCAGATACTTACTCCAGCGACTGACTTCTACCCTTCCTTCCTACAACATTGGAGAATAACTAAAAACAGCAAAATACAAGGTTCTCAATTTTGGCACTCTCATGTATGTGCAGAATGCCTCAAAAGGAAAGTCAGGCCAGGACATATTTCTGTAACTTGTCCCCAGGTTCAGTATCTTGGAGCAGAGAATTTCTGTAGACATCGCATTCTGTCTCTCTGCTGGAGCCTGATCATATACACGGTCATCTCAGCAGCCAATATAAAGGGATCTCCGACTTCACTTTGATTCACCCAGAGGTCAGCATGGGTTGGTACTTACTTCAGCTTTGTAGGTATCTTACCTGCTGGACTGAACTATCTTCACCATGGGCTGCTGTATTTTCGTTGTCATTTACAGATTCTTCTATGCACCTAAAACAGACAGAATTGCAGCTGGAGTTTCTTGTCCAGCTTACAAAGAAATTAGTCTGCTTATTGGTATTTTTCAAGTCATCTAGTCATAGAAAAGACATTGGACAGAAAGCATGGATAGGAACACTGGGTAGGAAGCCTTAAAAAAAAACAAACAAGGATCCATAGAAAAGCAGATCATAGATGTCAAGGACTTGCAAGATACATTGCCCAAATACTAGAAAAAAAATATCTAGTTAGAGGGTAGCCTGCTTTTCCTCCTATACAAATAGAGTAGCTATTTAATATGCTAATTATGAAATGAGAAATTTTAATTGATCATAACTACAGATATAAAAGCATGTCTTTTGGGACAACAGCTTAAACCCACTAATTTTATCCCAAGCAAGAAAAAAGGGAAGTTATTTCATAATGTTTTGCAAATAGCAATACCAACTCTTTCTGATGAAGTGAACAAACAGAGCTCTCCTCCCAAAGCTTAACCCTGAAGCATTGCATATACACAGCTAAGTTATGTAACTGGCTTTGACTGACTTCTGAAAATAACCTTGAGCGAAAAGGAAGCGGTACTAGTTCAAGACCAGTTCAAGATTAAGGCAATTCATAAACAGACTCAGAAATGAAATAAACAGGAAAGCGCTACTCAGATTTTCCAGCCCAGCAGGAATTACGTCCAGATTTTTGCACTCTTTCTGTCGATAGCAGAGATTACTCAGCAGGCTCACCACGTGAAAGCCCCGAATACCAACAGTGAGGCAGCGCCAGCTGAGTGGAGGATTTTCTCCCCGGGGTGCCCAGCGGCGCTGCTTGTCAGCCCGAGGGATGGGCACTGCCAGCTGGCTCCTCAGACAGGACATTGGAAAGCGCAACTTCAGAAAACCAAACCAAACCCTATCCCATGGGTAAAGGCATAATGAACAGACACTAATGACCAACTAAGCTTATCTGAAGAAAGCCCTTGTCAAAAGAAGCACGCCAGGTCACTAACTCGACAAGCAGCCTGCTACAGGGAGGGGAGGGGAGGACGGGCCAGGCACCCAGCCCAGCCCCCTGCGGTGAGCGCTGTTCGGCTGCCGGCCGTCTGAGCCGTGCCCCGGCCGCCCCCCCTGACCCGTACCGAGCTGTCCGAGCGATCGCCTCCTCCGCCTCGCCCTGCAGCGAGTTTAGCTTCTGGACGTGGTGCCTGCAGTCCCGGCCCGACCCCCGGCCGTAAACCTGCGGGGAGAGGAAGGGCGGAAGGCACGGCGGAGGCCGGCAAGAGCGGAGGCCGCTCGCGGGGAGGCCGCAGTCCCTCACCTTGAGCAGGGCCTGCCGCTGCCCGCACACGCTGCAGCTCCACTTGGCGCTCCGCTTGGCCTAGGGGGGAGCAGAGGGGGTCAGCCGCGGCCCGCAGCGCGGTGCCCGGTGCCCCGGTGCCGGCCCGGCCGCACCTGCTGGGCCTGGAAGAGGCGGCACGAGCAGCAGCGCAGCACCCAGCACGGCGCCGCCATCCCGCCGCCCGCCGTCGCCGTGGCAACGGCCGCCTTCCGCTGACGTCACCGCGCCGCCCGCGCGCCTCCCGCTCTGCCCGGAACCCGCCGGGTCCGCTCCACAAGCCCCGCCCCCAGTCGCCCAAACTCCGCCCCCAGCCCGCGAAGCCCCGCCCCCAGTCGCCCAAACCCCGCCCCCAGCTCACGAAGCCCCGCCCCCAGGTATGCTAAGCCCCGCCCCCAGTCACCCAAGCCCCGCCCCCAGGTATGCTAAGCCCCACCCCAGCAGTAAATAAATACACATAATAATAATAATAATAATACAGATTCACCCCAGCCACACAGCGGTAAGCAAATACACATCAATAAATACGCAGAATAATAAAGACTCGCTGCAGCCCCCCCGAGTCTGCCCTTTAAGGTGACTGCCACGGCCAAGGAGCAAGCACCGTTCAACGAGCTCAGGGAACAAACAAGAAAAAAAGGCAGCCCGGGCCGCCCATAGGGTTCCGGTTCGTTTATTGAGTACATGACAGGTAAGACAGACAGTGTAAAATCACATGTAGTATTTGTACTTTTAAAAAAATTACAATAAATTACTGAATAATTAGTAAAAGCGGTTTTACCCATGGCTGCTCTCCGGCTACAGGACAGAGGAGGCAGGAAAATAAGAAATATGTACGAGCTGTGAATACACATAGAGAACGTCACGAGGGGGGATTAACACTGAGTAGCACACCGAGTAGTGTTACATGGGAACGTCCGACCACACGCGTCCTTCCCAGCCTTTACATTCCCAATGCCAGCCAAAAGCTGTCGCAAACCTTGCCTTCAGTGCGGGGTTTGCTCTTGCTGAGCACCAGCATCTCTCGCTCTGGCCCTTCGAGGCAGATGCTTGCGCACTGAGATGAATTTAGCTGTACAAACAGCATTAATTCTCCTTCCTCGGAGCGGATGCCCTGCTACCAGAAGGCTAACTCTTAGTTTCTTCTGGGCTTTGCTGATTTAGAGAGCAGTCGCTCGGTCTCCCAGTTATTTAATCTCCTTAACTGGAAAGAGATCTAGTCTATTCGGGTTTCCCATAACGGGCTGATGGCAGAGCACCACACTGCTTTGACTTCTTCCTCTGCAGGTGTAAATGCCCTCTGATGTGCAGCAGTTTCTACGAGCACGTCCGCGGTTAGACACTTTGTACACGAGATGTTCAGAAGGGACACCCTCAGCAGCTGCAGGTGGCACAGCACTCCTGCAAACCTTCCTATCCCCAGCATTTGCAAGGGCTGACTGATCACAGTATTCTTAGGAGTCTTTCTGAAAATTGGACCCATGGCTAGTTAGCAAAAAAAAAAAATAAAAAAAATAGAGACTCAGCAAGAAAATGAATATTTTCTGTACCAACAGGGAAAATCCAGCAGACCAGTGTGCCACAGGTCTGCAATGCTGAGGCTGATTCACTGACTTGTACGTCAGGAACATACTCCCTCCTCCTTACAACTGTCACGGGCCCACTGATTGACTTAATATTACTTCTGCACTGAAGTCAAGGAGCTTGTGGCTTCCCAGACGAACTAAAAACAGTGGCTTTCAACGAATTAGAAGAGCAAAAGCTAGAAAACCGAGTTTATCTGAAAACCATCTCCTGAATGCTGAGTAAGAAAAAAGTCATCATATGCTATGAAAATGCCAAATCACATCTGAAAGAAACCAGCAGATCCGAGAATGTCTGTGTTTAGATCTTGGGGTGCTGGGAGCAGTGGGGCACATCTGCATTATAGCTGCTGGGTCACAGAACAGCACTGAAGAACTTACAAGACTATTTATAGGTCAGGGTCCTATAGCACCTGAGGACACTGCATGAGCTCTCAGACTGCAGCCAGATGTGAACATGGTTTCAAGCCAGGCTGCATCTGCTGTGCAAGTTACCCAGGAACCTACAGCAAACAAGGGCAGGCAAGGAGCAGTTACTGTCTGAAATAAAACTTCATTAAAATAAAAGATAGCAAAAGGCAGACATGCATAATTTACGGTGGTAATTCTGTATGTCAGGGGCTATTAGGTTCTAATGGCTCTTGAGAATGTAAATCTAATTCTGCCAGCCCAAGTAGCCAAAAAAGCACCTACACAAAAGCAGTCACTGTCTGAAGCCCCATATCGATCAGAATCTATCGTAATTGTGTAGTTACTGGTCTCTGATTAAAGAACAACAACAACAGAAAAGAACAAACACAAAATATCAAACCATCCTGCCATCTGCCACATTATCTCCCTGTTTCATTTCCCAAAGACAATTACTGCTTTGAGTTCACCCTGACACGGAGGAAAGTTCGTAGTCACTGGATGAACTGAACTGCCTCTCCACCTTCTTCTGATCTTTGATCTTTTGGAGAATGTTGACCTTTTTCTCAAAGTAGTTTACGAGGGCTGTCTCAGTCAGCATGGAAGCTAGGATCTGCTCAAAGGAGATTGACCAGTCAGTGTCAATGGTACTGCCATACCTGGCAGCTGCACTGCCACCTTCACAGCCAACCAGGACCGTGTCATCTGCAATGTCTTCACACTGCAGGGAGCCTGTGCTGACCATGGAGTAGGAAGACATGGACATATCATCTTTGGTTTCATCATCTGATAGCAGCTGCAAAGGAGAGCCTTGTCCTTCCCCTGACCCATCTCCTAGAGTATGGTTCTCCTGCTGGTTTTTTTCGGGCTGAGCATCTCCGCAGGTTTTGTCCTCATGGTCAGCTTGGGGTTGCTGCTCCACTGCCGAATTCTGACTCTGTTCAGATGTTGGTGACTCCTCTTCACTCACGGGATCTTGGGTACTGTTTGTTTTGCAGTCCTCAGACTTCCTTACAGGTCTGCTGGAGAACTTCTTTCCGACCTCCCCAATTCGCAGAAGGAGACTGGCTACAGTGGCAATTGCATGGTACAGCTCTTGTTCTACAGGGTCTTCACTGAACATGTTGTAAAGGGTCTTGCATAACTCTATGAATTGTTCCTTTCAAAGACAAAGACCAAAAATCATACTTAAGGATGTAAAAAGTTGACAGTGGTAGATGAAGCAACAGGCACTACCTTGCCTGACTCTTCATTTATTTGCCTCCCCATCAAGTAGTGACTTCTACTGATTCAGAACAGTCCAAATCAGGCAAACTCTTCTCTCTGCTGTACCGGTTAAACTGAGACACAGCTAGGAATTTAATAGTGGCAGTATTTTTGCTGCCAGATGAACTGAATGCTAACATGCTCACACCTGAGAAAACCTGAAGTTTTACTGCTACTCTTCTGTGGTCAGCTTCTACACATTTCCAAACTGGTATAAAAAGCACCCATAAAGGAAATTAGAGACAGAAAAGATGGCACTAGTCATCAGACTCTCTTGTAAACACATTCTTTGCTCTCTACCAAGAAGCTTTAACATGAGGCAATACAAAACCAAAAAGCCAAACAAGTTTGTATGACTGATGGCATATCTGAAACATACTGCTGCAGAGGGAAAACAAAGATTGCGGGTCTTACAGGAAAAGATGATCTGGAAGGCATAGAATCAAACACGTTTGACTGGTGGAAACAAAGCAGTTTGATAGCCAGCTACGTGCCCACTGAGGAATTAAACGCAACTGTATAGAATTAGAGGCTTCTAAAGCTCACCAGACCAGAACAGCAAGGCAATCTACTGGCACTGGACTGAGCATGCTGGCAAAATAGCTGCCACATATTGCTGAATTCTCCAATAAGCTATCCGTCATCTAACTAGAAACCTTCAGGTTCACTTCTTACCTGGCTCATTTTGGGGAGATCTTTAATAGTTTCTTTCTTGGACTCTTTTTCCTTGGCCCACATTCTTAGGTAGTATCTGTAGTCCTGTGGACTGGTACCTTTCTCCTCTGCAAAACAAGACCAAGGCACTACTGCCAGGGGGTTAATGGTTTCAGACAAAGAGAACCCCGTGTCAGCAAAAAATGCATTGGAAGCAGGTTTTATTGACAGCTCAGGAAAGTATCTATCAGGAAAGCTGCATTAATTTCTGCTGGTTTATCTGATAAAATTCAGTAGAGCAATAATCTTCACAATGACTTGTGTTGGAAGGGACCTTAAAGAGCATCTAGTTCCAACCCCCTTGCCATGGGCAGGGATGCCACCCACTAGATCAGCCAACCTGTCCTTGAACGCTTCCAGGGATGGGACATCCACAAGTTCTCTGGGCAACCAGGTCTAGTGTCTCACTACCCTCTGAGTGAAGAATTTCCTCCGAACATTTAAACTAAATCTTCCCTCTTTTAGTTTAAAACCGTTCCCCTTTGTCCTATCACAATCTGCCCATGTAAAAAGTCGCTCTCCATCTTTTCTATAACCCCCCTTTAAGTATTAAAAGGCTCCAGTAAAGTCTCCCTGGAATATTCACTTCTCCAGGCTGAACATCCCCAGCTCTCTCAGCCTTTCTTCATAGGAGAGGTGCTCCAGCCTCTACTCATCATTGTGGCCCTTCCCTGGACCCGCTCTAACAGGTCCAGGTCCACATCTTTCTTGTTTTGGGGGTCCCAAATCTAGATGCAGCGCTCTAGGAGGGGCCTCACAAGGGCAGAGTAGAGGGGGACAGTCACCTCCCTCAACCTGCTGGCCACACCTCTATTGATGCAGCCCAGGATACACTTGGCCTTCTGGGCTGCAATCTTAACACTCCTGCATTAGCCTGACTTCTAATAAATGAATTCTGTTAGTTGATAACTAACTAAACGTGATTTTCAAATGTTATAATCTTGGTAGGCTAAAAAGTCAGAGCAGTAAGGCATGAGAGAGGGCTACTTTGCAGCTCACATCCCACTTTATCACTGTCCATGCGGGACACTTTGAAAGGTCTCCATGATACAGCGAAGGACAACGAAGTTAATAATATGAAAGAAACAAGACTGGAATGTGGTCTCTTTATGATAAAATTACCTTTTTCTTGACCATTGTCATTTCTCCTTCCTTTGTCTTCTGGGGTTTCTAAAAATAATGAAATTATTAAAAAGTCATTAATATCTGATTTTCAACAACACAACACATGAAGAATATAAGACAACTCATATCCAAATTAAAATCATCTATGGATATATTTAATAGAAGCTAGATCACACACTCCCACAGGACATAAGTGTGAGGGTGTTAGGATAAACTGGAAAAAAAGAAGCCACACTGAAAAAGTGGGTGAAACAGCTGGGGGAGGTGGCAGAACTCTAAAAGAAAGGGTGAAACAGACATGAAAGGCACCTAAGCAATGACATGGCTTAAAGACAAAAGTTCAGTTATCCAAAGCAAGATAACAAATGGAAAAAACTAATCCACAACTGAGCACACAGGGTAAGTGACTAATGTCTACACTGTCCATTACTCATGGGCTGAGCAGACATTTTGGCAGTAATTTGTGGAGTCTAAGTTTATGAATTTCACTTCCTATATTGTCACTAGACTGCACAGGAAATCTTGTCTGAGCTCAGACTTATTCAGTTAGCCATCTAGCACCAAACAGTGCAACTACCCCTTTTATTTAACTCTTTTTTTTTGGAGCATTATTCCATTTTGGTAAACATTAAGCACAAACAACATACTTTGTCCATACTTAAGATGGACAAAACCTATTTTGGCCAAGGTTGAAACACAACAGGTAGAATATATTGAAGTGCGTTTAATTACTTATAGTACTTTATTCACAGAGGGAATGTCATGAGAGAGGTGCAGCAGCAATTTCAGAGCATTTAAAATAGCATGTTGGTGCTGGCAGAAAATATCAGCATTACAGCCATGTTCAACGTGTGCACATAATCCATGGACTGACCTTGAGACTCACAGGGCAGGCAGAAATCCAGCTCTGAGACAAAAGGAGATACTGGAGCAGCAGAAAGAGGGGTTGAGGGGACAATATCGCAGATAAAACAGAAGAAAAGGCCACACAGAGACAAACACAGAGAAAGAAACAAAAACAAGAAGAGAGACAATGAGACTTGCATGAAAAACCCAAATCAGGGTGAGAGACAGGAACTGGTAAAAGCACACTGCTCCTTCTCAGCAGTCTCTGATTGTGCTTCAGAGCGTGCTGTGTCCTGCGTGAAATGGGTGCTCAGCAGTTTAAGCTCCGAACTTCTTTCCCATCATGCAATAACAGCAGCCAACTCAAAACCACTGGCAATCTTAACATATTGCCCACCATGAGACCATGCCTTGCAAAAATCACCATTCACAGCACATGGATTTGTGCCGCAACTCCTACCTAAACTGAGAGGTACAGGCACAAAGTGTTGCATTACCTTCTGTCGTAACATCCTCTGTGAAATAACTTGTGGCCTCCAAAGCAGACTCTGTCTCCTCTGGATTCAGAGCTGTACTCACAGAGAAAGAAATGTTAAGATCTCTAAGGTAACTGAACAGTGGTATTACCCATTTCATCAGCAAAACTCATGAGGCATCCCTTTTCTATTGCATGTCAGAACAGACCATGCCCACTAGTAGCAGTATATGGAAGCAATCACTCACCAGGAGGCAGATGAAGTTTGTAAAGTATTTTGAGTTTATCAGTGAGGTCACCATGGTACATCCCACCTGCAAGTAAAAATATAAATAAATCAGAAGAGTAAGAAAATAGCAGTTAGGAAAAAGAATCACCCTCTGCACACAAGCTCAAAACAGAATGAGTTCCAATGCGATGAGGAAATGCTAAGCTGAATAAAGCCCTCTGCAGAAGCAGCAAAAAAATATCCCCAGCACAGCATCATCTTGTAGGTTTGCCACCTATTGTTTCCCAAAATAGGAGACATTCTAGAAGGAAAAAGGCATCTTTTGTTCTGCCTGAAACATCTTGTAAGACTGTCAACCCTCCCTTCACGACAGTGCAAACATCACCATCTCTTTATTTTTTTAGTTCTCTGTTTGGAAGAGGACAGAAAGTGTTTTCTTGTAATATTCCAAGATCTCCAGAAATACCACTTACTCATCCCTGTAACAAACTCCTTGAAGTTAATGAGAGAATCCCTGTTCTCATCCAGAAGCCGGAACAAGCGTCCTGCCAGCACAGGTGTATGTGCACCGCAGGACCAGGGTGTCAAACTGACGAACAGCTCTTTGAACTGCTCCATGTCTATGCGATACTGCTCCAGGTAGGGCAAACTCTGATCTCGGCGGGCAGCTGCAGCACGATTATTTCCCCAGTAGCAACTCATCAGATACTTTGCCTTTGGAGGGAAGGGATTGATAGGTCAGATTGCATTATACTACAACAATCCATGGGAGTGGAGACTTTCTTACAGCTCAAGAATAGCACCAAGCAAGCAGAGACGAGATATTTCAGACACCCTGTTTATCTCAACCATTATTACTAGCGTTATTTCACTACAAAATAGTACGATGTGAAGGAAGAGACAGGGATTTCACAAAACCATATGGAACACATTTAAGTGAAAAATACAAAAAAGATTATTTCAGGTTTGAATGAAATGAAACTTGGTATTTACTGCAAAGGGAACATGCAGATTTTAGAACTAGGACTCTGAATCTACAGCATAGTGGAACTGAATTTGCAGTGACTTTGGTAAATGCAGTTTGATGGTATTTTTTTTTATTTATTTTTAAACAATACATACACTGGCAAACAGAGGCAAAGCACTTACAGTTACAGAGCAACTCCATGGCAAACTTGAGAATAAAAACTGAGGTATAAGTCAATCCTAGCTCCTAAGTGCTGTGTGACATTCCTTTCCCTTGACTGGGCTCTCTAAATAAGCACCATTCAAACACTGTGAACTCGGTTTGACCATCTTTTCCCCCCAAGAATCACTTAGTAATAGAACCAGTCTCAGTTGCACCACATATAACAGAACCCCACATCTGCTTCTGACAAGTTGGATCAAGAATAAAAACAGAATCATTACTTCCTTTTTGACTTGTTCTGACATTTGTTCTGTGTCAGAACACATTCTTCCTCACTCTGTAACTTCTATAGGTTCTTACCTTGAACACTACATACAGCTCTTCCAGTTCTTCAATAGAGAAACCAATGTCACTAGACACAGCTCGGACCTACAGTTAGGGAGAAAACAGAGTGAGCTATTTATTTCAAAGCTAGACAAATTAAATATGACTCACTGAAATATCTGTGTAACAAAGAAGAGAAGAAAACAATTGCAAGGAGATATGACACAAGAGAGGAGAGAAAACATAATTATTCCAGTACCTTCCACTGCTATGGATTACAGGTCAAGAAGACAGTTTCTGGTCAAGCAGAAACCACTGACATTTTAAGCAGCTAGTAAAAAATTACTGATTACTTCCTGTTTCTGCAGCCCCGAGAACCCTATGTTGCTCCTCCCTCTTGTTTTTATCTTCAGATATTTGACTCAGATGCACAGAAAAACAACAGCAAAAGAAACAGATGGACAAGGTTCCCCACCTGGGATGTGGGAGATAGTTGCAATAGATGTCGATATTCGTTTCTGGCCATGAACCCTTCTATAAAATTCCCCAACATGTTAACATACTCTCTAAATGGGAGAAAAATAATTATCTGCTATCTAGCTTTTCTGAAAGATTACAGGCAAGTAGGAAAACAGACAGCGTAAGGCAGTGGAGGCTATTACGAGGCCTATAAGCGGTTTTTATCTCCCTCCATGCCAAGTATCTCATTTGATCATGCCCCATCACTTTAAACCATTTTACTAGATTAACTAGAAGAAAACTGAAGATCCTGAAGAAGAAAACTGAAAATCCATTATTCCAGCCAGTAAATCCATTTCTCATATTAAGTTCTTCAGGTGACTTAAAACCAGGTTTGCTACACAGCAAACTTTCTAGATTCTTAAAGCAAAATGCATTGCATTAATATGCCATTTGGTAGCTCATTTAATCTGGGAGTCACATACCACGCTCTTCTTGGCTGTATCCTCTAGAGACTGGATCACCTTCAGCCTTTGTTTAAAACGCATTTGTTCAATGTCATCTGCCTTCAAATTGCTAAATTTCTACAAAAAAAAAAAGCAGACCAAGTCAGCATCATCTCCTAAAGAACAAATAATCCCTGTTCAGTTACATGTTCTTTAACAAGTGTAGTGGACCCTCAGAGATGATCTAAAAACCCCAGAAACCTTTTACCAGCAGCAAAACTGTGAGAAAAAACTGTGGAAATGAACTGGGATGTTTCCATGTTTCTGCAGCATACCTCATGATTTTTGCCAGTCTCCACTGGTGCTGGAGAGATTCTTTGGAATCCACAATAGTCAAAAGTTTTAGGCTCTCCTTATACCAAACAAGAAGATTAATGGCTTGACCATGCACTCCTTGAGCACCTCAAGCTACAAGCAGTTCAAATTCTGGCTGCATAAGTATAAAACTGTATTTTAGGAGAGAAAAATCACTTAGGCAAAAACTAAGCCAGAACCTGACCTCATAGGATGTTTTGATGAGGTCAAAGATGTCAATTTCAAGTGGTGGGTCATCTCCACTGGTCAATAAGGCATGCAAGTGGGGAATAGGGGGTGAGACGCTCTGTCTGTTAACTACATTGTCCAAATACCTGTGAAGAAAACCAACAAACAGATCCAAGACTCCAGGATTAGTGTCAAAGAAAAGCAGTAATATCCTAAATGCATCAGTCCTAACTCCTTTGTATTATTAATGTAAACATATAGGAAAATTTAATTTTTCCCAGCTAACCTACAATGCTATCCTTAACATCTCAGACAGCTGATTTTCACTGTATTTTGGGGATATCTATTCTGTTCAAAAGCAGGCTCCCAGCAGTAAGCTGAAGATCTTACTGTAAATAGGATAGATTCACATTTCAAACAAGGAAATCTTTTATTTACTATACTTGGGAAATATCTGCTTGATAAAGTTTTCTATTACAAGAAGGCCATTCTTGTCAGGACTTGTTCTTAATAGCGGATTAGAATTCTTCTGTGAATTTTGGATAAGCAACCCTGTGGATTTCAAATTCAAACTGAGAAACAGGAATGTAGTATGCCACAAAGCAAACAACTCTGGAAATATGGGATTCCTCAGCTCATACTTCAGCTGAAAATTTGTTTCAGCTGTTGCAGAAAGCAATAGCAAGTATCTCTGGTGCTCAAGTTTCATCCTAGACAAATTTCTATGACCTGCTATGTAATGGAATTCATGGGAACTAAGACTCTCTCTTATAAGGCAGAAAGGAATGACGACTAAAAAGGGTACCATCACCATTCAGTTATAAATAAGAACAAGTAATGGTACCTGCCCAGAATAGTCATGGCTTCACCTTCATCACAGCACTGTAACAACTTCTCCATGTTTGCATCAAGTATGGCCAATGACACCTGCAAGATAAACTTGATGCCCTCATAGAAAAAACAGTCAACAATGACCACAGCACTCTCAAAGGGCATGACACTGAGAAAGAGTGTGAGAAACCAAGAAAGGGATATGGTGGAAATCACTCCCAGCTCCTGCATCTTTTCTGACAGCTGTGGAAGATACTCTCGTGTAAGTTCTTCAAAGATGCCTTGGTCCACCAATGCACCTGGGAAAAGAGACAAGAACAATGTCAGAACTCGAATTTGCGGGGTCATGGTACTGTAACCAAGCTAATTAATTATTAAACAAAACAGTGTGAGCTCACTTTGATTTCCTATCAGCTTCTTAACATCAGAACTAAAACTAACACATTTGTTTAGATTTGTTACCCTGTTCTCAATAAACACAACGTATATAGATGGAGATTATTCTCGACTCCATCTTCCTGGTTTAGTTTGGTAGCCCGTACCGTCTCTTCCTATGCCTCCATCATACACCTGCAACTTTAAAGGGAACAAGCTTGTGCTTCATCTTTAAAACGTATCGCATTTAATTAATTCTGAAGAAACAAAATATTCCTGAGAGATGCTGATAGAACTGTAGCTGAAAATCCAGGCTCCAGCATGAAATTGACAGAGACTCACCCACTACTCTTGTATTGTAGTAATCTGGCAACATCCGCTCACATAAAGCCACTAGGAGCCAGAAAGCTTCTTCCTCATTGCAGTATAACAACAGCACTGATGTAACAATGTTCATTGCCTATGTGCCGGCAGCATTAAATACACAGAGAGAGAGAAACATGAAGACGTTCATGAAAATTCTGTCATTACAGATGAGCTAAACTTAAAGAGCGTGATTACAGCAAAGCAGTCTTGTGGGACTGAGAGTCAGATTTATTTCCAGCTTTTACTGGTATCTGAGTCACTAGGTGACCTTGAGACAATTAACCTTCCTGTTTCAGTTCCTCTGTGAGGCAGCAGATAATGTAACTACTCTTTGTGAGGCACTTTTGTTAATAAACATGACCATATATGATTTTCAAAGTTTTCAGAAAAAGCTTTGATCGTAACAGAACAATGTAACAAGAACCTCTCATGGCATAGCAATACACAAAACAAATCTGAATTTCTACTGAGTTGTTTCGCAAACAAGCAACTGGCTTCATTTGTGATGTATTGCTCATGTGCATTGCCATTCACTCAATTTCATTGCTCATTTCAAGGAAACCATGAGATGCTTTTCTTGAAGTAAGGAGAGCTCCAGCAGAAAAACTACCGAAAGAATGTGTCACCACACGTAGCAGAAATGTGCAAAGTCTATATAAATGCTGTATCCAAAGGATAATTAAGAGATCCGTGCAATATCACTTCTTTCCACCACATGGGCAGCAAGAAGGAAAAGCTTGAAACTGAACAAAGAACTGCTGAAAAGATCCAATACAGTCATGGTAACCATGCAGGGGCTAATAAGTCTAAGACTTCTTTCTTACCTGACAGTACCCAATTGTTGGATTTCTGAATGCATAAGCTGTTAAGACTCTCCGGAGGGCAGCAATTCCCAACTCATTCTGGAAGGCAGGATGTTCTGGCATAGAACGGTGCAGATCCCTCTCGATTTCTTCTGTAGCAAGATTGTACTTTCCCATTGACTTTTCCACAAGATCTCCATAGTAACCAGGATGAGTGACCATCTCGTTCCAAGCCCCTGTAATGACAAATAAATACTGCATCACTTCTTGTGCTTCAGAATACAGACTCTATGCCCACAGCATCAGAGAAGAGGTGTCCAGGAAGCACTACACAAACTCAGCAACTACAAATAGATATGAAAGTATAGAAACAAACTCTCTCTTAAAGCATCAGGTTAGAGTGTAGGTCCCAACACTGAAATTCAGACAAAATTGATCAAAGAGCAACTACACTCATAAATAAAGTCATACTAGTAATGCAATCACTGCATTTTTGCCCAAAACCACAATGAAGTATAATTCAGGTGGAGTTAACTTCTGATTTATCTCTTCTGAAATGAGCTGTGATTTAGAGCTTTTCCCTTGAGATGTGCAGAACACTTATTTCTGCTAGCTGCCAAAGTATCCAGCACAACCTCCTACCTGAGAAAAGTAGCCACAGCTCTCCACGAAGATTCTCTGGAATTCCTTTCTGCACCAGCTCCCTAGTCTTGGCAGTGCGATACATACACATCCCTCTCCCATACTCAAAGAAATGAATGTTCCAAGACTCTTCCTTCATCTTCTCCTTTGCCTGCACAGGAACAAACAAAGCCATTTTAGGAGATCAAAGCATTTTTATATTTGCATAACAGGTGATTTCTGGGTACTCAGGCCTCCATTTCATGAAAGAAATGCACTGTGTCACCTAAAGATTTTCTTCTGCTGAATAAAAGGGTGTATGCTAATCTATACTGTTCTGAATCAGTTCTGACCTGCTTTAAGTTGTCTCCACCAGAGAACATGGGCTGTGCAATGATATTACACCTTGCAAATCTCTACATAAATGCAAGAACCTTGGTCTAAGATGATTGTCTAGGAAGCAGAGACACCAGTTCTCTACTGCTTTGATGTGAAGAAAAGCAGTTCTTCACAGATACTAATTTGTATCCCAAAAGCACACTAACACAGGTTTCTCAGCCTCTACTCATGTATCTCAGTCCTGATACAGTAAGCTGAGGGTCAGGTTACATCTATACAGCACTACATGGTGACAGACAGTGATACTGCAGAGGTGACAGAAGCTAGGGAGAAAACGCATTTATAGAGTCTCAGAGCAGGACAGGAAATCTGCTACCTACTAAACACTATTTATAGTTAATTGCTCTAAGTTAAAATATCATTTACCCCTTTGGGTCCCAAGAGCTCCTCAGAATTTCTTCTGAAAAGTTTGAGTAGTCCCTGGGAGGCTGTTGGCACCTCTCCTGCACAGAAGTTGACAGGTCGATTGTTGAGAGCAGACGTGGGGCTAACTGCAAGTGGGCTGCTGGAAGGCAACTCTGGAACCTCCTAGAAAATGCAAACATTTACTTTGATAAAAAACGTAATATATTTCTATTGTTGTAAAGTTAGTCATACGTAACATATCTGCCAGACTGGAGACAGAGGTGGTAGAGAAGAGGTAGCTACAGTCCTGGCTTTTCCTTTATATCATCCTTCAAGAACTATCCCAGTGTCCACCTGAAAGGTGGACAAATGCTCCTCCCACCTATTTCCTTAGTACCTCGCATCCAGCATCACCCAAATTCCACTTCCATTCCCTGTCACTGACGCATGGTTTCTTGGATGGTGTTCTCTGCAAGAAGTCAGAGATTCTCTGTACCAAGAAATCTCGGTCCTTCAGATTGGCAAAGAAGAAGGTCATTTTACTTTTAGTGCTGATGGACAGAGGGCTGGGCAAGACACTGGAACTATCGGCCTTCTCAACTATTGTCACCTAGAAGACAAAGACAGAAGACAAAGGGCACAAGACATTTGGATCTAGCAGATTCTCCATTATCTGCAAAGCATGACACAAAAGCTAGAAGCAGACAAAAAGATAAGAAAAGGCTGTAGTAATACACAATTAAGAAATCCCTACCTCCCTGAGAGGAATGATGAGATGACAAGCCTCCTCTGCCTTGCTGGCAAAACAGATGTAGTTGTTGGAAACAAACATCTGGCCAGGAATGTGCATCTTGTTGAATGGTGTCCACAAGGTACAGTCTGTATGTCCATCCAGGCACTCATCCTTGGGCAGCCGAAAAGTGGCACGGTAGCATTCGTTTTTGGCTCGAGCATCAAGGTCTCTGGGGAAAAGTAGAGAGCAGTCCCTAGAGTTTTTTTTTTTCTCATTGGAAAAACCCACACAAACACTAGCGTAAGTGTTCGTTCCAGTAACAAACTCCAGACTGTGCTGTGAATTCTTACTATTCATTTCTCTAACTGAGATGCCACCCCTTATCTGACTCCTCTTTCAGCCTTCAGACATGCTTCACTGACAAGGTATGTCCTGCAATACAAGATAAAATAGGCAAGCGCATCTCAGAACAGAAATCTGGGAAACTGAAATGTGACATCAGATTCAGAAACTGTTTAGAACAGTCCCCAGTGGAAGGATTTTTTGCAATAAACATATTTATTTTTATAAATTTTGAACTTCAGGCCAAGGGGACAGCGTCATTTTCTTCTTTCACACTTTCTTTTTTAAATATGATTTTCAATAGTTTGAAGTTGAAAAGTCCTTCTGAGAGCCTCTAGACTGTACCTTCATGCATGAGAAAGACATGAGGGTTTATGTGCATTCAGTACCAATTAGGGATGGAAAAAAACAACAGGCAGAGGGCTAATGACTGAAATAAGTGATGCATCGCCTAGAGTGAGAAAAACCCAGGGGCACCTGAGAGCTACACAGTAATGCTGATTTATTATTACAATCCCCTTTCCTCTGTCTTCTCTTCTCACTGCTGGAAACACACACCTTTTTAGCGCAGAGATGTTCTTAAGAGGCTTCCTGGGCTTTGGGAGGGACTTGTCCTGTAGGAAGCTCTCATTATCCAGTAGCTGCCGCATAGCAATGTTAGCCAACTGCTCCATCAACTTGAAGGTCTCATTGATGTTAAGAAACATGGAAAAATAAAGTTCGCTGTCCCTTGTGCTCACTTTAATGCACTCAGGGAACAGCAGCGTAGCATTTTTTTCTAGCTGGGTTACATCCACCCACTGAATCACCAGTGTCACTAGGAAAAAAAAAAGTTAAAAAAGCTACTATTACAAATTGAGACGAAACAAAAATCAGAAATGAAGCTCAATCAGCAAGAAAGCTCTCAACGTAGCAGTATTTTTCTCCTCTTACACATGCGCATTTCTTTTCTTTATACTTTTCTGGGTTCTCCAAAAATACTTGGAAATATTCCTTGGGAATAGCTGGACTAGAAATAATGCAGCTCCAAAGGACTCTATCAATTAAATGCTTTCAATTACAATTACGTTTTAATTCTTTCTTTCTAGCAACTTTGTACTCAGGGGCTTAAGCTTTGTAAATACTAGGTGGTGGTTCCCAAACAAAACTCACTGAAGTAAAAAAATTGCTTGGTTCTCTAATTCAGTGGAAGTAAAAGCCCAGGTGTACAACCTGGCAGTTTAAACTTCACTGAAGTGCCTATGAGCGTAAGGAC
Organism: Anser brachyrhynchus; assembly: GCF_964034855.1. NCBI lineage: Eukaryota > Metazoa > Chordata > Aves > Anseriformes > Anatidae > Anser > Anser brachyrhynchus. The sequence goes on from NC_137709.1 coordinate 5,844,051, forward strand.
TGATCTACAAGTCGAGCCATAGCTCAAAGGATTCCTAAAGAGAAAAACAAAACAAAACAAAACAAAATACCATTCAGCTTAAAAAAAAAAAAAAAGTCCCCATGAAAGATCACCCACATCAAAAAGATCACGGGTAATAGCAGGAAAACAACTAGTAAGTTTATAACTCACCCTCTTTGCCCAGTAGGAAGGAATAGAAACAGAGGTGATTGACAGTGAGGTACAGCCATCCCTGCCGGGGTACACGCCCCTTCCAATAGCTGCAAGAATAGTAATTGACCAACTTCTCCACCTCTGGCATCCCAAACTGCTTCCGCATCTTCAGTTCAGCCTCTTTGAATTTACCTGGATCCTCTTCGCTCTGGGGCTGCTGATTCTTGTTCTCTTCAGCAATAATTCCCTGAAGGACACGGGAGGAGAGACACAGAGATAAGAAATGCCTGCTGACAGACAGAATATATAGTTAAAGGTCACAGCAGCAATCCGGAAGACAGAAAGAAGAAGCACAACACAGCAGTCAACATTTCTCCTGTCAAGTTAGAGAAACAGTAGACATGTAGAAAGAGCAGTCAGATAGCCTGGGAGTCTACGAGCTGATCTGCTCCTGAACACACGCAGCTAGTGTTCACATCTAACATCTGACTGCATTTCTCACAGCTGGTCTGGTAACACTTTGAACACCCTGCAGGAGAACTGGTCTGTTTTCACTTGCAAACACGCTTCTTCAACAGGAAGATCATCATCTGTCAGGAAGCACCGAGCTCTGCAAACTGTCAGATCTTGACCGGCCAGAAGGAAAAACAAATTACCACAATCTCTCTCGCACACAGACACACAGCAACTACAGAGAAACCTGACGAGTATTAGAAAAGCCTCAGACTGCTTCTGTTCAATAAGAAAACTGCACGTTAAGTTTCTACTCTGCAGAATCTGTGGGCTGGTCATCTGAAGTGTGTTAACTGCACAACAAGCAGAGACACCTGTCTGAACGCCCACGCAAGTTAGGGTTCAGTTCCTTTACAACCTAGATGGCCTCTAGACCATCACGGGAACACAAATGCATTGCTTACAAACTAGAATTCTCTCCTCCATATTCATTCCTAGATCAACTTTAGTTTAACACTGTGTCAGAGGTTCGCAAGAATTATAATAAGAGATTAGATTTTAATTAGTTACCCTAAGTAGGCTGTTCCTTGACATCTACTGCCCATAACCTCCCCCCCCAACATTTGTCCAGTGTTATGGACGTAATGTCATGCTGACAACACTGTATGCATTTCATGACAATTCCAAATGCATGTCTGAAGCTCTGCAATGGAGCTCTTGCTTCCTCCCTCCCAAGGGTAAAAAAGTTCTTAATACCACCTCCCTATTCTTTATCAGGATCTAGAAGTCTTTCAGGGAAGCATGTCCCTTACATGTATCTTGCCCTTGACAAAGGTGGTGATATCTTCTTCGTTATCAAAGATGGATAGAGTCTGCAGTAAGTTATTCTCCAGCCATTCCCAGTGCTTTGTGATCTCTTTACGAGATGATCCTAGTTGAAGGGGTGAAAGATGAAGGGAAGGGCAAAGAAAAAAAGAAATTAGAACAAGCTCTTTTTTTCTCCAAGTTTATAGCAGTAAATTAATAATTACCAAACAGTGATGAAACATCGAACACACCAATTGTATACGTGTTGAGGATATTATATACACACCATTATGTTTCTAATGAAATGTCTCAGTTGCCACTGAGGATAACAAGCACACTACCAACACATCATCCTATTTGCAATTACACAGCAAAGTGTTTTTTTTTTTCCCAGACAAAAAGCATTGTTACGCTCCACAGAAGAAGTACTCTTTTAATTCCTAATAGTCTAGGATAAAAATAATGAACTTTCAGAAAAAACAGGAAATTTCAGAACAATCAAACTTTTTACACCTACAAAGGGGTTTCATTTTTCATGGGCAGCAGAGAACACACAATTACAAAACAAAAAGCAACCGAAGTATTCAAACGTCAGATGCTATGTTCTTTGCTTTCTTAAAGAAAAAAAAGGTCTCAGCAAAACTTGTATCAAACAGTTAGTTGTCTTTAACCATATAGCCCACAAGGTTCACAGAGGACAAGCTTCGCTGTGTAGCCAGTTTAATGAACTCTTCTATAAAAAGTTGCTTTCATTAACGTTTTGTTTCCTTAATTGTTTCAGAGATTTATGTTTAGTAAAAGATTTCTTCACCTCTATCAACGGCTATTACTCTATTCTTTTATGCAGAAGAAATAAAAAACCAATTCAATTTTTTAAGAAGATAAGAAACAACATTAAACGCCGACAAAACTGAATTTGCAAGTCAAAGACACTTGTAAATTTCTCATTGCCAAATTCCAGTAGATTCATCCTTTGAAGTTTCAAACAAAAGCAATGGGATACGTAAAAATGTTAACAGCATGCCTCCCACTACTCAAATTCTCTGCTAGAACATTAAACCCCTCAATGTGGTTAATGAAGGCAATGGAGAAAACAGCAGGAAACACAAACAGTGCCCTAAAGCTACTGCTCTACCTGACTTTCTTTTTTAAGAGGCTGCTTCAGCAAAGAAACAATATTTGTGTATTTGTAGTTGGATACCTGGCCACAAAACCAAACCCCAGCTAATCTGTGGTTTCATAAGCAAAAATAACTCCAGAACCTGAAACCAAAAACTAGAAGCAAATAAGCTGTCTTGTCTCAGAGGACTGCAGGACTACGAATTCGAGTTTCTGTGTACAGGTCCATGGGTTAGACACCAAATATAGTTTCTTCTGCTTTTGTATATAAGTTTACTTGGTGTTTATTCTAGCCATTTGACATTGTTTCTGAAGCATAACTAATTTTGAATAATATAAAATGGCTAATTTTAAGAGCACAGAATTATCAATTACAGGATGCTTTGGTCGTCAAAAACAACAACAACAACCAAACACACCAACAGTCAAGCAGTAGCGGCGGGGGAATAAATCCCATCTTCTAGTTTGTTTCATGACCTGCATCTCTCACGAAGCGACAGCAAACATACTGCTAAAAGACAGGTCTCAATAGTTGAGGTCTTTCTACAAACAACATTAGAATAATATACACAAAATAACTAAAATGCTGCAATTTCTACAAAGAGTTCTAAGAACAAAGTGCTGAAGGCTGAAGCTGCATGCATAACCGGAAGGTTGCCCACTAGTATTTACACATGACAAACCATACATTAAAGATGGACATTTTTCAGCTAGGGAACCATGTAAATTTTATAACTTCAAGTGAATGCCAGTACTCTTCTTCTGACAGTAACACGAGAATATATGATATAATTAAAAACAGTACTTTGGATGAGTATAATGTATTTATTCTAGTATAATAATTTATCAAATTCCATACAGTTGCTATATAGCCCATCTCATTCTACCATGCTGCATCACTTCAAAGTAACTGAAATATTGAGAATATAAGCTAATGCACTACTGAAATTGTACAAAAACCACTCACTGAGTGTCAAGATACTACAGAATTATTTGCACCATGTGTGGCTACTAAATATTCTGTGTTTTTTTTTTTCCTATTCAGTTTCTGTTCTGCCATCTTATTTTCCTGTTTTCTTCTTCTCTGCCTCCTCGTTCGTCAAAAGGGAAACTGAGTTTCTGTGGAACACAGCAATTTCTAAAGCTCTCCTGCTGAATTTAAGCAGCTCTGCAAGGGCGAATATTGTGTTGGTTGCCTGGGGACAAGATGGGAACAGGGAAAACAAGGTTTCAACATCTGTAGGCTTAGCAAATAATTACTTCATGCTCAGATTTTTACTTCTCAACCACAAAGTGAGAAGTGAAGATGCTTATTGTAAACAAAGTCACTCTAACAAATATGTCTTAAGATATTTTCAGCAACCAGTAGGACTTAAAGCCTTAAGCAAAGTTCACCACTGGATACCAGAAGGTTGTACCACAATATTCCAACGCAGCAGCTACATCTGTCAAGTAAAAGAGGCCAAGAATTCTTGCTGTTTAAAAAAAGATATATATTAATATATTTTATAGATATACTACAGCTATACATCTATTACAGGCCAGAAATAGCAGAAGAAAAAAAAAGGATGAAAACACTAAGAAGATTTCCACAAGAGTGTTTGGCACTTTGAATGACCTTACACGTTCCCATTTGTGCTCTGTTCCTGGTAAGCAGGTTTTCGCACAGCACTCATTATCCCGCAGAAATCTTTTTCATCACAGCTTTATTTTCTGAGCAATCCACTATGACCCTACAAACCGATATATCTCGGAAGATACAAATTTCATAACAGCTGCAGAAACGGAAGCTTTTACAGAGCCTTATGTTCACAACCTATAGTTTAAACAACACCAAGAAGTTTTGCCGTTTCTGGCATCACCCACTGCCCCACCAACATTTCCTGAGCAGTCAAAGAATACTCCTATGTGGGTAACTGATCACCTGAAGAAAACAGAGAATAGAATAACATGAATCCAGCCTCTGACAAGAGTCCCGTCAATACATACCACATGCTACTGCCCAATACACTTGAGAGTCCTGAGTCTGGTGCAGAATACGGTACGGGGCAACTCTGGCACTGGAATCCAAAACTACATCTAACGTTCCCACAAGGAGACCTAGGGAGCAAAGATACAGATATTAAAGCAATGCAATACCAAACCAAAGAACCGGGTTAAGCAAAAATACATCACTGACACTACAGAAAAGTACCAGTGGTCTCATTATGCACCCTGTGATGGTACTTGGTCAAGAAAACAAAGACATAAATCCAGTCACTGAAAGCAAATTACCTATGAGCCACCAAAGGTAATCTCACTGTTAATGGCTGAAGTTTAGATGGCAATTAAATATCTACTAAACCTCATTATGATCCTCTGCCTTCCTAGGAGAGTTTTATAATGAAATTAAATGCATTTTTCTCCATGGGATCCGGACAAATAGGAGAGACAGTTAAAGTGGAACGTCTTCAGACTAACTTTGTCTGAGAAATACTTCTCCAAAAACAGAGCTTTGTCCTCAGTGCGGGCAATAATCCCATAAGCCTCTAAGATCTTTCATCACTGCATCCAAATGATTGCAACAAGAATATGAAGTCTCCAGAATCTCCGTGCTTCTGCTACTAACTGATTTTTAAGCCACTGAACTAGAACATGAAAGAGTTTTCAATACCGTATCTTTCAGCATCACCTATGCAAACAGAAGGCAAGGTCCATTCCAAAATGGAACCAAATAGTTCTAGAAAACTGGTACTCCCAGGTTTCAGTGATGTTCCTATAGGTACTTCAATTAGATAAAGAATGCAGGTAGAGAATCAAAATTCGGTAATTCAGAAGTTATTTTTTTAATATGATGTTAAATAAAAAGGCAGGCATTTTCAAAAGTAAATGCTGACCGCCACTAGACTTCGTAAAGCAAATCCATTCATTTCAATTACATCAATTTGCTAGTTAAATCAAATATTTAAGATGATACTTTGTTTTATTAATTCTATATAATGTACTACGAGCACCTTTAGCATAAATTAATTTTGCAACATCTTCATGATTTCGTTTTCTAACCTTAGAACAGGGAGAGAGAGCACAGTTGCTCCTCTGGAGTGCTATTCAGGAGACCCAGGCCCGATTCCCTGCCACCCTCCCTACGCTTTGTGTGAGCCTGAGCAAATTGTACTCATCTGTATCTTTCACTATCTGTGAAACTTCCTTCTCCTCTTCTTTATCTCCCTCAGTTACCCAAAAGCAAGCAATAGATTAAGGACATAGCACTGAGCCTACTTCAAGAGAAGCACCACAGATAACACGATCATCCAGAGACCATCCACATGGGGTTTGGTAATCCTTAAAACAAACACGTATGCATCCAGCACAACAGGATCTGTTTTGGCTCCGAGTTTCTTGTGTATAGTTGTCGGCAGAATGTGGATTAAAAACTCATTTTGTATACTTCCTATAACAACACTGGATGTGTCATATACATTGACACATGCACCAGTAACAAGACACGTTTAAGAACTTGAGTACAACAGCGATTTAAACAACTTGTTAGCTTGGCTGAATATCTACATTCTAACCCCCAGATGTGAACTTGCAGCTGTACAGCTCTGTAAGGAGCTCGTGCGGCTCCCAGCACGCAGGGGCTCTGGAGAAGAGTCTCATTGGGCTGGACTTGCTCAAGAAGCAAACTGGCTCAAAGCTTCAACCACTTAAGAAAAGACCAGTCTAAATGTTTAATCGTCCAGAGCAGCGCCAAGAGTGACTTCTCCTTGTAAAGAAACTGGGAAATTCCAGAACACATTTATATGCTCACACACAAAATTACACTAACCGCGTTACATAAGAGAGTAATTCAAAACCATTTTAAGTATCGTGAAAAAGATGAAATACGCTAAGGATGTTTATCAACTGTGTCATTTCTGTAGTCTGTATTTTCTGTATTTGGTCCACAGGGCCAATACACGAGGCTGGTTGCGCGTAACCCAACCGACGCAAGAGGCACCTTTTTATTATTTACATAACTGTGCAGACATTCCGCACATAAACGGGGTGTTTGGGAAGGGAGGGAATTCTGCTGCCGTTCACGTCGTGCCTTGGCCACAGTTATGTCCGTTTAACGGTCCCTGTCCCCAGCCACGGGTACCGGGCACACGCACCCAGCGCCGCTCGGCTGCGTGCCTGTCAGTTACCGCACGGCTTCCCCTCCGGCCACGCACAGCACCGTGAGCGTCCCCCAGATATGTAGGGGCACCCCAGGGCTATCTGTGAGCACCTCAGCGATACGGGCGAGTACCACAGCGATACCTCTATCGCAGCGATACCTCTATCGCAGCGATAGCCGCGAGTACCACAGCGATGCCTGCGAGTATCACAGCAACGCTCCTTACAAACCACACCTTGCTCTCCCCCAACCTAAACCTTTTTTTTGGGGGGCATGAAGCACGCCCCAAGGACCCGAGGCCACCTGAGCGACCCAAAAACCCTTTATCCCAACCCAATTTTTCCCGGGCCAGGCGGGGAGGGCCGGGGCCGCCCGGGGGTGTCTCGGAGAAGGCCGAGCCCCCTCAAGCCGCCCGCCCCGGGTCCCCCACAGCCCCCGCGCAGCCCCGCGCCTCTCTCGGCCCCTCAGCGCCCCCCGGGCCGGAGCCTGCCCCCAGCCCCGCCGCGCCTCACCCGTGAGGCCGCCCCCTTTGCCGTGTCCCCGCCGGCGCTGGAGCAAGAAGAAGGGGTTGGCCCGCTCCGTCACCCACAGCGCGCCGGCCAGCAGCACCTCCTCGGGCCCCAGCCACATGGCGGCGGCTCGGCCCGGCCCCGGTTTGGCTCGGTTCGGCCCGGCCCGGCCCGGCCCGGCCGGAGCGCTGGGGGGGAGTTGGCGCAGGGGGAGCGGCCGGGCCGCGCCGCGCCGCCCGGTCACGGGGCCGCGCCGGACGCCATCGCGCCCCCTGGCGGCCCGGGCCCCGCACGGCAGCGGGGCGGTGCCGTGCTGCCGCCGTGGCGCCGCGGCCCGCTCCGCAGGCTCCGCAGCGAGGAGGTCGCGGGTTCGAATCCTGCTCCCGGATATTGTGCGGTGGGATTTACCTGCCTGCTTTACCGCTCCTCCGGTTGCCGTTCTTCGCACCTCAGCGGCTGCAGGGAGCTGTGTGCTGCAGAGAGCACGGCCCTCGCCGCTGTCCTGTTGGGAACTGGGGAGACCTTTGCCAGGACCGCTATAATTTGACATACTAACGCTTACATACTAACACCGGGCAGGTGAAAAAATCTCCCCCTGCAGCCCTGTGGGATCCGTTGACATGAACTAACAGGGATTATGTAAATGCTGTCTCCCGTTGTACACGCTAATTTACCGGTGCACAGCTCCACAGGCCGCTCTGTGGGGCTGCGGCCTGCTCCCCAGATGGCGGCTCCCCGCGCTGCGGCCCCGGCCCTGGAACAGGCTCCGACTCTGCCAGCGGTTCCACCGCTGCGTTGGGGAAAAGTGAGGGCATTTACCCTTTTTATTGAGCACCTCTGGCGGCTCAGGCTTGACCCTGCACCTCCTCCCAGCTGCTGGCTTCATTTTGATCCTCTCCTTTGGCAGAGCTGGAGCCTGTCGTGGCCGGCACTCAAGCCCGCGGTGGGTTCCTGCAGCAGTGGAGCAGGAGGCACGGTGCTTCCCCGGTTCTTGGCCGCTGTTTTTGTTTTAATAACCATCAGAGAATCTCCCCACAAATACTGAAAGTGTCACAACAGCAGAAAATATTGGCGTCTACCATCCCCCTGCTTACTGCCAGGCTCCCAGGAAGGCGGGAATGCCGTGTTTTCGTTAGGCCATCAATCCTTCAGCCCTGGGATGATTTATCCTCTGTGTTAGTGCACTGCCCTAATCCCGGTTGGAGCCTTTGTGCACTACTGTAATATAAATATTTATTAGCTGGCTGAGCTTTCAAGGCTCTGCCTTCATCGTGATAGCATGGCTCTGTGTGGGAGCAGCGTGCTGGCCTCTGAGCGCTGGATCTGCTGCGGGAAGGGGCCGAGCACGGGGCTGGTCCCCGGGGCAGTGGGTGACGGAGAGATGCTCAAATGCTGCCCCACACACCCTGGGACTGGGGGCGGCTTGGCACCTTCCAGGTGGCAAACGCTTCAGGAACGTGGGCTGGTGTTTCCTAGATGCTAACGTGCCACTTTGAGCCATGTGGCTTTTAATGGCCTCAGATTTCTAGGCGCTGGTATAGCAAAATAAATCGGTGTTTTCTATAGAGTAGGAAAAATGTTCTCTAAAAATGGATCCTTTAGCAGTGTTGTTCCACAATACCTTGTGAGGTCTGCGCCGGAGTTCCTGTGCGATGCTCTCAGCCTCCCGTACTTTGAGAGACACCAAGCTCACAAACGTCGTACTTTTAAATTGCTTTTTATTGAAATGTGGTACATTAGCAAACCCTAATAGGTATACACTATTAACATAATCGGCATATACCACGTAACTACGATACAGTGTTATACTTACATCGAAATATGTCACCAAGTCCCGCGGCTGTCAAGCTACCCTCTCGCAAGAGCCTGAGCGATGTGACGGTTGGCACGGCGTTGCGCCGCCGGACCCGTGGCAGCTGCTGCCGTTTTCAAGTTGTGTTCACACCGTGTTGTGCTGCCTTGCATCAAGCCAGCTGGATTAGACTTTTTGTTTTACATGCACGCAAATTGTGTGTTGGTTTTTTTTTCTGTTCGCTGCAGTGCGCCAGTCCCGAAGGCAGTCCCAAACCCTCTCTGCTGCCAGAATAAAATGACCCCGTTTTAGTGGATGCTGTGTATAGTTAGCCACGGTCTCAAATGGGTGATCCCAAATACACATGGTCCTACAGAGAGGCTTTTAGTGCTTTACAGCTACTTGGAGACTGCGGCAGGTCTGACCGGCTGAGCAGAGCTGCTGTCACCATCTCCCATTTACAGGACTAGTGCGACAGCTCCTACCGGCCCCGAGATTTCAGTCTAGACATACGGGGTGGAAAACATCTACCTGCGGACAGGGGATTTTCTTCCTGCAGCACCTTGCAGTGCAAGCACAGGTTTGGGCCGGCCGGGTGGCACTGGCTCGTGGTGCCCTTCGCCAAGCATCACATCGCGAAGGCAGACACTGCCTGGGATGTGCGAGGCTCTGTCAAAGCATATCAGGACTCTGCGTGCGTAACACTGCAAGTACAATTTAGGACAGGTCAGACAAACTTTATTCACCGTGACCACAGGGAGAGAGCATCCGGGCAGCATCTCCCCTGCAGCTGCAGAGACCCCACTTTGGTACTGCTTCAAAGAAAGGGGAGAGGGGAGGAAAAAATCATTCCAGTGTTAGCCCGGTGTCCACCCATGGGAGGGCTGGACTCCTTTCGTAGCTGGTTAACTGCTGGGTTTGGCAATACAGAGAGCTGGCTCAAGGTGGAGCCCGGGGTGGCACATCCAGTGTCAGTGGGGGCTGGAAGCAATCACAGCTAGCTCTTCGTCCAAAGGAATGTTCTCTTAGTGACAACAAACTCCTTAGCCAGACCTCGCAAATCTGAAACGTTCCTAACTGCACCAGCACAGTTCTGAAAGCATTATAGCTTCGCTGTAACGGCCCCAAAGACACCGAGATTAAATTTGGCTGGTTTTAGAGCACCACAGAGCATCAACTGTGTTTTGAACCCCAGAAGGTCCTGTGCTGGGGCATGGGAGCTGTGCCAAGCTGCGTTTGCTGCATGGTTCCCCCAGGCCAGCACAGGCAGGGCTCATACAGGCTGTAGTGCCTGGGACAGCCAGAGGGTCGCAGATCCAGGCACAGTGAGAACAAACCTGGCCACCAGCCGGAATGGATGGGGTTTGCCTTCTTGGGGGGATGCCAAGCCTTGGAGCATGTGGGAAGCAGCAAAAAAGCAAACGGTGCAGCAGAGCAAGGCGCAACGCCAACCCCAGGGCAGAGTCAAAAGCTGCTCGCCCCTGAGGGCACTGCTGCGGGAAGCTCGCAGCTCACTGCAGGCACTGCTGCAGGGGCCACTGGGCCTCCTGGGGAGGGATTTGGGGAGACAGGCGACGTCTCCTAGCAGGTTTTTGGGCGGTGAGATCCCCACCCCAGCTGTGCGACACTAACTCAAGGTACACCTCAGCCTTGCAACGAAATCACTCTGAATAGCTCCAACTTTTCACAAACCCCTCTATGCACTTCCAACTTTGCAGGAACATTTATACTCAATTATTAACCCTTTGGGGAAGGGACTATGTCTGGGCAACACTTTGTACCATCGGTCCCGTACACCTGGAGGCCGTGGACGTTTTTGTTGTACAAACAATAAACATCCAGCCGTCGCTGCACAACCCAAGGGTCCACCTCCATTCATCCTCACATCTCCATCAGGCAGGTGGATACAGGAGGGGGGGCACCACACTTTTCTTGATTATTTCCAAGATAGTTGAAGCAAAGCAGAAATGTGCAGTAGCCTAGAGAAGCCTGTCTCCCTCCTGACCTCCCCCCAGTCCAGTTAACTGGAGCACCTTCCCCTCCCTCACCCCCTTCCGTGCTCAGCCGGAGCCCAGCCTGCCCTCGCAGCAGCGCTCTGCAGTGCAGCAAGCCTGGCAGCGAAAGAAAAGCAGCGAAGGTATTTTTAAATATAACAACACGTATGCAAGCTGTCACGGCACAGCACGCGCTCTTCTGCATGGCTAGGGGCGGAAAATTAGGCCACACATGGATGTGCAACGGGGGGTGGAAAAGGAGCCAAAGCGTCACCTGTGAAGCTCGCTGGGGACCTCCGGGCTGGGAGCAGCGCGGCAGCTCCTGTACACACCGCTCCCTCGGTGTGTGCGGTGCCGTGCGACTTTCTTCGTTGTAAAACCGGATGGCTATTAGCTAAGCAACGTATTTATGTATTTTTAACAGCTTGGTCAATTCACGCCCCTGCTAACCGTGCCGCAGAGCCGCCCTAAGTGTCCGCTCAGCGCTGGTGCCCCCCATCCTCCTGCAGTTACGACCAAGCCTCGGCTCTGCCAGGCCTTCGCACTGCTTCACATCAGCGTCTTCAAGCAAAACAGATGTGCAGAAGTCTCACAGAACGGTCCTGAACAGATTTATTTAACTACCGTGTCCTCCTCTGGCTTATGTAGGATACCCGGCTATTCCTAACTCGTCCCCACGTGCCAAGGCAAGCATCCTAGAAGCAAGGGGGGGGCAGCGCAAACAGGCACCAGCACGTGAGCTTACTGTGGGGAGTAATCGTAAATGGCATTAAGTAAATTTTATCATGCTTCAAATTTAATATTTCATGTTAGCATTATAGGTAAAAAGCACACTTACAGTCTGTTTTTTTTACCATCGGTTATCCTCTAAGAACACAAGCAAACCTCCATTTTACAAACGTCTTATGGGAAACATGCAAAACTTCCGTAAAACAGGAGATGTGGGGTGGGGAAAGGGAAGGTGAGGTGCTAGGATTTAGTCAGCTTAGGGAAATACTTTGAGATAAAAGCATTTTTTGTATGTAGAAGTCATAAAATTAATGTTTTCTGGTAAAAACACTTTTTTTTTTTTAACCTTAAAAATCATTTTCCAAGTTACTGACACCTACAGTTCTTGGTAGATTGCCGTATATTTGACTTCTATGAAATGACTCAACCGTACACAGCACCACTGCAGCAGAACAAGAACAACAATGCTCATCAAGCTTATTTTTTTTAATATACTGATTAATATTAAAAGGAAAACCTCAGATGTAGCAGCACAGCCCAAAAAAATCACCCATGCTGCTGTGCTGCCTCTTTCCCATCCTAACTATGACTAAGTACAAGAGTGCCCGGTACGGCCTGTCCCAGCACGCGCGGAGGGATCAGTTGCTCGAACTGGCTTTTAACGTTTCCAGTGCTGCAAGATTTTCCAAATCCAGAACGTCAATTCTGATCGTCAGCTCCAGCTGCCTCTCCGCTCACTGACTCCACTCCAGCACTAACCCGGCTTTAGATTCCTGTGCCAGACCCCAAGTGTCCCGACCAGAGGCAAACCTTGCCCTCCGCCCCCATTAAAAGTTAGCTAGTTTGGGAATAAGCAGATTTAACAATACATAACTGACGTTATTTATTCATTTGCCTTTTGGGGCTTTGCATTTGCTAATGCTTATTTTGATTTCCATCAGCTTTCTGGCTGTTCTCCGTGACTCTGACACGCGGCGGGTGCGAAATGGCCGGTTCTGTTCAAACAAAAGAACCAAACCACCAAACCACCCCACGCTGACCAAAGCAAAGCAAAACAGGAAGCAGCGAGGGGGGAGACCTTCCGTGCCCGCACCTCCGGCGGTCGGAGGCTTGCGGAGCCGTCCCCAGGCAGCCCGGCAGCGCCGCCGGTCGGCAGCACCCATGGGTGCCAGCGCCGCGCTCAGCACGCGGCTCGCCTCGCAGGGTCGATGGTGCTTCCCCAAACGCCCCCTCGGAGCAGCGCGGGTGGGTTTCTGCCTTTTCTTCCCCTGCTTGCTGGGGTGCTGATGGTAAAGCTAGGGCTGAAAATACCCTGCCATGCGGCACGAGGCCGGGAGGCATCGCTCGGGCTCACCTCTTCCTGGGAAAAACGTGCCACGGGGAAGTCCTCTTGGTCTTGGGAACCCCCCGCAGCCGGCTGGCCCAGGACTTGCTGGGAGCCCCCATGCCCCCAGCATCCCGTCCCACCAAAACCCCACTCCAGCAGCTCCGTGTTGGGAGCTGCGGCACAACCCGCTGGCATCCCCAGCCGGTGCTACTTGATTTAACCGCAAACGCCCGCGTACAGCTTTCTGTAACCCGACCACAAACAAGCCCTGTAACACCCTCGAGCGACAGTGATTTTTCTTTCGGGTGCTTGTTTTCGGAAGCTCCCTGCCCGCCGCCACCTGGCAGATGCAATGATGGAAGCCGGGCTTGCTCAGCTGCTGCCTGCCGTATCCCAGCCCACGCATGACGGGTGCCACCGGGGGCTCTGCCCAGGCCTGGGGCGAGAAAAGCAACCGACCTGCACCAGGGCAAGAACCGGGCTGCCGCTTCCTGCCGCCTTCACACAGCCTCGCCGCTTGGCAGGGGAAAACGGGTGCTAAAGCTGTGCTCTGAAAAAGCTCGGGGCGTTAAGCGTATTTCTAGGGTTCGCTGAATCGCAATAAAAGTGCATGTGGTAAATGGAGATGTGGGTTTTACGAGAAAAAGCTCTCTAAACTTCACGCTGCCCATTCTTGAATTATCAGATTAAATAAAGCTGATGCACAGCAGCAGAAGTCAAGGCATGCTCTGCAAATAGGATCGTTTCCTCATTTTACAGAGCTGGGCTTTTCTTTTTCTCTTCAACATCTGTGCAAAAGACACAACTGAACCACACTTCAGGTAAGGATATATGTCAAGCAGACTGTTACACCATAAAAAGAAAAAACAAAGCAGGGGAATTTCCCCCACTTCTAGCAAAAGCTAACAAAATTAAAGCACGGAAGGGTATGTCTTACCTTTCTTTTTGGCTTACTGATTTCTCAGGTTTCCTATACAGAGTGAAGCTGTGTTTCACATTACAAGGACACAAATGCATTTCTACATCTACAGCAACTTAGACTGCAATGGAGAAAACGTCAACATCCATTAAACAGCCATGCATCGTCCAGAAGGAAACAGTGGAGCAGCAGCTCTCGCTTCTCTGCGTCTGCTCACCTGGGGAGCACCACGGACCGAACTCCAGAGGTTCTCCCTCGCGCTGTCCATCTCCGCGTTACTTTTCAGAAGCTTGAAAACAATCTTCGTTTCCCCACCGCTTCTGGCACACTCTGGTAAAAATGGATTTTCCTGCTGAGTCTCAAAGCGGTTGCTGCTTTCCTTTATTCTTCTGCTTTCTGCATTCACGTTATTGATGGCAGTGGGAAGGGGCACGGCTTAGAGAACGTGTTTGTTATTTAACTGTTGCAGATCTCAATGGGAGAATGGGATAAGAAGCTTACCTCTTTTCTTCTCTGTGTAGTGCCAACACGCTGGCTTTTAAAAATCTTAGAGAAAAGTTTGGTGGATTTTTTAACCTCCCCCAAAAAAAGTTAAGCGAGAAAGACAGCTAATTAGATTCTTGCATATTTCAAGAAGTCTAATGATTTTCAGGTAGATCAAGTGCTGGTTCTGTCAATGTCCTCTCTATAGAAAGAGACTCACTTGACTGGAGCACGTGAAAGGACCAAAAATATATTCTGTTAGGCCACTTTCCTCCTGCTTCAATAGAAATGGAGAAAAAAATGGAAGCATCAAGTTCCTTGAAATCTTTCTGCAAACGCAGGGCCTCTCTGCAGCTTTAACGTCAGACTGGCTTGCTATTGCCCGGGGGTGAGCGGGTTGTAGGAAACTCAATGCACTTGTAAAGGTCCCTCTCGGAAGGGGATATTTCACAGTAAGGTTATGGACTGACCGAGATATACGGAGTGCTTTTACCAGTCACTGGCCATCTCCTCTGCAACTAGTTCCCTTTCTGACGCTGCCCAACTATCCGGACGATTAACAAATGGAAACAGCAGACGCCTATTTAAGAGACGCATTCGCAGTACAAAACAAACTCTCAGGACCACCGCAAAGCCTCCTCTGCATCGTCGCGGCTGGGCCGACACAGCTCCCATGCTGTTACTCAGCCATTTCCATCAGACAACCTTGCTTGTGCACGCTCAGAGAAGCCACCCTCAGAAACCACCGCAGCTGGTCTTCATCTCTGCGATCTAGAAGGCGGGCTTGTGTTCTGGAAAAAGCAGCTCTTCTTCAGACAAAGGAGATCCATGGAAAGAGTACACAACAATAGGAATGAGAAATGAAAACAACGGAAAAAGGGCCAAGAAGGAATATGGATTCCTTTCAGGTTTTGTTCTCGTCATACATGTCCAAAGCGGGCTCGATTGTTGAGAATTCGCTCTCGTAGACCAGACTTCGCGGGGACAGAGAATTGCGATGAAAGAAGTGGCTGCCTACAAGAGGTAGAACAAAACCTTGTTAGGAACACACACGGACAACGTAAGAACCGAGCAAAGCATCCTCACGCATGGGTTCTGACCACAAATGCGGCACGTGTGGCCAGCAAGGCTGCCCACTTCATGCAAACCAGCAACAGGAGCATGGGACAGTCAGCAAAGGAGAGCTCAGAAGAGATCCCAGCCTGCACGCCCTCACCCTCTCGTGCAGGAAAGGGCACCTGGAAAATAAGCATTTATTTGGTACCGCCAGTCACTGAGCTGAAAGAGGCTCTGGTGGCCGGGCCAGCCCAGCTGCCTTCTCCTGTCACATCCCAGCTTGGGGTAAGGAACAGTAGCCACAAAAGCCTTGGACGAAGCCAGAGATCATTTCATGTAGGAGTTACCAGTTTAAACGTGCACGTCACAACCACCGTGTCCCTCTGAGGGCCTGGCCACGGGGTTGAGGCCCCACAACCTCAACCTGTGAGGTGCACCTCACCGTCGGCCCACCTCACCTTCGTCCCTCGGCCTTTGCACCATACATTCACCATTTCGGATCCCCCCCGAGGTGCTGCAGGGATTCGCCTCCCTCCACACCCTGCCAGTTCCAAGTGCTGCTTTACATATGCATGAACCCCACCGCAAATGGTGCTCCCAGATAAAACTGGTCAAGTCTGAGCAAGGCCGGGGCAGGCCCGAGTTTCGCACCGCGCCTTGCTGCTGATTTACGGCCTCATGAAGCAGGTTTTCCTCCAGAAAACCAGAAACCTTTGGTAGGTGCCCCATGTCCCACACAGTGCATGGCAGCAATCTTCTAGACAGAGGCACCCACGTATTTCCTTACACAGATCCCAAGAAACCCCAACCCTCTCTAACGTCGGCGATAGCAGCGATCCTTGAAGCACGCACGCTGAAGCGGCTGTTGACAGGGCCGGGAATGGCCGCTCAGCTCTCGTCTCGGCAGGAGTTCAGCCTGATGCTCCCGCAGCTCCTCAAGTCCACAGACGTGGTTTGCGAGGAGCCCAGCCCTGCTGGCGTACACCAGGTTTTCTCTGGAAACATCTATCAGATCAGGCCCTCGGCCAAAACATTTCATTACCTGGTTTCTCGATCCCAGCTGGGATTAGCTGGGATCAAGGCTGCTTAGATAACAATACACCAGGCATCCACGCCAGCCAAATTCGAGGCAACTGAAAAGCTTCCAAGTTCATCAGGAAGGCACTCAGCAGACCAAGATGCCTCCAGCTTCAGGCACCAGTAGAGTAAGAAGCTTAGGGGATTGCAGCTTTAGTCCTGATGGAATTTAGGTGCTTAAATCCTCCTTTCTTTGTCAAGTTTTGGGACAAGCCCATGCTGTTCTAAATCAAAGAGCTTACAGAAGGTACAAGGGAAGAATTCAGCTGCTACCGTCCTTGGCAGCTTTTCCTCCTTCCCTGCTCACCCAAAAGAGAGTCTCAGAAAAGAAAAAAAGCCATTGTTAAGATTAAAAAAGCCAAACAGCTAGAGTAGCAATCAAATGTGCAACGTGTCTCCTGCTGGTTTCCTAGCCATGCTCCAAACCTCTGCCTTCTACCCCTAAAAGCTACCGCAGAGATTCATTCTGCCATTCTCACTGAGAATTGGAAGCTCTCAAAGGTAATTAATTAATTTTTGACCTCACAGTTAACTGAAACAAGCAGTTTCATTGTATAGGAGCACATACGCAGGCATTTGGAGGAAGTGTATTATCGTGGCATATACTTTGCAGAAGCGGTCAGTAGTGTATCACGAACACCCACCTTCTGAATCTGAATCCTGTCCCAGACTTAAAGGTTTCTAGAACTGGACAGTGCTTAATTGAAAAAAAATATATTTTTTTGAACATTGACTTGGAACTATGACCTTCAGATGATACCAGTCTACCTTTAAACAACAACAGGAACAACAAAAAAACACAAAACAAACAAAAAACCCACCCTATTTTGGAATTGCAGTGGATAAAACTGATTTCAAAATTCTTCTGCACTGTGTTATGGGTCAGGATCATTTAACTTGTGATGAGTGAGTCTCAGCTCGCTGTTGAAATAAACCATGAGTATTGCATGTTTCATCTCCCTTTTCTCCACCCGCTGAAATGTTACACACTGCACAGCCAATGCTGAAACAAAACAAAGGGGATTCTAAAAGCTCGGTGCTGCTTTTGTTTTTATGACATGAAATTCAAACAAGGGCTTAGGAAGCAGACAGCCGAGGCAGTCATTTCCTCTGTGTGTAGGGAGACTTCCACTCTAACTGATTCCAGGGAGAGATTTAATCACAGGCACACAGGTCATCTGACAACCAACTTTTTAAATTAATCTGAAAAAAGGTACTGTATATCCAACACCTCCAAAATCCTATAGGGTGAATTTTCTGGCCTCTTGGCAAAAGAACTTTAGCCCCCCACTTCCAGGGAGGCTGCATGTTTTCATGCAGATACAGACTGCTTTGCTTTCATACCACTACTATGACACATCATTTGTCCTTTTTCTTAATGTCACGTCCCCCTCACCCCCTTTATTTTGAAAGCACCTGAATCATGTATTTTTTTTTCCAGAGAAAGTAATCTTATTACTCCTTTCACAAGGATTATGAGCATACTAGACAACATTTCTAAACATTTTTTTTTTAAACACATCTGCATACAACCTACCTACTTTCTCTTAGATAAAGGACACCGAAACAAAACACTCCTCCTTACTTAGTTTGTTAAATCAGATATAGATATTTTTAAGGCTTAGGCAGATTTTTTCCCATCTCCCACAGAAAAGCCCACCGGCAACAAACACATTGCTAACCCTCTGTGAGCAGGGACGTGCATTTCCAGGCATCACAAGGAGGGCAGGATAGGCAGGACACCAGAACATGCCAAGGCTACCACCAGCCTGCCCAGTGCTAAGCTTCCAGCTGCTGCTTGGTGCTTTTCCACGCGCGGACCTGCAGGTGCTCTGATAACCAGATCAGTATCACCACCCGCATTTACAGAGAGGGAAGCAGAGTCAGCAGGGCAAAGCGACCCAGCTCTGCTCATCTCGTAGCCAAATAGCAGGAGGTGAAGGAGAAGGCTCCGAACCCATCGCCCCACCAGCCAGCACTGCCACCCCTGCTTGCTGGCGGGGGGGCAGAGCGCAGGGGCTCAGGTCAGTTCTTGTTTGCAAGGAGCCAGGGGGAGTTCACACACTAGCACCTTCCCAGTGTGATTTCTTTTTTCTCTTAATGCAGAGAACTGCTAGTGTTTGCGTAAAAACACGGCATTAGTTTAAGGGACACATTTACTCAATAAATATAGTTTAAGGTCAGGTAGAAACATCCACAATTCCAAATTCAGCTTATGAACCCGCTCTTCCCATTTCACACTTTCCAAGATCAAGATTTATCCCTTAGGTATAAGAAACAAACGGGAAGTCTGCATTCAGTTTCAATAAATGAAAATTAATTCCTCAGTGCTCTCCACCACTCTTCTCTGTTGTATAGTTACAACGAACTTTTCAGATAACTTGAACTGAGTTTGAGAACAAGCCTGCTAGCCTGGAATTTAGCCCTCTGCCTACCATGGGATGCTACAGAAGCAGGCACAAAGGCCAGGAATTGCACCAGGCTTTGCTGTAGTGTTAGTTGGAAGCATCAGCTGGTGCTACCTTTCTATTTTAAAGTATTGTAACACCCTCAGAGTCGTTAATCAGGGCCACCCATGCCGTAAGCTCCAGTCCCTCCACATATCTGGCACAGCTATGTCTTAATGAGGAAATATGAAGCACTATCTCAATCTGTTTTATACACCCTGTTGGTTAAGGAACAGAGCAGGACTATTTCATAAAGCATCCTTTCCTCGAAACTAGCTGTCTAGCAAGCTACTGCCGCTCCCTCTTGAACTGTAACGCACAACACTGCTCCACCACCCCGGTCTTGCTCTCTTTGCAATGCCTGGGCAAAGGGACCACCCTCTCCTCTCATTACTATTACGACTAACTATGCATATATTATTCATCTTTTACACGTGGATACCTGAAAGCATAGCAGACAACAATAACTTTGGGAATTTCCGTCTTGTGTCTACCCAGTGTAAAAAAAAGTTAGTGAGCATCTTGTAATGGTGCAGTCCACCTTTGAACGTATTTATTTCATTAGCAGGTTAAGCTTACATCTCTAGCCTGACCTGCAGTTAACCTAGCAAATACTGTCTGTATTTGTTAACATTTGTGGAGATTGTTGTTAGAGGCTCGAAACATAATTTAAAAAATATGGCCCTAAGTTATTTAGATCCCTAAAGGAGGGAAATGCAGCAGAAGCCCTGCCAAGAACTTTGCTCCCAAGATCACTGAACTTCTCATCCTGCTGCTGGTCTGTAGAGAAAATGTGAACTGAAAATGTTTGTGGTGCCCTTCGCAGCTGGGTTACCACGCTGTTCAGGCTTTCCCTGCACATCCCTCCCAACTGCATTAAAACGCACTTAAGGATTTTCATTTCAGAAGGCAAGCACTAACAAACTCACCAATTATGCTACTGGTGTTGAGAAGTGGGTGAAAAAAATAGCCCTTTTATCTTGTAGCCTGTACCCTAAATTGTGCTCTGTCCTCATTCCTCCAGTTCTTTTTGGCAACAGTGCTCAGTTGACAAACATTTTTCCGAAGAAACAGCCTTCAGACACAGTATGTTTGAGGTTTTTCTGCTCGTAAGTACAATAGGGTTTTCCATTCTTTCCAAATACACTTACTGATCTATTGTTTTCATGTTTCTTTCAAAATTTCACAAGGACACAACAAAAAAATAATTCTATTAAACATATTGAAGCTATCACATACGTCATTTTTAATTATAAAAGTTGCCTTCTCAGCCAAAACCTACTGGACAGATAAGAATTAAGCAACTGTTTTAATGTAGACTCTGGCTGCGTTCCTAGATTCTAAAAGTGCCTATACATAAAATTAAATTTTCTATTTCCCAGTACATAAAAAAATTAAATTTTACAGTAAAATTGGTTCCCTCAATTCATTTAATTAAATTAGAAAGTATTAAGTTTCGAATATCTACATCTTGATACCAGAAAAACAAAACACCCCACCCCCAAAACTCAGAATAGGTTTTAACTTTATCAGTTACATTTTCCTTACCAATCGTTACCTTCACGTACCCATCTCATTAACTCAAATATCAGCATTTGGCTGTGAATCAGATATGCATGTTTTAACTGACTGTTGTGAAATTACTCATACACTGCTTGCATAAGAAAACTTGTGTGAAACAGCCTTAATGAGGACAGGAGATGAGAGAGGTTTTCCCCATGCCTCCCCACCAGTAAGACGACACAGCAAGAAGGGACATGTTTGCATAGAGTTTCTATATTACAGTAAAGACCATTATCAATCTTTCTTGTTCATGTTCTAAACTGAACACCAACTAACTCCACTGCTAATATGAAAGAAGGTTTCAATGATGACGGGGGGGGGAAGTGGTATCTTTTCACTTAGAATTGGGAAGGAAGAAACGGTTTAGATTAGCTTCACCTTTAACAGAAAAGGTGGGGTGAAAGTAACAGACAGAAAGTTTGTCTTGAGAAACAGATCAAACCACTGCGAACCTTCAGCAGTGACTGACCCTAAGACAGAAATCATACTGCAATGTTCCCAGTGCGGCACAGGAGTGTTATATGTTATATGAGGAGAACAGGAAAGAATGTTTTAATGTCATATCAAATCTCAGTCATACTCAATGCAAGCCTGGTATATACCAGAATGCTTGGCCCAGCTTCTTTCCCCGACCAAGCTGGCATGCAGCGATTGCTAATACTTGTTAGTCATTCCAGTGCTGGATAGCATCATAAGTGGAAATCTCACACAGTGTCGGTCTTGTTAGCACGGTGTCCCAAAATGAAAGGAGCAGAATACAGATCTGCAGAGATGGAATTATATAAAAGAAATGAAACACCTTACAAAATTTGCAAGAGGCTGTCAAACAACACTTACACGAAGTCCATGAAAAATAAAACTCAAAGAGTAAGATTTCATAATTAAAGTTCATTTATTTCTTCACTTTTTTTCCTTAATACAAAGCTTTGGCATCAGCAAATTTTATGAAAAAATAGAATGTACTAAATAAATGCTTGTGCTGCATGATCGATAAATGATGCATAAAAATAGGTGTCTCTCTCCAAGGCAATCGTCCGGAAAGCATTTCTTCAATACCATTCTGCTCTGTGGGGCAGAAAAAAAAAGTACAAATAGTTATCTTAAAGTTAATATTGCCAATACTTTAAAAAAAAGTTAGTGAGAAATGATTAATTATACAAGGCTAGAACATTAAAAGAGGTCAATACTCCTTACATCATTCTTACAGGTTCAGTAAAACTAACAGTACAGCCAGGGGTTTGAGCAAGTTTTGAGGAAACTCCATGTGCCAATGAAAACTTTCAGTGAAAACAGTACTTAGGCTTTTGGGACTTTAAAACACAGGTATGCAGTCATTTCTGGCCATTCCCTAGGAAACAAAGTGTGCCTTTTTTCTCCTTTAAATCACTACCTAAATCATTTAATAGTAACAGTCCATAAATATTATGAGACCAACAAGAGAAAGCAGTTGCTGCTTTATTATCACTTAGACAATGTTTAGTTTTATCAGGAACTGTTTAAAAAAACAAATTTGTGTATATACACACACAGATACGTATGCAGATAGATATGTATATACACAACTCCAGAACTATTGCTCTGAACAAGTATGTTTAAGCTATGGGAACGAGACTGAAAGAAAGGATCAGGACAAACTTTTAGGTTAGTTTTATTAAATATTTGGCACCTGTTACTTGCATCAGCGTATTACATGGCCTTATTCTTGCAAATGTCATTTTCTGGCATGAAAAAACCCTCAGCTTCCTCTTAAAACATCGTAACAGATGTAGGGTACGTCAGCATTGCTTTTTATATGGAGAAGCACAGCATAAAAAGCAGGTATGCTGTTATATTTAATGGAAATCACTGTGAGAGCTGCCATATAGTTGGCATGATATTCAGCACAGGAAGTGCTGTCTGGCACTGGCAAACATAAGGTTTCAGTGAAACAACAAGTTAGTGACATGCACACATATTCTGAACTGTCTAAAATGAGTAGTGGAACCTAGCAGCAGTTGGGGAGGCCACTTAAATCTCAAAGGATTCAGTCAAAAAGCTGTTAGGTTAAAGGCTACAACTAGATAGCTGTAGTTATTTATAGAAGCTTTTTTTTTTTTTAACAGCTCTGGTTTCTGCTATTACTAGTTTTCTTGAGTGTCTCAAGCATGTGTATACTCTTATTTTCATTCTTATCACTGTCGAAAGAAGCTCTCATTACAGCAGCATACTCTTTTCTATTAAGGGGGCATCACTGTGAAAACACTTCTCGGGAAGCCCTAACGCTGTGAAGCGGCTTGCCCTTTCAGTAAAAATAAACCAGAGCTGATTGAGCAACAGACAACAAAAAGAAGAGCTGCAATGGAAAGGAGAAATGCAATTCCTGTGAGTACCCACGTCTGGATGAACTACATGGATACTACACAGACTACAATTCCTTTGTCTTCTTCCTAACAATGTGGAAATGCCCAGGAACACAGATATTCCTGTTTCACATGGACACAACTCGTCTTGCTCCATGCTTTCCCAAGCTATTCTGCAGTGCGGATTAGCAGTGTTCAGCTACAGCTACGGTGCCCACTTGCACACAGTTAGTTGCAACTTCAAGATTTTGACATATGAGAAAAATAACCAGAATATTTGATTAGGCTATTCGAAGTTCTAAAACTTTCCTCCATTAAGCCCTTTTGGGATTAGCATCTGAAAAGAGGGGAAAAATGAAGATTTACAGATTAATAGTAAGCAGATTCCTGATAAACGAAACCTTGAAGACTTGAAGAACTTATTATAACCCTTTCCTGAAGATTAGCTTGAGATTGTCCAAAAATTTTACACTGTAGACTACTAGACATGTTTCCATCCTGTTGAGAAGGACACCTTATACTTTGAGGGCCAAAGTGTTAAAAAAAAAAAAAAGCTTAATCTCATCTCAAAAAAACAAAAAGTGTAAATTATGTTTATAAAGCTACATTTCCACGCTGTACAGGAGAGATAGCCTCTTTGAATGTATCTATATATCTATGTAATGAGTCCAGATGTTCTTTACATCTAAAAGGAAAATAACTAGATGTACCTAGCTAATGTATCTGCAGAACTGATTTATACTTGCCCACACACAGAACTATAAAAAAAAGACTGGAAGTCATGTGCTAGAGTAATTTCTTGTCCAGCCTGTCCGAAGGGAGGCAGTGGAGGTAGCCCACAAAAAGAACGCTTGGACATTTAAGTACTCCTCTGAATGCAATTCTTAAGCATATAAAAAGAAAGGTCAGAAGACTGGTCTGCTATATCCATATAAGATAGAAGAAATGGGATTTTATGCGTTGCTTATCTCTCTCCCTCTCCTATCTCCTATATCTAAAAAAACAAACTTTTTTATTTTCTGGAAGTGTGCCAACTAAAAAAAAATAATGTATTTTTTCATAATATGAAACAACTAAGAAATTGAGGTGGAAACTGTCAGAGGTGACTGATGGTAGTAATTTCTGTTTCTGCTAGGTGAATTTTGAACATGGGGATTTAATGACAAATCTAATGTTTACTTAAGACTATTGATCAAAAAACAGATATTTTTTTCTTTTCACCCTCCCATGTCTCCACTTTGCAAGATTTCCTCCAGACAATTCAGCTAAATATACATTAAGATGGAGTTTAGATTTTACCCAAGAACCTACTGTCAACAGACTTAAGATTTGAGAAAAGCAGGAAAGGCATTTGATATTTTGAAAAAAATGCAATTTTTTCCTTCTCTTATTCATGATATTTCTTGCCTGTGATACACACCCACCAGAAAGAAATAGAAACATCTAAATATTTACTTACTCATTAGCATTCAAGCTAGCTGTGGCTTTGATGATCATGTAGCAGAGTGTTAGGGCACTGAGGAGGCCAAAACTGGCAATAATAAACCATTCTTCTGTTGACAAAGGAAAGGGAGGAAATCACTCGTGGGAGAAGGCTTATGTCAAAGCGATGCCAATATTCCCCTCAAACACCACTGGCGGAAGGCAAGAGGCTTCTAAGCCATGACTGGCACCAGGAAGTGAAGCAGAAGGAGGTTAGCCACAGAGTTACTGACTGGAGAAGGCTAGCAAAGAAGAAGTGGAGAGAGGTGTGGAAAACAAGCATGGCACAACAACATTTCCTGGCTGAGCCCCAGGGTTAGTGATAAAGATTACTTAACAATGCAAAGTGAAATGCAGGAACAAGGGGAAATGTAATGAAAACTCCGTCCGCCCCCAAGTCAGGAGGACGACTGTCATGGTTGGTTTAGGTTTGCTGAGATGCATCTCTTCACATAAGCACACCCAATATACTTTCACACTTCATTTGCGTCTGAACACACACTCCCCTCCACCCCCTGGCTCTGAATAAATGCTATAGAGTTACTTTTGAAAACAAAAAAAAGATAGGATCGCTTATTCGACAGTAAAAACAAAACTAGAATTTTCCATTTAATAGACAGAAATACAACAGGAAAAATAATGTCAACATTAGTATATAAATACAGACATTAATAAAACAAAAATGACTACTAAAGAATGTCCACTATTCAAAGTTCTCTCCCTTTGTGATTAATTTGGCACATCGTAATAGATAGGATACAAACACTTTTGCTGAATATGGCTTTTGGTTTAACTCATATGCATCAAAGAATGCATGTGTCATCCACAAAACCTGAACATCTGAACAGCCTTTTCTAAAGCTTTATTTTATAAACACTGCCAGAATGAACTGTTGCTGATATTTCTCGTTTTATCTTGGAATCCCATCTGCACAAAATACATACACTACAGTTGGGAACAGACAGTAAGAACACCTTCTGTAAAACTAAGTAGTTAAAGTTTTTGCTGAACTACAGAGTTTTTCCACCCATGGCAAAGAAAAGAGCATACAAACGTATCTGATGTCTGTTCAATGCATCTAAGAATGTGGCGAGTTACATGTTGAACACTGCAGGACAACGTGAGTTACTGGTTTGGCAAAGAAACTAGATTTTTGTATTTGGATTTTTCCTTCTCAGATCAAGACGTTTCTGGATATGGGCTGTTTTTTGTGAGACGGTGTTCTTTTAGTAACACATTTACTTTGCTGCAGCATCTAAAGAGACGCTCTGTAATGGACTGTATCAATTACGCTGCTTCTTTCATCAGTGGCAAGCAGTGGCACTGACTTCAAATCTAGATTATAGATGCACGTAAGGAAAATACAAGGAGGAAATTAGACTGCATGAATTCTATTTTTGCAGTTCAGCCAGAAAAACAACCATTCATGCATCAAATTGAGACTCCACAGCATATGGAAAAATTATGCAATTCCACACATACTGCATTTGTTACAGCGCTATCACACATTAAAGCCCCCAGGTAAAATCCAGTGAGTGGACATTTCCCATGCTGTAAGCTTTTATACATAAGCAGTAGTACCTCAGGAACAGTTTTCTGAGGTCATTAACTGCTTCGACAACACTGAAATGTTGGTATATCAAATAAATATATATATGAATGCATATATATTTTAATTCACAAATTTTGTAAGGAAAAACATCTGCTAAGGGACCTCAGAATTCCAGTAGTAATGTTCACAGGGGAAAAAGTGTCCACAGATATGGTAATCAGCTAAAATGTTTATGTATGTATAAATTATTGCACATAAAGTATTCTGGAAAGGTAAATAACAGTTTTGGCAATCCAGCTTCCCATACTGGTCACCAAATACAGGAGGGTTACTTTGTCGCCCTTTTAGTTCATCCAGTGCTCTCTGCATGCAGCTCTAAATGGATATACTATTAATAATGAAAGCGTTGGCACTGCTGTCTGTTGAGTTCTCGGTTTCAATATGGAGCGTACACAGAGACACGGAGGTCACCTCTGTCTCTGCAGGGAGATCTTTTATCATGGCCCTGCAACACAGGGCAACAGCAAAACAAGTGCCGTGTACCAGGAAAGCCATAGAAGTGTAATGGAAGCCAAAGAGAACTTACTTGTCACAGCAATGTTGATCTCTCCTGACCTTGGGGTTAGCTCTCCGTCCTGTGGAAGCTGTGACATCCCAGAGGTGCGCAGGGGCTCCAGGCTGAGAGAGCTGTCGTTGGCAAAATCGCCCAGCGCTGATCGTCTGTTAGCTGGCTGGCTTCTGGTGAGCCTTTCCATGTCAAAGGCCACGTTATCTGTACACGGCACATTTGGCTGAAAGACAAAGCGATCCCACGTTAGAATGGTGAATATCCTACATGTAGCAAACCCATAAATTGAGCAAAATCGCACAAAGACTTGATTCAGCTGCTGTGGCTACCCTCAGATCATGCAGGAGAGAAACATGTGAGTTAACAAGTCCTGTCTGAAGTTGCTGCTTCAGTCCCCTTTAAAGAAGTGGAAAAAGAAGCATGAAATAATGTTAAAATTCAAGAAAGGGACTCAAAAATGCTTGCATCCTAGCCTGTGCCTGTAGAGTTGAGAATTGTCTACTATTTTCCTCTTATCTCTCTCCACTGAGAGAGCATTGCTCCTACCTGACAGATTTTTGTTTTTAAGTCATATAAGAAAGACAGGAAACCTTTTCTTTGAGGGTCTTCAAGTCTATTCCATTGTGAATTGGTCAGCAAAAGCAGCCCTCTGAGATCCTATAAGCCAAGAGTTGCTTAATACACAACTGAGGAAAACCTACTGGGCTCAGCCAGGGCACACTGGGCAGCTTTGGGTCATGACTTTCAATGTGTAAACAAACCTAAGTGTGTCTACAGGAGACCACAACATGAACAAGAGGTTTACAGTACTCTGTAACATAACTTACCTAACTCTGTAACTTAGTACTACAGTACTCTGTAACTCAAAAAGGAAGGTTGAGAGAACTTGAGAAAAAGTGAGAGTATAGAGAACATAGTAGACTTTCAATAGATTAAAAAAATGTTATAAGTGGAAACATAACAGAATATTCTCAATGAGCAACCAGGGAAAAGAACAAAAAGATAAACTTCATCAGCAAAGAAATTGGTTAAAAAAAAAAACAAACAAAACCCACACCCTTCTGACTAGGGGTACTGGAACACCCGACTCCCTTCCTCCCCTAGAATCATTCCCCATTCTCTGGGTCTCAGGTATAGAAGGAAGAAGAGCTTTTAAGATTTCAACTTACCACGATTCCCAGGGCCTTCAAAATGTTCAGTTTACACATCGGGCACGTACAGTGCTCATTAAGCCACGGATCCACACAGGCTTTGTGGAAAACATGCCTAGGAGAGCAGAGATGGCACATATACAACTTGCAAACCATTATATTCTATAATGAGAACTGCTTTAACACACTTCTAGATTGTTTCTTTAAGTCGGCAGAACAAATTCTAGAATTGTCAGTATTCTGTGCTAACTGCAGCAAAAAAAATCTAAAGCACTTACTGCCCGTTACTACTAGTTCACTAGGAAGACACGCTTAAAATGAGGATTCTTTTTTCCTTTTATTGTGGATATAAGTAAGCATTTTGGCAGAATAACTAGGGTAATTAAAGGCCTCATCATAACATTGCGTGAAGTCCCATCTCAATTTCTATGCAGAAGCTGGCCATGAATTAGGCAGAAAGATAGATCCACCAGAAGTCAATTTTATTAGAAAGGTAGTGCAACCAACACAGACACACTTAGGTTTGATTTTGTAAGTGCTTTTATAATTAGCATGTCTAAGTGAGAGAAGAAACGAGATTTTGAAAGGCTTTTTCCTACAATTTTTCTTGCTATCTGTAAGGAAAACGTGTTCTTTGTCATATGATGGTCATAGGAAACCAAAATCTTTCAAAGATAAAAAAGGGCAAAACGAGCTTTTATTTGCACAGCAGGGAATTCTGCACTACAGAAGAGTCTGAATTGCCACCTACACAGTTTACAAAATCTTAAATCACATATATGAATATAAACCAATATAAGACAAAAGGACTACGCAGAGACCACAACAACGTATCTAACTTAAAGGAATCACAGGAATTGTCATCCTTGCTTTTCAAAATGCAAAGAACTTTTCTGAGCATACTCAAGACAGAAATAGGTGTCATCAGATTTTCTACATGATATAGATTTAGCAAATGCTCATAACCACCCAGTCTGAATAACTGTCTATAAAAACCTATAAAGACCTTTCATTTCTAGCAGCACCGGCTCCAGAACAAAAAGCCAGGAAGACCAAGCAGACCCGAACAGGACATACGGGTGATCATGACAAAGATCAGCACTCATAAGAGCTGCTTAACCAGTGAAGAGCTGAGTCCTGAAATGCACAAATGAAGAGGTAGCAGCAGAACGAGGTGTTCCTGACATCTTTTCAAAGCATTAGCACAGGCTGTAAGAGGTCACGCATGCCTCCATAGCAGCATAAAGCTGAGATGCTCTGCCTCTCCTCCTTCCTCAGGTTATACTTGCTGCTCTGTCTCAGTAAGCTTATTGTGGCTTATTGTGGGGGTTTTAAAACCGAGACCAAATGATGCACGTTAACAGATAATTCTCCTTTAAAATTTCTGAAGTGACTTGAGAGTAAGCCCTCCTGAAATTGTAAATAAACATGGAAAAAGGCTGTACGTAATTATGGTTTGTCTACAGCTACTAAGGCTGATGGAGATTCTAAAGTATACCAACATTAAGTTTGTCAGCTACAACTATGTATCTTACCCACACTAAGTGAAGATGCATAGACTTAGGGTGTCATATAACCCACAGAAGATGCACGGGGAGCAAAAGAACCTTGCTTGGCTGTACTGCAGACATTGCAGGAATAAAGACTTGAAAAATGAACGTATTATTAGGCACGGAGGTATGCTGAAGCTGTAATTTGACAATGTAACAGCATTTAATGCATTTCTACTGCTCTTCGGAGAACAGCGTAACTTCTACCTTCCGGGGTGGTCTGATAAGAAGCACAGCAAGCAGACCCCTCTGTCCTACAGCGTACGTGCTCTGCTGAACACATCGGACTGCTTTGTCAAGCAAATTTAGCAATGCGTCCTTTAGCAATACAGCCGTCATGAAAAACAGGATATGTATACTGCTTACTGTTCAAGTAACTGTATGAAATACAAACTTCTACTGCTAATCATTCTTGGGACATTCCCTTTAATACAAAAAAGTAGGAAACTGTTTAGAAGTTCTGGGTGATAGAAAATGGTTTGAAATCTTCTGAAACACGTAATGATACTATTTTTCTATGTTAGACAAATTATGGCTTTTAGTTGCTTACGTTTCCTTTTAAAATTCTGAAGTCTGTTTTTTAAAGTAGGACTAACCTGAAAAATCTAATATTTTGGCAAAGAGCAGACATCAAGACTCCACAGAAGTATGAAAACAGCTTTAATATATCGTTATCAGCTAATCAGTGCTGTAGAAGCACTCAGCTCAAGTGAAGCAGGCTACTGGTATGGATGCCAACATGCATCCACTAAATATTACAAGTTATTTTAAAGTCATTAGCAGTTTGATATAGTTCAAATGCACCACAATAGTTCAACTACTTTGGTGACCTCTTCATTCTTTGCTTTTAGTTCCTAAACATTTTTGTGCCCTCAAAAACCTTCTCCATCTTCATATTTGTGTCACTTGTTCAATAAACAAGCTTTCCAAGACCAGAAATCCGATGATGCCCTAGGTCACAGCGGCGGATGACATTCCCCTAGGAGCTGTGCATGGGGGAGCCAAGTGTGACACAGCTTTTGCTGCTCGGGGCTGGAAGAAGCCCGGCCGGCAGCCAGTCTGGGAGCGCTGAAGGAGTCTCCCATGCGGGCATAACTCCAAACAGGTGACCTGCAGGTATTTTTCCACTCTGTCAGCATGCCCAAGCCTAGCGGCCTCCAGCTCGTAAAAAACACCATAACCCCAACTCTGTTGTGCAACACGGCTTCTGTGCAGCATTTCAGAGAAAAAGGGAACCAGAGAGCTCTTTCATTGGTGTAATGCCTCTGAATTAGCACATCCCACGGGGAGGAGGATTTGAAGGTTTTTACACGTTGCCCTAGGGCTCACTCCACTCACTGCCCCCAGCGCAGCAGCCCACCCCAGGGAGCTGAACAACGCGCTGCCTGCAGAGCAGCGCCTTTGGTCTTCTGGAGGTGGTCGCCCTGCTCAGCCCGGGGAGGCCAGCCGGGGTGCTCCCCACAAATACTTGGTATTGCTAGGGGGAGAGGGGCGGCCATCGCCAGCAGGTAGCAGAGAAAAGGGTGTGCGTGCATGTGGAAGCGCTGCAGTAAATGGAAAGGACAGCAGTAAGTGTCAATTTGCTCTGTTAAATAGCTACTTGCAGCAATACAGAATCAAAGAGATGTAATTCTGGCTTAGTCGCTTCTGCCACTTACCTCCGTTTTGCCCAGTGTGGGAAACATTCAGAATTTGGCTTAAAACTCATTTCTTAACGTACTCACTTAACATTCAGCCTTGCACTTTATTTTTTCTTAAATTTCAACTTCCACTGCTCTATCATCTTGCTGCACTTTGTAAAATGTTTGCTACTCCTTTAATTCTTCCTGCATTGTGATCTTCTTCCTTCCCAGGCCATTTTTCTGCCCTTTCCAATGTCATTCTCTGTGCTTTTCTCTACCTTTGCTGTCCCCTTCCCTTATCTTTCACTATCTTTCCTTCATACTACCCCTTTCCCGATTCCTCTTTACCCAGTCATCTCCTAGATGCAGCAGTGTGATGCTGAAATAAAAACTACTTGAATAAGAAAAATTGTCCACAAGGCTTTGGGATCTTTGGCTAGATTCCTTCTGACATTTGCTTACACTACTTATTTTTAACTTACATGATGACATTCACAAAAGACAACTGCTCTTCAGGCATCTAAGTCCAAGAACGAGGGCTGCCTTATCCACGTGCACAAAAAGCTAATTACGTCGATAAACTACTTGTACTGAACATAGCTCTCTCTGAATCACATCATTCTATGAATGATTGCAAATAATAAAGTTGCATTTCTATAATTTTCATTTTAGTTTTACTTCTAAATTGGCCATTATTTCCAACCTGCCACAAAACTTTGTTACAGTGTTTTTCAGTGTTTTTTTTTTTTTTTTTTTTTTTTTTTTTTTTTTTTTACAGAATGTTAGGTCTGCTCAGCAGACAGTATTTTGCCTGGTGTCTGTCTGTCCAAACCAGACTCCTCTCTATAGTGACGTAAAGTGACAGACCGTACTTAACTGGAGAGAAAAATTCTGGTACCAAAGGGTAACGCTACTTTTAAATTGATGAAAGCAGCAAGGATGTCATATGTCAGTGAATCCTACTGTCTAATGATTATAGCTTTCTCAAAAGGCACAGTAAGAAAGACTGCTAACCTTTCATTTGCTTCCTCTTGGTCGAGCCATTTTCTCCATGGTTTTCTTGCAATTTATTTTCTCATCGGTCTTAGAGACTCTCCTGTAGATTTTTTTTTTTATACTAACTTTACATGTTATACTAAAAGGAGAGGTTGAAATGTCAGGAAGTAGAAAGTGGTTAAATCTCCAAAAGAAGACTTGAGGAGAGGCACCTCAGTAGACTGAGAAGTTTCACACACAACTGAAATTTATCTGGCTCATCTCTGCAGGAACGGGTTGCTCCTTCACCCATTCAACAAGTATAAAAGTGTCTTGTGGAAATTTATCTATCCCAATGTTCCCAACTAGCCAAGATGGTTTTGCACTTAAAGCAGAACTGAAGCAGATGAAAAGGGAGATTTCAAAAAGAAAAGTAGAAAGTGAACATGAAAGTCATTATAGCACCTTTGGCAGGACTGTAGTCTGAGAGTTCAGTGGCCTTATATTCTTGTGAAAAACAGAAGAGAAAAGGATCTATGGAAAAGGCTTGATTCCTCCTTTTTGTGGGTGGATTGCCCTGGGGGAGGCTGTGTGGAGGTAGCAGCCAGAGGCGCTCTCATCCAGCTCCCCGGAGCAGCTGTGACCAGGGAGCTTCCTGGCTGCAGGACCACAGCTCACAAAAAGGGTCTGAAGGAAATGGACTTTTAGAAATAAATAAATGATCATCCTGGTTAAATGCTCTCTGTCATACCTGCTGATACCAGCAACACATCTATTGCTTGGACAACGGTGGGTGTTTAACTAGCGCAGCTGACTTTTAGTCCCAATTTTGCCTCGTGTTTAATGGGAAAAGATGGTTGCCTGTCAGCTGAAGACTCTTCACTGGTCAAGACATCTCTGCCCTCTGGTCATTATCAGAGAGAAAGACATACAGGAGCGGGACTTGTGAACATCCATTGCATACCCTTGAGCCTCACAGTACCACCCTGAATTACAGAAGTGATGTTTTCTTGAGAGGCAGTTTATCCATCACCTTAGTTCAAAACCAGTGAGCAATTTCCAGAAGTTTCTCCTCTAATTTCTAAATAATCTTCCTCGTAAATCAAAGACTAGTGCAAAACTCACATATGCAAGCTTTACTTGAGATTACAATATATGACATAACTCTGACATCCCAGCTACTGGGAGTGCATTTTAATGGGCAAGAGGACATCATCTTCAAATGAATAAACATCACTGAACTGTAGAATAGAAACACACACCCATCTGTATGACCAAAACCTCCCAGATTTTATTTTTATATTTCCTTACACACAGATCTGATTGAGCTCTTCTACTTCCAAGTATTTTAGTAGGAGTTTCTAAGCAAACATTTGTAGTTTATAGTAGCTAAACATAACACTGAGAATTTAAAGCAGTTCACTGTTTGCCACAGTCCAAGAGGTAAAGAACAGAGAAAAGAAAGATGAATTAAACTTTGTTTCAGAATTAGCATACATACATATTTTGATCGGTAAGATATAAAGGACTGTTTTCCTTTTATCGTAATAGGAACTCATTATACATTAGAAGAAAAATTATTCCAGCTACACAGAGCAGCCTGCAGGAGGATTTACAAGACCGATAATGAGCTGCTGTGTGACTGAAGCTTGACTCCGACACCGTGACTTAGATGCTTCTAGTGCATCACGCATAACACTGTGCGCCAAGCACAGGCCAAATTAGTGGATCTTGGCTGCATGTATGCAACATAACTTATGTATTTTTTTGTGTCTGGAGATAAGAAGAAAGCTTTGTGTTTCAGAATACAAGGGAAAGATGACCTTGGTAACACTTAAAGCTACCAAAAACTACCGATTCATTGAAACCAGTCACCAGGAGGAAAAGCACTTTAAAGCATCTCTCAGAGCAAATATCCTGTAACAGCTCAGGAATAGAAACAATCTGAAAACCTGTAAATGTCAAAACAAAAAGCTGTTACATTTTAAGCACCAATGCAGAATACCCAGCAAGCAGTAATCTTCAAGCACAAGCCTAGACCACATTGCACTGGAGAGACCAGAGACAGATGATAGCAAAGCAGCTGATTGATGTCAGAGGAGGTGTGAAGGATGGAAAGACTGCATTTCTGTTTCCTGCGCTGTTTTAGAAACCCACAGCCGCTGTCACACAGCCACTGTGCAGAATGCTGTAGTTACACCTTGTTCATCATACCTCAATTTGTGTATGCCCACCGTTCAGTCTTTAAATCTGCCCCTACCACTGTAACAATCTTAGTAGCTCCTCTGCTGACATGCCTGAACTGCCCATCTTTGAGACCATACTCTTGTTTAATGTCCAGCGCTCATAACTGTGTCAGCACCCGCTTTCACACCTGGTTTCAAACAGACTAAAATAAAATGGCTGCTATTGGGTCAGGAAATATCTAACAAATGTGTCTATAAATTGCAGTGCGTATTTAACATGAAACGAAGCAAAGGAGCATGAAGAACAGTTTCCAAACAAAGCAACTTTACTAGCTTACTTGCACGGTAAAATGCGAACAACATCGTTCTGCTTGTAACTCTCAATGCAGACAGCACAATGATCAAAGTCTGGGTCTGTTTCCTAAAACGAATAGAATGAAAATTCAAGTCAAGAGTTTAGGCTATGACAAAAGTAAGAGTAGTTGCAATTAGTACGTGAAGTGTGTTGTGCCAGAGTGGCTATTATTAAGAAGATATAAAAGCAATGACTACATGGTTAATTTCAAAATGACTTGAAAAAAGAAATGTAATCTCACACATACAAAACTATCCCCGCACTTGGAGTTGGTAATCGACCATTTGAATCACAAGCTAAGGCCTAAGATATTTATAATATTCGATTAAATCACCAAAATATGGTAGGGATTTTCCTACAGTAATTACTTCAGCTTTGAGGTAATTTTTTTTTTTCCTGGGGGGCAGTATGAGCATTCTGGGATTCCCTTTTATAGCCACAACTAGGGATTTTTACTTATTTCAGAGCAGTCGCATGTTTTTGTGCACTACTTACTGGCAGAATTATCACCTTTTTATGCAGACATGAAGATGATGACCAGTGGCTGGCTCCTCTCCTTTCTCTGTTTTCCAAAAGCTATGATTATCTTACTCATTTTGTAAACCAAATGAGAATTTAAAGCTTCCACTGAAAAAGGACTGGCTTCATTTGGACATAGCTATGGCACCAGCAATATATACATATTTAAATGTTTGGGCCCGAGACACAAAACAGACCATGCCTTCTCTTCCGTCAAGTTCATTCTTTCCGAAACTAGCAAGCTACTCGCCGAACAGCGAGCCTGGAGCCGCTGCAAGGCAGCCAGCCACTGCCTGGTCAGAGCCAGCCACGCTGCATGCAGAGAACCCCGATGGGCTGCTCTGAAAAAGGTTTTGTCATATGCTCTGCTCACCTGCACATGCATCTCGCTCTGTACTGCAACCTACACCTGGTTTTGAAGATAGCATCTTTTCTTTCAATACGGAAAATTACTTACTTGTGTTCCCATACCCACAGGAAAGATTCAGTGCAGGAGGCTGCCTTGAAACAAAAGTCCTCCCCACCCACAGGTTACTTCATATTCATGTTTCATATAAGAGATTGTGCTTTATTACCTGCCTTCTAAATGCGTTTTACACAACTTACATACAAAGTGATTCTAAGCTTACAGCATTTCACATAAACAGTGCTAGCCCCATGTACTCCTACCACCAAAAACACTCAGCCAGCTAGCACACAAAACCACTCTCAGACACAGTTGCCAGATGTAGCGCAAGAAGTACTTAAGCAAGAAAAACTCTTGAAATGTGCAGATCTACAGCATACATCAATACTGAAAGTTACATGAAAATATTGTGCTGTAAGACGAAGCAAGTCTCCAACAAGGAAGGCAAGATCATAAATCAGAAGCAAAAGGAAAAGCTGAGAAGTAAACCATTTCCCCTGATAAAAATTAAACACGATGCTCAAGTTTATCATGTTGAAGTATTATACCTTATCACCCTTCTTTACTGTCCTGGTTGTCAATTTACCGATGGCTTTCTTGGCAGCATCTCCAAGACGACGCTAATGAAGTGACAAAGAAGAAAACAGGAATTAACCCTGATAATCAAGCTTCATTACCGTCATTTATGACAACTTACGTGTACCAGATAGTAACATTGCAATACACTGTGGCCGTGGACAAACACATAAGAAAAAGTGTACACAGCAAAGCCTGCAGTTGGAGGTTTGTCAAGAAGAAAAAAATCCAACAGGAAAGCACTTGACATGTGTGGGCATAAACCTCACAGGCTAGAAAGTCCACAAGAGTTACCTAACACGTGTGTGACAAAGCTAATGACACCAGGCCACAGGATACGAGTCGAAGCAACATGCCTTCCTGGTGATTTCCGGTATCCTCGGCTCATATTGATTTTTGTTCAGTGTGCTAGAATACACTCCGTTCTCCTAAGCTCTTTTTTTTTCCCCTCCCTGAGCAGGCTGATCTTATTCTGAGACACAACAGATCCTCAGCGTAACCTAGTTTCTCTCCTGCTATTACCTGAAGCAACCGCTACCACGGAAAGCAAAAATTTATGGGTCACAAAATCTGATAGAGACTTAAATAAAACCAAACGAACGCTGGTTTAAATATTAACCTCAATCTGACTGCAACGGCCGAGCTATTTTTGCTGTTTATGTTGTTTTTATGACCACCACCGTTGGATGGAGGAGTCATTCCTGCGCTTCCAGCGCTGGTTCCTGCTGCAGTGCCCAGTTCCCAGCCAACTGGGGATGGCTGCTGGCCAGCTGGTTCACGGCATCCCAGAGCCAGGGCAGTAAGCAGCACCGGGCTCGCGTTTTCTTGTTTCAGGAACTTGAGACGTCAGATTGGGTTTACATTTACTGGAAGAAAGGAAGTTCACGTTTTTCATCCTTCACCTACCTCGTACTAAGTACTCCACTTTTGAGAGCCAGATTCTGAGAACGCAAAAAGAAAACACCAAACGCTCCCATCCAGCTTGGGAACAAATGGGCATTGTGTGTCTACCTCCTATACACTTGAAAAATCAAGTTCTTCGTAAGTTTCCCCCCATCCTGTATACATATTTTTTCTGCATACCAGCCGAAGCTAAGAAGGCTGCTTTTACTTGACACAGACCTCAGGAGGCCACTACAACTGTATTTATTGCGTCAGGATCACTGTACCAACATTACTCTGGGATTATATAAGCACACAATTTTGTGGGTTTCACAGAAGAACAGCTCTTTCATTTTACATTTTTTAGGACATGGATTTGAAATACATACTACAGTGCTTGAAGCCCAATATACTATCAGGAACAAAGGTGGGAAATTTCATGCTTCCTGAAGTCAGATATCTCATCCTAGCTTCAACATGTGAGAAACTAGTTAATTTAGATAAATCTAAATTACATATCCTAGAACAAGCACGTTGGCCGAGTACTTAACGCCCAGAATACACTGGAACACCGCTGGACAGGATTATCACTGCACAGCCAAGCGTGATTGCTTAAGAGAGGAGCAATGCTGAAAAGGCAAAGTGAGGCATTTAACTTAAATGCCACCTACCACCTACATAATAGCAGGTAGGATATGTAGTATATGTAGTTACACTGCATACATTTCTATTTGTGCTATACGAAGCCTTTCGGAAAGAACATAAAATCACATCTTCATGTCAAAAGCATTAATGTCAGAAAAACTCTTCCAAAATGTGTGTGGATTCTCTTATATAAAGAAATTTGCTAAACAGTAACTTCCATTTCTATTTAAGAGATTTCTCTCTTCCACTTTCTAATTTTAACAAACAATTTTATATGCTAGCTTTGGAAACAGTCAGTATTTGCTATTTTGTTAAGTTAGGGCACAGGCATACAGCATATACTTGCTTTTAAAACCCACAGCCACCTTGATGGAAATGGCTACCAGTACATGCAAAGGAGTTTCATACTTCTGGCGGAAATGTGCAAGAGTAATCATGTGAAATACCGGTATCTACTCGCACTATCTATAAAACACAGCATGTTTTTGATGTACTTTAAAAAAGTGTGCCTCTACACATAAGCTATGATCTTGTTTTTCAGTTAAAACAGGTTATTTCATCGCTAACAGTACAGCCTTCTCTCACAGAGCTCTCAAAGCTCTTCAAAAATAAGCTGTAGCTGTCGCCACCTTCTTATTAAAGTTTAATACGCTCAGCTTTTTAAACCACATAAAATTTTCATCAAGTTTCTCCTGACCTTTGTAAAAATCTAAAGAAAGAAAAAAGGTCATAAAAGCCCTCTCCCCACGGAGCAGCTGTTTTGAAACACGGACATTTGGAAGAGGCCTAGAACCATGTAGGGGATGCAGCGGGCACAATTTAGTATTCCACAGACATTCATTCAGTAACAGTTATATTTAAACTTTTACCATCCCAGGGGACCACGCTAAGTACCAGCTACAGCGTGGTCATTTAAGAATGACATCCTTAGGAAAATCTACAGAATGCCCATGGGACCTGCAGCATCAGACACTATTTCTAGAAACTGAAAAGGAAATCCTTTTTGTCACAACTATGGCTTTGTAGGTTTGCATTTGTTTTAGATTTGACAAAGTGCCTTAAAGACCTAAAGTGCTGCCCCAGTGAGCCCTTTCGTGTCCCCTAATACGGGGCAGCGACTAGAGGTCAGCAGCTTTATAAGATATTTGATAGAGATACACAAAGACAAAGAGCACAGTGGTTTTCCTGAGGTTTACTGATCCTTCTCAATAAAAGCCAAGACATGCTATGAGACCGTGGGTCATTAAGTCCACACTAGTAAAACATTTACTTCTAAAGTTTAATCCATGTTTAAGTTGATGACTTCATTTATTCAAGATATCTGAGTATGGGCACACTTAATTCAGATGTAAGTTCTTATGTTAGAGGTAAAAAAGGATGTAAGAAAGGCAAACGAAGCAATATTTTGTCCAGTATATATGACCAGGAGAATTAGACAGTACACATCAAGTATCATCTTGAATAAAGTTAAAATTAGTGCAGGTCACTAAGTGCCTCTATACCTTAGTTTTCTTACTCTAACAGTCATGAATTTATAGATGTTGTATAAAGGCATTCCCAAACTGAACTGCCTTACCTATTACTAAAGCTATCCTTAATAACATGGATAAAATTAACAATATTAGTTCTGTGTTCTACCACACCATACAAGCTCATTCACTATTTAACTTCCCTCTCCACCCCCAAATGTCCTCTTCAGAAGAAGAAATATGCTGTACAGTACGTATTAGTCAGCCAGCATAGGTTCTCTTCCTCTTTGACTTACACTCAAAACCAAATATTTTGCTTCAGTTCTTTTCTTTCCTGTCATATAATAATAGCTTGTATTGGTGCTGCTCAGGACAGTAACAATCTGCTATATGAAATCCCTGCCAAGAAACATGCTCTGCGCCTCTGAACAAAGTGGTTTTGAACACTAGTTTGATGGACATTCCTAAGAAATTACTAATTCTCTATAGACTACTGTGTACAGAAATATCACCTCCAGAATTTAAGAGGGGGAGAAAAAAAGAACGCCCTTACCTGATTCCTATCACGTGCACTTGTGTACCTGATCTTCTGGATGAAGTAAAATATTAACCATGCTGAAGAAATGATCATCAAAACAATGAAAGATATTGACACAAAGACTAAAGAGCCCCGACTGAAGTTTTTTGGAGGAACACGGGATCCCACTGCTATTGCCATCAGGACAGAGATGTTCTTTTCCAAATAATTCAGGATCTCCTTAACCTTTGATTCTGTAATCATGACAGCAACAATGTCTCCAGTTCCTATAAAAGGAGAAAAATACTTAATTTTACATTTATACTTAATTTACATTTAAAATTAACATTGCATGTTACTCACAAGATTTCCCATATGCAAAACTATTTGACAACTTAAAGAATTTAATCTATGCTACCTATGGCATAAGAAATATGCTACTGGGCACTCAACTCAAGGCTTACCCTTCAAACCCAGGTATTTCAAACTAGGGCATTAACATGCAAAGTGTTTGCAGCTCCACACATCGTAACGGGTCTCCGCCAGTTAGATTAAACAGTACTTCCCACGTTGTAACTACTGCGTGCAGTCTGAACTCATTTCAGAGAGCGCATTTGTTCCAGATTGGAAGCTGTGATTACCTGAATAGGCAACTCACAGAAAAAAAAACACATTTACAAAATGAGTGGTCTTGGTACATACAGAGCTGAGTACAAGCTGCCCTGGAGAGTTAGGCAAGTTCCCCGATGTGGTTATGAAGATTGCACATGCCAGAAAGATTGTCAAGGACCTGCAAATCACAATTCCACCATGGATGCAACAAAGCCAAACTTCTACCCGCACCACTTCTGACAGAAGTGAAAGCAAAGCAAATAAACCTGGCCAGAAAGTGGAGCAGAAATGAAAAAACTGACCATAAGTTTAAGTAATGATTTTATCATCCACACAAAGATGTGCTCAGTAAGGTAGCGATCAGCTTTATCAACGCCATTTTGAATGCCTACCCCATCTAGTTTTTGTAGCGTCTTGTCCCTAGTCTACCTCACATCCCAAAAGGAAAATCCTTGGCACAAGGACCACAAGAATCAAACTAAAAGAGCAGATAAAAAAGAATGAAATCTGCAGAGCAAAGAGAGCACTTATGCTTTAAATGCAGAATTTCCCTGTCCCCCCAAAAAGGGGATCTTTAACTCTGAGGAATTCTGATCTAAGTTCAAAGATGGCAAAATTTATATTAAAATCAAAGCAACAACGAAAAAATAAGAAAAACTTTTGAGTCCCACTGTTATTCTTCCAAATCTATACCGAAACCCTTTTTTCAAGACCTATTTTCAAAATGTGTGCAAAGCCTGCTCATCTGTTCTCTCCATCTGTTTGCTCCAGTTCCCATTCCCTAGGAGAGGAACTGTACAATGCAAGAGACTGCAGCACCCAGATTCTGGCTTTAGAGTAGATTGGAGTTGCAGAGAAATTTG
Source organism: Anser brachyrhynchus (assembly GCF_964034855.1). Taxonomy (NCBI): domain Eukaryota; kingdom Metazoa; phylum Chordata; class Aves; order Anseriformes; family Anatidae; genus Anser; species Anser brachyrhynchus. Next base: position 5,884,886 of record NC_137709.1, read on the forward strand.
TGCGACAGTGAACAGAGAACATGAAATCCTCTTTTAATGCAAAGATTTTTTTTCTTTTAAGTCCTTTAATCGGAATTGTCTTCTTAAGAAGTTACTGTACCCAGAAAATTAAAGAGAAGAGCCAAAAGATCATCATCTTTGAAACTGAGGGTACGATAAGACAGGTGACAGTCTCTAACAGCTAATTTTCCAAAGTGGGGACTTTAGAGTGCTGTAAGTCATTTAAATGTTACTTCATTACTCTCTTCCATTCACAAAGCTCAAAAGCTTTGAAGTGGCAACCCTGCACCAACAGGATCTATACAAACAACTTAATGACCAGCACACCAAAATTCACACAAAGCCCGCTGCAGACCAGCTCTCCACAGCTTCTTCTGTTCAAGATGGTTCGTCTGCGTGAACCTGAACACGGTACAAGATTATTAATGAACTGCCAACCTCAAAACAGAATAAAATCCCGCTGCCTGCTTTGTTTGAGAAGAAATCTGCTTGTATTCTTGCTTGCCCGGCTGGAAAGTGTCCTTGCCCAGGCCTGCAGCACTTAGGACAGGACAAAAGGCACCTTTCCTGCAACTTACAGATCCCGTACGCAGATGCAGCACGTGCTCCTGCAACCCTCAAAGCCAGCCCACAGCCCAGATGATGCAAGATCAACCGAGAACAGAGAACTTAATCCTGATTGATATTCTCCCCAGGCTTCACTCCTGTTCCTCACATCTGGTTCTGATAGCGAAGGAAGGGCAGAGGGACTGTTTTCCCCAGAGCACGTGTTCTGCTGTACTTCCCCAGTAGGTATTTATTTGGACCACTGAGTTATGTCAGTATCAAAGCATCTGTCAGAAGCACTCGATGCAGCATTCTGACATGATTTATAAAGCTATCTGTGAAGCAAAGCTGACTCAGATCTAATGCTAGTCCTGTTCCGTCTGAATTAAAAGCTGAAGCCTCCACCTATTCCCTGCTGCCCAGGGAATGTGACGAGGCTGACAATCTGCCACACGTTTTATATAAGGCCCAGCACAAAGGGAACCTCTGGCATCTCTGCGAAGTGATTTGCATTCCAAATGACTCAACTGGGAACAGCCAAAGTGCTACTGCCGCTTCTGACCCTGCGAGAGCCAAGGAGAACTGCGGGAAAGAAAAATAAATCGTGCCTGTTTAACATACTGAAGCTCAGTGGAAACTGGGACTTGGTTCATCCGTATTTCTGTCAGGGGCATCACCCTAAATAATTATAGCAAAAGCTCCCTGCTTGAGAAGAATTGGGGGCAGGAGGAGACACTGACTCGTTTATTTTAAGCACCTTGAAATCCTGCATTTCTGAAACCTAAGCAGAAAAAAATCCCCAGGTGAATACAGAAAGACTAACCGTGTTTGTAAAAGTTAGAATATGGTCTTTATATATAATTTTATGAAAAGCAATGCTCTCCTGAGCCAAGAACAGTGTTCAAAGAAAAGAAGCTGGAATGCTACCTAAAGCCAACGAAGTGAGCACTCAACCAGAGACAATAAGCTAGGACAGACCGTAGACCTAAGATAAATATTGAATATTGACACCTGGAAATATTATAAATCATTTAATTGTTATCATCCAAGCCCAGATAGCTGTTTTTAGCTTGCAATTTTACTGCGTGCATGCTTATTAGGATAGTTACACAACTTTGTATGAAAAGGAAGATGCAATTCATCATCAAAACTGTGCAATATTACATTGGGACAGGAGAAGAGAAGAATTAAACATCTGGGAAGACACTAACACCAAGATGGGAACAGCAGCAACAACCATAAGTTTCCTGCAGTGCTCCTGAAGAAATTGCTTTGGCTCCCTCACTAACCATACCTCCTGGCAATTCCAAAAGAGCAACTTTGGAAAGTCAATAGAAAGTCATCTCAAAGAAAGATTACTGGTCTCATCACTAGCAAATAGTTGTTCCCCCCCAGTTTTTGTGTTGATTCTTGACTACCAAACACTTCTCCGAAGCTCTAAATAAAGTCAGCTGTGGCCAGGATACCGAGCTAAAGACAGGCATGGTTCAAAGAGCAGACTTCAGACACCTTCCATCCATCTACTGTCCCTTGGAGGACACAAGCAATGGCAGCTTGACAAAATGCAACTACTAAGCAGCTGTTTTTTTTTTTTTTCCTGGGCTTACGAACAGCCCAAGCAGCTGTCCGGTCAATGCTGGGGAAGAAGGGAGGGTGACAACTCCTCCTGGGCAGCTGAGCTGCTGCCAGTGCCGCAGTGCTGCAACCAGCTCCTCGCAGATGGGAGGGCCAAGCCTGAAATCCCTCCTCCAGCATGGGAGGTACAGGACCACCTGTAAGAGGCACTGGACTGCTTTGATTTGGTATAACAAGGTCTGCAGAGAACTGGGAATTAAGTCAGGTGCTGGTAACAAAGGTGAGCGCTTTGCTAATGGCTGATATTTTCAGCTGAAGTCCTTGCAGTTTCCTTAGCCTTTGATTGCACTTGCTGATGCTTGTTGTAGACACAGCATGAAGCAGATAAACTGCACTCATCTCAGACTCACAAGAAGTATATTGTTCTCTTTCAAACAGCAGACAATATTTAACAACCAACACTTTTCATTACTTTACTTTGAAAAAAATAAACTTAAAACAGCTTTATTGGAATCATTTTCCTGGTGGAAATTTCAGGGTGCTTCCTTTAAAGAAAGCACTCAAAATCTCCACCTCCCTAATAACGGTAAGGAATAGTGCAGGCAGCTGCTTACGGGCTGGATTCAGAGCATGATTCAGACACCAAAAACCAAATCGCAATGATGTAAGCATCGTAATAATAATCTGATTGGAAATAAAACTGCCCATCTTCACAAACCATTACAATTCCATAATTAAGCATTTCTAAACATGTATGAGACAAACATACAGGTGCCCAGGAAAGGGATCGATTCCATTACCACGCCAGATTTCTTAGAATAACATTAAGTAACAGTAAGACCACCACAAACAGCAGCTACCAGTTAGGTCTGATGGAAAATGTTTTTGCCCAAGTAATTTCGGAACTCTAATAACCCTTTTAAGTCATATTCACCAATAGCTTACAAAATAATGACATACTTGCGCTATAATAAAGACCGATTGTACTGCTGAAGCCTACTGACACACATGGAAAACACTATCACCACAGTCTAGTTTTCAGCTGTTGAGTAGTGAACACGTTAATAAACAGCTCCAAGACTCTCCTGTGAAACGACCTTGCAGAGACAGGCACAAATTCAGAAACTTATAAAACAAAGGAAGAATATAACTGCCTTTTCCCCCAGGAGAAAGCCTCTTAAAAGCAGTTTACAGGTTTGAAGGAGGCTTGTTCCTTTCTATCATCAACAGAATAGGTTGGGAGAGGGAACTGTCAGAGAAGGTTGCTTCAGAAGCCCTACTTACATAGGCAAGGAGGATGATAACTGCGGAGATTAATGCAATTCTGACAACTTATTGGCCAACGGTGACAGAACCTGGGAGCCCGCAAAACATCAGTGAAGAAAACAGGAAAACACAAAGGAGGTGCTGTTGTTATTTATGAAGTTCTGGGAGCGATCGGGGGTTCTGTGAAAACACCAGAAGACATCTGCGCTGGAGGGAGCAGAGGGGCAGAGTGGAAGCTGCATTATTATTTCCAAAATGCACATGGAAAGAGTGGTCATCTAACCATAAAGAACATTTCACACCGCTAGAAAGAAAAGGTATGCGAAATTAAGGAAAAGCAGAAACAAGGAATCCAACTACAAGTCAGAGGAAAAGAAGTTACAGAAAAACAGACAGGAATGACGAACAAAGTTGACACAAGGGGGTACGCTGATATTCAAAAAGACCTCTCTGCTTATTTAAGGATGATACTTCCAAGCTTGGGTGTTTATTCATGTTAGAAAACAATCTTATGATAATGAAACACCTGCACTGCCAGAGAAGGTGAGCTCAGGGAACTTTTTCCGATGTAAATCCCATAGTACTTAGCAACATTGGGGAACACACAAATTCTTCAGATATTTTACAATTTTAGTCTAATACAAGATGGAAGTTCATTACAAAGAATTAAGTCTTCCATTTTAAACCAGGCTTTTGTAAAAGCATACAGGATAAAGAGGAGTCTTGGCAAATCTTCACGGCAATTAAAACAGGTCTGGCTGCACATGTTTTTATTTTGATCTAATCAGAAAGTAAGCAAGAGCACATCCAAGCTGTCAACACAAGTGCAATCTCAAGGGTAAAATATGTTGTTTGAGATGTCCCAAATCAAATACTTCTGAAAACAGGGAAAAAAGCATAGTATTTGCCAATTACTTTGTCTAAGCAAGGCAAGAGCTTAATGCCAAGAATATGCACCAATTTTAAAACGAGGCTGAAGAGGTTTTTTTTTTTTACAACTTTTTTTTTCTTCCTGCTCCCTTCACAACATTGAAGATGTCGAATTTTGTATGTAAGCATTTACCGTAGATGCCTATTTTACGTAGTGTCAGACAGTAGGACAGATGTTACAACCCTACCATGAGAAAGTCGTACATGACAGCAGTATATACTGCTACCTGTAAGTTACAGCCATTACCTAAAAGTTAGGTTTCAACGGGACACCTCAGCTGAACACCACCAGTGGAACAGCCGGCTACCCCAAAACATTGAGTAGCTGCTTCCAGACATTACAGGTCTCTTTGCTACACGGGCCTATGCAGAACAACCTGAAAAACAATCGCTTGAGGCTAAAACTTGAATTCTGACTGTCTGCTCAAGGGGACAAAAAAGTAGATATACAAGTTTAGTGAGGGTCAGGCTTAGATGAGCTGCAAATGAAATACAGTCAAGTTGTGCCTCTCCTTCGGTTGCAGCAAAGTGAGCTTTGGGGGATTTTACTCTGCCAGGGTAAGACAGGACACTGAACTACGTCATCTAAATATGCCTACGTGCACATCACTGTTCTGAAATGCAACGTGCATTGCCATACTGCTACCAGAAACGTGGATGTTCGGAGCTCTGCTCCTTGCAAAACAGCACACGATTAAGGCATGTGATTAGAAAACCAGGAACAGCAGGAGTAGCCTTCCAAAGATGGGTGTGACAGAATTAACTTCAAAACAAAGATTAATGCCTAATCAGATTCTTGTTGTGCTAGCCTGTAACACATTAAATCATTAAATCCATTGGTGATAAATAACAATCATCCTATAAGCAGGAACAAGCTTCCCAAATGCTCCCCCTCCTTTGTTAAACGAGGAACTGTGCTTCAGCACAATGCTGTTGTCATACTTCTACATCAACTTCATAACCTACTACGTCTAAGAGCTCAACACAGGAGAGCTAAACAGCAAGATCAGTCGGGGAAACTGTTGGGCCATGTTTAGAATTCAGCTGACACATTATTTCATAACCCAGTTGCTCTGTTCTGACACTCGGGGAGATGTTTCTTAAGGACAAATCTGCATAAAATCAAAACAAGCAGTCATTGCTAAATCATCCCGTCCCATTCACAAGTCCAAACCACGCTGACACGTGTGAGATGGTGGAGCTCTGCCGCTGCGTTTCCTCCAGCTTAGCAACGAGCTAAGCCTGAACGTGTCCCTGCTGCACCCAGTGCACCCTGCGTCCCCCCGCAAGAAGCAATGCAGCTTTAAGATGTAGACGAAAGGCATTACTTTGACTTTGCTACAGATCATTTCCTCTCCACCAACCTCAGATAGCACCTTTTTGCCTTCTATTTAAAGTCTGATGACACTGAGCGCTATTAAAAGAATTAAGATCCTTCTGCTAAGCTACAAGATGCCCCCAGAAGACACTCTGCAGAAGATACTGCTTACTTGAGAACTGTTTTCCTTCGCATACACTTCAGGAACAACGTCCAGAAACTGCTACCTTAGATCTGGATTTAACACCAAACACTGATTAGCGTCACATTTTTGATTTCTAAAAAATATTGCTGTAACGTAACGCATTACCGTTCATTTTTCAATTTAAGATGTGTTTGGATTTTGGTAACTAAAGCTCTCTACTCTTGCATTTCGTAACATCAGCAGGTGCTGGTAGGTGGCTTCTGTTTTGCTGTTTCTGGATAGCAGTTTCCATTCCCACCAGTGTGTGTGGAACTAAGAAACCCGGGGATTCCCAAGGAGAGCAGTCTGCCATGGTCTGGTATTTTCTTCCATCTACAGACAACTTCAGTACAGACCCATCAATCTGGACAGTGTTTCCAAACAAATCCAGCAAAGCCCCCAAAACACATGGTAACAGAAGCTTACGCAGGGACACTATAAAGTGTTTTTAGAACTTCGTTAGAAGCACATTGCGTAAATCTATGAGTAATTTTGATTCCACGGAATCCATGGATTTGGGGAATTACTCTGCTGCGGGAGCACGGTCTTTAGCTAAGAAAAAAATGTAATTACTTACAGTCACTAACAGTCCCACGGGCCTTTTCAGAGTCACAGAACTAATTATCCTTTCAGCTGGCTAAGGAAAAACGAGCCCAACTCCTGTTATTTCAGCTGTGGATGAGGTACCTAACATGCAGGAACACTGGGAAGAGGAAGTTCTGCAAAGCATTGAGCTTTGTGAAGGGTTTTCCCTGGCTTGCCTCTAGGGGACAATTGTTTCCTTAAGGCTCAGAATCCGTGCTCCAAACACACTTCTCTCCGCGTCCTGCTAAGTGTCAGACAACTCCATCTACTACTACCTGATACACTTTCCAAATGAATATACCTACAAGAAATGCAGCGAGAAACAGATTAACTATAACTCTGTTGACACTCGTTCCCAACATTTTCAGTTAGCAAATATAAGCAAATTCACAACAGAAAATGATCAGAGATACACCAACTATGGTTAGACTATTGAAGATTGTTTTTCTTCTTTTTAAAAGCTTCAACTTCCATGAGTCACCCTTCCTTCCTTTTCACTAATATTCCAGGGTAAGTTAATAGTAAAGAACAAAACTGCAACACACAATAAAATCAATTTTGAGCTGTGGATTAAAGCAGGTCTCAGGAATCCAGGGGAAGTTTTGCAGTGGATTTGGTATAGAGCTGAAATTCTTCAACACGCTCAGGCAAAACGATCTGCAAAGCACCCTGCCATGGTTTTTGTGTATCAGTGTAGCTTACAGTTGCACCAAGAGACAGTTTGTGAGAAAAAGGCCAGCAGCACAGATCTGCAGCACGCAGTAGAGGTGCCACAGCCCAGGAGAGCAGCGACCCAGCTGCCAGCCCTGCAGCACCTTGCACCCAGACCAGGGACGAGCCATCAGATGGCAACAGCTCCCAATGGCTTCCTGCCCCTCCTGTCTCTGACCTAGTGACCTAAAATAATTCTCCTAAAACGCATTCGGTTTTGTCACACTTTGAAATGAGTACGTGTCTTGCCTCCTGGGCCAGCGGTTTGTCGTTGATGTTTTGTTTTAAAGCAAACGCAGGGCAATGAGAAATCTTACACTTGAAAGAAAACAGTTCTTGGAAGCCAGTGGTATCGGGTAGGTCTCCCGCTGCGCTAAAGGAGGGAAAAGTCACCTTCTGTACACAATCACTAAAAAAAACACTAGGAAAAATAATGCATGGCTTCTTCAGAAGTGCAACAAAGATTTATCTTGAGGTCTGCAACTTGTGCCAAAGGCTTGACAAGATTTAGCAACGTCAGATAAATTCTCTGAACAAGGTATTGTGTTAGAAGTTTAAATACTTCAAGAAATTTCTTCAGCACTAATGAACCCTGCTTTTTGGAACCCAGCAACTTTATTTTGATGATTTCTTCTGTATTCTATATTTTTGTTTACATTTTTTCCATAAATTCTCAATACCTCATTTTTATTTTAGAGGCTTCTTTGGTTTATATTCTTTTCTATAAATCCAAATAAAAATCTAGATTTCAGCAGAGTTCAACATAAAATCTAACTATCCTGTACTTAATAAGACCATCTCCACCACATAAAAAAATAGAAAGAACTAAAATGCTGTTTTACCTGCACTTCCTTCCTATTCCCATAATTGATTATAAAGGAGACAGCTACTAAATATTTTCTCCACCACACAGGCTTTTTACATCAGACAATATTTGTTCTGCTTTAACAGAAGTAGAAAGCAAAACCACCCATAAAACTGCCTTCCTGCCAGTGATATCATAGTCTAACATAACCTATGCTGGGAAAAGATGTCCTTCATTTAGGTTGATAGAGGACATCTGCAAGAATACGTAAAATACATTTATTCTACATGTGCACAGAAATACATACAAGGATATGTGGAGAGAAAATGATGTTTCAAATAAGATTAGCAGAAACGTACACAAAAAGTGTTTCACCAATTCCTTTAGGTCAATACCTATTTTAAAATTAACTTGAAGTTGAAGGTACAGAGACTTAGTGGAGTACCACATAAGAAAAAGCAAGTTTTGATACTAGCAATAAAAACTATTCATTTAATATGAACAGAGATGAAAGACTGACTCAAGAGCGACAGCTGTTAGGTGGCCACCAGAAGGAATTTATATTCTGTTAAGCAGTATGTTGAGCACGGACAAATTTCCACAATATTAGAATTTTCAAATGTGTGTTCAAGCATAAAATAACTTGGAAAAAATATTAATTCCATGTGTGAGATCTGCTTACTGAGTTTTTTTTTTTTAAATAGGGAATCACCTCCCTGCAGGTTCAAGATGAGCAACGTGCATAAATCTGTGTAATGTTTTAATTACTTTTAGCACAGACATTGCCAAAACTGGTGACTGGAATTCACGTAAAGGTCAAGGCAGGAAAACGCACGGTTCAGAGTATGCATTATCAGCACTTGCTGTTTTCCTCTCTAATTCACCAGGCAGACAAAATAGTCCTCAGGTTGTACAAGTAACAGTATAAAAACTACGGCGCAGATATAAAGCCTATTTCTACCTGTTTGTACAAGGGAAATACGACGACCAGGTTCACGACTGCCTAAGACTGTTACAAAAGGGCACTGTGAAGAATGCATGTTTTAAAGAACAGAAGAACAGCACTAGTCATTGTATGTAAGTAAGACAAGCTTGTTGGCTGACCTTCATTTTCATTTTATATCAATTTAATTTAACACACTTGACTTCAAGAGCAGCAGAATACACATGGTCAACTCCTCCTGACCTTCAGGAACAGAAAATGCTAAAGAGAAGAGGTGTAGCACGCTAGCATACCTACTTGGCAGATGATGTTGTTGTTCTCCACCTCAAAAGCATACATATATCAGTGATAGGATTGATAAGACAGAAGAAAGAAGATTTGAGAAGGCCGTGACTGTGTTCCAGTACAGGTTCACAAATTGATACTGTGCTTGGAAACACAATCACAGGGTTAATAGAATGGTGGATGCCAAACCTTCACTGTGCTGAAGTTAACACCAAAGGACCAGCCTGCATCTCACGCTTACACACACTAGCAGTTCTTACCTCTAGCAAATAGGAAGCTACTTAAGGGAAGCCCAGCAAAACACAGATTGCTAAACAGACCTCCTACATGATCAGAACAGTCAAAACAAGAACCATGGAGTGGCACTCCTCTTTATTATAGCAGATAAATATTACTATATTGTATTATTTTGCTAGAACATGGGGCTTTTTGCCTGCGGATTAGTTGCAGAAGTGTCTAAGGAAGGGTACCTAAGATAAAAACAGCTTCAACGGGCTTAGGATTGCTATATGCAGGTCTGAATTTCCCTGGAAAATTTCTGTGGTGTACAGAATTGGGAAGGTCAGACTCCACTAAATCAGAAGAAGCCACAAGACATTTCCATTAAGTGACGTCTAGTGAGAGGAAGGGGAGAAGCAACCATAGCACTTCAGTAGAAGAATTCCATTCTAATTGTGACAATATGCAGAGAAATAACTAGGAAATTCCAGTTTCTAAGCAACCCCTGGTGCTTAAAGAAAGAACTGAAATGAAAACCTCTATAAAAAAAGCTACTAGCAGTACAGCCATCAAATACAGAAACAGGCCTTTTCTGATTAAGCTAAATAATTCCAAAGTGAGAACATCTAGAAAAATTAAAAGTGTAGTTAGCAGAACTGCAAAAAATCATTTTTAACCACGGAGTTTTATTTTTATTTTTTAAAGTCTGAGAGTCCAACCAGCTGTAGTTATTCACTAGTAACAGCAAACTTGGACATGGATAACCCTATAAAGGGGAAGCCAGTAAAAACCTCAACTTTCAGCATTGCTCTAGACCAGCAATAATCTAATTGTAGACTGCTTAACACAGAGCAATTGCTCTCTGAATCACCGAGCACCATACAAGAATCAAAGATGCCTCACAGAAAGACTAACCTCTGTAAACTGTCATAAAAAAGCAAGCAAACTCAGATTCTGATATAACTTAATATTTCAAAGTCCCCACCATAAACAGCCAGTTGGAGACATGCTACTGCATAAATTCTTCAGTTGCACATGCTTTGTAGAATGCTAGACCTGCTGTTATATTATGTTTGCTTTTCATCTCAGCCAGGTTTGAAACACCTGTAAGATCTTAGGAGTCAGCTATTTCCTCAAGCCAAATCTCCCATATCCCTTCTACAGAAGAAAATGTTCCTTATTGGATAAAGTGTACACTAAAGCTAAGTAACTTCTTTCAGAGTTATTGGCGTATTTCACTATATTGCATACATGTAAACATCATTAGAGAACAGGCTGTTTCAAATAGCATCATCTGTGTACTGCCAAGAGCACTTTAGCAATGGTTTATGTGGCAAAAGAGTACTCAGGCAAAAAAGAATTATAGTGAAAGAGATTGCATTTTATTTACCTTGATGAGTCATCGTGACAGGTTCTTCACTGGATATATTGTTGTAAATGACCACAGCTGTAGCATTATGTGAAGCCGCTCGCAGTATTTTCTCTCTAAACGTACAGTTTCCTCGCTGTAGTAAAGCAATCCACTGCTTGGTGTTCGGTGGAACTTGGAAACGTGTTCGAGGGTCGCAGCCCAGGCGATCTGCAACTGAAATTGGACACACGTTCAGACAAACGGCAATTTGTTAGACCATCCAAAAAGAAAAATAATTCAGCAAAACTTGAAGCTAGTTTTTGTTATGCACTAGGAAGCTACTGCCCTCTGGTTAATACAGTCTAAAGCTAATTGCATTCTTAAGGCAAAAAAGTCTTCTTTAGAAGCTCAATCTCGCACGCTGAAGGCTGTCACTATATGCCCAAGAATTAGGCTCAGTAACACGAGCTATTTTTAACTCCAGTGCAGCTAGAACAGTGAATTTACATTTGAATCAATACCTGCCTACAGGCTGAAAAACACTAGAATATGGTTCATATGCTATAGGCACTTACCAAACAGCTCTTTATTAGTCATTCTGGGTAGGGTAACTTTTTTTTTTTGTTTTAATGCAGTCATAAACATCACTGCAGTGGAAAGTATAACTAAACAAAGGAGGCTGTGAACACGAGGGTTCAGAGCGGTTATCTGCCGTGTGCAGGCTACTGTAAAAAAGGACGACAGTAAGAGCTGATGTTGTAAAAACCCCGCAGCAACATCGGCTTTTTACACATGCACATTTTGTCTACAGGGAAGTGCATTCGAATTTATGAGGAAACAAATGGTTTTGCAAACACGATGCACTCCAGTTGTTAGCTAAACAGCTACCGATGCTGCAAAAGTAATAGAAATGGCAAATGCCAGACATATCTAATTTCAACAGTATGCAAAGGTTTTTTTTTTTTTGTATTTTTTGACGCTGTAACGTATCCTGGAGCAACCAAAACCCACACGATCTGTGTACAAAGCGTACAAATGCAATGTGGAAGATGGCTTCACAGTGCAGCAGCTGAAACTGATGAAAGATGTTTCTGTTTACACAAGTGCAGACCTGCACTCCAGTCTGACACACTGGTGGCGATATTAAGGAATTTTTAGAAATTCAGAGCCAGAAGCAACTTAAAATACACATTTACCCTGTCAAATGTCACGTCATCTCTGGCTACTAAAAATGGTTGGGATAAAGGGTGGTTTTTCAAGACGCTTTATCTACAACAATTTATCTACATAATAGTTCTGAAAACTGTTGCAGTTCATAAGAGATTGAAATGAAGCGTCTCATAAAATTTCGTTTTAATGAAGCGAGTTCGTCAGCTCAGGCTAGGGAATTTCAGCACGAGGCCTACCACAAAAGCATCCAGTTTAAGGTATTAGCTGGAAACAAAACAGAAGTGCTTTCAGCTTAACAAAGCTCAGGTTAAAACATTTGACAGATAAGACTATTGGGCTATTTAAATCTTATCTGAAAGAGACTTTTCTCTGCTTACTCAAAGAAAATTAGCGCAGATGAAGCTCTATCACAGCAGTCACACAGGAAATCGTTTCATCTCTTCATCTGGGCTTGAAAGGCCTCTCCCCGCCCCGGTAGAAGGAGGGCGGGCAGCCAGATATAAGCAAATACTTCTCACAGTCTCGTTTTTCAGGACTGTATTAAGACATTTCAGGCTTGGAAGGCTATCTGCAGTATTTTTATACTTGTAGGGGTTTTAAGTTTTTTGTTCCTCCCTTTATATTTTTATTCTTGCATTTTCCCTGGGATCACGGAACTGAAATATAGATTCTTGAGGCCAAATTTTAGAGAGTATTTCCCCCCGTTGCTCTGACATTATTACTTTAATCCCCTTGGAAACTGCTGACCAGCACTGATCCCACAAAGTTGTTCTGGCGCATCAGGAAGAGCAAGGATCACAGGGGTACGCTCACAGCCACTGCAGTCCTTAATACAAGACAACAGGGCTTTTTTAAGAGGAATTGTAGTCCTTATCCGAAATACAACAGAACCACACCACGGCACACGTGCAACCAACCTTGCCGGCCTCCATTAAGATAAAAGCCCTTCCCTGTTTTGTGCACGCTTCCCACTTAAAAATGAGAGGGGGAAGCACCAGCAAACTACGACAGGAAGTTTTGCAAGCCTTGAAAGCTCAAACAAAAAAAAATAATCACATTCTTCTCTAGTGAAAACAGATTCAAGATTCTCAGGTGTGAAACAGCCTCTGAAAGCTACCATTCACTAAATGGTCACTGTTCCACAGAGCCTCCTCAGGCTGCTAAAATTAACTCTGAAAGCAGATACTGCGGCCAAAAATTCTGTAATATACGGGAAGGAAGAAGAGCAGGAACCCTACCGATTATGCACATGGACCGAGAGTGATCGCTTCAGTGCAATCAAAGCTAAAATACAGAGCGGTAACAAAAATGGCCTCAAAATCTAGATTACGTGTTATTAACTAGAATGGAAAATCAAAAGCAATAAAAGGGAAAAGGCATCTGGAAAAGGGAGGTAGCATTCCGAAAAGTCTGTTATACAATCCGGTTTTATAAAGCTTATGTAGGCACCTTTAAACTCCAAATTTCAAGCCACACAAATTGAAACGCTGACAGGGAAAGCAGTAAGAGATAAAAACAGCATCTGTGGGAAAAGTAGCACAAATTTTCTACCACAGTAGAGATCAAAGTCTCTCAGAGCTGTGGACAGAGCTACAAAACGTTACTGGACCAACAAGATTAGGAAGCGAGATGTCCCAATACTGAAGCTTTCCAGGCGTAGACCAACAACCACCACGACACAAACAGCATGTTATCACTGATGAGGTGATTTGGTATGTCCTGATGAAGATTTAACTGACAATATTACTTTTGCACTAAGTAACAATAATATTACTGAAAATCTTTTTTTTTTTTTTTTTAAATACACCTGAACTGAGTAACTACAAGTCACTTGAGAATTAGTACAAAGTCACAACCCACTTTACATTAGCATCCTATTTACATCACACAGATGTTAAGGAAACTGTTTGCTTTTAACCAAATAAAATTCAGGAACAATAGTGAAAAGTCCGTTTTTCTCTGCTCATCTTTACAATACACTTAATACGCTCCAAAAAGAGGCCAAGTCTTATAGGCATGCTCAGCCTTCCAACATAGCCAGCTGGCTACAATAAAACATCTGCTATACACCTAACCTGCCAGGCACATCAATTTGCATTGTAAGGGACAGATAAATGAACAGTGTCAGCAGGAATCATCATTGATAGCTCCCCATTACCATGTCATCTACGCTCAGTTGTCCAAAGTCCAGTTGGGATCTAGAAGACTGGGACTTGCAAATATTACCTGGATGATGTCCACGCCAGAATGAAAAGCGCTTTCACATTAAATTAGAGTTATTCTAAAACAAATAGCTCATACATAAAAAGATATGATCAGAAGTCACTCATGCAACTTTATAATTGCAGAAAACGTAGGGAAACAGCTTCCTGTATGGTTATAGGCACGCTACTGTTCAAGATGATTTGAAATATAAGTTATTTACTCCACCTTTCCTTTCTTTGTGTCTGCCTATGTATCAAGAACACGTTGGCAAAAAGATAGTTTTCTGTTAAGAGTGGTAACCTGCTGGGTTAAAGAGCGATGTTCAATTTCCTTGTAAATACCTCCCTCCCTACTGTAAGCCCCACCACCACCGAGGAGCCTCTTTCCAGAAGCATCAGCTGGGATTTCAGCACCCACAAGTCAGGCTGCATGTTTGTTCCAGCTTTAGGAGAGCTTCAGTTTCCTCTTGCACAACACACAAGACTGCTCAACTTGCATATAATCGTTTCTCTCTTTTTTTTTTTTTTTTTTTTTTTTAAGTTCAAGAGCCCTTCCCACTGAAGGACGGTACTATTTGTGACAGCATTTTAGGGACTCATGTGAAAGAAGTTGATACTACAATAGATCCAACCAGGCTTCCTCAGCTGCTGAAGATTGAAGCCTACATCTGAACAGCAACTGAACAGCAACAGCGCTTTCCTCCTCATCTTTTCCAGTTGCTCACCAGGTCCTTTAGCTTTCCCCTCCAAGAGGGAGGGCCCGTTTTGTGGTAGCAAAAATGAAATGAATAGGTCAGCTGTCAGAGCAATAAAGGCTTTGTGAGAAGTACACACCTGCCTGAACGTAGACTCTGTTCCCTTCTACCTCTGAACCACAGCTGGGTTTGCTTTCCTTCCCATACGGGGTGTTCACGCTGCTTTCGCTCTGTCCAGCGCACACCTGCGATGGCCCACTTCAAAAGAAAGGCCATGGCTGCAGTGTTGTCTGTTATCAAGGCTTTGCCCCCCTTTCAACAGGGAAAGCTCAGTTCCAGAACCCCACCATCCTGGGCATTAGCTATTTGATATCATTCTTTATCTTATTCCCCCCCCCCCCCCTTTTTTTTTAAATGGTCAGATACCTCGACTGACCGCATCTCAGCTAACGCTCTGTTCTCTCAGGCCAGCATCAGTCGCCAGGGCTGGTCTCGACTACACGTACAGAAATCGTTTCACAGTCTGACCTTCAGTCACTGTAATACAATAGGTGGAAAGACACCATCGATATCTGAGGGGAGCACATCCGAAGACTCACTGGGAAAGAAGGCAGCCTGCGGAAGACGCAATCCCACGCAGCCCGCGCTGCCCAGGGGGGCACCACGCGGTGCACCCGACTGCAGAACAGACCCGTGCAACGCGATTACGTTCCTGATAAACAAAAAGGATAAAGTTTCCAGAAAGGGAATTCAGCTGGGGAATTTATAAGAGCAGCACAGCAGCATTGATTCTTTCCTATTTCAGGGAAGGCTCCTCGTACTTGCTATCCAATTACGGCTTAATAGCACACCTGTAACACGCACATTTTCTCCAACACATTGGTACTTGTGTTATTATCAGCACAGCCCTTTCTCAAGCCAGTTATAATTCCTGCTTTTTAAAAGTTGCATTAATGAGTTACATGTGGCAGCATTTTATTTTCAGCAGCTATTTCAGGTAATTGCTTTGACTAAAGTTGGCTTTACCACCAGGAGAAACTCTTTGCACAAGAGGCAATCTTGTTTCAGGGAAGAAGTTAAACAAAAGAAAGTCAGCGAAGCCGAGTCCCGTAATAGTTAATCTCGTTAGCTCAATAAGTGTACAATTACAGCTATAAACTGCAATATAAAGACCAGTTTTGTTATCACTTAATGACTACTAATTAAGCTGGATACTGAGACGAGTGGTAAAGGATGCATGCACAGCACACACTTTTCCCTCCACTAAGCTGCACTTCTTGATGCATTTGCTTGTTCCGTTTTCTTACGGCTTGATGTTTTGTATTCCGGGCAGGAGGGAACACGCACTTCTGCCTGGATATCACCGAAAGCTCTGCAGTTCCCAGGAAAGTGTCATTTTAGACCTTCTGCAGCTAAAACCTGTTCACATAACACATTTATAAAGTGTCACTGCTACAGAACGCTATAGCACCACACACAAGCTATACCTCCAACCCTGCTCTCACGCCAGTATTTGTTCCCTACCTCCACCTTGTCCTAAGGTGCTTTTTTCTGCTTTCTAAAGCACTGTCCCAGTCCCCAGGGACATGACCCAGGGCCCAGGAGCTCTCACACAGCATCACCTGCCCTGCGTGCAGCCCATCCCATCCCACCCCTAGGCTTGGACTCACCGCCAGCATTTCAGTTCCATCGGTCCCACCTCCGTCACCCCCTGGCCTCCCCACCCGAGCACCCAACCCAACAAACCTTGCCTCCTGCTGGCTGCCAGCAAGGGAACTGCTGAGATCACGCCAGGCTCTGCTCCCAGCCCTCAGGTTCCCATCCAAGCCCAGAGAAATCAGAGCAACCCCAAGCTGACAGCCACGGGAGAGCCCTGCTAAGCACGGATAACATTTCTGGGGGAACTAATCCCCAAAGCGCAGCAGTTTCTACCCAGAATCAAAGGCAGTTTTCCGTGACCTCTGGCTCAGCTTGAGATAGCGAGAGGAAGGCGCTGGCCAGGCCCCGTGCAAGCCGGGGGCAGAACGCCCATGCATGCACCTAAGGCGAGAGTTTTGGGTGAAGTATCTCGTTCCACGTGGTTACCACAAAAATAACCAAATAAGGGACTGAATGGGAAGTGCTCAGTAGCCTTACCGAACAGATGACACAAACCTGACCCGTGCTGTCAGAAAAGCTGCATTTATTTGGCTGTTAAGACACACTTTGCTATTACGCTCCCATGCAGGATGACGGGAACAGTTTTTGATACTCCACAAGCACCCAGATCCGGAAGCTCTTTAAAACTGCCTTCCAGTAAGAAGTCATTTGAGTCATAACAAAAGACTAAGAGGTTAGGGGACGTAAGAAGAGGACCTAGAGGTGGAGGACCTAGAGGTGGAAGAACTGAAGAAAGCTCGAGAGGGAAACTGAGCTGGTACGGAGCATTTAGCATGCCTGGAGAGATGTGCACACGCGGGTGCTGTACGTGCACCCGATGGCCAGCTGCATCAGACAAATCACTCAAGCTCCACTTTTACAAGCAGCCATGGATTTACTGCCGTATCACTTACAGAGCAGCACTGCTTTTGAAAGCCAGTATCAATTTCATACGAGGGTCTATAAAAAGTCCAGGGAGGCTGTGCTTTGATACATGTATTGACATGGCAAGGTTGAACTGAAGAGAAGAGATTCTGCTAAAGAAACAGAAGTGACTGAATTTGTTCTGCACTGCAATTTAAATGATGGGTAATCACAAGGGACTGACAACTTCAAAAATAATAAAATTGTGGGCATATTCAAGAACACAAGTTAACAAGCAACCCTACAGCGCAACACCTAACATCCCAGGCTGTGCTACTACAAAGGGTGTATGCTCAGCTGCAGAGCACTGACCCTAAACTAGTAAACTTGGGAACTAGTAAATCCATCTACTTCCCTGCAAGCAAGGAATAAAGGATCTTAAGGCAGCATGTGAAATGTGACTTTGAAGACATTTTAGCTCTCATGCAGATGACCCAATCCAGTGGTCTGTGAACGGGTCAGTTCCTGACTCCAATGCAGTTTCAAAGCCAAGGTATCTCCAAACAGTTGCAGAGGGCTTTTCTTCTCCAAATGCAGGAGAACTGGGGATCGAGCAGATCATTTACTGCTCTAGCTGCAGAGGCTGGCACTAGCTACTTGTGTTAAAAGCTATTAAGGAAAAAAAAAAAAAAAACCTTGCAAACAAGTGCTACAGCAATATAAACTGGCTGATAAAAAGGCATTAGAGCAATCACTGACAGCAGAACAGCACGGCCTTATCAAAGCCAGATATAACACAACAGAAGAATGAAATCATGACTCTTAAGCGTTCAAGAACATCTTAACTAAGAGCATAACATACTCCAGATTTTCCTGCTACATGAAATATTTTAAAACCACATTAAGCGTGTCTTGGAAGAATTAAAACAAAATGCCTAGTATATAACCGTCTATACAGAACACTTCAGAAGAATTTTAGAGGAAGACGACAGCAGCAGCACTCGCTTTAACTACCTTCTGTTGACAAACAGTAGGAGAGAACTGAACCTCCCCAACAACCAACAACAAAGTTTTAATGACTGCAGCATGTCAAAACTGCAGTAATTCAGGCCTGCAGTTTCACAATTCCTGCTGTGCTTTCTCACTGAAATTATTCATCACCAAGGTATAAAAATACTCCTTACAGGGTGCTGAGTTATTTGGCTCTCCCCTCACCATTAGCTTGTGGTGAAGAAGCTGTCAGCCCCTCTGTGCTTTAATCTCACTTTAGTGAAGACGGTGCGTTGGAAGAGATCAGAGCAAGAGAAGTAGATTTAAAAGTAATCAGTATCAAAAGTTTTTCCTTGACAAATAATACAGCTACTAAAAGAATTAAGAGATGTGACACCCTGCACGTATCAGAACACAACAGCCTTAACCCTAAACCCTTAACCCCAAATACCTCTTGCAATAACTGGTGGGTGCCCAGCACTGTCAGGGCAGCCTCCTTTAACGCAGAGGACACGAGTTGGGGTGTCTGAGGGATACCAGGAAGCAGAAGATGAAGGGAAGACGGAGCCTACCCGGTGAGAGCTGACCGAAAGCATCGCTAAAGGTAAGACTTGAAGTATGAATGAAAGTCCTTTTGCAGCAGGCTTGCTCAAGGATTTATTCCCTCACTCTGCCCCCACAAAGGTGCTATTTAAATATATTCTAATTAACACTTCATAAAGCTAATGAAATAGAGCTTCAATGAAACCGGCAAGCATGTACAGATGCACAGCCTGCTCCATATATACTAGTAGCAGGTAAGAAGCTGCCTAGCAGGAGGTATTTGGCTCTGAAGAAGCATCAAAATATTTTCCTGATCTTAAGATTTGGTAAATCCTCAGGAGGTTTTAATAATACAGTAGTTATTGACTCTTCAGAAAAAAAAAGAGACAAAACAAAAACAAACCCTCTTAATATTCACCGCTTGCAGCCTAGTTTTAATTGATTATATTATTTAATGCATTATTCAGAGCTTTACTGCCCAGAAGACAGGTTGGGACCACTGTGATCCATCAAGCAGTCCATTTCTTAAAAGATGGCAGTTGAGATAGTGTCATGAAAGGTTTTTAAAATAAGATACTATTAAAATCACATCATTGTGACTGAATGCCTCATTTCAAACAAAAACCAAGATAATACTCTCACCCGTTTAAGTTAGCATTCTCTATAAACCTAACATTTCTCAGAAAAGAACGAATGGACAACAGCCTCACTTAATAAAAATAAAACTGAGAAGCACGACGCAGCGTTCAGCACTACAAAGTTGAGCACATTTTGGCCTGGACACGAGAGTAACAGCCCGATGGCTCCAGTCATTCAGAGTCTTGATGGACAGCTTAAAAAGCATTTTTGTGAAACGTTCACTCAATAATCATGACTCCATGCAGCTGCAAAAGCTTAAGGCCTTCCAGATGCATATCCATCGCAGTGAGCACCGTGCAGCTGCTCTGACATTCACAGCAATGCTGTAACCATGCTGCTAGCCATCTCTACCGACTCTTTGTAGCTTAGAAATAAAGCCTACATCCCTCCACACGACCAGCCTACTCGGACTAAACCCATTATGCTTCGCTGAGCTGTTATTGAAGCCAGATCATGGATTTTTTTTTTTTCTTTTTTCCCCGTGGGCAACTTCTCCCTGCTCTTTTCCCAGAGCTCTCTAGGAAAGTCTGCAAAGCTCAGACAAAGGCCAACCGCCTCGCTGACGAGCGAGAAGAGGCCGAGGTGGGCAGAAACGGGAGCGGATGGAGTGGCAAGGAGCGGGGACCCCTGGCAGCAGTAGTGGGGACCCCCAGGCAGCATCGGGGACCCCCAACAGCATCAGAGACCCCTGGCAAGTGCAGTTGGGACCCTGAGCAGCATCGGGGACCCCTGGCAAGTGCAATGGGGACCCCCAACAGCATCAGAGACCCTTGGCAAGTGCAGTGGGGACCCCCAGCAGCATCGGGGACCCCTGACAGGCGCAGCGGGGACCCCCAGCAGAGGCAGGGACCCCCCGCCAGCTCCTCCCCCCCCCCCAGGCCGTTACCTCCGTTGATGGGCACGGGAGCCACCAGCAGGCCCTTGACCTCCACCTTGGGGGAATCCTGCCCGTAGCGGCCGCGGTCGATCCTGAGCAGCGTGGGGCCGCCCCGCTCGGGGCTCAGCACCGTCACGTTGATGAGGGCGGTGTAGTACGCCTGGCTGGCGTTGTCGGCTCCGGCCGGCCAGAGCCAGCAGTGCCACAGCAGCAGCAGCAGCACCGAGGAGCCGCCGGTCGGGGGCCGCCGGCCCCGCCGCGGGTTCATCTTCGCCTCCGGGCGGAACCGAACCGGCGGTCACGGCTGACCTGGGGCCGGGCCCCCCGCTCCGGTCCGGCACGGGGGGGTGGCAGCGAGGCACGTTATCCCATCTGCCGGCCCGGGGAGGGAGACGGAGCGAAAGCAGGCGGCGGGAGGGGGGGGAGGAGAGCGCGGGCTCATGCCATGGGAGGAGCCAGGGAAGTGGCGGCGGGTCCCGCTCCGCTGAGGGGCTGGGGGGGGGGTAGGGGTAGGGGCGAGCCCCTCTCCGCCGGCCCCGCAGCTCAGGGCGCCGCGCTCATGCTGCCGCCGGGGGGACGCGGGCGGGCACCGGGGGCGAGGAGGAGGAGGAAGAGGAGGCGGTCCCCGCAGGCGGCCGCTGGGCTGAGGCTCGGCTTAGTGCGGCGGGCGGCGCGATCCGCTGCTGGCCCGGCCGGCTGCCCCGGCCGGCGGCTGCCGCCCCATGCCCGGCCCTGCCCTGCCCTGCCCGGCTCCGCTCCGCGGCCGCCCCGCTCCGCGCCCGGCGCCCCGACTGCAGCCCGGCGCCGCCCGCACTGCGCAGGCGCGCTACGCCCCGCCCGGCGCCACGAGGGCGAGGGGCGGGGCATGCGTAAGCCACGCCCCCCATGGAGGGTGGGTGGAGTCACGGGGAGTGACGTCACGCGGGCGGGCGGTGGTGGCTGGGGGCGCCCGCCGCTGTGAGGGGCTGCGGGGGTGTGGGGGCTGCCCCGGCTCCTCAGCGCCGCTCCCCGGCCTCGAAGCCGTCAAAAATAAACACGGGGGAGCTTAAAAGCACGCGTGGGTGGGGAGGAGGGAGAGCTGCAGGTGTGAAGGGCTGTGGGCAGCTCGGCCTCAGCCCGCGACTGCCCCTTCCTAGCGTGGGGTTCCTTATTTGTGCGGTGCTGAAAGGGGAAGCCTCACCCGCACTGAAACGTGAATAAACGCAAATCGCGTGAAACGCTGTAAAGCAGGACCTGAGGAATCGCTCTCTTGCTTACAAAGGCTTTGAGCCACTTCATGACCAGAAAAGTAACTAAACAGCGTAACGGCCTGCTCTGTTTTTGAAAAGCAAATTATCTGGAAATTATTTATGGCAAGGAAAAGTACCGCAGGGCTGTGGGTTAGGATATTTTCTAAATTTCCAAACGAGTAACTGTGCTGCTGTTCTTCTGAGATACTGTCTCCCTGGTGACTTCCCCAGCTGCTCTGCGAGGCCCTCTGATAAGCATTTTGCTTAACCTAAGCATCTTCTCAAACTGTTCTCTTGGAAGGTTTTGTAGTTTATCCACTCGTGATGCACCTAGTCACACGTGTGTAAGATAACACACTAAAAGCACGTTCTATTTATTACATTTAGCTGCAACTGTGGGTCTAAGCCTTCCCTCAGAGAGTCCCGTGTCGTTCCCAAGGAAGGCAGGAGGCTTTGCAAACCTGCGTCTCTGAGCAGAGGGGAGCCGCGGGGTCTGCTAAAGGCACGTTGCTTGTGGCGCTGTTAAGATCCTCTGAGATGCTGTCTATGAAAACCTCCATAGAAATGTCAATACAATCCAGGAAATGTTTCTGAAGCATCAGCTGAATGTTCTGTTTCTGTTTTTTTTCTCTTTTTTTTTTCTTTTTTTTTTTTTTTTGCCATTCTTGGCAAATGCTGGGTGAGGAACCAAAGGCCGGTAATGGCCCCTCAACATTTCACCATGCCTTTCACCCCAGATGGAGGAGCAACAGGAGGGCAAGAGTCATGGCAAACACACTGATACTGCTCTGTGCAGACCATGGTCCCGAGCCATCGTTCCTGCAGAGCAGATATTAGTTTGATTTTTCAGCACTATGACCTCTGCATCCAGCCTCCCCACTTCCCTTTTCTAACCACAAGAAAGGTCTGCTTTTCGTTCTGCTTTGTCCCGTTTCCTGCAGTCTGTGTTTCTGCTCCACACAACCAGCACGGCCATGAGCGCTCCTCTGCGCCTGCCCACAGCCCGGCAGCGGTCAAAGCCCTCTGGACGGACACAGCTTCCCTTCGCTCTGGCTGCAATGGCCACCTCAGGGACACGTCCCCTGCTCTCCTCATGCTGAGGCACAGCACACGGCAGCCATGTCTCCGCTGGTGGCCGTGTGGCAGGGCCCTTTTTGTTGTCAGCCAAATGGCTCTGAGGTCTTCACAGGTCACCGCGTGGGTGAAGACAGAGCAGTGCCGGGTTTCACCCTGGCTCCCCTTGTTTGTTTCGGGGGGAGAAATGGCCATGTACCCCTTAACGTTGCATCCAGTGCTCCCCCAGCCTACATCCCGTCGCTCCCATGGAGCTCAATGGAGCACGCTTCCCCCTGTGCCCGCGGCCCCGCCGCCATTTTCCCCTCCCGAGGCCCGCGGCCGCCCACGGGCTGAGGGCGCCACCTGCGGGGCCTCCCCGGGGAGCGCCCGGCGAGAGGCGGCGGCTCCGCGGCGGGGCCGGGGCGCTGAGGAGAAGGGGGCGGCCCGGGGGGCACCGCGGTGCGGTGAAGGAGGGCGACAGGGGCCGAGGGGCGGCCTCTGGAGGCCAGGAACCGGGCCCTGGGGCGGCGAGGATGGGAGAGGGTGCGGGAGAGATGGCGGAGGGGTGAGGGTGCTGGTCCCGTCAGCAAGCTTAACCAGCGCGTATCCGGCTTCGTCATGAGAAAGGGCCGAGTTTCATCCTGCATGGAAATGCCACACAGCCCAGCTGTTTCCTTGAGGATGTGGGAAACGCAAAGGGACACAAAAGTAAAAATAATAAAGCCGAAATGTGCTAATTGTGCAGGGTTGCCTCTGCAAGCTGGAGCGGGGATGTCCTGAGCCGCGCTGGGAGCTGGGGCCGAGCGGAGCCTGTGGGCAGCGGCTGCCTCCAGGAACCAGAGCGCTGCTGCCAGTTACGACTTTATTCATTTTCACATTTAGATATTACAACAAAACTCTTAATGACAAAGGATAACAAGTACAATAGGAGGAGAGGAAAGAAAGCAGTGTTCTAACTGGTTTGATACATAACGGTGAACTTCCAGAGACAAGACTCAACAGGAGTTATGAAAACTCACGTACGCTCACTGGTAGGAGAAATTCACGCATGCAAACACCCACTCACCCACAAAACACTCACACAAACCACACTTTTGTACTCACACATAACCCATGTTGTAACCTACTTGCTTCCGAGGCAGTCCACTGAAACATTGAATGCTGCTGTAGCAACAACAGGTACCAGGTTAAAATATTGCAATATAAATGAAGTGTTACTTGATACACAGGTTTTTCTTCAAAGACGCACGTGTATTTGCAAGTAGGGGACCAAACACTTTGTTTTCATGAAGGAGAAATGTCCTCTCAACACCAACACTTTGTAGGGAAAAATGAGACTGTGTGTAGACTGGGAACGGTCATTTTAAAAGAGGGTGATGATAAATAGCTTAGCTTCAGTTACATGTTCCAGTAAAAGGCCTGAACAAAACAAAACAGTGCACTGTGAATAGAACAGGCACAAATATCGAACCTGGGTTTTAAAAGCTGAAATACTTCCTTGTAGCTGTGGAAAGACAGACAACGCTGTTGCCTCTCATCTCAAAACCAGAACAAACCAGCTTCTTTTCATGCTCACATTTATCTGAAGACTGTAAAAAAAATGCCAGAAATAATGCAAGAGTGTGGGGAAGGGTATCAGGTTTGTACACTCTAATTTTAGTATACTTTTAAGAGAGCAAAAGTACAATTGTCTCAACAACTCTTCAGTATCCCACACTACAATTGTTCCTCCTCATCAGGAGTGTCTGAAAGAGGAGCCAGCATTTGCTCGTATTAAGGCTACATTGTTCGTGCCAGGCTGTTGATGCAGATACAATACAATCTGATTCTTTCCCCCCTCCAAGATGGTACAAAATAGAGAAAATAAACTTCTGTGGGGTTGGGATGATTTGAATGTTTAAATTCAGATGTCACTTCAGTGCTTTCCCCAGTGTGAAGCAGGGGATCTTTAACAATAGCTCTAATGAAGTAACCCTTCTCCACAATGATGCCTGTGAGCAATTTACAGCTGAACCTAAAGCCCCAGTGCAGCTGTCCCGGCCTACTGGGAGTGCTGACAGCCAGCCAGAGCGCTCAGATGCCTCCGTCCCATTTCTGCTGAGGAATCCCGCCAGTGCCCTGCAAATGCCTGGCTTTGCTAGCATGTTTCTAGCCCTCACTTGTAGCTACTTTGGAATTACGTTTTTCAACTGTTAATTAATTTATAGACATCTTTCTTGGGCCTTCTCTCAGACAGGGCTGTGTTTCCAGGCAGAGAACTGTTTGTGAAGCACCGGAAACAAGAAAATGTGGGCCCTACACTGCACATTACCAAGAGAGCAGCCTGAATTCAGCTCTGTCTGTCATCTTCCACCCACGTGAATCCTGGTGGAGACCCCCAGCAGCACAGGGCACAGGCAGCCTTCCTTCTGTCAAAGAAACCACCCATCCAAAAACCAGGGCAAGACGAGGGCAGGAGAATTTGGCCTGGCCTAGACCCCATTGTCTGTCCTACTTCCCTGGCCTGGCTCTCCAGCATCTCCTGCCAGAAGGATTCTTACTGAGTCATAACAATTACTTAAAGATATTTAAATTCCTGGCAACTTCGGGGGACGCCAGCAGAAGTCAGGGAATTAATTGTCACATGCAGTTTCTAATTCCATGTCCTGAGCCAGCTTGGCTCAAGCCGGTCCAGTT